>NC_090921.1:244267254-245517254 GCF_040938575.1 Ambystoma mexicanum | reverse complement strand
TCACGTGACGTCCCCACACACCTCCTTTGCTGGAAAAAGGATAGATCATCATTCCATGACAAAGTCTGCAAACTTGCTTGGTTTCCTTTTCTCTCTCCGAGGTCTGCCTTGATCCGGAAACACGGCAGGAATGCGGGAGCACTCTTGGGGAGGTGCGGGTGATTCAGGTTCTCCTTGTCTTGCCCTTCGCTGTGACTCCCTGAGTGGGGTTGGGAGTTGGCGCTTGAGAACTCGTCGCCGTAGGGTGACTCCGAGGCATCTCTTCCTCACTGGTGAGGGTTTTCAGATGGCTCTTGTTGGTCTGGGTCTTCTCCGGTTTCCCAGTGTGGCTGCTCAATGGATTCTTTTCTGTGGTACATGGCCACCCTTTCTAGATTCCATTTCCTTCCGTCGCTGGTGCAAACGTGGTTTGACCCTTTCTCAATGACTTCTATGGGACTGCTGTATCTGGAGCCGGTCAAAGTGTCTTTGTGAGGGAGAGGTATTTTTACCGGGTCGCCTTTGTTAACTGCTGTCTGGCGAGCAGCTCGACGCATGTCCCTTTGAGCCTTCATGGCTTCTTTGTTATGCTGCATATGAAAAACCACGTTTTCCATGTCCACATCTCCATCAGCCCTCATTTGATGGAGCCAAGGTGGTACCAGTGTGGATGCTGCCCTTCTCCCCCTTAGCAGATGGAATGGTGAAACGCCGGTGATGGCATTGGGGGTGATGCGGTGGTCTGCGACTGCCTCCTTGACCGTCTTGTACGGGTTTAGGCCCGAGGCTTGCGCTAGTTGCAGCGCCCCTTTGATGAAGTGGTTCGCCCGCTCACCAGGCCATTGGCCTGTGGGTGATAGAGACTTGCTCTCTGCTGTCGAATGTTGTTGAGTTTGAGGAATTTCTCCATCTCTCGAGAGACCAACTGGACTCCATTGTCCGCCACAATTTGCTCGGGGAGGCCTTCGCGCTGGAATATGGTGGTGAGTGCTTCGATGACTGTGCTTGTGATGTCCGAGGTGAATTCAACTTCGACCCACTTGGAGAGATAGCCGACTGTGACTATCACATATTTATGCTCTGGGTGCATGTTGTCCAGAGGCCCGATGAAATCCAACCCTAGTTTGCACCACACCCCTTTGAGAACTTCGGTGGGCAGCATGCGGGCTTGTCTCACAGTCAGGCGCTTGTCACTGTTTGTGCACTCACGGCACCTTTCGACCATTTGTCGTATGTCCGGATCCATGCCTGGCCACCATTAGGCATCGCGTATCCTGTGTCTGGGCATGTTGCATCCCAGGTGGCCTGACTGTGCTCTGCACAGTATCACTTTGCAAATTCCGCTGGGTGGGATCACTTGGTCGCCTCTCAGAATGAGACCATTCATGGTGGTGATTTCATCGTTCACCTTCCAGTAGGGATGTAGGCCTTCAGGGATTGTCCTTTCGTCAGGCCACCCTTCGCGGACCCAGGCTGCTACGCGCCGTAGAGCATCGCCCTGCTCGAACTCCTCCTGCCAGTGGCGCTCACTTAGGTCCATGTACTCGCTGTTCCTCAAGTCACTTATAGAGGCTACGACACATTCATCTTCCAAGAATGTGGTCACAGGGGCGTTTTGGTTCAGGAGTCTGGACATGCAGTCTGCTTGCGCGTTCTTCCAGCCAGCAATGTGGGCTATCTTGTATGTGTACTCTTGAAGTTTTGCGGCGATCCTGGCCAGTCTCGGGGTGGCAGTCTTGGTGCCGCCCGGGCGCAACATGTGAATGAAGGGTTTGTGGTCGGTGACCAGTCTAAATTTCGTGCCCGAACATAAGATCTGAAGTAGTCGACGGCCCAGGCACATGCCAACATTTCTTTCTCAAAGGTGGAGTAATTCTTCTCCGCTGATGATAGCGCTTTTGATGCAAACGCCACGATATTTTCAGTGTCGCCCTTCTTCTGGGTCAGAGTGGCCCCCAGCCTGTACGCGCTGGCGTCAGTTGTGATACAGGTGTCCCATTCAGGGTTGAACGTTTTCAGGCATGGTGCGTGTAGGATTCTCCTTTTGATTTCAGTGAAGGCTTCATTTTGTTCCGGCCCCCAGGAGTAGGCTGCCCCCTTCTTCAGAAGCTCTCTCATGGGGGACGTGGTTTCGGAGAACCTTGGGACGAATTTTGCATAGTACTCGGCTAGGCCCAGGACATCTTGGCCGGGGCGTCTGTTATGGCCTCCATAAGATTCTTTTTGGGGCTCACCCCTTTGCTTGAGATGCCGTACCCAAGGTATTCTACCTTGCTCACTCCAAAAACGCATTTCTCGTGGCGTAGATGGATGCCTGCCTCTTGAAGCTTGCTCAGGACTGCCCTGAGTGCTTTGTCATGGATCTAGTTGTCCTTGGCGTACACGAGGATGTCGTCCTGAAATAATGAAACATTTGTGAGTCCTTTAAGTAGGGAATTCATCATCCTCTGGAATGCGGACGCTGCCGAAGGCAACCCAAACGGCATGCGGGTATATTGAAAAGTGCCGAAAGGAGTGATGAACGCCGTCAGGGGGCGTGAAGATTTATGTAGAGGAATCTGGTGATAGGCATCACGCATGTCCAGCTTCGAGAAGAATGCCGCCTCTTTCATCATGAGGACAATTTCGCTGATGCTGGGGAGTGGAAAGCTATCGATAACAACCGCTAGATTGAGGCTTCTCAGGTCGATGCATATTCTGAGGTCGTTACTGGATTTCTTTTTAACTAGAACCACTGGACTCAACCACTCGGAGGATTCCACGGTGTCGATGGTTCCTTCTTCGACCATCTTCCGAAGGTGGGCATCTAATGCAGGTCTCGCCGTGGCAGGTACTGCTCTAACTTTGTGTTTCACCGGCACCGCACTGGCTTTCAAACGAATCTTGTGGACAAAGTTTCTCACTTTCGCCGGGTTCTCCGAAAACAGGCTAGGGAAAATATCCTTGAAATTTTGCGCTGCTCCTGAGGAGACCATGAGTACCTGTTCCGGAGTGCTGGGGTCCAGTTTAATACTGAGTCTGTGCTGATCGTCCCATCCAAGCACGGCTGGGCCTTTGGGTGAGAAGTACACTTTGGTGGTGGTAGACCTCCCTTTGAATTCAATCTGGGCTCTGATGTAGCCCAGCAGGTTGACAGTTGCACCTCCGAACACCGTTGGTTTTTGCCTGGTCGTTTTGATTTCCACTTGTGCTTGTCCCATCATCTCCTTATATGTGTCGATGGGAAGGATTGTGAGGTCTGATCCCAAATCTGCCTTGACACGTGTTTCCATTCCGTCCACTTTAACGGTGCAGTGGGGCTTTCCTCTCCTGGCGTGGAGGGCGTTGACCATGATGACCATGGGTCTGTCCTGTAGCTCGTCATCGACGCACAAAACAGTTTTCTCCCGCCACGTGCATGCCGGGGCCACGTGACCAATGCGTCCGCACTTGGAGCACTCTTTATTCCTGGCGGGGAAGTCACGATCATTCCCCAAGTGCTTGGTACTGGCGCATCTATAGCATTTCGGCACATTCTTTTGCTTGGGGCCTTTGTCTCTGGGGCTGTCGCGGGACTGCTTGTCTCTGCGCCCTCTCCATTGTAGCGCCGCAAGTTCGGGTAGGGGCAGGTGGCTTCCCTCCTCTTTGCGCCTGCTGGCGGTTTCTTCCTCCGCTCTGGCAATTTGGATGGCCTTGTCGAGGATCACTTCTTTTTCTTGGATGAACTTGTCCTGCACTTTCCTGGAGTTAGTGTGAACGGCCAGCATGTCGCAGATAACTTGTTCTGCGTTTTCGCCGAACGCGCAAAGAGACGCCAGCTCCCTCATCCTGGTGATATAGTCATCCACGGGTTCGCTCCCTTCTTGTTTACGGGTGTAGAACCTCAGCCTGTGTAGCACCACGTTCTCCTTATTGGTGACCCTCTTCACAATGCGACGGGTCGCCTCCTTGTAGACGTTGTCGTCGTCATCGACCACTGGTATGGCTGTTAAGCTAGCAAAAATGCGCTGTCCTTCAACCCCCATTGCATTCAGCAGCATCGCCTTCTTCCTGGCGGGGGCATATCCCGGGCTGCCCACAGCCTCCAGCTACGTGGAGAAAAGGGGCTCCCACTGCATCCACAGAATTGCTGGGGTCCAGGTGAGGGGAGAAAGGTAGGGGCTGGTGTGGCGCCTTGCATGGTGGGCCCGTGGGTCTTTTGGTATCCTCGTCGCCAATTATGTGGTGGCCTCTAAGGACGACAGGACGCTTAGATGGGTTCTAACTGTCTTTATTAACAGGACAAACTGGTGGGCATAACTTGTCCTTCAGCAAGGCGGGGGAGTTACTCACAGTTCCAGTCTGGGCCTCCCAGTTACTTCACTGGAGGCAGGGTGTGCACATGGATGGCACGCTGTAAGCTTCCAGGGCCCCCATGTGGCCTCCTGTGGCATTGGACCTATGCCCTGGAAGCTGGAATGTATAGGCCTCTCTGGGCCTCAGTTATGGTGGCTCCTTATCAGGAGCAGCGCTGTCTGTAGACCTCTTGGTCTTGTGCTGCGCCAACTCTGCACAACGTTCTTACAACGTTCTCTCACGGAGCACGGGCTTGCGAGATCTTGTTGTGTCGAGATCTTGCGAGATCACGCTCCCGCGATCATGTGACGTCCTCACACCTATGCTTCTTCAATAGAACTCCTCAATGTGTGAGAACGAAGAGGGATGTGAGGGTAATGCATAGATTGCTAAGTGGTACTCCTCATTACCCCCTCGTCTATTTTCCTCTTCAGGGTCCTTGTATGCCAAAAACACTCTCTTGGTGTCTGAGGCTTCAACCCTTAGTGGGCATGACTTGAGCAGTAATGCAACATCTTTTATGCATTGGCCAAATGAGTGGGCGGAGCTGGCCATGGAAAGGGTTGATAAATATGTAAAGCAACAGTCTCAGAGGAAGGATCCACCACACTTTGGGAGGACTGAGAAGAGTAGGACTCAGAGCAATGAGGATTACCAGCAAGTCATCTAGGCATTCTTCATGGTGTCTCACTCGCCCATTCCCTGTGTATTCCTTTGGCTCTCTGTCATTCAACCCACCTGCTCTTATTCCTTATGCGCCCCAATGCCTATTGTAGTGAGCCTCAAAATGGGGTGGACGGGGACCCAAAACGGGCCCTGGAAATGTTTTTCAAAGTGGCTCAATTTTACACCATGCAGACAAACCCTAACTCGTGGAGGGTTCTCTCACACGAACATTTAGAAAAAGAATGAGTCTCAATTGTGACTGGTAATGCATATTTGTTACTATATTGGGATTAAAATGTAGTTAAACAAAACACAGGGATGTGGATGATGAGGAAAGATGCACCATGATGCAGAATCGCTGCAGGAAGTATCCAGCAGTCCCTGCAGGCCAGTCCCCATTGCTTTCATTCCTTTGGCGCCACTTTTTCACTACTCCTTCTCTCTCTTGCCCTCTGCCATGCGTCTTTCCCTTTCCTGTGCCTCATCTCCCATTCCCAGTGGTACCCCTTATTTCTGGTACTCGCGCTCGCTCTGTGGCAGAGGCAGCTGTCGGTCCTGGTAGGGGTGTGTGGGGCTGGCTCCTGAGGGAACAGCAGGATTCAAAATGATTCAAGGTCAGTCACGACTGGTGCTTCTTTTCAGTGGACTCAAGGTATTTACATATGTTCCCGAGTTAGCTAGAATGGTCGAGCAAAGAGAGGGATCACAGGTCAAGGGGGACTTACCCTGAAAACATTATTAAGATTATATGTTGCAATGGTGGAGGTTACAGCACAATTTCTGAGAAGAATTGGGTAAAAAGCCATACAATCTATAAGTGTTGCTATAGCGTAACTCGTGAAATAAATGCACTATATACTATGTTCTCAATAGTACACTGGAGCAATTTAGAATATTCTCATGAGATAGTGGTCACGATACACCCTCTGCATGGGGCTGCAATCCCCAGCTACATATGCCAGTAATAGTTACTGTAAGTCCTGTGCATGAGGCTGCAGCCACAAACTATCTGTGCTAATAACAGTCACGGTAAATCACTTGTATGAGCCTCTGGCCACAATGCCTCCATGCCAGTAACAGTTAACGTAAATCCTTTGTATGAAGCTGCGATCACATTTCTCTTTGCCATGGATAAGCTGTGGCCACAGCCTATCTATGCTAGTAATGGGCACTGTAAATCACTTGTATGAGCCTCTGGCCACAATGCCTCCATGCCAGTAACAGTTAACGTAAATCCTTTGTATGAAGCTGCGACCACAATTTCTCTTTGCCATGGATAAGCTGTGGCCACAGCCTATCTATGCTAGTAATGGGCACTGTAAATCACTTGCAGGAGCCTCTGGCCACAATCCCTCCATGCCATAACAGTTGACGTAAATCCTTTGTATGATGCTGCGGCCACAATTTCTCTTTGCCATGGATAAGCTGTGGCCACAGCCTATCTATGCTAGTAATGGGCACTGTAAATCACTTGCATGAATCTGAGAGTGACAACATTATAGAAAACAGTCTAACTCTGCCCCCACCATACAAACACATGTAAGCATTGTGTTCATGCTTAAGGTCATGCCCAGACACCCATACACTCAGTCAGACACTTGCACACATACACTCTGATGTGAAGATACACTTGCATACATGCACAGCTACAGACTCATTTGACTAGTCTCATGCACACACACCGGATGCATTACGCGCATGCATGCATGAAGTACAGAATTCACCTACCGCTAGGTCGTCTCTGCAATGGATCTTCACTTCAGACAGGGCCCCTCGGTGGGAATACATCTAGCCAGCAATGGAGCAGCGTACAAGGGCCAAGACATGCAGGTCGTGCTGTCACTGCGGATCCATGTGGCTGCTTTGTGACCTGGGACAAGCATGCAGTGTCGCACCTGCCACACATGCACCCCTTTTCTTTTAAAAACTAGATATGACAAATCAGTGGCACTCGGTGACAATCAGAACACAAGCCCTGCGGGAGGCATTGGGGGTGAACTGGGCGCGCGGGGGAGACAACCACACCCCCCAGCTCTGCCACGGCTCTCATTATCTGTTCACGCCTCTTCCTGGGGTGCTGTTTCCTTCTCATTCCTTCTACTCTGGATTCTCTGTTCTGTCTCTCATCCCCGCTCTTGTCTGTTTTTCCCAATGCCTCTCTTTCCCGGTCTCCTCTCCAATTCTCTCTCACTCACAGTCCTGTCCTTCAATCTCAATGTGGCACCATCATATCTTTGTTTAAATAAGGTGTATACCCTTTCCTTTCAGACCTGTCTGCTTCCAGCTTTCTTCCTACGCCCTGATGCCTGTGGGCCCCGGCGCATTACAAGAAGATAAATAAATACATAATTCGCAGGGCCCTCGTGTGCACGGTCTCCCTCTTATAGCCCATCTCTTTCTCTTGTCTCCGTTTCGTTCTCTCCTTTTCCTGCATCTCTCTCCCTTGTTCTTATCTTCCTGTTCTGCTTCTCTACCACCTTGTCCCCCATAACATGCGCCCCTTTCTGCTATCTGCCCTTTCCTCTACCTCCGCTTTCTATGATGTGACGGGGAGGTACTAGGCCATGGCAGCAGTGCATTATTTGCATAAAGGGCGTGGCTACCCAAGTCACTTCCTTGGCAAGCAGGAGATGGGAATGTATTCCCATGGGTGTCTCAGCTCATCCCTTCCTAACAATCCTGCAAAGTAAGACTTTTGTTCCCGCAAGGATATTATTTATTTGGTTTACATCGTCAAGAGCATCATAAAAGGCAATGAGCTCTGGAGAGTTGCAATCTCAGCACAGCTCCAGTAGAGGGAGCTAGTGCCTAAGACATTCTTAAGAAAAATGCCAATCTCTACGAAACGAAGCAAGCACTGACAAAGTCACGGGACACGTTTACCTCATACCCGGGCCCGCCTCTTATGGCAGCCCAGCCATTGTATACCCAGATACAGCTTAGGTTCATTCCTACATGTGCGGCTAGAGGCCCATGTGGCCAGGAACATCATATGTTTAGGCATTGCCAGCACAGGCTCAGTTGGTCTTATCTGCAAGGCGGGGATCAGATGGCCAATAAGGCACTCGAATCGTATGCCAGGTCCAGCATTGTGTGCCCAGCAACACCAATCATCAAATGGGAGGCAGTATCTCATATTGGACTTATGTCCAAGTGCACCCATCATATTTCATGTGCAATTCTATACCACTGGGTGCTGGCATAATGCCAGCAACAGAAATTACAACTTCAAGCGGAAACAGGGGTATTCTCATGTGCCCCTGTTCAGTGGCACATTGGCAGGTTCCAGCCACTGTATGCCCAGGTGCATCCTTGCATTCCATGTTCATCCACCAAATGCATCTAGAACCATAACATGCCAAACATAAGCACCATATGCCAGGTACACTTTCGCATGCCCACCACGTATCATCATGTGCCAGGCTTTGCCTGGCATATTACAGTTACAGCCTCGTATAGCACCCTAGGCCCGCATATAGCCACATATGCAACCTACAGAGTGATGTATACACAGTTCCCAGACTATATGCTGCTAGGTAAAGTCTGATAAACCAGGAGTAACCTCACATGCCAAGGTACGGCCATTTTATTCTAGGTGAAGCCTCATGTTCGTAAACTACCATCAAATGACTAACATATCTCAAAACTTGCCATTGTATGCCAGGTGCAGACTACTATGCTCAACGCCATCCATCGTAGTACCAGATGCAACCTCATATGACCAGGTTCAGCCTAACACAGAAAGCTCTAGCCTCACATGGCCATGTGCTGCCATGCTATGCCAGGCGTGACTTCTTATGGCACATGCAGTGTAATATGTACAGCCGTCATGTGTCTGGAATATCCCTACAAATCCCAGATGCTGCCTCCTATGTCCATGTCCTGCCATACTATGCCAGATGCAGCCACATATAACCTGCTACAGCCATCTCATGCCCGTGTATGGGCTCATATGCCTCACTTGGTTAAGTACATGCCATGCATGTGAAATCGCATATGGCTTGGGCAGCCGTATGTCAATCTACCGTCATCAAATGCCAATTGCTCTTAGATGCTGGGATACCTCCTGCTATGCGAGGCTATGGCCGCATACATCTAGATGCAATCTCACTTGCCTATGCGAAGCCTTCGGCGAAGGACAGTGCCATTATATGCCAGGTGCAATCCCATATACTAAGCCTATGCCCAAGTATAGCCTTGCATAACTAATTACAGGCTCACCTTACTACCAGATAAAGCCTGGTATACCAATGTACCACCTCATGTGGTCAGCTACCACGAACATAAGCCCAGGGAGGTGTATTTTATTTTGGGACGGTGGTTGCATAGCGCACACAAAGTCACTTCAGAGCACTAACAGGGCAGACGTGAAAACGTAAGTGTCTGTTAAACAGCTAACAGTGCACCAGTGGTCGAATTGGGTGGGAGCGGTTGTAGCGGTGCTCATTTACTTAAAAAAAAAAAAAAAAACTTTTACTGTTCTTATACTTTTATTTTAAAAAGAAACCGTTCAGGAATGGTGTAGTCTGAAAATAAATGTGTAGGAATGAGTTGAAACTTGCCCTTCAGTGCACTGCCCTGAACATTCCCTTAAATAGCAGGTGTGTTTGGGGGTGTGGGTTGCAGGCCAACAGGGAACATAGTCCCACTGCTTCTTTTCGTCCACTTAGACCAGTGTAGCCCACGTGATGAGACGACGGTGAAAGGGCCCAAAGAACAGCGGATCTTGTGTCTCTGGGCGTGTCTTTGGAAGACAGGCTGCAGGGGTAACAGGTACGTTTTCAGTCCTTAATGACCGTTATGCCTGGACCCCCAGGGTACCGGGGTCCGGCACATCATTGCTGGGGGCACCCAGCCGACAGCCTTGATTGCAGGGAGCACACTGCTGGATCATGGGCACACGGTCATATCATGGCCTGGGGGCATCCAGGCTGACAAGGCACAGCACAGCCGGCGTTGCCCAGCAGGGGCTCCGGGATACGGCTGCAGAGTTACCATCAGGGATCTGGAGGGACAGTGTTGCCCAGCAGGGGCACTGTCATAGTAGAGGGCCTTTACAGGGCAGGCCCTACGCCTGCAAACATAGCGCCAGGGCAGCGCTGCAAGAACCACAGGTGAGACATCAGTCTGGTAGTGTTAACTGATGAGCGAGAAAGCACTCATCCTATTTATTACCTGGGTCACATGGGCACAGACATGTGACTTGTGCACGAGCCCTGGCAGGGCCTCACAATATCTTAAAGGGGCGGCACACCACACTCGTCCTTTGTCATAACAAAACGAAATCAAAACCAACTTCATATGTCCTGACTGGGACCACTTTAATCACGACATGCAGGCTCGCAGCATCACCATACATGTTTACTGAGTCCACTTTAAGCATTTGCAGGTGCTGCAGGAGAACAGTATAAACTTGCATTGATATCAGTTCAGGACAATCAACGCCACAGTTCAGGGGCAGGTGATGGCACAGTTCAGTGGCCGGCAAAAGCGCCCCTGGGGCCCCCATTGGGGGGCCTAGTCCATTGATGGTGGGGAAACCAGCCACACACCACTGGTGGCAAGGTGTCTGAATCCGCCCACTTCATGTTACACTTGTAGAGTACCCATGCATGTTCTGTGCCTACATCAGTGTTTCTTTTGCAGTGATGTTTGGCTCTTTTCGAAAGCATTTGGTGCCACTTGTGTGGAGGTCTGGGACTGGACCTGTGTACGGTGCTACTTGCTCCCTTTCTTCTGCCGGTCAGTGCGCATATAACCTTGTTTATAGCAGCTCCCAGCATGCGAACATTGAAGGGACATCCTACCTCCTGAGCTAGGAGCCCAAAAACAAACCAACAGTGCCTCCTTCTTTTGGTTTTTGAAACTCCGACACAGAGCACTGATTCATTCACAGCACTCTCGCTGCCCAGGTGAAAGCAGACACTTCTCTCTCCTCCCCCAGGAAGGAGCTATATCTATAACCCCTATGCCCGCACACCACATTATAATTTGCTAAAGCATTGCCTGAAAACTGTGTGGGTGGGAGATAGATATGATAGGGTATTTATAACGCGCTTAATATCCACAGGTTTCTAAGCGCGGCCCCGGGGATCGAACCTATGGTGATCTCTGTCGTCTTGCTTCCATGGCGAGCACGTTGCCTCTGAGCTATCCTCCCGAGACACATCATCCTTAGCGTGGGCACTCAGCGCCTTGCCTTCCCCCCCCCCTTTATCCATCCTTTGTTACCCCCCCCCCTCTACTCCTAATCAGTCATACCATGCAAGCAGTAGAAAATTGACACGACACCAGTTTGGGTTGGAAGGTTAACATGCCTCAGCAGCTTTATTTGCATAAAGTCTTGGAGTTATCTTACAGGCGATCCGTAATTCACCGTCACCGATACACTATTCCGAGTGCGGCTACCTAGGGCCCCCCCCCCCCCCCCAATCGTACTCGTCCGGTGGACGCCTCGGATTGAGCCCGGCCCTGGCTATCCACCTCTCTCTACCCCGGCCGTAGTTGCAGTCAATTATTTGTGCCCCCCATTTCACCCTGCCCCTTGCTAGGTCTTGTAGCGGGTGCCCGACCCCCCGCACCCTTGCCCCGTGTCCTACGGGCTCTAGCTAAAACCGGCAGCCACGCGGTGCCTCGCTAATGTTCAGGTTCCTATACCGGCACCATACAAGTGCCCTTACAATTTCCTATACCGGCACCATACAAGTGCCCTTACAATTTCCTATACCGGCACCATACAAGTGCCCTTACATTTTCCTATACCGGCACCACCACAAGTGCCCTTACAATTTATTTACGTATCCGTATTTGGGCCGGCACCGCCCTCCGATGCCGGCCCCCACTTTCTGCCTGCCTAGTTGGCCGTCGCTTGCGACGTCCATCTAACCTTTTCTTGCCAAACTCTGCTCAGCCCCCCCTACGCCTTCGCGTTGTTCCGGTTATTGGCATCCTAGTCCTACCCCCGCTATGCCAAAACCCCCCCCCAGGTCTCCCTGCTGTGTCCCCGAGCCCCCCAGAAACATCGCAATTCCCTCTCACTCAAGGCGCCCCCCCCCTCCAACTGCAGCCTTAGCAGGTGTCCTCCCCCCCTTGGCTGGTGTCATATCTCTTCCAGATTCCCTGTCCCTCGTACTGTCTTCCTTTCCCAACTGTCTCCCCCATTCCCCCGGTCCCCTATGCTGCGCCCCGCCAGGCCCCCTCTTTCCTGTCCTTGCTGGCCCTCCTTGTCCGGGCTCCCCCCGCCCCCCGATGCTCCTACCTTTCTTCCTCCCTCCTCCAGCTCCCCCCTCTTGCCCCTCCCCCTTCGTGACGGCTTACCCCTGCTGTAATTTTTTGGTCCCGGTAGCATACCCCCCCGTATTCTCCTCTTGTTCCCCTCCAACCAGCTTCACTTGCTGCCCTCTTTTTAGTTTGTTGTTCGTTCCCTCCCCCCCCCGCAATTTGGGTCTTGGAATTGCCTCCCAAGTCCCCTACATCCCTCCCCTTTTTCCCCAGGGCCTCCCCCAAGCCTATTGCTCTTGGGGCGCCGTGCATCTAAACTCTTGGCTGCTCGTTCCCCTGTGGGTCTGCTGGCAGTGCTTTGTAAAGGGATCGCAATGTAACTCCGCTGGGCGACCTGTAAGACAAAAGAGAACATTATTCACATACTTTTTATCGGGAGGGTGGGTGGGAAAACGACGCAGCTCTGGCAAGACGGGAAACCGAGGGAGGATGTGTGAATGCTCACACCAGCACGGGCTTTTATGCCCGGCTTCTCCCCGGTTTCCCGCCCTGCCCCTGAAGCTTTCGCGCCCTGCCGGGGGGGCGGACCCCTTTTCGTCATCAGCCGCCCCCCCCCGGCGCATTTTCCTTACAGGCCTGGGGGGAGGGGAAGGGCGGCCTGTACCGCCCCCACTAAGGGGCGGCGCCCGCCATGCCTGCTTTCGCTGGCGCGTTCGCCCGCCGTAGCGTGGGCACTCAGCGCCTTGCCTTCCCCCCCCCTTTATCCATCCTTTGTTACCCCCCCCCCCCTCTACTCCTAATCAGTCATACCATGCAAGCAGTAGAAAATTGACACGACACCAGTTTGGGTTGGAAGGTTAACATGCCTCAGCAGCTTTATTTGCATAAAGTCTTGGAGTTATCTTACAGGCGATCCGTAATTCACCGTCACCGATACACTATTCCGAGTGCGGCTACCTAGGGCTCCCCCCCCCCCCCCCAATCGTACTCGTCCGGTGGACGCCTCGGATTGAGCCCGGCCCTGGCTATCCACCTCTCTCTACCCCGGCCGTAGTTGCAGTAAATTATTTGTGCCCCCCATTTCACCCTGCCCCTTGCTAGGTCTTGTAGCGGGTGCCCGACCCCCCGCACCCTTGCCCCGTGTCCTACGGGCTCTAGCTAAAACCGGCAGCCACGCGGTGCCTCGCTAATGTTCAGGTTCCTATACCGGCACCATACAAGTGCCCTTACAATTTCCTATACCGGCACCATACAAGTGCCCTTACAATTTCCTATACCGGCACCATACAAGTGCCCTTACATTTTCCTATACCGGCACCACCACAAGTGCCCTTACAATTTATTTACGTATCCGTATTTGGGCCGGCACCGCCCTCCGATGCCGGCCCCCACTTTCTGCCTGCCTAGTTGGCCGTCGCTTGCGACGTCCATCTAACCTTTTCTTGCCAAACTCTGCTCAGCCCCCCCTACGCCTTCGCGTTGTTCCGGTTATTGGCATCCTAGTCCTACCCCCGCTATGCCAAAACCCCCCCCCAGGTCTCCCTGCTGTGTCCCCGAGCCCCCCAGAAACATCGCAATTCCCTCTCACTCAAGGCGCCCCCCCCCTCCAACTGCAGCCTTAGCAGGTGTCCTCCCCCCCTTGGCTGGTGTCATATCTCTTCCAGATTCCCTGTCCCTCGTACTGTCTTCCTTTCCCAACTGTCTCCCCCATTCCCCCGGTCCCCTATGCTGCGCCCCGCCAGGCCCCCTCTTTCCTGTCCTTGCTGGCCCTCCTTGTCCGGGCTCCCCCCGCCCCCCGATGCTCCTACCTTTCTTCCTCCCTCCTCCAGCTCCCCCCTCTTGCCCCTCCCCCTTCGTGACGGCTTACCCCTGCTGTAATTTTTTGGTCCCGGTAGCATACCCCCCCGTATTCTCCTCTTGTTCCCCTCCAACCAGCTTCACTTGCTGCCCTCTTTTTAGTTTGTTGTTCGTTCCCTCCCCCCCCCGCAATTTGGGTCTTGGAATTGCCTCCCAAGTCCCCTACATCCCTCCCCTTTTTCCCCAGGGCCTCCCCCAAGCCTATTGCTCTTGGGGCGCCGTGCATCTAAACTCTTGGCTGCTCGTCCCCCTGTGGGTCTGCTAGCAGTGCTTTGTTTCAGGGATTGGCCTGTGATTCCTCCAAGACTCTCTGCTGGTCGCCGGCGGCAGAGAGTTCCCCCCACACCAGCTTGCTTCCACCGGGCAATCCCTGCTATTATCCTGGCCGGCCTCCTTGGAAGTGCACCCCCCCCCCCTCGGGCCTTTCATACACAGCCCGCATTCTGAAGTGCCGTCATCCATTCCAGAGACATCAAAGCCGTGCCCACCTCGGATAGGTGGGTCCCGTCCCCTTCAAAATACCCTGGGACTTTTAACGTGATGAGGGGGTGTCGGATCCAAACCATCCCTCTGCCTTTCAAAAAACTGCCCATCCGATTATTTGTTTTGCGCCTTGCTTCTTCTATTGCGCCGTGGCGCAATGCCCCCTTCCACTCCTGTCTTGTGATTATCTCTGACCACATCACCTCGCCTCCCCTGAACCCACTCCCCATCCTCTGGAGTAGGCTTCGCAATAGTTCCGACAAGTCCTTCCTTCCCTTTGTCACCAAATCATTGCCCCCAATGTGCAATAATACGACGTCCGGCCAGGGGTGTACCCTTGCCGCCTGTTCCAAAGTTCCCCATACGGATGAGGCCTTCAAGCCTGCCTGGTAGATCCAGCTGATCTGAGTGTTCCGTAGGCCCAAGTTCCCGTCCCTAGAGGTGGGGGGGGGGGGGCAACAACGGATCATGCTCGGTAGTGTTATTTGTGCCCTAACCCTTGCCCCCCCACTTCGCTGTGTCAGGATCTGTACCCCTTAATATTATGGCTCCCTTACTCCCCGTTTCCCCAGAACGAGCACCCCCATTCCCCAGCCGCTTTCTGCTCGGGGTGAGTGGACTAGAAGCGAATGTGTGGTGCTCCGTGTGGTCTTGCCCCCCGGCCACGATGGCCTGTAGCCCCCCGGCGCGTGCACACTATTATGTGCCCCCGGCTTGCCCCCCCCCCCCGAGCACCCCACTCCCCAGCGACTCTCTGCTCTGGGTGAGGGGGCTCGTAGTGTCATCGGCTTCCACACTCAACATACTGCCACTTGTGTATACGCGTGTATAAATTTCCTATTGCATAGACTCATGTGGCGTTTACTAGCAAACCTTGCCTCACAAATTAAATGCCTGATCGATGCCCGGCCACAGCACGCCGCGCGTTCTTACCTTGCCCAGCGTACTACTTGTAACCATACCCTGAATTACCCCTCCCTTAGTTGACCGTTACCCGAATTACCACTCCCTTCATTGACCTCACATGGTTAGAAACTTACCAAAACTCTGCCTAATGTCATACCTCTCTCTTCCTGCCACGCAGGCACAATCTAGTGTAGTGTCGTCCACTGTTTAAAGCGTGTAGTACATTCAACCTATAGTATTGTAGTTCGCCACCGGCCACTCAGGCACACTCTACTGAACATATGCCTAGACGAACGTACTTCTTTGCCTAGCAACGGATGCCGCACCATATGCCCGGAGTAATGGATATTTTCCATTCACCGCGGCTACATCTACCAACCTGTACCTATTGCCAAACATGGCGGGTTTTTCCTGGTGAAACGATATGCAAGGCCATCAAAGCTCCAGATAAGCCGTAAAACCACCGTTAACGAAGGACCGAAAATTGATCCGAGTAATCCCAAGTTGGAATTGTCTGCCGCTAGCACTCCCAGCAGCGTGGGGTGCTATTTTAAAATGACACGACCCGAGGCTTTCGCTACCCATTCCTTTGCCTGGCCTCTTATGTATGGAGCTGCGCACCACTGTATGTATTAAGCACCATCCTAGCGAGCCTGTAGCTAACCACAATCACGAGCAGTCATACTGAGTAACCAAACTACCAACTCCTGAACCTATTACCAATGTATTTCATGAACGCACGGCAAACAGGGCGATAAACCGTAAATCACTCTATCTTACCCAACTTGTTTACCAATCCCCGTTAACTGCCGCACACGGGCAGCTGTTAATTCTTGATATGCTCTTGCCACTGCTGACTATTACCAAAACCCACTTATATATACTGCAGCGAGCCCTCTATCGCATCCGCCATTGTGGCACCCAGGCCACGTGTAACCCAGCAACCTCCCCAAAACGCTGTATGCTGCCGGCTCTTGCCTCATGGCGCTTGCCTGAACCCCCCCCCCCCTGATGCCCCTTACAGCAAGGCCGTGGCATGTGATCTTACAAGCAACCAAAGTGCATTCCGAAAACCCCCTTGCCATGGACCCCCCCCCCCAGCAATTCAGTCGTGATTAAGTGATTTTTCCTCACGCCCCACATGCTGCCCCTTATCCGTCTGCAGCCTCAGGTTATGGCATCAAAAGCACTTCACATGCACAATAATAGCGCGGTTAAACATAGCGCTTCACACAGCACATATTGCATAATCATATTGATAAAGAGTGCCCTTCTAACATAGCAATGTCCCTAGCATTACCCCCGCTTTTCCTCACTCCCACTCCTTGGTCCCCCGGCCCCATCCCAAAATTACATTCTGGGCACCCCCCCGTCCGAATCTTGCCCATACTCTTGAATGATGGCCTCAACACCTTAGGCAAGACCAGGCGCCATGGCGACGCTCCTTCCCGTCTGGAACCGGGCCCTCGCTCCTGGCATTCGCCCTCAGGCACCTCACTGACCCCCACCAGCTCTTCGGGTACCACAGGACCCCAACTCGAACAGCAGCACGCACGAAGCAGCAAAACAAGTGCCCTTAATGTGACCCCCAGGCTGACCCTGCATTACCAGCGGGCCCCAGAGCCCACCCCCATGTGTGCCTGGCAAATAACACTACGGATCTGTGACCCTTTCTACTGCGCACGACCCTCGCTCACCTGTACCTTTGCTTCTTTTCGACTCGAACCGAACCCTGCTGGCGCTCGAAAACCCGGAAAAACCTGACCTCGGACTTCTCCACTGGCGCTAAAGCCACTACTGCAAACAAAATCGACGATCCGGCGGGGGCATGGAAAACTAACACGGCTCCAAATTTCAGAAGGTGGAAGTAAAACTGCATATATGGCCTACTGGCTGTGCTGATGGGATGAGGTACCCCCTAAATTTTTTTTTTTTTTGCACAGTTGATGGCTTTGCATAGTTTAAAACTGCATTCGAGCAGTTCCAAGCTCGTGGTCAGTAGGCTTGATATGATATGTCATTTATGACGCTCCTGTACACAAGTGTTTCTGGGCATGCACATCGATCAATACATCCTAATCATTGAAATTCCGCAGCACCTAATTGCCCCGACCGTCTGCCAACACACTCACGGCGCTCCCAGCCCAGTCCTCAAGCTAGATCCACTCCAGGTTTTCAGCATCTGCACACAAAATGCATCCAGGTACATTCAGTGTAAGGCGCTCATTTTTAGTTTGTGTGCCAATCGTTTCCAGGCTGGGGTTGAAAAAGGGCACGGGGAGTCCAGGTGGTGTCCTCGATTCATGTGCCTATTACTGCCCTGTCCTGGAAATTAGCAGTAAATCTCTGCCACCATGTGTGTGTGCCTGGCCGCTGTCCTTCTATGAATTCCATGATGTTCGCCTCCTTTTTTGGTGGTAAATCCATCCTATCAGTTTACACTCACAAAGAGAATTTCCCGCTCTGCTCCTCACTCAGTGCTCCATTCTGAGGTGCATGAAAAAGTAGGAAAGTGTTCTTCCACAAAGGAACTACACTTCTTAGAAATACCATATTCTGTTAAAAGAAGAACGTGGCACCCTGATTTATGGCCTGATAACAGCCTTAGCAGCCATCAGTAAAGCAGGGAAGGCACTGCAAGTGGATTCTACTTGCAAAGCTGCGGTTTGGCTTGTCAAGGTAAACGTCATTTTGTAAAAGCATTCGCGCTATAACCAACTAGCATCCCCTCATACGTTTGGGTAACAGTGTTATTGTTGCGCCTTAATGCAGCAAACAATACTGCGACACCACCCGCCATTGCCCACGCGGTGCCCAATGCAGTAACCCCTTTGGACCTACTTCAACCCTACTCCTAGCCCTACGCGTGCTGCCTATCTGAGATAGCGTGCATCATGCGGTACCCCCCCCCCCCTACTTGCATATTGCTCAACATATTATTTATAATTATAACTCTATAACGCCATGGGCCACGGCCCGGGAATGCCGGGCTGTTAGGTTGTGGTACTTCTAAACTGCTCCTGGCCCCCTTTGACCGAAGCCCTGCACGCACCAGACATTGGCTCCAGAATTCTGCCCAGCAACCAGGCCATTGCCCCATATACCGTCTCGCATAATGAGCTGAGCCGGGAATCTCTGGCACAAGCCCAACTTTCCTGTCGCTATTCACGGCAGATAACTCTTTCAGCTCACGATTGTTCTTCGCTAATGTTTGCACAATGGGCCTGTCTGTTGCTTTGCAGCCGCAGCGGGGCCCCATGGGGGTAGCCGTAATCTCGATTTCCAATTAAAGGGACTCCTCTAAATTAGTAATGCAGGAGTGGACTGGTAGGAATGTCCAGCCTCCCGGAGGAGGGTGCATGGCACTCTCCCACCGTCTGCTGCTGTGATTTTTTCGCGTCGGGGTATTTCTGCCTTCTTCTCGGTACCAGGGCAGCCTGGCTGACCTGTTCCTCTCCAGCACCCCCCCCCCCCTCTAGACCAGGAATCTCGCCCGACCTGGGGGCTGTCTGGGAACTTTTTAATTGCTTACGCGTTTGTACTATAAGATACCCCCAGCTGCCCAGCGCCCCATGCATACCCCGTCGCCACGTCCTGACCATCCCCCGCCGCGGGAAGGTTGGCCTGGACCCCCGCTAAGTGGGCGGCGCCCGCCAAGCTAGCTTTCCTGGCGCGGCGTTCGCCCGCCGAAGTGCTTCGTTTATTTGCGCATTGTAATCTCTCCGGAAGACACCGAGGCATACAGTAAGCACCCACCAGTAAATTCACCCCCAGTCGTATGCGTGTGCACAGCTCACGTTATACGCATAGTGCACGGCAAGGCCTTCCTGGGGGCGCAGGTCTTAAATGTTACGGCGCAGCGAGTCCTGATTGCAGGGTTTTAAGTCTGCGCGAATATGAGTGACTTACCTTTTCTTCGTTGATACTCCGAACCGAAGCACTCACAGGACTCCTTCGGCCACCACTTGCATCGACTGGAACTCGGCCCACAGGGGACACCGACCCGGGACGCCGTCCCCTTCTTCCCGGAACTGGTCCACTCCTTCACTGGAAATGCAGGAACGACCCGACCTGGACCGCTTCCTTCTTCTCGCTGGTGCACGAGCAAAAACGACGCAGCTCTGGCAAGACGGGAAACCGAGGGAGGATGTGTGAATGCTCACACCAGCACGGGCTTTTATGCCCGGCTTCTCCCCGGTTTCCCGCCCTGCCCCTGAAGCTTTCGCGCCCTGCCGGGGGGGGCGGGCCCCCTTTTCGTCATCAGCCGCCCCCCCTGGCGCATTTTCCTTACAGGCCTGGGGGGAGGGGAAGGGCGGCCTGTACCGCCCCCACTAAGGGGCGGCGCCCGCCATGCCTGCTTTCGCTGGCGCGTTCGCCCGCCGGAAACCACAGTTGAATGTAACACCAGCGATTCAGCGCCCTAGGCCATTCATGGAGGGGGCGCAATGCCTACTGCCTCAAACCAACGTGGGTAGCCGCGCCACATCTGCCCCCCGTTTTCCGTTGTTTTCCCCAGCTCCCACAAAGAGCGCTTTGGGTGGCGAAGTGCAGACTGGCACTGCCGTGAGGTGGCGGGCGCAACCAGGCACCCACCTTACTCTTTGTGTTGGGCACTATCACAGAGCGAACACTATTCTCCCTCCGGCGGGTGAAGACAAACACTGGTGGCAGCGGATGCTTCAGGCAGCAATCCATCGCGGCCGCCTCTGCAGCATGTAGCTTTTTATCTTATCTCGACCATCGATCAAGGAGCAGGAGCGCCACCTTCCACCATCACAGAGGCATGGGCCCATGGCAGGCAGCCGGACCAGCATCACGGGTTGGGCCCCCTCGTCGTCATTGTTATGCCTGGACCCCTAGGGCATCGGGGTCCGGCACATCATTGCTGTGGGCACCCAGCCGACAGCCTTGATTGCAGGGAGCACACTGCTGGATCGTCGGAGCACGGCCATAACACGGCCTGGGGGCATCCAGGCCGACAAGGCACAGCACAGCCGAAGTTGCCCTGCACGGGCTCCGGCTGCAGATTTGCCTGGCAGGGGCTCTGCTAACCTTGGTCCAGGAGGGAAAGTGTTGCCCAGCAGGGGCACTGTCATAGTAGAGGGCCTTTACAGGGCAGGCCATCCACATGAAAACGTGGCACCAGGGCAGCGCTGCAAGAACCACACGTGAGACATAACTGATGAGCGAGAAAGCACTCATCCTTTTTATTACCTGTGTCACAGACATGTGACATGTGCACGAGCCTTGGCAGGGTCTCACAATATCTTAAAGGAATGGTTCGGTCAGAAATTGTTATTGTCCCTATGGGTCGGCCATGTGTTTTTAAGCCTAAGTCGGTCGATATTAGAAAAATTTCCTATGGACCTTACCCGAGGTTTCGTCCATTAAACACACGCGAAAACAGACAGTGGGGCGCCGCCATTTCGTGATAATCTTATCACTTGCCGCATCGCCCTGTGTGACCTGCTTTTGCAGCACTAAATCATATCCCCCGCCCCTGAGCCTGACATTATCAAAACATTCATATTCCCGGCCTCTCTCCGTGACGTTGCTGTGCTGCGTAGGCAAACGCACCCAGTCGTCTTCTACGCGACTTCAGACAGAACCCGGAAACCAACATAGATCAACTCACAACACAGCGCGCCACAATTCGGAATATGAAACTGTACTTTAAAATCAAACAGCAATACGGTACATTTGGTAAAGTACATTTATTTGACATTAAATGTTTAGAGAATATTCAGCAATTGGCATATTAAATCAGAATGGATTTTTTTTTCTTTGCTCTCGATCCGCAAATCCTCTAAAGTTTATTGTGAGTCATGCGCTGTTCCTTTATGGTACACAGGGTGTTGGTTTTCGTTAAAAGAAGCACTTTGGTCGCATGGTGAATCGCAAGGCTGTTTCATCAACTAGGCACTAGGCCACCGTAAAGGTTGATATGTTGCTTCTAGCCGCTAGTACTGCGTAAGGGCATATGGGCCCTTGGCGATCGTCCCATAAGATAGTCAATGTAGTGCAGTTGTTTACAAGAAGCTGCAGCTGGCGATTGAAGAAACCATCGGCCGGGTTCTGGAATAGGTGGCAGTCGCAGTACGGTAGGATGTATCTGTTTTGAAAACATAAAAATTGAAATTAGTCTCGCCAGCCGATCTTTATTACTATTATTCATTTTATTTATTAGGGCCGAGGTGAAACTATTTGCTTGCGAGGATAGTGCAATGGATTATGTTCGGCTCTAAAAGCAATGCGAAAACTGACGAAAGAAATCGAGGTTAACACACAAAGTTATGATTTATTAACGTTGAACCACTGAGAAATGACTATTTGTCTAAATGCGTCTCGAATGGGCAAATGCATGCCCATGTGCCCGGTAGAAAAACGATCCCACAAATGTTTCACTTGCTCTTCATTGTAATATGCCACACAGAACGAACAAGTACAACTTAACCTGTCTTTAACTGAACGCTATTGTTATATCATTCCGGTATAATATCGTCTAAAGACTTACTTACATTATATTTGCCATTTCCATTGTCTGAGTTCTACAGTCCGTAAATTGCACTCTGTTTGTGTTAACGATTTTTCATATACTGAACTAACATGAAACTCGGTGTAGTTTCAGAATTTTCAGCCTTATTGTCTCTTACGTTATTGCACCCCTCCTTCAAATGAAGTCCTTTCGGCATGGTCCCTGTCCTCTCAAGGTCAAAAAACAATAGAACCTTATACTGCCAGTGCGAGTCGTGGGCCTCTTCAGCCCGCGAGCAAAAAATCAAAGCCGCTGACCTTCACTCTGCATGAGCATACATTCTTACTTTGCAACATCCCGTGTAAAGCCATCTGTGAGAACTTGAATTTTCGACTCCATCTTTCTACTAGGCCTCAATGTGCTAATGCGAACTGGCTTCTCTCCCATCTGCAACGCCTCGCTTGGCGCGTTCTAAGGCCTCCAATTTTGTCCTCGTTGTCCGCGAGCTTTGCTGCCCTAGAGAACCATAACTATGGAGACATTGACTTTTTGGGGGAAGGTCAGGAAAAGTATAAAGTACCCGAGGAGTTGAGTTGAAAGTGAGATTTATTGTTTGTTTATTTTATTATTTGCAATGCGCAAGCCTCCCCTCAGTTAACAGTGCGCAGCATTTACATGAGATTGCGAAGCTTAGTTACATCAACAAAAATATATACATACACATATTGACAAGGTCAGCGATATGAGGTGAATAGAGAGAGAAGTCAAAGATGACACCCAGGTTGTTTGCCACCCAGGATGGTGAAGGGAGGGTTAGCATACTTTGTATGTACACTGTACAATAACATTTTTTTCAAGAAGACAATCAGATTACAATGATTTAAACCGGGATTTGTACTTCTCAACGAGCTCTGCTTTGGGTGGACATGGCACAGTGGTAATGTTTGATGGCAATGCATCAGTGCTCTGCACAGAATCGCTCAAAATTCCATGTCTGTGCTTCTCTCGTACATTAACAATAAGGCCTTTAACAAAGTCGAACTCCAGTTCCTCATATACTGGTTTCACCACCCATTTCTTCTTTTTGCAAAGGCCGTAGTGTAGCGAAGCATCCCTACATTTCCCGTAGTCCTAGATTGTTCACGGCACACATTCTCATTATGGGCCAAGACCGCTAGTAGAGTCCTATGTTTCATGCCCTGTATGCCGAAATGCAATCGCTTTGGCCTGTACTTTAGGCACATATTGTGGAACACCTCCAAACCTCCTGTGTGACAGAATTCTGTCAGTCCCCTCAAATCTCTTGATAGAGTTTTATCAAAAAAAATCTTCTCAATGGCTTTGTGTGTCGGTGAAGATGGAATCAACCACTTCTTCTTCCGTGCCTCCTCTGGGGACAAAAGGCCATGTTCACATTGGTGGAAATGTTGGTTTTCTGTCCAGCGGTGAACGTTGGTACAGTGGTGCATCAGTGACCGCCATTTTTCAAGTAGGATTTCCACTGACCCTTCACAAGTTTTGGAGCTCCACCAAAGATGGTTGCTGATAGACTGGGATATGAGAAAACTGAAAAGGGCAGGATAACTCTAGCCTCTGGACCAGAGTATTATAATTGCATAGAAAACCGGAAAAAGATTGTCCAGAGCAAAATATATTAGAAAAAAATGTGTATCAAAATTTATTGAAAGTGATACCAACAATTTAAACAATGGTGAGTCAATAACTAATAATTAAACACTAATCATTTTAATACAACACAACAGCAGCAACCATATGCCTAAAATTGGCTAAAACATTATCACACATACTTGTTATTCATAGTGCGCTCATTCAAACCCAACTCATCATAACGTGACATACATCCAAAAGCTAAAAAACAAAGGAATCATGTTAAAAACCTATGGGGAAGAGGAATTTATGACTATTCCCCATAAACCAGACATTATTTTTATGTTCACAATCAATAGAATTAACAAATGATCTATTGACAGAGGGTGGATTGGAAGGAAAAGTGCAAAAGGTCACACCTCTGTAGGGTTTATTTCTCGGCCAGTTTCGACGTGTAGTGGTAGTAAACACAACGTCTTCCTCCGGAGGTAGATGTTACCATTCTGGTGAATGGCAAATTGCTGTAGTGGCCGTGACAGAGTAGTGCGACCAGTCACGCTAGGAGAAGCCAACGCCGAGTCCTGACCTAAATGACACCCTATGAAATTAGGGGAAAGCCAGGGCTGCATGTGTAGAAAAGTGGGTAAGTAGCACAGCTTAGCCTGAAGTGCCAATCTCGTCTGTGGATCACTCCATCAAACATATGCCATCTCTGTGAAGTGGCCCGTGTAATTAGGAGTCCAAAGAAAACACAGACTCTTCGTGCCGAAGTCAGTTTCCTCAGAAGAAACGCCACGCATGCGTGTAGGCAATCTGCAAAAGATAGACTGGGACCACTGTGAAATACTTTCCAAACCTTTTTTTTCCCTACAGCCGAGATTTTATTATTGATTGATTTAGCAAGATGCCATACGTCAAATTGATGTTTAATATGTGGAAACTGCTCTCTCATTGTCTTGGCTATTGAAACGTGTCTGTCCGTGGCTATGAGGTCGATGTGCATTCCCCGCGATTTTAGATATTCCAATGATTTTATAAATCCTAGTTTCTCCATGGCCACTGAGGATTTACATTGGGACACCTGCACGACCACCAAACTCACAATTTTCTTACTATCCATGTCCTGAAAGTGGTAGGTACAGTACTAGGCTGAAAATCCAGGGCTGTCGCACTGTCCATCCACGGCTAGCCTGAATCGTTTGCCTTCAAATGTACTTTCTGGAGACAATTGTTCAATTTTCCAAGCATCACTAATGGCCGGAAATAGATAATCATGTTGGAGTTTGTAGTACTGCGTTTTAGAAATGAAATGGAGTCCCACAAACTGAAAGAAAGACTCTAACTTTTTAAAACTGGACCCACTAAAAAGTGAGGCAGCTGCACACAGTAGATTGCCTGCTGGCAGTTTCCCCTTGCATCGGTTGTGCAGACCATGAGAACGTATGATGTAATGTACAGACGGCATGTATTTTGACGTTACTGCCTTGTGTTTGACGAGTCACATGAATCAATGGCTTCCCACATACTTCCCCTCTAACAGAATGCCCACATTTCAGCATACTTATAATATCCATCAAACAACTGTCGAATAGTATGTATTTGCCCTCTTTCATTAGACTGTCATCCTGCATCACAGTTGTTTCGGACTGCATCGTTGCGGACATATCACCAGAATTGAAACTAATATCGCTGATATCAGGTTCTGATGCGTCGGTGAATAGTGCTGCTGGTTTATTCTCTGTCATTTCAACATCTATTACTTGAACATTGATGGGAGAACACAACAATGTCGACAGCTTTTTGGGCGGCATTTTTTTTGCTGGTGTAGATTGTGGGAATTGATCGGCGACTACTTCAGAGCTATCTTCAATACATCCAGTATCATCTTCGTGTGGTGGTGCAGTCGCACTGTAGCAATGGTCCAATAAAAGTTTACTGGATTCTCCAGACACATTCAATTCATGTTCTGGCCATTGGACATGAGCATCTCGAGTCTGAACACGCCGCGCCTGAATTAATAGTTCCTCCATAGTGTAAATGGTCTGGCAAGCAACATCTCTCATTTGCTTCACTGTCTGTGTATGTATAGTTCGTACATCCACGGGTAACTAGAGGACATATTGGAAAAGGATGTTCAGTTTAAACACAAGATAAAGTATAGTACAATTGACAGAAAAAAAACATAATATAGTCCCCAGCACAAAACAATTTCTAAAAATATGAACTGTTTGTAACTAACCTTATTTTTGTTTCTTTTCTTTGCAACTTTCTTGACTCGAACTTCAACATCGGCACACTGTTGCTCCGATTAGTTTCCGCATGTCTTCCCTTCCTCTTACGCTGCAATGACTATATTTTCTGGATCCGCATAGACAGCATGGAATGACGCTCCATCGACTCACTGAAACATAGTACTTTCATTACTATGTATCACAATATTGAAAACATAAAACACACGTGAGGACGACCACACAGGTACATCTCAATAGCTAAACACGAATTAAACATTGTGTAGAACAATCAAACGACAAGTATTCGAGCTCTGATGATATAGTTCGATGGAACAGTCAGTATCCATACCTCTGGATCCGCATGGACTGCCATGAATGATTTTATTGGAGAGGACGCCTCAGCAACTCCCTGAAACTCAGTACTTGCATTAGTATGGTTTTCAATATTGTAAATATAACACACACTTGGGGTCGACGGCACAGGTACATATAAATAGATAACCACAATTGATCCATTGTCTAAAAGAATCAATGGATATCCAAATATGATCCGATTTTCTCAACTTATTTCTCTGATTTATTTACATCTGCATCAACTACAAGGGATGTTGTGATTGTAGAGGAAGCTCCGTCGTCTCCCTGAAACACAGTACTTGCGTTAATAAGGAAGAAAGTATAGCAAATGGAATCACGTTATATGATCTCGCTCGATGGAACTGTCAGTATCCATACCTCGTGCTGATGAAGATTATCTAGGGATGTTGTCAATGTAGTGTGCACTTCTGAAAGATGCTGCACCGATTCGTATATGCATGGTCCCGCTTCTACTTCCCTGGAATTACTTGAATGTCAGGCTCTGCATCAAGTGCAGGGGTTGACGCTCCATCTACCGCCTGAAACATAGTACTTGTATTAGTAAGGATTACAATATTGAAAACATAACACACACTTGGGGTGGACCACACAGGTACATATCAATGGGTAACCACATATGAAACATTGTGTAGAACAATCACGCTAAAAGTATACAAGATCTGATGATCTTGCTCGATGGAACTATCAGTATCCATACCTTGTGCTGCTGAAGAACATCTAGGGATGTTGTCAATGTGGTAGACGCTTCAGCATCTCCCTGAAAGACAATACTTACATTAGTATGGATAACACTAATTATAACTGAAAACAAACACTAGGGGACGACAACTAAGGTGTATATCAATTGGAAAGCACTAACCAAACATTCGGTAAAATAATTACACGATACATAAAAACTCTTACTTGACATGCATAAAACAAGTCTGTAGCGCAATAGCTAAGTAAGATTACCTGATACTCGGTAGAAGTGGTTGATAACTGCGGGCACGTCATGGATGTATAATGTTCTTGCTTCAGATTCAGTGGATAGTCAAGCAGTTGTAAAGGTAAATTATTGTTTGATAATGAAATGCCAATATTGAAAATAGCCATGTAAGGCGACAGAATACTTGAGAATTATGCTATTGAAAAGGTGCAAAATAGCACAGTTCCCTGTGCCCATAAATAGATTTCCTTTGAGGGTTATAAAATTGAAAAATAATTTGATAAATGTCATTATTCAAAAAGCTATACACTCATATCAATATCGAGAGTATTACAAGGGACAGAACACCTAAAATATCAATTAATCCATTCGGATATCTACACACAAGGCCTAAAGCTAAATCCGGACACTTGACTCACCAGTGGCGGAATGTGGACGAATAGAGTGGGAATAGCGTTTGCAAGCAATTTTCGTGTTGTTTGTCGTTTATTCTTCTTTGTTACCCAAGATGTGGCGTACATGTTCGAGGGAAAGTGCCGGCTGCAGATGCAGTATCGATCACACCTCTTGTCCTCAAAGACATGTTGGACTCTACTTTCAAGCTCTTCCGGTGGATATCTGCAATGTCTGACTCATTCTCTTATTCGATCAACAGATTTAGGGAATACATGCATTGTAGTGCCTTCAGATTTAGCTTGGGTCTTCAAAGGGCAACCGCTAATCGAACAGGCAGGCATTGTTGAAAATTCTGAAAAGTAAATATCAACATTATTTTAAATTCTTGATGAATAAAAATGTGATAAAAAAGTAAATGAACCATACAATGTTCAATGCAAGGTTTGTTTTGGTCGCCGGAATTATACCAGTTCATCAAGTGCGGCTTGGTATTTGCATAACTTTCACAAATTAATAAATGATGTGACTAAACTCTGACCATGTGACTCATCCCTTGGATGTACTGTCTTGCACAAGAAGGAAACATGCTTACATTATAGACAGGACCCGCAAAGGATGCAATTCGATGACAATTGACACAGATGAAAATAAATAGATCGATTGATAGCATAACAATTGAAACTCAAATCAATAGCAAAGGGCCAAATGAACATAGCACTATTGAGTACTCTACTGGCAAATAGATAAAAATTTAACAATGACCGAAATATGACTGTGATACATGGCCTTACCTTGACCAACAAACAGTTAGATTCAGCAAGCCCAGTAGTTTGAGGCAGGAGAACAGGTAGATGGCCACAGGTAGCACACTGACGAGTTTGCTCGAAGCAGTCACAGAAGTTCACAGATGGCACGACGACGAGCTGATTAGCATCGATTTCAGTGGTTCTCAGGTAGCATGTTCAGGAGTTGACTTGCAAAGCACAAAGATGTTCTCATGAGACATAACAAGTGGTTTATAAAGTATTAGAAACAGGGGTGTGTTTGTGAATGAATGACGTGTATATGTCGTGGTATTATGTGGATTGCAGGGGGGCGGCCAGCGTCAGGGGAGGCCTGCCTGGAGACACGGGGTCTGAGGAGGCCATGTGAGCAATGGCCCCTGGGCGTGGGATACCTTTTGAAGTGTACATGCTGTTTGGCACCTTGGCCGTTTGCGCCCCTGACAGCCCCCATGGCAGCGCGCATCCACTGGTGCGAACTGCCTTCGATAGACGGGGGGTGGGATGGATGGGCCTGAGGCGTGCAGATAAGGCACAGGAAGACTGCTGAATGGAGACACACTTATGTGGATTGCAGGGGGGCGGCCAGCGTCAGGGGAGGCCTGCCTGGAGACACGGGGTCTGAGGAGGCCATGTGAGCGATGGCCCCTGGGCGTGGGATATCTTTTGAGGTGTACATGCTGTTTGGCACCTTGGCCGTTTGAGCCCCTGACAGCCCCCCCCATGGCAGCGCGCATCCACTGGCACGAACTGCCTTTGATGGGGCGCGGGGGTGATGGGCCGGTGGACGTGCAGGCAAGGTATAGGAAGACTGCTGAATGGAGACACACTTATGTGGATTGCAGGGGGTGGCCAGCATGAGGGGGCATCCTGGCCGGAGACACGGGGTCTGAAGGTGGACATGGGAACAATCAACCATGAACGATAGACAGCTTTGAAGTGTACATGGTGTTTGGCACCTTGGCCGTTATCGCCCCTGAGAGCACACCTTGGCAGCGCTCATCCCGTGGTGCGAACTGCCTTTGATAGGGGTGGGGGGGTGGATGGGCCGGTGGGCGTGCAGGCAAGGCACAGGAAGACTTTTGAATGGAGACACACTTGATTAATTAAAAAAATCGAAACAACCGCTGTTAAAATATATGTGGTGTTTTATTTTGTTTCTTATTTTGAAACACAAATATGCACAAAAATACAAAACTTTACACATTGTACAGGTCAGGTTGCAGTGCAGCAAGGGAAAATCCCCTGCACTGACCGCTGTAACTGGGGAAAGTTTGTCTTATGTCAGCAACGGCACAGGCGGGTATTACTCTTCGAACGCAGTGTCCAAGCCTCCCGTGAAGCCACCATGTAAAGGAACGATAGGCCACCAGCCTGTACCACCTATGAAAAAGAATGATACAAACTGTGTTTAAATGACCAAGATAAGTTTATTAAACCTTTGTTGTCAATGACAATTCTTGTAACTAATGGCATTCTGCTCGGACAAATGCTATCTAGACACTGCACACTATTGAACGACTTTCATGTATTACAATTAAATGCAGATGTAATTTTGAATATAGGAGATGACCATGAAATAGTAGCGGCATCACAACCAGAGTATACATACTCGTTACTTGGATTACGAGGACGAACAGTTGCGCAAAGTTCGTGCATAAGCACCATCATTATCCTCAACACAGACCGTGTAAGGCAGGCTGCCCTGAAGTCTGGCAGCTCGGTGATGCATTGCGGCCGTGGCTCGCCTTCCGAAATGTAGGCCACGCATCCCGAGTTTTCCCAGCAGCAGCAGTTCTCGTCCTCGGTTGGCATTAGCTCGCACCGATTGCATGTGCACCAGGTGGAAACACCGTCCATGCAACTAGGTCCAATGTCTTCATCCGTTGATTCGTCCTGCCAACTGCCGTCTGAAGCCCCATCGTTTTCGCATGTTTTCCTTTCCAGTAGTTCCTCCTCGGTATAATCGGGCTCGTACATGTAGGGCATTATTGTAGCCATTGTGTGGTAAACAAAGTAAATATAATTTAAAGCAATGGTACAGGTGTTCACACAGGCTACAAGCGGCGAAGGTAGCTGACCAGAGCACAGAAACGAGTCACAGAATACTCAAAGTAACACAGAGATAGGAATGGAATCGAAAATCTGCTGCTGTGTGTTGTCAAACGGTCTGTTTATACTTATTGAGTAAAGAGGCGTCCTGCCATTTCCATGGCAACACATCATTAGCTGAAGCGCAGCGAAATTTGACACGAGATGTTCTTTGGCATTGTGAAATGGGCGGTACGCGTCTGCTGATGACAGGCTGAGGGGCGGGGGATATGATTTAGTGCCGCAAAAGCAGGTCACCCAGGGCGAATGGTGCAAGTGATAGGAATATCACAAAATGGCTGCGCCCTGCTGCCTGTTTTCGCGTGTGTTTAATGGACGAAAACTCGGGTAAGGTCTATAGGAAATTTTTGTAATATCGACCGATTTAGACTTAAAAACACATGGCCGACCCGTAGGGACAATAAACATTTCTGACCGAACCATTCCTTTAAAGGGGCAGCACACCACAATGACGTCTAAAATGATTTTTTTGAGCCTGAAGCAGGGAGTGGTGAGTTCTTGAGGCCAGAGACTGGCAGCTTGGCGACCTCCCCCAAACCACTTGCCATAGTAACGGGTAGCCTGTTTCGGGGGCCCTGAACATGTGGGGGGTGAGGCAGGTGCACCCCCAAAAGCCCAGAGGCAGCCAGCATATGGAAGGCACAACATTGCAGGCCTGGGTGCAGCGTCATATGGCAGGGAGTAATATGCGGGAGAAAATGGAGAAAATGGTGGAGAAAGATAGAACATGGTATTGGGTTAAAAGTATGGGCTTGGGGTCACCCCGCACTGCACAACCCTCTGTCAATCACATTCTTAAAACAATTGTCGTTCTTGTAAGTCGGATGTGTAGCTGTGTGTCATGTGGAAGGGAATGAAGGCTCATGCCTTGGGCTCTGTTGATGTTTAGAAGGCTAACGCCCTGGGCTCTGATGATGTTTAGAAGGCAAACGCCGTGGGCTCTGATGGTGTTTAGAAGGCTCATGCGTCGGGCTCTGATGATGTTTACAGGCTCAGGCCCTGGGCTCTGAAAATGTTTAGAAGGCTTACGCCACGGGCTCTGATGTTGTTTAGAAGGCTCACACCATGGGCTCTGATGATGTTTAGAAGGCTCACACCATGGGCTCTGATGATGTTCGGAAGGCTCATGCTACGGGCTTTGAAGATGTTTAGAAGGCTCATGCCCTGGGCTGTGAAAATTTTTAAAAGACTCACGCCACAGGCTCTGATGATGTTTAGAAGGCTAACACCCTGGGCTCTGATGATGTTAAGAAGACTCATGCCTGGGCTCTGATGATGTTTAGAAGGCTCACGCCACGGGCTCTGATGATGTTTAGAAGGCTCATGCCCTGGGCTCTGATGATTTTTGGAAGGCTCACACCATAGGCTCTGATGATGTTTCGAAGGCTAGCGCCCTGGGCTCTGATGATGTTTAGAAGGCAAACGCCATGGGCTCTGATAATGTTTAGAAGGCTCACGCCACAGGCTCTGATGATGTTTAGATGGCTCATGCTCTGCGCTCTGATGATGTTTAGAAGGCTCATGCCTTGGGCTCTAATGATGTTTGGAAGGCTCAGACCATGAACTCTGATGATGTTTAGAAGCTAACACCCTGGGCTCTGATGATGTTTAGAAGGCTAACGCTGTGGGCTCTGATGTTGTTCGGAAGGCTCACTTCATGGGCTCTATTGATGACTAGAAGAATAATGCCATGGGCTCTGGTGGTGCTCAGAAGGCTCACGCCCTGGGCTCTGATGATGTTCAGAAGGCTCACACCATGGGCTCTGATGATGTCTAGAAGACACGTGCCCTGGGCTCTGATGATGTTTGGAAGTCTCACACCATGGGCTCTGATGATGTTTGGAAGGCTCACACCATGGGCTCTGATAATGTTTAGAAGGCTAACGCCCTGGGCTCTGATGATGTTTAGAAGGCTCACACCATGGGCGCTGATGATGTTCGGAAGGCTCACGCCACGCGCTTTGATGATTTTTGGAAGGCTCATGCCCTGTGCTCTGAAAATGTTTAGAAGGCTCACGCCACAGGCTCTGATGATGTTTAGAAGGCTAACGCCATGAGCTCTGATGATGTTAAGAAGACTCATGCCTGGGCTCTGACGATGTTTAGAACGCTCATGCCACAGGCTCTGATGATGTTTAGAAGGCTTATGCCCTGGGCTCTGATGATGTTTGGAAGGCTCACAGCATGGGCTCTGATGATGTTTAGAAGGCTCACACCATGGGCGCTGATGATTTTTAGAAGGCTCATGCCTGTGCTCTGATGATGTTTAGAAGACTCATGCCTTGGGCTCTGATGATGTTTGGAAGGCTCACACCATGAACTCTGATGATGTTTAGAAGCTAACACCCTGGGCTCTGATGATGTATAGAAGGCTAACGCTGTGGGCTCTGATGATGTTTGGAAGGCTCACACCATGGGCTCTGAGGATGTTTAGAAGGCTAACGCCCTGGGCTCTGATGATGTTCAGAAGGCTCACACCATGGGCGCTGATGATGTTCGGAAGGCTCGCGCCACGGGCTTTGATGATTTTTAGAAGGCTCATGCCCTGTGCTCTGAAAATGTTTAGAAGGCTCACGCCACAGGCTCTGATGATGTTTAGAAGGCTAACGCCATGGGCTCTGATGGTGTTAAGAAGACTCATGCCTGGGCTCTGATGATGTTTAGAAGGCTCACGCCACAGGCTCTGATGATGTTTAGATGGCTCATGCCCTGGACTCTGATGATGTTTAGAAGGCTCACGCCTTGGGCTCTGATAATGTTTGGAAGGCTCACACCATGGGCTCTGATGATGTTTAGAAGGCTCACGCCCTGGACTCTGATGATGTTTAGAAAGCTTACGCCTTGGGCTCTGGTGTTTGGAAGGCTCACACCATGGGCTCTGATGACGTTTAGAAGGCTCACACCCTGGACTCTGATGATGTTTAGAAGGCTCACGCCTTGGGCTCTGATGATGTTTGGAAGGCTCACACCATGGGCTCTGATGATGTTTAGAAGGCTAACGCCCTGCGCTCTGATGATGTCTGGAAGACTCATGCCATAGTCTCTGATGGTGCTCAGAAGGCTCAACCCTGGGCTCTGATGATGTTCGGAAGGTTCACTTCATGGGCTCTGTTGATGACTAGAAGACCAATGCCATGGGCTCTGATGATGTCTGGAAGACTCATGCCATAGTCTCTGATGGTGCTCAGAAGGTTCAACCCTGGGCTCTGATGATGTTTGGAAGGCTCAAGCCAAGGGCTCTGATGATGTTTAGAAGGCTCATGCCCTGGGCTCTGATGATGTTTAGAAGGCTCATGCCTTGGGCTCTAATGATGTTTAGAAGGCTCACACCATGGACTCTAGAAGACTAATGCCATGGGCTCTGATGATGTCTGGAAGACTCATGCCATAGTCTCTGATGGTGCCCAGAAGGCTCAACCCTGGGCTCTGATGATGTTCGGAAGGTTCACTTCATGGGCTCTGTTGATGACTAGAAGACCAATGCCATGGGCTCTGATGATGTCTGGAAGACTCATGCCATAGTCTCTGATGGTGCTCAGAAGGCTCAAACCCTGGGTTCTGATGATGTTTGGAAGGCTCACTTCATGGGCTCTATTGATGACTAGAAGAATAATGCCATGCGCTCTGGTGATGCTCAGAAGGCTCAAACCCGGGGCTCTGATGATGTTCGGAAAGGCTCACTTCATGGGCTCTATTGATGACTAGAAGAATAATGCCCTGGGCTCTGATGATGTTCAGACGGCTCACACCATGGGCTCTGATGATGTTTAGAAGGCTAACACCATGGGCTCTGATGATGTTTAGAAGGCTAACGCCGTGGGCTCTGATAATGTTTAGAAGGATCATGCCACGGGCTCTGATGATGTTTAGAAGGCTCATGCCCTGGGCTCTGAAAATGTTTAGAAGGCTTACGCCACAGGCTTTGATGATGTTTAGAAGGCTCAGGCCCTGGGCTCTGATGATGTTTGGAAGGCTCACACCATGGGCTCTGATGATGTTTAGAAGGCTAACGTCCTGGGCTCTATTGATGTTTGGAAGACTCATGCCTGGGCTCTCATGATGTTTAGAAGGCTCACGCCACAGGCTCTGATGATGTTTAGAAGGCTAACGCCATGGGCTCTGATGGTGTTAAGAAGACTCATGCCTGGGCTCTGATGATGTTTAGAAGGCTCACGCCACGGGCACTGATGATGTTTAGATGGCTCATGCCCTGGACTCTGATGATGTTTAGAAGGCTCACGCCTTGGGCTCTGATAATGTTTGGAAGGCTCACACCATGGGCTCTGATGATGTTTAGAAGGCTCACGCCCTGGACTCTGATGATGTTTAGAAAGCTTACGCCTTGGGCTCTGGTGTTTGGAAGGCTCACACCATGGGCTCTGATGACGTTTAGAAGGCTCACACCCTGGACTCTTATGATGTTTAGAAGGCTCACGCCTTGGGCTCTGATGATGTTTGGAAGGCTCACACCATGGGCTCTGATGATGTTTAGAAGGCTAACGCCCTGCGCTCTGATGATGTCTGGAAGACTCATGCCATAGTCTCTGATGGTGCTCAGAAGGCTCAACCCTGGGCTCTGATGATGTTCGGAAGGTTCACTTCATGGGCTCTGTTGATGACTAGAAGACCAATGCCATGGGCTCTGATGATGTCTGGAAGACTCATGCCATAGTCTCTGATGGTGCTCAGAAGGTTCAACCCTGGGCTCTGATGATGTTTGGAAGGCTCAAGCCAAGGGCTCTGATGATGTTTAGAAGGCTCATGCCCTGGGCTCTGATGATGTTTAGAAGGCTCATGCCTTGGGCTCTAATGATGTTTAGAAGGCTCACACCATGGACTCTAGAAGACTAATGCCATGGGCTCTGATGATGTCTGGAAGACTCATGCCATAGTCTCTGATGGTGCCCAGAAGGCTCAACCCTGGGCTCTGATGATGTTCGGAAGGTTCACTTCATGGGCTCTGTTGATGACTAGAAGACCAATGCCATGGGCTCTGATGATGTCTGGAAGACTCATGCCATAGTCTCTGATGGTGCTCAGAAGGCTCAAACCCTGGGTTCTGATGATGTTTGGAAGGCTCACTTCATGGGCTCTATTGATGACTAGAAGAATAATGCCATGCGCTCTGGTGATGCTCAGAAGGCTCAAACCCGGGGCTCTGATGATGTTCGGAAAGGCTCACTTCATGGGCTCTATTGATGACTAGAAGAATAATGCCCTGGGCTCTGATGATGTTCAGACGGCTCACACCATGGGCTCTGATGATGTTTAGAAGGCTAACACCATGGGCTCTGATGATGTTTAGAAGGCTAACGCCGTGGGCTCTGATAATGTTTAGAAGGATCATGCCACGGGCTCTGATGATGTTTAGAAGGCTCATGCCCTGGGCTCTGAAAATGTTTAGAAGGCTTACGCCACAGGCTTTGATGATGTTTAGAAGGCTCAGGCCCTGGGCTCTGATGATGTTTGGAAGGCTCACACCATGGGCTCTGATGATGTTTAGAAGGCTAACGTCCTGGGCTCTATTGATGTTTGGAAGACTCATGCCTGGGCTCTCATGATGTTTAGAAGGCTCACGCCACAGGCTCTGATGATGTTTAGAAGGCTCAGGCCCTGGGCTCTGATGATGTTTGGAAGGCTCATGCCATGGGCTCTGATGATGTTTAGAAGGCTAACACCCTGGGCTCTTATGATGTTAAGAAGACTCATGCCTGGGCTCTGATGATGTTTAGAAGGCTCACGCCACGAGCTCTGATGATGTTTAGAAGGCTCATGCCCTTGGGTCTGATGTTTAGAAGGCTCACGCCTTGGGCTCTGATGATGTTTAGAAGGCTCACGCCTTGGACTCTAATGATGTTTAGAAGGCTCACACCATGGGCTCTGATGAGGTCCGGAAGGCTCACGCCACAGGCTTTGATGATGTTTAGAAGGCTCATGCCCTGGGCTCTGGTGATGTTTAGAAGGCTCATGCCCTGGGCTCTGAAAATGTTTAGAAGGCTTACGCCACGGGCTCTGATGATGTTTAGAAGGCTAACGCCATGGGCTCTGATGATGTTTGGAAGACTCATGCCTGGGCTCTGATGATGTTTAGAAGGCTCACGCCACGGGCTTTGATGATGTTTAGAAGGCTCATGCCCTGGGCTCTGAAAACGTTTAGAAGGCTCAAGCCACGGGCTCTGGTGATGTTTAGAAGGTTCATGCCCTGGGCTCTGATGATGTTTAGAAGGCTAACGCCCAGGGCTCTGATGATGTTTGGAAGACTCATGCCTGGGCTCTGATGATGTTTAGAAGGCTCATGCCATGGGCTCTAATGATGTTTAGAAGGTTCACGCCACGGGCTTTGATGATGTTTATAAGGCTAATGCCTTGGGCTCTGATGATGTTTCGAAGGCTCACACCATGGGCTCTGATGATGTTTAGAAGGCTAACGCCCTGGGCTCTGATGATGTTTAGAAGGCTCACACCATGGGCTCTGATGACGTTTAGAAGGCTCATTCCTTGGGCTCTGATGATGTTTGGAAGGCTCACACCAGGGGCTCTGATGATGTTTAGAAGGCTAACGCCCTGGGCTCTGGTGATGTTAAGAAGACTCATGCCTGGGCTCTGATGATGTTTAGAAGGCTCATGTCACCAGCTCTGATGATGTTTAAAAGGCTCATGCCCTTGGCTCTGATGATGTTTAGAAGGCTCACGCCTTGGGCTCTGATGATGTTTAGAAGGCTCACACCTTGGGCTCTAATGATGTTTAGAAGGCTCACACCATGGGCTCTCATGATGTTCGGAAGGCTCACTCCACGGGCTTTGATGATGTTTAGAAGGCTCATGCCCTGGGCTCTGAAAATGTTTAGAAGGCTCACGCCTGGGCTATGATGATATTTAGAAGGCTCACGCCCTGGGCTCTGATGATGTTTGGAAGGCTCACGCCTTGGGCTCTGATGATGTTTAGAAGGCTCACGCCTTTGGCTCTAATGATGTTTAGAAGGCTCACACCATGGGCTCTGATGATGTTTGGAAGGCTCAGGCCACGGACTTTGATGATGTTTAGAAGGATCATGCCCTGGGCTCTGAAAATGTTTAGAAGGCTCACGCCTTGGGCTCTGATGATGTTTGGAAGGCTCACACCTGGGCTCTGATGATGTTTAGAAGGCTAACGCCCTGGGCTCTGATGATGTTTAGAAGGCTAACGCCGTGGGCTCTGATGATGTTTAGAAGGCTCACGCCATAGGCTCTGATGATGTTTAGAAGGCTCATGCCCTGGCTCTGATGATGTTTAGAAGGCTCACGCCATGGGCTCTGATGATCATTAGAAGGCTCATGCCTTGGGCTCTAATGATGTTTAGAAGGCACACACCTTGGGCTCTGATGATGTTCGGAAGGCTCACTTCATGGGCTCTATTGATGACTAGAAGAATAATGCCATGGGCTCTGATGGTGCTCAGAAGGCTCACGCCCTGGGCTCTGATGATGTTCAGAAGGCTCACACCATGGGCTCTGATGATGTCTAGAAGACGAGTGCCATGGGCTCTGATGATGTTTGGAAGGCTCACACCATGGGCTCTGATGATGTTTAGAACGCCCTGGGCTCTGATGATGTTTAGAAGGCTAACGCCGTGGGCTCTGATGATGTTTAGAAGGCTCATGCCACGGGCTCTGATGATGTTTAGAAGGCTCATGCCCCAGGTTCTGAAAATGTTTAGAAGGCTTACCCCACGGGCTCTGATGATGTTTAGAAGGCTAATCCCCTGGGCTCTGATGATGTTTGGAAGACTCATGCCTGGGCTCTGATGATGTTTAGAAGGCTCAAGCCGCGGGCTCTGATGATATTTAGAAGGCTCACGCCACAGGCTCTGATGATGTTTAGAAGGCTCATGCCCTGGGCTCTGATGATGTTTAGAAGGCTTACGCCTTGGGCTCTGATGATGTTTGGAAGGCTCACACCATGGGCTCTGATGATGTTTAGAAGGCTAACACCCTGGGCTCTGATGATGCTAAGAACACTCATGCCTGGGCTCTGATGATGTTTAGAAGGCTCACACCCTGGGCTCTGATGATGTTTAGAAGGCTCATGCCCTTAGCTCTGATGATGTTTAGAAGGCTAACGTTCTGGGCTCTGATGATGTTCGGAAGGCTCACGCCACAAGCTTTGATGATGTTTAGAAGGCTCATGCCCTGGGCTCTGAAAATGTTTAGAAGGATCACGCCACAGGCTCTGATGATGTTTAAAAGGCTACCACCCTGGGCTCTGATAATGTTAAGAAGACTCATGCCTGGGCTCTGATGATGTTTAGAAGGTTCACGCACGGGCTCTGATGATGTTTAGAAGGCTCATGCCCTGGGCTCTGATGATGTTTGGAAGGCTCACACCATGGGCTCTGATGATGTTTAGAAGGCTAATGCCGTGGGCTCTGATGATGTTTAGAAGTCTCGCACCACGGGCTCGGATGATGTTGAGAAGCCTCACGCCACAGGCTCTGATGATGTTTAGAAGGCTCACGCCCTGGGCTCTGATGATGGCTCATGCCCTGGACTCTGATGATGTTTACAAGGCTCACGCCCTGGGCTCTAACGATGTTTAGAAAGCTCACGCCTCGGGCTCTGATGATGTTTAGAAGGCTCACACCCTGGGCTCTGATGATGTTTAGAAGGCTCATGCCCTTAGCTCTGATGATGTTTAGAAGGCTAACGTCCTGGGCTCTGATGATGTTCGGAAGGCCCACGCCACAAGCTTTGATGATGTTTAGAAGGCTCATGCCCTGGGCTCTGAAAATGTTTAGAAGGATCACGCCACAGGCTCTGATGATGTTTAAAAGGCTACCACCCTGGGCTCTGATAATGTTAAGAAGACTCATGCCTGGGCTCTGATGATGTTTAGAAGGTTCACGCACGGGCTCTGATGATGTTTAGAAGGCTCATGCCCTGGGCTCTGATGATGTTTGGAAGGCTCACACCATGGGCTCTGATGATGTTTAGAAGGCTAATGCCGTGGGCTCTGATGATGTTTAGAAGTCTCGCACCACGGGCTCGGATGATGTTGAGAAGCCTCACGCCACAGGCTCTGATGATGTTTAGAAGGCTCACGCCCTGGGCTCTGATGATGGCTCATGCCCTGGACTCTGATGATGTTTACAAGGCTCACGCCCTGGGCTCTAACGATGTTTAGAAAGCACACGCCTCGGGCTCTAATGATGTTTGGAAAGCTCACACCATGGGCTCTGATGATGTTTAGAAGGCTAACGGCCTGGGCTCTGATGATGTTTAGAAGGCTAATGCCGTGGGCTCTGATAATGTTTAGAAGTCTCATGCCACGGGCTCTGATGATGTTTAGAAGGCTCTTGCCCTGGCTCTGATGATGTTTATAAGGCTCACGCCTTGGGCTCTGATGATGTTTAGAAGGCTCATGGCTTGGGTGATGATAGTGCTCAGAAGGCTCACCCCATGGGCTCTGATGATGTCTAGAAGACTCCTGCCATGGGCTCTGGTGATGTTTGGAAGGCTCACGCCACGGGCTCTGATGATGTTTAAAAGGCTCACGCCATGGGCTCTGATGATGTTTAGAAGACTCACGCCCTGGGCTCTGATCATGTTTAGAAGGCTAACGCCGTGGGCTCTGATGATGTCTAGAAGACTCCTGCCATGGGCTCTGATGATGTTTGCAAGGCTCACGCCACGGGCTCTGATGATGTTTAAAAGGCTCATGCCGCGGGCTCTGATCATGTTTAAAGGGCTCATGCCCTGGGTTCTTATGATGTTTAGAAGGCTCGCAACTTGGGCTCTCATGATGTTTAGAAGGCTCATGCCTTGGGCTCTAATGATGTTTAGAATGCTCACACCATGGGGTCTGATGATGTTCGGAAGGCTCACTTCATGGGCTCTATTGATGTTTGGAAGGCTTACGCCATGGGCTCTGATGATGTCTGGATTACTCATGCCATAGTCTCTGATGGGGCTCCGAAGGCTCACATCCTGGGATCTGATGATGTTTAGAAGACTCACGCCTTGGGTTCTGATGTTGTTTAGAAGGCTAACGCCCTGGGCTTTGATGATCTTTAGAAGGCTCATGCTCTGGGCTTTAATGATGTTTAGAAGGCTCACGCCCTGGGCTCTGATGATGGCTCACGCCCTGGGCTCTAATGATGTTTAGAAGGCTCACGCCCTGGGCTCTGATGATGTTTAGAAGGCTAACTCCATGGGCTCTGATAATGTTTAGAAGGCTCACGCCACGGGCTCTGATGATGTTTAGATGGCTCATGCCCTAGGCTCTGATGATGTTTAGAAGACTCATGCCTTGGGCTCTGATGATGTTTGGAAGGCTCACACCATGAACTCTGATGGTGTTTAGAAGCTAACACCCTGGGCTCTGATGATGTGTAGAAGGCTAACGCTGTGGGCTCTGATGATGTTCGGAAGGCTCACTTAATGGGCTCTATTGATGACTAGAAGAATAATGCCATGGGCTCTGGTGGTGCTCAGAAAGCTCACGCCCTGGGCTCTGATGATGTTCAGAAGGCTCACACAATGGGCTCTGATGATGTCTAGAAGACTCGTGCCCTGGGCTCTGATGATGTTCAGAAGGCTCACACCATGGGCGCTGATGATGTTCGGAAGGCTCACGCCACGGGCTTTGATGATTATTAGAAGACTCATGCCTGGGCTCTGCTGATGTTTAGATGGCTCACGCCACGGGCTCTAATGATGTTTAGATGGCTCATGCCCTGGACTCTGATGATGTTTAGAAGGCTCACGCCTTGGGCTCTGATGATGTTTGGAAGGCTCACACCATGGGCTCTGATGATGTTTAGAAGGCTCACGCCCTGGACTCAGATGATGTTTAGAAGGCTTACGCCTTGGGCTCTGATGTTTGGAAGGCTCACACCATGGGCTCTGATGATGTTTAGAAGGCTAACGCCCTGCGCTCTGATGATGTTTAGAAGGCTAACGCCATGGGCTCTGATGATGTTTAGAAGGCTCATGCCCTGGGCTCTGATGATGTTTAGAAGGCTCACACCATGGGCTCTATTGATGACTAGAAGACTAGTGCCATGGGCTCTGATGATGTCTGGAAGACTCATGCCATAGTCTCTGATGGTGCTCAGAAGGCTCAAACCCTGGGCTCTGATGATGTTTGGAAGGCTCACTTCATGGGCTCTATTGATGACTTGAAGAATAATGTCATGCGCTCTGATGGTGCTCAGAAGGCTCAACCCTGGGCTCTGATGATGTTCGGAAGGCTCACTTCATGGGCTCTGTTGATGACTAGAAGACTAATGCCATGGGCTCTGATGATGTCTGGAACACTCATGCCATAGTCTCTGATGGTGCTCAGAAGGCTCAAACCCTGGGCTCTGATGATGTTTGGAATGCTCACTTCATGGGCTCTATTGATGACTAGAAGAATAATGCCATGCGCTCTGGTGGTGCTCAGAAGGCTCAAACCCGGGGCTCTGATGATGTTCGGAAGGCTCACTTCATGGGCTCTATTGATGACTAGAAGAACAATGCCATGGGCTCTGATGGTGCTCAGAAGGCTCACGCCCTGGGCTCTGATGATGTTCAGACGGCTCACACCATGGGCTCTGATGATGTTTAGAAGGCTAACACCCTGGGCTCTGATGATGTTTAGAAGGCTAAAGCCATGGGCTCTGATGATCTTTAGAAGGATCATGCCACGGGCTCTGATGATGTTTAGAAGGCTCATGCCCTGGGCTCTGAAAATGTTTAGAAGGCTTACGCCACAGGCTTTGATGATGTTTAGAAGGCTAACGCCCTGGGCTCTATTGATGTTTGGAAGACTCATGCCTGGGCTCTGATGATGTTTAGAAGGCTACCGCCGTGGGCTCTGATGATGTTTAGAAGGCTCATGCCACAGGCTCTGATGATGTTTAGAAGGCTCATGCCACGGGCTCTGATGATGTTTAGAAGGCTCATGCCCCAGGTTCTGAAAATGTTTAGAAGGCTTACCCCACGGGCTCTGATGATGTTTAGAAGGCTAACACCCTGGGCTCTGATGATGTTTGGAAGACTCATGCCTGGGCTCTGATGATGTTTAGAAGGCTCAAGCCGCGGGCTCTGATGATGTTTAGAAGGCTCACGCCACAGGCTCTGATGATGTTTAGAAGGCTCAGGCCCTGGGCTCTGATGATGTTTAGAAGGCTTACGCCTTGGGCTCTGATGATGTTTGGAAGGCTCACACCATGGGCTCTGATGATGTTTAGAAGGCTAACACCTTGGGCTCTGATGATGCTAAGAACACTCATGCCTGGGCTCTGATGATGTTTAGAAGGCTCACACCCTGGGCTCTGATGATGTTTACAAGGCTCATGCCCTTAGCTCTGATGATGTTTAGAAGGCTAACGCCCTGGGCTCTGATGATGTTCGGAAGGCTCACGCCACAGGCTTTGATGATGTTTAGAAGGCTCATGCCCTGGGCTCTGAAAATGTTTAGAAGGATCACGCCACAGGCTCTGATGATGTTTAGAAGGCTACCACCCTGGGCTCTGATAATGTTAAGAAGACTCATGCCTGGGCTCTGATGATGTTTAGAAGGTTCACGCACGGGCTCTGATGATGTTTAGAAGGCTCATGCCCGGGGCTCTGATGATGTTTGGAAGGCTCACACCATGGGCTCTGATGATGTTTAGAAGGCTAATGCCGTGGACTCTGATGATGTTTAGAAGTCTCACACCACGGGCTCGGATGATGTTGAGAAGGCTCACGCCACAGGCTCTGATGATGTTTAGAAGGTTCACGCACGGGCTCTGATGATGTTTAGAAGGCTCATGCCCGGGGCTCTGATGATGTTTGGAAGGCTCACACCATGGGCTCTGATGATGTTTAGAAGGCTAATGCCGTGGACTCTGATGATGTTTAGAAGTCTCACACCACGGGCTCGGATGATGTTGAGAAGGCTCACGCCACAGGCTCTGATGATGTTTAGAAAGCTCACGCCTCGGGCTCTAATGATTTTTGGAAAGCTCACTCCATGGGCTCTGATGATGTTTAGAAGGCTAACGGCCTGGGCTCTGATGATGTTTAGAAGGCTCATGCCACGGGCTCTGATGATGTTTAGAAGGCTCTTGCCCTGGCTCTGATGATGTTTAGCAGGCTCACGCCTTGGGCTCTGATGATGTTTAGAAGGCTCATGGCTTGGGCTCTGATAGTGCTCAGAAGGCTCACGCCCTGGGCTCTGATGATGTTCAGAAGGCTCACCCCATGGGCTCTGATGATGTCTAGAAGACTCCTGCCATGGGCTCTGATGATGTTTGGAAGGCTCACACCACGGGCTCTGATGATGTTTAAAAGGCTCACGCCATGGGCTCTGATGATGTTTAGAAGACTCACGCCCTGGGCTCTGATCATGTTTAGAAGGCTAACGCCATAGGCTCTGATGATGTCTAGAAGACTCCTGCCATGGGCTCTGATGATGTTTGGAAGGCTCACGCCACGGGTTTTGATGATGTTTAAAATGCTCATGCCGCGGGCTCTGATCATGTTTAAAGGGCTCATGCCCTGGGTTCTTATGATGTTTAGAAGGCACGCAACTTGGGCTCTCATGATGTTTAGAACGCTCATGCCTTGGGCTCTAATGATGTTTAGAATGCTCACACCATAGGGTCTGATGATGTTCGGAAGGCTCACTTCATGGGCTCTATTGATGTTTGGAAGGCTTACGCCATGGGCTCTGATGATGTCTGGATGACTCATGCCATAGTCTCTGATGGGGCTCCGAAGGCTCACATCTTGGGATCTGATGATGTTTAGAAGACTCACGCCTTGAGTTCTGATGTTGTTTAGAAGGCTAACGCCCTGGGCTTTGATGATCTTTATAAGGCTCATGCTCTGTGCTTTAATGATGTTTAGAAGGCTCACGCCCTGGGCTCTAATGATGTTTAGAAGGTTCACGCCACAGGCTCTCATGATGTTGAGAAGGCTCACATCATGGGCTCTGATGAAGTTTAGAAGGCTCACGCCTTGGGCTCTGATGATGGCTCACGCCCTGGGCTCTAATAATGTTTAGAAGGCTCACGCCCTGGGCTCTGATGATGTTTAGAAGGCTAACGCCATGGGCTCTGATAATGTTTAGAAAGCTCACGCCATGGGCTCTGATGATGTTTAGATGGCTCATTCCCTGGGCTCTGATGATGTTTAGAAGACTCATGCCTTGGGCTCTGATGATGTGTAGAAGGCTAACCCTGTTGGCTCTGATGATGTTCGGAAGGCTCACTTCATGGGCTCTATTGATGACTAGAAGAATAATGCCCTGGGCTCTGATGATGTTCAGACGGCTCACACCATGGGCTCTGATGATGTTTAGAAGGCTAACACCATGGGCTCTGATGATGTTTAGAAGGCTAACGCCGTGGGCTCTGATAATGTTTAGAAGGATCATGCCACGGGCTCTGATGATGTTTAGAAGGCTCATGCCCTGGGCTCTGAAAATGTTTAGAAGGCTTACGCCACAGGCTTTGATGATGTTTAGAAGGCTCAGGCCCTGGGCTCTGATGATGTTTGGAAGGCTCACACCATGGGCTCTGATGATGTTTAGAAGGCTAACGTCCTGGGCTCTATTGATGTTTGGAAGACTCATGCCTGGGCTCTCATGATGTTTAGAAGGCTCACGCCACAGGCTCTGATGATGTTTAGAAGGCTCAGGCCCTGGGCTCTGATGATGTTTGGAAGGCTCATGCCATGGGCTCTGATGATGTTTAGAAGGCTAACACCCTGGGCTCTTATGATGTTAAGAAGACTCATGCCTGGGCTCTGATGATGTTTAGAAGGCTCACGCCACGAGCTCTGATGATGTTTAGAAGGCTCATGCCCTTGGGTCTGATGTTTAGAAGGCTCACGCCTTGGGCTCTGATGATGTTTAGAAGGCTCACGCCTTGGACTCTAATGATGTTTAGAAGGCTCACACCATGGGCTCTGATGAGGTCCGGAAGGCTCACGCCACAGGCTTTGATGATGTTTAGAAGGCTCATGCCCTGGGCTCTGGTGATGTTTAGAAGGCTCATGCCCTGGGCTCTGAAAATGTTTAGAAGGCTTACGCCACGGGCTCTGATGATGTTTAGAAGGCTAACGCCATGGGCTCTGATGATGTTTGGAAGACTCATGCCTGGGCTCTGATGATGTTTAGAAGGCTCACGCCACGGGCTTTGATGATGTTTAGAAGGCTCATGCCCTGGGCTCTGAAAACGTTTAGAAGGCTCAAGCCACGGGCTCTGGTGATGTTTAGAAGGTTCATGCCCTGGGCTCTGATGATGTTTAGAAGGCTAACGCCCAGGGCTCTGATGATGTTTGGAAGACTCATGCCTGGGCTCTGATGATGTTTAGAAGGCTCATGCCATGGGCTCTAATGATGTTTAGAAGGTTCACGCCACGGGCTTTGATGATGTTTATAAGGCTAATGCCTTGGGCTCTGATGATGTTTCGAAGGCTCACACCATGGGCTCTGATGATGTTTAGAAGGCTAACGCCCTGGGCTCTGATGATGTTTAGAAGGCTCACACCATGGGCTCTGATGACGTTTAGAAGGCTCATTCCTTGGGCTCTGATGATGTTTGGAAGGCTCACACCAGGGGCTCTGATGATGTTTAGAAGGCTAACGCCCTGGGCTCTGGTGATGTTAAGAAGACTCATGCCTGGGCTCTGATGATGTTTAGAAGGCTCATGTCACCAGCTCTGATGATGTTTAAAAGGCTCATGCCCTTGGCTCTGATGATGTTTAGAAGGCTCACGCCTTGGGCTCTGATGATGTTTAGAAGGCTCACACCTTGGGCTCTAATGATGTTTAGAAGGCTCACACCATGGGCTCTCATGATGTTCGGAAGGCTCACGCCACGGGCTTTGATGATGTTTAGAAGGCTCATGCCCTGGGCTCTGAAAATGTTTAGAAGGCTCACGCCTGGGCTATGATGATATTTAGAAGGCTCACGCCCTGGGCTCTGATGATGTTTGGAAGGCTCACGCCTTGGGCTCTGATGATGTTTAGAAGGCTCACGCCTTTGGCTCTAATGATGTTTAGAAGGCTCACACCATGGGCTCTGATGATGTTTGGAAGGCTCAGGCCACGGACTTTGATGATGTTTAGAAGGATCATGCCCTGGGCTCTGAAAATGTTTAGAAGGCTCACACCACAGGCTCTGATGATGTTTAGAAGGCTCACGCCTTGGGCTCTGATGATGTTTGGAAGGCTCACACCTGGGCTCTGATGATGTTTAGAAGGCTAACGCCCTGGGCTCTGATGATGTTTAGAAGGCTAACGCCGTGGGCTCTGATGATGTTTAGAAGGCTCACGCCATAGGCTCTGATGATGTTTAGAAGGCTCATGCCCTGGCTCTGATGATGTTTAGAAGGCTCACGCCATGGGCTCTGATGATCATTAGAAGGCTCATGCCTTGGGCTCTAATGATGTTTAGAAGGCACACACCTTGGGCTCTGATGATGTTCGGAAGGCTCACTTCATGGGCTCTATTGATGACTAGAAGAATAATGCCATGGGCTCTGATGGTGCTCAGAAGGCTCACGCCCTGGGCTCTGATGATGTTCAGAAGGCTCACACCATGGGCTCTGATGATGTCTAGAAGACGAGTGCCATGGGCTCTGATGATGTTTGGAAGGCTCACACCATGGGCTCTGATGATGTTTAGAACGCCCTGGGCTCTGATGATGTTTAGAAGGCTAACGCCGTGGGCTCTGATGATGTTTAGAAGGCTCATGCCACGGGCTCTGATGATGTTTAGAAGGCTCATGCCCCAGGTTCTGAAAATGTTTAGAAGGCTTACCCCACGGGCTCTGATGATGTTTAGAAGGCTAATCCCCTGGGCTCTGATGATGTTTGGAAGACTCATGCCTGGGCTCTGATGATGTTTAGAAGGCTCAAGCCGCGGGCTCTGATGATATTTAGAAGGCTCACGCCACAGGCTCTGATGATGTTTAGAAGGCTCATGCCCTGGGCTCTGATGATGTTTAGAAGGCTTACGCCTTGGGCTCTGATGATGTTTGGAAGGCTCACACCATGGGCTCTGATGATGTTTAGAAGGCTAACACCCTGGGCTCTGATGATGCTAAGAACACTCATGCCTGGGCTCTGATGATGTTTAGAAGGCTCACACCCTGGGCTCTGATGATGTTTAGAAGGCTCATGCCCTTAGCTCTGATGATGTTTAGAAGGCTAACGTCCTGGGCTCTGATGATGTTCGGAAGGCTCACGCCACAAGCTTTGATGATGTTTAGAAGGCTCATGCCCTGGGCTCTGAAAATGTTTAGAAGGATCACGCCACAGGCTCTGATGATGTTTAAAAGGCTACCACCCTGGGCTCTGATAATGTTAAGAAGACTCATGCCTGGGCTCTGATGATGTTTAGAAGGTTCACGCACGGGCTCTGATGATGTTTATAAGGCTCATGCCCTGGGCTCTGATGATGTTTGGAAGGCTCACACCATGGGCTCTGATGATGTTTAGAAGGCTAATGCCGTGGGCTCTGATGATGTTTAGAAGTCTCGCACCACGGGCTCGGATGATGTTGAGAAGCCTCACGCCACAGGCTCTGATGATGTTTAGAAGGCTCACGCCCTGGGCTCTGATGATGGCTCATGCCCTGGACTCTGATGATGTTTACAAGGCTCACGCCCTGGGCTCTAACGATGTTTAGAAAGCTCACGCCTCGGGCTCTGATGATGTTTAGAAGGCTCACACCCTGGGCTCTGATGATGTTTAGAAGGCTCATGCCCTTAGCTCTGATGATGTTTAGAAGGCTAACGTCCTGGGCTCTGATGATGTTCGGAAGGCCCACGCCACAAGCTTTGATGATGTTTAGAAGGCTCATGCCCTGGGCTCTGAAAATGTTTAGAAGGATCACGCCACAGGCTCTGATGATGTTTAAAAGGCTACCACCCTGGGCTCTGATAATGTTAAGAAGACTCATGCCTGGGCTCTGATGATGTTTAGAAGGTTCACGCACGGGCTCTGATGATGTTTAGAAGGCTCATGCCCTGGGCTCTGATGATGTTTGGAAGGCTCACACCATGGGCTCTGATGATGTTTAGAAGGCTAATGCCGTGGGCTCTGATGATGTTTAGAAGTCTCGCACCACGGGCTCGGATGATGTTGAGAAGCCTCACGCCACAGGCTCTGATGATGTTTAGAAGGCTCACGCCCTGGGCTCTGATGATGGCTCATGCCCTGGACTCTGATGATGTTTACAAGGCTCACGCCCTGGGCTCTAACGATGTTTAGAAAGCACACGCCTCGGGCTCTAATGATGTTTGGAAAGCTCACACCATGGGCTCTGATGATGTTTAGAAGGCTAACGGCCTGGGCTCTGATGATGTTTAGAAGGCTAATGCCGTGGGCTCTGATAATGTTTAGAAGTCTCATGCCACGGGCTCTGATGATGTTTAGAAGGCTCTTGCCCTGGCTCTGATGATGTTTATAAGGCTCACGCCTTGGGCTCTGATGATGTTTAGAAGGCTCATGGCTTGGGTGATGATAGTGCTCAGAAGGCTCACCCCATGGGCTCTGATGATGTCTAGAAGACTCCTGCCATGGGCTCTGGTGATGTTTGGAAGGCTCACGCCACGGGCTCTGATGATGTTTAAAAGGCTCACGCCATGGGCTCTGATGATGTTTAGAAGACTCACGCCCTGGGCTCTGATCATGTTTAGAAGGCTAACGCCGTGGGCTCTGATGATGTCTAGAAGACTCCTGCCATGGGCTCTGATGATGTTTGGAAGGCTCACGCCACGGGCTCTGATGATGTTTAAAAGGCTCATGCCGCGGGCTCTGATCATGTTTAAAGGGCTCATGCCCTGGGTTCTTATGATGTTTAGAAGGCTCGCAACTTGGGCTCTCATGATGTTTAGAAGGCTCATGCCTTGGGCTCTAATGATGTTTAGAATGCTCACACCATGGGGTCTGATGATGTTCGGAAGGCTCACTTCATGGGCTCTATTGATGTTTGGAAGGCTTACGCCATGGGCTCTGATGATGTCTGGATTACTCATGCCATAGTCTCTGATGGGGCTCCGAAGGCTCACATCCTGGGATCTGATGATGTTTAGAAGACTCACGCCTTGGGTTCTGATGTTGTTTAGAAGGCTAACGCCCTGGGCTTTGATGATCTTTAGAAGGCTCATGCTCTGGGCTTTAATGATGTTTAGAAGGCTCACGCCCTGGGCTCTGATGATGGCTCACGCCCTGGGCTCTAATGATGTTTAGAAGGCTCACGCCCTGGGCTCTGATGATGTTTAGAAGGCTAACTCCATGGGCTCTGATAATGTTTAGAAGGCTCACGCCACGGGCTCTGATGATGTTTAGATGGCTCATGCCCTAGGCTCTGATGATGTTTAGAAGACTCATGCCTTGGGCTCTGATGATGTTTGGAAGGCTCACACCATGAACTCTGATGGTGTTTAGAAGCTAACACCCTGGGCTCTGATGATGTGTAGAAGGCTAACGCTGTGGGCTCTGATGATGTTCGGAAGGCTCACTTAATGGGCTCTATTGATGACTAGAAGAATAATGCCATGGGCTCTGGTGGTGCTCAGAAAGCTCACGCCCTGGGCTCTGATGATGTTCAGAAGGCTCACACAATGGGCTCTGATGATGTCTAGAAGACTCGTGCCCTGGGCTCTGATGATGTTCAGAAGGCTCACACCATGGGCGCTGATGATGTTCGGAAGGCTCACGCCACGGGCTTTGATGATTATTAGAAGACTCATGCCTGGGCTCTGCTGATGTTTAGATGGCTCACGCCACGGGCTCTAATGATGTTTAGATGGCTCATGCCCTGGACTCTGATGATGTTTAGAAGGCTCACGCCTTGGGCTCTGATGATGTTTGGAAGGCTCACACCATGGGCTCTGATGATGTTTAGAAGGCTCACGCCCTGGACTCAGATGATGTTTAGAAGGCTTACGCCTTGGGCTCTGATGTTTGGAAGGCTCACACCATGGGCTCTGATGATGTTTAGAAGGCTAACGCCCTGCGCTCTGATGATGTTTAGAAGGCTAACGCCATGGGCTCTGATGATGTTTAGAAGGCTCATGCCCTGGGCTCTGATGATGTTTAGAAGGCTCACACCATGGGCTCTATTGATGACTAGAAGACTAGTGCCATGGGCTCTGATGATGTCTGGAAGACTCATGCCATAGTCTCTGATGGTGCTCAGAAGGCTCAAACCCTGGGCTCTGATGATGTTTGGAAGGCTCACTTCATGGGCTCTATTGATGACTTGAAGAATAATGTCATGCGCTCTGATGGTGCTCAGAAGGCTCAACCCTGGGCTCTGATGATGTTCGGAAGGCTCACTTCATGGGCTCTGTTGATGACTAGAAGACTAATGCCATGGGCTCTGATGATGTCTGGAACACTCATGCCATAGTCTCTGATGGTGCTCAGAAGGCTCAAACCCTGGGCTCTGATGATGTTTGGAAGGCTCACTTCATGGGCTCTATTGATGACTAGAAGAATAATGCCATGCGCTCTGGTGGTGCTCAGAAGGCTCAAACCCGGGGCTCTGATGATGTTCGGAAGGCTCACTTCATGGGCTCTATTGATGACTAGAAGAACAATGCCATGGGCTCTGATGGTGCTCAGAAGGCTCACGCCCTGGGCTCTGATGATGTTCAGACGGCTCACACCATGGGCTCTGATGATGTTTAGAAGGCTAACACCCTGGGCTCTGATGATGTTTAGAAGGCTAAAGCCATGGGCTCTGATGATCTTTAGAAGGATCATGCCACGGGCTCTGATGATGTTTAGAAGGCTCATGCCCTGGGCTCTGAAAATGTTTAGAAGGCTTACGCCACAGGCTTTGATGATGTTTAGAAGGCTAACGCCCTGGGCTCTATTGATGTTTGGAAGACTCATGCCTGGGCTCTGATGATGTTTAGAAGGCTACCGCCGTGGGCTCTGATGATGTTTAGAAGGCTTATGCCACAGGCTCTGATGATGTTTAGAAGGCTCATGCCACGGGCTCTGATGATGTTTAGAAGGCTCATGCCCCAGGTTCTGAAAATGTTTAGAAGGCTTACCCCACGGGCTCTGATGATGTTTAGAAGGCTAACACCCTGGGCTCTGATGATGTTTGGAAGACTCATGCCTGGGCTCTGATGATGTTTAGAAGGCTCAAGCCGCGGGCTCTGATGATGTTTAGAAGGCTCACGCCACAGGCTCTGATGATGTTTAGAAGGCTCAGGCCCTGGGCTCTGATGATGTTTAGAAGGCTTACGCCTTGGGCTCTGATGATGTTTGGAAGGCTCACACCATGGGCTCTGATGATGTTTAGAAGGCTAACACCTTGGGCTCTGATGATGCTAAGAACACTCATGCCTGGGCTCTGATGATGTTTAGAAGGCTCACACCCTGGGCTCTGATGATGTTTACAAGGCTCATGCCCTTATCTCTGATGATGTTTAGAAGGCTAACGCCCTGGGCTCTGATGATGTTCGGAAGGCTCACGCCACAGGCTTTGATGATGTTTAGAAGGCTCATGCCCTGGGCTCTGAAAATGTTTAGAAGGATCACGCCACAGGCTCTGATGATGTTTAGAAGGCTACCACCCTGGGCTCTGATAATGTTAAGAAGACTCATGCCTGGGCTCTGATGATGTTTAGAAGGTTCACGCACAGGCTCTGATGATGTTTAGAAGGCTCATGCCCGGGGCTCTGATGATGTTTGGAAGGCTCACACCATGGGCTCTGATGATGTTTAGAAGGCTAATGCCGTGGACTCTGATGATGTTTAGAAGTCTCACACCACGGGCTCGGATGATGTTGAGAAGGCTCACGCCACAGGCTCTGATGATGTTTAGAAGGTTCACGCACGGGCTCTGATGATGTTTAGAAGGCTCATGCCCGGGGCTCTGATGATGTTTGGAAGGCTCACACCATGGGCTCTGATGATGTTTAGAAGGCTAATGCCGTGGACTCTGATGATGTTTAGAAGTCTCACACCACGGGCTCGGATGATGTTGAGAAGGCTCACGCCACAGGCTCTGATGATGTTTAGAAAGCTCACGCCTCGGGCTCTAATGATTTTTGGAAAGCTCACTCCATGGGCTCTGATGATGTTTAGAAGGCTAACGGCCTGGGCTCTGATGATGTTTAGAAGGCTCATGCCACGGGCTCTGATGATGTTTAGAAGGCTCTTGCCCTGGCTCTGATGATGTTTAGCAGGCTCACGCCTTGGGCTCTGATGATGTTTAGAAGGCTCATGGCTTGGGCTCTGATAGTGCTCAGAAGGCTCACGCCCTGGGCTCTGATGATGTTCAGAAGGCTCACCCCATGGGCTCTGATGATGTCTAGAAGACTCCTGCCATGGGCTCTGATGATGTTTGGAAGGCTCACACCACGGGCTCTGATGATGTTTAAAAGGCTCACGCCATGGGCTCTGATGATGTTTAGAAGACTCACGCCCTGGGCTCTGATCATGTTTAGAAGGCTAACGCCATAGGCTCTGATGATGTCTAGAAGACTCCTGCCATGGGCTCTGATGATGTTTGGAAGGCTCACGCCACGGGTTTTGATGATGTTTAAAATGCTCATGCCGCGGGCTCTGATCATGTTTAAAGGGCTCATGCCCTGGGTTCTTATGATGTTTAGAAGGCACGCAACTTGGGCTCTCATGATGTTTAGAACGCTCATGCCTTGGGCTCTAATGATGTTTAGAATGCTCACACCATAGGGTCTGATGATGTTCGGAAGGCTCACTTCATGGGCTCTATTGATGTTTGGAAGGCTTACGCCATGGGCTCTGATGATGTCTGGATGACTCATGCCATAGTCTCTGATGGGGCTCCGAAGGCTCACATCTTGGGATCTGATGATGTTTAGAAGACTCACGCCTTGAGTTCTGATGTTGTTTAGAAGGCTAACGCCCTGGGCTTTGATGATCTTTATAAGGCTCATGCTCTGTGCTTTAATGATGTTTAGAAGGCTCACGCCCTGGGCTCTAATGATGTTTAGAAGGTTCACGCCACAGGCTCTCATGATGTTGAGAAGGCTCACATCATGGGCTCTGATGAAGTTTAGAAGGCTCACGCCCTGGGCTCTGATGATGGCTCACGCCCTGGGCTCTAATAATGTTTAGAAGGCTCACGCCCTGGGCTCTGATGATGTTTAGAAGGCTAACGCCATGGGCTCTGATAATGTTTAGAAAGCTCACGCCACGGGCTCTGATGATGTTTAGATGGCTCATTCCCTGGGCTCTGATGATGTTTAGAAGACTCATGCCTTGGGCTCTGATGATGTGTAGAAGGCTAACGCTGTTGGCTCTGATGATGTTCGGAAGGCTCACTTCATGGGCTCTATTGATGACTAGAAGAATAATGCCATGGGCTCTGGTGGTGCTCAGAAGGCTCACGCCCTGGGCTCTGATGATGTTCAGAAGGCTCACACCATGGGCTCTGATGATGTCTAGAAGACTCGTGCCCTGGGCTCTGATGATGCTCAGAAGGCTCACACCATGGGCGCTGATGATGTTCGGAAGGCTAACGCCACGGGCTTTGATGATGTTCAGAAGGCTCATGCCCTGGGCTCTGATGATGTTTAGAAGGCTCACGCCACGAGCTCTGATGATGTTTAGAAGGCTCATGCCCTTGGCTCTGATGTTTAGAAGGCTCACGCCACGGGCTTTGATGATTATTAGAAGACTCATGCCTGGGCTCTGATGATGTTTAGAAGGCTCACGCCACGGGCTCTGATGATGTTTAGATGGCTCATGCCCTGGACTCTGATGATGTTTAGAAGGCTCACGCCTTGGGCTCTGATAATGTTTGGAAGGCTCACACCATGGGCTCTGATGATGTTTAGAAGGCTCACGCCCTGGACTCTGATGATGTTTAGAAAGCTTACGCCTTGGGCTCTGGTGTTTGGAAGGCTCACACCATGGGCTCTGATGACGTTTAGAAGGCTCACACCCTGGACTCTGATGATGTTTAGAAGGCTCACGCCTTGGGCTCTGATGATGTTTGGAAGGCTCACACCATGGGCTCTGATGATGTTTAGAAGGCTAACGCCCTGCGCTCTGATGATGTCTGGAAGACTCATGCCATAGTCTCTGATGGTGCTCAGAAGGCTCAAACCCTGGGCTCTGATGATGTTTGGAAGGCTCACTTCATGGGCTCTATTGATGACTAGAAGAATAATGTCATGCGCTCTGGTGGTGCTCAGAAGGCTCACACCCGGGGCTCTGATGATGTTTGGAAGGCTCACTTCATGGGCTCTATTGATGACTAGAAGAATAATGCCATGGGCTCTGATGATGTTCAGACGGCTCACACCATGGGCTGTGATGATGTTTAGAAGGCTAACACCCTGGGCTCTGATGATGTTTAGAAGGCTAACGCCATGGGCTCTGATGATGTTTAGAAGGATCATGCCACGGGCTTTGATGATGTTTAGAAGGCTCATGCCCTCGGCTCTGAAAATGTTTAGAAGGCTTACGCCACAGGCTTTGATGATGTTTAGATGGCTAACACCCTGGGCTCTATTGATGTTTGGAAGACTCATGCCTGGGCTTTGATGATGTTTAGAAGGCTCATGCCACAGGCTCTGATGATGTTTAGAAGGCTCACGCCCTGGGCTCTGATGATGTTTGGAAGGCTCACACCATGGGCTCTGATGATGTTTAGAAGGCAAACACCCTGGGCTCTGATGATGTTAAGAAGACTCATGCCTGGGCTCTGATGATGTTTAGAAGGCTCACGCCACGAGCTCTGATGATGTTTAGAAGGCTCATGCCCTTGGCTCTGATGTTTAGAAGGCTCACGCCTTGGACTCTGATGATGTTTAGAAGGCTCATGCCTTGGGCTCTAATGATGTTTAGAAGGCTCACACCATGGGCTCTGATGATGTCCGGAAGGCTCATGCCACGGGCTTTGATGATGTTTAGAAGGCTCATGCCCTGGGCTCTGAAAACGTTTAGAAGGCTCAAGCCACGGGCTCTGGTGATGTTTAGAAGGCTCATGCCCTGGGCTCTGAAAATGTTTAGAAGGCTTACGCCACAGGCTCTGATGATGTTTAGAAGGCTAACGCCCAGGGCTCTTATGATGTTTGGAAGACTCATGCCTGGGCTCTGATGATGTTTAGAAGGCTCACGCCATGGGCTCTAATGATGTTTAGAAGGTTCACGCCACGGGCTTTGATGATGTTTAGAAGGCTAATGCCTTGGGCTCTGATGATGTTTCGAACGCTCACACCATGGGCTCTGATGATGTTTAGAAGGCTAACGCCCTGGGCTCTGATGATGTTTAGAAGGCTCACACCATGGGCGCTGATGATGTTTAGAAGGCTCACACCATGGGCTATGATGATGTCTGGAAGGCTCACGCCACGGGCTTTGATGATGTTTAGAAGGCTCACGCCATGGGCTCTAATGATGTTTAGAAGGCTCACACCACGGGCTCTGATGACGTTTAGAAGGCTCATGCCTTGGGCTCTGATGATGTTTGGAAGGCTCACACCAGGGGTTCTGATGATGTTTACAAGGGTAACGCCCTGGGCTCTGATGATGTTTAGATGGCTCATGGCTTGGGCTCTGATGATGTTTAGAAGGCTCATGCCTTGGGCTCTGATGATGTTTGGAAGGCTCACACCATGAACTCTGATGATGTTTAGAAGCTAACACCCTGGGCTCTGATGATGTTTAGAAGGCTAACGCTGTGGGCTCTGATGTTGTTCGGAAGGCTCACTTCATGAGCTCTATTGATGACTAGAAGAATAATGCCATGGGCTCTGGTGGTGCTCAGAAGGCTCACGCCCTGGGCTCTGATGATGTTCAGAAGGCTCACACCATGGGCTCTGATGATGTCTAGAAGACATGTGCCCTGGGCTCTGATGATGTTTGGAAGTCTCACACCATGGGCTCTGATGATGTTTGGAAGGCTCACACCATGGGCTCTGATAATGTTTAGAAGGCTAACGCCCTGGGCTCTGATGATGTTAAGAAGACTCATGCCTGGGCTCTGATGATGTTTAGAAGGCTTACGCCACGCGCTGTTATGATGTTTAGAAGGCTCATGCCTTGGGCTCTATTTATGTTTAGAAGGCTCACACCATGGGCTCTGATGATGTTTGGAAGGCTCACTTCATGGGCTCTATTGATGACTAGAAGGCTAATGCCATGGGCTCTGGCTCTGATGATGTCTGGAAGACTCATGCCATAGTCTCTGATGGTGCTCAGAAGGCTCACACCCTGGACTCTGATGATGTTCGGAAGGCTCACTTCATGGGTTCTATTGATGACTAGAAGACTATTGCCATGGGCTCTTATGGTGCTCAGACGGCTCACGCCCTGGGCTCTGATGATGTTCAGAAGGCTCACACCATGGGCTGGGCTCTGATGATGTGTAGAAGACTTGTGCCATGGGCTGTGAGGATGTTTGGAAGGCTCACACCATGGGCGCTAATGATGTTTGGAAGGCTCCCACCATGGGCTCTGATGATGTTTGGAAGGCTCACACCATGGGCTCTGATGATGTTTGGAAGGCTTACGCCATGGGCTCTGATGATGTTTAGAAGGTTCACGTCATGGGCTCTGATGATGTCGGGAAGACTCATACCATGGGCTCTGATTATGTTTAGACGTCTTATGCCATGGGCTCTGATGATGTTTGGAAGGCTTACACCAGGGGCTCTGATGATGTTTGGAAGGTTCACGTCATGGGCTTTGATGATGTCTGGATGACTCATGTCATGGGCTCTGAAGATGTTTAATGATGTTCACAATGGTCATGCCTTGGCCTCTGATGGCACTCGAAGGCTCACACCATTGGGTCTGATGATGTTCAGAAGGCTCATGCCATGAGCTCTTTTGATGTTTGTTAAGGCTCAAGCGATGGTCTCTGATATTGTGCCATGGTCTCTGATAATGCTCGTAAAGGCACATGTCAAGGGCTCCGAAGATGATGTTGGTAGATCTATACTAAAGAGAATAAGCAGAAGTATAGATAGCTGGGGAACACCGTGGATTAATATGGCATCAGAGCGCTCAAGATCCCTATATTTCTATCAGATAATGAAGACCTGAAGCTATCATTGAGGCCACCTTGGAGGAGAGTGCCACCGCCTTTAGGTGATTGGTGAGAATTTTAATGTAAATGTGGTTTAAGGTAATCATGCAGTAGAAGAAATACCACCTATCCTTTGTCCACATTATGCTAGATATCAGCCAACATACAGGCTGGTGTTCTCTCTGCCCCACTGGTGTGTTGGAATTATAAGTGGGCAGCATTAAGGAAGTTGTGGTAGTCAGGGTTTGGTTGCAGCTATGCTATCTATGAGGTTGGCCTAATGATGAGAGAGGTTTGGAGGTTACCAATAGGCTTTTAATTGGAATGCATATCTTGGTCGAGAAATGCATGCTATAAATAGACATGAAAGGACTGATATTTAAGGTGATGGGGTAGTCAAAGGTTTTTTTTTATTACAGTTTTGATTTGTTAGGGGGGATCAGTGCATGGACTGCAGTGATACAAGCCCAGCAAAGCATTGCCTGATGACCTCTGCTTCTAGTCCTGTGCTGTGGAGGGTGTTAGGACGTTTTACCAAAGTCCACTAAAAGGTAGGACTTTAGAAGATTCAGGGCCTCATTATGAGGCTGGCGGAATGGGTTTAACAGCACCGGTAATGGTGCCGCTGCCGTTAAACCCACTCCGCCCTATTACGAGGATCCCTCGCGGGACCCGGAAAGGACGTCTGGTAAAACCAGACTTCCTTTCTGGGTCCCACGAGGGGACCAGGGAGCTAATAACGGGCCCGTTATTAACGGGCCCGTGTTAGCTACCTCTCCATTCCCATTGAGCCCTATGGTGCTCAAATGGGCATGGGGATGCATTTTTACTGGGTCCATGGAATGGGCAATTACCGGGTCTGCCAAGGTCGACATGACCCGGTAATTGGCCACTCCATGAACCCGGTAAAATTTCATTACCGGTGGGGGCACGGCTACCACCAGCCTCGTAATGAGGCCCTCAGACTTGGGTCAAAGGGCTCCAACTCTTAGTATAAACCTGAACCACAAAAGTATGTTGGTAGCAATGGCTGAGCAGCCAGGCTTATTTTAGGATGGAGAATGGGCTTTAGATGGTACAAAGACCTAAGAGTATGCTCATAGGCCAAAAGAAACAATGACAGACTAAAGTTATATTAACAAATAAATGTTTATCTACATATATATAAAACAAAGTCATGTTTGTCTCTGGGTTTGTATGTGGCGTTGATCTTGGGGACATAACTCCTCATGGCATCATGAGCACTCCTCATGGCATCATGAGCATTTTGCACAACATATAATTTATTTCATTGCTGAATTAATGCAACTATTTCTACCTGGATAGGTCATTTCGTTCCTGAGATAATTAACTTTCTTTGTTTTTTCAGCATTACAGGTCTTGCGTTTTTTTTTTTTTTGGTAGTATAATTATTTTAGAACAGTGTGTCTTTCTTTTCAATGATTTCTTTTGCAATAAATGATACATGTTAATTTCACTAATTATTTGCACAACACATTTTTATTTACCTCCGAATTAAATTCTCACATGAATATCATATTTTTATGCTTACTCTGATTATTTGCACTGCATGTTTAGCATTGACAATGGCCACCACTGCTAACAACACTGCAAATAATCAGAGTAAGCATACAAATATGATATTCATGTGAGAATTGAAATCAGAGTTAAATGAAAATTTGGTGTACAATAAATTCGTGAAATTACCATGCATCGCTTTTTACCTTTGTGGCAAACAACAATATTTGTTCATGTTTTTCAGTGCAATATGAAAAGAAATCTGAGAATGGACTTGTTGGGACAAAGCCGGGTACATAGGCTAGTCTTATATATACACTAATTCTTCAAAAGGTAACTACTATAACACACAATAAGTAACTTAGAATAACCAATGCAATATTCACAATAAGTAATCACTTTTGCACAAATTGTTGAATGGCAGTATGCAAATAAAATGTAAGTAAAACCTTTGTAATAACTTTTCAGAATATCTGTTTCATGTAAAAATCGATGAAACAAAACCAACATAAAGCAGTTAAATATTTGTATTTATTTTGACAGAGGCCTAACACTTTAGAAGTTCATCCTTATCTAGTTACGAGTGTCTTAGAGTCAGATTGGAGTGCAAAACGAGTACGGCACAAGTTGTATAAAGTCCAGAATTCTAGAGGAAGTCTTCAGTAACAAGTTGGTGAGGTTTTTGTTGGAAAAAGGTTTGAGGGACCTCAGAGAAGTCTCTGCGAAGACACAGGCGTTAGGCCTGGGCACACATGTTTGGGCAAACTTCCAAACACATGAATCAGCACTCCAGCAACACAGGAGCAGCAAAGCACCTCTAGGTAAATTTTACCAAGAGTCTCACAGGACCTTAGAAGTGAAGAAGAGGATGCAGCATGATGCCCTGTGAGGCAGCAGCAGAAGACCTAGCCACCGGATTCCTGGTCAGGTAGATGAAAGAAGGGACACTGGAATGAATCTGGCAGCAGCAGTCAAGTGAAGAGGCTCTCGGCAAAGGATTCTTCAGGGTTCTGTGATTTTGACACCTTTTCTAAAGCATCCTCCGAAGACAAAAGTAAAACCAGGACCTCCCCCACCCTGCACGGCAGAAGAAGGACAAAGAAAGGATAAGACATCTTGAATTGGCGAAAAAAGAACACTGTTCCCAATTTGGGTCAATGCTGACCCTTCTGTGAACTACTGCAGATGTAAATATAGCGTGGGAGTAGAAATTGCACTAAAGTAGGTAGGATAAAACCACTGCCACAATCTATTCAGATTAGCTTGTCACTGTAGCCAAAAAGTTACAGGAGTAGTGAGAAAGGGTATACTACCGCTCAGCCCACCACATAAGGTGGGTGTGCTGATCTCACAATAGTAAAGGTAGGAAGGATAAAACTATCCGGCTGTAACTGAAAATAAAAAGGGAAACCCAAAGGGCTCCCAGCAGTACTGCACAGAGAGTGCTGTGTTCTGCAAAAGTCCAAGACAGATGCCATAAAACATGTCGAAAAACATAATTCCAAGAAAAAGGTATAAAGGACTATAAAAGGATCCCAAAGATAGGGCAAAGGAATGAGTGTGGAAAAATGTGCCCCCTCACTCACGGAGACAGTCCAAAAATACAGTAGTCCACCAAAATGCGCTGGGGGCTCACATGTGAGGTGATTGTGCATAAAATTGAAAATCTTCCTAACAGACGAAATAAAGTCAAGTGTTTCTTTTTCTGAAATAACAGTGATTCCATAAAAGTGCAAAACTTTACAGCACAGAAGTAACACATGCAAATATAGAGATGTGGAGAGGGATCTTTGAAGGAGATAGAGGGGGGACTGGGAAACCCAAGTGGCCTTGGAAATGTTTTTCACAATAGCCCAATATTACACCATGCCAGCAAGTCTAGCCATTCTAAATAGGGATTTACAGGTTCTCCCACAGGAAAACCTGGAAAAATAAAGCAAAACAGTCCCACGCGGCAGGGCCCCACTGGGGAAACTCCAGCGTTCCCTGTAGGCCAGTCCACCACTGGAGGGGGCTGTCCATGTCTTGCCTGGGGATGATTTGATGATGGAACAGTCATGAGGTGTCCTTTACATTGGTGGTGATTTCTATGGCGGTATGGGGGTGCGCTGTTGATCTGAAGCACACTTTTTTAGAATACCTTTAAAGAAGGCTGTGATTATGCTGCAGAGTGCTTGGTGTGGCAGAATAGTGACAGTGAGATACCAGAGAGCATGCAGGGGCAGTTATTTGGGGAGGGTGAAGATTCCTTTCGGCGGAAACTTCACTTTGTCATGTCATGTCCGAGGGTGGGCTCCTTTGATAGGAAGGTGGCCTTTTTTTATGGTGTTGGTGTCCCATTGGGCCTCATTACGAGGTGGGCGGAATGGGTTCAACGACGCCGGTAATGGTGCCGGTGCTGTTAAACCCATTCCGCCCAATTACAAGGTTCCCTTGCGGGACCTGCTCTGGACGTCTGGTCCAGAGCGGGTCCCCGCCGGACTCGGTAAATGCCTTTTTGCGGGTGCCGGAGCCGGCATATCCCCATTTCCACTTGAGCCCAATAGGGCTCAATGGGAATGGGGATGCGTATAGCACCGACAAGGTTCATTACCATGCCAGTGATATAGGCTTGCTGTAATCATGGGTGCCTTTCATTCCGCCAGGTCACACTTGGCAGAATGAAAGGTACCCGCGGCACAACTCGTAGTTTGCCGGTCCGGATACAAAAGTACCGGTAAGCTTACTGGTACCGTTGTATCCGGACCGGCAAACTCGTAATGAGGCCCAATGTCTCAGGATCAACTTCCTTAGGCCCATAGCAGACCAGGATGCTGGTTCCTGCTAGGCCACAGGCTTTACCCAGGCATTTAACCTGGCCAGTGAGGGACTCTAGGGACTCAACCTGAGCACCTGGTGTAGAGGTGTGCTCCAAGGGGCGTCATCTATGATAAAGCAATGGTTGGGCTTAATCTCCTCACCCTCAGCCCAGCTGGCTACCTGAAGCAAATCCATGAGGATCTGATGTCTTATCATTTGTTATCAATATCTGTTCTTGATCTACACAACATTGGGTTTATAAAGTATTTCATCTTTTTTGTGTCCACTAGATAAGAAGGGATTAGTAATGGTGTACTGTAACAAGGAAGAACGAGGTGGGGTTAATGGGGGCTGTGAAGAGGAAGACTGAAGTTTTGTAGTTGGGGACAGCAAGGAGTAAGAGTGAGGTGGGGTAGTTGGGAACTGTGACCAGAAAGAGTGAGATGTTGGTTGTGAGGATCTGTGATGAGGAAGAGTGAGTTGGTGGAAGTGGGGTATAGTGACGAGTAAGAGTGATGTGGTGGCAGTGGGGGACTGTGATGAGGAAGAATGAGTTGGTCTTAGAGGGAGATTGTTATGAGGAAGAGTGAGGTGGTGATAGTGGGGGACTGTGATGGGGAAGAGTGACGTGGTGGTAGTGGGGGATTGTGATGAGGAAGAATGAAGTTGTGTAGTCGGGGAGTGTGAAGGAGAAGAGTGAGGTGGGGGTAGTTAGGAACTGTGATGAGGAAGAGTGAAGTGGTGGAAAAGGAGTACTGGGATGAGGAAGAGTAAGGGTAGTTGGGGACTGTGATGAAGAAGAGTGAGGTGGTGGTAGTAGAGTACTGTGGCAAGGAAGAGTGAGGTTGGGTAGTTGTGAACTGTGATGAGGAAGAGTGAGCTGGGGTAGTTGGGGACAGTGATGAGGAAGAGTAAGGTGGTGGTAGTGGAGCACTGTGAAGAGGAAGAGTGAGGTGGGGTAGTTGGGGGCCATGATGAGGAAGAGTGAAGTGGAGTTAGGGGGGACTGTTAGGAAGAAGAGTGAGGTGGCATTAGGAGGGGACTGTGATGTGGACCAGTGAGGTGGGGTAGATGGGAACTGTGACGAGGAAGATTGAGGTGTGGTAGTTGGGAATTGTCTCGAGGAAGAGTGAGTTGGTGGAAGTGGGATACATCAATGAGAAAGAGTGATGTGGTGGCAGTGGGGAACTGTGATTAGGAAGAGTGACGTGGTGGTAGTGGGGGACTGTGATGAGAAAGACTGAAGTTGCGTAGTCGAGGAGTGTGAAGGAGAAGAGTGTGGTGGGGTAGTTGGGAACTGTGATGAGGAAGAGTGAGGTGGCAGTGGAGTACTGTGATGAGGAAGAGTGAGGTGGTGGTAGTGGATTACTGAGGCAAGGAAGAGTGAGGTTGGGTAGTTGTGCACTGTGATGAGGAAACGTGAGGTGGGGTAGTTGGGGACTGTGATGAGGAAGAATGAAGTGGTGGTAGTGGAATACTGTGAAAAGGAAGAGTGAGGTCGAGTATTGAGGGACCATGATGAGGAAGAGTGAGGGGGACTTAGGGAGTGCTGTTATGAAGAGTGAGGTGGAGTTAGTGGGGGACTGTGGTGAATAAGAGTGAGGAGGAGTTAGTGGGGGACTGTGATGAAGAAAAGTGAGGTGGAGTTAGTAGCAGACTGTGACGAGGAAGAGGTGCTTGGGGGTATATAGGTAAGGTTACTATACAGAACTTGGACGAGGAAGAGGGATTTAGGCGTTCAGATAGGATTCCTAACTGGCACTCAGAATAAGAAGAGGGATGTATGATCATGTAGATATCTTCCTGTCTGATGCCAGGCTATAATTGAGATCTTCACTGTCAAGTCAGGTTAAAAGCTTGTTCAATCAAAACAAAGGATATAGTAAACAAGCATCGGATTCCTCTGTGTTTCATTCTGCATCTTTCCTTAAACTAATAAAGCAATGATATGCTTTTTTAAAACACATTTTACACCACAAAAACACTCACAGCCACCTAATACACCACTCCTACACGTTGTAAGTTAATTTAGGAAACAATCCCTGTAATTTTTTTTATATTAAAAAAAACAGATTCCATCCTAAATTGATTTAAAATACTCCTCTGTCTCTAACTAGCAACTACATTGATTGCCCCACCTCAATATATTATAGTTTTGAAGTATTTACACTTTATTTCGCCGTTCTTACCGAATCTTGAACTAGGAGAAAGGCTTAGAAAAAAACAACAACACCATCCCCAAGCCACAGACATTCACAACTCATCTTTTCTCACGCTGCCCAGATGCTCCCTGGCCTCAAAACTGCCCTACTTGCACCCTTTATATGATTGTAGGGCAGTTTCCAAAACGATTCCAGAACTTCATTCTCAAATCGGGTAATGGCAGATTTTCAGAAATTAAAACAAATGGCACCAGCAATGCGTCATGAGAAGGATGACTACAGGGGCACCTTGCTCTAAGCCAAATAAAAAGATACAAACGATTGGACGGTTTTACACCAAAGGAACAAAGGATTTCCTTCAAGCACTTTGTGACCGACTTGTTTCTTATTTGACACAAATCCGTCCAGCGGTTTGGGCTGTGCTTGTGAGCAAAGATTTGACATTTTCCTTATGGGAATCAATGGAAAGGGGAAAAACACACCCTTTTTCTTTTACAATGTATATCTTTTTGAACCGTAATGCGGATTTGCACAAAATGTTCCGGTTCTGAGGAGCCCGGGCCTGAACTCTTGTTACGTGCCGATCCGTTCTACAGCTCAAAAGATATTGGCCCTCATTACGACCCTGGCGGAAAGTGACTGACCGGACCGCCACAGCGTAAATAGCGTTTCCGCCATTGCACGAAGGAGCAAAGTGCGGCCCATTCCGACCCATCGGGCACGAGCACCACGGCATGGCGGAAGTGCAAAGTCCGCGATGGCGGAAATGACCCCAAAACGGCCCACACCGCCGCCGTACGGCGCCCTAGGTGCAATACCGCCACCCATCTTAGCGGACACCGCAGTGAGCGCCAACCGGAAAGTACGGTGACCGTAAATATACGGAAACGGAAGTAAAAACATGGGCCCGGAACGGGAAACATCCCGCCGTACACCTATAAAACCACAAAATCCACACAACCACTAAAAACACTACCCTGAGACACACCCCAACCCGTCATCCACCCTAGCAAAACCAAGAAAAATGGGAAAAGTAGCGAAGAAAGCGTGCGACCGCAAGCGGCAGGTCCACTTCTCCCGTGAGGAACTCACAGTGCTAACAGAGACCCTCCAGGAGAATGCTGCCGTCGTCTTCTCCACGCAAATGACCAGGACGGCACTTGCGAACAAGAAGGCCATATGGGCCCTGGTGGCACAGCGTGTAAGTGCGGTGGGGACCGCACCCCGCAACCCACAGCAATGCAGAAAGCGATGGGACGACCTGCGGATACGCGTCCGTAGCATACTTTCTGCCAACCGCAACATTGCCACAGCCACCGGGGGAGGTCCTGAATCACCCATCAAGTTGACCCCCTGGGAAGAAATCTGTGCCTCCACCATTGGAATGGAGAGCATAGAGGAAGTCGGAGGGATGGAGAAAGGAGTGCAGACATCCGAAGAATCAGGTAGGTGGCCCAAATAAAACAATGCTAAATCCACAATTTCCAATCATGTGAAGTACCATGTGTCCCCATAGTGCAACAGAAACACATGTCCAGGAGAACGTCCACACACATTGGCCTGATAGCGCACTTTAAAACTCACAATAAATACATAAATAATTAAAAACCCCTAAAACACCCACTACACGTGCAGCAGGCACACCCTAACTGCAGGCTGCCAAACAACTGCACCCTCACTCCACACACAAATGAAAGCACCTCCAAGGCCCCGACCCAAATCACCCTCAGGTACCACCCCAATGCATGTGATACAATGCCATTCCAATTCCCACAGACCCATTAATAACCCTCGCCCTCCTTTACTCCACCACAGGGTCCGATCCAAACGACGAGCATCAGGACACCCCTACCAGCACACCTGCAAAGAGGGCCAAGACCAACGGCCAAAGACCCTCCACCTCAGCTGCACGCATCAAGACACGGCAGCAGCACAAATCAGGTGGCAGCACAGAGGAGGGAACATCAACAGGCACCCCAGCAGCCAGCATGCCCACAACACCACCACCACAGGTCCCCCCAATGGATGCCACAGAAGGCACTGCCTCTGGTGGCAGCAGCACCATAGGTGACACCCCATTGATGGCAGCATGCTCCGACACAGAAAACGGGGATGTCGAAGTCAGATCCATCCATGACCTGTCCCAATCCCCCTGTCTGTCCCATCCCGTACACCATGAGGATACCACGCAGGGGCACCCACAAGACGACGACTGGCCATCCCCCACAAGCCCTGTGGCAAGGTAACATGAGGTCACCAGCCCCTCTGTGACACCACCGCAAATGGCCATGGCCCAGCAGAGGCAACAGTCCCTCGACCAGTTAATCGTGCAACAGCAGCAACTGGCCACGCTCCTCAAGGACCATGCCGATGAATGTGGGGGCACTAAGGCAGACATAGAAACATCAACTGAGACACTTAGGGCAGAAATGGAGAGAAGTACAGAGACACTAAGGGCACAAATGGAGAGTAGCACCGAGAGCCTGAGAGTACAAATGGAGAGTAGCACCGAGAGCCTGAGAGTCCAAATGGAGAGTAGCACCGAGAGCCTGAGAGTCCAAATGGAGAGAAGCACCGAGAGCCTGAGGGGGGAACTGCATGCGACGTCCAAAGACGTATGTGCCGAACTTGCCGCAGTGCGCCGTGTGCTCACTGAGCTCTCACAAACCCTTAGGGACATGCATGGACGTGAGCAGGCAGAGACATCATCCGTTGCAAGTTCCGTCCAGGGCAGCCCCCAACGTAGATCTGGGAGGAACCTGCGCTCCACAGGCAGGGGTGCCCCTGATACCCGCAGAGGGGGCTTGCAATAGCGACTGCCCACTGACGATGAGCATCTTTGGACACTGGTGTTCGGGGGGGAGGTAGGAGGGTGGAGGGGGTGTTTTGGGCTCACTTGGGTGGCGGGTCGATAGGGTGTTCAACATGATATCACATATGCCATAAACAATGCACGATCAACCAATGAGATGTGTGGACATTGATCTTTGTGTACTAGGCCATCATAGGCGTACAGTCCATATTGTGCATGTACCAGACACACACAGTGCCACGAGTACCGTGTCCATGTATCAGCCACCAGGCGTGAGTGCTAGAAGCATGCATCAATGAGATGCTGACGAATGTCACGGCCCTCCGGTGCCTCGCAGACTCCTTGAGGTGCTGCCACATCCCCACCCTCATCATGACCATCTTCAGGTGCTTGCAGTTCTGCGTCAGGGGGCATGGGCACATTTCTACGTACGCACATGTTGTGGAGCATGACACATGCCATCACCATCTTTGCAACCTTCTCATGGCGGTACAGGAGTGCCCCGCCAGACCTGCTGAGGCAGCGGAAACGAGTCTTCAGTAGGCCGAATGCCTGTTCAATGACTACACGGGTACGTGAGTGGGCATGGTTGTAGTCCTCCTCATGCTGGTCCCGTGGGTTCCGGACTGGTGTGAGGAGCCATCTCTTCAGTGGATATCCAGCATCACCTGTATGTGGACGATAAAAGTATGATGTGGAATGCCATTGCTACGTACGCACACCCCCCCCCCCCCTTCCTGCCAGGTCATTGCCGAATCACATACCCCACATCATCATGCATGAAATGAGACTCACCGAGTAGCCAGGATCTGTTCCCTGCGTGTCGCTCCATGTAGCGTGGTATTGTAGAGTTCCTCAAGACCATAGAATCATGGGTTGATCCAGGGAATCGGGCACAACAATGTGTAATGATCCTGTTGGAGTCACACACCATTTGTACATTCAGGGAATGGAATTGTTTTCGGTTGCGGTACTGGGCCTCCATGGCATGTGGGACGACCAATTCCACATGGGTGCAGTCGATGGCACCAATGCAACCCGGTATGCCGCCAAGTGCATGGAATCCCACTTTTGTGTTGGTAATTTCCTGCTCCGAGCGTGGTAGAGAGATGTAGTCGTCTGCGTGCTGCAGGAGGGCATCGAGCACTTGCAATAGTGTCCGTGAGAACAGTGGCTGAGAAATGCCATGCAACTGTCCGACTGTGTGCTGGTAGGTGCCTGTGGCCAGGAAGTGGAGTACAGACACCACCTTCAGTAGGGGTGGGATGGCGGTTGGGCTATCTATCATGCTGACAAGGTCAGCCTGTGTCATGTCCACAATGGCGGCTATGGTGTCCCGGTCCAAACGGGTGTGGATCTGCTCATCAGTGAGGTTGAACGGATGTGCTCGGAGGCGTGGGATTGCGGGCTGCCTGCGTGGTGGTAGTGGCTGTGCTGGCGGCCCTTGCTGGCCCTGCCTTGGCCTCCTCCTCCTCCTGCGTCTCCTCCGTGCGGCCGGTTGTAGTTGGTGTTCGTCTTCTTCTTGGAGTTGGAGTACTTGCAGTGCTATCAGGTCCCCCAGGGCCAACATCGCGAGTCCTGCCGGTAGCATTTCGGAGTGGGTGTGGTTGTGGGAGGAGACTGGGTGTGCAATTTATGTGTTTTCAGGCTGTATGGCCTCCACCTGTGGTGATTCATTCCACCTGTGCAAGCTGCTCTCCCCTTTGGCCGAGCACGTCCCGCACACAACGCTGCAATTCGAGTAATGGCATCTTGCTATTGCAATCATGTATTTGTACCCGATGGCCGTGTAACATTGGTTGATATGTACATTCGGCTATGGTCCCATTGTTTCACATACAATCTTTGCAGTCGCGAACAGACTTGTGAAGGGTCAGTGGAACGTAGTACTCGAGTAACGGTGGGCCCTCATGCATCACTGTACCGAGTTGCACCGACGGGCGGGGCGTCCCATTTGTGGGTGAAGGCAGTTGCCATTTTCACACACAGCCGCACTAGATGGATTAATTTGTGATTTCAAACGGCCACAGATGCCTTTTCGACGTGATGTTGCAAATGGGGAATTCGAAGGGCGGCGCTTTCGGTTTTCAGCTAGCGGCGAGGAGATGCCCACAGGTCTGACTGCAAATATAACGTTCTATTGTTCAATGTCCTTGAGACAGGGGCCATGGCGAGGATGCAATGATTGATATGAATAGTTTGGGATGCGCAATAGCGACGTGGGCGATGAGGCCGGACGTTCCCAAATACATGTTACTTCACAACACTGGAATTCCGGGCTGGGGCACTGTGGATTTTGCAGGCTGCATAACGCACAGACTCAATGGATATTTCTAATGTTATGTGAGTAAATATTCAGGCGTTTTTATACCGGGATGAGGGAATGATGAATGGATGCATGGGCAGATGATTTGATACAGAGTTTGCCATGTACAGGGCTTCTTGGAATCTGTCCGCCTCCCCTGCGCTATGTGATGCAGGGCTGCCATAGTGGGACCATCGTCTATCTGGCCTTGTTGAGCCCTCCCTGTCTCGACGCGCCTTCAGACACTTGTGTCCATGCACGTTAACATTCCCATCTGATGGATTCTGTTTTCACAGACGCATGCACAGGTACACTCGTTTGTGATGGTGTTTGCACCTCGATATAGATGGTTATGAGTCGCAAGTGGTTTTGGGGTGGTGATGATCCTTTGGAGTGGGCTAGCATGCATATGGCTGTGGATTTAGTGTGATCATTGAAGTGAGTTGTTCGAATGTAGTTCTGATGGCCATTCTGTTCTTTTTCTTTTCTTTTGGTTGACAGGTATCTCCTCCCCTTTTGCCACTGCCATCTGTATGCCACTCCTGCAGATGGCTTTTACTCCCGACACCTGCTGCTTCGTGTTAATCAGTGGAGCAGCATTACGATCTTATGGGACGATCGCCAATGGGCCACATGCCCTTACGCAGTACTAGTGGCTCGGAGCAACATTTCGGCCTTTCAGCTGGACTAGTGCCTCCCCATTGGGACGGCCCTGCGGTTCTGTGCGCTTCCATGTTGCCTTTTCGTACGTGAATGTGGCTCTGTGTACCATGATGGAACAGGGCGTCACACAAGTAGTAGCTGGTCATTTCTTGCGGATGCAGCCCACAATGGTGAAATGTGTTTTGGAGTTCATGGCCTAATGGCTGTATGGGCTTGGTGATTTTGTTGTGCATTAAATTTCTATTCTGATATGGGCCGTGTAGCGTTCTTCTTTGCAAGTGATGTGGCATATTCCTATTTGGGGAGCGATGTATTGTGAGGAGATCTGCATTGGGTTCCAGCTTCGGAGTTTAGTTGCGTGGTACTGTGCTGGGCGCGTTTGCCTACGAAGCCCAGTGAGGTCAGGGATGGGGGCTGCCAATATGACTGTTTGAATGTTGTCATGCTCAGGGGCGGGGGATTGGGTTTTGTGTAACAGATGCCGGTCAGCCAGGTGGACTGGTGGAATGATGTGATTTTCGGAATATTGCTGGTCACAGGTGCCTGTGTTTGCGTGCGTTTCTTGGTTGGGGACTGTGGTCATGTCCATTGGGATGGCTTCTGTATTCGTGCCATCTGTGCCCTGCAGCTCCCATTGGCCCCTCTTGTGATTCTTTTGTTCGTTGGCATGCATGGGTGACTTGTACATTTCACTGGTTGCATTGTGACTTCATTGCACCTACAGGGAGTTGTACTTTGTGGGCAGCGAGCGGTGTACAGGCACTCAGTGGGGCCGTTTACGGTTGATTCGCGATGCCGTACTTCTCGCCATGGCGGAATGGTACTTTCCGCCGTGCTTGATGGCGTTAGGTACATGTCCGCTAGAGTCGGAATTCGCGTACCGTTGCGCCAAGGTGGTATTTACGGTTTGGCATGGCGCGCGCGCGCGTACTTGGTGCAGTTAGCGTTGGCGTTCACTACGGTGTCGCTAATGGCATCGTACTTTGCGGTGACGGGTCATAGTCGCACCGAGCGCTATTCGATGGCGGTATTGCATTTCCGCCATCGTTTTTCGATTTCCGCCAGGGTCGTAATGAGGGCCATTAGCTGTAGAACGTTTGCATTTCTTATGGATGAAAGGTTTCACCATAACCATCGGGCTGCTAGCACTGCCTATAATGTTTTACGCTGTGATTGAGAGCTTAGAAGCAATCTGGGCGCTATGACCATGAGAGAATACTTATAACAGAGAACCAGATTCAAACTAGTATCCCTATGAAAAGAGCACTCCTGAGAACTTTCGTTCATTGAACTTCATTCATTCCTGCCACTTTCGGATGGTTCTGGAACAAGAACGTCCTTTTCCTTTATAGAGAAACCTCTACACCCTGTAGGCATTTATCCCACTGCTGAACTTGACAAGAATAACGTTTTTGAAAGATATAGTAATTGTTATGTGTTCTGTTGGGCTACCAAAGTGTTCTGTTCTAAGGTAGTGCATGTGCTGGTGGAGGGAACGGCGAAGGAGCATTCCTTATCATATCGCCAGTCCTTTTGTCTTGTGGTGTTTACAGTCTGTTTAAACTGTTGAGACTTCAAGACAGTGATGTCCAACATGTTTGGCAATCAATGGGAATTAGACACGCCTTTACAGGGAGATGAAAGTTTTCGGTGAGGGTGTATTGGTAGGGTGAAAGTGAGTCCAAGGTGGGTGACACATCCAAGTTGAGAGTTAGAGAGACATTGGGCCTCATTACAAGTTTGCCGGTCTGGAAACAACAGTGCAGGTAAGCTTACCGGCACTGTTGTTTCCAGACCAGCAAACTACAAGTCTGCTGGCGGGTGCCGTTTTGTCCACCAGGTCTGCCCTGGCAGGCGGAACGCACCCGCCAGCATACTCTGACGGAAGTACCAGCGCCTGACTTGCCGGACCACCAGGGTTGTAATGCCCCGGTGTTTCCGGCAAGTCAGGTGCTGGCAAATCAATACGGGTCCGGCGGCTACCTGACAGTTTTACCGGCATGGTTACCGCCGGACTCGTAATGAGGGTCAGTATCTAGTTAGGCACTTTCCGAATTGGAACGTACCTTCATGTAGATATCCTTGGTGCTCTGTTGCAGTGTGTGTGCTGGTGGAGTGCATTCCAAATGTGTGTTCTGTATGGTGTTCCAAAGACCTATTGTCTCTGTTGGTGTATTAACGGCTCACATTCCAAATGGATATATCAGGGATGGTACCCTTTGATACTGCATGAGTTGTTTTATGCAGAGTAAGGTATTAGTACCTACTTAAAGAATAAACCCAGAGCAGGGGGGCATTACCACTTCAGGTAATGCCCCAGGGCCCATAGTTACAGGCCCTAGCAAAGCAAGCGCCTTAACAAAGGCGCTTAACAAAGGGTTTATTGCTATTAGTACCCCGGCCCTTAAGACCGGGGTACTAATAGCATTTTTGTTTCTGTTCCGAAACGCTCCAGTGTTTCTGAACAGAAAAAAAAATGTTATAAAAATGGCCGCTGAGGAAGGAAAACGAAGTTTGTTTTCCCTCTCCATGACGGCCATTGAAAAAAGTAAGCAAAAAAATGACCGCCATGGAAAGGTGAGAAGGGACTACATGTAGTGTGCCAAGAGCGTCCTCTCCCGAAATGGACTGAAAACAAGGTAAGTGAGGGTGGGGGGCAAGGGAGGGAATTCTGTGGATGGGGGAGGATGAAGGGGAGAGGGGACCATACTTACCTCGTTCCCCGGTGGGGGAAGATGGCCCCCGCTCTAAGCCTCCTCATTGGCTGAGAGGCTGACACCCACCGCCCCGCTAGGTACCAATATACAGAAACATTGGGGAAGAATGAGACCCAGTTTCCCACTGCTCAGTTTTAAACAATAGTCCTTGATCTTGTGTCTTGTATCTTTCTTGGCCCCCATTGTTCCCATGTAGTTGACTCTGTCCTCCCTTCTTTTGCAGCTCCTCATCCCTCACATGCAAGGCACACTACAGATTAATATTCTTGCTCGGACAAATTTAATTAGCCCGGGAGGGAACTTCGACCGGGTAAGAGCATGCTTTTTTCTAGTATGCATTGTCTGCTGTTGTATGCATTGACTTGGATTTATTTACTATATGACAACTATTGTCTTCTAAGGTTCTTGCAACGGGACAAGGGGGAATCCCTGTACTCCTCCAACATGCACTGGAGAGCCTGACGTACTGCAGCCTTTGCCTTCCCGATGACCTCAAATCCCGGCAGGTGCTATCGCTTCCCCAATATTACTACAGAGATGATGGACTAGAGGTGTGGAGCGCAATAGAGAGGTATGACGGGATGCATGATGGAAGACAGTACAGTAATTTCAGAGGTATATGAGTAAGTCATAAGTAGTCTGGAGAGTAGCAGTATGGTAGGGCAAAGATGAGAGTGCAGAGCTAAGACGCGTTAAAGGTGTATGTGATGAATGGAGGATAGTACAGGGGCAACATGCTGGTCTTGGAAACAAGACCACGCAGAGCAACAGAGTTCCAAATCCAGGATCCGCGCTTAGAAAACGAACTCGGGTACGGTATTAGGCGTGTTATAAAAACCCAATAAAATAAACTAAATAAATGACCAGGGAAGTGGTAAAGTAGGTTTCAAGATTTGTAGTCTAAGGATGCAATGAGTGATCAGAAGTATGGAGCGAGAGCAGCAATGTGGGGTGCACATTGGGGGTCTGAAGAGGAACGGTATCCTTGGATACACGATATGAAGACTTCTGAAGAAGGAGAAACATATCTAAGGTTCACGTGGAAAATCTTCTTAGGAAGGGCTGTGGGATGTAAAGTGTAGGATGGGAAGTCAGAAGATGAGAGCTCTGACAGTGCCTGGGAAGAAGGCTGAAGAGAAGGGGATGGAGTGAAACCCGGAGAGAAGAGGTGTGATTCGGTGCACGATAGAAAACCTGGAGAGAAGGAGAGACATCTCAGGTCAACGAGCAGAAATTGGAAGATCAGAGAAATAATTGAATGCACGATGGAAAATGTGAAGGTCAGAGTTGCAAAACTGCATGATGGAACTTCTATCAGAACTAGACATAGGTCCCTGATTAGAGCACTATGAGTTCCCCTCATCTTGATGGCGTGGCGGACATTTCTCACACACACACACACACACACACACACACACACACACCGCTATCCGCACACCACCTTTATTTATACGTGTTATTGCAGATGTGAGTGTGTACACATGGAATCTTTCCTTCTTTCCTTTCCATAAGCAGTATCCCCTGGGTAAGGTCGGATGTCCTTGTGTGGTATGAAGGCCTCCACTATTTTCCGCACTCTCCACTGTCTTTGCAATAATGTATTGCATTCTGGATCTGCAACATCCCAGATCCCAGGAGAAGGTAGGGAGAGTGTGGAAACAAATGTTACTTTGGAGATGAGCGGAGAGGCAGGGACAGCCCTCATGTTTATTTGATTTGCGAAAAGATTGCACTTTGTACATCCTCCGCCCCATCCCGTACAAACTAATATACCCTGAACACCTTGCAATAGATTGATTTATCTATAGCGCCTTTCTTCCGACATGAACAATAGATACTCCTTCATCCTCATTCAGCACTCTGCCTCCCTCTCGACCTCTAATTCCCCTTCAGGCTCTTTCCACCTATTAGTCCCTTTCCACCTTCTGGGCCATTGAACGGCACTTGGTCTACCTTGTCCTTCCATCCTGCCAGACATCAGCCCACCCTCATGCCTGCAGGCCACAGTAGACCTTCCTGCTTGCCATTCCACCTGGCCCCCACGCCAACTCTTCTGTCATAAGAAGGGTTGAGAATTCCACACTCCTCTGCTTATTTCCTGTACAAATCAAAAATGTAAACGCCTGACAATCCGGAAAGCCCCAACTGGGTGAAATATCCGGCACACAGAAAAAACATCCTCATATTCTTTTTTTAACTCCCGTGCCCCTCCCCTCCACGTGTCCCTTCACACAAATGATGCATCTCGGGAGGACAGCTCAGGGGCACCGTGCTTTCCTTGGAAGCAAGACGACGCAAAGGAACACAGGTTCCATCCCCAGGTCCATTTTTAGAAACCTCTGGGTATTAAGCACGTTATAAATAACCAATTACCAAATACAATGCCCATTGCCTATGCTCCCAAAATGTCCATTATGATTGTATATTTAGGTCCGATAATTGAAGCCCATCCTACCTGAAGTATTCACCTCCTGGATTTCAATTTCCCTGTGCTCCAGCCACCAGATCAACAATTGTCTGCCTCATCTCCCCAATTACCCGCTGACCTCCTTTCTTTCCTTGTTACTCACCACTGCTTATATAGGTGTCCTCCAGGCCCTCTTCAGCAATTAGAGGGACCACACTATGGTTGCCCGAGGCCCCCTCCTGATCATGTCTCTCATCATTGCCTGATTAGCTCTAGCATTGACACATGTACCAGGTGATCGTATCCCAGATGCGGCCACACCATGCCATGCCTATCTTTTCCAATCCAGACTGGTAAACGGTGATCACACCGCCTGCTTTAACTTTCAGACCATGTCACCACTACGCTAGCTAAGCTCTGACTTCCAGCTGACATCTGTACTCCTGCTACACACATGACTTCAAGCCCATCTACAAATCTACAACAATGTGGTGTGCTTGAAAGGTGATAATGCATCTTAGGCTCTGTAGCACAGATGACCACATAGGCAACCACACCCACACATCACTAGTCCACAGTGTGTTAATAGTGCCACGGCTTCATTGTCCATATGAAATACTACCCTTCTGTTGTCCATTTCGTTGTCTCATGACAACGCCATCACCAGACTTCAGCATTGGAAAAAATGTCAACAATGGCTGTGACCCACTAGCAGCCAGCATTCTGGCCACTTCTTAGCACACAACCTTCCTGACTGCAACACACCAAAAGCTGGTGTCCTCCACTGTGCCTCAGTTCATCAGCACGTCCCGCAACATCTGTTCCTCTGGTAACTACATGTTCTCCTCATTAAAGGGCATCAAAGATATCCCCAACTGCTCAATCTTCCTTGATCGTGTGTATGAGCCTGATCCTGTACTGAGGCTCCTCTGCCCCCCACGGTGAAAGCCAAGTTCCATACACATTCCTTCTCCATGGCTATCTTCTTGCAGGCAAAATTCACATGCACAACACTTTTAGTTTGTTTGGGGTCTACCTTCTTTACTATTCTTACTTCCCTCAACGACACTCTTAAACTATGCCACCTGTTCTGCGGCACCCTGGACCACGACTCCAGGTCAGTCAACTGAAATGGTCTTCTATGGTGCCAAGCCACACCCCAAATCTCTCTGCCGTTACCTGGAAATCCCTCAGCATCCCAATATCCTGTTCTGTTTCTTCTGACTAGCTCAGAAGATGGAAGCGTCCAGGTTGCGCCACACCTGCCCGACCATGAATGTCTTTGGGAAAGTCCATTGAAGAAAAGAGAAGAAATCTTTGAAAAGTGTACTAGAAGTGGAACGTAGACTCCGTTCTTCCGCATTGAAGAATACTGAAGAATATCAACCCCTCAAATTGCATACATAACAGGAAAGAACCCCCCGGGCGCATCGGTAGCGATCAGAACGCTGACTCGATGTTGCACCTTGACGGTTCTGCCACCTGGTCAGACCTCCTCACCAGTGTGAATAAAATACTCTGGTGACTTCCTGGGTAGTAAAATCATTCACTGACTCCCCATGGGGCCGAGACCAATGTTGCATCAGACAACTTTCGCCTGGGGACTGTTGAGCACCAATCCCATTGGGGAAATGAATGCGCCTTCCGTGACTGCCATCATGCCTCCTGCTTCCTTGAACAGCTTCTGCCACACAACATTGGGGCAGCTCTTTAGTTATGTCATGTGCGAAAGCTTTTGTACTGTGACAATCACCCCTGTACTTCTCTTACGGCACTAGTACCTTGTTCATATGAAACGGACACGTAGAACTGAGAAAGATTGGGAAAAATACAATGGGATAGAGGTAGAGGGAATGTGATTTTATTATGTTAAATGTTAAATGTTAAAGATATTTGTACCGCACACCGTCACCAACGGAGTTGGTCCCCAGGCGCTCTGGCGGATCTGCAAACGGGAAGGTGGGATGGGTTAGTAGGTGAAGCGGGAGTAGGATAGTGAGAGGAGGGGTGCTCTGTTGGCAGCTTCAACTCGGTATACACCGGGTGCTGAGCTTTGGTGCGAGTATCGGATTGATGTCAGTCCTCGTGTGCTGTCGGTGTTGCTTATGTGTTGTTACAGTGTTGTGAAGTGCGTGCAGGTTATTGTGCGAGAGATGGTTGTGTGAGATTTTTGAGTGAGATAAGTCTGCAGAAATGCTGAGTTTTTTGTTAGTGGGTTGTATGAAGTTTAACATGTTAACATTCAGAACTCTGTCCGAGTGTGGTGCTCACCAATCTCCCAATCTCATCAGGGTGGGGGAAGGGATTACGCCTGGCAGGGTTTTAGATTTGTGTGAGGCGCTCCCTGTACCGTTCTAACACGCTCTGTAACTGTTCTAATTGCTCCTCGCCGTTCTATTCTAGCAAGCTCTGTAGGTGTTCTAATGCTGATGTATTGATTGGTGTGGTTCGGGTGTCTATTCTCCTCCTTGGGTGCTGGGGTGGTGTAGTGGACTCCTCTCACAAACTTTCTATTTATTTATTTTAAACGCGCAACTCGCCCTTAGGCGTATGTGCGCACACAGATTGTATAAGTAGGACCATGTGCGTGTAATTTATGCAGTGGATCGGACACAAAGCTGATCTAAAAAGGGGGGAAATTAGACCTCTTGTGGCAATGATCACTTTCCAATGATGGTGGTTTGTAGTACCTTGGATGCAAGTACCAAATTAGTGGAAGCATGTATTTATTTATTTATTTGGCATTTATATAGAGAACAAAGCCCAGAGGCACCTAGGCACTTTTTGCTTAAGAGATTGATTACCAAGTAAACTTGTAGCAGGAAGTTACATTCAGTCATAGACAGGTACAACACAATGGTAGCAGATTACAGAAGCATGGTTGTCTGATAGCTCCAAGATGCCCTGTGGAAGCCCTTCAAGTGTGGAGACCAGTTTATTCAGGTGTCCTTTTTGTAGATGTCCCCTGCGAACGCCAGGGATATAATCTTGGACTTCCTAGCCATCTCACAGAACTGTGTGAACAGGTGAATGTGGGGCACCAGCCACGGTAGAATGGAGGGAATAGTAAAGTGGAAGTCAAAACCACCATTCAAGAGCTATACGTGCATGGCCTCTCCATGAGGGCCCATTCACTAATGCAGGCTGTGGGAGACACGGGAGCTGTGTGATGTCATTGAATTGTGTTTGAGATGCTATTCAGGGGCTGTTCCTGTGATTCCCAGTAATGGACTATCTTTTGTGTATCTCTGGCCGCCTGTGCACACTCGGCAGTTACAGAGTGGAATGAAAAGCTGTTGGTTAACAGACTTATTTATTTACGCATTTATAGTAGCGTACTAAGCCCGGGGGCATCGAGCCACTAGTTACAACAGGAGAAAAACAGTGGAAATGGTACAGTGGTGCAATCTGTTAAAGAGGAGGGTTTTCAGACTCTTTCTGAAACTTTGGTAGCAGCATTCAGCCCACAGGTGTGGGGGTAGATTGTTCCACAGTGTGGCAGCCCGGACTGGGAAGCTTGTTCATCCAGATCTTTTACGGTTGGATCTCGGAGTCTCCAGGCGATGTTTGTAGGCCAAACGCTGTGGTCTTGTGGGTGCTTGTCTTTTGATCGTTTGGATGAGATATGTTGGCACGTGGTTGGCTAGGCGTTGGTAGGTGATAGAAACAGTTTTAAATGTTATTCTATCCCTAACTGGAAGCCAGTGGAGAGCTTTTGTTGTTTTGGATACATGGTCGTGTTTACACAAATCAGTGGCTGCTCTGAGGGCATTGTTTTGGACCACTTGCAGTTTATTCAAGTTTTTTCAGAAGTGCTGCAGGGTATGGAGTTACAATAATCCAATTTGGATCCGATGAGTGCTCGGGCGATGTGTGTGTGGTTGTTGGAGGAGAGGAACCGTTTGCTGGCGTTGATCAGTTTGGTGGCACATGCAGAAGCAATGTGATTTACCTGCTGTGACATGTTGAGGGAGGCATTGAGGTAGACTCCCAGAGATTTTACAGCAGATACAACAGGTATGATGTGGCCGTCAATAGTGAAGGAGCTTAAGGATTTGCCAAGCTTGGCTAGTCGATCTGGGGAGCAAATGATAAGGACTTCTGTTTTTTCATCGTTCAAACAAAGGCTATGCAATGCCATCTATGTTGGAATGGTTTTGTAGATAGCATTTACCTTAGCTGTATTTTGAAAGTGGGTGCCAGATAGGGAAATGAGGATTTGGGTGTCATCAGTGTAGTTTGTGTAGGAGGGGCCGAGGGGGTTGAGGAGGTAAAAGAGGCACTTTGTATAAATGTTATACAGAGTGTGAGAGACACAGGATCCTTGGGGAACACTGCAAGTGATGGGGGTCGCTAGACCATCTCCTGCAAAGGCTCTTGTCCTGTTGGATAGGAACATTTTAACCCATTTGGTGGCTTCAGCGGAGAAGTGGGTTGACGCGCTAAGGTGATGGCAGAGTGTACTGTGGTCAACCAGGCCGAAAGCCACTGATATGTCAAGTAGAAGGAGGAGTCAATAGCGTTGTTCAATTGATTTTCTAAGTCAAGGAGGGCTGTCTCAGTGCCGTGCCTGGGATGGAAGCCTGATTGGCGGGTGCCTAGGATGTTGTGAGATTCAAGGAAATCCCGGATCTGGAGGTATGCAACTCTATCCATGATTTTCAGCAGAAAGGAGATGGTTGTGATAGGCCGGTAGTTAATGGGTATGGTGGGGTCTAAGGTGGGGTCTCAGATGCAGTTTCATTAATGGGGGGAGATCCAAGATTCTTTGAGAGTCATGCCACGGAGCTGGTGGCAAAGGATGAGTTAGTGATGGCAGCAATGAGCAGGAGTAAGGATTCAGCAGAGTGTTTGATAATGGAGGCTGTGCAGTTGTACCATTTGCAGCAGGAGGGTTTGAGACCCTTGATGATAGTTTCTAGGTTGGTGGTGGAAATAGGTTGCAATTGGAAGCGTAGAATGTCTGAGTTTGGTAATGTATGAGTTGGAGATGATAAAGGGGCTGCTACAAGAGAGCGCCTGGTGTTGATCTTGTTTTGCAGCTGGCTAATTGTCCCGGTGAGGGTATTCTGGACGGTGTTACACCAGGCGTTGTCTTTAGTGACAAGTGCTGGTTGAAGAGTGGGGGTTTCTAGCTCCCTCAGTATGATAAATAGTTTTCGGGTGGTGGACGTGGCATTGGCTATCCTATTGCTGTGGCTTGGAGCTTTGGCAGCTTGGATGCTATGTTTGTAGTTTGCTGTGGCCACAGTAAACCCGTTTTTGTTAGATGGGGAGGGTAATTTCAGACAGGCAGCTTCAGCTGCTCTTTTAAATGTGCATAGGGCACAGAGATTTGGGGTGTACGAGGAATTCTGGTCTTTGGCTGGTATTGCCTTACAGGCTTTGAAGAGAGCAAGCGTATTGATGGAGTTGGTTAGGATGGTGTTGTAGTGGTCAACCAGGCTATCAGCACCGTGAACGACAGGCCGGGGGTGGTTGAGCAGGGTGAGGACCAGGTCACTGGTGAGGTTTCAGGTGCTGCGAGGCAGCTGGGTGGGTAGGGACTTGCGGCGGGCGCCCTTGTCTTGGATTCAAGCACTCCTTTGAATGGGCATAGTGTAGGTAATGATCTGGTGGTTAGACCAGGGGTATGGGGCATCGGAGAGAACAGAGATATTGCAGCTATCATCCAGTATCCAGTCGAGAGTTCTACCTTGGGTATGTGTGGGTAGGAGCATGTGTTGGTTGCAGTGTAAAGCTGAAGTAGATTTAGCTAATGACACAGTACTGGACACTTTTTCTTCCCATGCCCCGTGGAGAAAATAATGTGTAACTATTTTTGATTTAAACCAAGGCCTTATCAATACAGCTCCTTTAACTAGTATGCAACATAAATTCTGTTAAACATCTTGAATTAACTACCTCTTTCTAGGTGTTTTTCATAGTTGCGTGGCAAGAAATTCTTTATACTTGCGACTGTTATCTTCGAATTCCTGTATTGTCAGATATGAGAGCAAACCCCGAAACAAAGACAGAAGGTAGTGTTGTATGTTACCCTTTAAGGAATCATGAGAAGAAAGGGAAATTATCGCCATTCAACCAGCTAAACTTAACATTATTTCGACTGCTGCACCAGTCACAGGCAGTGTAGCTTACAATAAATGACATTGCTGACCTTAGGAGGTTTCAACACATAGAAGAACCTTCCATCAGATCTGTGGTCTCGTCTTCCTGTTCTCGTCCCAATGGATTCAGCATCCAACACGCTACCACCTCAGTCAATGTGTGACTTAATAAGCTCTTGGAAAATACATGATCTTTTCATTAGTATCTAGTTTGAGGCTTGCCTGTGTTGGCCAAGGTTTAAGCCATCTCTGTTTGGTATGAGATGGCTTACCTACACGTTCACAATGTGGTCACTTGATATCATGTTGAAAGCTGCTTATGCAGGTACAATAATAAGGATTGACTGTTACATAAGAGACTAATCAAGCAGTATGATGAGTGAGCAATGACTTAATATGAAGGGAAATACCAAGCAAATTTCACTTTTGTATTAGTTGCGGTCTTGAAAAAGCCCAGATGCGAGAAACTTGTGTTAGCATTCAATTCATTGGTTTTTAAACAGTGCAGGTGTTGGGAAGGGGACAGCCCCCCTCCCTTCTAGCCGCTTTAAAGTAAGACAAGATGCATTTGAGGGGCTGGGATGGCCCGGGCGTTGGAGGGATCAGTGAAAGAAATGCTCTCCCATTCAGCAGCACCCTATACTAATACAATCAGCTATAGCTTATTCATATGGTATGGCCCAAGGTACGGGTGGCATCGCTACTTTGCATAGATATGAATATTCCTATGTAGAAGAGAATGCTTGCATGGTAAGTATGAGAAAGGAGGCATTGCATGCACTAGGCCCAAATCCACGAGGCTACAGAAATCTCCAGTCATGCACAAGTTCCCATGAGGACAGTTTGCACCCCCAACCGCCACACTGTCTGTTCATTGTTCTTGAAAGTGTTGCAAAGATGCATCTTTCACCGAAGGGGAATGTAACCTGTAAGGCCGCGATCAGAGGCTTGTGCCTGGCATGCATGTTGTCTCACTTTGGCCAAAGCATGACCCGGCCCATTCCCTAGTGACCATGAGTTATAGCCCATATAACTGACTGAACCCTAAACTGCCCGAATTCCAGGACACCAGGTGCCCTTTGACCACCAACCTCAAAGTAACAAGTCCTGAAATATTCCAAGTGGATGGACAGGGTGTATCGTTGAAGCAACAATCATGTGATTTGTATTACGAGGTGCTCGGAGGGATACATTATAGTTAATAATGAGGGCAGAGACCTTGGAGCCGGATGCCGCGGAAGTAATGAGTGAAATGTGTTTGTGAAGGTTAAAGTACCCTGGAAACTCCTGTCTGTCTGTTTTAAGGCTTGCCAAGGGCACTGTATGAGTGATAATCAAGCTGTACAATTAGTATAATTAATTTGTTTTCTGACCTTTGACGTGAGAAGAAGATGAGCCCCGCAGCACCCACATGATGGAAGATGGACGGACTGGGCTGGGACCAATAAACTGCCACCCCATATGGATAAACACAGCAACTGTATAGAGATCATTCAAGCAGCCGCGGAGATTTTCATTGCATGTATTGCATCACTTATGACGATGTTTCATTTTAAACATTTCTGCTTGTACCTCTCTTTGGCAGAACGTTCTTAGCAGCAAAGTTCTTTGCTCTTGCTCTCATCTGCACATGAGATTAAACTTGTTATCCTTACAAGATCGAATTGAGCCTTTCTTCCCTAGCGGGTTGTATTAACTCTGGTGTGAGCGTTCAGGGGCTTGCCTTCAATTGGTGACCCAACGTGATCCCAGGACCCCTTACCTGCAGAGACTTCCACGTAGCTTCTCCAGAAGGAGCCGTGCCCACCTACAGCGACCGGCCCTGAAAAAAGAGCCATTTTAAGAAAAATACTCTCTGCTTTGGGGGCAGCTCCGAGGAGAGTGCAGTCCGGTGTTGGAACCCTGTGATGGAGGGGTTTGTGTGAGCACGCAGGTGTGAGTAGACTCTTGTAAGAGATAACAAGTAGGGGAAGGATGCCTGGGAAAGTGTGAAAGGTGTAAGAACGTGGAGAGCGAGGTCATTGATGTAACGTGGATGAGGTTAGGGTTACTGGTGGTGAAAATGTGCATTATTGGTTCGGCAAAGTATTATAAGGTATTATAAGGTAAGGCAGGAAGCCCCTCCTCGGTAGGGGAGGTAAGGTGGTAACACAGAACAGGATAGTATATTATTTCAGGAATAAATATAGACATATGGGTAGGGGTCTTGCATAAGTATTAGGCCTGGAACAAGTAGTTGTTGCTAATTCATAGTATTTGTTTCTATTTACTGTGTTTGTGCTTAGTGGACAAGGATTAGGCCCGAGAAGAGGCAGTAAATTGCGTGCGTCGCGGTGTGGAGTGGTGTCGGATGAGTTGTGGAGTGGTGTGTGTGCACAGAGAAGGGCGGGGGTTGATTTTCTTGTTTTTATTGTTGTAAGCAAGCAGCAGTGTGCATAGCACATTAGAGGGGCTTTGCTGTGCTGGTAAGAAATATACATCACTAGCATGGGGGGAGGATCACCAATAGAGCACATGTACAAGGCCTTGCAACTGTATTTGACAGGGTGGAGAAATATCATAAGCAGTGGATCGTGGAGACAGGGGGAGGAGGGACGCCCTGCCCATGGCTAGGGCAGGGCTCGCATAACAAGAGTATTTTGGAACACATGTCCACATTTTTACTAGTAAAAGTAGGGGAAACAACTACAGAAGGGAATGGAGAGGAGGCACAGAGACAGATAACTGAGAAGTGTGGAAAGGGAAAAGGAGAAGGTGGTGTGCCAGTGGGGGTTAGGGGATTATATCCCTTAACGCCATATCCTGCAGAAGGGTACACTAATCGAAGTTATGTACCTGCCGTGATAGGGACTCTTTCCGCTGCGGTAGGTAGTACCTCAGTGTTAATAACATCACAGGCTTCCACTCCCAAACCCCTGTATACCCACCCGCCCGAAATACTGGCATCGACAGAGTACAGGTCTAGGGAGTTCTAGGATAGGTTGACAGGTTTACTAGCGGAACTGGAAAGGTTACAGATGTTACTAGGAACAGGAAGGGATATAAGTGCCCTAAGAGAGGGATCAGGAGAGTGGAAATCAGGGGTACAAGATGGATACTGAAGGTATAAAACATGTAGATGTTGAGAAAGAGAGGAGCCCGGGTGGATGGATTATTTTGGGAGAGGAGAATATAGTGTTCAGAGCAAATATGGAGGGAGGCGATGCTGGTACGTTTACAGAGGATCCGAGTGAAGATCAAGGGAGGGGTGAAGAGGTGGCTGAAAATACCCCCCAAGAGAAGGTATATGGACAGGAGGCAGGTTGAGGAACAGGGCCGCCCGGATGGCAGTAGTAAAGAGAAGAGGAGTTGTGAAGAAGGGTGTCGTAAGTAGAGAAAAAATGCAGATGCCTCTGATACATAAGCGAGTGGAGAGGCCCTAGCCCCAAATGAATAAGAATAGTTATATTAAGGCCCTCCCACAACTTACATCAGGAGTGAGATACTGGATATATGAGTTTGAAAAACAAACGGCAGGGGTGCCCTTAGCAATAAGAGATCTTAAGAGTTTATTGGTTGCCGTAATTGGGGATCAGGCTGAGGAGGTGTGGGTTAAGGCTAGATTTCCAGGAGTAACCCCGGGGGATGACGCACATGATGGACCATTGTTTAATGGAGTTGGGGCAATGGTATGGGACTTCCCAGATACTCCAGACTTGCAGTATTTAATGCAGTTGTCCATGGGCGATGATGAGGACCCAGCTGGAGGGCTGTGGGACGAATCAATACAGTTCTTCTATCTCATTGTAAAGAGGGGTTTGCCAAAGGAAGTGCAGAAGGCACTGGATAAGATCATGGGTATTGAGGCAAAGGGATGGCCGGAAATACAGAGCATAATAGAGCACCATTGTAAAAGGATTAAGGAGCGGGAGATGGAAACTGCACAAAAGCATCAGGGGGATGAAGTGAAGTTGGTAGAGAAAAAATAGGCAAAAGTGGCAGTCAGGTGTCTGCGCCAACACCAGTACAGGTGGAGGGAACAGAGAGCACACACCAAGTTGTGAGTTTCACTATTGCAGCAATCTTGGTGGAAGGAGTACAAGGACAGTGGGCTGGGGTCAACAGTACCCCGGCCCACAGTGGCAGCAAGGAGGGCCGCAGTGAGGGAGAGGGGGATTTTGAGGAGCAATATCTTGACACACAGGGATTCTCTGGGGCTATTTCCAAGGTTCCATACACTGAGGATCTGGATGTAAAGGTGGGACCGAAGATAGTACAGGCACCCCTACTATATTCTGAGAGTTCCCCTGGTAATCTACTGGGTAGTGTGAGAAAACTAAAGGTTTCTCTCTGACTAGTCCCCTGGGATCTGTCATCCAGGTGGCCAGGACATGACCATCGCTATTGGATCCAGTTCCTGGGGCTGGACCAGTGAGGCAGGATCACCTGGATGTGGGGTCCTCGGGGAGTGGGAAACCGATGGGTGAGATGCGTTATCCCCCTTCTTATAACACCTTTTCCCATCCTACACCATACCATACTCAAACATTCCCCCCACGCCTTGCTGACACGAACACTTTTGCACACCATGAAAAGAAGACAGACAAACACCAGAGCCATTTACCTGACATGTCCCACCACAAGTCCCACCACAAGGGTCAGGCAAAGTCAGACAATTGATCAGAATCGCACACACTTGATGGCCCTTTTCCTTTCCCACGGGGATACAAGGTGGAGCACGAGAGCACAATACAATCAGAGCAGAACGCACAACGAGAGAGCTAACTCGGCACGCCAGTTCAAGAGGAGGAGAAAGACGCCTTGAATCTAGAGGGTGAAAATGAGATAAGCAACCAAGCCCTGTCAAATTCTGGCCTGTTACACTTCCACAAAAGGAATCGTAAGACCGTGAACTTAAGCCAGCGTGTGTTGCAACAAATGTCAACGGTAAACAGGGCCCCCCTCCGCTGGTAACCAAGCCGGGGAGAGATGCTTGCCACCATGGTACTGTCCTTGACTCCAGCGACAAGAAAAGCCAAGCAGTTCATCACAGCCGGTGAGTCAAGGGTGAGTCGTTAAGAAGCCGAACTGTGTTGAACGAAAGTAGCAAGAGGCTAATTGAAGAAAGTACAAAGAACTGTTAATACGAAAGGGGAAAACCAGCTACAGAGGAGTCAGGCACCACGTGGGTGCTCACTCAGGAAACTCTGGGTGACTACCCTATTGTTGAAACTACTGTTACCAGAAGGCCTTGGGAAAGATGCGAAAGGGGTCAAAGTGGTCATAAAGGGATCTCGTAAAATCCTCTGTGCAGTTGAAAGTCTTTGACTGACAGATGATTGTGAAGCTAAGGAAGTGAATACTGCATCATAAGAACTATTCAAGAAACTGTGTAATTGACAGAGTTGGCAAGAGTAAACCCAACAGAAGGATGCCGATAGAAAGGGGGTGAAGCCAAAACACCAAATGAATAGTGTGCTGACAAGAATGAACCCGACAGAGGTTTGTCCAGTTGTTATTGTCACAGATGAGATTGAGTTGAAAGCCGTAGTGAACCTGACGGAGTTCAAGAAGGATCTGAATGCGGAATTGGGTTTCCTAGGGTGAGAAGGCATCACCCGACATACAAGAAGAAAGGAACTTTTGTTTGTTATTTTTGGAATACATCAGGTCCTTAGAGACAAGAGACTTTTTGTAGAAAAGAGACTTAACCACCGAACGCTCTGATAGCTGAGGGCAGAAGTGTTGGCTTGTGCTGGGAAAGCTCGAGCGTGTGCTGTGCTCTAGAATCCTACCTTGTTCTGTGCTCAAAATGTGGGGAAGGGAGACCCCGACTACCGCATCCAGACTTATTATTTGTAAAGACTTCTTTCTTTCCTCTGAACCGTATCCCACATTCTATGTTGTATTTAGCGTAATGATTGGCAGTAGGTTGTTTTCTAAGTATAGGCCCTTTTATTTTGACAAGACGCCAATGGGACTGCCTTATTATTATTTGATGGTTGTAGCTTGCGCCCATCTTAGATTTAGGTTTAGATTAGACATTTTTCCAACCCACATACACAGTTTAATAAACACTCTTGAACTGTGATCACTTGTGTCTGTCTTTACTGTTTCCACCATGAGTTCCTTACAGTAGAGACCTGCTCAGTAAGTTAAACATGAAAATATCCCTTACAGATCATGGAGTAGTGTGCTCCATGCCTGGGATGTGTACTGTAAGGGCGATGTTGATTATCCACACAAGGACAAATGAGGTGGTAGTCCTTGGGATTCCTGTAGACCAGACATGTTAATCTATGATATCATGATACTTGTGAAAGTGGTACCCCAGATTGCCAAGCAATGCTAGCGGGTGCCTACTGATTTAATTTTTCACCAAGGTGTTGGCAGGAACGATACTGTCACTGGACCTGCAGAGGTTGGTAGTGTCAGGCAGAAGGATTTTCCTATTGGGGATGGATAGGGACAGGTGTGAGTGACGCACAGTGCTCTGTGTAGACCGAACAGTTCAGCTAAAGAAGGTGATGGACGACAAACTGTTTCAGAAAGAGGAGGAAATAATACTGGAGTTTTGCATCCCCTTGTGACATAATGATACAATATCGAAGAGTGCAGTGTCCTTTAATAGCAGTCGTAACTCCATCCCCATTTTTCGAGAAAGATTTACAGGACATGTCCTCGCAGTTATGGTCCACAAATCCACATGATGTAGGGTTGTTGAAATATTTAACACCTGTGCGTATAACCCTGAAGCCAGGTGCGATGCCGCCCAGGGTAAGACAATAACCACTTTCAAGAGAGGTGGAGGAGGGCATTAGGAGAACAATACAGGGCCTACTGGATCAGGGGATTATTGTGCCAGCCATGTCCCCGTGTAAAACGGCAATATATCCCGTTAAAAAAGCAACAGGCAAATGGTGAATGATCCAGGACTTGTGCCCCCTAAATGATGTATTAGAGAAAGAGTTTCCAGTAGTTCCGAATCCTGTGACAATTTTATGTAGTATCCCCAAGGATGCCACATATTTCACTGTAGTGGATTTGAAAAATGTATTCTTTTCAATTCCACTCCATCCTCGAGGTACCTCAGAGCATTCACACAGGGCCAGGTGCGGATCGAACATACTAGGTTACCTCAGGGTTATTGCGAGAGCCAGAGTATTTTCTGCAGAATATTGCATGCTGATCTTTGAAACATTCAGGTGCCCCGCACAATTATCCAGTACGTGGACGACCTGCTAGTATGCAGTTATAGTGAACAACAATGTCGAAGGGACTCCATTACACTCCTACAATTGCTGGCATGCAAGGGGTACAAGGTTGACAAGGCTGAACTACAATATTGCCAGCAGGAAGTAATATATTTGGGGCAGTTCATATCAGCGAATGGGAAGAGGATATTACCCGGCAGGGCAGCGTCAGTACGTGCCACCCCCAACCCACCTCAGTTAAGGAGATGCAGACATTTTTGGGCCTGTGTAACTATAGCAGGGCCTGGATTCTAGATTACACTGCATACACAAAATCACTTTTTCAGGCTCTGAGGGAAGCACAGAAATCAAAGGATCGCAAGTTACTGTGGACGACAGAAATGATCAGACTGTTTGACGATTTAAAAGAAGTCATCAGTTCGACACCCATATTGGCTACCACGGACTACACACAGGAATTTGATTTGTTTTCACATTCTGATGGTTAGTTTATGACAACGGTGTTGAAGCAAAAAAGTACTATGGGCCACAAGCCATTGGCCTATTATAGTGGCACTCTGGATGCAGTGATGCAAGGGCAGTTCACGGGTGAACAAGCATTAGCAGCTGATTCCTTTGCCATAAAGAAAAGCTCTACGATCGTAATGGGTTGTTCAGTCATGTTGTATGTAGAACATTCTTTGTTTGTCATCCTGAAACGGTTGAAATCCACTCTGACTACACAAAGGTCATCGGCATATGAGATTATCATCTCAAACCCCATATCCATGTGGTTCGGTGTAAGATGGTGAATCCTGCCACCTTTTTAAAAGATATGCCCACAACAGAGGACATGACAGCACACGACTGTGGCGCATATGAGGGGGATGAGGATGACACTCCCAAAGTAAGGGATTGTGCCTTGTCAGAGGGTGAGGTACTTTTCGTCGATGGGTCCTTCACAATCGATCAGGAGGATGGACAGAGACGGACAGGGGCAGCAGTAGTATGACTTGAGTGAGGAGAGTACAAGACGGTGGTCACAAAAGGGTTGCCTACATACTATTCTACACAAGCAGCAGAACTCGTGGCACTCATCAAAGCACTGAGAGCGTCGCAAGGGCGTCATGTCATGATATATTCCCACTCGGCATATGTTACCACAACGGTACATGCCCGACTGCCCCGTTGGAAGAGGAGGGGTTTTAGGAGGGCAGATGGATTCCCAGTGCAGCACGGAGCACTATTAGAGATGCTGATAAAAGTGTTATCAGAGCCATCTGTTGCCGCAGTCGTGAAGTGCTCCACCCATACTCACAGATCATATGAAATTTCAAGGGGGAATGCAGCTACTGATGCGGCAACCAAAATGGCGGTGTACCGGCCAAGTGAAACATCCACTGAGTACATTGTGACTAACCCACCGACATATGAGCACTGCATTGCCCATCTCCCAGATTATTGAACTACAAGGAAGGACGCCTGAGTGGGAAAAGGAGCTGTGGGCAAAGAGAGGTTGTAAGCAGTCTCCGACAGATCTATTAGGGAGACAGGAGAGCTCTGTGAACATAGTGATGGCCCGGGAATTGCTAGCTGTAGCTTTTGAACAATTGCCCTTCCCATCCCATAGTTCGAAGCAACGTATAGCCGCAGACATACAGGAGGACTGGTTCACACCAAATATCCAGGAGGACATCATTGATATGGTCATCCATTGTACCACATGTCAAAGTTTTAGCACAGGGATGACACTAAAGACGTTAAGGAGAACGTTGCCACGCCCTATTGAGCCGTTCCGTGAGTTACACATAGATTACGCCGATATGGGGGAATGTTGTAATGAATCTAGGTACCTCATTGCGGTGGTGTTAGGAAAGTTTTCATTTTTATGTGTAATTTTCCCTCCAGTTGTACACCCGAACTTTTTGCTGCTGTTTGGAAACCATAGACTGACTTTGCCAGAGAAGCACAGCCTTCAGCTGCACACCTCTGGGCTTTCGCTCACTTTTTATGGGGAAACTGACGTGCCCTTAAGACAGTCAGTTCTGGGAGACTTTGTTTCCCTTAGTCCTTTTCCAATGTTGCAACTTTTGTGCAACATGTAACAAGTACACACTGTACCTTACAGTACAGTGTACGTGGGTCTCCTAGTCTATTATAATGACCCTAGACACTCTTGATGGACTTTGTGTGAGATGTGCAGATGTGTCATGGACAGTGCTGGTGGCAGCTATCTTTTCGCATTATTTTTAACCCTTTCCTACCATGTTAACCGCATTAACCGCGTTTGTCACAAATAGGTGGCCTGGCTCCAAAATGGCCATGCCACGAGTTTCTTTGTCCTGTCCTCTCGCCATCTTGCCCTTCTGCCTTCCCCAGGTCGAGTCGACCCGAGTCAGTCCTTATGTGGTCATGCAGTTTCCCGCAAAATGCCAAGCTTACGCGGGCTTCTTTTTTTTTTTTTTAGTTCGATCAACAAACTTTTACAACTTTTTTTAAAAGAAAGAAAAGTAATAAGTAATATTTACAGTAGAATGTTACATATGGTTAGTTAATGCTATTCTTACATTGTACAATTGATTGATACGTAGAATTTCTGTTTCACTCTGTAGTAACTTAAAAATATATAAAAAAGAACTTTTACTTAAAGTAATATAATACTATAGTTCCAATTTTGAAGGAAGACTCAATTTGGTGATGAATTCTCATGGCAGAAATTCTTTTCCCTCGGACAGTAACTCAAAAAGGGCATATTTGACAGATTACAGAGAATGTTTCACAACTAAAGACGTCTTTTTCAATTTTGAAGTGACAGTGGAAGAACAAAAGAGACCAACTCCTGATCTGTATTCAGTATTTGTATCAATAAGTACTTGCAATTAACCATATAAGTAATTTACATTTAGCTCAGGTCAATTTTAAAAGAAAGAAAAGTAATAAGTAATATTTACAGTAGAATGTTACATATGGTTAGTTAATGCTATTCTTACATTGTACAATTGATTGATACGTATAATGTCTGTTTCACTCTGTAGTAACTTAAAAATATATAAAAAAAGAACTTTTACTTAAAGTAATATAATACTATAGTTCCAATTTTGAAGGAAGACTCTGTCATGATGCCCGCTCCCGGGGAGCCGGTTCAAGCCCTGCATCCCCGAAAGCGGACATCCAGTCCCCAAGGAAGGACCCAGCAAACCCATATAGGGGCCCTTTGGGCAGTGTCCTGGCGCCTATGGCGCCAGGCTCATAAAAGACATCAGTCCTGGCGCCAAAGGTGCCAGGCTCATTATGGGAGTACTTTGGTGCACTTACCTGATGCAGACCATGCTGCAGGATCCCGGCCTCCTTGAGGCCTGAAAGGAACTACTTTACCTGTGGGACTAATTTACCATCCGGGCGTGGTCGGGGAAAGATACATACCTGATTGGAGGAAGGATACATACCTGGAACTTCTTCCAAGGCTATTTAAACCCCACCCGAACAGCCACACGTGCTTCGCGTTGTTCTGCATCTAGCAGCTAGACGCTCACCGTGTCTGCTCCTGTCCCACACCTGCCAGCATCCTGGATCACCTGCAAAGGAAGAGAAGAAGAGAACAGAAGAAGGAAAAGTCCTTACCTGCTAAATCCGCATCCCGGAGACATCTCGCCAACAATCCTGAAAAGGAAGACTTTTATTAAAAAGCTCATCGCGTCGATCGCTGCAGCGCCGCATTCCACTCACCTTTACAGGGCGCCTCCATGTTCAGCAGCGATCATCCGGATTCGCAGTCACGCCCCAGCGCCTAGGGAGAAAAAGACCAGAACAAAAGGTGAGAGAGAGAAGGGAATAAGGAAAGCTAAATCTCCATGTTAAGACTTACCTGTTGATTCATTCCCTCTTAATTTCGGGTCCGCGCCGCATCCTGGCATTTCCGGACCCCGGCCCCCAAGGGGAAAAAGAGACATCAGCGTTAATGAGCGAATGAAAAGACATTACCAAAAAAAGCTCATTAAAGACTTACCTGATTTCTACAAGGATTTCACCTCTCATCTCGGGTCGGTGCCTGTTCCCCGGCATTCCGTACCCCGGCCCCTATGGGGAAAAAGACACTAGCATTAGTACATTAATGCATGGACACAAGGGGAACCTCTTATCAAAAAAACTTACCTGGAAGCCAAGCAAGTTTGGTTCTCACCAATCCGAAAATCAAGTGAAGTAACTGGATACCAACGCGCCCCTGCCTCAGAAGCAGGATGGAGAGCTCATCCTTCCAGACCCTAAGGTGAGACGCTACGAGGAATCACAGAAGGGTTTCGAGGAGGGTGAGAGGGGAAGGTGGGAGGCCGATTGCATTACCCCGCAGACAGTTAATCCCCTATTTTTTTTTTTTTTAGTTCGATCAACAAACTTTTACAACTTTTTTTAAAAGAAAGAAAAGTAATAAGTAATATTTACAGTAGAATGTTACATATGGTTAGCTAATGCTATTCTTACATTGTACAATTGATTGATACGTATAATTTCTGTTTCACTCTGTAGTAACTTAAAAATATATAAAAAAGAACTTTTACTTAAAGTAATATAATACTATAGTTCCAATTTTGAAGGAAGACTCAATTTGGTGATGAATTCTCATGGCAGCAATTCTTTTCCCTCGGACAGTAACTCAAAAAGGGCATATTTGACCGATTACAGAGAATGTTTCACAACTAAAGACGTCTTTTTCTATTTTAAAGTGACAGTGGCAGAACAAAAGAGACCAACTCCTGATTTGTATTCAGTATTTGTATCAATAAGTACTTGCAATTAACCATATAAGTAATTTACATTTAGCTCAGGTCAAAATTCACACCTTCCAACTTGTGATACATAGTCTCAAGTTGACAATTTATAATTGCTAACAGTCTGCAAAGAGACAGGATGAGCCTTGTTCTGGTTCCCCACATGAAAGCTATCCAAAGCCACTCTTTTTCAAGTGAATTTAAGCCTAGATCTCGGGGGTCGAAAATCAACAAGTGAATTGCCTCGAAGTGCGGGCAGTAGATTACTAGATGTTTTGTACATTCAGGTGTAATTGCGTTATGACAGAATCTACAACCCAGTTCACTCATAGATTTCAGATGAGGATGCCAACAACTAATTCTTTCAAGAGTTAATATTTGATTTAGTTTAAATCGAAGATAACTCTCTCTAGCTTTGTTGCATGGAAATTGGATTAGATAAGGTTTCAGGGGAAGTCTAGTGGTACTGAATTTGTGGCTTCTTTATAAAGATTAGTTTCAAACATCCCAATTAAAGTTTTGCACCAGTCTTGTTTGAAGGTGCGAAATTTAACATGTGTTTGTCGAAATTCCAAGTCTGAGTGTTTTAGTGCAATTTCATCTAGCAACAAAATCATACGTTCATAGTATCTTGTGATGGACGTGGGTGAGGTGCTAGACAACAACTGGCCAAGATCCTCATATAGGCAGTTTGGTGGAGGATATAGCATCTTGGCTAAGTTTGCTAGTTGCCGCCAGTTGTATCGTGCTGATAGTGCAGTAAGTCCAAGTTTGCTGTCACAGTACATTATTAGGAATAGACATAGCCAAGCGCAAAGCCCCCTTCCACAACCGTCCTTGAAGCTGATCAAGAAAGTTGTCAATATTTGCTAGGCACATATCCAAAGCAAATAGTAGTATTGATTCAACTTTCAGGAGGTAGAATTGGATTAGTGGGAGTAGAGAGAATTTACAATACTTAATGTATACCATCCTCATTTGGGTCGCAAGAGGAGCTGCTTTCTTATTCAGTGCCTCTTTCCACATTACCATAGAATTCAAATCGATTATTGTATAACCAAGATATCGAATCGAAGAGACTATGGAGATAGGAAAGTTCTCAATCGTCCATTTGTAAGAAGAAAATTTCCTCTTTAGATTTCGGAATACCACAATGTGTGATTTTTCTACGTTGCAGTTTAAGTTGTGATTTTTGTAATAAGAAGCGAATAATGATAATTTGACTTGGAGGCCTTTGGGTGTACGATCAAAGATCACTATGTCATCGGCGAAGGCTAGCCAATGGATTTTTAAGTGGCCAAGCCTCGCCGGGTAGGAGATGTGCTTACTCCATATGTCGGTTATGCCACAAAGGTATAAATTGAAGAGGGTGGCTGCTAGATTGCATCCCTGCTTCATGCGAGTGTCAACTGTAATCGCATTAGTAGTTGCCCCTGCAGCATGGACCCTTACCAGATACGTGGTGTTAGTATGGAGTTTTGCAATTAACTGTATAAGGTAGAGAAGTATTTTCATAGAGTCCATTTTATCCCATAATAAGGATCGTATTAAGCAATCAAAGGCAGCAGATAAAACTATCGATGCCATGTATAAGGGACCAGAATTTGGTACTTTGGTTTTTTCTAGTAAGTGGGTCATTATTGTTGCGTTAAGCGCAGTCCCCATCCTTGCCCAAAAACCAACTTGGTATCGAGACAGAATCCTAAGCCGTCCAATCACGGAGTGAAGCTCACTGAGTAGAAGGATGGCAAAGACTTTTGCGACGGTATCAATTAAGGCAATGGGACAAAAGTTTGCTGGGTGAGTTCTTGAACCCTTTTTATAGTTAGGTACAATGATGGAGGCTAATCAAGAAGCGGGAACGAATGGACTCGATAGAATAATGTCAAATAGGGTTTTAAGAAGTCGGGCCCACATTTCAGGGTTTCGTTTAAGAACACATGCCGGGATGCCATCAGAGCCAGCTGCTTTAGAATAGTTGAGTGTGTGAATCGTGTCTTCAATAAAATGTATAGGCCACGATGGAAATGAGGGAGATACCATTTCAACACTGATTAGGCCCTTTTTAGCAAAGCCAGAAGGAAGTGAACATTTTGTTTAAAAAAATAACTTCCAAGCCTCTGCAGAGATCATGGATACTTGATCTGTGGACAATACATCTGAGCCCTTTCTGAGCATAGCCCAAGTTGACCTTCGATCTCTGTGACAAAGTGTAGTAAACATTTTTTGGTTGTTCAAATTATGAAAAAAATGTTTATGGTTTCTACATTTGTTGCGATATACATTCAGAATAGTTTTTATTTCCTTTAAGAAAGCCTGCCATGAAAGATTGGTTTTTCTAAGCTCACGAAGAGCTATGTTCTTAATTGATTTTGCCATTTGAATTGTATAGGAGTTGAGCTTGTTGGGAGTAGGAAGGGAGACATCCATGTTCCCTTTCGATGTGCTTGTTACAGTGGTTATAATTTTGGAAGGCAACAAAGTTCTAATTGTGGCGAGGACGGGAGATGGTGAGAACTGTAGTAAGTCGCAAGGCGTGCATCAACCATGTCGTTCACTCAGTCACAGAGTTTGTTAGACCATCGAATAGTCAGCCCGGGACAATCTCCTTCGAGAAAGGCCTGTTGATTGTCTTTAGCAAGCATAGTCAAAACCGTCTGCAATCCAAATTGAATTATAAAGTGGTCACTGGAACCCTGATCATGAATTGCAGCTTTGCTGGATCTTGGCTGCAGATTTGCCGAGATAACAAAATAATCAATGCAAGTAGCGGCATCTCCTCTCCTCCATGTAATGCAGCCTTTATTTTCCTCAAAGGGACGGATGTCAAGTTCCCAAGGTGTTAAGTAATCCTGCCATAACTGCCCTCTATGTGATGCTCGGTGATGGTGTTCCAAAGAGAGGTCACAGCTGACTGATGCGAGGCAATAAGCGTTAAAGTCGCCTCCCATTACTATACCACAAGTAGGATAGGTTGATAGAACAACATCAAAAAGACTATCCAGCTCTAGGAAGACCATTTCTATTTTGAGTATTGCCGGGTTGTGGTATAGGCAAACAATAAGCAGAGGGTCAGGGTGTTTGTCACTAAGTCTAACCAGCAAAGCCAATGTTGCCAAGGATTTAAATTCATCTAATATAAGTATGTTCAAATTAGTGTTAAGGCAGATGGCTATACCACCAGAGGGTCTTCCCATTAAGCCCCGCTTTTCCTTAATTTGATGAACGGAGTATCCAGCCAACAGAAGTTCATGCTCGCACATCGTTTCCTGACATAACATGATGTCACATTCAATGCCCACATGCTCATAATTGATCCATGCATACAAATTCCTAAAACCACACGAATTCCAGGATAAAATAGAAAGGGTGGGACGGTGATTAGTGGGGGATGTTGTCCAACGCCGGGTTTACCGTGTTAGATAGTGCTGATAACCAAGACCAGTCCTTACTGATGTTGGAGAGACCTGCGAGCTGGGCAATTACATCTGCGTTTATACCACCCTTTGCTTCGCCAGAGTTAAACTTTGGCGAGTTTGGTGGAATTGTCGGAATGGGTGTCTCATTGAAACAGATGACATCGTCGATAGAGTCGAACAGATGCAACATCAGGCCAATGAAGCGCAGTTCTTCCATATATTGCATCAACAAATTGGTAATGATGGCCGATTGTACCTTACACACAATTTGATGGTTCTGGATTGGGGCCAGGGTGATCCATTGTATGTCCGCCATGTTCAATGTGCGGAGTGCGGGCATTCTGCTAAACGCTTCTAACAATGTAGAGCGATTTAAACGCTTTATGCCATTTTTGTCAGAAATTATTTCCCAACCTATGATGGTGGTGGAGTATTTACTTGTTTCACCCGTGGGTTCATCTACCCCTTTCGACTGACTCAGAGAATTCGAAGGTTGCCTTTTACTTGAGAGATCATCCGTAAGACCATGCGGTAAAGGAAAATTAGTACCGGTCTCCTGGCAGCTCTCAGAATTTTGTGTCTGGTAGGCCATGTCATTTGGTATACCACCCATAGCTGGGTGAATATTTTCAAAACCGATATTGCTGGTGGAAGGTGTTGGGAGCACTGCCTTCCCAACTTGAACAATTTTGTTTTCCAGAGGTTTGAAAAAGTTTAATAATTGGGTTTGAGAAGATGAGTACACTTTCTCTTCTGTGTTCGTAAACATTTGAGGAGTTAGGTCATCGGCATTTCCGCCCATTTTTTCAACAGTTTTTGAAGTTTTTTTTGGTTGGGCAGTGCAAGAAATGCAAGCACCTTTGAGAGCTGTCAATTCGTCCGTACTAAGATGTTTGAGTGCTTTTTTTGCACTCTATGTTGATAGGTTCTTGCTCCAGGTTGTCAGGCTGAGTCTCTATGTCCATGGTTGTTGTGCGATTTTTACCTTTTTCCGTTTTTTTTTTTTTTGGGTTTTCTTTTTGTTTAATTTGCTCAGCAGATGCTGCGCAGCGATTATGAACTGCGTTTTTTTCTGTCGGCTTTTCGTTTCAAGGCTCAGAAGAAAAGTCTTTTTTCCTTCCTTGAAGTAAAAGTGCGCACTGGATCTGAAATTTCGGCAGCTGCAGTATCAATCTCATTTATGGTGTAAACAGATGGATCTTTTGCATCCAATAGATTGGTTAAAGCAGAACGACTATCAGAAAGGAATAAGGGACTATCTTCTGTAGTACCTGCAGGAGCTTCCTCCTTCTGCTTTCGCGGGCTTCTGCATGCCTTGTTGTGTGCCTCCAGGATGTGGGCTGGGGTGTCTGTCCCCAATACACATCCTGGGTGGCAGAGAGTCTGGAGTGATGTGAATGACTGGGACCACCGTGCTCCGTGATTGGTCCAGGTATGGAGTGTGTGTTTGTGAGCAGATCTCCCATTGGGTCCTCTTCGTTTTGGCGCAAAGGGGACTTTGGATAAGAGGAGGTCAAAAACACCCATACCCTGTCGATCTCTGGAGTTCTCACTGAACGAAGGATAGGATCCAAGTATCCTGAAACTACGAAGCTGAGTCGAGAAACCACTGGTGACATGCTGGAAGGTTTGGCACCCTGAGCCCGCTGTCGTCCCGTGGGACCCATCTGCATCTGGTCATCCTAGAAGGTCTGCGAAGACGCTTCCACCCATTGGAATAGTGGGACTAACTATTCTCGGCACCTTCATCAAAACCTGCAAGTAAGCTTTCTCGGAAGTGTCCCTGGACCAACCAGTGGACTGACCAGCTTACCCAGTTGCTTTGCTCTGTCACCACTGACTTTTCAAGGAGGCCCCCGAAACTTGGTATACTGCTAGCTCTGTGTCCACGGCACCCTCACACCTAATTTCATACACTTGGCTTTCCCAGGTCTGAAGTAAGATGAGTGCGCCGGGACCGGAGCATACGCGGTTACCGTGTTGCCCTGCCGCAGCAACGACCCTTGCAAGTGCGTTTTTGACCCTCTTGCCCCTGAAGTCTGATGCAGTGAAACCAGATCGATTCATCCACCCGGAGTGGAGATATTGCCACTGTCCCATTTGGGAATCCTCACTTTATCTCAGGAACATGAAAGCTGTAGAGACGTCCTTTTTGTCACATTCGAACCTGCAAGCGAAGTGGACTGAACTGGCGGAGTTTGGGTCCGAATGCGCCTGGAACCGGTGAGTACTTCTAACACTAACCGGTGACCATTAGCACCAGGGCCCTTTTTTACGCACGAGTGGCCCCTGAGGGTCCCTCTCCTTTCCACGGCTAGTTCGAACTAGCGACTCCATCCCGCACTCTGGAACTGCCTCTGCCTTCAAGTGGAGGTCCTCCCTGAATAGTGGGAACTTATTCTTCATCGCCTCATCCACCTTCCTGAGCTGCTAGAGACCCCAGAGGAGACCCTGTTTCGCCCATTGGAACAACCCTGTGCACTTGCATTGCATGTACTTTTGAGCACAAGGCTCCTCTCTTCTTAGGGCTTGGACTGCCTCTTAGTTAGGTGTGTTGCTGATTGCTGATGTCGAAGGGGCTTAAAGACTACCTGCACTGCCTGTTTCCTTCCCATCTAGGTTGTCGTCATATTTTGTGCAGTTAACCATTAAGACCCCAATGGTCTTGCATATATATTGTATTGCTTGTGTTGTGTTGGTTTACTTAGTATTGCTGTGATTCTTTTGCTATGGTCTGTGTTACAAAGGCCTTGTAATAAATGTGTTTATATTTTTGATATAACACCTGACTGGGAGTAATTTGTAAGTGTCCTTGCTCTGTGTCCTCATTGAGGTCTTTCAGTCACCCGCACCCCTCGTGAGACTTAGTCTTGACCGCCTGCCATAGCTACCTTGATTGGTCTGGCTTGTCCAGAGTTTACCCTGTTCCAAGAAACGAGGCTGGCCTTCTGAACCTCTGCCCAGCAGGTCAGAGTTCAGAAATCCATTTTAATAAATTGGTGTACAGGAGTGGGATAGGACTGAAGGTATCCAGCGCTGCGCACTAGTGAAGGAATTTCAGGTTACTTCTACCCAGGACACATAGGGCCTCATCACGAGGTTGGAGGTAGTCATGGCGCTGTTAGCGCCATGACTACCTCCAATACCAGTACCGTGTCCGGTCCCGTTCAATGGGGACTTACTGGTCTATTCCAACCTTTGTGGGACCGGTAAGTCCCCATTGAAAAAGCCATTCCCCATTCCCATTTCAGCCACCATAGGGCTCAACGGGAAGGTGCCAATAACGTTACCGCAAATTGCAGTACCGTTATTAGCTCTGAAGTCCCTTAACGGGTCCCTTCCTTAACGTCTGGTAAAACGTCTGGTAAAACCAGGCGTTAAGGAAGGGACCTGCTAAGAGACCTTGCAGTAGGGTGGTAAGGGGTTACCGGTGCCCTTACCGGTGCCGGTAATCCCTTACCGCCCACCTCGTAATGAGGCCCATAGTGAATTGTAGCATAACTGAAAAAGGCCATATACATATCTAACAGTATGGTAACAAGTACCTTGTTAACCTTAAATGCTTCTAAATCTGAAACATTAAGAAAGATGTTTGCTGAGAGGGGTTTACCTGCTCAAGGCACAAAAATGGACATGTGTCAAAGAATCATGGAATGGCAAGAGTCACAACTCAGTGCCATAGCTCCTGAAGAAAGTGCAGAAGGTGGTGGGGCTGCTCTCACTGGCAGAACTGACATGTCTGTCGCTGCGCTTATCAATGGGACCCATGAAGATTTAGAAGATGTGATGTCCAATGTTTCCTCTGCCAGTGCTGATGCTGAGGCCATGCTTGAATTGAAGAAGCAAGAACTGCTGTTTAGAAAGAAGGAGCTTGAATTTAATATGGCCAAGCTGAAGATAGAGGAGGCAGAAAAACAGAAGGACAGCGATCACCAATTGGAACTGGCCAAGCTTCAGGTTTCCAATGGATTTAAGGGTCCTGGGCATGGGTCTGGGTCCTCCTCTCATCCTCGGTTTCCTAAAGATCGGTTCAGTGTATATGATGAAAAGAATGATATTATGGACTGGATGAATACTTTTGAGTATGCATGTGAAGTTCAACAGGTTGACAATGCTGATGAAATCGCCTGGTTACTTAGCAAACTGCCCCATTCTGGCTGCTGGAAATATCAAAAGCTGAGAGAGCAGATTTTGCAATGTGGAGGCAAGCTCTCATCTTAAGGTTTGGAAAGACTCCTGCCCAATACTTAAAGAGATTCAGAGAGTACAAACAGAAAGAAGGTGGTACTTGGGTTTCTTATGTAACTGAATCCTTAAAAAACTTGACTGGCTGGGTTGAAGGTTATAGGGTCTCCACTTTTGAAGGTATGATATGTCTTGTCATGCTTGAACATATGTTTGCATCTTGTTCCCCTGAGCCTAAGCAACATTTGGTAGATTCAAAGGAGATAGATCCTAAGAAACTTGCCATAGCAGCAGATTTGTAGGTGTCACATAGAGTGTCCATAAGGACAAGACTCATCCTGGTAAGCAAGAGGAGGGGAAAAAGTCCAAAGATAAGGAGGGTGGGGAATCTGATAAAACTTCCTTCAAGAAGGGCGACGAAAATAAGGGTAGGTCACAAGAGAACTCACAGGGTAGTGGAGGTCAGCCTCCAAAACAGAACTCTGCTTATAATAAGCCTCCCTATGTAAAAAGACCCAGTGGATCTTGTTTTGCTTGTAGAGCAACCGACCTAAATATGAGACTCATCCAGGGGTGGATTAAGTCCCCTTGTCCTTAGTCTGGGAGGGGCAAGTGCTAGGAAAGATTTCATTTTCATGTGTAATTTTCCCTCCAGTTGTACACCCCAAACTTTTTGCTGCTGTTTAGACACCATAGACTGACTTTGCCAGAGAAGCACAGCCTTCAGCTGCACTCCTCTGGGCTTTCGCTCACTTTTTATGGGGAAACTGACATGCCCTTAAGACAGTCAGTCCTGGGAGACTTTGTTTCCCTTAGTTCTTTTCCAAAGTTGCAACTTTTGTGCAACATGTAACAAGTACACACTGTACCTTACAGTACAGTGTACTTGGGTTTCCTAGTCTATTATAATGACCCTAGACACTCTTGATGGACTTCTTGTGAGATGTGCAGATGTGTCATGGACAGGGCTGGTGGCAGCTATCTTTTCGCATTATTTTTAACCCTTTTCTGCCATGTTAACTGCATTAACCGCCTTTGGCACGAATAGGTGGTCTGGCTCCAAAATGGCCATGCCACAAGGTTCTTTGTCCCGTTCTTTGGCCCCCTTGCCCCTCTGCCTTCCCCGGGACGAGTCGACCCGGGTGTCCTTATTTGGTCATGCAGTTTCCCATGAAATACCAAGCTTTCGTGCGCTTCTGCATGCCATGTGTGTGTGCCTCCAGGTTGTGGGCTGGTGTGTCTGTCCCCAACACACGTCCTGGGTGCCAGAGAGTCTGGAGTGCTGTGAATGACTGGGACCATCATGGTCAGTGATTGGTCCACGTATGGAGTGTGTGTTTGTGAGCAGATCTCCCTTTGGGTCCTCTTTGTTTTGGCACGAAGGGAACTTTGGATAAGAGGAGACCAAAAACACCCATACCCTGTTGATCTCTGGAGTTCTCACTGAACGAAGGATAGGATCCAAGTATCCTGAAACTATGAAGCTGAGTCGAGGAACTGCTGGTGACACGCTGGAAGGTTTGGCACCCTGAGCCCGCTGTCGTCCCGTGGGACCCTCTGCATCTGGTTTTCCTAGAAGATCTGCGAAGATGCTTCGACCCATTGGAATAGTGGGACTAACTATTCTCGCCACCGTCATCAAAACCTGCAAGTAAGCTTTCTCGGAAGTGTCCCTGGGCCAACCAGTGGACTGACCAGCTTACCCAGTTGCTTTACTCTGTCAGCGCCGCTGTTTCAAAACTTGGTATACTGCTAGCTCTGTGTCCATGGCACCCTCACACCAAATTTTGTACACTTGGCATTCCCAGGTCTGAAGTGAGACGAGTGCGCCAGGACCGGAGCATACACGATTACCGTGTTGCCCTGTCGCTGCAACAACCCTTGCAAATGTGCTGCATTTGTGACCCTCTTGCCCCTGAAGCCTGCTGCAGTGAAACCAGGTTGATTAATCCACCCAGAGCGGAGAAATCGACACTGTCCCATTTGGGAATCCTCACTGTATCTCAGGAACTGAAAGCTGCAGAGAGGTTCTTTTTGTCGCATTCGAACCTGCAAGCGAAGTGCACTGAACTGGCGAAGTTTGGGTCCGAGAGCGCCTGGGAGCTGTGAGTACTTCTAACACTAACCGGTGACCGCTAACACCAGGGCCCCTTTATACGCACAAGTGGCCCCTGAAGGTCCCTCTCCTTTCCACTGCTAGTGCGAACTAGCGACTCCATCCCGCACGCTGGAACTGCCTCTGCCTTCAAGTGGAGGCCCTCCATGAATAGTGGGAACTTATTCTTCATCGCTTAATCCACCTTCCTGAGCTGCTAGAGACCCTTTGTTATGCTCACCTGGCTCCCACAGGGGTGTCGAGTGGAACTAGACAGCCACGGTCTCCACCAATGTGATGCGTAGTGCAGAGATGACTGACTGGACTGGCCCACCTAGCTTTGTCTGCTTGACCCATAGAAGTAGTCTCCTTATAGTTTTGTATGATGAGCTCTCCGTCCTGCGAAGAATGCAGGGGCGCGTTGATGACCAGTTACTTCACTGGCTTAAGGATATTGGAAGAGTTCTGGACAAATCTTGGCTCCAAACCTCCGGGCGAAAGGCCGTAAGCATATAGTTCTAATGAGTTCAAAATGTCTGATTAATCACTCTTGTTCAATTCCTTGTTTCTTTTGCAGCTTAGACCCAAAAGATGATCGTCTTGTGGCAGCTGAAAGCGTTCAGATAAGAGTCTGTGTGTTGTAACGCTGTCCGGTAAATGATGCCAAAGTTTAATTCGCTGCTTTCTCTTTTCTTGCAGGTGCAGCGTAGGAAGATTTGGCGTGCTGGTGGATAATACCTCCTCCGGTAAAATCAGGTAAGCATATAGTGGCAAGAGATTGTCCTTGTTTGTTCCCTTGGCTCACCTTGTTGTTTTCTTGTCACCCTTAGACGCTGGAATGCGGCAACCAGGTGATAGAGACAGCACCGGATCGTAGAGATGCTGCGAGGAACGGTGAGTATGGCGCGGCGCTGCTGCTGGCGATGCGACACATTTAAAATGAAGTCTGTTTCTGGTTCGAAGATGCGCTGAATCCGAAATCAGGTAAGAAATCCAGTAAAGTTCTTGTTCAAACCTTTCTTCTTCTTTCCCTTCTTTCTAGGTGCTCTGGACTCGTGGCGGGCGTGGCACGATGCTGGATGCTGCCTGCAGACACGGTGAGTGTTACGCTGCTGGATGCAGAATAACGCGAAGCATGTGCTGCTCTTCGGGCGTGGTTTAAATAGCCTTCAAAGTAGTCCCAGGTAAGTATTCCTCCACAGCCACACCCGAGTAACAAAATAGTCCCTAAGATAAAATAGTCCCTTCAAGCCTCACATGGGCTTGGATGCTTGGATCCCTTGCAGCATGGTCTGCATCAGGTAAGTTTTAACATATGAGCCTGGCGCCTATGGTGCCAGGACTGATGTCCCATATGAGCCTGGCGCCATAGGCGCCAGGACTGTACCCAGATAGCCCCTAACAGGGGTTGCTGGGTTTGCTCCAGGTAACATGATGCCTGCTTCCGGGGTTGATGGACTTGGTCTGGATGCCCGGGGGTAGTCATCATGACACCCCTGGAGAGACCCTGTTTCGCCCATTGGAACAACCGTGTGCACTTGCATTGCATGTACTTTTGAGCACAAGTCTCCTCTCTTCTTAGGGCTTGGACGGCCTCTTAGTTAGGTGTGTTGCTGATGTCGAAGGGGCTTAAAGACTACCTGCACTGCCTGTTTACTTCCCATTTAGGTTGTCAACATATTTCGTGCAGTTAACCCTTTAGACCCCAATAGTCTTGTAAATATATTGTATTGCTTGTGTTGTGTTGCTTTACTTAGTATTGCTGTGATTCTTTTGCTGTGGTCTGTGTGACAAAGGCCTTGTAATATTTTGGATATAACACCTGTCTGGGGGTAATTTGTAAGTGTCCTTGCTTTGTGTGCTCATTGAGGACTTTCAGCCACCCTCACCCCTCCTGAAACTCAGTCTTGACCGCCTGCCATAGCTACCTTGATTGGTCTGGCTTGTCCAGAGGTTATCTTGTTCCAAGAAACTAGGCTGGCCTTCTGAACCTTTGCCCACCAGGTCAGAGTTCAGAAATCCATCTTAACAGGTGGTCTGTCCCTTCTTAAGGTGGGTGGAAGCAGGGGCATGTGCACACCCAGATGCCAAGTGTGCTGCGAGGTTTCTAGTGCAGGATATTTTCCCGCGCTGAGGTGTGAGGTCAGCTAATGGCTCACATTTCTTCAATGCATTATTCCAACATGTTAGAGCACTACTTGTCATCAAGCATCGGATGTGTTCAATTTATCACCCACAGGCCAATGGCGTTGTGGAGAGAATAAATGGACCCTTAAGAGCAAGTTATCTAAATTGTGTACCACATTGAAGAAAAACTGGCTGTACTGCCTGGCCCCTGCCCTTTTTAGTTTACACACACATCCAAGTAAAGACCATCGTTTGTCACCTCATGAGGTGGTTACTGGTCGGCACATGCATACTCCTGTAACCCCTGTGAGAAGGGTTTCTGATGCGCCTAGGACTGCAGCGGTGTTAGGAGAGGAATTCATGGTATATTTGACGACACTAACTTGGGCCATTAAAAATATGTCTCCTGACAGATTGCACCTCCCAGAACCGTGTCTACGTAGACGCCCGATGCTGCACAGACAATAGGAACAGATCCAGAGCATATAACGATGAAACCGCTGCTGCTGGGTGATTACATCTGCGTTTGCAACGTTGTATGCTGCTGGAACAATCCCAGGTTCCAGGGACCATATGAGGTGGTGGTTTGTACTCCCCTTGCGGTTAAAGTCAAGCGCCTCATTATGAGTTTGGAGGCAGCATGGCTGCCTCCAAACTCGGGTCTAGGTTCCCTGAATGGGGAAATACCGTGCCATTCCGACCTTGGAGGGCCCGGCATTTCTCCCATCAGGGAACCCGGACCCGGTGCATCCCCATTCCCATTCGAGCCCCCATAGGGCTCAATGGGAATGGGGAGCATGCTGACAACGGCCCGTTAATGACGGGCCCATTGTTAGCATGCTGGGTTGCTCGCGGGACCCGCTAAGGACGTCTGGTAAAACCAGGCATCCAGAGCGGGTCCTGCGAGCGGACCTCGTAATGAGGCGGTATGGGGTTAACGCTGCAAGCAGCTCTACCAGCGCCGTTAACCCCATACTGCCAGGGTCGTAATGGGGCCCAAGGAGTTGTGCTACTGGGTTAACCTCTCTGACGTTCATAGGGTACCTTCAGAGAGCACAGTGGTGCATCAGTTATCTTAAAATAAAGGGTAACAGTACCTGTACCCCGAGTACCTTACTGGCCTGCCCAGAGGAGACACGGGTGTGGGTGCATGCTCAAGTGGCAGGCCAAAGCTCAGCTGCTAGCTCCATACTTTTCTACTTCTAGGAGCACTTTCTCTCTCTCTTGCTCTCTTTCTCTCCCTTTCTCTCTTTCCCTCTCTCTCTCCCTCTTGGTCCCTCCCTTTTCGTCCTTCTTTTTGTACAGTATACGTGATGTACGTCTCTCCCTTTTTCATTGTCTTGTGCGGACATATATCTATTATTGTGGGTCAGTAATTGCTGGAGGTTTGTGTGTGATATTGCTAGTACTATTGGGAGTGTATTGGGGAGGGTATTATAGGGGGAGGTCTTACAAAGTGGGGAGGGGAATAGGATTGTATATTATCCAAATGGAATGATACATATACATTTTAATAATACACGTGGATTTACATATATCAGTACTAATGTGAACACTAATAATAATAATGGAAATAGAGTTAATGCCTCTAATATGCAAGTTATGTCTGTGAAGGAAGCAGAGAACAAGTTGTTTACAATAAGTAGGGGATTGCCTACCACCATGGAAAGGTATAATGTTATTTCTGATATTATTGCTAAAGCGGACATCCTTCAGAATGTGTATAGTAGAATTAAAAGAAAAGTATGATGCAAGTATGATACATATCAAGGGCTGGGCTTTAATTGATAGAGGATATTCATCACCCCGAATTCTCTAATTCTTGGTACTCTGATATGAGTGGCGTGGGGTGAAATGATGTAAATGGGAGCTGTTATGTGTGTTCACTCATTCCGCACGCGTCAGGGGCTCCCAAGGTCTTAGTGATACAAGCAGTCCCAATTAGAGGTACAATGCTTGGTTCATCTTGCGCTATGCAGAATAAAAGGAAGATTCCAGGCGCACAGTGTGGAATTTCAAATAGTGGGCCTAGATTTTGTGAAATGCTCCGAGGATCAGAGAAACATCAATTGTGTGAAGTTACCTTATCTGATGGTGATGGGACGGAAATATATCAATAATAACTGGCAGGACAACACACTACCTTGTGTGGCAGAACGACTGGTAACATATAGCCAGAAAAGAATTGCACGAGTGGTCAACTTTTGTGTGCAAATCTGGAGGAGCATATAACAAAGCTAACATGGATTGCAACGATGGAAAAGCCGGTGCAAGTGCACATGGAGGAAGAATATAAGCTCTTTTTCCGCAGAAAAGATACATTCTCTGTTGGCACAAACTAACATTGTAATAAGACTCTCTTGATCACAGATATGAAGAAGGAAACGGCAGAACTGATGGATTACTACTGGATCTGTGGTCGACAAGCTTAATTGCACCTCCCAGCTTCATTGAGGTACTGTAGTTCAATGACCACATTGCATTCAGCACTATTGGTAATCCCAGAAGAACACCTGAAAGGTGGAGTGCTGCCTGCAGGGGGGCCAACGAGTTTCCCCACAATGCAACCTGAAGATAAGAGCTTGGTGCCTACTTAAGTGCCTCACATGCAGCTAGGAAAAGGACAGTTCGAGCTATCTCAAAGAATGAAAAGATCGAATTACGTTTATAAAGACTCTTCCAGCTTGCTTACTCAATACCAGAAGAATATCGGCTCTTCAGCTCAGCAGAATCCTTTTTTGCTTCTTTACTCTTGCTGGGGATGCAGGCTGCAGCCAACGCTAAATGACTGCAGATCGTGAGGTGGGAACTGGTTCAGCTCGCAAACGACACAGAGAATGGGTTCAACGTGATCAAGGTTGACTTGCGAACACTAAGAATTATAACAATGCAGAACAGATATGTGCTTGATATGTTGACGGTAATGGAGGTTGGGGTTTGCAAATAATTTGGAGATTGCTTTTGCGCATTTGTACCTCCAGAAGAAACAGAGAATGCATCATTGTGCCACATTATTGCAGCTCTCCATGGCATGGGTGCTCGTATGGAGAAGGAGGGAGGAATTCAGGACAATGATTGGCTGAGCATGACTTTCAACTGCGTCCCATCGTGGCTAGGGGCAATCACGAAGATGTTAATGCCCATCATTGTATTCATTCTGGTCATTTTTGCACGTGTCAGCTGGTTCTTCGATACTGTGGCACCCGATAGCGCAAGGATGGTGGTATCAATTGGGGGTTTAAAAGCACCTTGTGAAACAAAAAAACATTGAAGTACAAACCTATGTCCCACTAGGTGTCCCGAAGTATGAAATGTTCCCCATTCCGTATGGAGATGAAATGATCCCCTATACCACACTATCATTTCCCCACCCCCTGACCCAGATAATTACACAGATGTTTGGGTGGACCTAGCAGGGTAGGGGGATGCATTTACATGACCTGTTTGCCTGAAGAGCATGCGCGTAGGGGGGATAGTTTGCGATCAGTATGCAGGGCATGGATGCCAGTAAAAAGGAATAAGCCATATGTGGATGTAGAAACTGGAGAGTCGGAGCGCAGAACTATCCCAGAATTCTTTACTGTAGAATTAATGAAAGGGGGGAATGTTGGGAAGGGCCCCACACCAGGAGCTTTAGAGTAAGACGAGATGCATTCAAGGCGCTGGGATGATCCTTGGGGAGGGGAGTCAGTGAAAGGGATGCTTTCCCATTCAGCAGCATCTTATGCTAATAAAATCAGTTATAGTTTATTCATATGGTGTGGCCCAAGGTACGGGTGGCATCGCTATTTTGGGTAGATATTATTATTCCTAGGTATAAAAGAAGGCAGTAAGCGCGATAAAGGCAGCGTTGCATGCACTAGGCCCAGATCCACGAGGCTACAGAAATATCCAGTCATCCCCGAGCTCCCTTGAGGAGTCAAGTGCACAGTATGAGTAATGAACACGCTGTATAGTAGGATCATAATTAATTTGTTTTCAGACCTTGGATGTGAGAAGAAGATGAGCCCCGCAGCACCCACGTGATGGAAGGCGGAAGGAGTAGGCTGGGACCAATAAACTGCCATCCCATATGGATAAAGGAAGCACCTGTATAGGGTCCATGCATATATTGTATCACTTATGATGATTTTTCGGTTTAAAGGTTTCTAATTGTACCTCTCTTTGGCAGAACGTTCTTAGCAGCAAAGTTCTTTGCTTTTGCTCTCATCCACACATGAGATTAAACTTGTTATCCTTACAAGATCGACTTGGGCCTTTCTTCCCTAGCGGGTTGTATTCTCTCTGGTGTGAGCGTTCAGGGGCTTGCCTTCACAGGGTTTAAGATAAGTTCATACATTTTGCATAAAAGTAAATTGACATTAGATTTAGGGTTGATGAAAAGATCACACATTTTGTATAAAAATACATTGACATTAGATTATCAACTAGGACTATAAGGAAAATGTACTTACTGTTATAGTGAGTTTGATTTAGCCTGGTTCACATTGAAGGATCAGAAATACTCTAGATGGGAAACTAATTAGTGGAATTCATAAGGATTGTGAACAAGTGGGATGAGTGCGTAATACTTGGAACATTACACGTTTCTGATGGGAACTAGTGCTGTCTGCTCGGAAGATTCCAAGACGGCCATCAAACCTAACCCAAAATCATCTGCTCGCTCTGTGATTGCTGGACCACAACTGCACCAGTTGAATGCAAATGCAGCCATCGTATGAAGTCCTGCACATGTGACCCTCACTCCACAATGACCGATTCGGAAGGCGGTGCCTCCATACCTGAAGGCCGGTGGGGGAGGGAAGAAGGAGCCCTCCCTTTCCCGGTCCCTTTATGAACCAATAATGCTATGATATGTTTTCATGAGTAAGAATGAATAAGGATCAGGTTTCCAGAGGACAACTGAAGAAGATTCGTCTCTGATGAGCTCTTCATTTCACCTGTACACAGAAATTCAGGAGTCATTCAAGACGTCTGCAGGGTTTCAATTCAGGTCAATTGCATCTACTGTGAAGTATCCAATGGGAGAGTGACTTGGGGCTCATTGATCCCCCATCAGTCTCACCAAAAGATATACAAAGGGCTCTTTATGCACAAATCTACCCGTGGGGAGAAAGCGCCATGTTTGTTGGAGCCCTGTTCCCATTCAACGTTTTGTTGGTGGTGGAGCCATCGCTTGTTACGGGGAGTTCCATTCCTGATATATCCTCCAAGGTCTCTAAAATTCTGTGGGCATAGTTATTATATTTATCTTAATAATCATTGATGCGAATGAGTGGTGTACCCCAAAAAGGATATACAATTCTAGCCAACTCCAGATCCTACCCAAGAACCTCCCCCTATCAGCCAATAAAATAATTCCACCACTCATGACAACATCTTTGTGCATGCCGGCCTCCGGTAGCTGGAGCGCCAGTGGTTTGTAGCCCAGCTAGCATCCTTTAGACAGTCTACAATTTCATCTATGGAAGCCAATTTTACCTCTGTGCACAAATACCTTTTCGCCAATCTAAACATATTTCTGCCTAGTATATATTCCAATTGACCCCTCCACGTGCCCCCTATGTGTTCAAAGACTTCACCAAGGGGAGTGCCTGTCACAGCCCAATGGCACATGATTCATGGATAAGGAAAGCCTTAGAGACCCATTTAAAAGTACTTCGAGAGAGGGATCGTGGCCTAGTGGGCTGGAAGTATGGATCATGTATGTAGATCATGGCAGACAATTCCCACGACAAATTGCAAGAAGGGATATCACAATACCGATGTAAGGAAACTTAATTGGAAGTCTAGCATAGTGCATGATTGGAAGTGTGAGCTGTGCCTAGCATTACCAAGGTAAGCCATGGTGCATGATGGGAAGTCTATGCTCAGCCCAACAGTGGTGAGGTACAGTGGAATGCATGATGGGCGATCTAAGGTCTACCCAGCAGTAGTTATTTATAGCATGGTGAGTGATGGAAAGTCTGAGTGAGGACTGCCTGGCGAGAGCGCAGCATGTAATGTGGAAGGATGGAAAGTCTGAGGTCATACCAGCAGTAGTGACTTATGGCAGGGTGAAGGATGGAAAGTCTGAGGTCATACCAGCAGTAGTGACTTATGGCAGGGTGAAGGATGGAAAGTCTGAGGTCATACCAGCAGTAGTGACTTATGGCAGGGTGAATGATGGAAAGGCTGAGGATTGCCTGGCAAGAGTAACGTACAGCATCAAATAAGATGTGCAATAGGAGGTCATATCAGCAGTAGTGATATATACATAGCGTGATGAATGATAGGAAGTCCGAAGACTGCCTAGCAAGATGGCGGTATAGCATTGATTGGAATGGAGAGTTGGTGGGTATATCAGCAGTAGTGATAGTTGGCATGGCACAGGATGGGGAGGTTTGAGGTCTCCCCACACGTGGAATTGTATAAAAAGGTACACACTGGGACGTCTGTGTACTGTCTGGCAAGAGTGATCTATAGAATGGGAAAGGATGTGTAAGAAGAAGTACCATATCAGCAGCAGTGATCTATACCTTGGTGCAGAATGGGGAGGTCTTGGGTCAGCCTAGAAGTAGAAAGATATAACATGGGGTACAACAGAAAGTGTGAGCCCTGTCAAGATGTCCAGGGGTACAGCATGATGCATGCAGGGAAGTCTGAAGTCTGCCCAGCAGCACAGCTGTATAGTCTGTTCCAGGAAGAGACATTTGAGGGCTGCCTAGCCGTAGAGAGAAATGTCCCGGGGCATGATATGATGTCTGAGGTCTGTTTAGAGTAGAGAGGTATGCCATGGCGCATGATGGGATGTCTGAGGTCTGTCCAGCAGTGGAGAGGTATACCACAGGGCATGGGGGGATGTTTGAGGGCTGCCTAGCCGTAGAGAGATATGTCCTGGGGCATGATGGGATGTCTGAGGTCTGTCCAGCAGTAGAGAGTTATGTCACGGGGCATGATGGGATGTCGGAGGTCTGTCCAGCAGTGGAGAGGTATGCCATGGGGCATGATGGGATGTTTGAGGGCTGCCTAGCCGTAGAGAGGTATGTCACGGGGCATGATGGGATGTCTGAGGTCTGCCCAGCAGTGGAGAGGTATGCCACGGGGCATGATGGGATGTTTGAGGGCTACCTAGCCGTAGAGAGGTATGTCACGGGGCATGATGGGATGTCTGGGGTCTGCCCAGCAGTGGAGAGGTATACCATGGGGCATGATGGGATTTTTGAGGGCTGCCTAGCCGTAGAGAGATATGTCACGGGGCATGATAGGTTGTCTGAGGTCTGTCCAGCAGTGGAGAGGTATGCCATGGGGCATGATGGGATGTTTGAGGGCTGCCTAGCTGTAGAGAGATTTGTCACGGGGCATGATAGGATGTCTGTCCAGCAGTGGAGAGGTATGTCATGGGATATGATGGGATGTTTGATGGCTACCTAGCCATAGAGAGCTATGTAACAGGGCATGACAGGATGTCTGAGGTATGTCCAGCAGTGGAGAGGTATAACACTGTCGGTGAGGTGTAATCCGAGGTCATTCTAGCTGTGGAGGGATGATCAACATTAGTGAGGTTCAGGGTAGGCCAATAAGGCAAGTCAGTTTATTCTCTGTAGAGACACCTATGACATGTTGGGAAGATCTGGACATACGGTCGACTGTAGGGATGAAATATGTGACATAGTGTTATTAATGATGTAGGTCCAACCAACTTCCTTATTCCGCCATACATTCTTAAAACAAAGACAGGTGACTGAGGAAAAGTGTCTAATAATTCAACAGTGGAACCACAATAGTTACTTGCATAAAAATAAATGTTCTAAGTTTTTCTTGCCATCAGATAAATCATTTTAGGTGATTTTGTCAGAGATAGCCCCATTGTTGTTCACCTTACCACAGGAACCCAGTATCTCTTGGCATGGGGTATTGTAGGGTAGGCTGCATGGCTAAATGCTTTGACTGATATCATATAAAGAGGAAGGGCTGCACTAGTGATGTAATATGTGGTCTTCCCTCTTCCAGTTTTGTGGCGGGCATTGTAGGGTGCTTCTTCAAGAGTGATGCGTCCGTCCAGAAGGACCACGAGCTGCAGGCCTGGGTAGCAGAGATCTTCAGAGAAGGCTTCTTGGAGAGAAAGTCCTCAGGTAGGCAACCACACATGTGACAAGTAAAGCATAAGAACTGGACATCCATGCTCCAGCTTCAGGTGTTTGAGGGGATCAGAGGGTTGGAAACCATGCAGAAGCAATATCCTGAAAGCAATGATACCTGCAACCTCTCAGACACCAAAGATGTAGAGAATGTGTTTGTAAGTACTGGCCCCATTAAGCGTAGTATTTCCCCAACTGCTGTACCACTTGCAATCCCTCATTGGTCGCTGACTTTACTCTGGTATTTCACAATTCGTCCTTTCAAAAACCTGATCTATTCACAAAGGGAATAGAACAGGTTTTTTTTTAAATTCCGTTTCTTTGCCAAGCGATGCATTCAAAATGCAACATTATCATTTTGACTTCTAAACGTTTCAATTAATATACAATTCCAAGTAGGGGTCCCATCCTGAGCTCTCTACATGCCTCCCTAACGTTAGACTGACAGGCACCTCTCAGGTGAGCCCTCACTATGTTGGTGCCTCACTCCTCACATTAGCTTGTACACTGAAACCCCATGGGTTAGGCTACAGACCAGTGTCAGATCCCGTGCCATGGGAACATTGCTGAGCAGGCCGATCCATCCACAGCCCACAGCTCCTAACTTGCTTTAGTCACCCACCATTTCCAACATCCATCCGCCCCAGAAACCCCTGTATATTTCTTAGCACGCTTTTGCCCTAATCTGTGACTACTGAGTAAGGTATTACTGTGCCAGTCCCCGAGGCGTAGCAGGCCCCTTCAGACTCTGTTACCTGCCATTTTATGCAGAGTCGGCCATGTTGGACTAGTGTTCTGCACACAGCTTGTTAACAGAACGTTCCAGTGTAATCTGTTTTTCTTTGATATTGGTGCAAGGTCATGTAAAACTGTAGGTTTGAATTTTAATACACTTGAGAAATGTTAATACGTATAAAGACCACATATTTATTTTTTACGTTTACAATACAAAATTCACTGCTCATTTTGCATCTCTAAGCATAAGATCTGTATTTCATCTGGATGGAAGAACCACATCTGGGGATATTTCCTCAATCTTATTCTCCTTCTGCTGGAGACCTGGGTACACTTCACATGTGCCAGTATTACATCTACATTTCTCTGTATCAGAAATTATGTATGTCTCTACCTAAACTGACTGCCTGGTTGGTCTCTTATTAAGCGAGCTCATCTGTTTGTCATTCAGTAATTTCCAGAGTGAAGACACTGATGATTCTGTATAACAATTTCTAGTCCAGTGCTCTCAAAGAGTGGACTCATCAGCACGCTTTCTGGGGGATCTTTCCCTTTGAGCATGTCACAAAAAGAACTTAAACTGCCCCTTCTTACTCACTGTTGAAAAAATGACCTTATCTTGCTGGATGTTGTTATGATACTTAATGATGTGCCATTACTGAACCTTGCATGGAGTTTGCAAACTGCCACCCAAACCATGGACCCAATAACCAATCACCCTTCCTAGTAACCAATTCACTGATCTTCTTCACCTCCATGCTCACCTTACACCTTCCACTCCGCCACACTCAACAGCGGCTTGGTCACTCCCATCATGCCCCCAACAGATTGCCCACTCTTATCTGTTCTATAATCCCACATCACAGCCACCAATGCTCATAGGATGAATCTCATTGGTCCTCAAGGAGCATGACACGAGGCCTTCTTATGGCAACACAAAGCCTTCTTTTCCGGCTCTTTATGATTTTCCTACATTGGGTAGTCCTGAATCTGTACTCATCAACCGGTCCGGATTCATACGTCTCCTCCTAACCCCGTGCCTCTTGCAGAGCATAGAGCCAGGAGGTCGGGAGGCCAACACAAAGGTAGAGGATGGCCTTTACGAGACCCAGTTACATTACATTGTATGGCGGGAGGTGCAGCTGAGCCAATCATTATTATCTGCCAGTGTTTGCCAAGATACCCAGCCTTTTCCTCAACTTGTCTACTGCTGCCGGTCCTCCGCTACTCGGCCTCACCTGCACCCCTCCTCATTCGCTGGGCTCCCCTTCATCTTCTGTCTTGCTCCCCCTCCATTGACACACACTGAGATGGGCCTCGGTCTCTTCCCTTGCTCCCCTACCTACCATGCCTGTACCAGCCATCGAGCCAAGGTTGTGCCCGTTTGCTCCTCTCAGCCGCAATATGCGGCGTGCTTCCTTCCTATTTTCATGAATTCTGACACCTATTATCACTCGATTATTTTTTGGGAGGCTGAAATGGGTGACAATAGATATAATTTATGAGGGTGCGGGAAGTACCGGCCTGGCATGGTAACTGCCTGCTGACCTCGGTATTTCCCTCGCTTCCTTTAGGCCATTACCTCGGAGTGAGGGGCCATTATCAACCGATATAGACTGCACCAGTGGATATTATCAACTTATTATTGTACATTACCTTCTCTATTATGATGCTAAAACTAGGTCAAAGAGTGAGCAGCTTTACTATGTCAACAAGTGCATGCAATTCACCACACATTCCAAACTAGTCCAACCCTGCAAACATGTGTACTTTCAACATGTTTCATATGAATGAATTTAAAGCTGTCTGAACACAGGTTATATATACTAGTGTTTGACTGTTTTCCTCTTTGCCAACACCCCCAGGTGTGCCTCACATCCTGGAGACCTGCGCAGATCTGGTTAAGTACCTGACCATGGTGATTTTCACCTGCTCTGCTCAGCACGCCGTCTTCAACAGTTCACAGGTAAGCGAGAGCTCCCACCCACCCCGGTACATACCACTGCCTTATCTTACACCATAAAGAGCACCTTGACCGCCTTTAGGTTCTCTGAGACAGGGATAATCAATGTATGCTTCAAGGCTGATTAAGAGTGGTTTGTGGACATGAAAGGCCACAGAGAGGTAGTGGCTGAGATAGCAAGAGGAAGACCCAGAATTGACTGAGTGGTCATTGTAGGCCAGGCTGTCTTGAGAAGCTACTGAAGAAATGTAAGGCCTCTCCCAGATCAGATGAAAGGTATTGCAGGGGAGCCCTCTTCAGTAGCACATCACAGACCACCAAAACAGTATTGCTTTCCCCCTAGATTTTCAAAGCACAAAAATCCTACTCATTTGCAGCAATGGACCCAGTATCATTTGGGAGGGATCTCATTTCCATAAATTATGGATTATCTTTCCCGAGGATATTACAGCTAATTGTGGCCAAGGTTGGGATCCAATTTAAGTCTTTCAGCAGTGTGGGTGTGAGCTTTCCTGCTGGTCTAACGGAGCAAGCCAGTAGCATACGTTTGGACCGGTTGGCGTTGATGTGCTTCTTGGGGCCTAGAAATACAGGGAACACTGCAGTAGCCAGGTCTTCATATAGTAAGGGCACAAATATGTTCCTATGTTGGAACTGATGATATGATACAGCATTTATAACGCGCCTATTCATCAGTGTTTCAAGGCGCGACATACAAAACTAGGATGAGGATATAATTTATAACATAACGATTGTTTTATTTGATCATGATATATTTTTATAAAGCCACCACAACTGGCCAATACTTTGTTGACAACACATAACACACATAGGCAAATACAAATACACATTTTTATAAAAACATCACAATATACATAAAAAATGCCAAAAAATGCAATGTGCTAAAAGTGCTATTAGCCACCACCACAGTCCACCAATAGAGGATAAATGGTAAGAAGATGTTTATTTAGAGTCCTTTAAAAGGAACCTGAAAACATGGTTGTTTACGTAACAGGTTCCATCTATTGGCGGTTCTCTGCTCTCTCCCGGTTCCCTCTAAAGGCTCACTCTTGCTTTATGTTCTCGCCAGCGCCCTAATGCCTACGGGTCCATGGCTGAGCTATACAAGTGTAATAAAGTAAAGTAAAGTAAAGTAAAGTAAATAAAGCAAACTACTTTATAGGACGTAGCCATTGAGAGGTGTTTCCGTGATTTAGCAGCAAAGCATTCCATGGTGGACGGTTGGAGAGAGAACACTTGTTTATTACATGAGACACATTTGCAATAGGCCTTTGAGAACAGGGGCAATCCAGGCTCTTTTTTGTTAAGTTTTTTTTTTTATATATTTGTGAGAAGCATATGTTTACTACAGGGTGCTGAAATCCTCAACCAGGTACATCAATATTTCAATAATAACTAGACAAGTGGTTGCCTTTTAGTATCTGCAGTGATCGGATCAGCCAGTGTTTGAAATTGAATCTACAATTGTTGGGAATTTCTCTATTTTGAAGGAGTAGTGATTTGGGGGTTGTTGCATTTCGTTTGGGAGGGCTCTGGGTCTGATATTGTTTTCAGAGAAAGCACAGATTTTTAAAAGATTTAGCAGTTTGCCTATTTACCTCAATAGTCTTGTTGCTGGGGTCTGACCATAGATATTGTCCCAGATCAGTGCAGAACAGGGATTTGTTGTTGATGCTGCCAGATATATTCTAAAATTGTTGTGAACCGCGTATCTTCTGATTGGTTTTCTTTGCTGCATTTGTTCAATATTACTTACTAAGATGTTGAGTCTTATATAAGGCCAATCTGACGTTTGCAAGAGCTCTTGGTGTTTTGGGTCCTGCAAGAGAAGATGGGGTGGTGTGGAAAGTGGGATAGAGGGAGGAGAGCAAGGCTACCTTTGCTAAGAAGTAGTGCAAGGTCCATCGGCGAAAGCATGCTCTACTGCGGGCATGCACCTGAGTGCTGGTAGAACCGTTCTGAGTGCTGGTTGGATTGTCTGAGTTTGTGCTTCTGCACTTTAGAAGGGCTTTGAATGCATGATGAATGTTACCATGAGGTTACCAGGGCTGCACCCTGAATATGTACAGAGCTTCTGTGGTCAGGCATTAGGGGTTGGGGAATAGTACATATTTCCTGATAGTGGACTGGGTTTACACTGTGACAGAATGCCATCTACAAAGTGAACCTTCCTGAGGTTTTTTGAAATTGTAGGAACACAGTGCAGGTGGATTCTGCCAAAAAAAGTGCACTTTTATCAAGCAAACATACATGCTGTACATGTCTCTAGTTACATAGTTTTGTCAGTGGTTGCACTCAGAATGGGGGTGATAAACCAAATCACTGGGATCCTGATACCGGGTACATTTACATTTCTAATGGCACAGTACAAAGTCACCCTAGAAGGTTAGAGGGTGAAGATGGCAACCTTCCAGATACAACATTTTATGCAGCTTGCAATGCATGAGCTGTGTAGCAGCTACTCATGATTTCTTCTTTTAAGAGCTGTATGGAACCAGGAAGATGAGTTGGCGTTTTGACGTTATCAGTACTAAGCAATGCTGGTAAGGGAAAGTGTCATATTAACCAGGAAAACTGCTAGGACCAAAACCGTGCCTGGCACCAGTGAGGTTTTGTTGTAAAGATTAAAGCTTCTTGTTACATCTCCATTGGCATTTCCAATGTTCTATGATACTTACCAACCTACAAATGGAATGGTATGTGCTCACATTTTTTGCTCGTTTTTTTTTGCTCACCCCCGCAGCTTCCCAGCAACCACTCCCCAACCCTCACCTCCACCAATACTGCCTAACACCCAATCCATCATCTATATTTTGGTGATAGAATTTGAGGAGAAAATGAGATAAAACTATGTGATCAGTTTTTTTGTTGATCAATAGACCCACTAATAGTGATATAAAGCAGTATATTGTCAAAGCAATATTTTGCCATTTTAAGAAAAATGCATCATTCACTGATTGGTCATGAAATAGAGTGCAAAGACTTGGAAATCAGTCCCTCCCCCAAGACTGCCCGCTGCTGTCTTGGGCACCAAATGACATATTCACACTTCTTCTATGTGTATGGAGGGTGTCTTCCAGAGGTTGTTCTGAACCTATGAGTGTCTCTTGGAGCCTGTACAGTAGGCATTGAGAAGGGCAGGGTACCTGTTGCTGCAGCTAGGGTCGTTTGGCATTCAGAAAGCCAAATATTGGGAGCTCAGAGATAGTGCAGATCACCTTGACTATTTTGACCCCCACACCCCCCAATTTGCTCCTATCTTCCACTCATCAACTCCATCAAAGCAGGGCACCCTGGGAATTGCTGCAAAGGGGGGAAGACTCTCCATGAGAAAGATGTTTCCATTGCACCCTATGGGGAAGGCCTGTAAATCACCAGCACCCTATGAGAGTGGATGTATACATGTTGTGGGAAAGAAGGGAAATACAAACTCAGTGCCATTATTTCTACGTAAGAACACTCATCGTGGCTAATGCCAGTATAACCACTGTAAGAAAACATGTACATTCTGGCTTTGCTAATATATGTCAGTATTCCCACGCTAAAACCACACTCATGTTGTCACACATACTTGAATGCGCATACACACACACAAACACACACACACACACACTGCACTCATTCACCAAAACACATTCAACACACAAACACATTCACACACCCACACTCACAGCCACACAAAACCGTATGCATGCATACATACATACAATTAACCACATAGAAGGTTTCTGTCTTGACTTACCTGCCGAGCACTTTAGCTCCTCATCATCTTGAGATTCCAACCATCACTACATGCTGCTTTGAATGGACCTCATGCAACCTGCAGCTAGGGACTAGGAAGCAGTTGAGCTGTCAATCAAACCCATGAGTCCCATTGAACCCCTACGACCAACTATTCAGCTTTTTTAGGGTATAGCAGGGTGTTTTAGTGTTATTAGGTGTACAGTTACATTTTTAAGTTAAAGAAATTAGTGTTCTTTGTATAATCTAGGTACATAATTTGTAAAATCTCATCATCATTTTGGTTGTTTCATTTTTATGTTCTTACAAATTATATATTTACTACAACTCAACACCACTGTTAATCAGGGGAATTATGCTCCCATTGAGAATTCGGATCACTCTTTCTTGACAATTCCTGAGGTAGAATTAGAAACGAAATGACATGATATCACAACACTAATAACAATGGGCAATATGATCCAGTTGTCAGGGCCAACCGACTTCGCTTACTTGGTGATATGACAAACAACATTCACAGTTGTGCCTATTGTGTCCCTCTAGTCAGCTTTAAAGTTTTCTTTTCTTGATTATGTTTTTTTTATGTAACACATCGTTGTTTTTAACATGTTTTTTAACATCTGTTAATTCGTGTATTTTTCAGCGAATCTTTTTTTTACATTTTCAAAACAGCATGGGACCTTATTAAACCAATCAATATTCTATTATATCATTTAATTACCATTTAGTGTGATGAGTAAAAACCTTAGATCATGTTCAAGTTTGTCTGTGGATTTGTGAGAAACCTGAAGGTGTCTCACCCGCTAGTCCCCCGGGATCTGTCATCCAGGCGGCCAGGACACAGCCATCGTGTTTGGATCCAGTTCCTTGGGATGGACCAGTGTGGGAGGACCACCTGGACGAGGGCTCATCGGGGAGTGGAAGTGGGACAACGAAGCGGGAGATGCGGTATCCCTTTCCTTGTAACACCCTTTCCCCATCATACCAGGTAGGTTACCTAGGGACTCCCCCCCTACCATTTCCTGATACAAACCCTTTTTTTATGGACAGTTCACTGTGAGAGAAAATGGGCTAACACCTGAGCCGTATACCTGACATGTCCCAACACAATGGTCAGGCAGAGTCAGACAATTACTGATAATTACACACACCTGACTTCCATCACACTTCCCCACAGGGATAAAAGGCGTAGCAAGAAAGCACACTCTAAGCAAGGCAAAACACATGAGGAAGCAGCGGTCCAAAGTGGCAGTTTACTATGACGGGAAAGACGGCAGAACCAGAAAAGGTTGCAAAAAGGGAATTGCCTTTGGCCTTTTCAGAGGAAGAAACCTGCTATTTTCACGAGCCATCGAGAAAAAGAAACATAAGACTGGGAATTAAAGTTGTCAAATGTTGCATTGTGTGTCGAAGAAACCCGGGGCTCTCCCCCTGCAAAGAACAGAGTGTAAGGCGTATGTGATGAGCAACACAAATATAATTGAATATCCAAGTAGTGAATGAACTTTTGAAACCAAGGTAGATGCCATATACAGAGTGGTCCGGCGCTACGTGGGTGCTCATTCGAAGGTCTCTGTTAGGTATCCAACTGAGAGTGTAAAATTGTGAACTATGAAATCGAAGTGGACCTGCAACGGGTCAATCCAAACCCTGAGCAAATTCGAAAGTCTTCGATAGCTAATACGAAATGTAATTGGTCCGAGCCCGGCTGAGGGAGACGAATTGTGTAAAAGGGATCTGAGCCCGGCTGAGGGGGATCCGGGTGAACCGTGAGTCACCTAAGAAAAGATATTCTATAAGCATTGGAGAAGAGGATCTGAGTCCAGAAGTGGTGGGTCCAAACTAAAGATTGCGGTAGAAAACGGATCTGAGGGGGATTCAGGGTGAAGAGTGAATCGCCCGACTTGAATATTTGTAAAGGTACTTTTTGTTCTTTTGGTAGATCAGACCCTCTGAATCAAGAGACTTTGATACCTTAAGAGACTTGGGCACAGAAGGCCCTGTTGTTGGTGATGGAACTGTGCCCTCGTGCCGAAGAAGCCCACGAGTGTGCTATGCTTGAATGAATCGCCTTTTCCGGTGCTGAAAACGTGGGGAAGAGAGGCCAACGGCCTGAACATCATGACTTATCATTTTGTGAACACTTCTTTCTTTTTCATGAACATTTCCCCACATTATTTGTAAATTAGCTTTAAGGATTGGCAATAGCTTTTTTACTATAGGGCCTTTTATTTTGACGAGACTCCTGCGTTATTATTATTTGATGATCGTAGCATGCTCCCATCTTTAGATTTAGGTTTAGATATACACCCTTGAACTGTGGTCACTTGTGTCTGTCTTACTTTGATACAATGCCTTCCTTACAGGGTGCACACCATTGTCATTTAGAAGGAACATGTGGGTATCTTTTCACTTCAACGCTTTTCTGGATGCTTCCTAACAGACTGTTTCCCAAGTAGTCATTATATGTCTAGTCTTTAAGTTTACCATGCATTGCACTTGCGGGGGTTCTCTGGGCCTTAATTTCCAATGTATGTCCATGTCAATCCGTGGGTCTGGCTTTAGTTCACACATGATCAGTACATATCGAGTTTCCTCACCTGGGACTTGCACTTCCTGAATGTCTCAGTGAACAACCAAATCCCAGATTCAATCTTCCCATATTTCAGTGTGTTACTTTGTAGGTTGGGGCCCATATACCCTGAAAAGGTACCCCCAAAATCCCCAAATGAACATACTTCTTCCTTGAAATTGCACTATTAACTGGTGGTTCTTCCATGCTAGTCTCTACAACCACAGCTGGGCCTCCTGCGTCTACTTTCTGTGCCTCAGGCAAGGTATGATGGGTGACGTCATCTTGTATTGATATGAACTGATTGCTCGGGTTAGTATAATTATTATTATTTATATTATTATGATTATTATTATTAATTGAGTGCTGCCATAGTTTCGGGGAGCAACAGAAGGTTTTACATACAAGTCATAATGGAAAATGCATTGTGAGGAAAACAGGAATCAGGGAGATAACAATGGGGAATTGGAGGGCAGGCAATTTGTCAGCAAGGGATCTAGAAGCAACCAGTGGAGGAAACAAGGGTGAGCAGATCGGCCAGTCTCAGGTTAGGTTGGGAGTGGATGGTGTGTGGCACTACATGTTTGGGGGGAGCTATTCCTTGAAGAGGAGGGTCTTAAGGTATTCATGCATCCTCTTGCAGACGATGTCCTATCCATCATCTTTCCCACGTACAGTATATTGATAACAAGGCTCATTGAAATGTTCTGTCTGATTCTTATTAGATCCTATATTAAGTTCTATCTCTGTGAGCTGGGATCCAGTGATTTACCTAACACACCCAAGTTTTCACAGTTTTGGTTTCACCTATAATCAGATCACACAGAGGCCACTGAATTGAGGCTGACCCAGACTTGGCCTTCCAGACTATTTGGACCCTGTCTTTTCCTTGACAGCATGTCCCCTTGCTGAGACAGTCTGATTGCTACTCCTGTTAAACAATTGGGAATATGAGAAGTCAAATCCAAGTCCAGAATTTACAGAACAAAATGCATAGTGCTAAACGCAGTGTTTAGAACTGACACCATTTCCAGAGCTCTTCCATTGTGCACATTTGGATACTATGGCATTTGAAGGTGTAATATATCTGGGCAAAACACAGCGTGTCAAAACTTTTTCTGATTTGATAGTTTATGATATGATAATTCTTTACATAGCGCCTATACACAATGTGTTTCAAAGCGCTTCACGACAAGGGAGGGCACAAGGAAAATACAGAACATTCTTACAGGCTATGAACAAGAAGAATGTGAAATTAACTATCGTACTTGGCCTGACGACATTTCAGATAGTGCAAGAGCTAAAACACAGATAGGATGGAAATGGGAAACAGACAGGCGACTACAGTACTAGGCCTGACGACATTTCTGGTAGAGTCGCAGAATTACACAAGGTGAGGGAGAGCTGAAAGACCATGATTTAATCATGTACTGGACATTTCTGTGAAAAGTATGATTTAACATTATTTATTGTCTGTTTGTATGATATTGTTGGTTATTTACATGTAATTCTTTTTAAGAAAGCGATTTTAAAATTCATAAAATGTGTACACTAATAAAAACATTTTTCTGCATGTGATTGGTGTGTCTAGCCACCTTAAAGTTCAGGATGAATTGCATTTTAAAAGTGTTAATGGCAATTTAAAGGCAAGCGTATTACAAGGATGTACAGACTTGTTGACCAGTCCTTCCGCAATATGGCATGCTCATGTATTATCCTAAAGGAGTGAAGAAGGTCAGTATAAATACTGACTCGCTTGCTTGCTGCTAAGTCACACGCACACGCCGCCAATTCAGCTCTCTGTGCAAAATGTACCCATTATAAGTGCATACATTCTCTCACTACATGGGTCCTGCAAACTGCATTGGCTGCGTTCAGTTTCCGCGTTTCATTGCTCACACAACTCCCACCCTTGTAGAACTATCTATGCAGGTTTTGTAGTTTGGTTATCTGTAAATCTGCACGAGGGATGTGTTTTGGCCGAGGAGGAGTAGTGGGTGAGAATGGTCATATGGATTTGCATGGCATGGGCAGTCAGTGGTTGGGTAAACATTACCCACAAGCTGCCTGTTCCTTCTCACGGGACATCTCTGCTATCTGTAATGCAATAGTTTTGACTTATAGGTGGTGCTTAGGGGACACGTAGTAGCCAGAAATATAATGGGGCACAGCCTGGAGAGGGAAGCTCAAAATATGGCCAAATGTTTGCACACACTTCTCTTACTAAAGGGTCAGAACTCTGGTGGTAATGGCGAAGGATTGCACAGACTAACGAGCTGACAATTAGGACTTAGAGTGGCAATGTTTAGGTCGAACCATGCAGCTCTGTACTTAAGGAAAATAAAGGTGCTGTTTAAAGGTTGGGTGCATTTGAAGAGCATTTCTTTAAAACCCGGACTACATATTTGAATGGCAATTCACCCTCAAGAGATTGTGCAATACCCTTGAATTTAAAGACACAACACAACAAACATATTATTTGTTTCTTACCTCTGGAGCAGTTGCATGTGAACTTGAAGCCAGGTTAGTAAAACACATGATACCTAAAACATAAAAAGTGTTTGTATGCGTGCATTAGTGAATTTATTGCAGTGTGTGTGTAAGAAGAATTTGAATGTGCATGCACACATGCATGTTTGTTGTGTGTGATCTCTGTGTGACCTGTGTATGTACCTGAATTTAAATGGTGGGCACTGCGAGGGCACTATACCATATCTATAGTGACAATAAATCCATATTTTGTTTGTCCAAAGCCATCAGAGTTCTGTTTTGGGAATTCTGGTTGCAGAGTCCAGTGACCAGATTGGCATAGATTGTGGATGTAGTTTCAAGAAAGTGATTTACAAACAATTTTATAGGTATAGATTGTGGCCACAGGTTCATCAAAGTAATTTGCAGTGACCATACAGGCATAGATTGTGTCTGCAACTTCATCAACATGATTTTTACAGTGTCCATTCTTGTCATATATTCTGTCCGTTACTGGTATACATTGGGATCACAGCTTCATGAAAGTGATTTACAGTGACAATACTGGCATTGACTATGGTTTAAGATTCATGAAAATGATTTACTGTGAACATACTGGCATAGATCATGGCTACTGATTAATGAAAATGATTTACTGTTACAATACTGGCATAAATGGTAGGTACAGCCACAAGAAAGTGACTGACAATGACTATGCTGGCATATGATGTGGGAACTTGTATAAAAACGTTGTAAAATACTCTTGTGTACTGGTGGTGTCATGGCCCCCTACATTTTGTAGCTTTCAATCATTGCTCTTGGTCACTTGCACCAATTTGTGGGGGATATTAATGCCACTCCTCTAAAAATACTCTTCTGATGCCATTGACCTTGAATTGTTTACAGTGGTATTACCCATTCAGGAGCCACCCACTTCCCTAGCCCCGAAAGCTGCCTCAGCCACTGGCATACAACAGTCATTTTACTGGCTGGTATACTTGTGCACCAGGTAACACCCCCTTGTTTCTATGCTACGTTAAAGATATGTTTGGTTGAAAACCATACTTACATGTTTCACCTGGTGGGATGCACCGTTGTGGCAACATGATTATCAAGCGCATTGCGTATTCACGGTGGGCCATGCCGACCCAGGGATTGTGGCATGGCCTCTGCTTCTTTGAGGAGCTTAGGGTGTGCTCCCTCAGCACAGACTCCTTCTACCAGCATTCCTGACCAAGTGTAAACTGTCCTACTGTTTCTTGAACTCTTACACAGTCCTCTGTTGCTTTCGAGCTAGGTTTCCAATATATAAAAACAAACATAAGATACACATACAAGTGATCAATATAACATGAGGTAGATAGCGAGTTTGTCAACAGTTAGACCAAAAAATTCAATTAGTCTATTAAGATTCAAAGTACAAAATCTAAGTTTCATCAAACATTCAATAGTATAAAAGACAGTTCGACTTGTCAGGTTATAAAACACTTTAAAACACAATCCTTCTTTTGACAGTTTGTCCTCTAGAATGGGGACTAATGTTAGATTAGTAAACACAGTTAGTTGTCGACAAAGTTCAAAGCGTTTGTTAATATACGCTTGTTGTGCTCTAAGAGAGAGTTAGATTTTCTAATTCTAGCATATCTATAAACTAGCGCTTAGGACTAAACATGTTTCTGTTCTCTATTGTGGATAGCGGAACATTTGTCAGGAGAATAGTCACGATGCTTGTGGTGATATTAAAACATACAGTTTGACATGATTACATCAAATGTTTTGCTTATGAAGAGGAATTGCTGATTTTTTCTGTATGGTGTAACTGTTGAAAAACAGACAAGAGAAAGTTGAAGCTTTAGTTGCTCAATTCCTCTAGTTCATTATTATCATTATAATTGTGCTCAGGCAGATGTATAAGTTACCTGCTTAAGCGTGAAGTTAGTCTCTAGTAGACGGTGTCCCCAAGAACGTTGGGACTAATCATCAGTGGTCTGGTTCAGCCTTTAGTGCCGTAGTTCCGACCTATGAATAAATATCAGGGAGATTATTCCTTAATTTGTCCAGGATATTTGCCCCTCCTCCTTCGTATCACTTTTCTTACTGTGTAGGTGATTTTTTATTTGAGAAGAACAACATGCCTGTTGCTTCTTCGAAATGTGGTTCTCCCTAGGTATTTTCTATGGGATTGATACTTCTTTTAATTGATAGGTCTAGTCAGTTTAGCTGGATTCTTACTCCACTGTGTAGATAGTGACTAGCGGTATCTAGGGTAAAACCAGCAAGATCTTAGTAAGGCTGGTCTTAGTTTTAAATATATAGATATGCTATATTTAGCACTGTTGTTTAAGTCGGCTATATTACCTTGTTGGTAGAGGAGTCCTCTCGAAAGGGGGCTGTCTATCTGCTAGTTCGGGTTCGTAGTCTTTATAGGTCGAGTGTTTTAGGGCCTATTACGAGGTAAGGAGGGGTGAGAGGTCTCACTATGGTACATAAGTACTTGTTTTAAAAAAAAATGGAATAGTTTCCAAAATTTTAAAGCTGAGTTACAGAGAATTCTTACCTGTTTGGCTCTCTCTGTGTCTCGGGCTCGCTCTCGGTAGTTAAAAGCTTGGAGCGTAGGTTCGCGCTTAGTGGAGTAGTCGGTGCCGATAGGGTGTCACTAAATTAAGGAAACGTATAGTTAAGCTAGTTCATATTCTCTAGGTGGAAATGTGCTGTCACTAGGTCGATCGTTTTTTATCACGTGGTTTGTATTAAATTATATTTAGCTCTTGGGACTCACCTAGTTAACTTTGCATCCGTACTACGATCCTTGTTGTATAAGGGGTCTCACAGTAGATCTTGGTCGTTCTGCACCGCGCGCAAACTAACTATCCATAGCAGACGCTGTTTGGTATGCCATCTTGAGTATATAAAAGTTAGGGGCTAGGGGAACTAAGTCCTTTATTTATTTTTAGTATGAAACCACGGGCGCCATCTTAAAGTATTCGGGAGATGTGAGGACGATATAGCTAAATCCTTTCTTTGTTTTTAGCATGAGATATTGTCTTTGTATATGATAACCCATGAGTGTATCATTATTTATTTGCCTGATGTGCCATTATCATTTATAGAGAGGATTCAGCTATTGGAAAAAAGGCAGATTAAAGTTATTAAGAAAAAGAAAAATTAAAGTTGAAATACAGGGTAAATAGACTGGGGCAGTGACAACATAGATGTTACTGTACAGGGCTCTGATATTTACGTCCGTCAAGTTCTACTGTTGTACAAACGTCTCTGTGTCTATTCCTATCTATGGTGTAATACAGATCTATATGGATAGATAGGTAGGGGTGTATTCATACAAGTGAATCAAGAATGGTTGCAATTGCTCACACTGGCCCTCATTACGACCCTGGTGGAAAGTGACTGACCGGACCGCCACAGCGTAAATAGCGTTTCCGCCATTGCACGAAGGAGCAAAGTGCGGCCCATTCCGACCCATCGGGCACGAGCACCACGGCATGGCGGAAGTGCAAAGTCCGCGATGGCGGAAATGAACCCAAAACGGCCCACACCGGCGCCGTACGGCGCCCTAGGTGCAATACCGCCACCCATCACAGCGGACACCGCAGTGTGCGCCTACCGGAAAGTACGGTGACCGGAAATATACGGAAACGGAAGTTAAAACACGGGGCCGGAACGGGAAACATCCCGCCGTACACCTATAAAACCACTAAAACCACACAACCACTAAAATCACTACCCTGAGACACACCCCAACCCGTCATCCACCCTAGCGAAACCAAGAAAAATGGGAAAAGTAGCGAAGAAAGCGTGCGACCGCAAGCGGCAGGTCCACTTCTCCCGTGAGGAACTCACCGTGCTAACAGAGACCCTCCAGGAGAATGCTGCCGTCGTCTTCTGCACGCAAATGACCAGGACGGCTCTTGCAAACAAGAAGGCCATATGGGCTCTGGTGGCACAGCGGGTAAGTGCGGTGGGGACCGCACCCCGCACCCCACAGCAATGCCGTAAGCGATGGGACGACCTGCGGATACGCGTCCGCAGCATACTCTCTGCCAACCGCAACATTGCCACAGCCACCGGGGGAGGTCCTGAATCACCCATCAAGTTGACCCCCTGGGAAGAAATCTGTGCCTCCACCATCGGAATGGAGAGCATAGAGGGAGTCGGAGGGATGGAGAAAGGAGTGCAGACATCCGAAGATTCAGGTAGGTGGCCCAAATAAAACAATGCCAAATCCACAAAGTCCATCCATGTGAAGTACCATGCGTCCACATAGTGCAACAGAAACACATGTCCAGGAGAACGGCCACACACATCGGCCTGATAGCGCACGTTAAAACCCACAATAAATACATAAATAATTAAAAACCCCTAAAACACGCACTACACGTGCAGCAGGCACACCCCAACTGCAGGCTGCCAAACAACTGCACCCTCACTCCACACACAAATGAGAGCACCTCCAAGGCCCCGACCCAAATCACCCTCAGGTACCACCCCAATGCATGTGATACAATGCCATTCCAATTCCCACAGACCCATCAATAACCCTCGCCCTCCTTTACTCCACCACAGGGTCCGATCCAAACGACGAGCTCCAGGACACCCCTACCAGCACACCTGCAAAGAGGGCCAAGACCAACGGCCAAAGACCCTCCACCTCAGCTGCACGCATCAAGACACGGCAGCAGCACAAATCAGGTGGCAGCACAGAGGAGGGAACATCAACAGGCACCCCAGCAGCCAGCATGCCCACAACACCACCACCACAGGTCCCCCCAACGGATGCCACAGAAGGCACTGCTTCTGGTGGCAGCAGCACCATAGGTGACACCCCATTGATGGCAGCATGCTCCGACACAGAAGACGGGGATGTCGAAGTCAGATCCATCCATGACCTGTCCCAATCCCCCTGTCTGTCCCATCCCGTACAACATGAGGATACCACGCAGGGGCACCCACAAGACGACGACTGGCCATCCCCCACAAGCCCTGTGGCAGGGCAACATGAGGACAACAGCCCCTCTGTGACACCCCCGCAAATGGCCATGGCCCAGCAGAGGCAACAGTCCCTCGACCAGTTAATCGTGCAACAGCAGCAACTGGCCATGCTCCTCAAGGACCATGCCGATGAATGTGGGGGCACTAAGGCAGACATAGAAACATCAACTGAGACACTTAGGGCAGAAATGGAGAGAGGTTCAGAGACACTAAGGGCACAAATGGAGAGAAGCACCGAGAGCCTGAGGGGGGAACTGCATGCGACGTCCAAGGACGTATGTGCCGAACTTGCCGCAGTGCGCCGTGTGCTCACTGAGCTCTCGCAAACCCTTAGGGACATGCATGGACGTGAGCAGGCAGAGACATCATCCGTTGCAAGTTCCGTCCAGGGCAGCCCCCAACGTAGATCTGGGAGGAACCTGCGCTCCACAGGCAGGGGTGCCCCTGATACCCGCAGAGGGGGCTTGCAATAGCGACTGCCCACTGACAATGAGCATCTTTGGACACTGGTGTTCAGGGGGGAGGTGGGAGGGTGGAGGGGGTGTGTTGGGCTCACTTGGGTGGCGTGTCGATAGGGTGTACAACATGATATCACATATGCCATAAAAAGTGCACGATCAACCAATGAGATGTGTGGACATTGATCTTTGTGTACTAGGCCATCATAGGCGTACAGTCCATATTGTGCATGTCCCAGACACACACAGTGCCACGAGTCCCGTGTCCATGTATCAGCCACCAGGCGTGAGTGCTAGAAGCATACACAATGAGATGCTGACGAATGTCACGGGCCTCCGGTGCCTCGCAGACTCCTTGAGGTGCTGCCACATCCCCACCCTCATCATGACCATCATCAGGTGCTTGCAGTTCTGCGTCAGGGGGCATGGGCACATTTCTACGTACGCACATGTTGTGGAGCATGACACATGCCATCACCATCTTTGCAACCTTCTCATGGCGGTACAGGAGTGCCCCGCCAGACCTGCTGAGGCAGCGGAAACGACCCTTCAGTAGGCCGAATGCCTGTTCAATGACTACACGGGTACGTGAGTGGGCATGGTTGTAGTCCTCCTCATGCTGGTCCCGTGGGTTCCGGACTGGTGTGAGGAGCCATCTCTTCAGTGGATATCCAGCATCACCTGTATGTGGACGAGAAACGTATGATGTGGAATGCCATTGCTACGTACGCACACCCCCCCCCCTTCCTGCCAGGTCATTGCCGAATCACATACCCCACATTATCATGCATGTAATGAGACTCACCGAGTAGCCAGGATCTGTTCCCTGCGTGTCGCTCCATGTAGCGTGGTATTGTAGAGTTCCTCAAGACCATAGAATCATGGGTTGATCCAGGGAATCGGGCACAACAATGTGTAATGATCCTGTTGGAGTCACACACCATTTGTACATTCAGAGAATGAAATTGTTTTCGGTTGCGGTACTGGGCCTCCATGGCATGTGGGACGACCAATTCCACATGGGTGCAGTCGATGGCACCAATGCAACCCGGTATGCCGGCAAGTGCATGGAATCCCACTTTTGTGTTGGTAATTTCCTGCTCCGAGCGTGGTAGGGAGATGTAGTCGTCTGCGTGCTGCAGGAGGGCATCGAGCACTTGCAATAGTGTCTGTGAGAACAGTGGCTGAGAAATGCCATGCAACTGTCCGACTGTGTGCTGGTAGGTGCCTGTGGCCAGGAAGTGGAGTACAGACACCACCTTCAGTAGGGGTGGGATGGCGGTTGGGCTATCTATCATGCTGACAAGGTCAGCCTGTGTCATGTCCACAATGGCGGCTATGGTGTCCCGGTCCAGACGGTAGAGGGTGTGGATCTGCTCATCAGTGAGGTTGAACGGATGTGCTCGGAGGCGTGGGATTGCGGGCTGCCTGCGTGGTGGTAGTGGCTGTGCTGGCGGCCCTTGCTGGCCCTGCCTTGGCCTCCTCCTCCTCCTGCGTCTCCTCCGTGCGGCCGGTTGTAGTTGGTGTTCGTCTTCTTCTTGGTGTTGGAGTACTTGCAGTGCTATCAGGTCCCCCAGGGCCAACATCGCGAGTCCTGCCGGTAGCATTCCGGTGTGGTTGTGGGAGGAGACTGGCTGTGCAATTTATGTGTTTTCAGGCTGAATGGCCTCCACCTGTGGTGATTCATTCCACCTGTGCAAACTGCTCTCCCCTTTGGCCGAGCGCGTCCCGCGCACAACGCTGCAATTCGTGGAATGGCATCTTGCTATTGCAATCATGTATTTGTACCCGATGGCCGTGTAACATTGGTTGATATGTTCATTCTGCTGTGGTCCCATTGTTTCACATACTATCTGTGCAGTCGCGAACAGAGTCGTGAAGGGTCAGTGGAACGTAGTACTCGAGTAACGGTGGGCCCTCATTCATCACTGTACCGAGTTGCAACGACGGGCGGGGCGTCCCATTCGTGGGTGAAGGCAGTTGCCATTTTCACACACAGCCGCACTCGATGGATTAATTAGTGTAATCAAACGGCCACAGATGCCTCTTCGACGTGATGTTGCAAATGAGGAATTCGAAGGGCGGCGCTTTCGGTTTCCAGCTAGCGGCGAGGAGATGCCCACAGGTCTGACTGCAAATATAACGTTCTATTGTTCAATGTCCTTGGGACAGGGGCCATGGCGAGAATGCAATGATTGATATGAATAGTATGGGATGCGCAATAGCGTAGTGGACGATAAGGCAGGACGTTCCCAAATACATGTTACTTCACTACACTGGAATTACGGGCTGGGGCACTGTGGATTTTGCAGGCTGCATAACGCACAGACTCAATGGATATTTCTAATGTTATGTGAGTAAATATTCAGGCGTTTTAATCCCGGGATGAGGGAATGATGAATGGATGCATGGGCAGGTGATTTGATACAGAGTTTGCCATGTACAGGGCTTCTTGGGATCTATCCGCCTCCCCTACGCTATGTGATGCAGGGCTGCCATAGTGGGACCATCGTCTATCTGGCCTTGTTGAGCCCTCCCTGTCTCGACGCGCCCTCAGACACTTGTGTCCATGCACGTTACCAATCCCATCAGATGGATTCTGTTTTCACAGGCGCATGCACAGGTACACTCGTTTGTGATGGTGTTTACACCTCGATATAGATAGTTATGAGTCGCAAGTGGTTTTTGGGTGGTGATGGACCTTTGGAGTGGGCTAGCATGCATGTGGCTGTGGATTTAGTGTGATCATTGCAGTGAGTTGTTGGAATGTAGTACTGATGGCCATTCTGTTCTTTTTCTTTTCTTTTGGTTGACAGGTATCTCCTCCCCTTTTGCCACTGCCATCTGTATGCCACTCCTGCAGATGGGTTTTACTCCCGACACCTGCTGCTTCGTGTTAATCAGTGGAGCAGCATTACGATCTTATGGGACGATCGCCAATGGGCCACATTCCCTTACGCAGTACTGGTGGCTCGGAGCAACATTTCGGCCTTTCAGCTGGACTAGTGCCTCCCCATTGGGACGGCCCTGCGGTTCTGTGCGCTTCCATGTTGCCTTTTCGTACGTGAATGTGGCTCTGTGTACCATGAGGGAACAGGGCGTCACACAAGTAGTGGCTGGTCATTTCTTGCGGATGCAGCCCACAATGGTGAAATGTGTTTTGGAGTTCATGGCCTGATGGCTGTATGGGCTTGGTGATTTTGATGTGCATTAAATTTCTATTCTGATTTGGCCCGTGTAGCGTTCTTCTTTGCAAGTGATGTGGCATATGCCTATTTGGGGGGCGATGTATTGTGAGGAGATCTGCACTGGGTTCCAGCTTCGGAGTTTAGTTGCGTGGTACTGTACTGGGCGCGTTTGCCTACGAAGCCCGTGAGGTCAGGGATGGGGGCTGCCAATATGACTGTTTGAATGTTGTCATGCTCAGGGGCGGGGGATTGGGTTTTGTGTAACAGATGCCGGTCAGCCAGGTGGACTGGTGGAATGATGTGATTTTCGGAATATTGCTGGTCACAGGTGCCTGTGTTTGCGTGCGTTTCTTGGTGGGGGACTGTGGTCATGTCCATTGGGATGGCTTCTGTATTCGTGCCATCTGTGCCCTGCAGCTCCCATTGGCCCCTGTTGTGTTTCTATTGTACGTTGGCATGCATGGGTGACTTGTTCATTTCACTGGTTGCATTGTGGCTTCATTGCACCTACGGGGAGTTGTACTTTGTGGGCAGGGAGCGGTGTACGGGCACTCAGTGGGGCCGTTTACGGTTGATTCGCGATGCCGTACTTCTCACCATGGCGGAATGGTGCATTCCGCCATGCTTGATGGCGTTAGGTACATGTCCGCTAGGGTCGGAATTGGCGTACCGTTGCGCCATGGTGGTGTTTACGGTTTGGCATGGCGCGCGCGCGCGTGCTTGGTGCAGTTAGCGTTGGCGTTCACTACGGTGTCGCTAATGGCATCGTACTTTGCGGTGACGGGTCATAGTCGCACCGAGCGCTATTCGATGGCGGTATTGCATTTCCGCCATCGTTTTCCGAATTCCGCCAGGGTCGTAATGAGGGCCACTATATTTTCCATGTAGCCCTGGGTCCAGGGAACTATTTTTGGACTATTACAATTTTTGTAAGCTATTCAATCATTTGCTCTACATATATGGTACAATCGAAACAAAAATCATGGTATTGCTCCAAACACAACCTTACAACAACAAACCAAGAAAGAATACATGCAGGTATACCCAAATTGCAGTTTTTAAAAACTTTACTTGTATTTGTTAGCACAATCCTAATGACCAATGCTTTGCATATATCTCAGTAGTAATCATTGGAAAAATAGCGTTTGTATCTCATTGTGGATTTCCAGCCAATCGCTTGCTAAGCCATCAAGCATTTGAAGTAGGACAGTCTTTTCCACAATAGAAAACCAGCGGCGTCGCTGATTTGTAATGTGCACAGAGCCAAGATTAGTATAGATCATTGATAAAATGAGGACCATTCCCATGAAAAGACATGCATTGGTGAAATGCAAATACCAATTTTGATGTTCGCTACACAGTTAATGCTCATCATTCCGATCTCAGAGGACAGCTAATGTATGAGAAAAATGACTTAGACGAAAGCAAAATAGTAAAGCAAAGCTTTCACAATGAACAGGAATCCTGGGACCCCGAGCTCCCAGCTGAAGCAACACCATCCTTTCATACAGAGATGCAGCAATTGCACAGTGTTCAAACCACAGACAGCAGATTATGTCGTGCAGCACAGACGACGATCGCCCATCTTCATTCGTCAGCACTCCATGTGATCTACCTCTGATCAAAATATAAACGGATGTGGAGTGGTGACAAAAGCACTGATGACTAAGCTCACTGCTACCTATTTACATGTTTACCAGAAGCTAAGTATTTTAAGTGACCATAGTGATATCTACTAAAAGAATTTGGTAACAGGCCTGATTTTGACACGCAGCGGGGAGGTAAACGAAGAGGGGGTAGATTCACAATTCGCAGATGATGTTGTATTTTTTCGGTTTGAGGCCCCTTTATTCTCTGCGGTTCATACTATTGCTGTCACACTTGAAAGAAATGCATGACAGTGACAAGAAAAACATTTGAATGAAATAATGAAATACCCTCTGCCCCCGCTTGTCTTTGTAACAGGATGTGCTCTAAAATGTGCAAAAAAGCGCATTCGCATAAATGTGTGAAGGGGTAAAAGGGGGCACTCGAGTCCGCAAACCTATGATGTGAAACGGGTGCTTCAAATGATGCTTTTGGGGCAAACCTTACAGAAAGACCCATTAACCCTGTGTCCACATGCGATTGCCTTCCTTTCCCGTACATTGAATCCTGCCGAGAAGAATTATGGTATTTTCGAAAAAGAATTATTGTCCATAAAAGAAGCTTTCCTGAACTGGAGACATCTGCTGGAAAGAGCCAGACATGTTATTACGGTGTACACTGATTACAGCAATCTTGGTTTCTTGAAAACTGCTCAAGCTAACATCAGCGTCAAAATAACAGGATACATTTTTTCTCAAGTTTTGATTTTATCGTTACCTTTAAACCAGGTAATCAAAACACCAAGGCAGACACGTTGTCCTGCGCTTACAAAGGAAAAGAAGACGAGATTCAGAGAAACCCTTCTATACTTCTTGACAAGATCTTTTTGGTGGTACTTCCTCACCTGATTGATTATGGGGAAGTGCTACTGGGAATCAATACTTCAAAGATGAAGGCAGAGTTCTTAAACGCGGATGACTTGAATAATGAGGAACAAGGATTGTTATTCTGTAACCAAAAACTATCGCTACCCACCAGGAAAAGCCAACAGATTATGTTATATTGGTGTCATGAAATACCCAGAACAGACCATTTTCGAATAAGATAGACTCTGGAAAAGGTAAAATGATACACTTGGTGGAAAACACTCAAAAGACAACATTTAATTATATCCAGGGTTGTGGAGTATGTGCTCAAGCAAAGACAACACAGGATAAACCCATGGGGTTATTACAACCCCTGCCTATACCAGATCTGGCTTGGCAAATATGCTACATGAACTTCATCACCGATTTACCCAATAAAGGAGGTTACAGAGTAATCCTAATAATATTGGTTTCCTCTTCTAAAATGGCTCATTTTGTTGCACTGAAAAAAGTATTATTGGCCTCCTAATTGACCAAGTTGTCCGTCTTTGTGGTGTTCCGATGGCTATCATCGCAGACCGTGTTACACAATTCATCTTGAAGTTTTGGCGAGAGTTGAGCAATGAAATGGGGGTCCGTTTGAATTTATCCACTGTGTACCATCTGAAAAGTGATGGACAATCCGAAAGAGCAAACCAAACCATAGGACAATATTTTCGTTGCTATCTCATAGAATATGAAGATGGATGGACATGATTACTGACATTGGCAGAGTTTGCATACAACGATTACTATCACACTTCTATCAAAAATACCCGTTTCCATCTGTCGAATGGCCTACATTCCTGTTCAATTCCCATCCAAAAACCTGTCAACTCCAGCATCCCAACAGCCAAAGACTTGTCCATCAGCCTCCAGGACGGATTGGTAAAAGCAAAAAACCATCTACAGACAACCCAAGATCAGGCCTGTTGTTTTGCAAGCAGGAAACAACAACCAGGGGATTCCATATGTTTTTCCACATTACATATTCATCTTCCCTCCTGTACTATGAAGTTAACCCTGTTATATTAGGACATTTATTGTTCATCAGATTATTAACCCTGTAGATGTTGAATTAAATCTCCCACCTCAGTATAAGATCCATTCTGTATTCCATGTGTCATTTTGATTTCTCTGAAACTTCCGGCAGTAGGGCCCCAGGACGAATACGAAGTTCAACCTACCCTTGATTCACGTTATACTATACGCTGATTACAATATCTGGTTCTTTGGAAGGGTTATGGGGTGGAAGATAGAATGTGGGTGTCTATAGATGACGTAATGGGCCCCAGACTTCTACTCAGGTTCCATGCCTCATACCCCGCGAAATCAGGTCCTGTTCTCAAGATATGTCCCTCTTTGAGGGGTGTGGGGGGGCTGCATGCTGTTAGGAATCGATCATGGCCGAGGCTGTGAGACACACGTATAGGTACATCGTGGCCTCAGCCGCAAGATTTAATGGCAGCAGGCGCCTTTTCCGGGTCATACAGGTTGCCATGGAAATGTGCAATGCAGCCACCGGTACGCTGACGTGTCCCAATCCTGTTGCATCACTAGATGCGACAGAGCTCGGTGCGTGATCACATGTTCAGGCACTCAAGCACCATGATTAGTTCAGTTAGTTAGATACTGCTCCAGTACTTTATGGATTTAGGCTACATCACGGACAGCTGTTTTTTTTCAGGTGCTGTAATCTGGTAATATCGTTTTGTATTGGTCATTTCTTTCCCCTGCTACTTCCTTTGTAATTCTCTCTCTCTCCCCCTTCTACAGCTCCTGTCCTGTCATTGTCATTAGAGTTTGTGTCATATAGCACTCCCGCCCCGGGGAACTATCCCACAGTGTTGTATTATTACGCAGCCTTTGGTTTATTTCCTTTTGGGTGAGTGTTGTATTGCTTCCATAACTCCCGAAGGGTTCCACGGTTCCCCTGCAGTTCAGAGTCTGATAGCTTTATGCTGAAAAGTATAGTGCAAACACATACCTCTGATGTGACTGTCTCTAGTCACCCCAAGCAGAAGATCTGTAATTTGGCAATATAGCAGTTACTGAATATGTAGCTATCATAGTATCTACATACATAGGCGGTCTCCTATCAACTATCGGCCTATCTCCCTTCTAGATGCTAGTAGCAAAGTTTTTGCTGCAATTGTGTTAGAAGCCCTGAATGATTGGATGCAGTGGTGTCAGTCGTTTCGATGGAAACTAATCAGGATTTAAGAAGGGGCTTTGCACTCAGGTAAGCAGCTGTCTCCTGACAATGTTGATTAGCATGAAAAGGAAGGAAAAGAAGCCTCTCTATGTAGCCTTTGTAGATCTATTGATGTCTGTTGACAGGGTGATAAGAGGCACCCCGTGGAAGATATTAAAGAATTGGGGCATCCCTAACTCCTTATTGGAGATTCTTATGGCCTTTCATGACAATACCAGAGTACAGTGGTGGCTGGAGGGATGGGGAAGGTTGATGGTGCCGAAGATTACTCAGTGTGGCTTTCGTCAAGGCTGTTTCCTGGCTCCAGCTTTATTCAAACTTTACCTTTTGGACTTGAGGTCCTGGTTGGCTGGTGTGAAATATTTTCCTCCGAAGCTTGGCTCCTTGAAATTTAATTATCTATTATATGCAGACTATTTGGTTATTCTTGACCAAACGCATATCAGCCTACAGTGCTCGCTGAATGGTCTGGTCTATTTTATGGATGCATATGAATTGGAAATGAACATCAAGAATAGTGGGAATAAGAGGAAGGAGTGCCCTTTTATAGTGAAGGGAGAGAAACTTGAACAAGTGAATAGGTATGTGTATCTGGGCTACACTCTTTATAGCTGTCAGAAAAAAAGGGAGCACTTTGAGTGTATCAAGACAAAGTGTAGCATTTATGTCACCCAGCTGAAACACATTGGGCCTCATTACAACTCAGGCGTTAAGGGTTAACGCCACCGTTAACCCTTAACGTCTGATTCCCACCTTAACGCCTGCTTTTTGCAGGCGTTAAGTTCCATGGTGCTAAGGCACCTTGGTGCTAATTACGGCACCGTAATTTACGGTGCCGTAATTAGCGCCTTCCCCACTCCCATTATGCCCTATGGGGCAAAAATGGGAATGGGGAAGGGAAAATGGGAAATGGGGATTTACCGCCCCACTCACCTTGGAATGGGGCGGTAAATCCGCCATCCACCATGGTGTAAACGGAGTTTACACCATGGTGGTAAAGTTGGTGCACTTAGCACCAAGGTTGTAATGAGGCCCATTGTTTCTAAATTGGGGAAGTCCCCTCTACTCCCAGCTATCAGTTACTACAGGTCAAAGGTGTTGCCCGCATTACTACACAATACTGATATCTATTCTTATGTATACAAGCCTGAAGGTTTTATTTGTTGCAAAGTTCTAGGTTTGCCCAATTGTGTACCGGCCCTAGTGATTCGGTATAAGCTGGGAATACCTTCCATGAAGGCTTGGTTTCAATGGAAGCCTTGGCCTCATCAGGAGTTTGGTGGTGTACCGGCAGTAATACCGCTGAGATACCGCAGTGCAAATAGCGTTACCGCTACTTGATCCGGAGCTATTAGAATTGGATCCCGAGTAGCCTTACAGCAGTAAATTCCCATTCCCCATTGGGTCCCTCAGACACAATGGTGTTTGGGGGCGCTATTACCCACCAGCGGTAATTGCACCAGTGGTAATAGTGCTGAAAACAGGTGGTAAAGGGACATTTTTACCTCCAGCAAAAAGCTGGAAGAAAAATTCCCACTTACCGCCCGACTCACGGTTGGGCCAACCCTTAAATGTAAAGACACGTGACCTGCTCACCAGCGGCCTTTTTAGCATTGATTTGATCTTGGGACAGTAGGAGGATTCGATTGAATATTTTTAACCTCTAAACTGCTTTTAATACCACTGTAATTACCTCTTTCAAGGAATTCTCGTGGTCTGTTGAGCTTTTCCTTAGTTGCGCTGTTCGGCCTTAGAACTACAACTCCCAGCAAAGTTGAAGTTCATTAGACATATTTTTAGCCAGCAGGCACAACAGCGCTGGCGCGACAGACACAAGCTGGTCTTTGCCGGTCCATGCCGCGTCGTGTTGCCGTTTTGCTGCCACGCTATTTGAAGTCAGTTTGCCAGATATTATAGTTAGTTTGCTTTGGGCATGGACTACATCAATTCAACCCAGGATAGCATTGCTACTTCTCAGCCCTACACTCCTTTAGCGGCCAGACCCTGCGCCACCCTAAGAAATCTCAGGAAGGAGAATCCAGATAGTATGCAGGTATGGATGCTGCCTTTGAGTAATGAGCTTCCCAACAGCTTATGAAGAACGCTATGAATTCTTTAGTCCCTCTGAACACCAAACGGTTGGTGCCTAAGAAATCTAATAGCTGGTTCTCGGCCGAGCTGCGAACTCTTAGGACATGTAAAAGAAAAAGCTTTTATGCATGGAAAAAATTCCATAGAGAGGATGATACATTGGGCCTCATTACGACCCTGGCGGTAATCCGCCGTCATTACCGCCATGGCGTAATGAACGTTAACGCCGTGGGACGATGGTGTAAAGTGCGCCACATTACGACCCATCGCGCACGAGCATTACGCCATGGCGGTAATGTAAACAGCGCCATGGCGGTAATGCCCCCAAAACGGCACCTACCGGCATCGTATGCGGCGCAAGGTGCACCACCGCCACCGCCGTACATAGCGGTGACCGTAGTTAGCGGTCACCGCAATTAGCGTTGACCGTAGATAAGCGGAACCGGAAGTAGCGTCACCGCGGCGGAACGGGAAAGAGCACGGCGGCCATCTTTAAAAACACAATCCATTGCCATCCTCCGAAACCACTGGACATCCGAGCCTGAGACCCCGCCAATACCGGCTTCAACCTTCTACCTGCAGGAAGATGCCGAAAGTTTTGAAAAAAGCCTGTGACCGCCAGCGGCAAGACCGCTTCTCCAGAGAGGAGCTCACCATTCTAGCGGAGACCCTACAGGAGAACGCTGCAGTGGTATTCTCCAACCAACTGACAAGACCGGCCATAACCAAGAAGAAGGCCATATGGGCACTGGTAGCTCAGCGGGTCAGTGCCGTGGGAACGACACCCCGCAATGTCAAACAGTGCCGCAAGCGGTGGGACGATCTCCGGCTCAGAGTCAGGAGCATACTATCAGCCAACATGAACCTGGCAATGGCAACTGGGGGAGGATCGGAGTCCCCTATAAAATTGCAGCCATGGGAGGAAATCTGTGCCTCCACAATCGGAATGCAGAGCATTGAAGGAGTAGGAGGAATGGAGAGAGGAGCCCCGACATCGGGCGATGCAGGTAGGTGGCTCAAATCAAGGCATGCAAAGTCCATTCATGTGAAGTACAATGTTGGCCCATAGTGTGAATGCAACACATCAGCAGGAGACTGCCCACAGATACATCCGATCTGCACCCTGTACACATGCAGCATGCACACCCTAACTGCAGGCACCCACATACCTCCATGCTACTTCCACACAAAAGGGAGTCAACTTTTTTCCCCTGCATGAAATGTGCCACATGTACTAACTGATGAGATGCCAGTCGCAACAATGCCCGGCCAATGTCCGCAGACCCATCAATAACACTCTCCCTCCTCTGTCCCACCACAGGCTCAAATTCCGACCTTGAGGAAGAGGACACCACAGCCTCCACACCCACCAAGAGGGCCAGGCCAACTGTGCCAACGCCACAACCCTCCACCTCTGTCGTCCCGAGGAAAACACCACAGCAGGCAAAATCCATGCAAGGGAAACAGGACAGGGCACAGACAGCCACCCCAGCAGGCAGTACAGCAGCAGCAGCAGCAGCAGCAGACATCACACCAATCATGCCCACAGAAGCCACAGCCTCTGCTGCAAGCAGCACACTTGGGGAGACTGCTGCCATTGCTGCCTCCTCCGATAGTGAAGCAGGGACCTTTGAGGAGAGTGATGTCAGGAGCCCCACAGGCCACCCTCATTCCCCCTACCTGTCCCTAAGCAGCCCGCATGTGGATGCCACACAGGGTCAGCCAGAGGATGACGATTGGCCAGCCACTCCATCCCCGCTGCAGGGGCAGATCAGCCCAATGGGAATGCCACTGCCATTAGCCATGGCCCAGAATCCCAACCATTCTCTGGAGGCGATTGCCACCCGGCAGCAGCAACTTTCCTCGCTGCTCGAAGAACATGTTGCTGAATGTGGGGGGTCAAGTGCAGCAATGGATAAATGTGCTGAGACTGTGAAGGCAGCTATAGAGTCGTCCACAAAGGACATCTGCGCGGAACTAGCTGCTGTGCGGCACGCCATCACTGACCTTGTGCAGACAATACGGGCCATGCGTCCAAATGAGCAGGCAGGATCCTCCTCGGTTGCCAGCTCGACACCGAGCAGCCCCATCCGCCGATCGGGGAGGAACCTCCGCAGCACAGGCAGGGGTGCCCCGGGGGCCAGTGGAGGGGGCTGCCAATAGTGGCCGGACAGTGTAGGAATCCTACTACTGACACTGCTGCACAGACCAACTCACACCTTTGTTGGGATTCCAGGGGGGGGGGAGGGTGGAGGGGGGAGTGGGTGTGTTGGGGTGTGCAGGGGGGTGGCGGGGTGGTGTGTTGGGGAGTTAAGGGGGGAGTTTGGGGGGGGTGTGTGCAGGGGGGAGGTGGGAGGTGGGAGTGGGTGTGTTGGGGTGTGCAGGGGGGTGGCGGGGTGGTGTGTTGGGGAGTTAAGGGGGGAGTTTGGGGGGGGTGTGTGCAGGGGGGAGGTGGGAGGTGGGAGGGGGTGTGTTGGGGTGTGCAGGGGGGTGGCGGGGTGGTGTGTTGGGGAGTTAAGGGGGGAGTTTGGGGGGGGGGGTGTGCAGGGGGGAGGTGGGAGGTGGGAGGGGGTGTGACACGACAGTACATAGTTCAAATACAGTTTATTCGTTTCACAAAAGGAAACGTGTGGACATTTTCATTGCGTATGTGTGCTTTATTGGTGTCCAGTCCTCAGTGTGCATGCCCCAGAGTCACACAGTGCCCCAAGTGCTGTCTCCATGCGATGAACACCAGCCGTGTGTGCTAGAAGCAGTGGTTGATGATACTTTGGCGCATGGCACGCCCCTCCTGTGCATCGCCTCCTCCATGTGGTGGCGCCCCTTCTGCACCCTCCTCATCCTCATCCTCATCGTCAGGTGGTTGCAGTTCTGCGTCAGGGGGCAGGGGCACATTCCGTCTGACGCACATATTGTGCAGCATGACACATGCCATGACGATCTTTGCCACCTTCTCATGGCCATACAGGAGTGCCCCACCAGACCTGCTGAGGCTTCGGAACCGTGCCTTCAGGAGGCCGAATGTCTGCTCTATGACCACACGAGTACGTGTATGTGCACGGTTGTAGTCCTCCTCGTGCTGGTTCTGCGGGTTCCGGACTGGCGTGAGGAGCCACCTCTTCAGGGGGTAGGCTGCATCACCTGTATGTAGGCGAGAATGTATGTGTCAGTCATGTTGTCTGTCCAGGAACATGATGTCCCACCATGGCTGGCATGGAACTGTTACCTTGGCTCACTTCTACATGCACTAATTGATTCACACTATGCAACCAGTATATGCCCATTGCTGCCATGGCCTGTTTAGCATGCCATCACCCTATGTATGCAGAGGGGTTTAGTGCATTGTGAGTGGCCTTCCTCTGTATCCGTTCTCTGTGTTACTCACAGCCAGGTGGAGTATGCATCATCCCCCCCCCCCTTTCAGCCAGGTGGAGTATGCATCATCCCCCCCCCCCTTTCTGCCAGGTGGAGTATGCACTGGTACGTCATTCCCATGCCCACTTCCATGACATAGCACTCACCGAGTAGCCAGGATCTTGGGCCTGCATGTCGCTCCATGTAGCGTGGTATTGTGGAGTTCCTCAGGATCATGGAATCATGGGTTGATCCGGGGAATCGGGCACAACAATGTGTGATGATCTTGTTGGAGTCACAGACCATTTGCACGTTGATAGAGTGGAACTGTTTCCGGTTGCGGTACGGTACCTCCATGGCACGTGGAACCACCAATTCCACATGGGTGCAGTCGATGGCACCAATGCAACCGGGTATGCTGGCTAGTGCATGGAAACCCACTTTGGTGTTTGCAATCTCCTGGGCAGTCCGTGGTAATGAGATGTGGTCGTCTGTGTGCTTGAGGAGGGCATCAAGCACTTGGATGAGTGTTCGTGAGAATAATGGTTGTGAAATGCCATGCAGGTGCCCCACTGTGTGCTGGTAGGTGCCTGTGGCCAGGAAGTGGAGTACAGCCACTACCTTCAGTAGGGGGGGGATGGCGGTTGGACTTTCTATCATGCTGACGATGTCGTTGTGTGTCATGTCTACGATGGCGGTGATGGTGTCCCTGTCCAAACGGTACAGGGTGTGGATCTGCTCAGCAGTGAGGTTGTTTGGATTGGCTCTGATGCGTGGGATTGGGGGCTGCCTGCGTGGTGGCACTGGCTGTGCTGGTGGGGCTTGCTGGGCCTGCCTTGCCCTCCTTCTCCTCCTGCGTCTCCTCTGTGCTGCCTGTTGTTGTTGTTGTTGCTGTTGCTGTTGTAGTAGCACATGCATTGCTATCAGGTCCTCCAGCCCCAACATTGCTAGTCGTATTGGCATCATTGTGGAGTGTGACTGGGTGTGGGTAGGGGTGGGGTGTGCTCTTTTTATACTCCCCTGAGTCTGTATTGCCTTCACCTGTGCTGTTTCTGTGCACCTGTGGCAGCTGCATTCACTTGAATTGGCCCTTTACGGTTGGTTCGCGATGGCGTTATTTGCACCATGGCGGTAAGGTACTTAGCAGCCTCAATGATGGCGTTAGGTGCATGTCCGCTTGGGTCGGCATTTGCGTGCCTTTCCGCCATGGCGCTAAGTACGGTGTGGGCGGTCGCGTGCGCGCACCCTTAGCGCAGTTTGCGGCAGCGTTAACTACGATGCCGCTATTGGCATCGTAGTTAACGGTCACGGGTCATGATCGGACCTGGCGGAAAACGATGGCGGTAAGCATTTACCGCCATCGTTTTTCGCTTAGCGCCAGGGTCGTAATGAGGCCCATTGATATATAGCAGGGATACAAACAAATATAAATTAGCTGTGATTCAGGCCAAAAATGAATTCCTTTGAAACTAGGATTGCGAAAGCTCAACATTACTCAAAGGAACTGTTCACAATACTTAAAGAATCTGAAATACCTATGGACAATATATGTGAAGGTACTCTGGAAGACAAAGCCTGGTGCACCCTAATACATGATGCCATGTTTAAAAAACTAGAGGGCATACAAGATAACATCCAGAAGGCTAGGTCAGAAACCAATAAGACTGTAGTGCAGCCTGGAGATAGTAGTATGGCCACCATATAGTGGATCCTCAAAAACAGGCAAGCCCCTCCTTTAAGTTTAGAACAATACATCTACAAGTTGTAAGGGAGACATATGCCCAGCGGTGGTGGTTAAAGCGTGCTCAGATGCTCTTCTTAGCACGTTGACAAAAATTGTGAACTCCTCATTGAGTGAATGTCACGTGCCTAGTGAGCTAAAAAGCACATGGATAACTTCACTAATAAAAAAAACTGGACGAGACCCAGGTATACCAGGTAATTACAGACCCATCACAAATTCCCCATTTCTGTTTAAGATTTTGGATAGGTTGGTCTCACAAATGTTGGAGCATCTGACAAAGTATGACTTTCTTAACAAATGCCAGTCAGGTTTTCGGCAAGGCTTCAGCACAGAGTTAGCACTCCTGGATCTGAAGACGAATATGTTACACAACTTAGATTTGGTGGAACACTCTCTCCTATTGGACAAGCTAAAGGAAGAGCTAAAGGAAGAGAGAAGCTAAAGGAAGTTGCCAACTTCAGTGATGATGCTACGTTCCTTTTTGGAAGACAGAGTGATCAGGGTCTGCAGTCATTATGCAGAAGCCTGCCTTGTCCCTCTGCCGTGTCTGGTGTGCCTCAGGGAGCCTGATTGTCTCCCTCATTGTTTAACATTTTGACAGCCCCCAAGGGTGTTTGTTTTTCTAACTACACGGATGATACACAGTGTATCAAACCCCTTTCAGGCAATTATTGCGAGGACACACGCAGTATTAATGAACTATGCAGACTGATCCAAGGTTGGATGGTGGAGAATGGGCTTCCTTTGAATAATGAAAAAAACGAGCTCATGATTTGAGGCACCAGTACCAGAATTAGCAGACTGGGACCTGAATATGAGGAGTTTAGCATTGCTGAATGTAAACTCCCTATAAAAAGGACAATAAAAAAACTTGGCGTCTATTTGGACCAAAATCTTACTATGAGTCGGCACACCAGTAACCTTGTGTCTACCTCTTCTTATTATATAAGACTTCTAACTCACATACGGCCTTACCCCACGATTTAGAGTAGTGAGATGATCGCTAGAGCAATAATAGGCTCTAAAAAAGGTTATTGTAGTAGCCTGCTGATGGTGGTAATAAAGGTGAACTTGCCAGACTCCTGGTTATACATAATAGTGCGGTCTGAGCTATTATCGGATCAGATTTAAAAGTATGACAGCCTCTCCGAAGTGAAGGCAGCCAATGGAGGCCAGGATACAATTCTGCATGCTGACATAGTTCACAAATGTTTGGAGGGCTCCAGCTCGCAATATATGACTGAGAGGATAATCAAAAAACCCACGGTCCAAAACCTGAGATCAGACAATGTGAATCTGCTAGCTGTGCCAACAGCCAAGCTGACGCAAGTTAATAAGAGTGCGTTTTACACAGCAGCCCCCACACTTTGGAACTAGTTCCTATCTACGCTTAGAGGCGAAGAATCCCAGGCCAAGTTTGAAAAGAAACTGAAGACGTACCTTTTTAAGTAGCTTTATCGATGATTTTGAGTAAAAAAGGGACTGTTGTTATAGGTCTGTAGTTTGTTGGGATGGAAGGGTCGAGTGTGGCTTTATTTAGTAAAGGAAGTACCCAGGCGTCTTTGAGATTTGTGGGTACCTGGCATGTCTTAAAGGAGGTGTTTATCAATTTAGTAATAAATAGGGCAAGGTCTCTGGCTGCGTCTTTGGTCATTTGTGCTGGGCAGATATCAACTTGGCATAGTGAAGGTTTCAGGGAAGCTATGATTTTTTGGACCTCTGGTGTAGTAACTTGGGTAAATTTGAATTCTTGGAGAGTATTTAAGGCGAGGATTTTTTGATGTTTCTGGGATGTCTCTGTACTATTGTTATTGAGTTGTTTAGTTGCAATTTTATTTTGTAGGGTGACAATTTTGGTGGCCAGAGCATTTTGGATGCCCGTGCACCAATCTTTGTTTTTAGGGTGTGAGTCGTCAGGGGCTATGTGTGATTCTAATTCTCTCAGGATCCCAAATAGTTCCTTGATACTAGAACTAGCATTCTGAATCCTGTTGTTGTAAGTTTCATGTTTGGTTCTAATGATCTCGGCTTTGTAAAAAGTGGAGATTTCGGTTACTTTGTCTTTATTTTCTTTGGAGGGCAGATTCTTCCATATGGTTTCCCATTTACTTTTTTCAGTTCTGAGGGCCTTCAAATGTGGGGTGAAGCAAGTGTTGAGGTGAGCTTTAGGCTTGCTCTTGCAAAGTTTCAGTGGGGCAATAGTGTCTAAGGCCTTGGTCATAGTGTTGTTAAATAAGTCAATCATGTCTTCAGGGTCTTCAGAGTTAGTGGAGTTCAGTATAGGGATGAGGATAGGTGTCAGCTTCTCAGCTGTGATGTTGCGTTTATTTCTGGAGAGGAGGGGTGGCGCGATCATTTTAGTTTTAGTGGTTGGCCGATTAGTAGCGATAGCGAAGGAAATAAGGGAGTGATCAGTCCATGACTGAGGTTCAATGGCGGTGATTGCCGTGACACAGTTGTGGTCAGCCAACCAGTCTAGCATTCTTCCTTTCACATGGGTAGGTTGGCTAATTCTTTGCTAATCCCATTCATCCTATTCCTATTATTTGTTGATCCTAATTTAAGGGCTAAGGCTCAACCAATGATGAGGCCCTTTGTCTTTCCTTAGAAAGATCAGACTTCCACAGGAGAATTCACTTGTCTCTAAGTTACCTACACTTATGGTGAACCGCTCTTCTCGCTACTGCTCATGCTGGGTAAATGATACTCAGACAGTGTTGATGAGCCTGGATAGATCTCTGGAGTTGTTATATAGAGAACCACTTAAAGTAAAAAGGGCAGTGGAGGACAGGGATTGGAGTCGTACTGGAGGGGAAGTTTGAAAGTACCTTCTATTTTGAAATGTATTAAAAAGCATAAAGCCTCTCTCAGTCCCTGAATTATATATTAAGAGGTTTCCCTCACCCGTGTTGAGAACTAAATTCCTCAGATTTCGCCTGTATTTATTCCCCACTAGAGAGATTGTTGAAGGGATTAGGAACGGAGACTGAGAGAATGTGTAGGGTCTGTAGGTTCTGTAATGACAAGAGTTCAGTTGAAACCTTGCAACTTTTGCTGCTAATTTGTCCTCAACCGTCATCGATAAGCTATACACAGTTTAATACATTTTTAGATAAATTAAGGTTGTACGATTAAGACTGTTTTTGGTCTGAAATTTTAGCTGCAAGACGGGTTTCTTTGACCCTGGCTGTATTACGTTGTATTGATGAGATGTTGGTTTTGTAATGTTGACATTGAATGCATTCTGCTGGGGTGTCATGTTTCATGGATTTGGACAATTTTTCTTGTTTTATATTTTTTGATATGTTAATTTGGTTGTGTAAGGTTTCCTGACTAACCATAAACACAATTAAAACATAAAAATAAATAACAGGCATTCCTGCAAACAGCCTGCTGGGACCCAAAGTTCCAACAGCCAGAGTATACCTTAACTATTGAAACCCTGATCCTAATTTTTTTTTATATATATATATATATATACATATAACATGGCCACAGTAGTGGCCATGTAGTTATGGTTAAGTTGGTGTTTCCATAGGAAGAGCACTTTTTGGGCGGCTTATAACTTCGCTCTCCCTGGATGAATAATCACCAAACTTTGCAAAAAAAGTATTTGGGTCACTCTGAAGTTTTTTTGCAAAGTTTGGTGAGGATTCGTCCAGGGGGGGGCAAAGTTATAGGGGGGTCCCAAAACTTTTATTTTTCCCATAGACATAAAAAAACTGCTCACGCCTACAGCCCAAACCGCTGGACGGATTTACACCAAATTTGCGGCAGGGGCGGCGGCTTGGTCCGGAAAGCGTGCTTTGCTTTATTTGGTGTAAATCCGTCCAGTAGTTTTAAAAAAAATGACAAAAATGTAAGTGAAAAAAATTAGTGATATCTGTGTTCGCTTCGCGGACACACTTCCCTGTTCGCTTCGCGGACAGGACGGTGATTGGGCAAGCAGCTTGCGTGATGTCCGCGGACATCTGACGTGCTCTCTCATTGGATGCGGTGAAAGCATGCAGTGCATCTGGCTTCAGAGACGCCCGCCATCTTTGTTCCTCGCCGCCTGCACAGTAAGTCTTGTGTCTGTCTCATGTTCCTCCCACCCCCACTCATGCCCCGTGTGTCCTTCTTGTCCCCCCACCCCCACTCATGCTCCATGTCTCCCCTGTTCCTCCAGCCCTCCGCTCACGCCATCGGCACACGGTGGCCAGCGGAGGCCCGAGGAGCGGGATCTGCTGCCTGCACACGAACGCTGTGTGTCTCTCTCCCTCCCCCCACCCCCCGCTCATGCCCCGTGTGTCTCTCTTCCTCCCCCCACCCCCCGCTCATGCCCCGTGAGTCTCTCTCCCTCCCTCCACCCCCGCTCATGGCCCGTGTGTCTCTCTCCCTCCCCCCACCCCCGCTCATGGCCTGTGTGTCTCTCTCCCTCCCCCCCACCCCGCTCATGTTGCATGCGTCTCTCTCCTCCCCCCCACTCCCGCTCATGCCCCGTGTGTCTCTCTCCCTCCCCTCCACCCCCGCACATGCCCCGTGTCTCTCTTCCCTTCCCCCACCCACCGCTCATACCCCGTGTGTCTCTCTCCCTCCCCCCCACCCCCCGCTCATGCCCCGTGTGTCTCACCCCCTCCCGCCCACCCCCCACTCATGCCCCGTGTGCCACTCTCCCCTTCCCCCCACCCCCCGCTCATGCACCGTGTGTTTCTCTCCATCCCCCCACCCCCGCTCATGCCCCGTGTGTCTCTTCCCCTGCCGCCCACCCCCCGCTCATGCCCCATGTGTCTCTCCCCCTCCCGCCCACCCATCGTGTGTCTCTCCCCCTCCCGCCCACCCCCGGCTCATGCCCCGTGTGACTCTCTCCCTCCCCCCACCCCCGCTCATGCCCCGTGTGTCTATCTTCCTCCCCTCCACCCCCGCTCATGCCCCGTGTGTCTCTCCCCTTCCCCCCACCCCACGCTCATGCCTCGTGTGTCTCTCATCCTCCCCCCCACCCCCGCTCATGCCCCGTTTGTCTCTCTCCCTCCCCCCCACCCCCGCTCATGCCCCCTGTGTCTCTCTCCATCCCCCCCACCCCCGCTCATGCCCCGTGTGTCTCTCCCCCTCCCGCACACCCCCGCTTTTGCACCGTGTGTCTTTCCCCCTCCCGCCCACCCCCCACTCATGCCCCGTGTGTCTCTCCCCTTCCCCCACCCCGCTCATGCCCCGTGTGTCTCTCTCCTTCCCCCCACCCCCGCTCATGCCCCGTGTGTCTCTCTTCCCCCCCAACCCCGCTCATTCCCTGTGTCTCTCCCCTATCCCCCCCCTGCTCATGCCCCGTGTGTCTCTCTCCCTCCCCCCACCCCCGCTCATGGCCTGTGTGTCTCTCTCCCTCCCCCCCACCCCGCTCATGTTGCATGCGTCTCTCTCCTCCCCCCCACTCCCGCTCATGCCCCGTGTGTCTCTCTCCCTCCCCTCCACCCCCGCACATGCCCCGTGTCTCTCTTCCCTTCCCCCACCCACCGCTCATACCCCGTGTGTCTCTCTCCCTCCCCCCCACCCCCCGCTCATGCCCCGTGTGTCTCACCCCCTCCCGCCCACCCCCCACTCATGCCCCGTGTGCCACTCTCCCCTTCCCCCCACCCCCCGCTCATGCACCGTGTGTTTCTCTCCATCCCCCCACCCCCGCTCATGCCCCGTGTGTCTCTTCCCCTGCCGCCCACCCCCCGCTCATGCCCCATGTGTCTCTCCCCCTCCCGCCCACCCATCGTGTGTCTCTCCCCCTCCCGCCCACCCCCCGCTCATGCCCCGTGTGACTCTCTCCCTCCCCCCACCCCCGCTCATGCCCCGTGTGTCTATCTTCCTCCCCTCCACCCCCGCTCATGCCCCGTGTGTCTCTCCCCTTCCCCCCACCCCACGCTCATGCCTCGTGTGTCTCTCATCCTCCCCCCCACCCCCGCTCATGCCCCGTTTGTCTCTCTCCCTCCCCCCCACCCCCGCTCATGCCCCCTGTGTCTCTCTCCATCCCCCCCACCCCCGCTCATGCCCCGTGTGTCTCTCCCCCTCCCGCACACCCCCGCTTTTGCACCGTGTGTCTTTCCCCCTCCCGCCCACCCCCCACTCATGCCCCGTGTGTCTCTCCCCTTCCCCCACCCCGCTCATGCCCCGTGTGTCTCTCTCCTTCCCCCCACCCCCGCTCATGCCCCGTGTGTCTCTCTTCCCCCCCCAACCCCGCTCATTCCCTGTGTCTCTCCCCTATCCCCCCCCTGCTCATGCCCCGTGTGTCTTTCTCCCTCCCGCCCACCCCCCGCTCATGCCCCGTGTGTATCTCTCCCACCCGCCCACCCCCCGCTCATGCCCCATGTGTCTCTCCCCCTCCCGCCCACCCCCCGCTCATGCCCCGTGTGTCTCTCCCCCTCCCGCCCACCCTCTGCTCATGCCCCGTGTGTCTCTCGCACTCCCGCCCACCCCCTGCTCATGCCCCGTGTGTCTCTCCCCCTCCCGCCCACCCCCCGCTCATGCCCCGTGTTCTCTCCCCCTCCCGTCCACCCCCCGCTCATGCCCCGTGTGTCTCTCTCCCCCCCGCCCACACCCCGCTCATGCCCTGTGTGTCTCTCTCCCCTTCCCCCCACCCCCGCTCATGCCCCGTGTGTCTCTCTCCCTCCCCCTCATGCCCCGTGTGTCTCTCCCCCTCCCCCCCACCCCCGCTCATGCCCCGTGTGTCTCTCCCCCTCCCGCCCACCCCCTGCTCATGCCTCGTGTGTCTCTCCCCCGACCGCCCACCCCCCGCTCAGGCCCCGTGTGTCTCTCCCCCTCCTGCCCGCCCCCGCTCATGCCCCGTGTGTCTCTCTCCCGTCCGCACACCACCCGCTCATGCACCGTGTGTCTCTCTCCCTCCCGCCCACCCCCCGCTCATGCCCCGTGTGTCTCTCTCCCTCCCGCCCATCCCCCCGTTCATGCTCCGTGTGTCTCTCTCCCTCCCCCCACCCCCCCGCTCATGCCCCGTGTGTCTCTCTCCGCTTCCCACCACCCCCCACTCATGCCCCATGTCTGTCTTCTGTTCCCCCCGCTCATGCCCTGTGTCTTTCTCCTGTTCTCCCCACCCCCCGTATCTGTCTCCTGTTCCCCTCATGTGCCGTTTCTGTTTCCTGTTGCCCCCCACACCCGCCGCTCATGCCCCGTGTCTGTCTCCTGTTCACCCCACCCCCTGCTCATGCCCTGTGTCTGTGTCCTGTTTCCCCCACCCCCCGCTCATGCCCCGTGTCTGTCTCCTGTTGCCCTCCACCCCCCCGCTCATGCCCCGTGTCTGTCTCCTGTTCCCCCATCCGCTCATGCCCCGTGTCTCTCTCTTGTTGCCACCCACCCCCCCGCTCATGCCCCGTGTCTGTCTCCTGTTCTCCCCACCCCCCGCTCATGCCCCATGTCTGTTCTCCCCACCCCCCGCTCATGTCCCGTGTCTGTCTCCTGTTCTCCCCACCCCCCGCTCATGCCCCATGTCTGTTCTCCCCACCCCCCACTCATGACCCGTGTCTGTCTCCTGTTCCCCCCACCCCCCGCTCATGCCCCGTGTCTCTCCTGTTGCCCCCCACCCCCCGCTCATGCCCCGTGTCTGTCTCCTGTTGCCCCCCACCCCCGCTCATGCCCCGTGTCTGTCTCCTGTTCCCCCACCCCTCGCTCATGCCCCATGTCTGTCTCCTGTTCCCCCCACCCCCCGCTCATGCCCCGTGTCTCTCCTGTTGCCCCCCACCCCCCGCTCATGCCCCGTGTCTGTCTCCTGTTGCCCCCCACCCCCGCTCATGCCCCGTGTCTGTCTCCTGTTCTCCCCACCCCCCGCTCATGCTCCGTGTCTGTCTCCTGTTCCCCCCACCCCCCGCTCATGCCCCGTGTCTGTCTCCTGTTGCCCCCCGCTCATGCCCTGTGTCTGTCTCCTGTTGCCCCCCACCCCCCGCTCATGTCCCGTGTCTGTCTCCTGTTGCCCCCCACCCCCCGCTCATGCCCCGTGTCTGTCTCTGTTGTTCCCCCCACCCCCGCTCATGCCCCGTGTCTGTCTCCTGTTGCCCCCCACCCCCGCTCATGCCCCGTGTCTGTCTCCTGTTCCCCCCACTCGCTCATGCCCCGTGTCTCTCTCCTGTTGCCCCCGTTCATGCCCCATGTCTGTCTCCTGTTCCCCCCACCCGCTCATGCCCTGTGTCTCTCTCCTGTTGCCCCCCACCCCCCGCTCATGCCCCGTGTCTGTCTTCTGTTCCCCCACCCCCGCTCATGCCCCGTGTCTGTCTCCTGTAAACCCCCACACCCCCGCTCATGCCCCGTGTCTCTCTCCTGTTGCCCCCCACCCCCTGCTCATGCCCCGTGTCTGTCTCCTGTACCCCCCCACCCCCCGCTCATGCCCCGTGTCTCTCTCCTGTTGCCCCCCACACCCCCGCTCATGCCCCGTGTCTGTCTTCTGTTCCCCCACCCCCGCTCATGCCCCGTGTCTGTCTCCTGTTCCCCCACCCCCCGCTCATGCCCCGTGTCTGTCTCCTGTTGCCCCCACCCATGCCCCGTGTCTGTCTCCTGTACCCCCCACTCTGTGCTCATGCCCCATGTCTCTCTCCTGTTGCCCCCCACCCGCCGCACATGCCCCGTGTCTGTCTCCTGTTGCCCCCCATCCCCCCGCTCATGCCCCGTGTCTGTCTCCTGTTCTCCCCACCCCCGCTCATGCCCCGTATCTGTCTCCTGTTCCCCCCATCCCCCACTCATGCCCCGTGTCTGTCTCCTGTTCTCCCCACCCCCCGCTCATGCCCCGTGTCTGTCTCCTGTTCTCCCTACCCCCCGCTCATGCCCCGTGTCTCTCTCCTGTTGGCCCCACCACCCGCTCATGCCCCGTGTCTATCTCCTGTTCTCCCCACCCCCCACTCATGCCCCGTGTCTGTCTCCTGTTCCTCCCACCCCCCGCTCATGCCCCGTGTCTGTCTCCTGTTGCCCCCCACCCCCTCCCCGCTCATGCCCCGTGTCTGTTCTCCCCACCCCCCGCTCATGTCCCGTGTCTGTTGTTCCCCCCACCCACCGCTCATGACCCGTGTCTGTCTCCTGTTCCCCCCACCCCTCGCTCATGCCTCATGTCTGTCTCCTGTTCCTCCCACCCCCCACTCATGCCCCGTGTCTCTCCTGTTGCCCCCCATCCCCCGCTCATGCCCCGTGTCTGTCTCCTGTTGCCCCCCACCCCCGCTCATGCCCCGTGTCTGTCTCATGTTCTCCCCACCCCCCGCTCATGCTCCGTGTCTGTCTCCTGTTCCCCCACCCCCCGCTCATGCCCCGTGTCTGTCTCCTGTTGCCCCCTGCTCATGCCCTGTTTCTGTCTCCTGTTGCCCCCCACCCCCCGCTCATGCCCCGTGTCTGTCTCCTGTTGCCCCCACCCCCCGCTCATGGCCCATGTCTGTCTCTATTGTTCCCCCCACCCCCGCTCATGTCCCGTGTCTGTCTCCTGTTGCCCCCCACCCGCACTCATGCCCCGTGTCTGTCTCCTGTTCCCCCCACTCGCTCACGCCCCATGTCTGTCTCCTGTTCCCCCCACCCGCTCATGCCCTGTGTCTCTCTCCTGTTGCCCCCCACCCCCCGCTCATGCCCCATGTCTGTCTCCTGTACCCCCCACACCCCTGCTCATGCCCCGTGTCTCTCTCCTGTTGCCCCCCACCCCCTGCTCATGCCCCGTGTCTGTCTCCTGTACCCCCCCGTCCCCCGCTCATGCCCCGTGTCTCTCTCCTGTTGCCCCCCACCCCCCCGCTTATGCCCCGTGTCTGTCTTCTGTTCCCCCACCCCCCGCTCATGCCCCGTGTCTGTCTCCTGTTCCCCCACCCCCGCTCATGCCCCGTGTATGTCTCCTGTTGCCCCCACCCATGCCCCGTGTCTGTCTCCTGTACCCCCCACTCCGCGCTCATGCCCCGTGTCTCTCTCCTGTTGCCCCCACCCCCCCGCTCATGCCCCGTGTCTGTCTCCTGTTGCCCCCCAAACCCCCGCTCATGCCCCCGCTCATGCCCCGTGTCTGTCTCCTGTTCTCCCCACCCCGCTCATGCCCCGTATCTGTCTCCTGTTCCCCCCCATCCCCCACTCATGCCCCGTGTCTGTCTCCTGTTCTCCCCACCCCCCCGCTCATGCCCCGTGTCTGTCTCCTGTTCTCCCCACCCCCCGTTCATGCCCCGTGTCTCTCTCCTGTTGGCCCCACCCACCGCTCATGCCCCGTGTCTATCTCCTGTTGCCCCCCACCACCCGCTCAAGCCCCGCGTCTCCCTCGTGTTCCCCCCACCCCCGCTCATGTCCCTTGTCTCTCTCCTTTCCCCCCACCCCCGCTCATGTCCCGTGTGTGCCCTGTACCCCCCCGCTCATGCCCCGTGGCTCCCTCGTGTTCCTCCCCACCCCCTGCTCATACCTCGTGTCTCTCTCATGTTCCTCCCCACCCGCTGGTCATGCCCCGTGTCTCTCTCGTGTTCCCCCCACCACCGCTCATGCCCCGTGTTTCCTTCCTTTTCCCCCACCCCTTGCTCATGCCCCGTTTGTACCCTGTACCCTCTCACCCCCCGCTCATGCCCATGTGTCTCCCCTATTCCCCCCCCACCCCCTGCTCATGCCCTGTTGTGTTCTTTATACACCCCGCCTTCCCTTTTCATGGTGGCCATCTTGGTAAAAGATTTTCCTTCCTACACCAGGACGCAAGCTTGAAAGACAGCAATCCTTTTTGTGCATAAAGATAATCAATAGACTTATGAGCACTTTCTGATAGTTCTGTTTTTTTTTATGGCTGTACTTTCCCTGTATATGGGCATATTTGTATACATTGTACTCACACTACTTTCCTTAGGGTCCAATCACATCAAGTGACACATATACCTAGGGTAAATAGCAGCTTTGAAACAGAGCAATCATTTATTTGCATGAAAATAATCAGTTAAATTATGAATTGTTTCTGCTACTACTTGTGCTTTTTTGCTAACTTCACTTTCCCTGTATATACCCATATTGGTATGTGTTCTTGTGTCTTTGTGTTTTGTCTATAGTAATGCATTTATGTAATACATGTGTTTTATTAGCTACTTATTACATATTTCACAGTACACAAAAATCTATTAAGAAAACAATTATCATTTCATTATTCAACATATTAACATTACGAATATTATACCTTCATCTTGTACACTGCACACAATGTTATGTTGCTGTATGAGTAGCTTAGTATACTAGATAGAACCCCATAATAGAATGCTATTTATATCAATGCATCGTTCAATGCACTAATTAGGGTATGATATTTATTGCAATGATCCTTGACACTTGTTTCGCAACATTATAATAAGAATCCCTTGTAAACATATTTCATGAAAAGTACATACACATGTGATGTCATCAGTGATGTCATCAATGACATTTGTGATGTCATCTTTGATGTCCTAGGTGTTAGTTTTAGCAGTGCACGGTGGTGGCGCGAGTTATGGTTGCTTAGCTTACCATAACTGGCGAATTTCAAGGGTTTTTCGGTTTTACTTGGAACCATAACGTCCCTTTGACAAAGTTTTTTCACTGAATTTCATAGGTTTTTAGTAGCGCAACTTAACCATAACGTCCCTTTAACAAAGTTTTTTCACTGAATTTCATAGGTTTTTAGTAGCGCAACTTAACCATAACGTCCCTTTAACAAAGTTTTTTAATTGAATATATATATATACATATATATAAATATAAAATTGAACATCCAAGGCCTGGTGGAAATTCAATAAATAAATATAAGTCCCATCCGGTTTTAAATGGTGGTCTATGGGAACATACAATTATACTGGTCAAACCCATTTTGATGCAATTTTACTTTCAGCCTGGTTTCTAGTGACTCATATAACTGTCAGAGTTTAGCTTACCATTGTGTAGAGCTGGGTTTCACTCTTTTTGGTCTTTCTTAGAAGGCTTGTCACTTTCGAAAAGGACAAGATATATTTGCATGGGGTTAGCTGAGAATCAGGGCTCATAGGGCAAGGTCACATCAGGGTGGTAATTATTGAAGTCTCTTTATTGTATGGTCGACAAGGGTCGAGGGAGGAATTAAGAGTACCCCAGGTGAGATGTTACAGTCAGGAGAAGGGCCCACCATCTTGTAATCTCTCAGGCCACTCACACCTTCTCTTCTCTCAGCACCTCCTTCCGACAAAGCACACTGGGACTGACATCAACAGGACAAGATCCTTGTCACAGCAGCTAGAATCGACCATAGCCTGCCTTCGCTTCAGCCGTCTTCGAGCCAGTCCCTGCCGCTGAACCACACCACATTGCTATACTCATGGATCCGACTTGACCACTACTGGCTGCCAACTCGACCGTCGCCTACCTGCTCTTCAGACGATTTGAGCCAATCACCTCTGGAAGACTGCGCTAAAATGCTGGAAATCAACAAAATGACTCAACCATCTCAATGCCAACTCAATCCATTGGAAGCACTCAACTCGACTGTCTCAACTACCGATTCAACCCATTGGATAGTGCTACAAAGCCTGGCCCGATGCTGTTGAACCACCCAAGAAGAAGATACATGTATTCACAGTGATTCTGACCCACTGGGCTTAGTGACAATTTAAGACCCCACTACGTAACTTTTTAAAACACATTGTTGATCTTGAACGTTCCCTGTCCTCACACCCAGATTGCCCCTTTCAACGACACATCTGTATATTCTGTGTCTTCCTTTACAGGGGTGGGTTATTCGTGTTTGTACTGGTGTGTTTGTAGGTGCAGTTCAATGAAAGCCTCCTATCTGTATACCTTGGACTGGGCATTTCCTTTATTTTGTGACCACAGTATCATTGTTGTTTGGATATGTCTTTGCTATCTCACATCCCACCTAAGGGGGTATGGCCAGCCCTCTGCACACGTTACCAGAAGTGGTGAAGGAGGTATGTGTCTAGGTGTGCGTGTTTCAGGTTTAGTGTTGGGGTCAGCGCTGGTTTAGTAGCCGTATGGCGCTGAGGCAGTTTAGAAACAGTTTTTATCCCTGTTCTCATGCAGAGCAGTAGCCATTGTTTTACAGAAATGTTAATGAAAGGAGTGCCCTGACATTTGGGGGACAGTGTGTTTGCTACCACTGTGTCCACCTTGTCCGTACACCCATCCCACACAAAACATCACACATGTCCGTGACTGCCTGCAGCCCCAAAGCCCTGTTTCATCAGCTCTGAAGAATACACTGTCGTAAAACGTCCCGTAAAGCAGCAGCCGCCGCTGCAGTCTCGTGTTCCCTTCCGCCCACAGGTTAGGGAATTCGAATGGCCACTCCCCTGCCCCTCCCCAGGTTCCGCCCTCTGTCACTTCTCTGTCATTTCGAATCCCCAATGCAGGTAGGCGTTAGAGTTCAGGGAGGAAGTTTAAATTGCCCTGCGCCCTCGGGCATGGCAAACTAGACATATTAATTACATCCTCCCAAGTCTTCACTTCCACAGTAATTGCTGATGTAAACAGGCCTTGGCAAAGATAATAAGCCTGGCTCATGGCAGACAACATCTGATGGCAGACAACATCTGATGCTCGCATGCACCTCTAGTGCGCCTCCCACACCATGTTACATGTTCTAACTATGTACATGTTTACATGCAAGGAAACGTGATCGTGGAGAGCTGCATCCACAGAGGATATCTCATTCCGTAGAACCGTAAATTCATCTTGGCAGATGTCACTCTTCCTGAGATGTCACTCTTCCTGGGATCAGCAGCCGTGGGGGATGTCAAGTCGGATGGATGGGAATCCATTGTCAGCGTGCATAGCATGAAGGAGCTGCTGGGAGGGAGGGTCTAGGGAGATCTGAAATGCACGATCATGACCTCAGTGTGAGGCCAAAGACGATACCCTGGCCACACTGCTGTTATCCCACTAGCATCCGGCAGCACTCAACGCCCCCAGCAGTGAGTGAGCGCAGAGTATCGATATGCAGGTGAAACAAGCATTGGCAACCTCATATCTCTAGCCCAGGGTTGTCCAACTCCAGGACGCGAGGACCGGATCCATATCGGGTTTTCAGGATAGTCCTAAATATTCATGAGACACATTTGCATACAATGATTCTAAATGTATGCTAATTTTCCTCATGAATATTGATGAGGGGTATCCTGAAAACTCATCAGAATCCTGGCCCTCGAGGCCTGGAGTTGGGTCACCCTTGCTCTAGCCCCTCATTGCCCAAGCACAGGCTTGCATTTACAAATATTGGCATCACATGCCAGATGCAACTGCAAATGCTATGATGCTGTCATGTTACGCCATGTGCAACCAGCATATGCCAGGTCACGATCTACATTAAGACGCGTGTCTTACCGCACGTTGATGCTGCATGTAACAGAAGACAGGCATACATCTGTATAGGGACCACTCCACCCACACACAGAAATGGCACTGCACAAACGTGTCTGTGTGCTTTTTTCCATTGGCTCAGGCCTATTTGGCCTTGCATAGGAATAGCCATCATCATTTGGTGGATGTAGGCGCTCTGGTCATGGACATTATGAAGAGCAATTGTTCAATTCAAAATGCATTATGACAAGAGACATGATGATTGTAAAGGAAGCATGTGCTGGAGAGTGGAGGGAAGAGGAGGTAGGTACATCGCAACCGAGAACTACGAACGGGTCAGTAGGCAAGGCAAAACAGGCCTCGCAGTGCTACATTTCCCAAAATGCACACTACTTCAATCATCATACATGTCCATAGTGTGTTCAGCATAACTCAGTTCAGTGGCCCCAAGGGACTAGAACTTCCATAATGCATTGAGCCTCACTCAGGAAACAGAACCCATAAAGACACATTGTCCAGTATACCGTTAGTCTCACCAGGTGCAGAAGCCCCAATAGGACCAGAGCGAACACTATCACCCTCAGGAAAGTGCCTTCCATATGACTACAATTCCCATACCATCAGAGGACTACATGTCCCATAACGCATTTGTCTCATATTATAAGATTACGTCCATTCTAATGTTTTCAGCACTTAAATCCTCTCCGCTCTGCTCCTAAACCTACCCAACTGACAAATATTAGTTTAGTTTGGGGGATTTGCGGGCTGGCTTAAGGAACCAGCCAAGTAAGGTTATAAAGGAGCTAAATCACTTTGGAAAGGCAGGAGGCATTGGCCTACAGCCACCTCCATCTCCTTAACTTTCCATGCTTGTCATAAAGATGCGACAAGCTACCAATATAGATGCACCAAAAGGTCCATAACAAAGTTGAGAAGCACAGCTCTTAAGTGGTCCCATATCAGGCCTGAGTATCCATTCAGTCCTGTTTTCTCCTTTGCATTCTGGGAATTGTAGTTGGGCTTATCCTAATTTAGTACTGCAGGTCAAAGAATACATAGGAAAAGTCTTATCCTGGCATGGTTCCTCTCAAACACGTGATATAGAGATTGGGTTGTTTACAGCGACCTAAGCCTTATCCCTAACAGTCGCCACTAGCCTAAATAAGGTATCCCAGGAAAATCATTTACTCTACTGCCAGAATGTTGAGATTTCTATAAGCAAACTAAAGACCAGAATGAAGCACTATAGTAGAAGTAAACATTCCTGCTTGATCTACAGGAAGACAATGTCTAGACGAGTTTGGGGGTAGCCATGCCTTAATAAGGGCATGGCTACCCCCAAACTCGGGTCCTGCAAAAGGGGATTTACTGTGCCATTCCGACCTTGGAGGGCCCGGTAATTCCCTTTCGCGGGACCCAGAGCCGGTACGTCCCCATTCCCATTTTAGCCCCCATAGGGCTCAATGGGAATGGGGAGGATGTTAGCAGCGGTACCGTTCATAACGGTACCGCTGCTACCATCCTGAACTGCTCGTGGGTGCCGCTCTGCACGCCTGGCCTGACCCGTCGCCCAGAGCGGCCCCCGCGAGCAGACTCGTACTGTGGCTGCCCTTATGAACGGCGCCGATGCCTTACCGGCACCGTTCATCCCGTGGCCACCACGGTTGTAATGAGGCCCATTTTCTTTTCTAAACAACACTATGGATAAATGGATAGCATGTTGTTCTTTTTTGTTCAACCTGTTCTTTTTCAGAAAGATTCAATTATAGCTAAAAGTGCACTGGCAATTTTTCTGAACTAGTCAGAATCTTTCCAGAACACTCTCTGCCAGGCTGCCTTGCATTGTTCTGGTTCTGTGCCCCTGATAATGGTAACGTCCTTATTTAGGGGGGAAAGCAAAGGGTTATGGAGTGCCCAATGCCACGGCGGGATGCCATGCCTGCCATGCTCGGTCACAAACCAACCTGGGATTTGCATTCCTGGGAAGTTATTCAAGTGTTACTCAAGAAAAGGTCTGCACATAGGTCACATATCACCACTTTCCATCTGGACCACCGATTGGTGTCTACACCTGGAGTAAAAGTGGGGTCTTGCAAATGATTGAAAGTTGATTATAAGGGAGTGACATGTCTCCTCCTGCATGCTTCTTCCCATGCGGTGAAGGGTAGTTTGGTGATGGGATACAGTGGGCTTTGGAACTGCCATCTTTCAGAATCCATGCCTGCTCCCAGAGGTATGAAGCCGCAACCGCTTGTTCCATGACACGTTCTCTTCACTTTCATCCACTCTGTCAAGTTGGGTTGGTTTGAAACACGTAGAGATGCCAAGGAACCCCATCTCTCCATGTTATTAGGGCCTAAATAAGATTTTCCTGCTTATACGCAATCTCTTGCCCTGCCAGATGAAGCAGGGCAAACATTCTGAGAGCAGACTAATTCCTCTCTGGGTAGCAAAACGGGGAGTGGCTGAAATTAATGATATGATAGTTTATTTATATAGCACCTATACACAATGTGTTTCAAAGGGCTTCAAGGCAAGGGAGGGAACAAGGGAAAATACAATGGCCCTCATTATGACCCTGGCGGAGGACCATGGTGCAATTTGCACCATGGTCCATGGCGCAGAGCTGCCAACTCCGCCATGGGGGTTGGCGGACTTACCACCCCATTCCGACCTTGGCGGGGCGGTAAGTCCCCAATCCCCATTTACCCTTCCCCATTCCCATTTTTGCCCCATAGGGTATAATGGGAGTGGGGAAGGCGTTAATTACGCCACCGTAAATTACGGTGGCGTAATTAACGACAGGTCCCGTAGCGCCATGGATTTTTCCGCCCGGGAAAACCAGGCGAAAAAACCACCATGGCGCTACGGGAACTCGTAGTAAGGCGGAAAGGTACGCCATGCATTACGCTGGCGTAAAACCCTTTCCGCCAGGGTCGTAATGAGGGCCAATGACATTCTTACAGGCCATGAACAGTAAGGATGTGAAATTAACTATCATACTCGGCCTGACGACATTTCAGATAGTGCAAGAGCTAAAACATAGATAGGGAAGGTTGGGGAGAGTGGGAAGGAAATGGAAACAGACAGGCGACTACCGTAATAGGCCTGACAACATTTCTGGCAGAGCCGGAGTTTAACAAAAGGTGAGGGAGAGGGGTGCAGAAAGGGAGGGGAGGAACAAAACAAGCGACTAACGTACTAGGCCTGATGACATTTCAGATAGTGCTGGAGGGGTGGGGGAGAAAGAAAATAGGGGATGGGGAGGAAATACACAAGGTTGCTATCATACTAGGTCAAGGAAAATTCTTATAGAGTAAGTGCATAGAAGAAAGTAAGGGGAGGAGGGGAGGAGATAGGAAAAGGGAGAAAGGGAGAGGAGGAGAGAACAGGGAATGAGCAGTGAAAAAGTAAAGAAGCAAGAGGGAAGAGCGAATACAATTACAGAAGTCAGTAGTAACACATAGGGCCTCATTACACGGACGGCGGTAAGGGTTAACGGTCACCGTTAATGGTACCGGTGACCGTTAACCCTTACCACCTTACTACGAGGTCCCTTTGCGGGTTGGAGAATTTAACGTCTGCTTTTTGCAGGCGTTAAAAACCAACCCACAAAGGGACCAGGGAGCTAATTACGGTACCGCAATTTGCGGTGCCGTAATTAGCACCTTCCCCATTCCCATTATGCCCTATGGGGCAAAAATGGGAATGGGGAAGGGCAATGGGGAAGGGGGAATTACTGCCCCACCAACCTTGGAATAGGGCGGTAATTCCCCTTTCCACCAAGGCGGTGCCGGTATTTTACCGGCATGGACCAAGGTGCTAATAGCACCTTGGTCCACCGCCGTCCGTGTAATGAGGCCCACAAAGTTGCGGGAAACATCCTTCTTCTTACCAGTCGCTACTCAAGTGGTATACAGAATCATCCTTGTACATAGGTGGGTAGGTATAGGGAGGCACATCGAATTGTCAAGTGAACGTTCAGAGGGTTCAAATACTAATGAAAGGGAACCGGTCCCCCACCTCTCAATTTGTTTATTTATTGCTATGAGAGTGTTAGATTAAACACCTTAGATTTTGATGCATTAACCTTGAATCCTGAGACCCCAGATATGGCCTTAATTTCACCAAAGGTAGCATGGAAGGACATGTCAGGTTGTGACACTACCAACATGCCACCGAATTACCACCAAACTTGTAATGAGGCCCATTGTGATAAACCCTAAACTGGAGAGTGTCCTTCTAGCTTCGATCCTCCAGAAAATAAAATCTTCATCTGAAATGTCAGCTTGAATGGATATTATATATAACAAAGGAAAGGAATTGGTACTAATGGCCATCAATATTGGTGAATGGTTAAAGACACTAATGCATGGTCATGCAAAACATAATCATGTTAGGCCCTTTAGTTTCCCAGAAGTCACACACATCCCTTCTTTTTATTCTGCCATGTGTTGCAGAGCGAGGGTCTTAGGTCTGAGCCTAACATAGTTACTTGGGATCTGAGTGGTTCCTCATCGATTTCACCTTCCTCCCAAACCTGAGGCTCTTGGAAAGCCAGGCCCTCCTCTATTGAAGAGATTGCCACTGTCCTATCCCGATGCCGGAACTGATGGCTAAATGGAAACGGTCATCTGCACCTTATTATTGTGTTTCTGTGAGGATGTTCCCTGACTGTCCCTTAGGGTAGCATTGCCACCACTTGCTCTGTGATGCTGAGCGGATCTCCTGCCCTACCCCATCAGGCCCAAATCTTTTGACAGGTTTGTCAAACTGGGCAGAAACATGCTGGTTTTCTTTAGGAGGATTTTCAAGCATGGGTGACATGTCCACATTGAAAACACGGATGGTTTAGGACCCCAACATTGTGATGTGTTTGTACATAATGCGTACATACCCGGATAGGTTAGCACTTATGCAACTGGGGTGGGATGGGGTTTGACTAGTGTTACCCTTGAAGATAAAGCCGCATCAGCAATGGTGGAAATGGGGGAAAACGCACTGTAGGACTGCGTCTATTGGCATGCACTGTGTGCAGGCAACCGCATACGTATCTATGTGACCATTCCAAAAATACATTTCAAAGCCCAAAATACTGGTATTGTATGCATGTATGCAATCACTCTGGGGGAAGACAGATGTTGCAGTTTATTATGTGGTCACACTGAACGCAGGGAGTTCCTTTGCCCCCAATGAATGTGGAGCACAACAAATCACTTTGATTTTGATTCAGGTTCAATTTGGTAAGGCCTCCAACCCGTCTCACACCCAACCCCAACAAATATGCGGTGCCACAATGGACTAGGAACCAGGCTGGTGTGTAGTAAGAATATATATATATTTGTTAATGTATTTAAAGCACATTTTACAAACTGATTAACATCAGCCACCAATGCTATGGGCAACACAAGTTGTGGCAAAACAAGAACAAAATGTACTTCCATAAGGGCACCAACACAGGGATAATACTGACATATACAATCACAATTTCTTTCAAATCACCCACCAATACAGAAAAAGAACAATTCCAGACAAACAGTGATTTCTGATTTGGTTATAATACTTTTCTCCCAGCTAACCTGACCCTTCAAACATCAATTAGGCTTGGCCCCTATGAATTGAAGGCCAGTGGCAGAAAGTGGGAAAACAATTATTTTTAATTTTTTATTTTATTGTAAAGCTTCAGTTCAATATACAATATCAAACTTTTGTTACATTAAATTAAATGAAATCCAATCTACCTCCCAATTCACAAAAAAACAGACCAAGGTCGATAAACTCAAAAGAAACCAAATCGTCAATTTCCTTTGGACAAAATTTGTAGCTCAAGTTGAGGCATGTTGCCAAATTGGATCGAGAAAATGAATCAGGCTGCAGGAAAGCTTGATGTTTTGGCCTGCTGCAACATGATTCCACCATTCATCAGGGTCATACATTTGAGGTTTAAATTCATTCAGATGCAGTTTGCGTTGGTCAGTCAACATTGGACACACAGTTACTAGATGTTTTGAGGACTCAACTTCTGATGATTTGCAGAACCGACAAGTGTTGATTGCGGTTTCTTTGTTTTTACGTAACCATAGCATTTCATTTGTGTTTAAGGCATTCAGACGAAATCTCAAGAACTGCTTCCTGTGATGGCGTGATGGACAGTTCGTAAGGAATTTTGGTTGGTGATACAGTTTTACCAAACTTTTAGAAGTGGGCAGGGTGGATTTGAGGGCTAGCCTGTTATTGTATGGTAAAATCCAATCCCACGCGGCTAGCTTCTTTTTGGCATGTTGGGGACGCATAATGAGCTCTTCTTCACATATATTTGCATCATCGACCATAATTGCATTGAGTTTGGTCTTCCATGTTATTAGAAGGGATGAAACTGCATCATCGTTTTCATTCCTAAAGATTTTATATGCAGGAATTTTGTCGCCAAGCAGCATTTTGCATAGTGTAGATAATGATTTCCAGACGACTGTCATGAGGATTGAGTTTAGTGCCAATTCACATCTCAGAGCCGAAATTGAGATGTAGTCTGAGAGCCAAAACACGCCTCCAAAAATTTCCTTCCAGTCTATGCCATAGATTGTGGTTTATGTTCCACGCTGATTCACCACCAAACGTAAGGGTTGGAATTACCTTCTGGAGGTAGAACATGACTACAGGAGTGATAGAAAATTTCCCGTAGTCCTTGTTAATTTTGGGTCCTTGTGGACTTAGGTTTTTAGTTCTGTCCATTAGATCGCTAATCCAGACGGCTTCGCAGATGGAATCATTTATCATTACGCCCAGGTAGCGAATAGATTTGACGACATTTAGGCATTTTTATTCAATAAACCATCTGAAACATTTATCTTTTCTTGAAGTGTTTTGTCCTATACACATGATCTTAGTTTTTTCGGTGTTTAGGAACAGATCATTTGCACTTATGTACTCGTTCAGGCAGATTATGAGATGTTGGAGCTCAATTTGTGTTTGATCAATTAACACAATGTCGTCAGTGTAAACCAAGCAATTCAGTTGAGTTCCATTCAGCTTTGGTGGAAAGCAGTGGGTGGAGGCCAACCACTCAGGTAGATCTGCAAGAAATAGTTTGAAGAGATCAGCAGCCAGGGGGCAGCCTGGCTTGACCCCTTTGTATGTTCTTATTGGTAGAGTAAGGTCGCCTTGAGAATTTACTCTTATTTGAATAGAAGTGTTAGTATGTAAGGCGATAATGGGGTCTAACAGCTGCTCAGGGCATTTCCAGGATCTCAATTTAGCCCATAGTTTACTTCGATTAATAGCATCAAAAGCTTGCTGCAGATCGAGAAAGGCAAAAAAGATTTTTTTCTTTGCCTCCATCGCTGACAATTTTAGGATGGTCAGAATTGTAAGATTTACATCGACTCCGACTTGACTAGTGAAGCCAGTTTGACGACAATCATGCTTGCCAACCAAGAGGGCCCATTGCACCAAACTTTGGCGCAGGTAGGAGCCAAATATTTTGCCAATTTTATCAAGAAGGGCAATAGGGCGTTAGTTTGCCGGGTCGGCTCTACTGCCCTTCTTGTATATTGGCACCACGATGGCTTTTGACCATGAAGAGGGTAATTGCATGCTGTGGGCAATCTGCCAGAATAGCCCGTTTATGAATTTCGCCCAATGAGCTTTATGCTTTTTAAGCATAAGGTTGGAGATTTGGTCAGGGCCAGCAGATTTCGAATTCTTTAGCTTGGAGATCGAAAGTTCAAGCTCTGTGCATGATGGTGTTATCTCCCAAGCAGTGATTGTAGATTTGGGCGGTGAAGATTCCTCAATTGCTGGCTTTTCATAGATTAACGTAAAGTACTCACACCATTTGGCGCTTGTAATTTCGTTAGAGATTGAGGTTGTAGATTTAGAGCAACCATGGTTCAAAATTGACCAAATTTCACGAGTGTTCTTAGTCACGAGATGCTTTAGCATAGTTTCTGCTCAACTTTGGTCAATTGTTATTGAATGAGATCTTAACCAATTCCGATAAATCTGGCGCTGTTCTTTGACTTTCCTTATTTTGTCGCACGAATTGCAAGACTCTTTCTTGATCAATCGAAGATCTTTCCTTAGGGTTTTTTTTGCTAAAGCTATTGTTGTAGAATATAAATTTTTCGGAATGGATCCAAGAGTTCTTGAATTTGAGATTTTCATAATGAAGTCCGTTAATAAGGGCTTATATTCAACAATTTGCAGCGCTTTTAGACTGTGGCTTAAGGATGTAATTAAGCGAACATTTGTGACAAGCCTGTTGCCAGCGGCATTCGTTGACAGTTGAAGGGGATGTTTGTCTGGCGCACTGCAGCTGTCTTCTTTCCATACTAGCCGTAGCAGATTGTGATCACTATGTGTCATCGGTTTCACATTGAGAGATGTTAATTTATCAAAGAAATTCAACGAGGCCCAGATGTAATCAAGAGTGTTATTCCTTGCCAGGCCGTGCCAAGTTGGTTTGGATGGTTGGTCACCGTTGATGGCTCCATTCAGCATTTGACAATGGCGTAAGGAGAGAGCGTGCGACCAGGTTTGACCTCTTAGAACAACTTCATTATCTGGAAGCCGAGTATTTATCTTCGTGATAGGATCGTATTTGAACCAGCTACAATTGAGGTCCCCGCAAACAATCACAGAGACGTTGTTATAGGCAAGGTAAGTATTGTCGATTAGAGTTGACACAGTTTGGATGAAGAATGTTGGCGAGATCATCGCAGGATTCCAATATCCGTTAATTATTAACAGGTTAGACATATTGTTAGACAAAGAAAGTCAAACCAGAGTGCTTTGGACAAACGGATTTGGGTTGACAGAGGCCACTAGTGTCCACCAATTCTGAATTTTCAATAAAGTTATCAATCCAGCATAGGGACGACCCTTGCTATTTTTTCTGGCGGGATTGATAAGAGTGGTAAAACCATCACAGGTCGGAGAATCCCAAAGCCATGTTTCCTGCAAGCAAATGACAAAGACGTCATCCAAGGGTTCAGAGAAGGTATTGAAGAGATGGGTAAATCCTCGGGTATTCTATGAGAGTAGTGTTAGCTCTTGTTGAGGGGTATTATCTCATTGTTACTTACGAGGTCCCTTGGGTACTCTTTTCGCACTGGTATATCAACCTTCAGACGCCTGATGTGTCATGTCTTGATAGTTTGCTTGCGAGGGGGCTAAGGATTGTCGCAGTGCGAGTCGCTGATCGACCTTGCGAAACTTGTCTCTTTCGTCATTTTTTTTAACGTTTTTGGGTGATTTTATAGTAGTTGGTTCGACGGTGAGATCAAAGCCATAGAGCAAGAGATGTTCATTGCCTGTAGCAACAGATTTTTTACTGCAGCAGAAGAGATGTGCAATAATACTTGATCAGTAGACAGTTCAGTTATGTATTCGACAATTTTAATGTCATCAGAACAGATGGATCGTAATTGAGGGATGCAAGCAAATAGTTTTAATATATTTGCTCGATTTAAATTGACCTCATTTCCATCTGAATGAATATTTTGAAGCCGAAGTTTCCACAGACAAGAATTTATTTCTAGTTTAGAGGTCCCACCTGGACCAGAAGCTATGTGCGAGCTAGAATTCTGCTGGTTCATAGTTTGTTTAGGATTTAGTCTTGTGCATAGCAATGGCAGTTTGACCCTCTTCGTAATAGTTTGAGGTTGTTTTCCATGTGCTCCAGATTGTGGCTTCCGTGCGGCAGCAATTGCAGAGGAACTTCTCTCCTCAGATTGCACGAGCATAGCAGCCTCATTTGCATCGGTGCAACCATCAGTTGTGCCATCAGTGTCGACCGAATAGGTCGATAAGTTGCAGAGGTCAATAGATGAATCTGAGGTAGCACTTGAAATAGAGATGTCACTGGAGGCCACTCGCCGACGTTTAGCTGTGTTCTTAGAAGGTTGTGAGGTAATACCTGAGACTTGTGCGGAACAAATTGGAGCTGTGGGAACTTGCTTAGTAGAATGTGATTTCCGATCAAATAAACTTGTTTTCTTTGGAGTCGTGATGTTTCTTATGAATTTTTTCACAATTTGCTGAGCTTTTTCCTGACAAACCGTTTTTTTTTTTTGGATCTTTTGCGGGTTTAGCAGAGGCGCTTTGCAGGTTGATTTGTAAGCTAGTTGTTATAGTTTTGGCAGGACCTTTAAAGATGTTGTAGGTGTTGGCTGGCACAAGATCATGGGCCACTGCGTTGTTTTGTGCAAGAGGGTCCTTCGGCTGTGAACTGCTGTCTTGCGTCGAAGGGGTCTCGACATTCACTTTGCTTTGAGTACATTCGGAGTCAGCAGATGCAGTGCTCGCTGTAGGCGGGATTAAGACATCCTCTTTAACGAACAGTTCACAGGGTGCCAGACCATGTGAGGAAAGGGTTTTGAGTGTGGTTTCTCGCATGTCTGGTCAGTCCATTGAGGAAAACTTGGTGTTTTTACGCAACCATTTCACTGACTCAACCAGACTTTCGATTAGAGTATCATTTTGGCAATGGTGGCGAGCAGCCAAATCGCTCAGCCTTTCTTGCCACCTCAGGGATTTTTCGGCTTCCTTCTCCATCTGGACTTGCAAGAAGCCAGTGAAGTGCTCAATTTTGTCGATTTTTGTAGTCAGGTTTGAGATTGCAGCCCCTTGGTCACTTATTGTCCCTATCAGAGATTCAAGTAGTTTGGTAAATGGAGCAAGTGCAACAGCAGAGGCAGCCAGAACATTATTGTGAATCAGAGAGAGGGCGTCAACAGAGATACTGAGAGGAGGCGAAGTGAAATCATGGGACATTGAGGTGCATAATGAGCTCTCCAGATTGAATTGTGGATTTGAAGGAGCGAGGTTTCTAGTAAGATTTGAAGAATGGGTGTCTTCTTGAGGTTGAGTAGATAAGACCTGCGGAGTGCTTTCATTCAGCATGGACTTAGCACTCGTAGATGGAGTTTGAGGATTGCCTTTGGCTTTTAACTCTGAAATGCGTTGCAGTCGACTAGCCCGGGCAATAGCGCTCTGGTCTAGGTGATATTGGAGAGGTGGAGGCGCTTTTGGAAGAGTTGAAACAAGTGAGAGCAGAGGATCGACAGTAGCCATATTGGTGGAGTTCCACATGGAGAGACCAGAAACCTCAGGCGCTTGACATGCCAATGCACTGTCATTGCCTCATTCAGTGGTATCCACAGCCAGTCCAGAGAGGCTAACACCCTGTTTCGTCTTCAAGATGGATTTATTTAGTGAGCTAGGGAAAGAAATTGAAGCCAGTGGACTTGAGGCAGCCTCGGAGACCCTCGTGGAATATTTGTCGCTTGATGTTACATTATTATTTGAAGGAGGATTTGAAAGTAAAGGAAGCGTTTCCGTAAACGCTGGAAGTTGTTGTGAAGGAACATGAGCAACGGTACCCAAGGGTAAAGGTACGGTTTGTGAAGGAAAACCAGGTGTGAATTTCATTTGACAAAGAATATTGCTGTCAAAAGGTGGACAGGTTGGAACAGCATTTGAAAGAAGAAGCTGTGTTGTCGTAGGCTGATGCTTGCATAAGTTAGGGCCATACGACTGATTTGATCCATCGGAAATCGGGATCCTTAAGAGTTCCCGTCACTGACTAAAAAGGGCAGAGGCCCTTTTTCAGTCGAGGTCACTGAATTGACCAGAGAAGCAGATGCCAGAGCTGGCCAAGGGAATGAGGAGGCGATTGGGGCTGATTCGAGAGGATTTCCATGGAGGTTACGAGCAGGGGACTTTGGGGCTGCCGAAGTACTGGAAGAGATGCATGAGTGGTTTATGGAGGTAGCCGTATGAGCGCCTGTGTAGATTGGTAAACCTGTCACACAGTCGTCAAGGGGGGTGGCCAAGAGGATGGCAGAGTCACTGCCTATGTCGGTTCCTCCACGAACAAAAGCGTTAGCCGTCAAGGCAGGCTCACAGAGAGGTTGTTCATTGTTGGCAGTTAAAGATGAAACCTGAGTGGAGATTGCTCCAGTCGCATGGCGTGCAGCAAACGGTAAGCTAGGGGGGTCTGAGACTAAGCTCGGGCGGCCAGGCAGTGACGAAGTTGCAGTAGTCATTGAAGGCGCAACCGGAGCCTGAGCATGTGAAGGCGATGTAGCAAGGAGTGCACGACCAGCAGCTTTGCTTACCTTGACTCTAGAGGGTGCTTTTATCGTTGACCATGGATTGAGGCGTCGATGTTGCAAGGTTTTCTTGCGTGTCTGTGGGCCTTCGGTTAGGAGAGTCATTACATGCAGTTGAAGAGGGAAGGCAGGCGGGGCGGTGGACTAGGAGCGGACTAGGGTACAGCACCTTCACTCCCTGCAGCGCAGAAATGCAGGTTATGAGCATGCAGCCCAACAGAAACAGAAGCAGGACTGAAGACTGAAGAGTAGTGCAGCTCCTCTCAGATCAATAGATTATTCAGATACCAGGTAACCAGCTGACAGCGAAAACAGCAGAGTTCAGTCGCCCTTGTCTCCTCGTCGGGCCTAACGCTACAAGGGCGGCTGGGAGATGTTTTTAAAGTCACTTCCTCGGGGCGTGGCCTGTAGCCGGCATGTATCACGTGACTGGCTTTGCTGTGAATCAGCTGTGAATGAGGCCCAAGCTCTCTTCAAACTGCTGCTGGGGCTTGGCTGGACTGCAGACTTACGTGAGTTGGAGAGGGGCTGGCAGCATTCAATTTGAAGGTTCAAAAGAGGTAAGAAGGGTAACCAGCTGACAGTGAAAACAGCAGAGGTCAGTAGCCCTTGTCTCCTCGTCGGGTTTAACAATGGGAAAACATTTTTAGGATTCTGATCACAGATGCAATATGAGGGAATGAAAAGCAATGTGAACATTTGTTTTGCCACACATAAAAGGGACAGGCAGGACTTTGCAGTTTTGGTCAGAGCACAATGGGAACAATGGGGCAATTTTGTTTTTATTTTTTTTACCACACATGCAAAGGAAATACCAGGCTTCACACTTCTGATTTAAAATGAAGGGGATCAAAGGGGAATATCGTTTGGTACCCTGCACACTCACGTGGAAACAGGATTTTGGGATTAATTGTTTTGGCAAATCTTTATATCTATACCGTCTCAAAACACACTGGGAATAGCTTGTTGGTCTCGAATAGCAACAAAACACATCCCGTGATTTCTATAGGGGAATTCATTGATTTGCTTTAATTAAATATGCTAAGGATCTACACAGACACAAAGTATAGTTTTCTAGGGGAAATAACTTAACACTGCTTGAAAACGCAGGGCCTACACAATCTATGATTTTGGGGATAGTTTTACTTACAGGAGATGCCTTGTAATGGACATCAGGGAACAGCAGGGCACCTCTGGGGCAGCAAGGGTGTCAGTCAAGGATAGTCTCCTCTGAATCCTAAAAGGGTTCCCGGTCAGCTTCTATTCCTCCTGGTTCCTGTCTCCAATGCAAGATTTGGGGCCTCTCTGGTTGGCTATTTCTCGCAAGAGTTCAGCAGGAGGTTGCCTCCCAGAATAAGTGAATATGCCCAGTTCAAATGCAAACTGATTTACTTATAGGGCAAATGACATCCTAACTTGTCATGATTCCCGCGAAAGGGAATGGTTGGTTTTCTCTACCCACCTCCCACCTGTGTGCTAATAGGACAAGGAGATGATGGGTGTGAGTTAGGACAGCTGTCGGAGGAGAAAGCTTTGCCACCCCAAACTCAAATGTGGGCTCGGCATGTTCAAAACTGTAAAACTCAATCAACATGGCAAGTACCCTGATTTTTCAAATCTTTACATGTATTCATATATTTTTAAGAACTACATTTTAAGGCAAATCAGATAACGCTAATCAGAAGTCGGCACATCCTTTCTATGCAGAGATACAGTTTTTCTTCATTTACTCAGGAGCCGTATCAGTGAAAAATATACCACTTTATAGTTCTCATGTTAATTATTTCCTTCACCCGCACACCAACTTTCAAACCTCTCGGAATCAAGGGAAGGCCCAAATCAAATTTTTATTAATAACTTTATTTATGTTTATCACACAAACATTAGCATGGTTCAAAGGGGGATACTGTCACCTTCAATAGAAGCCTGGAATGACCGTAGTGGCATATACGCTGCCCTTTTTATGCAAGAATATGTATTTTTCCATTAACTAAACTACAGTCCTTTCTTTATTCTCTTTCAGTTTAATTTTCCCTTGAGCATGTGATCAGCCAGAGCCTGACTCATGTTTATGTTCGCCTCCCCCTTCAAGATCTGTGATGGCCCTGATTGCAACTCTAATGGACATTTTATGGGAATTGTGACCTGAAGGTTGCTTCTGCTGAAAGAACAGGCATGGCCTTATCTGTTTTCACTGTGGTTTAAATCTAAGCAATGTATTTCTTTCTATATTTTTAAGTAATGGCTCTGATTGATGGTTGACCACCAGACCTCCATCCCCTGGGCCAGCAGAGGAAAGGTATTTGAGGTTAAGTTCCATCTCAGGAGAAATTACTGTCTGCATGTAAAAGTCCTGTAGGCAACGGCTTTTAAACTCACACACAATGCATTTTACATGCCATTTTATAAGGCACCTGGGACTAATATGCAGGTGTAATGTAGTTCTTTAATCTCACAGTTGCAAAAAACATGAATATCACTTCTGGATTGTCCATATGTATAGGACAGTTATATAAGAAAACCATGTTCAAACTCTGAAAGTCTAGTGAGCACTTCTCTTAGCATACTGTCATTTGGATGAGGGAAAAACAAAATGGAAGTTCTTTTATTCCTTGTAAATGCAAGAAGCTTGGTTTCAATTACAATTTGGGGATCACATTCTCATGTTGCATACAGATATTGTACACGCTGTGGTCAGTTTAAGTAAAAGTGCAGCTCTCCATGGATTTAATAAAATAGCATTGTCAGCAACATGTCTTTCTTTTCCTTGCTGAAATGCACTGCACATATCTTTGAATTCTTCAGATTCAAGCCCACTTTCTTTCCTTTAAGATTTGGGCCTGTTTTGGGTTCAATAGGCCTCATCTCTGACATCATTTTTGTGCTGGCCTAATACCTCAATGGGCATTTGGCAATCACTCTGGCCTCTTTATTTCTGGCATTCAGGGGCTATACTTCACCTCACACAGGGATGTGCCTACTTGTGCCTTAAAATGTTTCTTCTGGCCTGCCCATCTTTAGCTTTGTGGCTCCAGTAAGAAACTGAAACACAAAAGGAGTGATTACATCAATTAGCACCCGCTGACTGCAAAAGTGCTACTGAATACAAAACTTTGAGATGCTAAAGCCATGCTTTCCACCTGTGGTACTAAATGGGGATGAGGCATTTGAAAAGTGTCTTTTCATTAATAGATAGTATTCTTCTTTCTTTTTTGGGTGGAGTATGTTTGCAGTGTTTTGCGACATTCTAAAAGACAGCACACAAAAATGTATAGGGAATACTGGGTTCTCGGCTGACCCTATGGGAAAGGGACAGTGCTGATTTTCAGATCTTTAATTGGAATATGCAAGTTTATTTTTCTTATTTTGTTCACTCGTACATCTATTTGGTCGAATGTTTCTAAATTGCAAAATTGTGTCTTCTTGTATTTATTACACAAACATAACTCTTTTTTAACCCTCTAATGTTGAGAACAATATTTCTGCTGCCACAGACTGGGGCATTTTGGTTAAAAAAAACAATATAGCCGCATTCTTTACTAACATCTGTCACTTGTGCTCCCTTTAAAAGGACTCATTTTGGCGACATGAAAGTTGGCGGCCAGGAATTGTGGCCTATGTTTTGATATTACAGGCACATCTCTGCCGCAGGCACAATTCCCATTGAGCCATTTTACTTGCTTGATAATCTTGGCCTGCAGGCTGAATACAGTTCTTTGCTGCAGGCACACAACCTCCTGAGCTATTTTACTCAGAGTTTGGAACTCTCTGCAACAGCTACATTAATCCACATAATTATATTATTTGCATTGGCAATTGGTGGGATTGGAACCTGTAACTTTCATATTTCTCACACAGGTCATCACTAAAGAAATACCCTTTTACAATAGCGACTTCATAAACTTTTTCTCCATCTCAATGGTTTTTAACGCAAAATACAGGTGGGATCAGAGATACATTCAAAATATTGAGAGTTTTGCTTCAGCTCACCCCTCCCCAGCAAACCACCAGATGAAAGTATGTCTGACCAGCAGATGAAGGGCAGGGACTTTGTTTGCACTTTCACACCTCTGCTCTGCATGTATTAAACCAAAAAAGTGACAGCAGTCTTTATTTACTGATCCTTTTAAAAGGATAAACATGATATACCTGAATGACTCAGGGCAACAGTCAAAGCAGTACTTCATGTATTTTATAGGGTAAACTATTTGTTTTTCAGTGATAATTAATTAAGCATTCAGCCAAAGCCGAATATCTCACTTTCAGCCAGAATTCGTCCGAGTACTTACTAGAAGCTGAATTTCAGTACTCCCCTGCTTATGTAAATTGAATCAATGGGCAAATGATCGAAGTGATGCTTGTCTTTCATCTGGCCAACTCGGTATGTGAAAGGTCAGGAGAACATAACGGAAGCAGAAACTACTGATTCAAAAAGAGTTCATAAAGGATAACACTTTTTTCAAGGATAAACTAAAATCCGCTGAGGCCCATTTGCAGGGTTAAATGGTAGAAACTCCAATTTAGCACTCCTCAGTTAATTAGTAAGGGACTCATTAAGGGCCTGATTCACAGAGCATAATCCTATGGGATTGCACCATTATAAAATGCTTCTGTGAATCAGGCCCTAAGAGTCTGGCACAATTACCCATGGCAATTCCACCAAACATGTTTACCGTAACTGGCACTCACTTTGGCCTTAGACTGCTACAGTACCAGTGCCAGCGTGGCAGTGTTATTCCCCATTATGTTGCCCCATCAGACTCCATTAGTGTTCAGCAGATTTACCACCGGCGATTGATCTGGTGGCGATAATCTCTCAATTTTTTGGAAGGGAATGCCTCCAGTCAAGTGCAGGAGGTGTTTCCTCTGATTTTCCTTTAAAATTGGATGAGTGGTAGAAATGGCGATAATCCTATTGCCTTCATTTATTACCACTACCACCATACTTGTAATTACAGCCTATAGGGCAGAGAGCCTCAAACTGTGAGGCGCGCCCGACCAGGGGGCATGGCCACATCCCTGCAGGGAGGGGAGGGCGCGAGAGCTCAGCATGAAGTGTAAAAAAATAAAAAGATGTATTTGTTATTTTTTTTATTTTTAGATTGGAGAAATGGGCTGGGGCAGCTTACATGGTCGAACTGGGCCATAAAACTGTCTGAGTCACCAAAGAAAAAGTGGCCCACAGTTGCAAATGGATATTCATTCCTTTAGTCACAGACAGTTTGAATAGCACCCAAGGGGGTGTTTTTTATTAAAATGTAAGCACATTTGGATATTTAAAGAATATGTATTCAGCAACAATGGTCAAAACTACTAGCTGCACAGTGAATTAACTCATCAAACTGGCCCACATTGGGCAAAAAAAGTGACCCATTTTGACTGGCCCACACTAGCATTTTGCCTTGCGGCTCATCTATAATGGGCGAGGGGGCGTCCACCCAGTGGCCCCCTCACCCGTTATGGAGGAGCCGAGGAGCCATCCCAGTGAAACACGAAGCGCTTCCTCGGTTGTCTTTTCCAGCTGAGGGAGTGCTCCTGGGCTTGATGAACTGTCAAAGTGAAATGTTGGTTCCCTTTGACAGTTCAGTTCCCCAGCTGCACATGCTCACTGAGGCATGCAATGCTGGGGGTGTTTTGCTTTGCCAGCCTTGCATAGCTCATGGAAATGCTGGCTGGGGCACTGCATGTCTGTATGTGCAAGGGGGGGGCTCCTGCGCCTCCTCACACATACGGACAGAGCAGTCTGGAGCTGGGCGTTTCAGCACCCACGCTCGGCCCCTGCAGAATGTACGCTTATGTTCATTTATTTTGTATTTAAATATGTGTATGGATGCGTGTATGCTTGTGTTATGAGTGAGTGTATGGTGATGGGTGCTTGTTTGAATAGTGATTGCTGTGTGAATTTGTGTGTGTGTGTGTGTTTGTTTTGGTCCGTTGAGCTGATTTTAGTGCTGTAGTAGAGGGGGCAAGGATGTGTTAGAGGGGGCAAGGAGGGTTGTACAACAAAGGCATTTAAAAATGCCTTTGTTGCACAATCCCTCTACCCACATGCCAAAATCAGCTCTCCTCCTGGGGCGCTGTGGAGCCCAGGGGACAGGGATGATATTTTTTGGCCCCCAAGCGCCTTGCATACACACATAGGGCCTCATTACGAGTCAGGCGGTCTGGATCGCCTGATCTCGAGTCCTGCAGGCGGAGGTGTCATTCCCGCCAGGTCTGACCTGGCGGGTTTAACACTGCCCGCCTGTAGGCAGACGTGGAAACACCAACACCATCACGAGATGGTGCCGGTGTTTCCATGGTCCCCATTCCCATTGATTCCTATGGGACTCAATGGGAATGGGGATTTACCGAATTCCGCCTCCGGAATTCCCGGGTCCGCAGAGTTGTAATGCCCCGGTAATTCCGGGAATCGCGGTGGCGGAATGGCAATTCGAGTCCGGCGTTAACCGAGCCGGAAAAACCGGCAGGTTACCGCCGGACTCGTAATGAGGCCCATAATCCTGTTGATTGTGTCAGGCACTTTGGGGCCCAGGGGACAGGGATGGTATCTTTTTACTGGACATCTATCATAGATGTCCAGTAAAAAATATCATGCCAGCCCTGGTGCCCCTCAGCGCCAATTGCAAGCTGTTTGGCTTTTTACCCACATTTTTTAAGTATGCTCCAAATTGCAACATTTTAACCAATTATTTAAAAAAGTTCACAGGGAAAATTCCCCAAGCCCCCCTTGATTGGTTGTTGGGTCGCTATGGTATATCTGATGCAAATATTTATGCCCCTCCACTTAAAAAATTCACCAGCCACCACTGGCCCTGGGAATGTGCTGGGAGCAGAGTGGGGGAGCCAGGGGACTGTGGTAGGAGCAGGATGGGCGCGGGCCATGGGATAATGGTGGGTGCAGGGTTTGGAGAGCCCAGCATCTGTGGTGGGATGGGCAGAGCACAGGAACCGGATAAGGAGTGGGATGAGGGAGTCCGGAGACTGTGATGGGAGCAGGTAGGGGAGCCCAGGGACTATACTGGGAGTAGGGTGCAGTGATGGCGAACAATATTTTATAGTCATTTGGACTTACTGTGCATTTGGCATTTTTGGGGGGGGCCTGGCCTGCTCACATTTTGCTCGGGGAGGGGCACAGGCCTAAAAAGTTTGAATACCACTGCTATAGGGCTTGATTACAAGTTTGGAGGTATCACGCCCGGAAATACCTCCTGACTTTGTTACCATTACCGCATGCGGTAATTACAGGGAGGTCTTTTAGGTCAGCAAAATAACATGTCATGCAGACCGTACCGCTATTCCCCATTTTAGAGTCCCATGGGGCTCCAGGGTGGTCTGGTAATTAGAACATGCAGTAATACCCCACCCATTAATTACCACATACAATACTAGTTTTGGATGGCAGTAAAATCCACTACACAAAACCAGCCGGCAAAATGAATTTCCAAAATGAAACTTTTAATTTAAAACACCCAGTAGCTGCAATTACTGAGTGTATACCATTACCGCCAAGCTCACAATCATCTTTTCAGCCAGGGGGAATAGATGTCTCTGCAGGACAGCGAATGTCCTACTGATAAATCTTCAGATTCACATATGTTCCTAATAAAACAGCCTTTTGGTAACTATAAGAAACCCTACATGATGGTTGGGCTCTCTAAAAGGAACCCCACATTCTTTGTCCATAGTGTATGGTTTTGTTGAGTTCCCTCCATTCGCGTCAGATGTGCTGTTCCAGGCTCGTCTCTGAACTGCTGAACGTGAAACGCAATCCGGGCAGCACAAGGCTGGTGAGAGGTTATGTCATTGGCAATGTAAGGAGACATTTTCTGTGTGTGGGTGGACTGCAGGGGTGCACCGAAACCTACATTTAGGGTGAGCGATGGGAGGGGCCACTTCAGAAAATAGGCGGGGCAAACTTGGAGGCTCCACCCTCACTGTTCTACCCCGGCCCATGGTCTGGTGTGGGGACCAACTATCAAATAGTATATTTTAAAGCGGAATATGCAGAGAGGCGATGGAACTGCGTTTGTTCAAGTACTTTCTTCTGAACAAACACAGTAAAACTATAACACCGTCAGTTTCGGGGAAAGGCTTCCCTCAACTCTCTGCCTACCAAAACACATCCAGGGGTGCACCTAGGTGAAAATGTAGGCAGGGCTAACCCTTCAAATGTTGGGAGAGGCGCTTACTTTAGAGATGGTGGAGGAGTGGCAAACTTACTTGTGCAGGGGCATCTAACTTCATTACTCATTGTAATGAGACCATTCTAGTGCAGCTTCAATGTTACAGTCAGTTAACTCTCTTCTTTAAGTCTGAAAACCCCCACTTCTTGCAGATCCTGAAGGTCCTAGAAAGTGTGAAAATGGCAGATGGTGTGCAATGAAAGACTCAATATCATAACATAACAGGACAAAGCAGAGTGTGGGGCAGTACTCTGGACGGCCCAAGCAACTTCTGTGGCGGGAGCAACAGGGGAGAAAATGTAATGTTGCTTCTAGCATAGTTAGTCCGTTATACTAGAATTTCTGGTTCACTGACTTGATGGTGAGGCTATGTCTACCTGCCAAATCAAGTGATACGGGACTGGGAGAGGACCAGTGCAGCATTAATGGAATTCTATGTGACAGTATTGGAGCCACTAGCAGAGGAGCAACCCTCGCAACCTAAAAGAATCTTGGGTTCTCCCCCTCCTGAAAAAACAAACTTTGGACCCCAACATTCCCACAAATTATAGACCCATCACCACGGTGCCTTTCTTACTAAAAATTTTAGACAAGGTAGCGTACACCCAAATCCAGAACTTCCTTGAGATAAACCATCTCCTTGGAACACGCCAATCCGGTTTCCGTCCGCAACACGGCACAGAAACAGCCCTTATTGACCTAAAGGCCCAAATAGACTCACTCAGAGACAAGGGCAAACTAGCTCTCCTTCTCCTTCTGGACCTCTCAGCCGCCTTTGATTTGGTGGACCACAGAGTCCTATGCAATCACTTGGACTCTGCGGCCCACTTCTCAGGGGAGGCTATAGTCTGGATACAGTCATTCCTTAGTGACAGGACCATGAGGGTGTTCCCTCCCGCAGCGGCAGCAGACCCTATTCCTATCACCTGCGGAGTGCCACAGGGATCCTGTGTCTCGCCAACACTCTATAACATCTTCACCATGCCACTCTTCGACGATCACGATAATGTGGGTATCACCTATACCAACTACGCAGACGATACCCAGATTCTCCTACCACTTACTGGGGATTATGTGGAAGACCTGGCTCTGGTGAACAGAGTCTACAGCATCGTTCAAGCATGGATGGCCAACCATGGCCTATGCTTGAACGATGACAAAACAGAGCTTATCATCCTGGGCACTGCAGCCCGCATCTTCAAACTCAACCAAAACTACTCAGCCTTCATCATCGATGGCAACACTATCAAGGTCGCCAGAGAAGTAAAAACCTTAGGTTTCTACCTTGATGCAACACTATCCTTAACCAAGCAGGTGAACTCACTGGCCTCATCCACGGCCTATACATGTAAATTAATACGAGCTGGGAAACATTTCTTATCAGATGACAGTTGTCTTATCCTAGCCAGAGCCCTCATCTTATCAGAATTAGATTATTGTAACGCCCTTTACATAGGGACAACGAAACAAATCATCAATAGAATCCAAGTGCTCCAAAATAATGCACTTAGAGTGGCCTTAAGCATCCCTAGAAGAGCACATATCTCAGAAATAAGACGTAAACACAAATGGCTTTCTACTCAAGAAAAAATTAACCTTAAATCTGCCTCCATCATCCACAAATGTTTAAATAGCAAAGCCCACAGCTACCTTTCAGAACGTTTCAATAGGAAAAATCCCTCCAGACCTACAAGGACAGTCAGCCCTAACTGCCTCCTAGTGCCCAGATTTAAACTTACCACTATTGAAGGATCCAGCTTCCCAGTCAAGGCAGTTGAGTTATGGAATGCCCTACCTCTTGCACTTAGAACCGACCAAACGTTCAACGACTTCAGAAAGAATACCATAAAATGGCTCACCGAGAATGCACCATAAATGACACTCTACCTCTCGCACCTCCACTTGTACTCTACCTGACTTGCTATTTTGTTCGCCATTGATTTGACTGTTTGGTGGCGCTCTATCTGCACTTGTACTTGTCTCACCTGTAGAGCCAAAAAACTGTCGACTATGTAACTTGCTTGTTCTGTAACTTGTAACTTCTGTAACCAAGCTGTAAACTTCCTTGTCTCTTGCGCACTGCTACCTCAGGGTCAGGTGCGCATAACAAATAAACAAACAAACAAACAAACAAGGGTACATCAATGTGTCCCTACACTTTTTAAAACTGTCCTATTGTAAGGGTTTAAACGTAATCACTTATAAGCACTCCAATTGTTGCAGTTGTAGTCAGGGTGAGATTACAGTATTTGCCCGGGATCAAACACTTACCCTAAACAGCGAAGCAGGGATTTTAACTCACTCTACAATTTGGGCACGGCCACCTTCTTCCGCACTTTACTTGGAACAAATATTTAAGGTTTGGGTGTCAAGCCCTACAATAATACTGTCCTATAGAGTTTACTAGCAAAATACACAAATTGCATAGTAAAGCATCCTGACAACATCTAAATCATTGTAGCAGCATGTTGGGCCAAAATAATATCAGTGTACCTTTATTTTCCACATCCTGAATGGAAGACTATAAGATGCAAAAGGCAAAATGTCTATTTTCCCACTTTATTTTCAGCGCTTTAAGACACACAATAAAATAATTTGTGTCATAAACTCACTTAGGTTTGGAGGTTCTTCACAAACCTCCAGCATGTTCTTATGTATAGTTTTAATAACATTCAACTAAGGACATCAAAGCAAACTTTATTTTTTTGCATATCCAGCTATTAGACGTTATGGGTATGAACACATTTTCAAAGGGTGCTTTACTGTGTTGCTCACTTTAACTGTCACAGATTGGCAAGGTGACTGGTGGTCTTTCAGTTGGAAATTCACCATCATGCATAAGCAAGGCTATGCTGCTGATGACAAAAAAAATGTGTTGTCGAGTTTATTACGGCACTGGCTGCAGAGCCAGGGATGCAGCATGTGTCTCTCAGGGGGGCCGTGACTCGGGAAACGGGCAGTGCTTGATCATCCGAGACGAGCAGATAGTAGATCCGAGCTGAGCAGATAGTAGGTTTGCTTCGGAAGAAACAAAATGCGCCCAGAAGCATGTACCTGATCCTTTGAACTGTTAAAGGGCACGGAACACCACCCCTCAGCTAACATTTTGGGGCGGGCGCATCTGTCCTTTCAGCTCAATGACATTGCGTGCCTGGTGGTGTGGCCACGGCAGATTCAAAATGACCATCAACTTCTCTCGCCCCGTAATCGATGATTCTCAGTGCCTTTTGGGTTGTGATACCAGCCAATAGCAGATTCCATTGTTGGATTGAATCTCCTGTGAAGGAAGGGAGGGAGGAAGGAAGGAAGGAAGGAAGGAAGGAAGGAAGGAAGGAAGGAAGGAAGGAAGGAAGGAAGGAAGGAAGGAAGGAAGGAAGGAAGGAAGGAAGGAAGGAAGGAAGGAAGGAAGGAAGGAAGGATGTAAATGGAAGGAAGAGGAGTCAGGGAGGAAGGGAGGAAGGAAATGGAAGGAAGGAAGAGGGGGAGGGAGGGAGGAAGGAAGGAAGGAAGGAAGGAAGGAAGGAAGGAAGGAAGGAAGGAAGGAAGGAAGGAAGGAAGGAAGGAAGGAAGGAAGGAAGGAAGGAAGGAAGGAAGGAAGGAAGGAAGGAAGGAAGGAAGGAAGGAAGGGAGGAAGGAAATGGCAGGAAGGAAGAGGAGGGAGGAAGGAAGTTTGTCTTCCCCCTTTATTTTAAATAGAAAGGTACTATTTCCAGCTTTTTTCACTAAAGTACCTGTCACGGCCGTGCTTTTTTTTCTGTCTTGGCCTTACGCGTCTTTCATCCTTACCATGTATACGCAGCGTCTCTTGCTTAGAGCTGCACCCCGTGGCTCTTTTTGCAGTAAAACAAACTTCCCTTAAAGCCCCTTCGCCTAGCCTGCCACCGCCAAGACACAAGTACCCTTCTATTTCCGCCCTGTCACTGAAATGGAAGCACAAGAAATATTAAACAATCTAAAACCCTCCAGATGCAAAAGGGACATCTGCCCTGCATCAGTCATCAAAGACTGTGCAGTAACCTTAATCCCATTCGTCACCACATTCATCAATAATAATAATATCTTTAATGTGATTTAGTTTCAATAGTAAACTTTACACATATACATCATAACAATATACACCATATAAAAGCAATCAATATATGTACATTAATAGAATAAAATAATATACAATACATTTATACCAACATCAGATTGAGCACCGCTTACAAATAATCCTTATCTCTTAGTCATAATTCATCAATGCCTCCTTTGCCTCTAGCAGGGTCTCCACCTCGCTGAAAGAAACATGGACCCTTCTACTACTAAAAGAACCTTCACTTGATCCGGCCTCACTGAGTAACTACCGACCAATTGCAACTGCCATTCCTGCTAAAAATACTTGATAGAGCAGCCTATATACAAATTCAGCACTTCCTAGAATCCCACCAAATATTAGGCTTATGCCAATCTGGCCTCATCCCGAGTTGGGCGTTAACCCCAGCAGTATTACCGCCAGGGATATTAGCATTACCGCCAAACCCCCGGCGCTATTAGCGCCAGATCAAAGGTTTGGCAGAACGGTAAATTCCCATTCCCCATTGAGCCCATTCGGGAATTCCCCATTCCCCATTCCCCATTGGGCCCAATGGGAATTTTCGGCACTATTACCGCCAGCGGTACTACCGCTGGCGGTAATAGCACCAAAAATCATCAAAATCGCGACGGATTTGCCCCCAGCTCAGAGGGGGTAAATTCACCAAGCCCGTAATTTGGCAGATCCTTAAATGTGGCGGAAATAGCATTACCGCTGCATTTAAGGGTTACCGCCAAACTCGTGATGAGGCAGAAGGCTAGAGATCAGAGTCAGCCCTGTTAGACTTGAAAAAACAAATGGACGCCCTCAAAGATGAAGGCAAGCCCTCTCTCCTTCTCCTCCAAGACCTCTCAGCCGCCTTTGATCTGGTCGACCATAAAATCCTCTGCAGTCACCTTACCTCCGCAACCAACTTCTCTGATCAAGCCACGGCTTGGATTACCTCCTTCCTAGATGAGAGGTCCACCCGATTCGTCCCTGAAGTCGCCTCTACCCACCCCCTTCACCAATCACATGTGGAGTCCCCCAAGGCTAATGTGCCTCCCCCACGCTTTATAACATATTCACTAAACCCCTTTTCGACCTCCAGGACTCAATTGGAGTCGCCTATACGAACCACACTGATGACACACAGATCCTGATTTCCCTCTCAGGCAACTACACAGAAGACTCACTTACCTTGAACACAATCTACTCTACTATCCAAACCTGTATGGCTTCGAATGGCCTTTGTCTAAACGATGAAAAAACGCAGATCCTGCTGGTTGGTTCCCCTTCAGCCCTAAAAAATCTAAGTCCACTCTATGCCAATTTCAGCATTGACCAGCTTAATATCACTGTCTCAGCCTCAGTAAAGAGGTGTCTACTTGGACTCTTCACTTTCCATGACACACCAGTTGAATCATATTGCCACTTCAGCGGCCTACACCACAAAACTCATGAATGCTGTCAGACCTTTCCTAGCCCCAGCCAATTGCCTCCCTATTGCCAGAGCCATCATCGGGGCAAGACTTGACTACTGCAATGCTCTATTTGCATGCACATCCACTAGCAATGTCCACATATTACAAGTCATCCAAAACAATGTCATCACAGCTGCCTTCAACATCCCAAAAAGGGAGCATATTTCGGAAGCAAGAAGAAATGCACATTGGCTGCCAATCAAAGGAAGTATCATCTTTAAAACAGTGGCTACCACCTACAAAGGTCTCTCCAAGACAGCGCTGCCCTATCTGTCTCAAAGTCGAGTCAAAGCTCAATCCTCTAGACCAGTAAGAAAGGCCTATGCGCACAGACTAGTCATTCCAATAACTAAGAGAGCAAAAAGTGAAGGCTCGAGCTTTCCCTCAGTTGCCGCTCTCCAGTCGAACGCCCTCCCGTCACACTTGAGAGCGCAGCAATCTTAGTGGATGTTCAGAAAGGCTCTGAAAACATGGTTATTCACCTAAAGACTTCCTAACCATTCTACTCCTTGGTTATTTCCATTGTAAGTCATGTAAAAGTACCTGGTTGTAGCAGCACCTAGATGCCTGAGGGTTTTGTGCGCTTAATAAATGTTGTCATGGGAAATGTCCTTGCAGCAGGTGAAATCACAGGCACACAGGTGGCTTTGGAAATGCACACTTGGGCTTCATTTTTGCAAATACATTCGCTTTCCACCAAAACCTTCTACCTTTCATACTACAACTACACGGCCCCCCTCTATGTCCGTATAGATGGTGACCAGCCATTTGCAACCTGGACTTGGTACTGACCCTAATATACGTAATAGTCATTTTACTGGCCAGAGGAGAAGCTCACTCAGAACTTGTAGGCCATGTCCCTCGGGTACAGGACACAATCAACCCCAGGCATATTACAGGCTTGTTGGACCTTACTAGTGAGCTGTAATATGCTTCTTTAGGTGTAGCAAGCCAGAGACACTTTCTTGCAGAGAAGATACGTTATTTACACAGGCATAAGTATTTGCATGTGCAAAGAACGCGCTGCAGCTGGTAGGAATGTATTGTTGAGGAGTGAAACTGTCCCCCGTCTGTTGACAATGGTGCATTCCTTGCTTCGCCGCCCAGTGAAAACAAGGGATAGGTAGCCGTTTTTGCCAGAGGGGGAAACACAGCAGGGAAAACCTGTAATGTCACAACCGTCAAGGCCCATCAGAATGTGTATCAATAAATTAAAGCACTGGTCTTCAAATTGTGAGGCTGGCCCCCGGGGCCCGAAAGGTCTCCAGGGGGGCGCAAGGCTCTCCCAAAAGGGAGTAGGTGACTGATTTTAATAGAAAATATAAGCAGAAATGACATCTGCGGGGCTCAGCACCAATATTTATTAATCAAGAGGGTGCTCAGCAACAGCATTTTTACGCACGGGGGTAGTGGGGTTGATTACCACTGAAAGTATCCTGGCCCGTTGCCACCTCCCTGAATGTGAAGAATTGTAACTCAAGTAAACTGCCTGAGACTGGCTCCCCTACCCTGGGGGAGTGTTCAGGTCGTACAGGTTAGTAGATGGGATCTCCTTCAGCTCAAACCAAAGCTTCACAAAAGAGTGTGTGCTGACCGAACCTTGTACAAAGGGGAAAGGCACAAGTTTTCTTTTCCAGCAGCGTTGCATAGAGGGAGCAATGAAGGTGGACACAGAATTGCCTCAATGAGTCCATTATTCACCTACATTTATTGTGGCCTTATTTAGACTCATTACCACCCAACTTCATTAGCGTTAGCGCTCACCCATCTGGCAGTATTACCGCCAGATCATGGGTTTGGCTCTGTTAGTCCCCATTGGGTGCATTGGACCCAATGGGGAATGTTGGGGAATTTTTGGCGTAATTACCCTGTGTAATACCGCCGGCGGTAATTGCACCGAAAATTGGCATTTTTCCAGCATTTTTACCCCCAGCTGAGCTGGAGGTAAACACGCCAGACTCAAGATTGAGCAGACCGTTAAAGGCAGCGGTAACACAGTTACCGCCACATTTGAGGGCTACCACCCAACTCGTGACCAGGCCCATAATGTGTTATCGTCTAATACTGCATATTTCTCATGCTGTCCTATTTACGTGCGCAATCAGATGTTCTTTTACTCATGTATCTTATCACTTATAGTTATGAGTTCATTCGATAATAGGTTTTTAATGTCTTTAAAGGAAGAAGAGAAGATGATTATTCACAAAAGATTCTAATTACAAAAATGCTTGATGTTCATGATCTTGATTTAACCCATTCTCAATCCCCCTCATGGTGTAAATCCAAAAAGCTACGCTTTATCTCAGTTTTAGTTCCCAATTACCACTGATGACCAATGGTGCAATCCATTCCCATCCAAGAAACCTTACTTTATTAGGTGCTGCACCAGTATGCTCGTGTTGCCGATGTACACTACATGGTTGTTGCAAACCGTTGTTACGTATACCTCTTAAATATTCCCTGATGCATTCTCTTATATTTCTGATGGTACTACCTTGATCTTTCTTTCCAAATATACGTATGATTCACAATACCACCCATTTTTGATTACAGTTCATAATGATTGGCATTCGGCAATGCAATCTTTTTTGTCTGATCAAATGCATAGATGCAGGTTGTACATTTTCCACATTTATAAAAATCCCTTTGGTTTCTGTAACAAGCGTGTTTCTTCAGTTACTTTTCTAAGAAAATGTGGATTGTCTTTGTTTTGCAGTGTCTGTTGGGAAGGGAAGAGGCTCTTCCCACGCCCCTAGCCGATACCGAATGAGAAATAGATGCTAAGAGAGCACATCCAGGCAGCAGGGGGGATGGAGGGTGCACAGCCACCGTAGTGCATGCATTAGAAGCTATATTTATTTATTTTATTTTTTACATTTATAAAGCGCACAAAACTGCCCTTGGGCATCATGGCGCGGCTACAGGAAGGCTTACTTAGTTGCAGATAATGACAAAAAGACACAAATAAAATGACAACGAGCCAGTCCGAGATTCGTAAGGGTTACAGGCAAATCTGGTACTGACAAAAAAAACGACTGTACATGAAATACTCATGTAGTGGAACGAGAGCAGCTTAGTAGGAGGTTAAGGGTTACAGGTGAACCGGCTACTACACATAAGTATCATATTGCACCCGCAGGTAAGAGCTGGCAGGTGGTGCTAAGGTGTGCGTGTGTGCTTTAAATGAATAACCTCGTTTTCAGGGCTTTGCGGAAGGCAATGTGAGAGGGTTCATTCCTCAGTGATGGTGGCAGGGCGTTCCATTGTTTAGAGGTGATGAAAGGGAAGCTGGCACCATCAGCCTCAGCCCACTTAACCAAGGGGGTGTAGAGTTGTTGGACCAGTGTGCTCTGGTGGGCCTGGACGAGACTACTCTAACTAGTTTCTCCTAAAGGTATGCTGGGGATGTGTGTGTCCGGCACTTATGAGTGATGGCAAGTGTCTTGAAAAGGATGCGCTCTTTAACAGGGACCCAGTTTGCGGAGCGTCTAGCAGCTAAGATGTGTTCCCTCTTGGGTATGTTGAGGGCCATGCAGAGAGCGTTATTTTGAATTGTTTGAAGTCTGTTGACATTCTTTTGCTGAAGTGCCAGCTAAGAGGACATTGCAGTAGTCTAGTTTAGCACCTATAGTGGCTCTGGCAATGGAGAGACAGGTCTGGGTAGATAGGAAGGGTTTGACTGCGTTGTACAGCTTGGTGGAGTAAGATGCTAAAGATGCAATTGCGTTTACTTGACGTGACATGGATAGTGTGCAGTCCAGGTAGACACCAAGAGTCTTAACGGAGGTTGACACAGGAATCTGAGTGTTGTCGACAGTGAAAGAGGTATACTGCCTGTTGAGTTTATTGAGTGTTTCCTTGGGACCGACTAGAAGGATTTCGGTTTTGTCTCCATTTAGGCAGAGCCTGTTGGCCTCCATCCAGGCTTGGATGGTGGCGTAGACGGAGTCTAGTGTTTTCGTGTCCGCTTCGTAGGTGCCTGAGAGGCGGAGGAGGACCTGGGTGTCATCAACATAGTTCGTGTAGGCTATGCCGACCACATCCAGGATGTCAAAGAGTGGTTTGGTAAAAATATTGTAATGGGTGGGAGAGATACAAGAGACCTGCGGGACTTTACAGTGTATAGCGGAGGGCGCTGCACAGGCCTGGTCTGAGAATACTCTCATGGCTCTCCCTTCTAGGAAGGAGGAGATCCAAGCAGTGGCTTTATGGGACAACTGAGCTGAGGTAGTGAGGTGTCTGCATAGGGTCTTAAGGTCCACTAGGTGAAACGCTGCATATAGGTTGAGGAGGAGGAGTCGTGCCGGTTTCCCTTCATTGATCATTTCACATAGTTGTTTTTTTAAGTCCAGTAAGGCTGATTCAGTGCCATGACCCAGGCGGAAACCCGATTGACGCTTACCTAGAATGCAGTTAGTTTCTAAGAAATGTTGGACCTGAATGTATGCTGCTTTGTCCAGAATTTTTAGGAGGAATGGGACAGTGGTGATGGGACGGTAGTTGTTAGGGGAGGTTGGGTCTATAGATGTTTTTTTTAGGAGCAGGCATACCCAGGCTTCTTTCAGGCAAGGGGGGACCATACTTGATACAAATGAGGCATTTATGAATGCAGTGAGGAATGGGGCTAGGGTGGTTGCGCAGTCCTTTATTTTTTTTAGCATGGCTGTTTTTATGCTAGGGCACCAAGGTTCATCTTTCGAGATGACCTGTGTGATAGGATCAGGGTCACTACTTCCCTGACGATAGCTAACATCTCCTTAGATTCCGATTTTGCATTAGTAATTCTGGTGTTGAAGGAGGTGGATTTAGCAAGGATGTTGGCTTTTTTATATTGAGTAGCTATCATGTTGAATTCTTTTTCCGCTGCGAACCATGAATTGGCATGTTTTACTGATTTCACTTTTTTAGAGATAGTGGGACTAAGGATTCCACTGCTATCTTGAGTGTATCGTTGTAGATTTCTGCTAGCAAGATAGGGTCATTTGAGAAAAGAGGTTTGAAAACAGGCAAGTCGAGATAAGGTAGAAGGTTCTCTTTAGTTAGTTTACGGGAACTTCTAGCAAGTGTGGGCGGTGATAGTAAGGTGTGAATTTTGGTTTTGGTATTTTTGGGGATGGAAAAAAGAATAACATGGTGGTCTGTCCAGGGGCAGGGAGAGTTAGAGCTGACTGAGGCGGAGCAGTTGTGGTCCACAATCCAATCTAGGATTCTGCATTTTGAGTGAGTGAGGCTGTTCACTAATTGTTGGAATCCCATGGTGTTTAGGGCTTTGGCGAGCGAGTTGCCATGCAGGTCTTTAGGGTCATTGAATCCCAGGTTGAGATTGCCAAGGAGAATGGATTTGGTAGCAGCTTTTAGGTTGTTACCAATGAGGTGTAGCAGGTTTTCGTTGAAGTTGGCTGCTGGTCCAGGAGGTCGGTAAATGATGTAGATTGAAATGGTGCAGCTGGGCGATGGAGAGAGCTTGAGTTTCCATGACAGCTAGGAGGGCTAGGTTCTGGGTGGTGAGAAGGTCCAGGATCTCAGTGGAGTGAGCTGGAATAGAGCGTGCATTCATGATGGCGCAATGAAGGGGAATGGGGAGGTGCGTAGAGTTGGAGGAGGATGGGCCGTGTGAGTGGCTGTGGAGTGGTGTGGTTTGGGTGACCTTGTCTGTCGGTAGAGCCTTTGTGAGGGCTGGGTGCGATGGTGGGGTGTGTCTTCAAGTACACAACCGAACTGTTGCGAAGGGCCTGAATTGGCTGAGCAATTGATGAGGAGCTTATAGCTTTGGGCGATGAAGTGTTTTCAGGAGAGACTTTTGTTATGGGTGGGTGGACATACATTTAGTGGATATGAGGGCCTGAGATGGTGAGAGTAGCTGGTCTTGGGTGTGGCTGAGAGGACTGCAGTAGAGCTGGTGCAACTGGGACCCTAATTGGGGCGCTTAGGTCTTGGTAGGAGGGGGGTGATGGGTGGGGTAAGAGTGAGCTCTGAGTAGCTACAGAGTTGGTGGTGAGACAGGCGGAGGATGAGGAATGATTGTTAGTAGCAGAATCAGTACAGGACCCAACAAAGGAAAGTGTGGGGTGCCTGGTTGCAGGTTGCATGAAAGTCTCAGCAGATTGATGTCAATTTTGGGAGAGAGACCACTTGCCTGGTGCGTATGAGCTCTGGTGTTGCTAGGGTAGGTCTGCCGCCGCAAGAATAGGCGAGCGTAGGACCTAGAGGGGAAGGTGCAGACGCCAGTACGCTAGGCTGGGGTGAGTAGATGCGGGTGTGATCACAATCTTGGTGACTGGCAGCCATCTTAGAAGTTAGGCCCAGGCGCAGCAAACATCATTATGCGTGTTAGTATTAGATCCCTTGAATGAGTGCAAACATCACCCCCCAACCTGATCAGGTTTTAGAACCCATACAATCCTCCATTGTCCAAGAGGCTACAGGCCCTTGCGCCATGCAAGATCCTGAGAAGGGAGCAGAGCGCCTTTTGGCGTACCATCCCACGGAATAGATAGCAAGGCCTTCCTGCCTCCAATTATCCCCACATGCCCACATGAGATATACAGACAGAAGTGGACTGGGAACCAAAAGAGGCCCTGGAAATAATTTTAAAAGGGGCCCCATATCTACACATTTTCAACAAGCCCAACCATTTTCTTATGGGAAAATGTGGAAATACAATGGGTTACCACACAAAAGAGGCCCAGGGTGCAGAGGCCTACTGGGAAATCTCCAGAGTTCCCTATAGGTCAGTTCACCCCTGTTCACAGATCCTTTCATCCTGAGACTCCTGTATGCCACAGCACCATTCAGACCCAGACCACTGACCATAAAACTTTTACACCCCTTGATCGATCACCAAGATCAGAAGGCAAGGCTATCGCGCCTTCAGAAATGTGTCATGTGATTTGTGCAGCGAGGTAAAGGGTGCCATCAAACTGTAGTCTAAAACGAAGGTGGAGGAAATTGGGGCTGATCTGTCTGGGAGTGAGTGGAATGTGTGAGTTAGTGTGACCTCGGCTCTCCCCTGGGCTTATCCCTGCATCTGCTAGGTACATTGTTACAACAATAAAATAACATTGGTTTTGCAAATAACTAATTAATTGTTAGGCCAGCTTCACTGCGGATGATGAGCCCAGTAACGCCCACGTGGACGAAGATGGACAGATGAAGATGGACCAACAGCTTGGCATCCCTTATGGAGCAGGCCCTCGATGTATAGGGCCCCTCCAGACAGTATTATAGAATTGTACTATATGTAATTAGGTCATCAGTGACTTCGTTTGTGCTTATAATGTGCTGCACATGCCTACAGAGAACAGAACGATGGTGGCAGCAGAGTTCTTTGCTAATGCACTTCTATTTTGTAGAAATAAATACTTGTAATCCTTCCAAGCAGTGTCTTGTGCCTTTTTCCCTAGCGGGCTGTATTTTTTCTGGTGTGAGCGTGCAGGTCATGTCTCAGCTTTTCTGGAAATTATCTCGGTTTTATCATCTAAATATGGACATAATTCTTTATCTACCAACAACACATGCCAATTTGTGTTAACCTTTTTGTTACATTGTGATTGTTTCTTGAAGATCTTATGATAAATGGAACCTTTTCTGTCATTTCTTTCAATGTTGACACTTTCTCTAAACTGACATGACTTGATTGTTTTTCTACATATCACCTTGACTCACATACTTTTTTCATATGATGACCCCTTTCTAAAAACTCGTCCTCAAGTTACACATCCCACATGTTTAGGCATTACACAAGGCTATCCCCTGGGTTGCCCACCTCTTGCAAACAATGGTCTCATACAGCACATGTGTCTTGCAGTTTGCACATAGCTTACAGACTCAGGTCTGAAACGTTAGGGCTATCTTCAGGCTACAGGTACCAAACAGGCTAAGTTCATAGACACAGATGTTTTTCTTTCAAACCATAACTCTCCCATCTCTGAAGCCAAATAATCCCCAAAATGTTTGTATGTTTCCTTCTGCAGTTTGACTTCTGTTCCTGGATGCCCAATGCTCCTGTCTCCATGAGAAACCCTCCACCCAGTGTAAAGGGCAGAGGCACGATGGAGAGCGTCTTGGAGACCCTGCCAGAGGTGAGCAGCACCTGCACCTCCATCTCAGTCTTCTGGATGCTGACTCGTGGGTCCGCGGACATTGTAAGTACTCAGCATACCTCAAGTACTGTTGTACCTGTACTGTGTGAAGGTGGGTATGTTTGTGCTGTTACTGTGCTTAGGTTAAGATTGCACAGCTTCTGGTCATGTAGCACCATTTGTGTGTGAAGGAAGCTTGCACCACTGTAGTCCATTCTATGCATGTTCAGCGTAAGGGTAAAGGTTACACTGCCTGTGTTGTACCCATTGCTTGGGTGATGGGAATATGAACTGTGGCAGTCTCTCTGTAGCTACCAATCCTGTAACTTAGAACTGTTACCTGGCCCCACCCCTGTCCACTAAGTGGCTCAAAAGGTAAAAACAAAAAGGAAACAATTAAAACAGACCTTGCCAAAGATCCCAAAATGGTGGAATGCCCCTGGGAATAAAGGACAACCAAAATTTCTGTATTTCATATTTTTTTCTCTGTCTATCATGGAAAGGGAGAAGAGGCTACATGTACTCCCTTCTCCCTTTCCATGGCGGCCATTTTTTTGTTTACCTTTTTTTCATTTACTTCAATGCTACCATGGAAAGGGAGAAGGGACTATGCGTATTCCCTTCTCCCATTCCATGGCAGCCATTTTCTTTGTTTACTATGGCCGCCATGGGAAGGGAGAATGGACTACGTTTCCCAGTACGTGGCAGTCATTTCTTTTTTCTTTTTTTTTTGGCTGCAAAACGCAACGCGCCTAGCAACTAAAAAAAAACACCATTGGTACCCCAGTCTAATGGGCCAGGGTAATAATGGCAATAAGCCCCTCGCCACGGGGGCATTACAACATCAGGTAATGTCTGCGTGTCAGGTAATGCTCGGGCATGTAGCTATGGGCCCTGGGGCCATTACCTGATGCGATTATGCCCCTGCCGCTCAGTTCTTATTGCCTAAACATAACATGCAAATATTAGTAATGTACCTGTTAAGGATTTCAATCAGGCGATACACTCTTCTCCCGGCCTAGTGTGCAGCGCAATGGAAAAACGTATTTAAGATATAGATTCAATTATTTCAAAGATGTACCACTCGTATCACACCCCTTACTTTACGAATACCCCAGGCCACGCTGGACCAGAAATCAGGCTGGTTTGTAAAAGGTATTATTTATTTACTTGGTTAAGATCAAAATCACAATATATATTTTAATAGATACACAACAATCACCAATGGGGTGACAGAACGCTGAATAATATCTTTAGTACACTAGGAATAGGTAATAAGCAAAACAAAGACAGCACAGAAAATAATATTTTTGTGTTGGTTGAGATCAGATAGCACTGTGGTTAGCAGTTCCCCCTGCAACCCTTCTTAACCCGCCCAATAGGCAATGTCAAGAGATAGGAGGATAGAGCAGGTATTCAGGAATGTACAGGTCAAACAGTGTCTCACATCCCCCTTCCCCCTTTACACAGAAAGAGAAAAACGAAGTGGGCTTTTCAATTGTCAGAATGACTTTTAAAATCTTTAGCATAGACTGGGCAAAAACACCAAATACGGTCTAAAATACTTAAATTGCTCTAAATTTTTATGGGAGCCGCTTTGAATAGTTGCACACAAACACAAGCAATGATTTAATGCGAATAAAACATTTGAAATCTTAAAATCCAAGTTGGAAGCAGTTTAGAGCTATTTTACACGTGTGAACATTTCTCAAAATTAAATTTGCGGCAAACTTTTCAGTGCGCGATATTCGCGATAACGGGAGAATCACACTGAGTTGAAAAGGTACAGATGTTAGCTACAAATAGGAGTTGAAATTTTGTTTCTATCACGGAAACTGAGGGAGTTACAGAAGTTTTAGTGAAGGTCGTTTTTGTAAAATAGGCGCGAGAATGAAACGGAAATGCACTTTAGAAATGACAAATGCGTTTGCTTACACTATATTGAAGACTACCAAAAAGTAGAATGTCACACAGGAAGGTCATTTACGGCAGATTATAACAGTTCAGGTGTGATACTCTGCTTTCTGGTTGGGTTTGGGAATTACTTTCTTAATCAATCAATAGGAAGTTAGGACTTAGGAACACATGTGAGAGAAGAATCCATGCAAAGATAGTTCTGACAATTCTGGTTCTAAATAAAAGATAGGATGGGTAGAAGCTAGGGACAAGACTATGCAAAGGACATGCGCTATATGACACAGTTCTTCCTATTGATACTCACTGGATAAGTTTTAAATGGGACCGTCAGGATTCTGGACCTATCAGGGACTGACAGCTGGGCACATCGGACTGGGCAGAATCAGCAAGGCGCTCTGGCCCCAGCACGGCACAGGACTGGACAGGGTCGGCAAGGCGCTCTGGTCACTGCACGGCACAGGACTGGACGGGATCTGCCCTTCTTGGTTGTGAGGATTTTTAATTCAGCAGGCAAGCAGTAACAGCACAGCCCGGCTGTATTATGATGCTTCCCCTAGGCTTTTGGGGTTCTGTTCTAGAATTTGAGGCCTAGCTGAGAATGGTTCAGCTATGCAATTGGCCCTTGCTTTGCCAAGTTTCTGGAGTCTGGAACAAGGAAGATGTAGATTTCAGCAGCAGGGTGCTCCGCCAGCATCAGGATGGTCAGTGGATCTGTGTGTCCCTATGTCTGGTGAGCTGTCTCTCTTTATGCTATGAAATGACATCATACAGGGGGTGTGTGGGCCGGCTTATCTAAGCTTGCCCCTTTGTGCTGGGATAGGGTCAATACTTCATCTCTGCCTTGCAATTTGAGTGATTGACTCAAGGCTTGGTGATGTCAGGTTTATGATTCTCTTTTACAATCCTCAGAGACCTCCCTTTAGCCACTGGTCTCAAAATCGGATTTTACCTTATAAACACATTTCTACATTAGTTACTTTTATACAAATTACATATACAGATGCCATATTTTATATAGCAGCTATTCCTCAAAACCCTGCAGCTGTGGGATAATGTCTCCCCTTTCCTCAGATTTTTGTGCCCTTTTCACTATGAACATACTTTCCGATTTTTCTGAAACTTTCCACAAATATGCGTATTTAACATGGAAACATGCGTGTACATTTTCACAATTCTAACAGTCATGCATTTTGCGTAAAATCACATTTCTTGCCATTCCTTTCCAGAACATGTCACACGGTTTTGTCACCTCTTAAACCGGGCAGCCAGAAATTAAATGAACAACTCTGTTATTTTTATATTTTTCACAATTTTGGCTAGCAATTTATACGTCTTTTAAAAAGTGTTCTTTGTTAATGTTCAGCCACAGATGGTTGTTTGGGTCCGCCTCTTTTTGTCTCTCTGCAGTCCAGGAGCAGTCTCCTCTTTGTTTGTTCCTTGCAGAGGCCATTTACGACCATCCTCACACTTCGAATTTCCTGCTGCAACTTGTCATTGCTCCTTTTCCCTCTGTAGACCAAATTCTGTCCCAAACTAGCAATTAACACTTCCCTGCGAGTTCATGCTGAGGTAAGGCCTTCCTTCTGTGAGAAAAACCTGTTATTCTAGTTTTGCAGCTTCAGCCGGGTTTAATTTAATTGTTAAATTCTTTTGGCTTTTCCTTTGCTCAAAACAAACTTGTTGTATCAAATGACAAATAGAATTCTCATTCAAGATGATTTTAAACATGTGGGATCAAAAACAACTATAATATGCGTTGCTATCAGTAACAGGCCTCATATATTGCAAACATTTGACTTTCAGTTCATATCATGTTAAAGTTTAATCAGGAAGGCCCCTGACAGCTGTCATCACAGGTCGCCCTCTGCTGCACAGAGATTTTTTACGGATCCACAGACAGGCCACTTTTGCTGTGGAGATTTCTTTATGCTCTTAGCCTTTCAGGACATTGTACGTTCACAGTGATTCCTTAAACTAAGTGAATTGTAGCACCCAGCGAGCATTTTGAATATTTGAAAGGTGTTCTGTACCGGCATTTTGAAGTTTCAGCAGCAAAGAAAAGGTGATTTAAAGCACTATTGGAGTTTCATTTAGCAAAGCACTGCTTTTTCCTTCTGCACTCCACTTTCAATTGTTGTGGAGACCAGTGACACATTTCAGTAGTGAGAGCTCTGTTATACCACTGACAACAGGCATGGCAAATTGGGCAGCCATCTTTTTGTGCGTTGAAAAGCGCGGTTTTCAGGGATTTTGGCGCGCAGAAGGGTTTTTCAGATATTTGGAAGTTTCTGGCACCACCTGTTAGGGAGAATTCTCCTTCTAGGGCTAATTTCCCTCACCTAGTGAGTCCCCCAGCAGCTTTGCTGGATTTCTGGAGTTTATTTTTTCCACCTGGTAAGAGTGTACATCCTTTTTCCACTCTTACATGTGTTTTGGCCTATGTGTTTTTACTCATTGTGTGATCTTGGGCACTGGAGCACACCACTCTAGGTGCCCCTGTTCTTGTATGGGTTACACTGCACCCTCAGTGTAGTAACCCAGGGTTGTCTTTAAGACTTCCCTCTGACTCCATTTCACTGGGGCTGACTACTGTCCCCCAGAGAAAGGTACATAGTCATTTTTACCCCCGACCCAGTACACCCCATCTTACATGGAGTACTGGAAAGGGCTAATCTGTACCCCTTTTCTGTCTGTACCTCCCTGAGCATTGTTTCGCTCTTTTAACATTTAGACTTGGCTGGTGGCAGTGGTATCTACCCTAACTTTTCTATCGTGATTATATTAGATAAACATGGTACTGTTCTTGGATATTATATTAGCCTCGAACATAAACCCGCTTGACCAAATCGTCTTTCTTTTGGCTCCGGTTGAGTTTTTTCGCCATTTCTTTTAGTTAAAGTCCTTCTTGTGTTTTACTTTGCGTGGCAAACTAGGTTCGCCTTCTTTGTTCACCGTCTTTTGGCGGGCTTCTGCAGAGAAGCCCTCCTCAAGGCGCTTTGGTGTCTGGGTGGGCTGAATGTGAGGGAGGGGTGTAGACACCCCCTGCACAGGGTATCCTAGGAAACCCAAGTCGCACTTTGCCATGATTGGCTGAGGTGGTTGTCCCGGCTGGACAACCCCCCTGCTGCGTGATTGCAGCCAGGCTATGTGAATGGGGGTTTTGAACATAAAAGGCAGGTCTCTTGGGCTAGAAGTCAGAGTCGCCTCTGGAACTACAAGGAACCGAAGAGAAGCGGAGAGAACGACAGCTGCTGCAACTACCCCATCCCGGTGAAGCCCTGCTGCAGTCCTGAGCTATCTACCCTTTGACGACTAAGAGGAGATCCAGTCCGGAGTCTTCTTCCTTTAAGCCTGGTGGGGATAACCAGCTCATCTTCTTCAGCCAGAGATCTTCGCCGTGGTCGAAATCGCTGCAAACTGCTGTAGTGGTCTGGATAGCCACCTGCCGAGTCTCTCCTGTTTTTAAGGAGCGCACCTTTTATTCGTTGTCACTGCTGCCGGCTTCATCCCTGTGTGGTGCAGACCCCCTTCAGACGTCCTCCTTCACAATGAAGCTTCAGGAATCATGGGTCTGTGGGAAGCCAACAGGAACAACTGCCAGGGCACCAGCTGCATCATTGGAATAAGATACTGTGCTCTACTCGAGGAAACTGGGTGAACCCCCTTTTCTTCATCCTCAAGGCTCGCCCTTGTCTTCCCTCCTTCTTATAACTTTTGCTTCTGAACATTGACAATATCAAAGTACTTTTGGGCTATGCTGAATCGTGAACTGTCCAACGGTGTGATCTTCAGCAACAGGTCTCCGGTGTCACTTAACCCTGGCTCCGACCCTTTGACTTTTGAACTCCTGTTTCTGAGTGTTTCTCGGTGCTGTCTGCCTAACCTAAATATTGCCTCTGATTTTTGACTCTAACTCCCTCTGGGTATCTCAGGTGCTAAGTGTGTTTTTGCCCCGGTAGCATTTCATGTCACGGATACGCGTTTATTGAGTAGACCGAATTGTCAAAAGGTGATTGCAACCGTATCCACAGTATCGTGTTTTGTTCATAACACCGGTTCATTCAAACACAGGGTACTTACCTTGAGACATACTGTACAAAGTGAATTGGTTAGCTGCAGAATATTTAACGCGTGGTTTTGTTTAAAGTTTAATAGAAGTGTTGGTTAACTGATGGTTTAAAAATAAATGTACTTATATTTTTTACCTGAAACCTTCAGTCAGTGTTTGCTTGAGCCACAGTTTTTGTGGTTCCTTTGTGTAATCTCTGCTACTGCTCATATACTCTTGAGATAAGCCTGGCTGCTCTGGAACTGCTACCACTATAACTTAGTAGTAAAGGCTTGTACCAAAGGTAAAACTTGTATTTCCACCTGTGGTCTTAATTGTGTGTAGTGGTCCCTAAGGGCACTGCACAGGATTCTGCCTAACACCACCATAACACAGTGATGCAGCATAGCAGAGCAAAAGTGGGTCAATACATCCCACATACCCCTCAATTTCATGTAGGCGTTAGTAATTATACTCTGTTGCAAAGACTTAGAATTCTCACAGGGCTTGCTGATATTTAAAGGAAGTGACCAACCAAAATGCATAGCAATGTAAAGTCATTGTTGTAAAGTAATATTAAGTGTTACAACCACTGCATTTAGTCGGCAATGGGCCCTCAGATAAAACAATCAGGATTTGAAAACGTTCATCTTTGGTGCTTCGATTTTCAGCTATTGCACCTATAAAATGAATACTCTATAAACGCATGCTTTCCCCAACTTTTTAAACCCTGCACTCCGAGACATTGGGCCTCATTACGAGTCCCATCCAGTGACATAAACCCGAGGCCGAATAGCCAGGGAGCGGCATCAGGAGCATGTCGGGAAGCCCTGGTGGCTCAATGCGGTACATGGATAAGGGTTCTTGTTACTTGTAGTGCCTTTATGTAAGACCTGGGAACAACCAGACCCCTGATTCCTGACACTTTCTGATCCACACCCAGAGTCAACATCCCTCTCTCCAGATCCACACCCAGATGCCCCTCCCTCCAGATCCACACTCCGGTCTCCCCAACCCTCCCTCCAGATCCACACCCAGATTCCCCATCCCTCCCTCCCGATCCACACCCAGAGCCCCATCTCTCCATCCAAATTCACATCCAGCTGCCTCATGCCTCCCTCAAGATCAACACCCAGATGCCCCACCCCACCCTCCAGATCCACACCCAGATGTCCCATCCCTGCCTACAGATCCACACCCAGATGCTTCATGCCTCACTCCAGATCCACACCAGAGCCCCATCCCTCCCTCCAGAACCACACACAGATGTCCCATCCCTCCCTCTAGATCCACACCCAGATGCCCCATCTCGCTCTTCAATGTCCAAACCCAGGTGCCCCCATGTCTTCCCCCAGATCCGTAAGCAGATGCCCATCCCTCCCTCCAGACCCACACCCAGATCAACCATCCTCCCCTCCAGATCCACACCCAGATGTCCCATCCCTGCCTCCAGATCCACACCCAGATGTTTCATGCCTCACTCCAGATCAACACCCAGAGCCCCATCCCCCCTCCAGATCCACACCCAGATGCCCCATCCCCGCCTCCAGATCCACACCCAGATGTTTCATGCCTCACTCCAGATCAACACCCAGAGCCCCATCCCTCCCTCCAGATCCACACCCAGATGCCCCATCTCGCTCTTCAATGTCCAAACCCAGGTGCCCCCATTTCTACCCCCAGATCCGCAAGCAGATGCCCATTCCTCCCTCCAGACCTACACCAAGATCAACCATCCTCCCCTCCAGATCCACACCCAGATGCCCCATCAGTCCCTCCAGATCCACATGCAGATGGCCCATCCCTCCCTCCAGATTCACACCCAGATTCCCCATTCCTCCCTCCAGATCCACACTCAGAGCCCCATCCTTCCCTCCAGATTCACACCCAGATGCCCTATAATTCCAGAATTTCGCCGCTTTGACCTGGAATGATCTGCCTAGACCCATCACCCGTTTGAACCAGGGACAAGCATCCTGTATTTTGTTAGAAGAACATAGTACTTTGGCCGGGCAATACAGTGGGACCAACATCTTTAGGTAAGAGGGTGCTTCTCCATACACATATTTGTGAATAATAGTACCCACTTTTAAGTTAATGCGGTCAAGAATGGGTACCTATGTAGCTCCCTTCTATGAGTTGAAATGTGCTCCCGCCTGGTAAGATTATTAACAGTGTGCACAGTGCTATTTTGCAGCACTTGACATTTATTGAGATTTTTGGATGAGGCTCTTATCAGTATGGCGTTACAGTAGTCCAGTCTTGTGAGAATTGTGGCCCGGGCAATGGTTGCAGTGTTGTCTCTGGAAATGAATGGGTGTATGTTTTTTAGAAGATGGAGGCAGAGGTTAACATTTTTTTGGCAAGAGGTTGACATGAGCATCAAAATTAAGGGAGGTTTCTAGGCAGATGCCCAAGGTTTTCACCTGGCTAAGGAGAGGGATGCTAATTACACCAATGTGAAAGCTAGAGTAGGCTGGGCTTAAATTGGCACGTGCTGCCTTTGAGACAAAAATCAATAATTTGGTCTTGTTACAATGTAGGCAGAGCCAGTTGGATGACATACAGTCATTGGTATGGTGATAGATTGTACAGAGCGATGGAGTCGGCCAGGTAGTCTCCTGTAACCTCTAGGACCAGCTGGGTATCGTCTGCATAGTTGGTAAAAAACACACCGAGGTTGTTTAGAAGGGCACAAAGAGCCGGATGTACACCCAGAGCCCCACTAGATACACACCCAGAGTCCCATCCCTCCCTCTAGATCCACACTCAGGTTCCCTCTTCCCTCCCTCCAGATCGACACCCAGATGCCCCATTACTCCTTCCAGAGCCAAACCAAGGTGCCCCACCCATCCCTCTAGACCCACACATAGATGCCCCACATCCTCCCTCCAGATCCACACCCAGATGCTCATCCCTCTGCCCAGATCTACAACCAGATGCCCCCTCCCTCTCAGGTGCCTGTATTCCTACCTCAAGATCCACACGCAGATGCCCCGTCCCACCCTTCAGATCCACACCCAGAGCTCAATCCTTTCCTCCAGATCCACTAGCTGCTCCATATTTCCCTCCAGATCCACACCTAGATGCCCCACACCCTCCCTCCAGATCCACGCCCAGATGCTCATCCCTCTGCCCAGATCTACAACCAGATGCCCCCTCCCTCTCAGGTGCCTGTATTCCTACCTCAAGATCCACACGCAGATGCCCCGTCCCACCCTTCAGATCCACACCCAGAGCTCAATCCTTTCCTCCAGATCCACTAGCTGCTCCATATTTCCCTCCAGATCCACACCTTGATGCCCCACACCCTCCATCCAGATCCACAACCAGATGTCCCCCACCAACCCCCTCTATGGACCACATTCTAGACACCTGTTAGTTAGTCCACAGATCCCCTTTTCGTTCCATTCCACTGCCTCTTCATGAATCATCGTATTCCCCTCCAAGTTAGCCCATATGCCCCATCCACTGTTTCTTTTCTTGCCCTCTGACCTCACTTTAGCAGTTTACAGAATGCACAATTCCCCTTCTGCCAGTCCCCTAGCGGTGACCTAGGACGTATTATGCTTAAAAGTCACGTGACAAGGAGGAGGTGCAGCGCATTGATATGGTCTGTTCTTGATGAGAAATAGTGTTTACTTCTATTCAATAAACAGAACGCAACGCTCCGCCTCCTTCTCGTCACGTACCCTCTTTGTCTGTGTGAATTGCTGTTCACAATGACCAAGTGTCAAAAGCGTACATTCTGCACAATTTAAAATGACACTCTTGTCCTTGTAAATTGTGCTGAAAAAGTGTGCTATTTATCCTTTGTCCTTGCGAATAGACACTACCTTAAAATAAATACACAGAAACGAGAGGATGAATATTTGGAGATATGGGGGCCATTCAATGAACTGTATAATTGAGGTTAATTTATCATTGTAACAGTTGGATGAATTGGGGTGAACACGTGATTTGTGAAGACGTGAGTGAATAGGGTAATAATGTGTGAGTTGAGTTGTGTTGTTTTGTTTATATATGTTTGTGTATGTCTATGTTTTGTTTTCTCACTTTTATATATAGTAATATTGCACTGAGTTAGTTATAGTTGATGATTCTCTGATATATTTCTTCATAGTGAAGAATGGAGTTTATTTATGTTTTTCCTTAGTGGAAAGAGTCATTTGTTGTTGTTTAGATAAAACCCACTGACTTTAATTGATGATTGGGTTGTGTTTAATACTTTGAAATGACAAAAAGAGTTAAAACAAATACACATGTTGTCACAGTTGAGGTGTGCGTGGCCAGGGTTTACACATATGTCAATTATGCATGTCATGGCTTCTGGCTTTCTTTTCACAGATCCCGCTGGGGTCCTATTCCGAAGAATATTTCACAGAAGAAGAACCCAAGCGCTGGCTCCGGGACTTCCGGGTACGTCTGGAGCAGATCGCCTCCCGCATTGAAAAGAGGAACGAATCCCTGAACCTGAAATACAACTACTTGAATCCCAGAAATATCGAGAACAGCATTTTCAAATAACACACACATGTCGAGGCCCGGATGTGCAATGGGGTGGGGTGAGGCACGCCCACACTGTGTGTTCTCCTTAGTTTGTGCTTCCTTTTCCACTGTTCCTCAGTCCATCCACAGCACTGCATGTTCTCTCCATCTCGGCGGCTTCCATGTCCTCTATCTCCCCTTCTCTTTAATCAGCAGGTCCTGCCTCTACCAAGTGATCAATCCAATTCAAAGGAGCAGCACCATTCATCGTTTTTCTTTTAAAATATTATAGCAATCATCAGTGGCACCAGTGTGAATGGCAGTAGACTTTATGTAAATTAGCCCTCAAATGAGTACACCAAGTGACTGTTTTCAAATTAATTGTTACCACGCTCTTGAAAATGCTACCAAGTATTAAGAAAATATTCATTACTGGAAGCATAAAGATGGCATGTCTAGATTGGTGTATCAATCTCTCTAGAGGTGTAGATTGGTGTATCAATCTCTCTAGAGGGGGGTGTACTGGAAGCCTAAAGAGGTGTGTGGACTGGAAGCCTAAAGATGGCATGTCTAGATTGGTGTATCAGTCTCTCTAGAGGTGTGTGTACTGGAAGCCTAAAGAGGTGTGTGTACTGGAAGCCTAAAGATGGCATGTATAGATTGATATATCAATCTCTCTAGAGGTGTGTGTACTGGAAGCCTAAGGATGGCATGTCTACATTGGTGTATCAATCTCTCTAGAGGTGTGTGTACTGGAAGCCAAAAGATGTCATGTCTAGATTGGTGTATCAATCTCTCTAGAGGTGTGTGTACTGGAAGCCTAAAGATGTCATGTCTAGATTGGTGTATCAGTCTCTCTAGAGGTGTGTGTACTGGAAGCCTAGAGTTGTCATGTCTAGATTGGTGTATCAGTCTCTTTAGAGGTGTGTGTACTGGAAGCCTAAAGATGCCATGTCTAGAGTGGTGTACCAGTCTCTCTAGAGGTGTGTGAGCAAGCGCTCTTAGGTGTGTATGCAAGTCCATATGTGTGCATGTGCTTCGATGCACTCGGGAGTTGGTGTGTATGCAAAGGTGTGTTTTCATGCTGAGATGTGCGTAGGCATTTGCTGTGGCATGTACATGAAGATGCGTGTTTGCACAACAGGGGCGGACTGGGGCATAACATTTTCTTGGGCACCAATGAAAAAGTGGCCCACAGTTACAAATGGGAATTCATTCTGTTTGTGACAGACTGTCTGAGTAGTACCCAAGGGGGAGGTTGTTGATCAAATGTGATGCAATTTGGGCCTTTTAAAGAATATTCATTCAGTAACGCTGATCAAAACAACTAGCCTCACAAAGTAACTTAGCAGCATGGGAAAAAAAAGTGGCTCACACTAGCATTTTGTATTTTTGTTTTGGGCATTTCCCTATTGCCCTATAGGCCATTCCGAGCCTGGTGCCCACTGTTAGGACAGTTTTTCTGAAGTCCAACTAAGGGTCTAGAAAAACCATTCAACTGAGGCAGTACAAGACTCCACTCTTAGTATAAGGCTGTACCACCTGAGTATGTGGTAGCGTAGACAGAACAGCCAGGCTTATCTTAGGAGGGAGAGAGGGCAGTAGATACAGTACAAGTGAAATTGTAATACAAAGGATCCAAAGAAACACTGAAACACTATGTATTGTAAAAGTAAAGGATTTGTTTAAATACAGGTAGGCCCATATAAATCTAGGGGTTAAGTAAGTACTAACACATTATATAAAATCACAATATAAAAACACAACACTATACTTGCAATCACCAGACCCAAGTATAAACCTTATTTGGAACACCTAACAGTAGTTCTAGGGCAGTCAAAACCTAGTTATACACATTTAGTATAGGTCAAGCCTATTCTTTGGGAGTAAAAGACCAATAGTTACTTTCAGATTACATTTAGTAATACAAGGGCAGTAAGCCCTTCCAGTTGTACAGTGACTCTTGGAACAAATCACATAAACAGTCAACTGGACAATATACTTGTGTTGAATAGTGAAACACTTATCCTAGGTGAAGTAAAAACCTATAACTACATTTGTCATAACACACAGTTATACCAGGTGAGTAAAACCTAAGGATGTAGTATACAATTACAGATGCTTTTGAAATCAGAGAACCCCAGATTGAGGTAAGCAATAACTCTGGTAACTTATTTTGGATGGCACACAGCTAACACATGGTAAGTAAAACCCACGTACTTTAACTTCACAATGAAGGGGAAAGTAAAACCCAATGTCACACTTTAATGAATAGTTATTCTAGGTAGGCAACAACCTAATGTAGACTTATTAAGCACAGGCTAGCAGCAAGTCAGGGGAAGCAAGACCCAGTTGGGGGACACTCATACAGTTATCCTAACAGGACAGGATCTGGTGAAACCAACACATTACTTTTGTAAAGAGGCACAACCTAATCACAGGAGAGTAAAATACCTTTACATCTACTTTCTATTAGACTGGCAAAACAGTTGCTAAGGATGAAAAGATGTTAACCATACTTTTAAGAATAGTGCATTACACATTCAAGATCAGTAAGAACTTTTTTAACTGTTCAATCTTAGAATAACAGTTACCAAACACATGATTTTTTAAATTTTTTTATTTTTTTATTTATTTGTGTATGTTTATTTAGAACTTTACAAAAACGAGAAGATAGCTTGCGCAGAAAAAACAAAAAGAAAAGTCCAGTGGCTGCACAAGGGTGGGACCGTCAACCCTCTATCCTCTGCAGAGTATATTGCAGTATTTTGATTGATGCTAGTAGCCAGGAGGGTCGATCCCCTCCTATCAGTCTGTTCCAGCAGGTGTCTCGTCCCACCCATATTCCTCTGAGCTGAAGTGCTTTATGTAGGCCGATCTCAGGTCTAGGGTTTCTGGGCATGAGAGCAGTAGGTGCCTGATAGATTCTGTTTTGGCGTTGCAAAGATGACACATGTTGGAGTCAGATAGGCCTCTGATGTTTAGAATATCGTTGGTTTCGAGCAGATTCAACCTGATTCTGAGCATGTAGTTTCGTGCCCTCCTGTTTGGAGGTATTGCATCGGCTCGTTTAGTTTAGAAAGCGAGGCGGGAAGATGGAGAAGAAGTTTATTTTTGGTGGCTAGATCTTGAGTCTGGATCCAGTCTAATTCTTTCAATTTCTTGTAAACTCTCAGAGGATTTGTGTTGAGGTCAGCTTCCGAACACATCACTGTATCCAATAGGGACGTATTTTTGCCTTTCCAGGTTGTTAGCATTTTGACTTTGCCGCTTTGTAGTTCTTTGTTCAACAGGCCGAAGATTTGCTCACTGTCGGCCGTGATGCATTTCCTGAATAACCTGAGTGAGTTTAGGTTGACTGTTGCTGTTAGTGACAATAAGCTTAGCTCCCAAAGGATTGCAGCAATGGATGTGGACTTTGGGAGACCCAGGACTGTTTTCCAGAACTTGCTCTCCAGTTTTTGCCAAGTTCTTTCTGGGATTGTTGGCATAGCCTCAGCCCCGTAGGTGATTGAAGGGACAACTTTTTTCTTGTAAAAGTCTATTGCCGGGATGCACGAAAATTTACCAAATTTTGAGTCAATCGCCTTTGCTTGGGAGGCTAATTTCTTTAGCTTTGTTTCCAGGGCGCTCTGCATGGATAATTCGTTTTTTGAGGGGTCGATCTGGACGCCTAGATATTTGTAGTCGGAGACCCTCTCAATTTCTTTTCCCTCAAGGAACCATTTGAATTTTTCAGAGGTTTTGTTTTTCTTCTGTCCTCCTTCCAGTATCATTATTTTTGTTTTTTCTTGATTTATTTTTAAGTTGTTTTCAGCGGTGTAGCTCAGGAGGTTAGATAGTTGTCTCTGGAGGCCGATCTGGGTCTGACCCAGGAGTATTAGGTCGTCAGCATACAACAGATGGCTTATTTTCGAGGATGCAAGAGCCGATGGAAAAGTATGTTCCAGATCTACTGAGCCCCCATAATCGCCGATGTATGCAAGAAACAGTGCAGGAGCTAGCGGGCATCCCTGTTTTACCCCTCGCCCAATCTGAATTTCGTCTGATAGGGCGCCTCTTTGGGAAAGTCGAACCCTGAGGGAAGTATCCGTGTGGAGAGCTTTGATTGGTTGTAGTATTTCTTGTGGACAACTCCATCTCTCCAGTTTTTCCCATAAGCGGTGTCTGTCGACAAGGTCAAACGCCTGTGAGAGGTCGATGAAGGCGATGAAGATTCGAGATTTTTTTTTCCCAGGCTTTGCTTTTTAAAGTACTGATCGCTAAGATGTTCGCCGTCGTGCCCGTGTTTTTCTTGAAGCCCGATTGGCATTTATCATTGCATGGGGCAGATTCAGCCCAAGATTGAAAGCGATTCAGAAGTAAACTTCCAAAGACTTTGCCGATGCAGTCCAACAGGGAAATTAGACGGTAATTTCGGGGGTCAGTGATGTCCCCCTTTTTGTAGATGGGAACGATGATTGCTTTTGTCCAGGACGGCGGCAGGGATTTCTGGTCAGAGCATTTCTGAAAGATGGAAGCTAACAGTGTTGCCCAATCCTGACAGTTGTTTCTCAGGTCGATGTTAGAGATCCCATCCGGGCCCGCTGCTCTGGAGATCTTCAGTTTTTCGATATGGTTGCTGATTTCTTGTTGGTCGTCCAGATGGATCCAGGCTGACGTCTGGTCTGTGATATCCCGGCAGGTGGTTTGAGCGGGGGCTTGGAAGACCGTAGAGAAGTGTGTGATCCATTTGTGCTCCGGCAGAGCACAATTGTAGAGTTGTTTATTGAAGGCACCGCAGATTTCAGCAAAGACCAAAATTCTTTGGCTTTGTTGCCACTGATGGCTTTTAGCATAATTTCGGCGTCTTGTTGGTATAATCGGTGACGGTGTTCTTTCACCCATGATTTGTAGGTTACGGTTGCCGATTTTAGTTTTTCTTTATTTGACGGGTCGTTACCTAGTTGTCTTTTCAGTTTACGGAGCTCCCTTCGTTTTGTCACCAGGGTGGGGTCATAAGCATGCTTTGGAGGTGCAGAGTCCGGGGCGTTCTGTTTTAAGTTCATCCGGTGTTTTAACAGCAGAGGTACATAATCGAGACTCTTTGCGCCCTTGGATCTTTCTTCCCCGGTATAGTTTGCCAGCAAAGATTTAACCGCTCGTGTTGTCAGATTTAGGCAGTTTCCACGGGCGTTTGATTCTACTTCCATGGTGTAGGGTTCAGGCACCTTGTGGTGGTTTACCAGAGACATCGTCAGCTGATTGTGATCGCTGGCTGTGGTCTGTCGGACTTCAAAGGTTTGTACTTTGCTCAGGAGGGGTCTGGATACATAGATGTAATCTATGGTCGCATTTAGTGAGCCTTGTTCCCAGGTCGGCAGACGATTTTCATTTGGGAAGATGAAGTTCAGGTTTTCGAGTTTTCTGGAGGACATCAGGGAAGACCATAGGTAACCTCTTTTCACTGCTGTTGTGGTTTGCGAGGGTGCGTCTAGTGTTCGTGCATCCTTGGAGCATTTGGCATTCAAGTCCCCACAGATGATGATTGAAGAGACCTGTCGTGTTGCTTGAATTTCGTCGACCAGGTTTTCCATCATTGAAAGGTAGGACTGGTGATTTATTGCCGCTGGGTTCCAGTAAGTGTTAATCACCGCTATTTGTGATGGACTGGAGGAGGGTTTTTCGGCCCATTCGAGTAGTACAGCTAATATTGAGAGATTTGCTTGAAGGGTCGACTTAAGTGTCAGCCCGATTCCCTGTCGGCAGGCCAAAAGGAGACCTGATGTCGGCCGACCTAGGGCTCCTTTGTTGGCTGGGGCCAGGATTGTATCATAACCATCCATAGCTGGATTTTGTCTGAGCCAGGTCTCTTGGAGACAAATGATGTCGAATGAGACTAGGTTTGCGTCACCCGTTGTGGTAAGATGTAAGTGGCCTCTCATGTTCCATGAGCAAAGGTGTAGTGAAGATATGAGGTGGTCGACATTCCGTTTTCCCATGGGTTCGGCAGGCCGACCTGCGGATTGCTATTTTGTCCCTTTTGATAAGGCCTTTGGGCGCCAGGCCCACAGCCCCTGTAGTTTCGCGGCTGGTTTTGAGGATGTAGAGGCGCTCTCTGTTGGGGCTCCGATGTTCGTCCTGTTATTTTGCGTCATAGACACGATCTTAGTCAAGTTGAGTAGGTCTGCTTTTGGCTGTTTAGGCTTCGAGGTCGTCACTTCTATGGGCTTTTGCGGCTTATCGCGCCTAGGGATGATGTGTTTGTTTTCTCGGTGGCTCTCGTGTGACTTTGAGGATGAGTTTACCACTGTTCGAGTAAGTTCTGGAAGTCTTCGTGGCTCCGCTTTCTTCTCTTTTTCAGAGAATTTGTCCTTTCGGACCGATTTTCTTTCTGGTTTGGCCTTCTCCCCGCTTTGCGAATTTAGAGGATCTCATTGCACAATGTAACCTAGCGTAGCCAGGTCGTTTGTTGCGTCCGCGATTTTCGACTTTGTGTGCTTTGAAATTGGGTAGATATAGGCTTTCGCTCTTTCGTTTAAGTGGTATGGGTCGATGATTTTTAGATCGGAGGACTTGATCTTCCGGAGGGTTGGGATCAGGCTGAATAGCATGAGGATCCCTCTTCTATTCAGTATGATGTCGTCGTCGTTTTCAGCGTGTTGTTCGAGCTTGATCGGGGACTCCCTCACGGAGCCATGTCTTTTCCGGTGTTGTTCAGTCCTTGAAATGAAGTGGGGACGCGGGTGTTGCCCCCTTTTGTCGGTTTTCCTTGGCTCCGAATATGTGTCTTCTTTGGACTTTAGGTGGGAGTCCTGAGTTTGTCGCGTCTGCTGTGGGCTGTATTGGACGCTGGAGGCTGACTTTTTGCAAGTTGGTCCCTCGCGTGCTGGTGGGTATGTGAATGACACCGCTCGGGAGCTCATAGGGCTACGGGAGGTAGCAGGTTTCCGACGTTGGAGGATTTTCCTACGCTCTTCCAAGGTGATAAAATTGTGTGGCGAATCCTCTTCTGACGATTCCTTTGGGTTTTCTTTTTTTGCATTTTGTTCCCCTTTAGGTGAAGGAGTCTACGGATTTGGTGGTTGCGGCATTTTCTCATTTTTGTCAGGTGGTGGATATTGAGTGTCTTCGAGGTGTTGAGGGATGTTCATCAGGACCTCGTCTACTAGAAAGTCCTCTGGTGTTCTGGGGGAGGCTTTTGATGTTAATTGGTTTGCGGCCGGACTCCGGGCCAGATTTCTTTCTTTCTCTTTCTTTTTTGTTGACCGTAAACTTGATTGCTTTGCTGAATTTGGATTGTGGATTTCGAATTTTCCCCCAGGGGGTGGTTTTTCCGGTCTTATGCCTGTAAAAAAGGGATACGAGGGGTCTGCAACCCTCACTGCCGGTTTCGTGGGGAGCAAAGCGTTGACTGTTTCGTCTGTGATATCAATCACCTCTTGTGGTTCAGGAATTGGTGAGCCAGGGTCCAATAGCTTGTGGGGGACTATGCTAAAGGGTGGAAGTGAATGTTGTGCTGAGGAGATTTGGGCTCCCTGTTTATCCCCCCAGCAGGATGAGGTGAGGAGGTTTGCCGTGTCTTTATGGCCTTGTTCCATGACCAACTTTAGGGTTTTGAATTTGTCGTCTAAGGCTGTGATGTATCCTTCCAGAAAGGTTAGTTTCGAGAGCATTGTAGCTTGCATCACTGTGTTGTCTTTCAGATTTTCGTTGATGCCTTCATATAGTTTGGTAAACGGGTTCATTGCGATGGTGACAGCTGACATTATTGAGAGAAGGTCTCTCTTGTGTTGTGCTGCAGGCTCCATTGGCGAGCCCTGGGGTGGAGGGTGCTGTTTAGGAGCTGGCGAAAATGAGTTGGGCTCGTTTAAGATCCGTCTTACTACAGGCGAAGGGGGTAGATCAGGTAAGCCACCACTGAGTCGCCCTGGTAGGTGTGATTTTAGTGGAAGAGCGGTTGCAGCGCCGTCCTGCTGGGTGCCAATCGGCCGTTTCTTAAAAATCTGGGCGCGGCTGCATTGTTTGAGGGAGTTTCAGGCTTTTGTTCAGTTTGCGGGGGGGTTGGTCTCTGTGTTTCGGTGGCTTGATCTTGAGATGACTGTGGCCCTGTCTGCTCTGGAGTTTCAGGAAAGGCATTTGAGTTCGGTTGGGTTGGATGTGGAGAGCCTTTGCTGGCAGGTTGTAAGGCTTTAAGGTTGACCAGAGCCGAGTTTTCCCTGGATGAAACTGTTTGCATCACGCCAACGAGCTTTTCTATGGATACAATAGCTCGGTTGGTTTCTGCGGTTTGTTTCGGCGCAATTTCCCTATTAGATGTGTGTTGGGGCCCCGGTACTCGGTGTGGAGTCGGGTCGATTTGCTTTGCTGATTTCTCCTGTGGGGCCCGTTTCGAAGGGGAAGCAGATTGTATGTTGTTTGCAAAGTTTTGGTGTTGAACACACGGATTTGTTAGTGGGGTTATTTTCCTCGCTTTTTCAGGGGGTTGGCACGTTTTTATTGCCTCCAGTATTTCCTCGTCAGTAAGGTCAGTGAGGCTCTGGCACGAAAGCATGAAAGAAGTTGATTACAAGGGTGGCGACCAATGGTTTTATTGATTTCGAGCCCCCGGATTTTTTTGATGCTTGTCCACTTTTTTGGTTTTTTGACGTCTGTAGCCTGATTGTGGTTTTTTGTGTTTTGTTTGTAAGTTTTGAGGGAGCTTTCTTCCAGGTGGGTCTTGAGTTTCCTGTGTCAGGGGACTCCGCCTCTTTCCTGGTGCGTTTTTATTTGTTTTTCGACTCTGCCAGGGACGTGAGCAGGGGTGGCGTAGACCTTTCCAGGCCTGAGACCTGGTCTTTGATTCCTGTAGTCCCCGAGGCTCTGTGCTCGTCTACTGAGTGGCGAGGAATGACTTTTGATGGTTTGCTGGGATGCACTTGAGCTTCGGTTTGTGGTGACGCGTTGGTGTCTTGGTTTACTTTGGTTGATTCTGCGTTACTTTCAGGACCTCTGTGCTCTACTGAGAGGTCTGTTAGACCATTTCGTGGCGGGCGAGGTGGCTGCGAGTCCTCCACAGTGGGGGGCGTGGCCTTGTGGCCGTCGAGCCCTTCCCACTGTTTGTCGCGTCCTGCCGGGGGAGGAGTGATGGAGCCTGGCTCCTCCCCCAGAAAGGCCCGCGGATGCGCAACCTCTTTCGGGGCCATTTCCGAGAGGGCCGTTGCCGAGGGAGCAGGACTTCGTTCTCCCTCCAGGCTGGCTCGCGGCGTCTGATCCGCGCTTTCCACTGGTGCGGACCACTCCCCCCGCTCACGGCCCTCGATCCTCCCTCCGGAGGCCATCGGGTCCCGGGGCTGTGGGGGTAGGGGTCGCAGGCGAGGGTGCGCTGGCCGGGTGCTGACGGAGGCCATGGCCAGAGCAGGAACTTGTTGGCGCGGGCGTGGGAATGCCGACGGGACGCTTTCAAGGTCCGGATTCAGCGGGTTCGGCGCTGAAGACACAGTTTCAGGTGTCTGTTGATGCGGGTCCTCTGCTTTTTCTGGGTTTGTTTTTTGGCAAGTTGTTACAGGTTTTGAGGTATTTGGCCCAGGTTGTTCAAAAAGGTCCTGTTTCAAACGGGCGTTTGCCATTGTTACTGTTGGGGTTTTTAAATGTTTGTGGGATGGACTCAGCGGGTGGTGAGGTTGTACGCTGCGATGTTGTAGGCTTTTTTCAGCAGCAAAGCGTGGGCACACGCTTCGGAGCAGACGACCCTCCTGTATTTCCGCGGGTTCGCGGTCCGTGACTGTGTCTATGGAAGTGGGGTCCGCTGATGGTGCAGCCATTTCAGTTGTTTCAGACGTGCACAGACTGCCACAGACTGCAACTCTGCAGCCAACTCCGCGGCCGCTCCGCGGCTGGGTGGGGGTTTTATGGATCCTCCCACGTGTGAGGCTGGACAAAGCAGAGAGACTCCTGTCTCTGGAGAAAGGGTTGGAGTGACTTCCACTGACTGCAACTCTGCAGCCAACTCTGCGGCCGCTCCGCGGCTGGGTGGGGGTTTTATGGATCCTCCCACGTGTGAATCTGGACACAGTAGAGAGACTCCTGTCTCTGGAGAAAGGGCTGGAGTGACTGCCACAGACTGCAACTCTGCAGCCAACACATGATTGCTTTTCTAGGCAGAAGTGCCAATCCCTTCAAAATCTTTCCCTTATTCTTGGAGCATGAATGTTCTCAGTGGCAGAAGGGGGGGGGTCACTAGGACGAGTGACCAACAGGCAGTGTTAGAATAAGTTCTTTAGTAGCAAAAGTCAGAATTTCCTTAGGAAAACTGGCAAACAGGTGAGTACTTTACTTTGGAGTTAGAAGAGGGTCCAGGGGCTTCACAGAAGACACCCCAGCAGGATTCTAGCAGTTGGACTGGGTGCACTGGACGAGGGACCTCCCAATCACAGAAAACACTCCAGGACTACACAGAAATCCCAAAAGGCTTAAGTTAAGTATATACCCAAGCCAACACAGTATCTCAGCAATGAAGTAGAGATTGCAGCAGGAGAACTTCAGGGACTGCAGCCAAATAACCGGTCAGTGGATTCATTGTGCTGGGGACTGAACACAAGTCTTCAGAAGGGACTTTGCAGCAGGGATCGATGAAGAAGGCTCTAGGCAAGATTTCTCTCGCAGCTGATTGCAGTTCTGCGGATTTAGCGCCTTTTCAAGGAGCACAGAAGAAGACAGAAAATGGCAGTTGAATTCTCGTCGTCATTTTAAAGGTCCAGCACTGTTGTGAGGGGACTTTTCGGACTCGTATCGTGTGTCTGGAGATACACCAAGATTCCCACGAAGTTTCAGTGAGATTCGGAATTCGGGAAAACCGAGTGGCAGGTGGTCCCAGGGTATGGGTATTGCAAGAACGCATGGTCGCAGCAACGCATGGGGTGGCTTAAAATGCAGGTCTTCTTGAGTCTAGTGGGTCTCACCAGGTTCTGGGTTCGGGTCGTCGTTTTCGGAGTCCCCAGGTCAATTGGAAGGAAGGGCTGCAGCAGGCTCGGGTTACACAGCAGGCTCTCCGGTCGCTGGAAATAATCTCCGTCGCTTTTCCTTCATCATCCTCTTTGGTTTAAATTCCAGTGGTCGACATGACTTCAGCTTCCAGGTTTTCAGTATGCATTTATCAGGAACTACAACACAACCTCTGGATTCTCTCCCCGCATTTTACAAGAAAGGGGCATCTGGTTGTCCAATCAGGACAGCCAGCCCCCCACTGGAATTTGTCCCAATTGAAGCAAGGCGTAAGACAAAGGAGGGGGAGGTTTTGGGCTCCTCCCCCACTTCCTGTGCTTACGGACCGACTGGAGCCTGGGAACTCCCGCCAAAGACAAAACTCACACAAAGGAATTTCCGACCCTGGATGTCAAGGGAAGAAACAAGAAACGACAAGAAACACTAAAATGGCAGAAAAAGAAGACAGGGGCCATTTTGGTAAAATGAGCACCATAGGTGCCTTTACTGCAGCTGTGATCACAGCCCGCGGTAAAGGTGCACCAAATTAGTAAAAGGTATCACTGCCACCAGCCATTAAAGGTAAGCTTGTCACTGTAACAGAATTGTTACAGTTTAAGTGTGAAAGGGGATACATTGTATCTCCCCAGCACTCCACTTAAGGTGGGGTGTGCTGGTTTCACCTAACAAAATGGAAAAGGGATCCAAAGATCCTTTCTACCCTTGGGAACTGCACTTCACTCAAGGTTAGCACAAGAAAGTGAAATGGGGAGCCCCTACGGCAACCCAGCAACAACAGGCACTTATTGCCAATAAGTTGTTAATCATGATAACTTTAAAAAGACACTATGGAGGGTCTTAAAAATGACACCCATAAAAAGAGTAAAAGATTAGGTGAGTGTGGAAAAAGGTTCCCACTCACTGAGGTATTAATGAAAAATATCCCACTAGAAAAGCAAGAAGTTCTGGAGTTGAACCAGGAAAGGCAGATTTACCAGCTCTGTGGAAATCGTACCTCACACTCACACACCGAGGAGTGTGTGTGTGTTTCTGCATGCAAAGGTATGCATTCAGGCTTCGATGTGAATGTGGCACTTGCGGAGGCATGTGCATGCATATGTGTGTGTGTTCTGTACAGACAGAACTGTGTGGGCATAGAGCTCTGTGCGCACAGGCGCGGGTGCACACGCACCGAGGAGTGTGTGCTTGCGCGTGTGTGTGTTGTACATGTACGCACATGCAGATCTGTGCAGACAGAACTGTGTGGGCATGGAGCTCTGCGCAGACAGGCGTGTAAGCACACGCACAGATGCGTGTGTGCACATGAATGGGGTGTTTTATGTTATGATACTGGGTTTTATTTCAAGCACCGCTGCGATTTGCATGGTCCCTGGGTCTCTGGATCTGCAGGAAAAGCTGGCTGGTTTTGTCCAGTAGGGACAGAGGTAACAGTGCAGCATTGCTTTGATGAATTCAGATCAGAAGCAGCCAGGCTCTCTGTGCTCGCATATTGCTATGTGTTTGTGATGAGGGCATATGCACTTAGAAGGAGCTTCAGTGAGGATTGGTGGGCTTGGGCTGTGCTATACAGGCTCGTAGGAGAGCCGTAGAGTTTTGATGGTGTTAGTGTGGACTGTGGAGGTGTGTGCAAGCGTGTGTTTAATTGCACTGTGTGAGTGTCAGTCTATGTACGTAGCATTGGGTGGAAAGTAGACTGATGCGCTAGGTAGTGAAAGTTACAGCCCGCTGATACGTCAAAAGGCATTCAAGGTGAAACAGGAAATATCAAAGTATGAACCTTCTCTAGGCGCAGATATTACCGTGGAGGTATCAGAATGGACCCCCTTCCACCATGCAGAGGACCCTATATCACAAGTGACTCAAGCAAAGGGAAATTCCCACAGGGCAAATACCACACAGGAGCCGATATCACCCACCCACATTGCCGACCCAACCTGGATTGTGTGGCAGCATTCGACATGCATACACAAGACAAAGCTGTGTGTGGTGAGCATTGAACATTCAGGGATACAGCTCATGCCTTCAGCTAGTTTGCAGCATGGTGTCACAGGTGGGTCCAAGAACTCCAAGATCTGATTAGGTAGAATGTAGATAATTAATGGTTGGTTTTCATAACTTGACTGACACGGAACTGCAGGAAGGCCAGGCTAAAGAAAGTCCCTGGTCTACCCTGCAACCTTTTGTGGGCTCACTCCTCCCTGGCCCCGGATTCTCGACTCTCCGGCTGGGCATAAGACATAACAGGCGATAGTTAAATACTGTCTACTTCTAACCTGCACCTACAAGGAGGGCCTCAGGCCCTTGCCTTCTCTATTTTACTACCGCTGGGATTACTACTGACGTCCTACTCTGACAATGCCTCACAAAAGTGATGTTCTCCTTCTCCTCTCCCTCTCGTTCTCCCTTTCTCTTTCTCTCGCTCCTATTCCTCCTATCGCCCCTTTACTCTCTGTCGCTCCCTCCGGTCTTTCTCCCTCTCCTCCCTGCTCTCTCTGTCCTTTTTCTACCTCTCTGATCTCTCTCACTCTCCCGCTGTCCCTCCTGTTCTCCAACCTCCACCTCTTTTCTCGTCTCTTGTTGGCCGTCTCTGTTTCACTCCCCTCTATTGAACAATTGTCCCTTCTAATCACTCTCTACTCTCACTCACCTATCTCCTACCACTCCCCCTCTCACTTGTGTTGGAACACTCACGCTCACAACTACTGTACTGTGTCTCACACTTTGTACAACTCTCACACACATGTAATACTTCGCCTCCACTCTTTTCCACAATCTCTAACAAGTTTTCAACACTCTGCTCTAGCTTCTGTCTCCACCTGCTCTCTCGGTCAACCGCCTCTCCTCCTGACCTTACCCGTAAAGACTTCTTCTCTGTTTGTGAGCTGGGGCTTTTATATTCATGCTCTTCCTCTTCACAGCCCCTCTCCCTTCCCATTTGTCCCTACCGGCACCTGACTGGTCCCGGGTGCTGGGTTAGACTGGCACAAGGTTTGTAACACCCCACTTACCATTACACCTTTTTTGTTCATGGGCATCTGAGCCTGGTCTTGCTGCAGCCTCAGGAAATTGGTGTTTCTGCCAGTAGTCTGGATGGTGACTGGAGAATGAGACTCATGTTCCGGGCATCATTTCCTTTCAAGGTGTTCTCTGCCATTAATTGACTGGCTGAAGTGGCGTAACACAAAAAATGATGGGGGCCCCCTTGCAAGCCCTGCTGAGGAGGCCCCCCACCATCACTGCCCTTGCCCCCACCGGGCATTGGGCAGCATGGGGCCCAACCCACTGCGGGGGCTGCAGGGCCCCCTGTTACACCAGTGACTGAATGTGGACCTGTAAGTAAAAGAAAAGAACACTGGCCAGCCAAGCAGCTGGAAGGCATGGTGCAAGAGACCACTATTACAAGTTTGGCAGGCACGTTCAGGGGATTCAGGCACTGGGCCCTACACAGGCTCCCTCTGCCCCATTTTCGGTTTAGCATCCTCTCTGTCACGTGCCCGGTAGGCTGCCTATCCCAGGTTGAGAGGGGGTGCTGTAACCCCAACAGGGTTGCTTATTTTCAACCGGCCCTATGCTCTATGCAGAAATAACATGTATGCTGAACCAGAAACCAGCTGTAGGCCATCCAAACCACGGGTGCATGATTTGTGACCAGCTTAAACTCCATACCAGCGAGGTAACATCTCAGACTGTGGACTACCCATTTTACTGCCAAACATTCTAGGTCCTCTATATAGTAACTGCATTCCTGAGGGTATAAATTCTGGCTGATGTACAAGGTATGTTTTTCTTCGGCGACCGGGAGAAAACGTTACCGAATGGAGCTCCATATGTTTTGAAGGTTCCCTGATATTTTTTCAGATAAGGGCTACTACTCTCCTTCCATGTTTTAAGTTTACTAATGTGATGAAGTTGGGATGGCCTCTGCCGGTCAGCTTGCTGGACTTTTTCCTTGAGACCACTTCAGTGAGGACATGTTCTCTAGCCAACAGCTTATTCTGCGGTTTCGGAAGGCTGATCATCACCTAGTCCCAACGTTGAAACTTTGCAGCTGTGCCTTCTGATTAAAGGATTTTTATTCCATCGCTTGTGTGGCCAGGATATGTGATTTCACCAAAGATATGACTTTCTTCATATGTTCTCTTGTGTTCTCTTGTGTTCTCTATCAAGGGATGGTCACTTCTAGGTTGCTTTTTCAGATAACCCACTTTTCTCGCATCAGGTCTAACATGTCTTGTGGATGCCGCCAATTGACCAACTTGAAGGGTGAAAACCCTGTGGATGCTTGTGTGGTATTTCTCATAAACCTGTTTTCTCAGGATCTTATTTAAGTTCTTATTGAATCTTTCCACTAGTCTGTCGGGATGGGGATGGTACACCGAGGTGCCTAATGTCTTGATGTTCATGAGTTCTTTCATAACCCCATTAATCTTGAAATACAACTACTGCCTTGATCTAACAAAGTCTCCTGGGGGAATCCCACTTGGGTGCAAAAGGGGGTCAACACCTTAAGGGTTGCTTTTGTGGTGCTACTCCTCAACAGGAGGACATTTTCATAACAGGTGGCAGAGCCCATGATGACTCAACTGAACTTGTTTCCTGTTTGAGAGAGTCCAAGGGGACCAACAATGTCCATGCTAATTCCCAATGGCATGGCATGGCTGTCAGGGTATCCTGGACGCCGGAGTCAGTGGACCAGACATGAGGGTGGGAAGCATGGCGCGACAGGAGTTGTACCCCAACTACACATTATTGGAGGAAATAAAAGGAAGACAAGGTAGCAGAGCTACACAGGCAGATCTCAATTTCTTTTTTATTAAGGCTGTACAGTTTTATTTTAGTTTACAATAGAGTGGGGAAAAAAGCAAGCACAAAGACAAGAGATTTCGCTGATGTACAGGCATAGCATGGGCATGTTTTAGACAATGATTTCAAATGCCAACCATGTGTCAAGAACTACCATGATATGTGATGGACATCATACCCAATGGAAGATATTGCTATATGCACTGTTTTCAGTAATAAGTGATCGATTGAAAGAATGGGAGATTACTAGTTGTCTGTTAGTTCAACCCTCAAATGACCTATGCATACAAATAGATATGCAACATTAAAATGTCTAACAGTGAATCCTAGAAAATTCCACTCTTGTTAAACCTTTGCTCATGTTTGAGGATGGCCTGTGATCTGCTGGCTAAATTGCTAACAATCAAATCCTAGCTTTGCCTCATTACCAACATTTGTCATCCTGAGCAAATCATATAATTTCCTGGGCCCTCAGCTATCCGTATGAAGTGCTATGGAAAAATACTGGACCATTTTGTTCAACATGGAAGCTCTCTTTGGTCACACCAACTGTACAGAGGACACAGGTGGGTGGCATTCAACCGCTATCATTTGTGCTAGACAACCACATGAAAATGTGCAAAACAGTTCACCCAACAGAGTTAGACGCCAAGTGCTTGTGACTGCTCAATGCTTTCCACAGCCTTCCCATGTAACAAGATGGAGAAAGAAGCAGAATACACAATATACATAAGACTTTCCAAGCATGCTGAAGAAACAACAAAATGCGCATATTATAGTTGTGCACACTTTATGGAACTTATAAAGCAATATATCTGTTAGCGCAGTTATTTCCAAACAGAAGTGTAGGTTCATTACTAATAGTGCAGTTTAATACAGTTGAACTGAATATACACCAGTAGTGTATTAAGAGCAGGACATGTTCATTGAGTTCAGGCGAGCACCACTTAATCCAGTCCTACAAGCAAGCATCTGGTAAAAGTGACCTCTGTGAGCAGGTATGAATTCTAGCAGGGATGATTAAACCCTTACTCATCTGCATATTAAAAGGAAACAGTGCTGGTCCCCGTTCACTGGCCACACAACACTGCCCACGACACAAGAGTTAACCAAATCCTGACCCGAAAGTGTTTGGGACAATGGGGGACACACAGTCAGCAGGCCTTGATAAAGCAAGCAGGTAGTTTACACATGCCTTGCCCTGTTGTGGAGCATTATTATTTACCAGGTTGTTGAGAACAGCTGAAGTCAAATTGTCTCAGGATCACACAGTCATTATGGGGTCTCAGGGTTTTTTGTGTGCGTCCTGTCTCCGTGCACCCAGCATGAAAGAATCAATGTTTGTGGACGTTAAGAGGCAACCTGTAACAGTCAGGAACTACATGCACAGGGCCTAGGAGCGCCATGTTGCCTTGGGGAAACAGCATACAAAGTGTTGCGAGCCCTGGTACTGATATACAGCACTTTTCTCAGATTCCCTCTACAGTAGAGAGCAGCCTAATAGGGTGGATCTCCTAAATAAGAGGTGTTGCCTTCACCCAATCCACTTCCTGGAAAAGTCTCTTAGGATCTAGCACCCCTTGGCACAGGTTGACTCAAGATATGGCTTCCAAAAACCGTGCCAGGCTGCATGAACTTTCCTCCCATTCCCCACAAATCTAGGTTCCAGAGATGGGACATGATGTTGCTTTAAATGGAAACATCAGCTCCACTCTACGAGGCCAAAGGTGAGGTACACTAAACACCACACTGGAAACACAGATATAAAATTCCTAAACATAAAGGAAGCAACCAGGCCCCAGAAATTCATAATACCGCAGTCTAAAATATTGTATCTGCAAACAATGTAGCAAGCAAATAAGAGAGGAAAATAAGCGGCTCACGGGTCTCCAAAAGCACATAGTATGAATGAACAAAGTCCATCACATTTTTTAAAGCCCCGCCACCAGTTGTGAGCTGCACACTCACTCTCAATCAGATCACTGCAGGGAAACACTAACCACCCCAATCATTCAGGGAGTAGACACCTGCTTCAGACAATGTAGAACACGTTCTGTTTACTCAGTTGGCAGAAAGGGAAACAATAGTGCAGATGTACTTGATAAACCTGTGGTCTCAGAGCCAGGGCAGAGTCCTGGGCCGTTACCAGCCCTGAAAGCCCACGGTGTGGGGCTTATCAGTAGTCGCACCCTGGGGTTTGTACGGGATGCAAATAGTGCATTGTTTATTTGTTTAACGGGAAATGAGCTCTGCGCATATTGCACAAGCCCAATCTCCCATAAATAAAGCAAAAAACAAGATGACCACCACAATAGGAAAATGGCTTAGTACCTTATCAATTTCCATGGTGGCAGCCATGGATAGGAGGAGTGCCAGGGCCGATGCACAAAGCTCTGGTCCAGCATGTAAGTGGGGAGGGAGGTGTGGCAGTGTGGAAAGGCTGCGGGATATCTTTGGGGTTGAGAGCTGGGTGGGTATGTGAGGTGGAAACAAGGAGAGACTTCCTGTTGCCTCCCCATAATCAAGATGGTGCCACCCGTGGAAGGGCCTTGACTGTCTGGAAAATGCTGGCAGTAAACAGTGTGTTCTCATCCACTTTACCAGCCACCTGATTGGCTGAGCGACCTACCCTAGGTGCGAATACCCATGGATGGTGAGAAGAGCATTCTCTCAACTGCAGCATGAAAGAACTTGCGGAGAAAGCCAGACCTTGGGAGACTGATGAACCAAGGTGGGGAAGGGCAAGGCCCTGGTCAGGGGCCACAGGCGTAGATCCAGGTCTCTAGAAAAACCAGAACATCTTCAGCATGTTTATCCCAGACAGTGATTTGGACCAGACCCAATGAAAGAGAACCAAAGAGCCTGATGGGGACTTAATGCCAGACACTGGAAGAGATCAGATCTACAGCAAAAGAAAAACCCTACAGCCTACTTAAGGCTATGCCTCAGGACATGCCATTAGCAAGAGCAGGAACCAAGAGGATGTTAAAGTGTTGAAGGCTGGAAGCGTGGGCCCAGGAGGACAGCCCCGTCCTGGTGGGTAATAACAACTCTGTCAAGAGGGAAGCCATACTTGCTGGTAAGATAACTGTAATACTCCAACAGACTGGGGATGATATTCCTGCATGCAGGTTAACCCTTAAGGCAAGACTGGTTATGAAGTACTTGATAGAAGTAATTGCTGACACAAAGGAGCCTAGGAAGGCCACCTATAGCCCAGAGAGGGACATCTTCTTTACCAAGAGGAAACCCAAGAAAAACTAAGAATGGTCACAATATCCAAGATAGTATTATTGAATAAAGGAAGTGTGCAGAGCCCTATATCCCAGAGACTGTATACCTTAGAGTAGGGAATCTTGGCATGTAGCTGGGGCCCCTGCACCTTGTTTTAGTTCTCTATCCTGACATCTTAAGAACAGCGGTCTCCTTTTGAGTTATAGTGGAAAACACCCACTCTGTAGGCGATCATCTCCTCCTACTCCCACGAGAAGCTGGAGCCAGACCACAGATTGGGACTGCCTCGGGAAGTTGAACATTAGCCCCAGGCTGATCAGGACCCCCAGAATAAATACTAAAATATTCACCTTTATGTTTAGTCCCTTCCTGGCCAATGACTGATTAGCCCAAGCCCAGGTAGGCCATCCTACTTTGTTTCCTAAACTTTCTAATAGGCATTCATCAAACCAAACTTGTTTAATAAAGGTTAATAAAGGTTTTGCCTCATCTTCACTGTGTCAAATGTGTTCTGTTGGTCTCCCATCATCACCCGGGGTAGATTGGAACAGGTCACTGTGTTTGTCACTCACTGCTAGGTTGGGTTCCATGCCTTTTTGCTCTTGATAGGAAGTTAGACCTTTGTCACACCTGTTGGTGTGCAGGAAATCTTTTTCCAGGAATCTAGAAGTGTATGCATTTTACACATACGACAGTGACACCTTTTGGCTGGGGTGTGACTTTTCTTCCAGTCCTAAGATCTTGAGGGTTTGCAGGGGGCATTTTCAGCATCTCAACATCCCAGTCTCTACACCACATTTAACAAGAGAAATGGTTACTGGCATGCAGCATATCAAAAAACATTTGTGTATTTTGTATTTTTTGTATTTATTTATTTGTATTTATATGCTATGATAAGTCATTTATAACGCACCTGTACACAGGTGTTTCTAGGCGCGACAAGACAAAGAAGGGGAAGACAAAGTGGAACAAAGCAATTGATCTTACTAGGCCTTGTGTCATTCAAATCGTGCAAGGTGAAGGGAGAGGAGAAGTGCCAGGGGGAGAGAAAGGGAGAGTGCAATAGCAAAGCTCAAGTAAGTGCTGCCGGGTTGGCCGGTTCTAAGTAAATGCACAGAGGCAGGGGACTGAAGGAGGTAGGTCCCTGTAAGGTTTGAAGGGAGGCCAGATAACCAGTTAGCACAGCAGACAAGAACATCAGCAGGGGAGAGAGAGAGAGAGAAAGCAGAGGTGAAAAGGAAGGTCTTGAGTTGCTTCTGGATCCTGAAGTGGTCCTGCTGCTTAAGTATGAGAGAGGCAGGTAGGTTGTTTCAGAGGGAGTCACCAGCTGAGGAGAGATCTACCCGCACTCTCAGCCTGGAGAAGCGGCTGACCCTCAGAGCGTTGGAGGTGGATGAGCGAAGGGCTCAACAAGGAAAGTGCTTAGGAAGAGAGGGTTGGATGTAGTGTTGTCCCGGCTCCAGAGAGCCTTGTGGACAATGCAGAGCGTCTCTAACTTGAACCAGTGGAGAGATTTCAGGGCTAGAGAGATACGATCCCTGGGCTTAATGCAAAGGACATGTCTCGCAGTGATGTTCTGGATTAGTTGCAGAGGATTAAGAGTAGAGGCAGGCAGATTTAGTAGTCCAGCCTAAAGTGATCCAGGGCTGTGGAGACAGTGAGCTTCTGGCGGAAAGGGAGAAAAAGAAGAGTGCCTCTGAGGAGGAGACTTGTTAGAGACATCCGTGATGTGTGGAGGGAAGGAGAGGGTGGAGTCGAAGATGACACCAAGTTTTTTTGCCTCGCAGAAAGGCCCCAAGGAGGGCGGCCAGAGCGAGAGAGGGAAAGTGGGAGCAGGGGTCCCAATGAGGAGGATCTCAGTCTTGCTGGCATTGAGACATAGATCGTTACAGGCGCACCATTCCTGAATCGGTGATAGACAATCAAGGATGATGGAGAGAGGAGTAGAGGCAGAGGGGAGCCTGAAGGAGAGCTGTGTGTCATACGCATAACAATGAAAGTTAGGGGAGTATGTAGAGATGAGATGGGCCAGAGGTGCAAGTAAAGGTTGAAGAGCCAAGGTGAGAGGTCAGAGCCATGGGGGACACCACATGTGGAGAGAGAGGCGGTGGAGAGAAAGGACCCCAGTTGGACCTGGGAGGGTCGATCGGAGAGGAAGGAGGCCAACCAGGCTAGGGCCTGATCCGTAATGCCCAGGTTGTCATGCAAACGATTGATCAGGGTGCTGTTATAGAGCACTTTACACCAAAGCGCGGAACAAAATGATAAAATGCTACAAATCAAGTGCAGGTAATGGAAATGATAAGATATTAGAAAAAAGAAGGTGGTCCTTTAGGTGAGAACGGAACTGAGGATAGGAGGACGGAGAGAGGAGAGGAAGAGGAAGTGGGTTCCAGTACCTAGGTGCAAGTAAGAGAAAGCTTGAAAATGGAATTGTGTACAGGGTCGGGCGAGGGACAAAAAGTAGAATGAGGGATTGAGAGCAGAGAGAGCATGCAGGGGTGTAGAAGGGAAGGAGCTAAGAGAGATATTGTGGGGCCAGATTGTGAAAAGATTTGAAGACGACCGAGAAAAATAAAGAGCAGATGAGATGGAAAGGAAGCCAGCAGAGTAATGCTAGTGCCAGGGAAATAGAATCACGTGCAAATAGAGAAAAGAGACGCATGGGTGAGTTATGAACAGAACATAAAGGAGTCATGTGGGTAGTAGTAAGACCAAAAAGAGGCTAAAGCAACCGAACGAGAAAAAAATGAGTGCTGAAACAAGACATTTTGTAGTGTGGAAAGAAAGGAAAGTCCTAGCTTTCCGTACAAGAGATCGAAAACGACAGGAGAGAACAGAGATATGAGAATAAAAGGCAAGGGAAGAAACAATGTGAAAATCACGGTTACAATCTGACTGGGCGATAGGAAGAGAAGCAGGGGGAAAAGAAATAGAAGTCAGGTGGGACATGCAGAAGGATAGTATTAGCCAGAAAGAAAAGAATCTCATTCTTGGAAGGGTTGATATAGAGAACATTAGCCAACATCCATGGCTGAATAGTTCAAGGAAGGAAAGTAAAGGTGGCATGGATAAATGGGGTAAAGGAAGAAAAGGATAGAACAAGCTGGGAGTCCTCAGTGAAGAAGTGATGAGACAGGCCAAAGGAAATGATAACAGAAGCAAGAGTATTTAAGTAAAGACAAAAGGGAAGGGGACTGTTATATATATATATGGGCGTGTCTAAGGTTGCTGACAGGGGTGCATGAAGTGTTGGGAGTGTATGGAATATTGGGAGAGGTCAGGAACCTGCAGTGGCCAGAAATTCATGGCAAGACAGTGTGTGGATGGGACTGGAGCACGAGGAAAATCAAGGAGCTTTAAACCCACCCTATTTGCCACCTGAAAATAAAGAAGTTATTCTTCATCTTCTGTGTCTGGAGTGCCTGACTCCTATCAGGGACCCAGAACCAAGCCCTGGGGTACACCTTATTGAAGAAGAAACACAGAGCAGGCATAGGCAGCCCATCAGACACAGTAGGTGCAGTTAGCAGAGGCGTTGCTGGGGGGGGGGCTGAGGGGGCTATAGCCCCGGGTCTTTTGGTTGTAGCCCAGGATAGAGGCTCAGGGGCTACAACCAAAAGGCTAGCTTGCCCCGAGTCCCGACAGTCCCGACACTAGCATAGCCCCAGATATTTTCCAGACCTAGCAACACCCCTGGCAGTTAGAAAGGTAGGAAGGAAACCAGTCCAGAACTGACCTCTGAAACTAAGGGAGGAAAGAGAGCACAGACGAAGGGAGATGGTCAACCATGTCAGGAAGGAGCAAAAGAGAGGACTGCTTGACATAGCACGCCAGAGTAGGGAATCGCAGGCAGTAAAAAGGGCAGTATCCGTGGAGTGAAAAGGGCGAAAGCCAGATTGATAGAGAGGAAATCAAGAATTATAGTTAAGATCGTTAGAGTTCTGGGACTAGGCCAGGCGTACACGGAGCTTCGAGAGGAAGCGCAGGAGGGATACAGGCCGATGGCTAGAAGGATTGAGAGAGGATTTGCTGAGACTCATAAGAATAGTCACAATCTATTTGTGATCTTTTTTCCTACATTAAAGGCATCAATTGACATAACTACATGTACACTAACACAAACACAACACAAAGCAAAAACAATTTCAATGATCGCCCCACAGGTGACAAGGGATGTTTAACATCCTAGCTCGTTGATCTTAGCATGTACATTTTGTGTGCAAGCGAGCGTACACAGCGTACTGTCCTATGTTTCATAAAATACACTGCAGACAGACCGTGTATGGGCACTTGAGAACAGAGGCTTACACACATAACGGCGCCATTACATGGTTTCAGAGTGAGCAGGGAGATGTCATGTCTTTGACTCTCGTGAATATACAGTCCTGTGACCCTTCCCCACTCAGAAGACTTCCATGAAAGTATGCCTTGATAGTGGAATGAATACATTTCAGCACCTGGTGCAGTGGATCCAGCCAATCAACTTCGCCCAACGCTTTGCAAACTCTGCAGGTGAGCGCCCACCCTCCGATGGAGGTGCACGCTGTTTCCCTCTGCGCTGGGGATGGAGGTGCACGCTGCTTCCCTTTGCGCTTTGAATGGAGGTGCACGCTGCTTCCTTCTGCACTGGGGATGAATGTGCATGAGGCTGCACTGGGGATGGAGGTGCACGCTGCTTCCCGCGCTGGGGACGGAGGTGCACGTTGCTTCCCTTTGCGCTGGGGGTGGAGGTGCACGCTGCTTCCCTCTGCGCTGGGGATGGAGGTGTGTTAGGGAGAATTCTCAAACATTTTATAATTTCCTTCCATCTTAGAGACCCCCAGCAACTTTGCTGGATTTTTAGGACTTGATTTTTTTACCTGGAAAGAGTGTGAGCCTTTTTTTCCCACTCTTTCATATTTTGATGTGTATTTTTTTACTCTTGTGTTCTTTGATTATGGAGTTTTAAGATAACTCCATAGGCATCATCTTTTCATGTGCGTTACACAGCACCCTCCGTGCAGTGACACAGGGATTTTTTTTTAGACTTCCTAAAGGTTTAAATACCTTCTCTGGGATAAACTACTGTTTCCCAGAGAATGTAAGGTTAAATTGACTATACTAGTCTTTTTAAATTCCTAGACCCAGCACACACTATCTTCCTATAAAGTGCTGGAGGGGTTACCTAGTATCTCCTGTGTCTAGAAACTCATGTAGCAGTCAAATGCTACCCTTTTATATCAAAAAGGATGGTGGCAGTGGTTTTACAATGAACTACCATGATTTTTCCCGACTGCGAACACTGGTAGCTGAAAATCGCGGGAGTTTTTTAAGATGGCGCCTTAAGCCCATTTCTTTAAATGGGTCCCAGTCTTCTTTTTTAGCCATTTCTTTTTGGAAAGGTCCTTTTAGTGTTTGTCTCTGTGCGCCAAACCAGGTTTGGTCCCTTTCTTTCCATGCCTTTGGCGGGCTTAGGACTGAAGACCGCCTCTGGCGTCTGAGTGTCTGGGGTGGGCGGGAAGTAAGTGAAGTGCCCGAAACTCCCTGGAAAGCAGAGTCGACCACTGGAACGAAAGAACCGAAGACGAGCTGGAAGAGGTCAACTGCTGCAACTCCTGGATTGTTGGTTTGCCTTTTGAAGCCCTGCTGCAGGTCCGAATCAGCAAAGCTCCTTTCAACAGAGAAGCCACTTCAAGGACGACTTCTTCCTTTGAGTTGGTGGGGGGACCAATCAACTCGTAAGCCACCTGGATACCATTCTCGAAGCTGGTTAGGATTAACCAGGGGGAATGACACCAGCTTGTGTGCTTGATGAACAGCTACTCGAACTGAAGTGACTCCATTTTGTCCACATTTTCTGACAATCCTGTGCAGTGCAGGAGTCCCCCGACGTCCTCCCTCTTGTCCCCACGAATGAGGCTCAGGAACAGTAAGATCTGCAGGAACTTCCAGGAACCAACGTCTTCAGCTGCATCTTTTGCTTCATAGTAAGGTACTATGCCAACCCGATTGAGAGAACGCTTCTCTCGTGGTAAAAGTTCGTGGAACTTTCCCAACTTGCAGGCCTAATCAGCTAATCACCCAACATATGATTCTTATTTGTTCAAACTACTTCTGAGAACTTTGGCAAAGACTTTGCTGTTTACTTCAAGAACTGGTCTTTCCTGTCCAGGACACTAGTCCATTGACTTTGGTCTAGGCCTATTGAACTGAATTGAGTCCTCTAGTGAACTATAACTATTTGCACTGCCTAAGAAAGTGTTTGTGATCTATTCTGCTAACTTGTGTCATTTTACTCCCATTGAAAGTGACTGAAATGTCATTTTGCTCCTATTTCAGGGGAGCCTAATTTGTTCAGAAACTTATTGGCTTGCTATTAAAGTGTGTTTGTGTATAATATTAAGTTGCCTCCTTGTAGTGAATGTTTTCTAAATAATTGTGTAATAAATTAATAAGTGTTTTACCAACAAACCTTGAGACTAAGTGTCTACTTGAACCACTGTGATTGAAAGACCTCTCTGTAACCTCTTGTACTGCTCACATTCCCTCTTGAGATAAGCCTGGCTGCTCAGCTCGCAACCACAAAACTGTGTACTACAGACTTATACCAAAGGGTGGTTTTTCCTTACACTGTAGTCCTAATTGCATGCTGCTTCCCTCTGTGCTGGGGATGGAGGTGCACACTGCTTCCCTCTGTGCTGGGGATGGAGGTGCACGCTGCTGCGCTGGTGATGGAGGTGCATGCTGCTGCGCTGGAGATGGAGGTGCACGCTGCTTCCCTATCTGCTGGGGATGGAGGTGGACGCTGCTTCCCCTAGCTCTGGGGATGAAGGTGCGTGCTGCTTCCCTTTGCGCTGGAGATGGAGGTGCATGCTGCTGCACTGGGGATGGAGGTGCACGCTGCTGCGCGGGGGATGGAGGTGCACGCTGCTGCATGGGAATGGAGGTGCCTGCTGCTTCCCTCTGTGCTGGGGATGGATGCTGGGGATGGAGGTGCATGCTGCTTCCCTTTGCGCTAGGGATGAAGGTGCATGCTGCTTCCCTTTGCGCTGGGGATGGAGGTGCACGCTGCTTCCCTTTGCGCTGGGGATGGAGGTACACACTGCTTTCCTCTGCGCTGGGGATGGAGGTGCACGCTGCCGCGCTGGGGATGGAGGTGAAGGCTGCTTCCCTTTACGCTCGGGATGGAGGTGCATGCTGCTTCCCTCTGCGCTGGGGATGGAGGTGCATGCTGCTTCCCTTTGCCCTGGGGATTGAGGTGCATGCTGCGTCCGTCTGCGCTGGGGATGGAGGTGCATGCTGTTTCCCTTTGAGCTGGGGATGAAGGTGCATGCTGCTTCCCTTTGCGCTGGGGATGGATATGTGTGCTGCTCTGCTGGGGATGGAGATGCATGCTGCTTCCCTTTGCGGTGGAGATGGAGGTGCACGCTAATTCCCTCTGTGCTGGGGATGGAGGTGCACGCTGCTGCGTGGGGATGGAGGTGCACGCTGCTTACCTCTGCGCTGGGGATGGAGGTGCACGCTGCTGCACTGGGGGTGGAGGTGCGCACTGCTTCCCTCTGCGATGGGGATGGAGGTGCATGCTGCTGCTCTGGGGATGGAGGTGCACACTGCTTCCCTTTGCGTGGGATGGAGGTGCATGCTGCTTCCCTTTGTGCTGGGGATGGAGGTGCACGCTGCTTCCTCTGCGCTGGGGATGGAGGTGCATGCAGCTTCTCTCTGTGCTGGGGATGGAGATGCATGCTGCTGCGCTGGGGATGGAGGTGCATGCTGCCTCCCTCTGCGCTGGGGATGGAGGTGCACGCTGCTGCGCTGGGGATGGAGGTGCACGTTGATTCCCTTTGCGCTGGGGATAGAGGTGCACGCTGCTTCCCTCTGCGCTGGGGATGGAGGTGCGTGCTGCTGTGCTGGGGATGGAGGTGCATGCTGCTTCCCTTTGCGCTGAGGATGGAGGTGTACGCTGCTTTCCTCTGCGCTAGGGATGGAGGTGCAAGCTGCTTCCCTTTGCACTGCGGATGGAATTGCACACTAGTGCACTGGGATGGAGGGGCATGCTACATCCCATTGCGCTGGGGATGGAGGTGCACGCTGCTGTGTTGGGAATGGAGGTGCACGCTGATTCCCTTTGTGCTGGGGATGGAGGTGCTCGCTGCTTCCCCTTGCACTGGAGATGGAGGTGTACGCTGCTTCCCTGTGCACTGGGGATGGAGGTGCATGCTGCTGCGTGGGGATGGAGGTGCACGCTGCTTCCCTCTGCACTGGAGATGGAGGTGCACACTGCTGCGCTGGGGATGGAGGTGCATGCTGCTTCCCTCTGCACTGGGGATGGAGGTGCACGCTGCTTCCCTCTGTGCTGGTGATGGAGGTGCATGCTGCTTCCCTCTGCACAGGGATGAAGTTGCATGCTGCTTCCCTTTGCGCTGGGGATGGATATGCGTGCTGCTCTGCTGGGGATGGAGATGCACGCTGCTTCCCTTTGCGGTGGAGATGGAGGTGCAGGCTAATTCCCTCTGTGATGGGGATGGAGGTGCACGCTGCTTACCTCTGCGCTGGGGATGGACGTGCATGCTGCTGCGCTGGGGATGGAGGTGCACACTGCTTCCCTTCGCGTGGGATGGAGGTGCATGCTGCTTCCCTTTGCGCTGTGGATGGAGGTGCACGATGCTTCCTCTGCGCTGGGGATGGAGGTGCATGCTACTTCCCTCTGCGCTGGGGATGGAGATGCATGCTGCTGCGCTTGGGATGGAGGTGCACGTTGATTCCCTTTGCGCTGGGGATAGAGGTGCACGCTGCTTCCCTCTGCGCTGGGGATGAAGGTGCGTGCTGCTGCGCTGGGGATGGAGGTGCATGCTGCTTCCCTTTGAGCTGAGGATGGAGGTGAGGTGCAAGCTGCTTCCCTTTGCACTGCGGATGGAGTTGCACACTAGTGCACTGGGATGGAGGGGCATGCTACTTCCCATTGCGCTGGGGATGGAGGTGCACGCTGCTGTGCTGGGGATGGAGGTGCACGCTGATTCCCTTTGTGCTGGGGATGGAGGTGCACGCTGCTGCCCCTTGCACTGGAGATGGAGGTGTACGCTGCTTCCCTATGCACTGGGGATGGAGGTGCATGCTGCTGCACGGGGATGGAGGTGCACGCTGCTTCCCTCTGCACTGGGGATGGAGGTGCACACTGCTGCGCTGGGGATGGAGGTGCATGCTGCTTCCCTCTGCACTGGGGATGGAGGTGCACGCTGCTTCCCTCTGTGCTGGTGATGGATGTGCATGCTGCTTCCCTCTGCACGGGGATGAAGTTGCATGCTGCTTCCCTTTGCGCTGGGGATGGAGGTGCATGCTGCTTCCCTCTGTTCTGGGGATGGAAATGCATGCTGCTGCACTGCGGATGGAGGTGCACGATGCTGCGCTGGGGATGGAGGTGCACGCTGCTTCCCTCTGCGCTGGGGATTGAGATGCACACTAAAGCGCTGGGGATTGAGGTGCACGCTGCTTCCCTTTGTGTGGGGATAGTGGTGCGTGCTGCTTCCCTTTGCGCTGAGGATGGAGGTGAATGCTGCTACCCTCTGCGCTGGGGATGGAGGTGCATGCTACTTCCCGCTGCCCTGCGGATGGAGGTGCACACTGCTGCACTGGGGATGGAGGGGCACGCTGCTTCCCTCTCCGTCGGGGATGGAGGTGTATGCTGCTGCGCTGGGGATGGAGGTGCATTCTGCTTCCCTCTGCACGGGATGAAGGTGCATGCTGCTTCCCTTTGCGCTGGGGATGGAGGTGCATGCTGCTTCCCTCTGTTCTGGGGATGGAGATGCATGCTGCTGCGCTGCGGATGGAGGTGAACGATGCTGCGCTGGGGATGGAGGTGCACGCTGCTTCCCTCTGCACTGGGGATTGAGATGCACACTAAACTGCTGGGGATGGAGGTGCACGCTGCTTCCCTTTGTGTGGGGATGGTGGTGCGTGCTGCTTCCCTTTGCGCTGAGGATGGAGGTGAATGCTGCTACCCTCTGCGCTGGGGATAGAGGTGCACGCTGCTTCCCTCTGCGCTGGGGATGGAGGTGCGTGCTGCTTCCCTCTGCGCTGGGGATGGAGGTGCGTGCTGCTGCGCTGGGGATGGAGGTGCATGTTGATTCCCTTTGCGCTGGGGATAGAGGTGCACGCTGCTTCCCTCTGCGCTGGGGATGGAGGTGCGTGCTGCTGCGCTGGGGATGGAGGTGCATGCTGCTTCCCTTTGAGCTGAGGATGGGGGTGAGGTGCAAGCTGCTTCCCTTTGCACTGCGGATGGAGTTGCACACTAGTGCACTGGGATGGAGGGGCATGCTACTTCCCATTGCGCTGGGGATGGAGGTGCACGCTGCTGTGCTGGGGATGGAGGTGCACGCTGATTCCCTTTGTGCTGGGGATGGAGGTGCACGCTGCTGCCCCTTGCACTGGAGATGGAGGTGTACGCTGCTTCCGTATGACCTGGGGATGGAGGTGCATGCTGCTGCACGGGGATGGAGGTGCACGCTGCTTCCCTCTGCACTGGGGATGGAGGTGCACACTGCTGCGCTGGGGATGGAGGTGCATGCTGCTTCCCTCTGCACTGGGGATGGAGGTGCATGCTGCTCCCCTCTGTGCTGGTGATGGAGGTGCATGCTGCTTCCCTCTGCACGGGGATGAAGTTGCATGCTGCTTCCCTTTGCGCTGGGGATGGAGGTGCATGCTGCTTCCCTCTGTTCTGGGGATGGAAATGCATGCTGCTGCACTGCGGATGGAGGTGCACGATGCTGCGCTGGGGATGGAGGTGCACGCTGCTTCCCTCTGCGCTGGGGATTGAGATGCACACTAAAGCGCTGGGGATTGAGGTGCACGCTGCTTCCCTTTGTGTGGGGATGGTGGTGCGTGCTGCTTTCCTTTGCGCTGAGGATGGAGGTGAATGCTGCTACCCTCTGCGCTGGGGATGGAGGTGCATGCTACTTCCCGCTGCCCTGCGGATGGAGGTGCACACTGCTGCACTGGGGATGGAGGGGCACGCTGCTTCCCTCTCCGTCGGGGATGGAGGTGTATGCTGCTGCGCTGGGGATGGAGGTGCATTCTGCTTCCCTCTGCACGGGATGAAGGTGCATGCTGCTTCCCTTTGCGCTGGGGATGGAGGTGCATGCTGTTTCCCTCTGTTCTGGGGATGGAGATGCATGCTGCTGCGCTGCGGATGGAGGTGAACGATGCTGCGCTGGGGATGGAGGTGCACGCTGCTTCCCTCTGCACTGGGGATTGAGATGCACACTAAACTGCTGGGGATGGAGGTGCACGCTGCTTCCCTTTGTGTGGGGATGGTGGTGCGTGCTGCTTCCCTTTGCGCTGAGGATGGAGGTGAATGCTGCTACCCTCTGCGCTGTGGATGGAGGTGCATGCTACTTCCCGCTGCTCTGCGGATGGAGGTGCACACTGCTGCAATGGGGATGGAGGGGCACGCTGCTTCCCTCTCCGTCGGGGATGGAGGTGCATGCTGCTGCGCTGGGGATGGAGGTGCATGCTGCTTCCCTCTGCACGGGATGAAGGTGCATGCTGCTTCCCTTTGCGCTGGGGATGGAGGTGCATGCTGCTTCCCTCTGTTGTGGGGATGGAGATGCATGCTGCTGCGCTGCGGATGGAGGTGAACGATGCTGCCCTGGGGATGGAGGTGCACGCTGCTTCCCTCTGCACTGGGGATTGAGATGCACACTAAACTGCTGGGGATGGAGGTGCACGCTGCTTCCCTTTGTGTGGGGATGGTGATGCGTGCTGCTTCCCTTTGCGCTGAGGATGGAGGTGAATGCTGCTACCCTCTGCGCTGGGGATGGAGGTGCATGCTACTTCCCGCTGCCCTGCGGATGGAGGTGCACGCTGCTTCCCTCTGCACTGGGGATTGAGATGTACACTAAACTGCTGGGGATGGAGGTGCACGCTGCTTCCCTTTGTGTGGGGATGGTGGTGCGTGCTGCTTCCCTTTGCGCTGAGGATGGAGGTGAATGCTGCTACCCTCTGCAATGGGGATGGAGGGGCACGCTGCTTCCCTCTCCGTCGGGGGTGGAGGTGCATGCTGCTGCGCTGGGGATGGAGGTGCACGCTGCTTCCCTTTGCGCTGGGGATGGAGGTGCACGCTGCTGCACTGGGGGTGGAGGTGCATGCTGCTTCCCTCTGCGCTGGGGATGGAGGTGCACGCTGCTTCCCTCTGCACTGGGGATGGAGGTACACAATGCTTCCCTTTGCGCTGAGGATGGAGGTGCAAGCTGCTTTCCTTTGCACTGCGGATGGAGTTGCACACTAGTGCACTGGGATGGAGGGGCACGCTACTTCCCATTGCGTAGGGATGGAGGTGCAGGCTGCTGTGCTGGGGATGGAGGTGCATGCTGATTCACTTTGTGCTGGGGATGGAGGTGCACGCTGCTTCCCCTTGCGCTGGAGATGGAGGTGCACGCTGCTTCCCTATGCACTGGGGATGGAGGTGCATGCTGCTGTGTGGGGATGGAGGTGCACGCTACTTCCCTCTGCACTGGGGATGGAGGTGTACACTGCTGCGCTGGGGATGGAGGTGCATGCTGCTTCCCTCTGCACTGGGGATGGAGGTGCACGCTGCTTCCCTCTGTGCTGGTGATGGAGGTGCATGCTGCTTCCCTCTGCACAGGAATGAAGGTGCATGCTGCTTCCCTTTGCGCTGGGGATGGAGGTGCATGCTGCTTCCCTCAGTTCTGGGGATGGAGATGCATGCTGCTGCACTGCGGATGGAGGTGCACGATGCTGCGCTGGGGATGGAGGTGCACGCTGCTTCCCTCTGCGCTGGGGATTGAGATGCACACTAAAGCGCTGGGGATGGAGGTACACGCTGCTTCCCTTTGTGTGGGGATGGTGGTGCGTGCTGCTTCCCTTTGCGGTGAGGATGGAGGTGAATGCTGCTACCCTCTGCGTTGGGGATGGAGGTGCATGCTACTTCCCTCTGCCCTGCGGATGGAGGTGCACACTGCTGCACTGGGGATGGAGGGGCATGCTGCTTCCCTCTCCGTCGGGGATGGAGGTGCATGCTGCTGCGCTGGGGATGGAGGTGCACGCTGCTTCCCTTTGCGCTGGGGATGGAGGTGCACGCTGCTGCGCTGGGGCTGGAGGTGCATGCTGCTTCCCTCTGCACTGGGGATGGAGGTACACAATGCTTCCCTTTGCGCTGAGGATGGAGGTGCACGCTGCTTTCCTTTGCACTGTGGATGGAGTTGCACACTAGTGCACTGGGATGGAGGAGCATGCTACTTCCCATTGTGCTGGGGATGGAGGTGCACGCTGATTCCCTTTGTGCTGGGGTTGGAGGTGCACGCTGCTTCCCCTTGCGCTGGAGATGGAGGTGCACGCTGCTTCCCTCTGTGCTGGAGATAGAGGTGAACGCTGCTGTGCGGGGATGGAGGTGCACGCTGCTTCCCTTTGGGCTGGGGATGGAGGTGCACACTGCTGCGCTGGGGAGGGAGGTGCATGCTGCTTCCCTCTGCGCTGGGGATGGAGGTGCATGCTGCTTCCCTTAGCATGGGAATGGAGGTGCATACTGCTTCCCTTTGTGCTGGGGATGGAGGTGCATGCTGCTTCCCTCTGCACTGGGGATGGAGGTGCATGCTGCTGCACTGGGGATGGAGGCACACGCTGCTTCCCTCTGCGCTGGGGATTGAGGTGCACGCTAAAGCGCTGGGGATGGAGGTGCACGCTGCTTCACTTTGTGCTGGGGATGGAGGTGCATGCTGCTTCCCTCTGCACTGCGGATGGAGGTGCACACTGCTGCGCAGGGCATGGAGGTGCACGCTGATTCCCTCTGCGCTGGGGATGGAGGTGCACGCTGCTTCCCTAAAGCGCTAGGGATGGAGGTGGACGCTGCTGCACTGGGGATGGAGGTGCATGCTGCTTCCCTTTGCACTGGGGATGGAGGTGCATGCTGCTTCGCTTGGCGCTGGGGATGGAGGTGCATGCTGCTTCAATCTGCGCTGAAGATGGAGGTGCATGCTACTTCCCTTTGTGCTGGGGATGAAGGTGCACGCTGTTTCTCTCTGCGCTGGGGTTGGAGGTGCATGCTGCTTCCCTCTGCACTGGGGATGGTGGTGCATGCTGCTTCCCTCTGCACTCGGGATGGAGGTGAACTTTGCTGTGCAGGGGATGAAGTGCACGCTGCTTCCGTCTGCGCTGGGGATGGAGGTGCAGGCTGCTTCCCTTAAGCGCTGGGGATGGAGGTGGACGCTGCTGCGTTGGGGATGGAGGTGCACGCTGCTTCCCTTTGCGCGGGGATATAGGTGCATGCTGCTTCCCTTTGCGCTGGGGATGGAGGTGCATGCTGCTTCTCTATGCGCTGGGGATGGAGGTGCACACTGCTTCCCTCTGCACTGGGGATGGTGGTGCACGCTGCTTCCCTCTGTGCTTCGGATGGAGGTGCACTTTGCTGTGCAGGGGATGGAGGTGCATGCTGCTTCCCTCTGTGCTGGGGATGGAGGTGCACGCTGCTTCCCTAAAGAGCTGGGGATGGAGGTGGACGCTGCTGCGTTGGGGATGGAGGTGCACACCGCTTCCCTTTGCCTTCCCTTTGCGCAGGGATGGCGGTGGATGCTGCTTCCCTTTGCACTGGGGATGGAGGTGCACGCTGCTTCCATCTGCGCTGGAGATGGAGGTGCACTCTGCTTCCCTTCGTGCTGGGGATGGAGGTGCACACTGCTTCTTTCAGTGCTGGTGATGGAAGTGCACGCTGCTGCACTGGGGATGGAGGTGCATGCTGTTTCTCTTTGCGCTGGGGATGGAGGTGCACGCTGATGCGCTGGGGATGAAGGTGCATGCTGCTTCCCTCTACACTGGGGAGGCTGCTTCCCTTTGCCCTGAGAATGGCCATGCTGCTTCGCTTTGCGCTGGGATGGAGGTGCATGCTGCTTCCCTCTGCGCTGGGGATGGAGGTGCATGCTGCTGCGCTAGTGATGGATGTGCACGCTGCTTCCCTTTGCGCTGGGGATAAAGGTGCAGTGCACACTGCTGCACTGGGGATGGCGGTGCGCACTGCTTCCCTCTGCGCTGGGGATGGAGGTGCATGCTGCTTCCCACGCTGGGGATGGAGGTGCATGTTGCTTCACTCTGCACAGGGGATGGAGGTGAAATGCTGCTACCCTCTGCGCAGGGGATGGAGGTGCACTCTGCTAAGTTGGGGATGGAGGTGCACGCTGCTTCCCTCTGCGTTGCGGACGGAGGTGCACGCTGCTGCGCTGGGGATGGAGGTGCACGCTGCTGCATTGAGGATGGAGGGGCGCGCTGCTTCCCTCTGCGCTGAGGATGGAGGGGCGCGCTGCTTCCCTCTGCGCTGGGGATGGAGGTGCACGCTGCGTCCCACGCTGGGGATGGAGGTTCACACTGCTTTCCACACTGGGGATGGAGGTGCATGCTGCTTCCCCCTGTGCTGGGGATGGAGGTGCACGCTGCTGCGCTAGGGATGAAGGTGCACGCTGCTTCCTTCTATGCTGGGGATGGAGGTGCACGCTGCTTCCCTCTGCGCTGGGGATGGAGGTGCACTCTGCTGCCAGAGGGATGGAGGTGCATGCTGCTTCCCTCTGCGCTGGGGTGGAGGTGCACACTGCTTCCCTCTGCACTGGGGATGGATGTGCACGCTACTTCCCTCTGCGCTGGGGATGGAGGTGCGCGCTGCTTCCCTATGCGCTGGGGATGGAGTTGCACGCTGCTACACTGGCAATGTAGGTGCAGGCTGCTGCGCTGGGGATGGAGGTCCATGCTGCTTCCCTCTGCGCTGGGGATGGAGGTCTGCGCTGCTTCCCTCTATGCTGGGGATGGAGGTGCACACTGCTTCCCTTTGCGCTGGGGATGGAGGTGCGCGCTGCTTCCCTCTGTGCTGGGGATGGAGGTGCACACTGCTTGCCACGCTAGGGATGGAGGTACACGCTGCATCCCTCTGCGCTGGGGATGGAGGTGCACGCTGCTGCACTGGGGATGGAGGTGCACACTGCTTCCCTCTGCGCTGAGGATGGAGGGGCGCCCTGATTCCCTCTGCGCTGGGGATGGAGGTGCACGCTGCTTCCCACGCCGGGGATGGAGGTTCACACTGCTTTCCACACTGGGGATGGATGTGCACGCTGCTTCCCCCTGTGCTGGGGATGGAGGTGCACGCTGCTGCGCTAGGGATGGAGGTGCATGCTGCTTCCTTCTATGCTGGGGATGGAGGTGCATGCTGCTTCCCTCTGCGCTGGAGATGGAGGTGCACGCTGCTACCAGAGGGATAAGGTGCACGCTGCTTCCCTCTGTGCTGGGGTGGAGGTGCACACTGCTTCCCTCTGCACTGGGGATCGATGTGCACGCTGCTTCCCTTTGCGTTGGGATGGCGGTGCAGTGCACGCTGCTGCGCTGGGGATGGAGGTGCACGCTGCTTCCTTCTGCGCTGGGGATGGAAGTGCACGCTGCTGCACTAGGATTGGAGGTGCACGCTGCTTCCCTCTGTGCTGGGGATGGAGGTGTGCGCTGCTTCCCTCTGCGCTGGGGATGGAGTTGCACGCTGCTACACTGGCGATGTAGGTGCAGGCTGCTGCGCTGGGGATGGAGGTGCACGCTGCTTCCCTCTGAGCTGGGGATGGAGGTGTGCGCTGCTTCCCTCTATGCTGGGGATGGAGGTGCGCGCTGCTTCCCTCTGTGCTGGGGATGGAGGTGCACGCTGCTTGCCACGCTGGGGATGGAGGTACACGCTGTATCCCTCTGCACTGGGGGTGGAGGTGTACGCTGCTGCACTGGGGTTGGAGGTGCAAGCTGCTTCCCTCTGTGCTGGTGATGGAGGTGCATGCTGCTCCCTCTGTGCTGAGAATGGAGGCGCACGCTACTGCCCTGGGGATGGAGGTGCACGCTGCTTCCCTCTGTGCTGGGCATGGAGGTGCACACTGCTGTGCTGGGGATGGAGGTGCACACTGCTACGCTGAGGATGGAGGTGCACGCTGCTTTCCTCTGTGCCGGGATGGAGGTGCACGCTGCTTCCCTTTGCGCCGAGGATGGAGGGGCGAACTGCTTCCCTCTGTGCTGGGGAAGGAGGCGCACAATGCTACCCACGCTGGGGATGGCGGTGCACGCTGCTGTGCTGGGGATGAAGGTGCACGCTGCTTCCCTCTGTGCTGGGTATGGAGGTGCACACTGCTTCCCTCTGGGCTGGGGATTGGGGTGCACACTGCTTCCCTCTGCACTGGGGATGAAGGTGCACGCTGCTTCCCTCTGCTCAGGGGATGGAGGTGCATGCTGCTTCCCTCTGCGCTGGGCATGGAGGTGCACGCTGCTTCCCTAAAGCACTGGGGATGGAGGTGGATGCTGCTGCGTTGGGGATGGAGGTGCACGCTGCTCCCCTTTGACTGGGGTTGGAGGTGCATGCTGCTTCCCTTTGAGCTGGGGATGGAGGTGCACGCTACTTCCCTCTGCACTGGAGATGGAGGTGCACGCTGCTTCCTTTTGTGCTGGGGATGAAGGTGCACACTGCTTCACTCTGCGCTGGGGATGGAGGTGGATGCTGCTGCGCTGGGGATGGAGGTGCACACTGCTGCCCTTTGCGTGGGGATGGATGTGCATGCTGCTTCCCTTCGTGCTGGGGATGGAGGTGCACACTGCTTCTTTCCGTGCTTGTGATGGAAGTGCACGCTGCTGCTCTTGGGATGGAGGTGCATGCTGTTTCTCTTTGCACTGGGGATGGAGGTGCACGCTGATGCACTGTGGATGGAGGTGCATGCTGCTTCCCTCTGCACTGGGGATGCTGCTTCCCTTTGCCCTGAGAATGGCCACGATGCTTCCCTTTGCGCTGGGATGGAGGTGCATGCTGCTTCCCTCTGTACTGGGGATGGAGGTGCACGCTGCTGCGCTAGTGATGGAGGTGCACAATGCTTCCCTCTGCGCTGGGGATGGAGGTGCACGCTGCTGCGCTTGGGATGGATGTGCATGCTGCTTCCCTTTGCGCTGGGGATAGATGTGCAGTGCACACTGCTGCGCTGGTAATGGCGGTGCGCACTGCTTCCCTCTGCGCTGGGGATGGAGGTGCATGCTGCTTCCCATGCTGGGGATAGAGGTGCATGTTGCTTCACTCTGCAATGGGGATGGAGGTGCATGATGCTACCCTCTGCGCAGGTGATGGAGGTGCACTCTGCTAAGCTGGGGATGGAGGTGCTTGCTGCTTCCCTCTGCGTTGGGGACGGAGGTGCACGCTGCTGCGCTGGGGATGGAGGTGAAACGCTGCTGCGCTGGGGATGGAGGTGCACACTGCTTCCCTCTGCGCTGAGGATGGAGGGGCGTGCTGCTTCCCTCTGCGCTGGGGATGGAGGTGCACGCTGCTTCCCCCTGTGCTGGGGATGGAGGTGCACGCTGCTGCGCTAGGGATGGAGGTGCATGCTGCTTCCTTCTATGCTGGGGATGGAGGTTCACGCTGCTTCCCTCTGTGCTGGGGATGGAGGGGCACGCTGCTGCCAGAGGGATGGAGGTGCACGGTGCTCCCTCTGCGCTGGGGTGGAGGTGCACACTGCTTCCCTCTGCACTGGGGATGGATGTGCACGCTGCTTCCCTTTGCGTTGGGGATGGTGGTGCAGTGCACGCTGCTGCGCTGGGGATTGAGGTGCACGCTGCTTCCCTCTGCGGTGGGGATGGAGGTGCACGCTGCTGCACTAGGATTGGAGGTGCACGCTGCTTCCCTCTGCGCTGGGGATGGAGGTGCGCACTGCTTCCCTCTGCGCTGGGATGGAGTTGCATGCTGCTACACTGCCGATGTAGGTGCAGGCTGCTGCGCTGGGGATAGAGGTGCACGCTGCTTCCCTCTGCGCTGGGGATGGAGCTGTGCGCTGCTTCCCTCTATGCTGGGGATGGAGGTGCACACTGCTTCCCTTTGTGCTGGGGATGGAGGTGCGCGCTGCTTCCCTCTGTGCTGGGGATGGAGGTGCACGCTGCTTGCCACGCTAGGGATGGAGGTACACGCTGAATCCCTCTGCACTGGGGGTGGAGGTGTACATTGCTGCACTGGTGATGGAGGTGCGCGCTGCTTCCCTTTGCGCTGAGAATGGAGGTGCACCCTGCTGCCCTGGGGATGGAGGTGCACGCTGCTTCCCTCTGCGCTGGGAATGGAGGTGTACACTGCTGCGCTGGGGATGGAGGTGCATGCTACTTCCCTTTGCGCTGGTGATGGAGGTGCGAACTGCTTCCCTCTGCGATGAGGATGGAGGTCACGCTGCTTCCCACGCTGGAGTTGGATTTGCATGTTGCTTCCCTCTGCACTGGGGATGGAGGTGCACGCTGCTGCGCTGGGGATGGAGGTGCACGCTGCTACGGTGAGGATGGAGGTGCACGCTGCTTTCCTCTGTGCTGGGGATGGAGGTGCATGCTGCTTCCCTTTGTGCTGGGGATCGAGGTGTACGCTGCTTCCCTCTGCGCTGAGGATGGAGGGGCGCACTTCTTCCCTATGCGCTGGGGATGGAGGCACACGCTGCTTCCCACGCTGGGGATGGAGGTGCACGCTGCTGTGCTGGGGATGAAGGTGCACGCTGCTTCCCTCTGCGCTGGGTATGGACGTGCACGCTGCTTCCCTCTGGGCTGGCGATGGAGTTGCACACTGCTTCCCTCTGTGCTGGGGATGAAGGTGCACGCTGCTTCCCTAAAGCACTGGGGATGGAGGTGGACGCTGCTGCATTGGGGATGGAGGTGCACGCTGCTACCCTTTGTGTGGGGATGGAGGTGCATGCTGCTTCCCTTTGCGCTGGGGATGGAGGTGCACGCTACTTCCCTCTGCACTGGAGATGGAGGTGCACGCTGCTTCCTTTTGTGCTGGGGATGAAGGTGCATGCTGCTTCTCTCTGCGCTGGGGATGGTGGTGTATGCTTCCCTCTGCGCTGGGCATGGAGGTGCACGCTGTTTCCCTAAAGCACTGGGGATGGAGGTGCGCACTGCTTCCCTCTGCGATGAGGATGGAGGTCACGCTGCTTCCCACGCTGGAGTTGGATTTGCATGTTGCTTCCCTCTGCACTGGGGATGGAGGTGCACGCTGCTGCGCTGGGGATGGAGGTGCACGCTGCTACGGTGAGGATGGAGGTGCACGCTGCTTTCCTCTGTGCTGGGGATGGAGGTGCATGCTGCTTCCCTTTGTGCTGGGGATCGAGGTGTACGCTGCTTCCCTCTGCGCTGAGGATGGAGGGGCGCACTTCTTCCCTATGCGCTGGGGATGGAGGCACACGCTGCTTCCCACGCTGGGGATGGAGGTGCACGCTGCTGTGCTGGGGTTGAAGGTGCACGCTGCTTCCCTCTGCGCTGGGTATGGACGTGCACGCTGCTTCCCTCTGGGCTGGCGATGGAGTTACACACTGCTTCCCTCTGTGCTGGGGATGAAGGTGCACGCTGCTTCCCTAAAGCACTGGGGATGGAGGTGGACGCTGCTGCGTTGGGGATGGAGGTGCACGCTGCTACCCTTTGTGTGGGGATGGAGGTGCATGCTGCTTCCCTTTGCGCTGGGGATGGAGGTGCACGCTACTTCCCTCTGCACTGGAGATGGAGGTGCACGCTGATTCCTTTTGTGCTGGGGATGAAGGTGCATGCTGCTTCTCTCTGCGCTGGGGATGGTGGTGTATGCTTCCCTCTGCGCTGGGCATGGAGGTGCACGCTGCTTCCCTAAAGCACTGGGGATGGAGGTGGACGCTGCTATGTTGGGGATGGAGGTGCATGCTGCTACCCTTTGTGTGGGGATGGAGGTGCATGCTGCTTCTCTTTGCTGTGGGGATGGAGGTGCACGCTACTTCCATCTGCACTGGAGATGGAGTTGCACACTGCTTCCTTTTGTGCTGGGGATGAAGGTGCATGCTGCTTCCCTCTGCGCTGGGGATGGAGGTGCACGCTGCTGCGCTAGTGATGGAGGTGCACACTGCTTCCCTCTGTGCTGGGGATGGAGGTGCATGCTGCTTCCCATGCTGGGGATGGAGGTGCATGTTGCTTCACTTTGCACTGGGGATGGTGGTGCATGCTGCTACCCTCTGAGCAAGGGGATGGAGGTGCACTCTGCTAAGCTGGGGATGGAGGTGCACGCTGCTTCCCTCTGCATTGGGGACAGAGGTGCACGCTGCTGTGATGGGGATGGAGGTGCACGCTGCTGCACTGGGGATCGAGGTGCACGCTGCTTCCCTCTGCGCTGAGGATGGAGGGGCGTGCTGCTTCCCTCCGAGCTGGGGATGGAGGTGCACGCTGCTTCCCACGCTGGGGATGGAGGTTCACACTGCTTTCCACACTGGGGATGGAGGTGCACGCTGCTTCCCCCTGTGCTGGGGATGGAGGTGCATGCTGCTGCGCTAGGGATGGAGGTGCACGCTGCTTCCCTCTGTGCTGGGGATGAAGGTGCACACTGCTTTCCACACTGGGGATGGAGGTGCACGCTGCTTCCCCCTGTGCTGCGGATGGAGGTGCACACTGCTGCGCTAGGGATGAAGGTGCACACTGCTTCCCTCTGCGCTGGGCATGGAGGTGCACGCTGCTTCCCTAAAGCACTGGGGATGGAGGTGGACGCTGCTGCGTTGGGGATGGAGGTGCACGCTGCTACCCTTTGTGTGGGGATGGAGGTGCATGCTGCTTCCCTTTGCGCTGGGGATGGAGGTGCACGCTACTTCCCTCTGCACTGGAGATGGAGGTGCATGCTGCTTCCTTTTGTGCAGGGGATGAAGGTGCATGCTGCTTCTCTCTGCGCTGGGGATGAAGGTGCACACTACTTCCCTCTGCGCTGGGCATGGAGGTGCACGCTGCTTCCCTAAAGCACTGGGGATGGAAGTGGACGCTGCTGCGCTGGGGATGGAGGTGCACACTGCTGCCCTTTGCGTGGGGATGGATGTGCATGCTGCTTCCCTTTGTGCTGGGGATGGAGGTGCACACTGCTTCTTTCCGTGCTGGTGATGGAAGTGCACGCTGCTGCGCTGGGGATGGAGGTGCATGCTGTTTCTCTTTGCGCTGGGGATGGAGGTGCACGCTGATGCGCTGGGGATGGAGGTGCACGCTGCTTCCCTCTGCACTGGGGATGCTGCTTCCCTTTGCCCTGAGAATGGCCACGCTGCTTCCCTTTGCGCTGGGATGGAGGTGCACGCTGCTGCGCTTGGGATGGATGTGCGCGCTGCTTCCCTTTGCGTTGGAGATAGAGGTGCAGTGCACGCTGCTGCGCTGGGGATGGCGGTGCGCACTACTTCCCTCTGCGCTGGGGATGGAGGTGCATGCTGCTTCCCATGCTGGGGATGGTGGTGCATGTTGCTTCACTTTGCACTGGGATGGAGGTGCATTCTGCTACCCTCTGCGCAGGGGTTGGAGGTGCTCGCTACTTCCCTCTGTGCTGGGGATGGTGGTGCACACTGCTTCCCCCTGTGCTCGGGATGGAGGTGTACACTGCTGCGCAGGGGATGGAGGTGCACGCTGCTTCCCTCTGCACTGGGGATGGAGGTGCACGCTGCTTCCAAAAAGCGCTGGGGATGGAGATGGATGCCGCTGTGCTGGCGATGGAGTTGCACGCTGCTTCCCTTTGCGCGGGGATGGAGGTGCATGCTGCTTCCCTTTGCGCTGGGGATGGAGGTGCATGCTGCTTTTCTATGCGCTGGGGATGGAGGTGCACAATGCTTCCCTCTGCACTGGGGATGGTGATGCACACTGCTTCCCTCTGCGCTCGGGATGGAGGTGCACTTTGCTGTGCAGGGGATGGAGGTGCATGCTGCTTCCCTCTGTGCTGGGGATGGAGGTGCACGCTGCTTCCCTAAAGCGCTGGGGATGGAGGTGGACGCTGCCGCGTTGGGGATGGAGGAGCACACTGCTTCCCTTTGCCTTCCCTTTGCGCAGGGATGGCGGTGCATGCTCCTTCCCTTTGCACTGGGGATGGAGGTGCATGCTGCTTCCCTCTGTGCTGGAGATGGAGGTGCACGCTGCTTCCTTTTGTGCTGGGGATGAAGGTGCACGCTGCTTCTCTCTGCGCTGTGGATGGAGGTGGACGCTGCTGCGCTGGAGATGGAGGTGCACTCTGCTTCCCTTTCTTGCTGGGGATGGAGGTGCACACTGCTTCTTTTGGTGCTGGTGATGGAAGTGCACGCTGCTGCGCTGGGGGATGGAGGTGCATGCTGTTTCTCTTTGCGCTGGGGATTGAGGTGCATGCTGATGCGCTGGGGATGGAGGTGCACGCTGCTTCCCTCTGCACTGGGGATGCTGCTTCCCTTTGCCCTGAGAATGGCCATGCTGCTTCCCTTTGGGCTGGGATGGAGGTGCATGCTGCTTCCCTCTGCGCTGGGGATGGAGGTGCACGCTGCTGCGCTAGTGATGGATGTGCACGCTGCTTCCCTTTGCGCTGGGGATAGAGGTGCAGTGCACACTGCTGCACTGGGGATGGCGGTGCGCACTGCTTCCATCTGTGCTGGGGATGGAGGTGCATGCTGCTTCCCACGCTGGGGATGGAGGTGCATGTTGCTTCACTCGGCACTGGGGATGGAGGTGAAATGCTGCTACTCTCTGTGCAGGGGATGGAGGTGCACTCTGCTAAGCTGGTGATGGAGGTGCCCGCTGCTTCCCTCTGCGTTGGGGACAGAGGTGCACGCTGCTGCGCTGGGGATGGAGGTGCATGCTGCTGCACTGGGGATGGAGGTGCATGCTGGTTCCTTCTATGCTGGGGATGGAGGTTCACGCTGCTTCGCTCTGTGCTGGGGATGGAGGTGCACGCTGCTGCCAGAGGGATGGAGGTGCACGCTGCTTCCCTCTGCGCTGGGGTGGAGGTGCACACTGCTTCCCTGTGCACTGGGGATGGATGTGCACGCTGCTTCCCTTTGCGTTGGGGATGGCGGTGCAGTGCACGCTGCTGCGCTGGGGATTGAGGTGCACGCTGCTTCCCTCTGCGGTGGGGATGGAGGTGCACGCTGCTGCACTAGGATTGGAGGTGCACGCTGCTTCCCTCTGCGCTGGGGATGGAGTTGCACGCTGCTACACTGGCGATGTAGGTGCAGGCTGCTGCGCTGGGGATGGAGGTGCACGCTGCTTCCCTCTGCGCTGGGGATGGAGGTGTGCGCTGCTTCCCTCTATGCTGGGGATGGAGGTGCACACTGCTTCCCTTTGTGCTGGGGATGGAGGTGCACACTGCTTCCCTTTGTGCTGGGGATGGAGGTGCGCGCTGCTTCCCTCTGTGCTGGGGATGGAGGTGCACGCTGCTTGCCACACTAGGGATGGAGGTACACGCTGAATCCCTCTGCACTGGGGGTGGAGGTGTACGCTGCTGCACTGGTGATGGAGGTGCGCGCTGCTTCCCTCTGCGCTGAGAATGGAGGTGCACCCTGCTGCCCTGGGGATGGAGGTGCACGCTGCTTCCCTCTGCGCTGGGAATGGAGGTGTACACTGCTGCGCTGGGGATGGAGGTGCATGCTACTTCCCTTTGCGCTGGTGATGGAGGTGCGCACTGCTTCCCTCTGCGATGAGGATGGAGGTCACGCTGCTTCCCACGCTGGAGTTGGATTTGCATGTTGCTTCCCTCTGCACTGGGGATGGAGGTGCACGCTGCTGCACTGGGGATGGAGTGCAGGCTGCTACGCTGAGGATGGAGGTGCACGCTGCTTTCTTCTGTGCTGGGGATGGAGGTACATGCTGCTTCCCTTTGTGCTGGGGATCGAGGTGTACGCTGCTTCCCTCTGCGCTGAGGATGGAGGGGCGCACTGCTTCCCTATGCGCTGGGGATGGAGGCACACGCTGCTTCCCACGCTGGGGATGGAGGTGCACGCTGCTGTGCTGGGGATGAAGGTGCACGCTGCTTCCCTCTGCGCTGGGTATGGACGTGCATGCTGATTCCCTCTGGGCTGGCGATGGAGTTGCACGCTGCTTCCCTAAAGCACTGGGGATGGAGGTGGACGCTGCTGCTTTGGGGATGGAGGTGCACGCTGCTACCCTTTGTGTGGGGATGGAGGTGCATGCTGCTTCCCTTTGCGCTGGGGATGGAGGTGCACGCTACTTCCCTCTGCACTGGAGATGGAGTTGCATGCTGCTTCCTTTTGTGCTGGGGATGAAGGTGCATGCTGCTTCTCTCTGCGCTGGGGATGGTGGTGGATGCTGCTGTGCTGGGGATGGAGGTGCACACTGCTGCCCTTTGCATGGGGATGCTGCTTCCCTTTGCCCTGAGAATGGCCACGCTGCTTCCCTTTGCGCTGGGATGGAATGCATGCTGCTTCCCTCTGCGCTGGGGATGGAGGTGCACGCTGCTGCGCTAGTGATGGAGGTGCACACTGCTTCCCTCTGCGCTGGGGATGGAGGTGCATGCTGCTTCCCATGCTGGGGATGGAGGTGCACGCTGCTTCCCTCTGCGCTGGGGATTGAGATGCACACTAAAGCGCTGGGGATGGAGGTACACGCTGCTTCCCTTTGTGTGGGGATGGTGGTGCGTGCTGCTTCCCTTTGCGCTGAGGATGGAGGTGAATGCTGCTACCCTCTGCGTTGGGGATGGAGGTGCATGCTACTTCCCTCTGCCCTGCGGATGGAGGTGCACACTGCTGCACTGGGGATGGAGGGGCATGCTGCTTCCCTCTCCGTCGGGGATGGAGGTGCATGCTGCTGCGCTGGGGATGGAGGTGCACGCTGCTTCCCTTTGCGCTGGGGATGGAGGTGCACGCTGCTGCGCTGGGGGTGGAGGTGCATGCTGCTTCCCTCTGCACTGGGGATGGAGGTACACAATGCTTCCCTTTGCGCTGAGGATGGAGGTGCACGCTGCTTTCCTTTGCACTGTGGATGGAGTTGCACACTAGTGCACTGGGATGGAGGAGCATGCTACTTCCCATTGTGCTGGGGATGGAGGTGCATGCTGATTCCCTTTGTGCTGGGGTTGGAGGTGCACGCTGCTTCCCCTTGCGCTGGAGATGGAGGTGCACGCTGCTTCCCTCTGTGCTGGGGATAGAGGTGAACGCTGCTGTGCGGGGATGGAGGTGCACGCTGCTTCCCTTTGGGCTGGGGATGGAGGTGCACACTGCTGCGCTGGGGATGGAGGTGCATGCTGCTTCCCTCTGCGCTGGGGATGGAGGTGCATGCTGCTTCCCTTTGCGCTGGGGATGGAGGTGCACGGTGCTTCCCTTAGCATGGGAATGGAGGTGCATACTGCTTCCCTTTGTGCTGGGGATGGAGGTGCATGCTGCTTCCCTCTGCACTGGGGATGGAGGTGCATGCTGCTGCACTGGGGATGGAGGCACACGCTGCTTCCCTCTGCGCTGGGGATGGAGGTGCACGCTGCTTCCCTCTGCACTGGGGATGGAGGTACACAATGCTTCCCTTTGCGCTGAGGATGGAGGTGCAAGCTGCTTTCCTTTGCACTGCGGATGGAGTTGCACACTAGTGCACTGGGATGGAGGGGCACGCTACTTCCCATTGCGTAGGGATGGAGGTGCAGGCTGCTGTGCTGGGGATGGAGGTGCATGCTGATTCACTTTGTGCTGGGGATGGAGGTGCACGCTGCTTCCCCTTGCGCTGGAGATGGAGGTGCACGCTGCTTCCCTATGCACTGGGGATGGAGGTGCATGCTGCTGTGTGGGGATGGAGGTGCACGCTGCTTCCCTCTGCACTGGGGATGGAGGTGTACACTGCTGCGCTGGGGATGGAGGTGCATGCTGCTTCCCTCTGCACTGGGGATGGAGGTGCACGCTGCTTCCCTCTGTGCTGGTGATGGAGGTGCATGCTGCTTCCCTCTGCAGAGGAATGAAGGTGCATGCTGCTTCCCTTTGCGCTGGGGATGGAGGTGCATGCTGCTTCCCTCTGTTCTGGGGATGGAGATGCATGCTGCTGCACTGCGGATGGAGGTGCACGATGCTGCGCTGGGGATGGAGGTGCACGCTGCTTCCCTCTGCGCTGGGGATTGAGATGCACACTAAAGCGCTGGGGATGGAGGTACACGCTGCTTCCCTTTGTGTGGGGATGGTGGTGCGTGCTGCTTCCCTTTGCGCTGAGGATGGAGGTGAATGCTGCTACCCTCTGCGTTGGGGATGGAGGTGCATGCTACTTCCCTCTGCCCTGCGGATGGAGGTGCACACTGCTGCACTGGGGATGGAGGGGCATGCTGCTTCCCTCTCCGTCGGGGATGGAGGTGCATGCTGCTGCGCTGGGGATGGAGGTGCACGCTGCTTCCCTTTGCGCTGGGGATGGAGGTGCACGCTGCTGCGCTGGGGGTGGAGGTGCATGCTGCTTCCCTCTGCACTGGGGATGGAGGTACACAATGCTTCCCTTTGCGCTGAGGATGGAGGTGCACGCTGCTTTCCTTCGCACTGTGGATGGAGTTGCACACTAGTGCACTGGGATGGAGGAGCATGCTACTTCCCATTGTGCTGGGGATGGAGGTGCATGCTGATTCCCTTTGTGCTGGGGTTGGAGGTGCACGCTGCTTCCCCTTGCGCTGGAGATGGAGGTGCACGCTGCTTCCCTCTGTGCTGGGGATAGAGGTGAACGCTGCTGTGCGGGGATGGAGGTGCACGCTGCTTCCCTTTGGGCTGGGGATGGAGGTGCACACTGCTGCGCTGGGGATGGAGGTGCATGCTGCTTCCCTCTGCGCTGGGGATGGAGGTGCATGCTGCTTCCCTTTGCGCTGGGGATGGAGGTGCACGGTGCTTCCCTTAGCATGGGAATGGAGGTGCATACTGCTTCCCTTTGTGCTGGGGATGGAGGTGCATGCTGCTTCCCTCTGCACTGGGGATGGAGGTGCATGCTGCTGCACTGGGGATGGAGGCACACGCTGCTTCCCTCTGCGCTGGGGATTGAGGTGCACGCTAAAGCGCTGGGGATGCAGGTGCACGCTGCTTCACTTTGTGCTGGGGATGGAGGTGCATGCTGCTTCCCTCTGCACTGCGGATGGAGGTGCACACTGCTGCGCAGGGCATGGAGGTGCACGCTGATTCCCTCTGCGCTGGGGATGGAGGTGCACGCTGCTTCCCTAAAGCGCTAGGGATGGAGGTGGACGCTGCTGCACTGGGGATGGAGGTGCATGCTGCTTCCCTTTGCACTGGGGATGGAGGTGCATGCTGCTTCGCTTGGCGCTGGGGATGGAGGTGCATGCTGCTTCAATCTGCGCTGAAGATGGAGGTGCATGCTACTTCCCTTTGTGCTGGGGATGAAGGTGCACGCTGCTTCTCTCTGCGCTGGGGTTGGAGGTGCATGCTGCTTCCCTCTGCACTGGGGATGGTGGTGCATGCTGCTTCCCTCTGCACTCGGGATGGAGGTGAACTTTGCTGTGCAGGGGATGAAGTGCACGCTGCTTACCTCTGCGCTGGGGATGGAGGTGCAGGCTGCTTCCCTTAAGCGCTGGGGATGGAGGTGGACGCTGCTGCGTTGGGGATGGAGGTGCACGCTGCTTCCCTTTGCGCGGGGATATAGGTGCATGCTGATTCCCTTTGCGCTGGGGATGGAGGTGCACGCTGCTTCCCTCTGTGCTGGGGATGCTGGTGCACACTGCTTCCCCCTGTGCTCGGGATGGAGGTGCACGCTGCTGCGCAGGGGATGGAGGTGCACGCTTCTTCTCTCTGCGCTGGGGATGGAGGTGCACGCTGCTTCCCTAAAGCGCTGGGGATGGAGGTGGACGCTGCTGCGCTGGGGATGGAGGTGCACGCTGCTTCCCTTTGCGCGGGGATGGAGGTGCATGCTGCTTCCCTTTGCGCTGGGGATGGAGGTGCATGCTGCTTCTCTATGCGCTGGGGATGGAGGTGCACACTGCTTCCCTCTGCACTGGGGATGGTGGTGCACGCTGCTTCCCTCTGCGCTTCGGATGGAGGTGCACTTTGCTGTGCAGGGGATGGAGGTGCATGCTGCTTCCCTCTGTGCTGGGGATGGAGGTGCACGCTGCTTCCCTAAAGAGCTGGGGATGGAGGTGGACGCTGCTGCGTTGGGGATGGAGGTGCACACAGCTTCCCTTTGCCTTCCCTTTGCGCAGGGATGGCGGTGGATGCTGCTTCCATTTGCACTGGGGATGGAGGTGCACGCTGCTTCCATCTGCGCTGGAGATGGAGGTGCACTCTGCTTCCCTTCGTGCTGGGGATGGAGGTGCACACTGCTTCTTTCAGTGCTGGTGATGGAAGTGCACGCTGCTGCACTGGGGATGGAGGTGCATGCTGTTTCTCTTTGCGCTGGGGATGGAGGTGCACGCTGATGCGCTGGGGATGAAGGTGCATGCTGCTTCCCTCTACACTGGGGATGCTGCTTTCCTTTGCCCTGAGAATGGCCATGCTGCTTCCCTTTGTGCTGGGATGGAGGTGCATGCTGCTTCCCTCTGCGCTGGGGATGGAGGTGCATGCTGCTGCGCTAGTGATGGATGTGCACGCTGCTTCCCTTTGCGCTGGGGATAGAGGTGCAGTGCACACTGCTGCACTGGGGATGGCGGTGCGCACTGCTTCCCTCTGCGCTGGGGATGGAGGTGCATGCTGCTTCCCACGCTGGGGATGGAGGTGCATGTTGCTTCACTCTGCACAGGGGATGGAGGTGAAATGCTGCTACCCTCTGCGCAGGGGATGGAGGTGCACTCTGCTAAGTTGGGGATGGAGGTGCACGCTGCTTCCCTCTGCGTTGCGGACGGAGGTGCACGCTGCTGCGCCGGGGATGGAGGTGCACGCTGCTGCATTGAGGATGGAGGGGCGCGCTGCTTCCCTCTGCGCTGAGGATGGAGGGGCGCGCTGCTTCCCTCTGCGCTGGGGATGGAGGTGCACGCTGCTTCCCACGCTGGGGATGGAGGTTCACACTGCTTTCCACACTGGGGATGGAGGTGCATGCTGCTTCCCCCTGTGCTGGGGATGGAGGTGCACGCTGCTGCGCTAGGGATGAAGGTGCACGCTGCTTCCTTCTATGCTGGGGATGGAGGTGCACGCTGCTTCCCTCTGCGCTGGGGATGGAGGTGCACTCTGCTGCCAGAGGGATGGAGGTGCACGCTGCTTCCCTCTGCGCTGGGGTGGAGGTGCACACTGCTTCCCTCTGCACTGGGGATGGATGTGCACGCTGCTTCCCTCTGCGCTGGGGATGGAGGTGCGCGCTGCTTCCCTATGCGCTGGGGATGGAGTTGCACGCTGCTACACTGGCAATGTAGGTGCAGGCTGCTGCGCTGGGGATGGAGGTCCACGCTGCTTCCCTCTGCGCTGGGGATGGAGGTCTGCGCTGCTTCCCTCTATGCTGGGGATGGAGGTGCACACTGCTTCCCTTTGCGCTGGGGATGGAGGTGCGCGCTGCTTCCCTCTGTGCTGGGGATGGAGGTGCACACTTTTTGCCACGCTAGGGATGGAGGTAGACGCTGCATCCCTCTGCGCTGGGGATGGAGGTGCACGCTGCTGCACTGGGGATGGAGGTGCACACTGCTTCCCTCTGCGCTGAGGATGGAGGGGCGCCCTGATTCCCTCTGCGCTGGGGATGGAGGTGCACGCTGCTTCCCACGCCGGGGATGGAGGTTCACACTGCTTTCCACACTGGGGATGGATGTGCACGCTGCTTCCCCCTGTGCTGGGGATGGAGGTGCACGCTGCTGCGCTAGGGATGGAGGTGCATGCTGCTTCCTTCTATGCTGGGGATGGAGGTGCATGCTGCTTCCCTCTGCGCTGGAGATGGAGGTGCACGCTGCTACCAGAGGGATAGAGGTGCACGCTGCTTCCCTCTGTGCTGGGGTGGAGGTGCACACTGCTTCCCTCTGCACTGGGGATCGATGTGCACGCTGCTTCCCTTTGCGTTGGGATGGCGGTGCAGTGCACGCTGCTGCGCTGGGGATGGAGGGGCACGCTGCTTCCTTCTGCGCTGGGGATGGAAGTGCACGCTGCTGCACTAGGATTGGAGGTGCACGCTGCTTACCTCTGTGCTGGGGATGGAGGTGTGCGCTGCTTCCCTCTGCGCTGGGGATGGAGTTGCACGCTGCTACACTGGCGATGTAGGTGCAGGCTGCTGCGCTGGGGATGGAGGTGCACGCTGCTTCCCTCTGAGCTGGGGATGGAGGTGTGCGCTGCTTCCCTCTATGCTGGGGATGGAGGTGCGCGCTGCTTCCCTCTGTACTGGGGATGGAGGTGCACGCTGCTTGCCACGCTGGGGATGGAGGTACACGCTGTATCCCTCTGCACTGGGGGTGGAGGTGTACGCTGCTGCACTGGGGTTGGAGGTGCAAGCTGCTTCCCTCTGTGCTGGTGATGGAGGTGCGTGCTGCTCCCTCTGTGCTGAGAATGGAGGCGCACGCTACTGCCCTGGGGATGGAGGTGCACGCTGCTTCCCTCTGTGCTGGGCATGGAGGTGCACACTGCTGCGCTGGGGATGGAGGTGCACACTGCTACGCTGAGGATGGAGGTGCACGCTGCTTTCCTCTGTGCCGGGATGGAGGTGCACGCTGCTTCCCTTTGCGCCGAGGATGGAGGGGCGAACTGCTTCCCTCTGTGCTGGGGAAGGAGGCGCACGATGCTACCCATGCTGGGGATGGCGGTGCACGCTGCTGTGCTGGGGATGAAGGTGCACGCTGCTTCCCTCTGTGCTGGGTATGGAGGTGCACACTGCTTCCCTCTGGGCTGGGGATTGGGGTGCACACTGCTTCCCTCTGCACTGGGGATGAAGGTGCACGCTGCTTCCCTCTGCTCAGGGGATGGAGGTGCATGCTGCTTCCCTCTGCGCTGGGCATGGAGGTGCACGCTGCTTCCCTAAAGCACTGGGGATGGAGGTGGATGCTGCTGCGTTGGGGATGGAGGTGCACGCTGCTCCCCTTTGACTGGGGATGGAGGTGCACGCTACTTCCCTCTGCACTGGAGATGGAGGTGCACGCTGCTTCCTTTTGTGCTGGGGATGAAGGTGCACACTGCTTCACTCTGCGCTGGGGATGGAGGTGGATGCTGCTGCGCTGGGGATGGAGGTGCACACTGCTGCCCTTTGCGTGGGGATGGATGTGCATGCTGCTTCCCTTCGTGCTGGGGATGGAGGTGCACACTGCTTCTTTCCGTGCTGGTGATGGAAGTGCACGCTGCTGCGCTTGGGATGGAGGTGCATGCTGTTTCTCTTTGCACTGGGGATGGAGGTGCACGCTGATGCGCTGTGGATGGAGGTGCATGCTGCTTCCCTCTGCACTGGGGATGCTGCTTCCCTTTGCCCTGAGAATGGCCACGATGCTTCCCTTTGCGCTGGGATGGAGGTGCATGCTGCTTCCCTCTGTACTGGGGATGGAGGTGCACGCTGATGCGCTAGTGATGGAGGTGCACAATGCTTCCCTCTGCGCTGGGGATGGAGGTGCACGCTGCTGTGCTTGGGATGGATGTGCACGCTGCTTCCCTTTGCGCTGGGGATAGAGGTGCAGTGCACACTGCTGCGCTGGGGATGGCGGTGCGCACTGCTTCCCTCTGCGCTGGGGATGGAGGTGCATGCTGCTTCCCATGCTGGGGATAGAGGTGCATGTTGCTTCACTCTGCAATGGGGATGGAGGTGCATGATGCTACCCTCTGCGCAGGTGATGGAGGTGCACTCTGCTAAGCTGGGGATGGAGGTGCTTGCTGCTTCCCTCTGCGTTGGGGACGGAGGTGCACGCTGCTGCGCTGGGGATGGAGGTGAAACGCTGCTGCGCTGGGGATGGAGGTGCACACTGCTTCCCTCTGCGCTGAGGATGGAGGGGTGTGCTGCTTCCCTCTGCGCTGGGGATGGAGGTGCACGCTGCTTCCCCCTGTGCTGGGGATGGAGGTGCACGCTGCTGCGCTAGGGATGGAGGTGCATGCTGCTTCCTTCTATGCTGGGGATGGAGGTTCACGCTGCTTCCCTCTGTGCTGGGGATGGAGGGGCACGCTGCTGCCAGAGGGATGGAGGTGCACGGTGCTCCCTCTGCGCTGGGGTGGAGGTGCACACTGCTTCCCTCTGCACTGGGGATGGATGTGCACGCTGCTTCCCTTTGCGTTGGGGATGGTGGTGCAGTGCACGCTGCTGCGCTGGGGATTGAGGTGCACGCTGCTTCCCTCTGCGGTGGGGATGGAGGTGCACGCTGCTGCACTAGGATTGGAGGTGCACGCTGCTTCCCTCTGCGCTGGGGATGGAGGTGCGCACTGCTTCCCTCTGCGCTGGGATGGAGTTGCATGCTGCTACACTGCCGATGTAGGTGCAGGCTGCTGCGCTGGGGATGGAGGTGCACGCTGCTTCCCTCTGCGCTGGGGATGGAGCTGTGCGCTGCTTCCCTCTATGCTGGGGATGGAGGTGCACACTGCTTCCCTTTGTGCTGGGGATGGAGGTGCGCGCTGCTTCCCTCTGTGCTGGGGATGGAGGTGCACGCTGCTTGCCACGCTAGGGATGGAGGTACACGCTGAATCCCTCTGCACTGGGGGTGGAGGTGTACGTTGCTGCACTGGTGATGGAGGTGCGCGCTGCTTCCCTCTGCGCTGAGAATGGAGGTGCACCCTGCTGCCCTGGGGATGGAGGTGCACGCTGCTTCCCTCTGCGCTGGGAATGGAGGTGTACACTGCTGCGCTGGGGATGGAGGTGCATGCTACTTCCCTTTGCGCTGGTGATGGAGGTGCGCACTGCTTCCCTCTGCGATGAGGATGGAGGTCACGCTGCTTCCCACGCTGGAGTTGGATTTGCATGTTGCTTCCCTCTGCACTGGGGATGGAGGTGCACGCTGCTGCGCTGGGGATGGAGGTGCACGCTGCTACGGTGAGGATGGAGGTGCACGCTGCTTTCCTCTGTGCTGGGGATGGAGGTGCATGCTGCTTCCCTTTGTGCTGGGGATCGAGGTGTACGCTGCTTCCCTCTGCGCTGAGGATGGAGGGGCGCACTTCTTCCCTATGCGCTGGGGATGGAGGCACACGCTGCTTCCCACGCTGGGGATGGAGGTGCACGCTGCTGTGCTGGGGATGAAGGTGCACGCTGCTTCCCTCTGCGCTGGGTATGGACGTGCACGCTGCTTCCCTCTGGGCTGGCGATGGAGTTGCACACTGCTTCCCTCTGTGCTGGGGATGAAGGTGCACGCTGCTTCCCTAAAGCACTGGGGATGGAGGTGGACGCTGCTGCGTTGGGGATGGAGGTGCACGCTGCTACCCTTTGTGTGGGGATGGAGGTGCATGCTGCTTCCCTTTGCGCTGGGGATGGAGGTGCACGCTACTTCCCTCTGCACTGGAGATGGAGGTGCACGCTGCTTCCTTTTGTGCTGGGGATGAAGGTGCATGCTGCTTCTCTCTGCGCTGGGGATGGTGGTGTATGCTTCCCTCTGCGCTGGGCATGGAGGTGCACGCTGCTTCCCTAAAGCACTGGGGATGGAGGTGGACGCTGCTATGTTGGGGATGGAGGTGCATGCTGCTACCCTTTGTGTGGGGATGGAGGTGCATGCTGCTTCTCTTTGCGGTGGGGATGGAGGTGCACGCTACTTCCATCTGCACTGGAGATGGAGTTGCACGCTGCTTCCTTTTGTGCTGGGGATGAAGGTGCATGCTGCTTCCCTCTGCGCTGGGGATGGAGGTGCACGCTGCTGCGCTAGTGATGGAGGTGCACACTGCTTCCCTCTGTGCTGGGGATGGAGGTGCATGCTGCTTCCCATGCTGGGGATGGAGGTGCATGTTGCTTCACTTTGCACTGGGGATGGTGGTGCATGCTGCTACCCTCTGAGCAAGGGGATGGAGGTGCACTCTGCTAAGCTGGGGATGGAGGTGCACGCTGCTTCCCTCTGCATTGGGGACAGAGGTGCACGCTGCTGTGATGGGGATGGAGGTGCACGCTGCTGCACTGGGGTTGGAGGTGCACGCTGCTTCCCTCTGGGCTGAGGATGGAGGGGCGCGCTGCTTCCCTCCGAGCTGGGGATGGAGGTGCACGCTGCTTCCCACGCTGGGGATGGAGGTTCACACTGCTTTCCACACTGGGGATGGAGGTGCACGCTGCTTCCCCCTGTGCTGGGGATGGAGGTGCATGCTGCTGCGCTAGGGATGGAGGTGCACGCTGCTGCCCGCTGTGCTGGGGATGAAGGTGCAAACTGTTTTCCACACTGGGGATGGAGGTGCACGCTGCTTCCCCCTGTGCTGCGGATGGAGGTGCACGCTGCTGCGCTAGGGATGGAGGTGCACGCTGCTTCCTTCTATGCTGGGGATGGAGGTGCACACTGCTTCCCTCTGTGCTGGGGATGAAGGTGCACACTGCTTCCATCTGCGCTGAATATGGAGGTGCACGCTGCGTCCGTAAGGCACTGGGGATGGAGGTGGACGCTGCTGCGTTGGGGATGGAGGTGCACGCTGCTACCCTTTGTGTGGGGATGGAGGTGCATGCTGCTTCCCTTTGCGCTGGGGATGGAGGTGCACGCTACTTCCCTCTGCACTGGAGATGGAGGTGCACGCTGCTTCCTTTTGTGCAGGGGATGAAGGTGCATGCTGCTTCTCTCTGCGCTGGGGATGAAGGTGCACACTGCTTCCCTCTGCACTGGGCATGGAGGTGCACGCTGCTTCCCTAAAGCACTGGGGATGGAAGTGGACGCTGCTGCGCTGGGGATGGAGGTGCACACTGCTGCCCTTTGCGTGGGGATGGATGTGCATGCTGCTTCCCTTTGTGCTGGGGATGGAGGTGCACACTGCTTCTTTCCGTGCTGGTGATGGAAGTGCACGCTGCTGCGCTGGGGATGGAGGTGCATGCTGTTTCTCTTTGCGCTGGGGATGGAGGTGCACGCTGATACGCTGGGGATGGAGGTGCACGCTGCTTCCCTCTGCACTGGGGATGCTGCTTCCCTTTGCCCTGAGAATGGCCACGCTGCTTCCCTTTGCGCTGGGATGGAATGCATGCTGCTTCCCTCTGCGCTGGGGATGGAGGTGCATGCTGCTGCGCTAGTGATGGATGTGCGCGCTGCTTCCCTTTGCGTTGGAGATAGAGGTGCAGTGCACGCTGCTGCGCTGGGGATGGCGGTGCGCACTACTTCCCTCTGCGCTGGGGATGGAGGTGCATGCTGCTTCCCATGCTGGGGATGGTGGTGCATGTTGCTTCACTTTGCACTGGGATGGAGGTGCATGCTGCTACCCTCTGCGCAGGGGATGGAGGTGCTCGCTGCTTCCCTCTGTGCTGGGGATGGTGGTGCACACTGCTTCCCCCTGTGCTCGGGATGGAGGTGCACACTGCTGCGCAGGGGATGGAGGTGCACGCTGCTTCCCTCTGCACTGGGGATGTAGGTGCACGCTGCTTCCAAAAAGCGCTGGGGATGGAGATGGATGCCGCTGTGCTGGGGATGGAGGTGCACGCTGCTTCCCTTTGCGCGGGGATGGAGGTGGATGCTGCTTCCCTTTGCGCTGGGGATGGAGGTGCATGCTGCTTTTCTATGCGCTGGGGATGGAGGTGCACAATGCTTCCCTCTGCACTGGGGATGGTGATGCACACTGCTTCCCTCTGCGCTCGGGATGGAGATGCACTTTGCTGTGCAGGGGATGGAGGTGCATGCTGCTTCCCTCTGTGCTGGGGATGGAGGTGCACGCTGCTTCCCTAAAGCGCTGGGGATGGAGGTGGACGCTGCCGCGTTGGGGATGGAGGAGCACACTGCTTCCCTTTGCCTTCCCTTTGCGCAGGGATGGCGGTGCATGCTCCTTCCCTTTGCACTGGGGATGGAGGTGCATGCTGCTTCCCTCTGTGCTGGAGATGAAGGTGCACGCTGCTTCCTTTTGTGCTGGGGATGAAGGTGCACGCTGCTTCTCTCTGCGCTGTGGATGGAGGTGGACGCTGCTGCGCTGGAGATGGAGGTGCACTCTGCTTCCCTTCGTGCTGGGGATGGAGGTGCACACTGCTTCTTTTGGTGCTGGTGATGGAAGTGCACGCTGCTGCGCTGGGGATGGAGGTGCATGCTGTTTCTCTTTGCGCTGGGGATTGAGGTGCATGTAGATGCGCTGGGGATGGAGGTGCACGCTGCTTCCCTCTGCACTGGGGATGCTGCTTCCCTTTGCCCTGAGAATGGCCATGCTGCTTCCCTTTGGGCTGGGATGGAGGTGCATGCTGCTTCCCTCTGCGCTGGGGATGGAGGTGCACGCTGCTGCGCTAGTGATGGATGTGCACGCTGCTTCCCTTTGCGCTGGGGATAGAGGTGCAGTGCACACTGCTGCACTGGGGATGGCGGTGCGCACTGCTTCCATCTGTGCTGGGGATGGAGGTGCATGCTGCTTCCCACGCTGGGGATGGAGGTGCATGTTGCTTCACTCTGCACTGGGGATGGAGGTGAATTGCTGCTACTCTCTGCGCAGGGGATGGAGGTGCACTCTGCTAAGCTGGTGATGGAGGTGCCCGCTGCTTCCCTCTGCGTTGGGGACAGAGGTGCACGCTGCTGCGCTGGGGATGGAGGTGCATGCTGCTGCACTGGGGATGGAGGTGCATGCTGGTTCCTTCTATGCTGGGGATGGAGGTTCACGCTGCTTCGCTCTGTGCTGGGGATGGAGGTGCACGCTGCTGCCAGAGGGATGGAGGTGCACGCTGCTTCCCTCTGCGCTGGGGTGGAGGTGCACACTGCTTCCCTGTGCACTGGGGATGGATGTGCACGCTGCTTCCCTTTGCGTTGGGGATGGCGGTGCAGTGCACGCTGCTGCGCTGGGGATTGAGGTGCACGCTGCTTCCCTCTGCGGTGGGGATGGAGGTGCACGCTGCTGCACTAGGATTGGAGGTGCACGCTGCTTCCCTCTGCGCTGGGGATGGAGTTTCACGCTGCTACACTGGCGATGTAGGTGCAGGCTGCTGCGCTGGGGATGGAGGTGCACGCTGCTTCCCTCTGCGCTGGGGATGGAGGTGTGCGCTGCTTCCCTCTATGCTAGGGATGGAGGTGCACACTGCTTCCCTTTGTGCTGGGGATGGAGGTGCACGCTGCTTCCCTTTGTGCTGGGGATGGAGGTGCGCGCTGCTTCCCTCTGTGCTGGGGATGGAGGTGCACACTGCTTGCCACACTAGGGATGGAGGTACACGCTGAATCCCTCTGCACTGGGGGTGGAGGTGTACCCTGCTGCACTGGTGATGGAGGTGCGCGCTGCTTCCCTCTGCGCTGAGAATGGAGGTGCACCCTGCTGCCCTGGGGATGGAGGTGCACGCTGCTTCCCTCTGCGCTGGGAATGGAGGTGTACACTGCTGCGCTGGGGATGGAGGTGCATGCTACTTCCATTTGCGCTGGTGATGGAGGTGCGCACTGCTTCCCTCTGCGATGAGGATGGAGGTCACGCTGCTTCCCACGCTGGAGTTGGATTTGCATGTTGCTTCCCTCTGCACTGGGGATGGAGGTGCACGCTGCTGCACTGGGGTTGGAGTGCAGGCTGCTACGCTGAGGATGGAGGTGCACGCTGCTTTCTTCTGTGCTGGGGATGGAGGTACATGCTGCTTCCCTTTGTGCTGGGGATCGAGGTGTACGCTGCTTCCCTCTGCGCTGAGGATGGAGGGGCGCACTGCTTCCCTATGCGCTGGGGATGGAGGCACACGCTGCTTCCCACGCTGGGGATGGAGGTGCACGCTGCTGTGCTGGGGATGAAGGTGCACGCTGCTTCCCTCTGCGCTGGGTATGGACGTGCATGCCGATTCCCTCTGGGCTGGCGATGGAGTTGCACGCTGCTTCCCTAAAGCACTGGGGATGGAGGTGGACACTGCTGCTTTGGGGATGGAGGTGCACGCTGCTACCCTTTGTGTGGGGATGGAGGTGCATGCTGCTTCCCTTTGCGCTGGGGATGGAGGTGCACGCTACTTCCCTCTGCACTGGAGATGGAGTTGCATGCTGCTTCCTTTTGTGCTGGGGATGAAGGTGCATGCTGCTTCTCTCTGCGCTGGGGATGGTGGTGGATGCTGCTGTGCTGGGGATGGAGGTGCACACTGCTGCCCTTTGCATGGGGAGGCTGCTTCCCTTTGCCCTGAGAATGGCCACGCTGCTTCCCTTTGCGCTGGGATGGAATGCATGCTGCTTCCCTCTGCGCTGGGGATGGAGGTGCACGCTGCTGCGCTAGTGATGGAGGTGCACACTGCTTCCCTCTGCGCTGGGGATGGAGGTGCATGCTGCTTCCCATGCTGGGGATGGAGGTGCATGTTGCTTCACTTTGCACTGGGGATGGAGGTGCATGCTGCTACCCTCTGCGCAGGGGATGGAGGTGCACTCTGCTAAGCTGGGGATGGAGGTGCACGCTGCTTCCCTCTGCGTTGGGGACGGAGGTGCACGCTGCTGCGCTGGGGATGGAGGTGCACGCTGCTGTGCTGGGGATGGAGGTGCACGCTGCTTCCCTCTGCGCTGAGGATGGAGGGGCGCGCTGCTTCCCTCCGCGCTGGGGATGGAGGTGCACGCTCCCTCCCACACTGGGGATGGAGGTTCACACTGCTTTCCACACTGGGGATGGAGGTGCACGCTGCTTCCCCCTGTGCTGGGGATGGAGGTGCATGCTGCTGCGCTAGGGATGGAGGTGCACGCTGCTTCCCTCTGTGCTGGGGATGAAGGTGCACACTGCTTTCCACACTGGGGATGGAGGTGCACGCTGCTTCCCCCTGTGCTGTGGATAGAGGTGCACGCTGCTGCGCTAGGGATGGAGGTGCACGCTGCTTCCTTCTATGCTGGGGATGGAGGTGCACACTGCTTCCCTCTGTGCTGGGGATGAAGGTGCACACTGCTTCCCTCTGCGCTGGGCATGGAGGTGCACGCTGCTTCCCTAAAGCACTGGGGATGGAGGTGGACGCTGCTGCGTTGGGGATCGAGGTGCACGCTGCTACCCTTTGTGTGGGGATGGAGGTGCATGCTGCTTCCCTTTGCGCTGGGGATGGAGGTGCACGCTACTTCCTCTGCACTGGAGATGGAGGAGCACGCTGCTTCCTTTTGTGCTGGGGATGAAGGTGCATGCTGCTTCTCTCTGCGCTGGGGATGGTGGTGGAAGCTGCTGCGCTGGTGAAGGAGGTGCACACTGCTGCCCTTTGCGTGGGGATGGATGTGCATGCTGCTTCCCTTCGTGCTGGGGATGGAGGTGCACACTGCTTCTTTCCGTGCTGGTGATGGAAGTGCACGCTGCTGCGCTGGGGATGGAGTTGCATGCTGTTTCTCTTTGCGCTGGGGATGCTGCTTCCCTTTGCCCTGAGAATGGCCACGCTGCTTCCCTTTGAGCTGGGATGGAATGCATGCTGCTTCCCTCTGCGCTGGGGATGGAGGTGCATGCTGCTGAGCTAGTGATGGAGGTGCACACTGCTTCCCTCTGCGCTGGGGATGGAGGTGCACGCTGCTGCGCTTGGGATGGATGTGCGCGCTGCTTCCCTTTGTGCTGGAGATAGAGGTGCAGTGCACGCTGCTGCGCTGGGGATGGCGGTGCGCACTGCTTCCCTCTGCGCTGGGGATGGAGGTGCATGCTGCTTCCCATGCTGGGGATAGAGGTGCATGTTGCTTCACTTTGCACTGGGATGGAGGTGCGTGCTGCTACCCTCTGCACAGGGGATGGAGGTGCTCGCTGCTTCCCTCTGTGCTGGGGATGGTGGTGCACACTGCTTCCCCCTGTGCTCGGGATGGAGGTGCACACTGCTGCGCAGTTGATGGAGGTGCACGCTGCTTCCCTCTGCGCTGGGGATGGAGGTGCACGCTGCTTCCCTAAAGCGCTGGGGATGGAGATGGACGCTGCTGCGCTGGGGATGGAGGTGCACGCTGCTTCCCTTTGCATGGGGATGGAGGTGCATGCTGCTTCCCTTTGCGCTGGGGATGGAGGTGCATGCTGCTTTTCTATGCGCTGGGGATGGAGGTGCACAATGCTTCCCTCTGCACTGGGGATGGTGATGCACACTGCTTCCCTCTGCGCTCGGGATGGAGGTGCACTTTGCTGTGCAGGGGATGGAGGTGCATGCTGCTTCCCTCTGTGCTGGGGATGGAGGTGCACGCTGCTTCCCTAAAGCGCTGGGGATGGAGGTGGACGCTGCTGCGTTGGGGATGGAGGAGCACACTGCTTCCCTTTGCCTTCCCTTTGCGCAGGGATGGCGGTGCATGCTGCTTCCCTTTGCACTGGGGATGGAGGTGCACGCTGCTTCCCTCTGCGCTGGAGATGGAGGTGCACGCTGCTTCCTTTTGTGCTGTGGATGAAGGTGCACACTGCTTCTCTCTGCGCTGTGGATGGAGGTGGACGCTGCTGCGCTGCAGATGGAGGTGCACTCTGCTTCCCTTCATGCTGGGGATGGAGGTGCACACTGCTTCTTTCGGTGCTGGTGATGGAAGTGCACGCTGCTGCGCTGGGGATGGAGGTGCATGCTGCTTCTCTTTGCGCTGGGGATGGAGGTTCATGCTGATGCGCTGGGGATGGAGGTGCACGCTGCTTCCCTTTGCGCTGGGGATAGAGGTGCAGTGCACACTGCTGCACTGGGGATGGCGGTGCGCACTGCTTCCCTCTGTGCTGGGGATGCTGCTTCCCTTTGCCCTGAGAATGGCCATGCTGCTTCCCTTTGGGCTGGGATGGAGGTGCATGCTGCTTCCCTCTGCGCTGGGGATGGAGGTGCACGCTGCTGCGCTAGTGATGGATGTGCACGCTGCTTCCCTTTGCGCTGGGGATAGAGGTGCAGTGCACACTGCTGCACTGGGGATGGCGGTGCGCACTGCTTCCCTCTGTGCTGGGGATGGAGATGCATGCTGCTTCCCACGCTGGGCATGGAGGTGCATGTTGCTTCACTCTGCACTGGGGATGGAGGTGAAATGCTGCTACTCTCTGCGCAGGGGATGGAGGTGCACTCTGCTAAGCTGGTGATGGAGGTGCCCGCTGCTTCCCTCTGCGTTGGGGACAGAGGTGCACGCTGCTGCGCTGGGGATGGAGGTGCACGCTGCTGCACTGGGGATGGAGGTGCACGCTGCTTCCCTCTGCGCTGAGGATGGAGGGGCGCCCTGATTCCCTCTGCACTGGGGTTGGAGGTGCATGCTGCTTCCCACGCCGGGGATGGAGGTTCACACTGCTTTCCACACTGGGGATGGATGTGCACGCTGCTTCCCCCTGTGCTGGGGATGGAGGTGAACGCTGCTGCGCTAGGGATGGAGGTGCATGCTGCTTCCTTCTATGCTGGGGATGGAGGTGCACGCTGCTTCCTTCTGCACTGGGGATGGAGGTGCACGCTGCTACCAGAGGGATAGAGGTGCACACTGCTTCCCTCTGCGCTGGGGTGGAGGTGCACACTGCTTCTCTCTGCACTGGGGATCGATGTGCACGCTGCTTCCCTTTGCGTTGGGATGGTGGTGCAGTGCACGCTGCTGCGCTGGGGATGGAGGTGCATGCTGCTTCCTTCTGCGCTGGGGATGGAGGTGCACGCTGCTGCACTAGGATTGGAGGTGCACGCTGCTTCCCTCTGCACTGGGGATGGAGGTGCGTGCTGCTTCCGTCTGCGCTGGGGATGGAGTTGCACGCTGCTACACTGGCGATGTAGGTGCAGGCTGCTGCACTGGGGATGGAGGTGCACGCTGCTTCCCTCTGAGCTGGGGATGGAGGTGTGCGCTGCTTCCCTCTATGCTGGGGATGGAGGTGCACACTGCTTTCCTTTGTGCTGGGGATGGAGGTGCGCGCTGCTTCCCTCTGTGCTGGGTATGGAGGTGCATGCTGCTTGCCACGCTGGGGATGGAGGTACACGCTGTTTCCCTCTGCACTGGGTGTGGAGGTGTACGCTGCTGCACTGGGGTTGGAGGTGCAAGCTGCTTCCCTCTGTGCTGGTGATGGAGGTGCATGCTGCTTCCCTCTGCGCTGAGAATGGAGGTGCACGCTACTGCCCTGGGGATGGAGGTGCACGCTGCTTCCCTCTGTGCTGGGCATGGAGGTGCACACTGCTGCGCTGGGGATGGAGGTGCAAACTGCTACGCTGAGGATGGAGGTGCACGCTGCTTTACTCTGTGCCGGGGATGGAGGTGCACGCTGCTTCCCTTTTTGCCGGGGATGGAGGGGCGAACTGCTTCCCTCTGTGCTGGGGAAGGAGGCGCACGATGCTAGCCACGCTGGGGATGGAGGTGCACGCTGCTGTGCTGGGGATGAAGGTGCACGCTGCCTCCCTCTGTGCTGGGTATGGAGGTGCACACTGCTTCCCTCTGGGCTGGGGATTGGGGTGCACACTGCTTCCCTCTGCACTGGGGATGAAGGTGCACGCTGCTTCCCTCTGCTCAGGGGATGGAGGTGCATGCTGCTTCCCTCTGTGCTGGGGATTGAGGTGCACGCTGCTTCATTTTGCGCTGGGGATGGAGGTGCATGCTGCTTCCCTCTGCGCTGGGGATGGAGTTGCACGCTGCTTCCCTCTGTGCTAGGGATGGAGGTGCATGCTGCTTCCCTTTGCGCTGAACATGGAGGTGCACGCTGCTTCTGTCTGCGCTGGGCATGGAGGTGCATGCTGCTTCCCTCTGTGCTTGGGATGGAAGTGCACGCTGCTGCGCTAGGGATGGAGGTGCATGCTGCTTCCCTCTGCGCAGGGAATGGAGGTGTGCGCTGCTGCGCTATGGATGGAGGTGCACGCTGCTTCCCTCTGCACTGGCGATGGAGGTGCGCATTGCTTCCCTCTGCGCTGGGGATGGAGGTGTACGCTGCTGCGCTGGGGATGGAGGTGCACACTGCTTCCCTCTGCGCTGTGGATGGAGGTGTGCGCTGCTTCCCTCTACGCCGGGGATGGAGGTGCACGCTACTTCCCTTTACACTGGGGATGGAGGTGCGCACTGCTTCCCTAAAGCGCTGGGGATGGAGGTGGATGCTGCTGCGTTGGGGATGGAGGTGCATCCCCTGCACAGCAAAGTGCACCTTCATCCCGAGCGCAGAGGGAAGCAGCGTGCACCACCATCCCCAGTGCAGAGGGAAGCAGCATGCATCTCCATCCCCAGCGCAGAGAAGGTGCACGCTGCTGCACTAGGGATGGAGGTGCACGCTGCTTCCCTCTGCGCTGGGGATGGAGGTGTGCGCTGCTTCCTTCTATGCTGGGGATGGAGGTGCACACTGCTTCCCTTTGTGCTGGTGATGGAGGTGCGAGCTGCTTCCCTCTGTGCTGGGGATGGAGGTGCGCGCTGCTTCCCTCTGCGCTGGGGATGGAGGTGCACGCTGCTGCACTGGGGATGGAGGTGCATGCTGCTTCCCTCTGTGCTGGGGATGGAGGTGCATGCTGCTGTGCTGCGGATGGAGGTGCATGCTGCTTCCTTTTGCAATGGGGATGGAGGTGCGCACTGCTTCCCTCTGCGATGGGGATGGAGGTGCACGCTGCTTCCCACGCTGGGGTTGGATTTGCATGTTGCTTCCCTCTGCACTGGGGATGGAGGAGCAAGCTGCTTCCCTCTGTGCTGCTGATGGAGGTGCGCACTGCTTCCCTCTGTGCTGCTGATGGAGGTGCGTGCTGCTGCGCTAGTGATGGATGTGCACGCTGCTTCCCTTTGCGCTGGGGATAGAGGTGCAGTGCAAACTGCTGCGCTGGGGATGGCGGTGCGCACTGCTTCCCTCTGTGCTGGGGATGGAGGTGCATGCTGCTTCCCACGCTGGGGATGGAGGTGCATGTTGCTTCACTCTGCACTGGGGATGGAGGTGAAATGCTGCTACCCTCTGCGCAGGGGATGGAGGTGCACTCTGCTTCCCTCTGCGATGGGGACGGAGGTGCACGCTTCTGCGCTGGGGATGGAGGTGCACGCTGCTGCACTGGGGATGGAGGTGCACGCTGCTTCCCTCTGTGCTGAGGATGGAGGGGCGCCCTGCTTCCCTCTGCGCTGGGGATGGAGGTGCACGCTGCTTCCCACGCTGGGGATGGAGGTTCACACTGCTTTTCACACTGGTGATGGAGGTGCACGCTGCTTCCCCCTGTACTGGGGATGGAGGTGCACGCTGCTGCGCTAGGGATGGTGGTGCACGCTGCTTCCTTCTATGCTGGGGATGGAGGTGCACGCTGCTTCCCTCTGCGCTGGGGATGGAGGTGCACGCTGCTACCAGAGGGCTGGAGGTGCACGCTGCTTCCCTCTGCGCTGGGGTGGAGGTGCACACTGCTTCCCTCTGCACTGGGGATGGATGTACACGCTGCTTCCCTTTGCGTTCGGGATGGCGGTGCAGTGCATGCTGCTGCGCTGGGGATGGAGGTGCACGCTGCTTCCCTCTGCGCTGGGGATGGAGGTGCACGCTGCTTCCCTCTGCGCTGGGGATGGGGTTGCACGCTGCTACACTGGCGATGTAGGTGCAGGCTGCTGCGCTGGGGATGGAGGTGCACGCTGCTTCCCTCTGAGCTGGGCATGGAGGTGTGCGCTGCTTCCCTCTATGCTGGGGATGGAGGTGCACACTGCTTCCCTTTGTGCTGGGGATGGAGGTGCGCGCTGCTTCCCTCTGTGCTGGGGATGGAGGTGCATGCTGCTTGCCAGGCTGGGGATGGAGGTACACGCTGCATCCCTCTGCACTGGGGGTGGAGGTGTACGCTGCTGCACTGGGGTTGGAGGTGCAAGCTGCTTCCCTCTGTGCTGGTGATGGAGGTGTGCGCTGCTTCCCTCTGCGCTGAGAATGGAGGTGCACGCTGCGGCCCTGGGGATGGAGGTGCACGCTGCTTCCCTCTGTGCTGGGGATGGAGGTGCACACTGCTTCCCTTTGTGCTGGGGATGGAGGTGCGAGCTGCTTCCCTCTGTGCTGGGGATGGAGGTGCGCGCTACTTCCCTCTGCGCTGGGGATGGAGGTGCACGCTGCTGCACTGGGGATGGAGGTGCATGCTGCTGTGCTGCGGATGGAGGTGCATGCTGCTTCCTTTTGCGCTGGGGATGGAGGTGCGCACTGCTTCCCTCTGCGATGGGGATGGAGGTGCACGCTGCTTCCCACGCTGGGGTTGGATTTGCATGTTGCTTCCCTCTGCACTGGGGATGGAGGAGCAAGCTGCTTCCCTCTGTGCTGCTGATGGAGGTGCGCACTGCTTCCCTCTGTGCTGCTGATGGAGGTGCGTGCTGCTGCGCTAGTGATGGATGTGCACGCTGCTTCCCTTTGCGCTGGGGATAGAGGTGCAGTGCAAACTGCTGCGCTGGGGATGGCGGTGCGCACTGCTTCCCTCTGTGCTGGGGATGGAGGTGCATGCTGCTTCCCACGCTGGGGATGGAGGTGCATGTTGCTCCACTCTGCACTGGGGATGGAGGTGAAATGCTGCTACCCTCTGCGCAGGGGATGGAGGTGCACTCTGCTTCCCTCTGCGTTGGGGACGGAGGTGCACGCTTCTGCGCTGGGGATGGAGGTGCACGCTGCTGCACTGGGGATGGAGGTGCACGCTGCTTCCCTCTGTGCTGAGGATGGAGGGGCGCCCTGCTTCCCTCTGCGCTGGGGATGGAGGTGCACGCTGCTTCCCACGCTGGGGATGGAGGTTCACACTGCTTTCCACACTGGTGATGGAGGTGCAGGCTGCTTCCCCCTGTACTGGGGATGGAGGTGCACGCTGCTGCGCTAGGGATGGTGGTGCACACTGCTTCCTTCTATGCTGGGGATGGAGGTGCATGCTGCTTCCCTCTGCGCTGGGGATGGAGGTGCACGCTGCTACCAGAGGGCTGGAGGTGCACGCTGCTTCCCTCTGCGCTGGGGTGGAGGTGCACACTGCTTCCCTCTGCACTGGGGATGGATGTGCACGCTGCTTCCCTTTGCGTTCGGGATGGCGGTGCAGTGCATGCTGCTGCGCTGGGGATGGAGGTGCACGCTGCTTCCCTCTGCGCTGGGGATGGAGGTGCACGCTGCTTCCCTCTGCGCTGGGGATGGGGTTGCACGCTGCTACACTGGCGATGTAGGTGCAGGCTGCTGCACTGGGGATGGAGGTGCACGCTGCTTCCCTCTGAGCTGGGCATGGAGGTGTGCGCTGCTTCCCTCTATGCTGGGGATGGAGGTGCACACTGCTTCCCTTTGTGCTGGGGATGGAGGTGCGCGCTGCTTCCCTCTGTGCTGGGGATGGAGGTGCACGCTGCTTGCCACGCTGGGGATGGAGGTACACGCTGCATCCCTCTGCACTGGGGGTGGAGGTGTACGCTGCTGCACTGGGGTTGGAGGTGCAAGCTGCTTCCCTCTGTGCTGGTGATGGAGGTGTGCGCTGCTTCCCTCTGCGCTGAGAATGGAGGTGCACGCTGCGGCCCTGGGGATGGAGGTGCACGCTGCTTCACACTGTGCTGGGGATGGAGGTGCACGCTGCTGCGCTGGGGATGGAGGTGCACACTGCTACGCTGAGGATGGAGGTGCATGCTGCTTTCCTCTGTGCTGGGGATGGAGGTGCACGCTGCTTCCCTTTGCGCCGAGGATGGAGGGGCGAACTGCTTCGCTCTGTGCTGGGGAAGGAGGCGCACGATGCTACCCACGCTGGGGATGGAGGTGCATGCTGCTGTGCTGGGGATGAAGGTGCACGCTGCTTGCCTCTGTGCTGGGTATGGAGGTGCACACTGCTTCCCTCTGGGCTGGGGATTGGGGTGCACACTGCTTCCCTCTGCACTGGGGATGAAGGTGCACACTGCTTCCCTCTGCTCAGGGGATGGAGGTGCATGCTGCTTCCCTCTGTGCTGGGGATTGAGGTGCACGCTGCTTCATTTTGCACTGGGGATGGAGGTGCATGCTGCTTCCCTCTGCGCTAGGGATGGAGGTGCATGCTGCTTCCCTCTGTGCTAGGGATGGAGGTGCATGCTGCTTCCCTTTGCGCTGAACATGGAGGTGCACGCTGCTTCTGTCTGCGCTGGGCATGGAGGTGCATGCTGCTTCCCTCTGCGCTTGGGATGGAAGTGCACGCTGCTGCGCCAGGGATGGAGGTGCACGCTGCTTCCCTCTACGCTGGGGATGGAGGTGTGCGCTGCTGCGCTTGGGATGGAGGTGCACGCTGCTTCCCTCTGCACTGGCGATGGAGGTGCGCATTGCTTCCCTCTACGCTGGGGATGGTGGTGCATGCTGCTGCGCTGGGGATGGAGGTGCACACTGCTTCCCTCTGCGCTGTGGATGAAGGTGTGCGCTGCTTCCCTCTACGCCGGGGATGGAGGTGCACGCTACTTCCCTTTACACTGGGGATGGAGGTGCGCACTGCTTCCCTAAAGCGCTGGGGATGGAGGTGGACGCTGCTGCGTTGGGGATGGAGGTGCATCCCCTGCACAGCAAAGTGCACCTTCATCCCGAGCGCAGAGGGAAGCAGCGTGCACCACCATCCCCAGTGCAGAGGGAAGCAGCATGCATCTCCATCCCCAGCGCAGAGAAGGTGCATGCTGCTGCACTAGGGATGGAGGTGCACGCTGCTTCCCTCTGTGCTGGGGATGGAGGTGCACGCTGCTTCCATTTGCGCTGGGGAAGGAGGTGCATGCAGCTTCCCTCTGCACTGGGGATGGAGTTGAACGCTGCTACACTGGCGATATAGGTGCAGGCTGCTGCGCTGGGGATGGAGGTGCACGCTGCTTCCCTCTGTGCTGGGGATGGAGGTTCGCGCTGCTTCCCTTTGTGCTTGGGATGGAGGTGCGAGCTGCTTCCCTCTGTGCTGGGGATGGAGGTACACACTGCTTCCCTCTGCGCTGGGGATGGAGGTGCACGCTGCTGCGCTTGGGATGGAGGTACACGCTGCTTCCCTCTGCGCTGGGGATGGAGGTGCATGCTGCTGCGCTGGGGATGGAGTTGCATGCTACTTCCTTTTGCGCTGGGGATGGAGGTGCGCACTGCTTCCCTCTGCGATGGGGATGGAGGTGCACGCTGCTTCCCACGCTGGGGTTGGATTTGCATGTTGCTTCCCTCTGCACTGGGGATGGAGGTGCAAGCTGCCTCCCTCTGTGCTGCTGATGGAGGTGCGCGTTGCTTCCCTCTTTGCTGCTGATGGAGGTGCGTGCTGCTTGCCTCTGCGCTGGGGATGGAGGTGCATGCTTCTGCGCTGAGGATGGAGGTGCATGCAGCTTCCCTCTGTGCTGGGGATGGAGGTGCATGCTGCTGCGCTGGGGATGGAGGTGCATGCTACTTCCTTTTGCGCTGGGGATGGAGGTGCGCACTGCTTCCCTCTGGGATGGGGATGGAGGTGCACGCTGCTTCCCATGCTGGGGTTGGATTTGCATGTTGCTTCCCTCTGCACTGGGGATGGAGGTTCACGTTGCTGCGCTGGGGATGGAGGGGCACGCTGCTACGCTAGGATGGAGGTGCACGCTGCTTTCCTCTGCGCTGGGGATGGAGGTGCATGCTGCTTCCCTTTGTGCTGGGGATCGAGGTGTATGCTGCTTCCCTCTGCGTTGAGGATGGAGGGGCGCACTGCTTCCCTATGCGCTGGGGATGGAGGCGCACGCTGCTTCCCACACTGGGGATGGAGGTGCACGCTGCTGTGCTGGGGATGAAGGTGCACGCTGCTTCCCTCTGCGCTGGGTATGGAGGTGCATGCTGCTTCCCTCTGGGCTGGGGATGGAGGTGCACACTGCTTCCCTCTGCGCTGGGGATGAAGGTGCACACTGCTTCCCTCTGCGCTGGGCATGGAGGTGCACGCTCCTTCCCTAAAGCACTGGGGATGGAGGTGGATGCTGCTGCGTTGGGGATGGAGGTGCACGCTGCTTCCCTTTGACTGGGGTTGGAGGTGCATGCTGCTTCCCTTTGCGCTGGGGATGGAGGTGCACGCTACTTCCCTCTGCACTGGAGATGGAGGTGCACGCTGCTTCCTTTTGTGCTGGGGATGAAGGTGCACACTGCTTCTCTCTGCGCTGGGGATGGAGGTGGATGCTGCTGCGCTGGGGATGGAGGTGCACACTGCTGCCCTTTGCGTGGGGATGGATGTGCATGCTGCTTCCCTTCGTGCTGGGGATGGAGGTGCACACTACTTCTTTCCGTGCTGGTGATGGAAGTGCACGTTGCTGCGCTCGGGATGGAGGTGCATGCTGTTTCTCTTTGCACTGGGGATGGAGGTGCATGCTGCTTCCCTCTGCACTGGGGATGCTGCTTCCCTTTGCCCTGAGAATGGCCACGATGCTTCCCTTTGCGCTGGGATGGAGGTGCATGCTGCTTCCCTCTGCACTGGGGATGGAGGTGCACGCTGCTGCGCTAGTGATGGAGGTGCACAATGCTTCCCTCTGCGCTGGGGATGGAGGTGCACGCTGCTGTACTTGGGATGGATGTGCACGCTGCTTCCCTTTGCGCTGGGGATAGAGGTGCAGTGCACGCTGCTGCGCTGGGGATGGCGGTGCGCACTGCTTCCCTCTGCGCTGGGGATGGAGGTGCATGCTGCTTCCCACGCTGGGGATAGAGGTGCATGTTGCTTCACTCTGCAATGGGGATGGAGGTGCATGCTGCTACCCTCTGCGCAGGGGATGGAGGTGCACTCTGCTAAGCTGGGGATGGAGGTGCTTGCTGCTTCCCTCTGCAATGGGGACGGAGGTGCACGCTGCTGCGCTGCAGATGGAGGTGAAACGCTGTTGCGCTGGGAATGGAGGTGCACGCTGCTTCCCTCTGCGCTGAGGATGGAGGGGCGCGCTGCTTCCCTCTGCGCTGGGGATGAAGGTGCACGCTGCTTCCCCCTGTGCTGGGGATGGAGGTGCACGCTGCTGCGCTAGGGATGGAGGTGCATGCTGCTTCCTTCTATGCTGGGGATGGAGGTTCACGCTGCTTCCCTCTGTGCTGGGGATGGAGGTGCACGCTGCTGCCAGAGGGATGGAGGTGCACGCTGCTTCCCTCTGCGCTGGGGTGGAGGTGCACACTGCTTCCCTCTGCACTGGGGATGGATGTGCACGCTGCTTCCCTTTGCGTTGGGGATGGTGGTGCAGTGCACGCTGCTGCACTGGGGATTGAGGTGCACGCTGCTTCCCTCTGCGGTGGGGATGGAGGTGCACGCTGCTGCACTAGGATTGGAGGAGCACGCTGCTTCCCTCTGCGCTGGGGATGGAGGTGCGCGCTGCTTCCCTCTGCGCTGGGGATGGAGTTGCACGCTGCTACGCTGGCGATGTAGGTGCAGGCTGCTGCGCTGGGGATGGAGGTGCACGCTGCTTCCCTCTGCGCTTCGGGATGGAGGTGTGCGCTGCTTCCCTCTATGCTGGGGATGGAGGTGCACACTGCTTCCCTTTGTGCTGGGGATGGAGGTGCGCGCTGCTTCCCTCTGTGCTGGGGATGGAGGTGCATGCTGCTTGCCACGCTAGGGATGGAGGTACACGCTGCATCCCTCTGCCCTGGGGGTGGAGGTGTATGCTGCTGCACTGGTGATGGAGGTGCGCGCTGCTTCCCTCTGCGCTGAGGATGGAGGTCACGCTGCTTCCCACGCTGGAGTTGGATTTGCATGTATCTTCCCTCTGCACTGGGGATGGAGGTGCACGCTGCTGCGCTAGGGATGGAGGTGCACGCAGCTACGCTGAGGATGGAGGTGCACGCTGCTTTCCTCTGTGCTGGGGATGGAGGTGCATGCTGCTTCCCTTTGTCCTGGGGATCGAGGTGTACGCTGCTTCCCTCTGCGCTGAGGATGGAGGGGCGCACTGCTTCCCTCTGCGCTGAGGTGGAGGTGCACACTGCTTCCCTCTGCACTGGGGATGGATGTGCACGCTGCTTCCCTTTGCGTTGGGGATGGCGGTGCAGTGCACGCTGCTGCGCTGGGGATTGAGGTGCACGCTGCTTCCCTCTGCGGTGGGGATGGAGGTGCACGCTGCTGCACTAGGATTGGAGGTGCACGCTGCTTCCTTCTGCGCTGGGGATGGAGGTGCGCGCTGCTTCCCTCTGCGCTGGGGATGGAGTTGCACGCTGCTACACTGGCGATGTAGGTGCAGGCTGCTGCGCTGGGGATGGAGGTGCACGCTGCTTCCCTCTGCTCTGGGGATGGAGGTGTGCGCTGCTTCCCTCTATGCTGGGGATGGAGGTGCACACTGCTTCCCTTTGTGCTGGGGATGGAGGTGCGCGCTGCTTCCCTCTGTGCTGGGGATGGAGGTGCACGCTGCTTGCCACGCTAGGGATGGAGGTACACGCTGCATCCCTCTGCACTGGGGGTGGAGGTGTACGCTGCTGCACTGGTGATGGAGGTGCGCGCTGCTTCCCTCTGCGCTGAGAATGGAGGTGCACCCTGCTGCCCTGGGGATGGAGGTGCACGCTGCTTCCCTCTGCGCTGGGAATGGAGGTGTACACTGCTGCGCTGGGGATGGAGGTGCATGCTACTTCCCTTTGCGCTGGTGATGGAGGTGCGCACTGCTTCCCTCTGCGATGAGGATGGAGGTCACGCTGCTTCCCACGCTGGAGTTGGATTTGCATGTTGCTTCCCTCTGCACTGGGGATGGAGGTGTACGCTGCTGCGCTGGGGATGGAGGTGCACGCTGCTACGCTGAGGATGGAGGTGCACGCTGCTTTCCTCTGTGCTGGGGATGGAGGTGCATGCTGCTTCCCTTTTTGCTGGGGATCGAGGTGTACGCTGCTTCCCTCTGCGCTGAGGATGGAGGGGCGCACTGCTTCCCTATGCGCTGGGGATGGAGGCACACGCTGCTTCCCACGCTAGAGATGGAGGTGCACGCTGCTCTGCTGGGGATGAAGGTGCACGCTGCTTCCCTCTGTGCTGGGTATGGACGTGCATGCTGCTTCCCTCTGGGCTTGCGATGGAGGTGCACACTGCTTCCCTCTGTGCTGGGGATGAAGGTGCACGCTGCTTCCCTAAAGCACTGGGGATGGAGGTGGACGCTGCTGCGTTGGGGATGGAGGTGCACGCTGCTACCCTTTGTGTGGGGATGGAGGTGCATGCTGCTTCCCTTTGCGCTGGGGATGGAGGTTCACGCTGCTTCCCTCTGTGCTGGGGATGGAGGTGCACGCTGCTGCCAGAGGGATGGAGTTGCACGCTGCTTCCCTCTGCGGTGGGGATGGAGGTGCACGCTGCTGCACTAGGATTGGAGGAGCACGCTGCTTCCCTCTGCGCTGGGGATGGAGGTGCACGCTGCTTCCCTCTGCGCTGGGGATGGAGTTGCACGCTGCTACGCTGGCGATGTAGGTGCAGGCTGCTGCGCTGGGGATGGAGGTGCACGCTGCTTCCCTCTGCGCTGGGGATGGAGGTGTGCGCTGCTTCCCTCTATGCTGGGGATGGAGGTGCACACTGCTTCCCTTTGTGCTGGGGATGGAGGTGCGCGCTGCTTCCCTCTGTGCTGGGGATGGAGGTGCATGCTGCTTGCCACGCTAGGGATGGAGGTACACGCTGCATCCCTCTGCCCTGGGGGTGGAGGTGTATGCTGCTGCACTGGTGATGGAGGTGCGCGCTGCTTCCCTCTGCGCTGAGGATGGAGGTCACGCTGCTTCCCACGCTGGAGTTGGATTTGCATGTATCTTCCCTCTGCACTGGGGATGGAGGTGCACGCTGCTGCGCTGGGGATGGAGGTGCACGCAGCTACGCTGAGGATGGAGGTGCACGCTGCTTTCCTCTGTGCTGGGGATGGAGGTGCATGCTGCTTCCCTTTGTGCTGGGGATCGAGGTGTACGCTGCTTCCCTCTGCGCTGAGGATGGAGGGGCGCACTGCTTCCCTCTGCGCTGAGGTGGAGGTGCACACTGCTTCCCTCTGCACTGGGGATGGATGTGCACGCTGCTTCCCTTTGCGTTGGGGATGGCGGTGCAGTGCACGCTGCTGCGCTGGGGATTGAGGTGCACGCTGCTTCCCTCTGCGGTGGGGATGGAGGTGCACGCTGCTGCACTAGGATTGGAGGTGCACGCTGCTTCCTTCTGCGCTGGGGATGGAGGTGCGCGCTGCTTCCCTCTGCGCTGGGGATGGAGTTGCACGCTGCTACACTGGCGATGTAGGTGCAGGCTGCTGCGCTGGGGATGGAGGTGCACGCTGCTTCCCTCTGCGCTGGGGATGGAGGTGTGCGCTGCTTCCCTCTATGCTGGGGATGGAGGTGCACACTGCTTCCCTTTGTGCTGGGGATGGAGGTGCGCGCTGCTTCCCTCTGTGCTGGGGATGGAGGTGCACGCTGCTTGCCACGCTAGGGATGGAGGTACACGCTGCATCCCTCTGCACTGGGGGTGGAGGTGTACGCTGCTGCACTGGTGATGGAGGTGCGCGCTGCTTCCCTCTGCGCTGAGAATGGAGGTGCACCCTGCTGCCCTGGGGATGGAGGTGCACGCTGCTTCCCTCTGCGCTGGGAATGGAGGTGTACACTGCTGCGCTGGGGATGGAGGTGCATGCTACTTCCCTTTGCGCTGGTGATGGAGGTGCGCACTGCTTCCCTCTGCGATGAGGATGGAGGTCACGCTGCTTCCCACGCTGGAGTTGGATTTGCATGTTGCTTCCCTCTGCACTGGGGATGGAGGTGTACGCTGCTGCGCTGGGGATGGAGGTGCACGCTGCTACGCTGAGGATGGAGGTGCACGCTGCTTTCCTCTGTGCTGGGGATGGAGGTGCATGCTGCTTCCCTTTTTGCTGGGGATCGAGGTGTACGCTGCTTCCCTCTGCGCTGAGGATGGAGGGGCGCACTGCTTCCCTATGCGCTGGGGATGGAGGCACACGCTGCTTCCCACGCTAGAGATGGAGGTGCACGCTGCTGTGCTGGGGATGAAGGTGCACGCTGCTTCCCTCTGTGCTGGGTATGGACGTGCATGCTGCTTCCCTCTGGGCTTGCGATGGAGGTGCACACTGCTTCCCTCTGTGCTGGGGATGAAGGTGCACGCTGCTTCCCTAAAGCACTGGGGATGGAGGTGGACGCTGCTGCGTTGGGGATGGAGGTGCACGCTGCTACCCTTTGTGTGGGGATGGAGGTGCATGCTGCTTCCCTTTGCGCTGGGGATGGAGGTGCACGCTACTTCCCTCTGCACTGGAGATGGAGGTGCACACTGCTTCCTTTTGTGCTGGGGATGAAGGTGCATGCTGCTTCTCTCTGCGCTGGGGATGGTTGGTGGATGCTTCCCTCTGCGCTGGGCATGGAGGTGCACGCTGCTTCCCTAAAGCACTGGGGATGGAGGTGGACGCTGCTGCGTTGGGGATGGAGGTGCACGCTGCTACCCTTTGTGTGGGGATGGAGGTGCATGCTGCTTCCCTTTGCGCTGGGGATGGAGGTGCACGCTACTTCCCTCTGCACTGGAGATGGAGGTGCACACTGCTTCCTTTTTTTGGGGTGGGGATGAAGGTGCATGCTGCTTCTCTCTGCGCTGGGGATGGTGGTGGATGCTGCTGCGCTGGGGATGGAGGTCCACACTGCTGCCCTTTGCGTGGGGATGCTGCTTCCCTTTGCCCTGAGAATGGCCACGCTGCTTCCCTTTGCGCTGGGATGGAATGCATGCTGCTTCCCTCTGCGCTGGGGATGGAGGTGCACGCTGCTGCGCTAGTGATGGAGGTGCACACTGCTTCCCTCTGCGCTGGGGATGGAGGTGCATGCTGCTTCCCATGCTGGGGATGGAGGTGCATGTTGCTTCACTTTGCACTGGGGATGGAGGTGCATGCTGCTACCCTCTGCGCAGGGGATGGAGGTGCACTCTGCTAAGCTGGGGATGGAGGTGCACGCTGCTTCCCTCTGCGTTGGGGACGGAGATGCACGCTGCTGCACTGGGGATGGAGGTGCACCCTGCTGCGCTGGGGATGGAGGTGCACGCTGCTTCCCTCTGCGCTGAGGATGGAGGGGCGCGCTGCTTCCCTCCGCGCTGGGGATGGAGGTTCACGCTGCTTCCCACGCTGGGGATGGAGGTTCACACTGCTTTCCACACTGGGGATGGAGGTGCACACTGCTTCCCCCTGTGCTGGGGATGGAGGTGCACGCTGCTACGCTGAGAATGGAGGTGCACCCTGCTTTCCTCTGTGCTGGGGATGGAGGTGCATGCTGCTTCCCTTTGTGCTGGGGATCGAGGTGTACGCTGCTTCCCTCTGCGCTGAGGATGGAGGGGCGCACTGCTTCCCTATGCGCTGGGGATGGAGGCACACGCTGCTTCCCACGCTGGGGATGGAGGTGCACGCTGCTGTGCTGGGGATGAAGGTGCACGCTGCTTCCCTCTGCGCTGGGTATAGACGTGCACGCTGCTTCCCTCTGGGCTGGCGATGGAGTTGCACACTGCTTCCCTCTGTGCTGGGGATGAAGGTGCACGCTGCTTCCCTAAAGCACTGGGGATGGAGGTGGACGCTGCTGCGTTGGGGATGGAGGTGCACGCTGCTACCCTTTGTGTGGGGATGGAGGTGCATGCTGCTTCCCTTTGCGCTGGGGATGGAGGTGCACGCTACTTCCCTCTGCACTGGAGATGGAGGTGCACGCTGCTTCCTTTTGTGCTGGGGATGAAGGTGCATGCTGCTTCTCTCTGCGCTGGGGATGGTGGTGTATGCTTCCCTCTGCGCTGGGCATGGAGGTGCACGCTGCTTCCCTAAAGCACTGGGGATGGAGGTGGACGCTGCTACGTTGGGGATGGAGGTGCATGCTGCTACCCTTTGTGTGGGGATGGAGGTGCATGCTGCTTCTCTTTGCGGTGGGGATGGAGGTGCACGCTACTTCCATCTGCACTGGAGATGGAGTTGCACGCTGCTTCCTTTTGTGCTGGGGATGAAGGTGCATGCTGCTTCCCTCTGCGCTGGGGATGGAGGTGCACGCTGCTGCGCTAGTGATGGAGGTACACACTGCTTCCCTCTGTGCTGGGGATGGAGGTGCATGCTGCTTCCCATGCTGGGGATGGAGGTGCATTTTGCTTCACTTTGCACTGGGGATGGTGGTGCATGCTGCTACCCTCTGAGCAAAGGGATGGAGGTGCACTCTGCTAAGCTGGGGATGGAGGTGCACGCTTCTTCCCTCTGCATTGGGGACGGAGGTGCACGCTGCTGTGCTGGGGATGGAGGTGCACGCTGCTGCGCTGGGGATGGAGGTGCATGCTGCTTCCCTTTGCGCTGAGGATGGAGGGGCGCGCTGCTTCCCTCCGAGCTGGGGATGGAGGTGCACGCTGCTTCCCACGCTGGGGATGGAGGTTCACACTGCTTTCCACACTGGGGATGGAGGTGCACGCTGCTTCCCCCTGTGCTGGGGATAGAGGTGCATGCTGCTGCGCTAGAGATGGAGGTGCACGCTGCTTCCCTCTGTGCTGGGGATGAAGGTGCACACTGCTTTCCACACTGGGGATGGAGGTGCACGCTGCTTCCCCCTGTGCTGCGGATGGAGGTGCACGCTGCTGCGCTAGGGATGGAGGTGCATGCTGCTTCCTTCTATGCTGGGGATGGAGGTGCACATTGCTTCCCTCTGTGCTGGGGATGAAGGTGCACACTGCTTCCCTCTGCGCTGGGCATGGAGGTGCACGCTGCTTCCCTAAAGCACTGGGGATGGAGGTGGACGCTGCTGCGTTGGGGATGGAGGTGCACGCTGCTACCCTTTGTGTGGGGATGGAGGTGCATGCTGCTTCCCTTTGCGCTGGGGATGGAGGTGCACGCTACTTCCCTCTGCACTGGAGATGGAGGTGCACGCTGCTTCCTTTTGTGCAGGGGATGAAGGTGCATGCTGCTTCTCTCTGCGCTGGGGATGAAGGTGCACACTGCTTCCCTCTGCGCTGGGCATGGAGGTGCACGCTGCTTCCCTAAAGCACTGGGGATGGAAGTGGACCTGCTGCGCTGGGGATGGAGGTGCACACTGCTGCCCTTTGCGTGGGGATGGATGTGCATGCTGCTTCCCTTTGTGCTGGGGATGGAGGTGCACACTGCTTCTTTCCGTGCTGGTGATGGAAGTGCACGCTGCTGCGCTAGGGATGGAGGTGCATGCTGTTTCTCTTTGCGCTGGGGATGGAGGTGCACGCTGATGCGCTGGGGATGGAGGTGCACGCTGCTTCCCTCTGCACTGGGGATGCTGCTTCCCTTTACCCTGAGAATGGCCACGCTGCTTCCCTTTGCGCTGGGATGGAATGCATGCTGCTTCCCTCTGCGCTGGGGATGGAGGTGCATGCTGCTGCGCTAGTGATGGAGGTGCACACTGCTTCCCTCTGCGCTGGGGATGGAGGTGCACGCTGCTGCGCTTGGGATGGATGTGCGCGCTGCTTCCCTTTGCGCTGGAGATAGAGGTGCAGTGCACGCTGCTGCGCTGGGGATGGCGGTGCGCACTACTTCCCTCTGCGCTGGGGATGGAGGTGCATGCTGCTTCCCATGCTGGGGATGGTGGTGCATGTTGCTTCACTTTGCACTGGGATGGAGGTGCATGCTGCTACCCTCTGCGCAGGGGATGGAGGTGCTCGCTGCTTCCCTCTGTGCTGGGGATGGTGGTGCACACTGCTTCCCCCTGTGCTCAGGATGGAGGTGCACGCTGCTTCCAAAAAGCGCTGGGGATAGAGATGGACGCCGCTGTGCTGGGGATGGAGGTGCACGCTGCTTCCCTTTGCGCGGGGATGGAGGTGCATGCTGCTTCCCTTTGCGCTGGGGATGGAGGTGCATGTTGCTTTTCTATGCGCTGGGGATGGAGGTGCACAATGCTTCCCTCTGCACTGGGAATGGTGATGCACACTGCTTCCCTCTGCGCTCGGGATGGAGGTGCACTTTGCTGTGCTGGGGATGGAGGTGCATGCTGCTTCCCTCTGTGCTGGGGATGGAGGTGCACGCTGCTTCCCTAAAGCGCTGGGGATGGAGGTGGACGCTGCCGCGTTGGGGATGGAGGAGCACAGTGCTTCCCTTTGCCTTCCCTTTGCGCAGGGATGGCGGTGCATGCTCCTTCCCTTTGCACTGGGGATGGAGGTGCATGCTGCTTCCCTCTGCGCTGGAGATGGAGGTGCACGCTGCTTCCTTTTGTGCTGGGGATGAAGGTGCACGCTGCTTCTCTCTGCGCTGTGGATGGAGGTGGACGCTGCTGCGCTGGAGATGGAGGTGCACTCTGCTTCCATTCGTGCTGGGGATGGAGGTGCACACTGCTTCTTTTGGTGCTGGTGATGGAAGTGCACGCTGCTGCGCTGGGGATGGAGGTGCATGCTGTTTCTCTTTGCGCTGGGGATTGAGGTGCATGCTGATGCACTGGGGATGGAGGTGCACGCTGCTTCCCTCTGCACTGGGGATGCTGCTTCCCTTTGCCCTGAGAATGGACATGCTGCTTCCCTTTGGGCTGGGATGGAGGTGCATGCTGCTTCCCTCTGCGCTGGGGATGGAGGTGCACGCTGCTGCGCTAGTGATGGATGTGCACGCTGCTTCCCTTTGCGCTGGGGATAGAGGTGCAGTGCACACTGCTGCACTGGGGATGGCGGTGCGCACTGCTTCCCTCTGTGCTGGGGATGGAGGTGCATGCTGCTTCCCACGCTGGGGATGGAGGTGCATGTTGCTTAACTCTGCACTGGGGATGGAGGTGAAATGCTGCTACTCTCTGCGCAGGGGATGGAGGTGCACTCTGCTAAGCTGGTGATGGAGGTGCCCGCTGCTTCCCTCTGCGTTGGGGACAGAGGAGCACGCTGCTGCGCTGGGGATGGAGGTGCATGCTGCTGCACTGGGGATGGAGGTGCATGCTGGTTCCTTCTATGCTGGGGATGGAGGTTCACGCTGCTTCGCTCTGTGCTGGGGATGGAGGTGCACGCTGCTGCCAGAGGGATGGAGGTGCACGCTGCTTCCCTCTGCGCTGGGGTGGAGGTGCACACTGCTTCCCTGTGCACTGGGGATGGATGTGGACGCTGCTTCCCTTTGCGTTGGGGATGGCGGTGCAGTGCACGCTGCTGCACTGGGGATTGAGGTGCATGCTGCTTCCCTCTGCGGTGGGGATGGAGGTGCACGCTGCTGCACTAGGATTGGAGGTGCACGCTGCTTCCCTCTGCGCTGGGGATGGAGTTGCACGCTGCTACACTCGCGATGTAGGTGCAGGCTGCTGCGCTGGGGATGGAGGTGCACGCTGCTTCCCTCTGCGCTGGGGATGGAGGTGTGCGCTGCTTCCCTCTATGCTGGGGATGGAGTTGCACACTGCTTCCCTTTGTTCTGGGGATGGAGGTGCACGCTGCTTCCCTTTGTGCTGGGGATGGAGGTGCGCGCTGCTTTCCTCTGTGCTGGGGATGGAGGTGCACGCTGCTTGCCACACTAGGGATGGAGGTACACGCTGAATCCCTCTGCACTGGGGGTGGAGGTGTACGCTGCTGCACTGGTGATGGAGGTGTGCGCTGCTTCCCTCTGCGCTGAGAATGGAGGTGCACCCTGCTGCCCTGGGGATGGAGGTGCACGCTGCTTCCCTCTGCGCTGGGAATGGAGGTGTACACTGCTGCGCTGGGGATGGAGGTGCATGCTACTTCCCTTTGCGCTGGTGATGGAGGTGCACTCTGCTAAGCTGGGGATGGAGGTGCACGCTGCTTCCCTCTGCATTGGGGACGGAGGTGCACGCTGCTGTGCTGGGGATGGAGGTGCACGCTGCTGCGCTGGGGATGGAGGTGCACGCTGCTTCCCTCTGTGCTGAGGATGGAGGGGCGCGCTGCTTCCCTCCGAGCTGGGGATGGAGGTGCACGCTGCTTCCCACGCTGGGGATGGAGGTTCACACTGCTTTCCACACTGGGGTTGGAGGTGCACGCTGCTTCCCCCTGTGCTGGGGATGGAGGTGCATGCTGCTGCGCTAGTGATGGAGGTGCACGCTGCTTCCCTCTGTGCTGGGGATGAAGGTGCACACTGCTTTCCACACTGGGGATGGAGGTGCACGCTGCTTCCCCCTGTGCTGCGGATGGAGGTGCACGCTGCTGCGCTAGGGATGGAGGTGCACGCTGCTTCCTTCTATGCTGGGGATGGAGGTGCACACTGCTTCCCTCTGTGCTGGGGATGAAGGTGCACACTGCTTCCCTCTGCGCTGGGCATGGAGGTGCACGCTGCTTCCCTAAAGCACTGGGGATGGAGGTGGACGCTGCTGCGTTGGGGATGGAGGTGCACGCTGCTACCCTTTGTGTGGGGATGGAGGTGCATGCTGCTTCCCTTTGCGCTGGGGATGGAGGTGCACGCTACTTCCCTCTGCACTGGAGATGGAGGTGCACACTGCTTCCTTTTGTGCAGGGGATGAAGGTGCATGCTGCTTCTCTCTGCGCTGGGGATGAAGGTGCACACTGCTTCCCTCTGCGCTGGGCATGGAGGTGCACGCTGCTTCCCTAAAGCACTGGGGATGGAAGTGGACGCTGCTGCGCTGGGGATGGAGGTGCACACTGCTGCCCTTTGCGTGGGGATGGATGTGCATGCTGCTTCCCTTTGTGCTGGGGATGGAGGTGCACACTGCTTCTTTCCGTGCTGGTGATGGAAGTGCACGCTGCTGCACTGGGGATGGAGGTGCATGCTGTTTCTCTTTGCGCTGGGGATGGAGGTGCACGCTGATGCGCTGTGGATGGAGGTGCAGGCTGCTTCCCTCTGCACTGGGGATGCTGCTTCCCTTTGCCCTGAGAATGGCCACACTGCTTCCCTTTGCGCTGGGATGGAATGCATGCTGCTTCCCTCTGCGCTGGGGATGGAGGTGCATGCTGCTGCGCTAGTGATGGAGGTGGACACTGCTTCCCTCTGTGCTGGGGATGGAGGTGCACGCTGCTGCGCTTGGGATGGATGTGCGCGCTGCTTCCCTTTGCGCTGGAGATAGAGGTGCAGTGCACGCTGCTGCACTGGGGATGGCGGTGCGCACTACTTCCCTCTGCGCTGGGGATGGAGGTGCATGCTGCTTCCCATGCTGGGGATGGTGGTGCATGTTGCTTCACTTTGCACTGGGATGGAGGTGCATGCTGCTACCCTCTGCGCAGGGGATGGAGGTGCTCGCTGCTTCCCTCTGTGCTGGGGATGGTGGTGCACACTGCTTCCCCCTGTGCTCGGGATGGAGGTGCACACTGCTGCGCAGGGGATGGAGGTGCACGCTGCTTCCCTCTGCACTGGGGATGGAGGTGCACGCTGCTTCCAAAAAGCGCTGGGGATGGAGATGGACGCCGCTGTGCTGGGGATGGAGGTGCACGCTGCTTCCCTTTGCCGGGGATGGAGGTGCATGCTGCTTCCCTTTGCGCTGGGGATGGAGGTGCATGCTGCTTTTCTATGCGCTGGGGATGGAGGTGCACAATGCTTCCCTCTGCACTGGGGATGGTGATGCACACTGCTTCCCTCTGCGCTCGGGATGGAGCTGCACTTTGCTGTGCAGGGGATGGAGGTGCATGCTGCTTCCCTCTGTGCTGGGGATGGAGGTGCACGCTGCTTCCCTAAAGCGCTGGGGATGGAGGTGGACGCTGCCGCGTTGGGGATGGAGGAGCACACTGCTTCCCTTTGCCTTCCCTTTGCGCAGGGATGGCGGTGCATGCTCCTTCCCTTTGCACTGGGGATGGAGGTGCATGCTGCTTCCCTCTGCGCTGGAGATGGAGGTGCACGCTGCTTCTCTCTGCGCTGTGGATGGAGGTGGACGCTGCTGCGCTGGAGATGGAGGTGCACTCTGCTTCCCTTCGTGCTGGGGATGGAGGTGCACACTGCTTCTTTTGGTGCTGGTGATGGAAGTGCACGCTGCTGCGCTGGGGATGGAGGTGCATGCTGTTTCTCTTTGCGCTGGGGATTGAGGTGCATGCTGATGCGCTGGGGATGGAGGTGCACGCTGCTTCCCTCTGCACTGGGGATGCTGCTTCCCTTTGCCCTGAGAATGGACATGCTGCTTCCCTTTGGGCTGGGATGGAGGTGCATGCTGCTTCCCTCTGCGCTGGGGATGGAGGTGCACGCTGCTGCGCTAGTGATGGATGTGCACGCTGCTTCCCTTTGCGCTGGGGATAGAGGTGCAGTGCACACTGCTGCACTGGGGATGGCGGTGCGCACTGCTTCCCTCTGTGCTGGGGATCGAGGTGCATGCTGCTTCCCACGCTGGGGATGGAGGTGCATGTTGCTTCACTCTGCACTGGGGATGGAGGTGAAATGCTGCTACTCTCTGCGCAGGGGATGGAGGTGCACTCTGCTAAGCTGGTGATGGAGGTGCCCGCTGCTTCCCTCTGCGTTGGGGACAGAGGTGCACGCTGCTGCACTGGGGATGGAGGTGCATGCTGCTGCACTGGGGATGGAGGTGCATGCTGGTTCCTTCTATGCTGGGGATGGAGGTTCACGCTGCTTCGCTCTGTGCTGGGGATGGAGGTGCACGCTGCTGCCAGAGGGATGGAGGTGCACGCTGCTTCCCTCTGTGCTGGGGTGGAGGTGCACACTGCTTCCCTGTGCACTGGGGATGGATGTGCACGCTGCTTCCCTTTGCGTTGGGGATGGCGGTGCAGTGCACGCTGCTGCGCTGGGGATTGAGGTGCACGCTGCTTCCCTCTGCGGTGGGGATGGAGGTGCACGCTGCTGCACTAGGATTGGAGGTGCACGCTGCTTCCCTCTGCGCTGGGGATGGAGTTGCACGCTGCTACACTGGCGATGTAGGTGCAGGCTGCTGCGCTGGGGATGGAGGTGCACGCTGCTTCCCTCTGCGCTGGGGATGGAGGTGTGCGCTTCTTCCCTCTATTCTGGGGATGGAGGTGCACACTGCTTCCCTTTGTGCTGGGGATGGAGGTGCACGCTGCTTCCCTTTGTGCTGGGGATGGACGTGCGCGCTGCTTCCCTCTGTGCTGGGGATGGAGGTGCACGCTGCTTGCCACACTAGGGATGGAGGTACACGCTGAATCCCTCTGCACTGGGGGTGGAGGTGTACGCTGCTGCACTGGTGATGGAGGTGCGCGCTGCTTCCCTCTGCGCTGAGAATGGAGGTGCACCCTGCTGCCCTGGGGATGGAGGTGCACGCTGCTTCCCTCTGCACTGGGAATGGAGGTGTACACTGCTGCGCTGGGGATGGAGGTGCATGCTACTTCGCTTTGCGCTGGTGATGGAGGTGCGCACTGCTTCCCTCTGCGATGAGGATGGAGGTCACGCTGCTTCCCACGCTGGAGTTGGATTTGCATGTTGCTTCCCTCTGCACTGGGGATGGAGGTGCACGCTGCTGCACTGGGGATGGAGGTGCAGGCTGCTACGCTGAGGATGGAGGTGCACGCTGCTTTCTTCTGTGCTGGGGATGGAGGTACATGCTGCTTCCCTTTGTGCTGGGGATCGAGGTGTACGCTGCTTCCCTCTGCGCTGAGGATGGAGGGGCGCACTGCTTCCCTATGCGCTGGGGATGGAGGCACACGCTGCTTCCCACGCTGGGGATGGAGCTGCACGCTGCTGTGCTGGGGATGAAGGTGCACGCTGCTTCCCTCTGCGCTGGGTATGGACGTGCATGCTGATTCCCTCTGGGCTGGCGATGGAGTTGCACGCTGCTTCCCTAAAGCACTGGGGATGGAGGTGGACGCTGCTGCTTTGGGGATGGAGGTGCACGCTGCTACCCTTTGTGTGGGGATGGAGGTCCATGCTGCTTCCCTTTGCGCTGGGGATGGAGGTGCACGCTACTTCCCTCTGCACTGGAGATGGAGGTGCACGCTGCTTCCTTTTGTGCTGGGGATGAAGGTGCATGCTGCTTCTCTCTGCGCTGGGGATGGTGGTGTATGCTTCCCTCTGCGCTGGGCATGGAGGTGCACGCTGCTTCCCTAAAGCACTGGGGATGGAGGTGGACGCTGCTGCTTTGGGGATGGAGGTGCACGCTGCTACCCTTTGTGTGGGGATGGAGGTGCATGCTGCTTCCCTTTGCGCTGGGGATGGAGGTGCACGCTACTTCCCTCTGCACTGGAGATGGAGTTGCATGCTGCTTCCTTTTGTGCTGGGGATGAAGGTGCATGCTGCTTCTCTCTGCGCTGGGGATGGTGGTGGATGCTGCTGTGCTGGGGATGGAGGTGCACACTGCTGCCCTTTGCGTGGGGATGCTGCTTCCCTTTGCCCTGAGAATGGCCACGCTGCTTCCCTTTACGTTGGGATGGAATGCATGCTGCTTCCCTCTGCGCTGGGGATGGAGGTGCACGCTGCTGCGCTAGTGATGGAGGTGCACACTGCTTCCCTCTGCACTGGGGATGGAGGTGCATGCTGCTTCGCATGCTGGGGATGGAGGTGCATGTTGCTTCACTTTGCACTGGGGATGGAGGTGCATGCTGCTACCCTCTGCGCAGGGGATGGAGGTGCACTCTGCTAAGCTGGGGATGGAGGTGCACGCTGCTTCCCTTTGCGTTGGGGACAGAGGTGCACGCTGCTGCGCTGGGGATGGAGGTGCACGCTGCTTCCCTCTGCGCTGAGGATGGAGGGGCGCGCTGCTTCCCTCCGCGCTGGGGATGGAGGTGCACGCTCCTTCCCACGCTGGGGATGGAGGTTCACACTGCTTTCCACACTGGGGATGGAGGTGCACACTGCTTCCCCCTGTGCTGGGGATGGAGGTGCATGCTGCTGCGCTAGGGATGGAGGTGCACGCTGCTTCCCTCTGTGCTGGGGATGAAGGTGCACACTGCTTTCCACACTGGGGATGGAGGTGCACGCTGCTTCCCCCTGTGCTGCGGATGGAGGTGCACGCTGCTGCGTTAGGGATGGAGGTGCACGCTGCTTCCTTCTATGCTGGGGATGGAGGTGCACACTGCTTCCCTCTGTGCTGGGGATGAAGGTGCACACTGCTTCCCTCTGCGCTGGGCATGGAGGTGCACGCTGCTTCCCTAAAGCACTGGGGATGGAGGTGGACGCTGCTGCGTTGGGGATGGAGGTGCACGCTGCTACCCTTTGTGTGGGGATGGAGGTGCATGCTGCTTCCCTTTGCGCTGGGGATGAAGGTGCACGCTACTTCCCTCTGCACTGGAGATGGAGGAGCATGCTGCTTCCTTTTGTGCTGGGGATGAAGGTGCATGCTGCTTCTCTCTGCGCTGGGGATGGTGGTGGAAGCTGCTGCGCTGGGGATGGAGGTGCACACTGCTGCCCTTTGCGTGGGGATGGATGTGCATGCTGCTTCCCTTCGTGCTGAGGATGGAGGTGCACACTGCTTCTTTCCTTGCTGGTGATGGAAGTGCACGCTGCTGCGCTGGGGATGGAGTTGCATGCTGTTTCTCTTTGCGCTGGGGATGCTGCTTCCCTTTGCCCTGAGAATGGCCACGCTGCTTCCCTTTGAGCTGGGATGGAATGCATGCTGCTTCCCTCTGCGCTGGGGATGGAGGTGCACGCTGCTGAGCTAGTGATGGAGGTGCACACTGCTTCCCTCTGCGCTGGGGATGGAGGTGCACGCTGCTGCGCTTGGGATGGATGTGCGCGCTGCTTCCCTTTGTGCTGGAGATAGAGGTGCAGTGCACGCTGCTGCGCTGGGGATGGAGGTGCGCACTGCTTCCCTCTGCGCTGGGGATGGAGGTGCATGCTGCTTCCCATGCTGGGGATAGAGGTGCATGTTGCTTCACTTTGCACTGGGATGGAGGTGCATGCTGCTACCCTCTGCACAGGGGATGGAGGTCTCGCTGCTTCCCTCTGTGCTGGGGATGGTGGTGCACACTGCTTCCCCCTGTGCTCGGGATGGAGGTGCACACTGCTGCGTAGTTGATGGAGGTGCACGCTGCTTCCCTCTGCGCTGGGGATGGAGGTGCACGCTGTTTCCCTAAAGCGCTGGGGATGGAGATGGACGCTGCTGCGCTGGGGATGGAGGTGCACACTGCTTCCCTTTGCACGGGGATGTAGTTGCATGCTGCTTCCCTTTGCGCTGGGGATGGAGGTGCATGCTGCTTTTCTATGCGCTGGGGATGGAGGTGCACAATGCTTCCCTCTGCACTGGGGATGGTGATGCACACTGCTTACCTCTGCGCTCGGGATGGAGGTGCACTTTGCTGTGCAGGGGATGGAGGTGCATGCTGCTTCCCTCTGTGCTGGGGATGGAGGTGCACGCTGCTTCCCTAAAGCGCTGGGGATGGAGGTGGACGCTGCTGCGTTGGAGATGGAGGAGCACACTGCTTCCCTTTGCCTTCCCTTTGCGCAGGGATGGCGGTGCATGCTGCTTCCCTTTGCACTGGGGATGGAGGTGCACGCTGCTTCCCTCTGCGCTGGAGATGGAGGTGCACGCTGCTTCCTTTTGTGCTGGGGATGAAGGTGCATGCTGCTTCTCTCTGCGCTGTGGATGGAGGTGGACGCTGCTGCTCTGCAGATGGAGGTGCACTCTGCTTCCCTTCATGCTGGGGATGGAGGTGCACACTGCTTCTTTCGGTGCTGGTGATGGAAGTGCACGCTGCTGCGCTGGGGATGGAGGTGCATGCTGCTTCTCTTTGCGCTGGGGATGGAGGTGCACGCTGCTTCCCTCTGCACTAGGGATTCTGCTTCCCTTTGCCCTGAGAATGGCCATGCTGCTTCCCTTTGGGCTGGGATGGAGGTGCATGCTGCTTCCCTCTGCGCTGGGGATGGAGGTGGACGCTGCTGCGCTAGTGATGGATGTGCACGCTGCTTCCCTTTGCGCTGGGGATAGAGGTGCAGTGCACACTGCTGCACTGGGGATGGCTGTGCGCACTGCTTCCCTCTGTGCTGGGGATGGAGATGCATGCTGCTTCCCACGCTGGGCATGGAGGTGCATGTTGCTTCACTCTGCACTGGGGATGGAGGTGAAATGCTGCTACTCTCTGCGCAGGGGATGGAGGTGCACTCTGCTAAGCTGGTGATGGAGGTGCCCGCTGCTTCCCTCTGCGTTGGGGACGGAGGTGCACGCTGCTGCGCTGGGGATGGAGGTGCACGCTGCTGCACCGGGGATGGAGGTGCACGCTGCTTCCCTCTGTGCTGAGGATGGAGGGGCGCCCTGATTCCCTCTGCGCTGGGGTTGGAGGTGCATGCTGCTTCCCACGCCGGGGATGGAGGTTCACACTGCTTTCCACACTGGGGATGGATGTGCACGCTGCTTCCCCCTGTGCTGGGGATGGAGGTGCACGCTGCTGCGCTAGGGATGGAGGTGCATGCTGCTTCCTTCTATGCTGGGGATGGAGGTGCACGCTGCTTCCTTCTGCACTGGGGATGGAGGTGCACGCTACTACCAGAGGGATAGAGGTGCACGCTGCTTCCCTCTGCGCTGGGGTGGAGGTGCACACTGCTTCTCTCTGCACTGGGGATCGATGTGCACGCTGCTTCCCTTTGCGTTGGGATGGCGGTGCAGTGCACGCTGCTGCGCTGGGGGTGGAGGTGCATGCTGCTTCCTTCTGCGCTGGGGATGGAGGTGCACGCTGCTGCACTAGGATTGGAGGTGCACGCTGCTTCCCTCTGCACTGGGGATGGAGGTGCGTGCTGCTTCCCTCTGCGCTGGGGATGGAGTTGCACGCTGCTACACTGGCGATGTAGGTGCAGGCTGCTGCACTGGGGATGGAGGTGCACGCTGCTTCCCTCTGAGCTGGGGATGGAGGTGTGCGCTGCTTCCCTCTATGCTGGGGATGGAGGTGCACACTGCTTTCCTTTGTGCTGGGGATGGAGGTGCGCGCTGCTTCCCTCTGTGCTGGGTATGGAGGTGCACGCTGCTTGCCACGCTGGGGATGGAGGTACACGCTGTATCCCTCTGCACTGGGGGTGGAGGTGTACGCTGCTGCACTGGGGTTGGAGGTGCAAGCTGCTTCCCTCTGTGCTGGTGATGGAGGTGCATGCTGCTTCCCTCTGCGCTGAGAATGGAGGTGCACGCTACTACCCTGGGGATGGAGGTGCACGCTGCTTCCCTCTGTGCTGGGCATGGAGGTGCACACTGCTGCGCTGGGGATGGAGGTGCACACTGCTACGCTGAGGATGGAGGTGCACGCTGCTTTACTCTGTGCCGGGGATGGAGGTGCACGCTGCTTCCCTTTGCGCCGGGGATGGAGGGGCGAACTGCTTCCCTCTGTGCTGGGGAAGGATGCGCACGATGCTAGCCACGCTGGGGATGGAGGTGCACGCTGCTGTGCTGGGGATGAAGGTGCACGCTGCCTCCCTCTGTGCTGGGTATGGAGGTGCACACTGCTTCCCTCTGGGCTGGGGATTGGGGTGCACACTGCTTCCCTCTGCACTGGGGATGAAGGTGCACGCTGCTTCCCTCTGCTCAGGGGATGGAGGTGCATGCTGCTTCCCTCTGTGCTGGGGATTGAGGTGCACGCTGCTTCATTTTGCGCTGGGGATGGAGGTGCATGCTGCTTCCCTCTGCGCTGGGGATGGAGTTGCACGCTGCTTCCCTCTGTGCTAGGGATGGAGGTGCATGCTGCTTCCCTTTGCGCTGAACATGGAGGTGCACGCTGCTTCTGTCTGCGCTGGGCATAGAGGTGCATGCTGCTTCCCTCTGTGCTTGGGATGGAAGTGCACGCTGCTGCGCTAGGGATGGAGGTGCATGCTGCTTCCCTCTGCGCAGGGGATGGAGGTGTCCGCTGCTGCGCTATGGATGGAGGTGCACGCTGCTTCCCGCTGCACTGGCGATGGAGGTGCGCATTGCTTCCCTCTGCGCTGGGGATGGAGGTGTACGCTGCTGCGCTGGGGATGGAGGTGCACACTGCTTCTTTCTGCGCTGTGGATGGAGGTGTGCGCTGCTTCCCTCTACGCCGGGGATGGAGGTGCACGCTACTTCCCTTTACACTGGGGATGGAGGTGCGCACTGCTTCCCTAAAGCGCTGGGGATGGAGGTGGATGCTGCTGCGTTGGGGATGGAGGTGCATCCCCTGCACAGCAAAGTGCACCTTCATCCCGAGCGCAGAGGGAAGCAGCGTGCACCACCATCCGCAGTGCAGAGGGAAGCAGCATGCATCTCCATCCCCAGCGCAGAGAAGGTGCACGCTGCTGCACTAGGGATGGAGGTGCACGCTGCTTCCCTCTGCGCTGGGGATGGAGGTGTGCGCTGCTTCCCTCTATGCTGGGGATGGAGGTGCACACTGCTTCCCTTTGTGCTGGGGATGGAGGTGCGAGCTGCTTCCCTCTGTGCTGGGGATGGAGGTGCGCGCTGCTTCCCTCTGCGCTGGGGATGGAGGTGCACGCTGCTGCACTGGGGATGGAGGTGCATGCTGCTTCCCTCTGTGCTGGTGATGGAGGTGCATGCTGCTGTGCTGCGGATGGAGGTGCATGCTGCTTCCTTTTGCGCTGGGGATGGAGGTGCGCACTGCTTCCCTCTGCGATGGGGATGGAGGTGCACGCTGCTTCCCACGCTGGGGTTGGATTTGCATGTTGCTTCCCTCTGCACTGGGGATGGAGGAGCAAGCTGCTTCCCTCTGTGCTGCTGATGGAGGTGCGCACTGCTTCCCTCTGTGCTGCTGATGGAGGTGCGTGCTGCTGCGCTAGTGATGGATGTGCACGCTGCTTCCCTTTGCGCTGGGGATAGAGGTGCAGTGCAAACTGCTGCGCTGGGGATGGCGGTGCGCACTGCTTCCCTCTGTGCTGGGGATGGAGGTGCATGCTGCTTCCCACGCTGGGGATGGAGGTGCATGTTGCTTCACTCTGCACTGGGGATGGAGGTGAAATGCTGCTACCCTCTGCGCAGGGGATGGAGGTGCACTCTGCTTCCCTCTGCGTTGGGGACGGAGGTGCACGCTTCTGCGCTGGGGATGGAGGTGCACGCTGCTGCACTGGGGATGGAGGTGCACGCTGCTTCCCTCTGTGCTGAGGATGGAGGGGCGCCCTGCTTCCCTCTGCGCTGGGGATGGAGGTGCACGCTGCTTCCCACGCTGGGGATGGAGGTTCACACTGCTTTCCACACTGGTGATGGAGGTGCACACTGCTTCCCCCTGTACTGGGGATGGAGGTGCACGCTGCTGCGCTAGGTATGGTGGTGCACGCTGCTTCCTTCTATGCTGGGGATGGAGGTGCACGCTGCTTCCCTCTGCGCTGGGGATGGAGGTGCACGCTGCTACCAGAGGGCTGGAGGTGCACGCTGCTTCCCTCTGCGCTGGGGTGGAGGTGCACACTACTTCCCTCTGCACTGGGGATGGATGTGCACGCTGCTTCCCTTTGCGTTCGGGATGGCGGTGCAGTGCATGCTGCTGCACTGGGGATGGAGGTGCACGCTGCTTCCCTCTGCGCTGGGGATGGGGTTGCACGCTGCTACACTGGCGATGTAGGTGCAGGCTGCTGCGCTGGGGATGGAGGTGCACGCTGCTTCCCTCTGAGCTGGGCATGGAGGTGTGCGCTGCTTCCCTCTATGCTGGGGATGGAGGTGCACACTGCTTCCCTTTGTGCTGGGGATGGAGGTGCGCGCTGCTTCCCTCTGTGCTGGGGATGGAGGTGCACGCTGCTTGCCACGCTGGGGATGGAGGTACACGCTGCATCCCTCTGCACTGGGGGTGGAGGTGTACGCTGCTGCACTGGGGTTGGAGGTGCAAGCTGCTTCCCTCTGTGCTGGTGATGGAGGTGTGCGCTGCTTCCCTCTGCGCTGAGAATGGAGGTGCACGCTGCGGCCCTGGGGATGGAGGTGCACGCTGCTTCCCTCTGTGCTGGGGATGGAGGTGCACACTGCTTCCCTTTGTGCTGGGGATGGAGGTGCGAGCTGCTTCCCTCTGTGCTGGGGATGGAGGTGCGCGCTGCTTCCCTCTGCGCTGGGGATGGAGGTGCACGCTGCTGCACTGGGGATGGAGGTGCATGCTGCTGTGCTGCGGATGGAGGTGCATGCTGCTTCCTTTTGCGGTGGGGATGGAGGTGCGCACTGCTTCCCTCTGCGATGGGGATGGAGGTGCACGCTGCTTCCCACGCTGGGGTTGGATTTGCATGTTGCTTCCCTCTGCACTGGGGATGGAGGAGCAAGCTGCTTCCCTCTGTGCTGCTGATGGAGGTGCGCACTGCTTCCCTCTGTGCTGCTGATGGAGGTGCGTGCTGCTGCGCTAGTGATGGATGTGCACGCTGCTTCCCTTTGCGCTGGGGATAGAGGTGCAGTGCAAACTGCTGCGCTGGGGATGCGGTGCGCACTGCTTCCCTCTGTGCTGGGGATGGAGGTGCATGCTGCTTCCCACGCTGGGGATGGAGGTGCATGTTGCTTCACTCTGCACTGGGGATGGAGGTGAAATGCTGCTACCCTCTGCGCAGGGGATGGAGGTTCACTCTGCTTCCCTCTGTGTTGGGGACGGAGGTGCACGCTTCTGCGCTGGGGATGGAGGTGGACGCTGCTGCACTGGGGATGGAGGTGCACGCTGCTTCCCTCTGTGCTGAGGATGGAGGGGCGCCCTGCTTCCCTCTGCGCTGGGGATGGAGGTGCACGCTGCTTCCCACGCTGGGGATGGAGGTTCACACTGCTTTCCACACTGGTGATGGAGGTGCATGCTGCTTCCCCCTGTACTGGGGATGGAGGTGCACGCTGCTGCGCTAGGGATGGTGGTGCACACTGCTTCCTTCTATGCTGGGGATGGAGGTGCACGCTGCTTCCCTCTGCGCTGGGGATGGAGGTGCACGCTGCTACCAGAGGGCTGGAGGTGCACGCTGCTTCCCTCTGCGCTGGGGTGGAGGTGCACACTGCTTCCCTCTGCACTGGGGATGGATGTGCACGCTGCTTCCCTTTGCGTTGGGGATGGCGTTGCAGTGCATGCTGCTGCGCTGGGGATGGAGGTGCACGCTGCTTCCCTCTGCGCTGGGGATGGAGGTGCACGCTGCTTCCCTCTGCGCTGGGGATGGGGTTGCACGCTGCTACACTGGCGATGTAGGTGCAGGCTGCTGCGCTGGGGATGGAGGTGCACGCTGCTTCCCTCTGAGCTGGGCATGGAGGTGTGCGCTGCTTCCCTCTATGCTGGGGATGGAGGTGCACACTGCTTCCCTTTGTGCTGGGGATGGAGGTGCGCGCTGCTTCCCTCTGTGCTGGGGATGGAGGTGCACGCTGCTTGCCACGCTGGGGATGGAGGTACACGCTGCATCCCTCTGCACTGGGGGTGGAGGTGTACGCTGCTGCACTGGGGTTGGAGGTGTGCGCTGCTTCACACTGTGCTGGGGATGGAGGTGCACGCTGCTGCGCTGGGGATGGAGGTGCACACTGCTACGCTGAGGATGGAGGTGCATGCTGCTTTCCTCTGTGCTGGGGATGGAGGTGCACGCTGCTTCCCTTTGCGCCGAGGATGGAGGGGCGAACTGCTTCGCTCTGTGCTGGGGAAGGAGGCGCACGATGCTACCCACGCTGGGGATGGAGGTGCATGCTGCTGTGCTGGGGATGAAGGTGCACGCTGCTTGCCTCTGTGCTGGGTATGGAGGTGCACACTGCTTCCCTCTGGGCTGGGGATTGGGGTGCACACTGCTTCCCTCTGCACTGGGGATGAAGGTGCACACTGCTTCCCTCTGCTCAGGGGATGGAGGTGCATGCTGCTTCCCTCTGTGCTGGGGATTGAGGTGCACGCTGCTTCATTTTGCACTGGGGATGGAGGTGCATGCTGCTTCCCTCTGGGCTAGGGATGGAGGTGCATGCTGCTTCCCTCTGTGCTAGGGATGGAGGTGCATGCTGCTTCCCTTTGCGCTGAACATGGAGGTGCACGCTGCTTCTGTCTGCGCTGGGCATGGAGGTGCATGCTGCTTCCCTCTGCGCTTGGGATGGAAGTGCACGCTGCTGCGCCAGGGATGGAGGTGCACGCTGCTTCCCTCTGTGCTGGGGATGGAGGTGTGCGCTGCTGCGCTTGGGATGGAGGTGCACGCTGCTTCCCTCTGCACTGGCGATGGAGGTGCGCATTGCTTCCCTCTACGCTGGGGATGGAGGTGCATGCTGCTGCGCTGGGGATGGAGGTGCACACTGCTTCCCTCTGCGCTGTGGATGGAGGTGTGCGCTGCTTCCCTCTACGCCGGGGATGGAGGTGCACGCTACTTCCCTTTACACTGGGGATGGAGGTGCGCACTGCTTCCCTAAAGCGCCGGGGATGGAGGTGGACGCTGCTGCGTTGGGGATGGAGGTGCATCCACTGCACAGCAAAGTGCACCTTCATCCCGAGCGCAGAGGGAAGCAGCGTGCACCACCATCCCCAGTGCAGAGGGAAGCAGCATGCATCTCCATCCCCAGCGCAGAGAAGGTGCATGCTGCTGCACTAGGGATGGAGGTGCACGCTGCTTCCCTCTGTGCTGGGGATGGAGGTGCACGCTGCTTCCATTTGCGCTGGGGAAGGAGGTGCATGCAGCTTCCCTCTGCACTGGGGATGGAGTTGCACGCTGCTACACTGGCGATATAGGTGCAGGCTGCTGCGCTGGGGATGGAGGTGCACGCTGCTTCCCTCTGTGCTGGGGATGGAGGTGCGCGCTGCTTCCCTTTGTGCTGGGGATGGAGGTGCGAGCTGCTTCCCTCTGTGCTGGGGATGGAGGTACACGCTGCTTCCCTCTGCGCTGGGGATGGAGGTGCACGCTGCTGCGCTTGGGATGGAGGTACATGCTGCTTCCCTCTGCGCTGGGGATGGAGGTGCATGCTGCTGCGCTGGGGATGGAGTTGCATGCTACTTCCTTTTGCGCTGGGGATGGAGGGGCGCACTGCTTCCCTCTGCGATGGGGATGGAGGTGCACGCTGCTTCCCACGCTGGGGTTGGATTTGCATGTTGCTTCCCTCTGCACTGGGGATGGAGGTGCAAGCTGCCTCCCTCTGTGCGGCTGATGGAGGTGCGTGTTGCTTCCCTCTTTGCTGCTGATGGAGGTGCGTGCTGCTTGCCTCTGCGCTGGGGATGGAGGTGCATGCTTCTGCGCTGAGGATGGAGGTGCATGCAGCTTCCCTCTGTGCTGGGGATGGAGGTGCATGCTGCTGCGCTGGGGATGGAGGTGCATGCTACTTCCTTTTGCGCTGGGGATGGAGGTGCGCACTGCTTCCCTCTGGGATGGGGATGGAGGTGCACGCTGCTTCCCATGCTGGGGTTGGATTTGCATGTTGCTTCCCTCTGCACTGGGGATGGAGGTGCACGTTGCTGCGCTGGGGATGGAGGGGCACGCTGCTACGCTAGGATGGAGGTGCACGCTGGTTTCCTCTGCGCTGGGGATGGAGGTGCATGCTGCTTCCCTTTGTGCTGGGGATCGAGGTGTATGCTGCTTCCCTCTGCGTTGAGGATGGAGGGGCGCATTGCTTCCCTATGCGCTGGAGATGGAGGCGCACGCTGCTTCCCACACTGGGGATGGAGGTGCACGCTGCTGTGCTGGGGATGAAGGTGCACGCTGCTTCCCTCTGCGCTGGGTATGGAGGTGCATGCTGCTTCCCTCTTTGCTGGGAATGGAGGTGCACACTGCTTCCCTCTGCGCTGGGGATGAAGGTGCACACTGCTTCCCTCTGCGCTGGGCATGGAGGTGCACGCTGCTTCCCTAAAGCACTGGGGATGGAGGTGGATGCTGCTGCGTTGGGGATGGAGGTGCACGCTGCTTCCCTTTGACTGGGGTAGGAGGTGCATGCTGCTTCCCTTTGCGCTGGGGATGGAGGTGCACGCTACTTCCCTCTGCACTGGAGATGGAGGTGCACGCTGCTTCCTTTTGTGCTGGGGATGAAGGTGCACACTGCTTCTCTCTGCGCTGGGGATGGAGGTGGATGCTGCTGCGCTGGGGATGGAGGTGCACACTGCTGCCCTTTGCGTGGGGATGGATGTGCATGCTGCTTCCCTTTGTGCTGGGGATGGAGGTGCACACTACTTCTTTCCGTGCTGGTGATGGAAGTGCACGCTGCTGCGCTGGGGATGGAGGTGCATGCTGTTTCTCTTTGCACTGGGGATGGAGGTGCACGCTGATGCGCTGGGGATGGAGGTGCATGCTGCTTCCCTCTGCACTGGGGATGCTGCTTCCCTTTGCCCTGAGAATGGCCACGATGCTTCCCTTTGCGCTGGGATGGAGGTGCATGCTGCTTCCCTCTGCACTGGGGATGGAGGTGCACGCTGCTGCGCTAGTGATGGAGGTGCACAATGCTTCCCTCTGCGCTGGGGATGGAGGTGCACGCTGCTGTACTTGGGATGGATGTGCACGCTGCTTCCCTTTGCGCTGGGGATAGAGGCGCAGTGCACGCTGCTGCGCTGGGGATGGCGGTGCGCACTGCTTCCCTCTGCGCTGGGGATGGAGGTGCATGCTGCTTCCCACGCTGGGGATAGAGGTGCATGTTGCTTCACTCTGCAATGGGGATGGAGGTGCATGCTGCTACCCTCTGTGCAGGGGATGGAGGTGCACTCTGCTAAGCTGGGGATGGAGGTGCTTGCTGCTTCCCTCTGCAATGGGGACGGAGGTGCATGCTGCTGCTCTGGGGATGGAGGTGAAACGCTGCTGCGCTGGGGATGGAGGTGCACGCTGCTTCCCTCTGCGCTGAGGATGGAGGGGCGCGCTGCTTCCCTCTGCGCTGGGGATGGAGGTGCACGCTGCTTCCCCCTGTGCTGGGGATGGAGGTGCACGCTGCTGCGCTAGGGAAGGAGGTGCATGCTGCTTCCTTCTGTGCTGGGGATGGAGGTTCACGCTGCTTCCCTCTGTGCTGGGGATGGAGGTGCACGCTGCTGCCAGAGGGATGGAGGTGCACGCTGCTTCCCTCTGCGCTGGGGTGGAGGTGCACACTGCTTCCCTCTGCACTGGGGATGGATGTGCACGCTGCTTTCCTTTACGTTGGGGATGGTGGTGCAGTGCACGCTGCTGCGCTGGGGATTGAGGTGCACGCTGCTTCCCTCTGCGGTGGGGATGGAGGTGCACGCTGCTGCACTAGGATTGGAGGAGCACGCTGCTTCCCTCTGCGCTGGGGATGGAGGTGCGCGCTGCTTCCCTCTGCGCTGGGGATGGAGTTGCACGCTGCTACGCTGGCGATGTAGGTGCAGGCTGCTGCGCTGGGGATGGAGGTGCACGCTGCTTCCCTCTGCGCTGGGGATGGAGGTGTGCGCTGCTTCCCTCTATGCTGGGGATGGAGGTGCACACTGCTTCCCTTTGTGCTGGGGATGGAGGTGCGCGCTGCTTCCCTCTGTGCTGGGGATGGAGGTGCATGCTGCTTGCCACGCTAGGGATGGAGGTACATGCTGCATCCCTCTGCCCTGGGGGTGGAGGTGTACGCTGCTGCACTGGTGATGGAGGTGCGCGCTGCTTCCCTCTGCGCTGAGAATGGAGGTGCACCCTGCTGCCCTGGGGATGGAGGTGCACGCTGCTTCCCTCTGCGCTGGGAATGGAGGTGACACTGCTGCGCTGGGGATGGAGGTGCATGCTACTTCCCTTTGCGCTGGTGATGGAGGTGCGCACTGCTTCCCTCTGCGATGAGGATGGAGGTCACGCTGCTTCCCATGCTGGAGTTGGATTTGCATGTTGCTTCCCTCTGCACTGGGGATGGAGGTGCACGCTGCTGCGCTGGGGAGGGAGGTGCACGCAGCTACGCTGAGGATGGAGGTGCACGCTGCTTTCCTCTGTGCTGGGGATGGAGGTGCATGCTGCTTCCCTTTGTGCTGGGGATCGAGGTGTACGCTGCTTCCCTCTGCGCTGAGGATGGAGGGGCGCACTGCTTCCCTCTGCGCTGGGGTGGAGGTGCACACTGCTTCCCTCTGCACTGGGGATGGATGTGCACGCTGCTTCCCTTTGCGTTGGGGATGGCGGTGCAGTGCACGCTGCTGCGCTGGGGATTGAGGTGCACGCTGCTTCCCTCTGCGGTGGGGATGGAGGTGCACGCTGCTGCACTAGGATTGGAGGGGCACGCTGCTTCCTTCTGCGCTGGGGATGGAGGTGCGCGCTGCTTCCCTCTGCGCTGGGGATGGAGTTGCACGCTGCTACACTGGCGATGTAGGTGCAGGCTGCTGCGCTGGGGATGGAGGTGCACGCTGCTTCCCTCTGCGCTGGGGATGGAGGTGTGCGCTGCTTCCCTCTATGCTGGGGATGGAGGTGCACACTGCTTCCCTTTGTGCTGGGGATGGAGGTGCGCGCTGCTTCCCTCTGTGCTGGGGATGGGGGTGCACGCTGCTTGCCACGCTAGGGATGGAGGTACACGCTGCATCCCTCTGCACTGGGGGTGGAGGTGTACGCTGCTGCACAGTTGATGGAGGTGCGCGCTGCTTCCCTCTGCGCTGAGAATGGAGGTGCACCCTGCTGCCCTGGGGATGGAGGTGCACGCTGCTTCCCTCTGCGCTGGGAATGGAGGTGTACACTGCTGCGCTGGGGATGGAGGTGCATGCTACTTCCCTTTGCGCTGGTGATGGAGGTGCGCACTGCTTCCCTCTGCGATGAGGATGGAGGTCACGCTGCTTCACACGCTGGAGTTGGATTTGCATGTTGCTTCCCTCTGCACTGGGGATGGAGGTGCACGCTGCTGCGCTGGGGATGGAGGTGCACGCTGCTACGCTGAGGATGGAGGTGCACGCTGCTTTCCTCTGTGCTGGGGATGGAGGTGCATGCTGCTTCCCTTTTTGCTGGGGATCGAGGTGTACACTGCTTCCCTCTGTGCTGAGGATGGAGGGGCGCACTGCTTCCCTATGCGCTGGGGATGAAGGTGCACGCTGCTTCCCTCTGTGCTGGGTATGGACGTGCATGCTGCTTCCCTCTGGGCTGGCGATGGAGGTGCACACTGCTTCCCTCTGTGCTGGGGATGAAGGTGCACGCTGCTTCCCTGAGCACTGGGGATGGAGGTGGACGCTGCTGCGTTGGGGATGGAGGTGCACGCTGCTACCCTTTGTGTGGGGATGGAGGTGCATGCTGCTTCCCTTTGCGCTGGGGATGGAGGTGCACGCTACTTCCCTCTGCACTGGAGATGGAGGTGCACACTGCTTCCTTTTGTGCTGGGGATGAAGGTGCATGCTGCTTCTCTCTGCGCTGGGGATGGTTGGTGGATGCTTCCCTCTGCGCTGGGCATGGAGGTGCACGCTGCTTCCCTAAGGCACTGGGGATGGAGGTGGACGCTGCTGCGTTGGGGATGGAGGTGCACGCTGCTACCCTTTGTGTGGGGATGGAGGTGCATGCTGCTTCCCTTTGCGCTGGGGATGGAGGTGCACGCTACTTCCCTCTGCACTGGAGATGGAGGTGCACACTGCTTCGTTTTGTGCTGGGGATGAAGGTGCATGCTGCTTCTCTCTGCGCTGGGGATGGTGGTGGATGCTGCTGCGCTGGGGATGGAGGTCCACACTGCTGCCCTTTGCGTGGGGATGCTGCTTCCCTTTGTCCTGAGAATGGCCACGCTGCTTCCCTTTGCGCTGGGATGGAATGCATGGTGCTTCCCTCTGCGCTGGGGATGGAGGTGCACGCTGCTGCGCTAGTGATGGAGGTGCACACTGCTTCCCTCTGCGCTGGGGATGGAGGTGCACGCTGCTGCGCTTGGGATGGATGTGCGCGCTGCTTCCCTTTGCGCTGGAGATAGAGGTGCAGTGCACGCTGCTGCGCTGGGGATGGCAGTGCGCACTGTTTCCCTCTGCACTGGGGATGGAGGTGCATGCTGCTTCCCATGCTGGGGATGGAGGTGCATGTTGCTTCACTTTGCACTGGGGATGGAGGTGCATGCTGCTACCCTCTGCGCAGGGGATGGAGGTGCACTCTGCTAAGCTGGGGATGGAGGTGCACGCTGCTTCCCTCTGCGTTGGGGACGGAGGTGCACGCTGCTGCGCTGGGGATGGAGGTGCACGCTGCTGCGCTGGGGATGGAGGTGCACGCTGCTTCCCTCTGCGCTGAGGATGGAGGGGCGTGCTGCTTCCCTCCGCGCTGGGGATGGAGGTGCACGCTGCTTCCCACGCTGGGGATGGAGGTTCACACTGCTTTCCACACTGGGGATGGAGATGCACGCTGCTTCCCCCTGTGCTGGGGATGGAGGTGCACGCTGCTGCGCTAGGGATGGAGGTGCACGCTGCTTCCTTCTATGCTGGGGATGGAGGTGCACGCTGCTTCCCTCTGTGCTGGGGATGGAGGTGAACGCTGCTGCCAGAGGGATGGAGGTGCACGCTGCTTTCCTCTGCGCTGGGGTGGAGATGCACACTGCTTCCCTCTGCACTGGGGATGGATGTGCACGCTGCTTCCCTTTGCGTTGGGGATGGCGGTGCAGTGCACGCTGCTGCGCTGGGGATGGGAGGTGCACGCTGCTTCCCTCTGCGCTGGGGATGGAGGTGCACGCTGCTGCACTAGGATTGGAGGTGCGTGCTGCGTCCCTCTGCGCTAGGGATGGAGGTGCACACTGCTGCGCTGGGGATGGATGTGCACGCTGCTTCCCTTTGCGCTGGGGATGGAGGTGCACACTGCTGTGCTGGGGATGGATGTGCACGCTGCTTCCCTCTGCGCTGGGGATGGAGGTGCACACTGCTTCCCTTTGCGCTGGGGCAATTCCATTGTGTCACTGTTGAAGCTGTGTCTGTTCCTTCGCTGCTTCCCTCTGCGCTGGGGCTCTACCATTGTGTCACTGTTGAAGCTGTATCCACACCCCCCCCCATTTGTCTATGTTCCCTTACTGCTTCCTTCTGCGCTGGGCCGCTTCCATTGAGTCACTGTTGAAGCGTTGCCTCCACCCCCCATTTGTCTCTGTTTCCTCTCTGCTCCCACTCGCTCACGTTCTTGTGACCTCTACTTACCTTCTGCTCCTTCACCTCCATGGAAAGCGAGAAAGGACTCGCTCCAGAGCCTCTCTTGCTTTTTCTTGGTGGCCACGTTGAGTTGGCAATAGCTTTCCTTTGTTGAAAGGGCACCGAGCGACACCTCTTTTTTGAGGCCTACTAAAAACCGTTTAGAACCACGGTAGCTAGTAAAATAAATGTCTGGGATATGGAATGTACATGGCCTAACACACCTAATCACTTTTGGAAGAACATTATGGTATCAAGTATACCAAAATAAATCTGTCCTTCCCTTGAAGAACATTTAAGCACTTTTAAGTGATGTATCACTGATTTCAAGATTTTGGGATGATTTAAGGCTTGATGCCATGTCATCTTGTCAATCATAGTATAGAAAATGACTATTGTACAATTCTCCCCCTATACAATAGATGCCCGCTGTCACGTGCTGTGCTTTATTTTCCCAATACAAGCCGCTGTCTATCACGCACACCTCTGGCTTCCTCATCAAATCCATGCCTTTGTTGATGGGCTAAATTAAGGCTAACTGTAATGCACTGAACATGATAGGGGCGATGCATACTTGTTTTTGATTTTAGTATTGGCAGTTACACTCCAAATCACTCATGCGCCCAAGGTAAACCGAAAAAAGAAGACAAATGACCTCTTTTTCAGTGTTTAGTTAATTTTTTATGTATTGACAATGCCCTCTGTGATGACACGTGTTTCGACGGTGCTTCCGTCTTTTTGAAATCAGGGCTGAATATGAAGAACATATATATTTGAAATGAACATTGGTTGCAAAATAGATAACATTTTTGTGATATAAATTCAGTTAAATTAAATAAAAAATAATAAATAAAACAAAAATCATTATTGGTTAAGATTTGAACAAGATGAAACAATAAGACAAGCGGCCATTGATAAGTGTTCCACAATTGCAACATTCATTGTAAAACCCAACAGAAAAAATCCCAATGTAAACAAAAGAGTGGCCATTTTAGTAGGGGTAAAGAGTAGGAGTTTTTGTAGGTATTGAAAGAAAGAAAAATGGAAAGAAAAAATAAATAAATTACATTGCATTATTACATTTGTAATGTTCAAGCCTTCAAATGTTTGATACATTGGCATGTATGGTATTCAGAAAGGATCTATTTCCGCTTACCCGGTTTGTGATTGTGCGTATCTAAACGTCTTTACTATCAGGTCTCGAGTTTAATCCCAGCCTATTCAAAAACAAAGTTACATGTTTATGCTTAGATCTGTTGTCAGTTTGATCTGAGTCTCTATAGCCCGATTAAATATGTCCTGAAGCCCAATTATGTTATACTAATGATGTTGGTCACATACGGAAACGGCATAAATTCATTCTCGGCTTACATGTTGAGAAAACCAACAGCCATTAGCTAATTCCCTCGTTTAATAAATATTGATGTTGGCATATACATGCTTAGTAACTGGAAACGTCCCAGTCCTTGTCGCTTGCGTATTAGTTTGACGTTTGGGTATTAAATGCTTGCTCTCTTGCACACAATAATATATGCTAGAAAACTCCTATTACATCCATTTATTTTCCGCCTGCACCTCACCGTTAAGTTCGGTGGGCGATTTCCACGTGAGGACACGTGTCTCTGTGCTGCTGTAGTCAGTGTGGGGGGCTCGGAGCTGCGCTTACCTCAAGTTGTCTGCTCCGTGATAATCTGTCTGCGTTCAGCGCGAGTCTGCAACGGACACCATTTTGTTGTTTTCCTCCGTTGCCTAGCAATCTGGTCCTACTTCGCTGTCTAATATGGCAGCCATATTTTGGGTTTACGGATACGTTTTCTGACTAGAAAACAAGATTGCTTCTAATTTTATTTTTGATATTAATATATATCAATGCCTCATCACAAAAGTATAAATGTATGTTGCGCTTGTTGCGCAATATTCTATGTGTGTGATTTTTGTAATTGCACGGTTTCCACATCTTTACGCTTACGTTTTTATTATTAAAGTGCAATCAACAGGCCTTTTCCTGAACAACAAGTGTTTGTCCTGGGAATACGTTTGTAATTGCGTTCCCTGTCTCTGATTGATCATTTGTTGATTAATTGGAGCGGTTTCAACCTTTGTCCTTATTAATTGAAGTCACAACTGGTTGTTACCAAGTTCATGTCAATTATGAAATAATACCATACATTGCCATAGTTTCAAGAAAATATGCTTTCCTCTTTGTGTGTATGATCAAAGGAAAATATTCATGCTAAATCTCTGAACCATTAAATTACACAAAAAAGCCATCTCATTGTTTGAGTTCAGACCCCTCTCCACTGAGCGAAATTTACAAATCAATTTGGCTTCTTCTTATCTCAGTTTTGCTTCCTGGTTCCCCCTCTTGTTCCAAGTGTCACGTTTTTCAGGCCTACAAATCTCAGCAGTCTCCTGTCATTCCACTGGTGTTTTTTTTGCCAATGCTGGGCTAGTGGTAAATTAATGTCCTGGCTCCCTATGGATGAAAAATGTTCTCGTATTCTGGTTTTCAACTCCCGGATGGTGCTCCCTGTGTAGATCTTTTCACGGTGACAAATGATGGCAAAAATGATTGCAATTAATGTATTCCTCAATTTTGTGTTGAATCCCATATTTGTCCTCACAAATTGATGTGTTGTCTAATGCATGCTTGCACATAGAACATGTACTACATTTTCTAAAGCCCTTCGGTAGTTGAGGTTACCATGTTGTTGGATTAACCATTTTGATTTCTGGGAGTAATGAGGTTCTCAGTATGTTCTTGATTGTTCTTGCACGTTTGTAAATCATGGATGGACTTTCCTCAATGTAATTTTTTACATGTGGTTCCAGTTGTAAAAGATACCAGTTCTTTTTCAAGATTGTCTTCAGAACTGCATTATTCGCACAATATGTGGTAATGAAAGTGATTTTCTCCATTTGGTTTGTTCCCACTGTCTTGGGTGTTAGGGTGTTTTCCCTGTTCAATTTTTTCCTGGGCTCTGGATATGGTTTTCCTACCATAAACCCTTGCCTTGAACCTAGTTGTGAGTAGCTGACATTCTTTTTCAAACTCTCCTTGTTCTGTACAGTTCCTTTGGGCTCTGACAAATTCTCTGTTAGGTATGTTTCTAATTACTGGATTGTGATGACAACTTGTGGCAAATAAAGTTGAGTTTGCTTCCGTGTCCTTTCGGTAAGTTTTTGTCTTGAGTGAGTTGTTTGAAACATAAATATTCAGATCCAGAAATGTTATATCCTTAGCACATTGAAGTTCCAGTGAATTCAATTCCCATTGTATTTTGATTAGCTCTCTTCCTGAATTCTTCAAGTCCCCCTTCTCCTCCTTTCCAAATTAGCAGAACATTGTCTATGTAACGGGTCCATAGAATCACATTTCGGTCATATGTTGCATCTTGATAGATATGTTTGTCCTCGTGCACGGCCATTACAAGGTATGCGAGGGGGGGTGCATATTTGACCCCCATCGCTACCCCTCTGGTTTGTTTGTAAAAAACACCATTGAAAATGAAGACATTGTTTTGTAGAGTTAGCAGTAGCATTTCTTTGAGCATGCTGGATGCGGTTTCCTTAGAAAAGATATAGTCAATTGTTTCCATGGTTGTGTCATGTCTGATGGACGTATATTATGATTTGACATCCCAGGTGGCTAGTATGTAGTCCTTGTGCCATTCCACTGTAGCTAGTTTATTTATTGCTGAAGTGTTGACTTTCAAATAGGATTTAGTTCCACTGACCCCCATAAAGGTTCCTCAATCAGCATTAATCTTGTTTTTGATTTGTCTACTGTTGCCATTGCACTGGTTTGTGTTATCTGTTGATCCCAAAATGATACCACCGTAAACACTATTTATTTAACTTAACCTGCACTTACTGATAAGTTAAATAAATATTTGCTTGCTGTCATATTGCTTTGTATTTATTAGTAGGTTCCAAAAACCTTTTCTATCCATCGAAAGTAATTCAAATAAATGCGTGTGTTATCTTACTACACAATGTGCCTGTAGAGGTGTGTGAGCTCAGAGTTCATGCCATAATGTTAAATAACATGTTGTGGTTGCAATGCTATGAAGAGGTGACATGTTTTGAGCTGGAGTATCCGGCTGGGGCCATAATGTAGACTAGGGGGCAGTAGAACAAATCCTACTCTATGATGAAGTCCTTGGAGGAGGATTATGGTGCATTATTGAGGCGCCCTGGCCCATCCCCAACCTTCTATGAGTTACCCACAGCATTTTTTCACGATGCACTGAGCAGACTAGAGACAGGCCACAATGCAGACCGATAAACAGACGGAGAGACCAAACGCTGTCTGAACCACCAACAACCATGAAACAGATCATACCATTGAGTATAGTGGTTCACAGAAAGACATTGATCTGCGAGTGCGGCTCACTTGGTGGTCCACGGACCACACACACACAGGTCCATTCAAGCCTTCTGAGATCTGAGGAAACCAAAAGCGCATTAATGTGGAGAAGTCATGAAGGCAAAACACTGCGATCCTAGCATTCCATGGTATGAACTCAAAATGGCAAACCAACTTAATGTAACCTCAATGAAAGTAGCTGCGAGGTGGCCAGCCCACCCATTAAAATCCAGTCCATAAGCTGTAGTTCCTATGCTGGTTCTTTATTCCCACACTCAGCACGACTGCAGTTCTTTACGCAAGCACACAGTTCATGGTCCACACTTATGGGGTTAAAACATAGCGCAAGTCAGAGGCTGGTGTGGGTGTTAGGAGGATGAAGAAGGTGTTAGAAGCATTGCAGTGCGGCAAGGGGAACAGAGCAAAACAGAGAGAGATGAAAGTGGTAGAGGAGAGAGCAGGAGTGGTGGGGAAAAGCAGAGGAGGAGAGCGAGGGGTGATATGGTGGAAGAGTAGACTGAGAGAAAATGGCTAGTGATTGGAGAACGAAGGGAGGAGGCTGGGAGAAAATCTGCTGCGAAAGTGGAATAGGTGATGGGAGGAGAAGAGGAGAGTATTGATGAAGCAGAAACTAAATAGAATGTGGAGGAAGAAAGGCAGATGAAGTGAAGAACACAGGAGATGGAGGAGGTGGGAAGAATGTTCCAGGGGAAACAGACGCAAAGAGGAGTGAGAAGGAGCTGAAGAGGAAAGTGGAGGTCGAGAGGATTGGGAGGCCAGGTAAGAAAGAAGTTGAAGGAGGAACAGAGAAGGGGATGTTGGTGAAGAATAGAACAGAGAAAGGGGGCATAGAGAAAGGAGGAGAAAAGAAGATGAGCAGGGGCTAGAGGGGAGGGGAGTTGGTAGTAATAAAATGGAGAGGTATGTTGGAGGAGGCCATAGAGAACGAAGGCACAACCTGCGTGGCTGACATCTAGGAGGCCTGAGAGAAGGAAGTAGGGCGATCAGCCGTAGCGGGGGAAGAGAATGTGTAGAGAAGCCAACATCTGAGAGTGGGACAGAGGTGGTCTCCTTACATCTGAGAGTGCACCTGATCATCTTAAGATGGCAAAAGACTGAGCACCAGTCAAGAGGGTGGAAGAGGCAAATGAGCTGAGCCTGCACCCTAAAAAAGGGAAGAGAACATGCAATACTCCAAGGGTCAAACTGCTGCCAGAGTCTACCAACTCCTGACTCCATCGGAGACCAGCACAGGACGAATTATTGGGCCACCCATAGAAGTACCAGGCCAACCAAGAAAGTTCCACAGATTTGGTCAAGCCAGGTTCTAGACAGTGATCAAGAAAGAAGTGCGTGTTCACTTAAATCTCCAGGGACTTTGAGTTACTGTCTATTTGCCAATAGAGTACAATTACACAAGGAGAGAGAGTGTAGAACCGAGGACCACACTGCTAAGACAAGTTCTTACCGATTGTATTCATACCTTAGAGTTTCACCCCTCTTGAGATCAGTTATACATAATCACCTTATTTGTCTGTTGGTAATAACCTCTTTGAACTGCAATTCCTGGCTTTAAGGCGCTTGTTGATCCCTCGGCTGCAAGAATGCTTAGATTGTTTTTTTTCCCCGTTTTTTTGTTATCTTGTGTTATTACTGTGTTCAACATTTCTGAGGGCATTTTTGGGATAACGGGTTGAAACGTCTGCTATTCTACTTCTGGCTTGATCCAACTCTGGGAGGGTGAAGGGTAGTTTATCTCACGCCTCTTGCTATCACTAAAGGCGTGTGGTAAACAGTGCATGTCCCCGGGGTTCTAACACATGGTGCCCTTATCTGCTTAGTAAAGATTCCAATATGCCATTATTTACTAAATATAAACTTGTGTTATACTGGCTTGTATTGAAGTGCCCTGTCTAAGGTTCTTGGTTCACAGACATAATACAGCCCAGGAAGACTACTTAAGATCCTGGCGCCTGCTCAGAAAAGATTAATGGATAAGTAGATACCAAAAGCAACTCATCATTTGCAAGGACCGGTGAACTGGGTCCCCCAAGAGCACGGTTCAATGTGATAAGGTTGCCTGGAAAATGTCACAAGGTAGGCGTTTTTTTTCCTGAGTCCTAAAATACTTTCCCCAAATATTCTAGGAGTGGTATCATTTTATATTATAAACTCCAATCCTAAAACATTTGGGGAAAGTGTTTGATTTTACTGAGGGTGCATTTTTGGGGAAATATTGCCCTCTGGCGGCCGTTTCCCAGATGACTTTTATCACTCGACACCAAGAGCACAGACGACGAGAACCCACAGTTGCGGTTCCACATCAGGAAGATTTGCAGCCAAGGACAGCATCCCTTTCATTATGCATGCAATCATTACACTTTTACACACAAGTCTACATTGCAGTACTTATATAGTCAAAGATGGCATTACACCAAAGGTTTATGAATGACATCTCCTTTGGACAAGGCATTGAAGAAATACATTCATCACCATAGTATAGCTTGTCATGGCACTTCAAGCTACTCCATTTACAGAGGTGATATGAGCACCACCAGCTTGTTTCCTAATTCCTCATTATGGGTCCGATTCATGGACTTCTTTGTGTGGAAAATTGGGACTTTGAGCGCCTTGCGCGAAACTCCACACAGAGTGTGGGCCGGGCCTGCACAGAGATTTAAATAGGGGGCGGAACATGCATATTACCCATTCTCCACGGAGAATGAGGAAGAACAAGGCATTGCGTGGGCGTGTCGAGGGACGGCCTGCATGAGGAAATTGCCCTCTCAGCACCAATCAAAATCAAGAGTATTCATGGATCTGACCGCGCAACATCACGTTGGGGGAATCGGCACACAAAGCTCCCGATCACACCGCCATGTGACAGCAGGCCCCAATCGCATAGGAATCACAGCGCAAAGGAAAGGTCTGATGGGGTGTCGATCGCAGTTAGGGGTGTGCGTATACAGAGTAGTGGGGTGCAACCACGGTTTATGGGGGTACGCATGCAGATTTACCGGGGACTGACTGCAGTTTAGATAAATGGTATGCATATTGATGGGGTGCTGTGAATAGTTACGGGGGATCCCACACAGTGTCGCCGGGGTGCTGCCTTGCTTGGGGGGGTACGCACACAGTATTGCCGAGGTGCATTATTTCGCGTACAAGGAGGGTGCATAGGTTGCTATGCATGGCTGGATTGCTTTGCATGGGGGATAGTTGTGGACATTCCGGCCGCTACTTGTGCATAGGGTATCTGTGCGGTCAAAATTCCATGAATAGCCAGAGCATGCATAGAATCTTTTGCGCTCAAGGATGCGCAAAGTCGTTTTTGGAGCGAGGGAGTTTGCAGGATTGATGCGCGTCTTCTATGAATCTGGCACTATTTGTGAACTCAAATATATCGTTGCAGGGTTTTTGGGTTTGTAACATACTAGCGATGTTTTAAAGTCCCCAGCTCCAATAAAAATCTTCTTATGCAAGTACATGCATCATTCTAGGGAAGAATTGGTATTTCATCCAGAAAGATCTATTCTAAACAAAAAACAGCAAGTGATTCTCTTCCGCACCAGATGTGGCTGCCACTTCATTCCATGGGAGTGCATCTGAAGTGTCCATCCGTCTGCCACGGAACCTCTTCCTTCTGGAATGGCTGAAGGAGAGAGGCAGAGAGCTGGCCCACCTCAATAGTCTAGTGGGTAAATCCTTTCTCTTTAGTGAAGAAGAAAAGGTTGCAGCCAGAAGCTCCCATGTTGCAGATGAGTGGGAAGCTGCATGCTCTTCCTGTCACTGTCCACTGATATGTTCAGTCCCTTTCCCTGGTTTCCTGTCTAGAAGAAAAGAGGCTCCCCGTCCATCTATTGTCACAGGGCTGTCCAAGGGAAATTCAGTCATAAAAGTTATATAAAAAAAAGAAGGGGCCCATTGAAAAAAGGAGGAATTTGTGAACTTTCTAGGATTCACTCTGGTCCGAAGGAGCAGACAGGTATATACTTTGAAGCTGGTTTACAAATATTCTGTGTTAATGACATTATTTCGGGTATTGATGAATTTTGGATAAGATGTTAGGACACCACATTTCACAGATGTCTGCAACGTACAGATGTTATTCTTGTTTTCATTGTTCATTACAAAGGAATGTTGTGTTTAATTAGCTTTGTCTATTTTGTTTGTAAAGATGTCAAAATTAATCAACATGTAAATAACTCGAGATTAATCAATATTGTAATAATGTGAAAAAAAACATGAGTGGTCTAGAAAATAATGCTTAATTGCTGGACTTGTTAAGGACGGTGCTCTTCCATTAGCTGCTTTTTTTGGTAAAGTTTCTGGTGGGGTGTCTTCGGTGTGTACATCAACAACAAGGCAGGCTGGGCCATAAAAAGGCCATGCTTAGGGATTTATAATGTCATCTTTACAGGAAGATCATTACGATCGTATTGTATTGATCTTCTTCCTTTACTGATCACCATGGTAATCTTTTTTAATGGATGAGGGTGTTCGCCTTTTTTATTTTGAGTGTCTCCCCAGCTGCCATGATATGTAAATCATTGGTTTCTTTTGAGTGCACTTGCAAAAAGCAGGTCACTGGCAGGTCTCTGGCAATCATTCTGGTGGCAAACATTCTAAGGGCCTGATGGGGAAACCCCAATTGAAAAAGGCTTTGTGAATCAGGCCCTAAGATCTTAAAAACATGGTTGCAACTAAAGATAGGGAAGGCAGATTTCTAAAATGGCAACACAATTGAAATCAGTTAAACATCGGACTGCTTAATTGGCAAACAGCATACAATGTACACACATTCCCAACTAAGGATTTAGAAAGTTTGGTTTGCCTGGCAATAAAAGTGAAGGATTGGCAGTCAAAGGTTAATTCTGAATCGTAAAATGTGTTAAAGTGGCGCATTCCCTTGGAAACAGCTGCACACTTATTGCACCCAACATGTCATTCTAAGTAACTGAAAGGAATATGTACTTTACAAAAGCTTCACATGCACTCACAATGTTTCTTATGATCTCGGTGACCTTCAACACATATTGAGCTTTGAAGCCGTGTCTTTCCTGTCCCTCTGTTTCTATAGCGTGCCCGCATCACAATCTGGCTTGCAAGGTTTTTCAAGATAAACACGTTTTTTACTTTGCTCTCTGCCCCCCACACCTGCACTCCGTGTGTGTGGACTCGTGTGCTGAGCTCTGGCCATAAGCACAGCTGCCACTGCAGTTTCTGACCCTCGGGGAGAGTGAGGAGGTAAACAGATAAGGATAATGGGATTATGAGAGCGCAATGAAAGTGACATGAGGAACACATGCGAGGAATTAAACACTTACGTATTGATGAAATCAGAAGCAAAACACAAAGCAAACAAAATTCATGTGAGAATAAAAGGAGAACGGTGCAACAATGCCTTAAAAACATGAGAGCGAAACACTTTTATAATAACGAGGTGCCTATTGACATTGGGGTTAAAATTACTTTTGTCAAAAAATGCATTAAAGAAAGGTCTTTTGCAGCGTGGCAACGTGTACCCCGGTGCTAATGCCATGCCATGCAAATACACACCTGCACTGGTGCCAACATTTGGTCATTTGGCCCCCCTATGTCAGGAGAAAGCATAAAAGCATTAAATAAAAAGGAGCAAAAAAGAAAGAGGGTTGTAGAGCGTACATGTTCCTACCAGGGGAACCAAAAAGAGGAAGAAACAAGACAAGTAAAAAAAAAAACGTTTAACAGCACGAGCTCTCATGAAGGCAATTCTACAGAATTTTAATAGAAATTCGAGTTTGCTTTCTTCATGAAAATGTCACCAAACACACCATAAACATGCACTTCACAAAATTCGTTCGTTTTTGTGTAGCTTGCATTTTCGCACAGAAAACATTCTTTGGCATTGCAGAAATGACAAGCCTCAACCATTGTATTCGAGTACAGATGGTGACACGTGGCATATGAGGAGGGCCACACAGCTTGTATGGGCTGTTTGGTTATTTGCCCTCCCATTGACTGCCCGTGGCCATGTTAACCCTATGGCCATTCCCACCCAGTTCCTGCCCCTCCCTGAACAAAACACCTCCTCATGGGAACTCTTTATCAAGCCTTACAATCAAATATTGTGCTCTGTTGTTGGTGTAATAAAAATGTGTTAGTCAGGTCACCCGTCAGCCAACCAATTTATAAGCGCTCTGCATGTCCTCCTTCACTGAAGTCACTGAATTCCTGTTAAAAACAAGCATTGGCAAAGCCAACAAGTTAAGCTTGTGCATAAATATTAGGCATTTGTCAGGCACTGCTATTACATGCCTAGGTACTTGCACCATTTTGCACATGCTACTATCAAACGGCAGTTAATACCTCCATGAGTGCATGGCTGGTGCCTTTTGCATGCCTAGACAAAAGCCAAAACTGTTGGTGGGTGTAACAGACATAAGGGGTTTCACTCACATTCTGTGAAGCACCGGGTAGGCAACCTTTTTAGGGCAATCCTATGAAGATGAGACCTCCCACACACTTCAGTACAGGGGAGAATTGAGACACCCCTGTATACATGTTGAGCCAACCTATTTGAGATGCAACGGAGTACCGCACAACATGGAGTTACAACAATGGCATACAATCATATGGACACAGTTAGTAGGAGTGACTATTAAGTATAGTGTTAGGAGACTATAAAGAGAGTGCATCTATAAGGTACCAGGCAGGAGGCATGATTTAGGGAGGGAACGGAGGAGTTGTTCTGGTTCGAAGGGGAGGGGATGAAAGTGAGCAGAACCCAAAGAATGCATGTAAACTCCCCAATGAGAGTCAAGAATGGACACACCCAGGAGGGAATGAGACCAAGACCAAGTGCGGATGAAGTAAAAGTACATTTTATCTAAGTTCAAAAATAGGGCAAGCAGAGAGCTATGCAACCCCTGAGAGCGCTCTGCCCAACAATAGAAAAGTTCACATTATGTGACAGATTCACGCTTGCTATGACATGTTTTCTATAGGATACATACAAGCGTTACCATTGGACAAGGGGGGGCAGAACTGTATCCATTCTGTAGAGATGGAGCTCCTGGATTGGCTGAGATGAAACCGGTTACTTCTCGGAGCACGTGGGTCAGCTGGGCTCATCTGGGTCGGGCGCAGTGTCAGCAATGTCCAGTTCACAGAGCTACAGTCTATCTAGCATTCTTGCCCTTGTGGCCACACACACCTAAACATTATAATTCCATAAAAAGAGTTTTAACACTGGACATTTGACCTATACAATAAAGGTAAGATATCATGAAATCTATGGATCACTATATATCATTAACACATTCATCACACGTTCCTTTAGAGAGAGTGGTTTATAGTCTGTTAATACAAGGAGAATATATGGCAGAAGAAGGGGATTAGTCTAATGTGAACTAGGGTGACAGACAAATAGTGGGGGCAACCAACTGCCACATCAAAAGGCAATGGAGTGAGGGGGTGAGTGGGCTCACAACTTATATTTCTTTTAACCAGATGTTAAGGGTCTGGGTACTTGGTATGAACTCAGCGGAAAGGTGAGGGGTTACATTTGTTGTATTAAGACATCAAATAATACAGGCCTTGACCATATACCATTCAAACAGAGAAAGAGGTGGGGGTTGACTGTTCCTTGTTCGTGGTGCCGGGGGAGAGAAGGCCTTGCGGCTCACAGAATTGGGCCCAGTTTGAATAAGACAAGTATGCAGTGTTCATATGATACAGAGTTAAAAACGTGTGTACTGTCATTTCATTTACACCAAACAATGAGTCGTGTTGGATCATCTTGTGGACAACTCCTTTGCATGTACTTATTGTCATCATGTTGCATTATTACTTCATACTACATTAGCCTAATGGTTATACTATGTACATCATGCACGCGATCCGTCTGTTATTTAAATGTGCCGGATAAATATACACAGGGTGCTCAAATACTAAAGCATGTGGGTTGCACACTTGGCATTGTCATCATATAAAAACAATTCATGTCTATTACATGGTACAAGGACACCTGGGATGGAGAGACAGAAAAAGGTTGGTGCCCTTGTGCTTATGGATACACAGAAGTACAAAACGGAATCGTAGAGACTTCTTAACAAAAAGTATTACCAGGACTGTAGTGATAGTAGTGACAGCAGTGTAGAGTACAAAGAAACTCTGGAACAAATCATCAAATCCATGCCAAGCAGCAGAGAGGACCACCTCCAACATCTGAAACTAAATAATCTGAAGGGGCCCTTGAGGGACCCTCGGATGTGGAAACAAGGCACAATCACCACACACGAACTGATACGTCAGACACAAGATTGTATTCCCAAAATCTAGGGTTTATTGCAAAATAAATAGTCCCAGTTGGCCAAATGGTCCCACGCCCCGCAACGTGTGTCTCACAGACCTCGGGGGACGCAAGAGAGAGAAAATTGTACATCAGTTTCATATATACAAAATGAGCATCTTACAATCAGTAATGACACATTCGATGCCGCCCCTAGACCCCATATTTAGTAAGAGTTTGCAATCTCAAATTTACAGACACTATTCTTTATTTGAGAGAACACAGTGCTTCTGTTTTCATGGGCAAGCTGCGCGTAGGGAACTGGCACATTCCAGGCCTCACTATCTCCTGGTTTCAATTCATGCTCTAGAGGTCAGCTTGCTCTCTGGGCATCACAGTGCTCACAGAAAAGGGGGGCCGTAAAGAGGAACATAATTCAAACCTTTTAATATTCCTTTTGTACATTGCTATTCTTTTTAGGAGACTCGCTGGCATCCGTGTACTGATTAAAATGCCTTGCACCCTGCCTTCAAGGACATGTGAGGGAGGGAACCGGGCATTTCTGTCTGGCTCTCCAGTGTAATGTTTCAACATGTCTTTGGCGATTCTGGTCATCTTAAAATTACCACACTCTAGTTGAGCTAATAGCTACGTAATAACTAATGGGCATATATTCTTAACACTTTAAATGAGGCGGTTGGTCTTCGGCCAACCAATTATCATGCATTGCCTTCCGCTCAAGGGATGCTTAGTTTTTCTAGACTGACAAACCCTCCTCTTGACCATATGCCAAACGCCTCATCCATACATTACATCCTCCTCCAACCAGGTATTTAGATCAGATTTGGAATCTGATTCGAATTCTGACTCATATACACTCGTTTTCTCCTCCTTATTATTATCAATGTCAATCGCCATGAATTCTTTTTTTTGGATTCATTACTATTATGAGTGTTTGATTTAGTAATGTCTTTCCGTTCTACCATTTGTACACATTCCTCACTAATTTCAGTGCATATAATGGGGAGACAATGTATGCAACAACAACATGAATATTCCTAGAATTGCTACTAAGATTGCAAATAGCTTCCATCCCCAGGACCGCAACACTTCCCAGAACCAGGAGCTTATGTTCAATTCCCATCCTCCTTCAGGGGGGTGAAGATCAGAGCTTAATACATGCAATTTTCTTATTGCTTCGAAAATCGTGGGGGAGGAGTCACTTACGAATACGCAACACGCTGATCCCACACTTTTGCAAACACCGCCGCAATCAACTAAGATTATATCAAGGGCCATTCTATTCTGTAGTGACATCCATCTAATTCCTTTTTCCGCAAGGGTCATGTTATATAATATGTCGGTTGTTCCGTTTATTGTTTCTTCTAATATTCTGGACAGTCGTCTTATATTATAAGAGTTTATTGCTTGGCCCCAAAATGGTACAAATGATTTTGCTATATCTCCTACAATCAACCCGTCTTCAGTATTCCGGCGAGATCGTGACCTGGTCAATTTGGCTATGTCTGCTGTTTCCGAAAGAAACACCCCAGGAAACAGAAAGCCTAAATAGCAAGTGCCTCCAAGGATATGCTTTTTCTCCACATATAAAGTACACAGGATCTCCCACATATATTGGTTCCACTTCTTTATCAAGGAATGCTATATTTTTGCATCTAGTGAATGTCCCCACCTGAAAGGAGCTCTTTTTCTGTAAACAACAAGGGACAGAACGTGGATTATAATTTACTGTATAGGAAGGGGGCTCTGCATCCTTGTTCCCTTCTGGGTTCATATGGAACGTGATCACAGATGATTTATAGGGCACAGACAATCTATCCTGTGGCATTATTGCTGGTGTAATTAATCGTCTTCTATGGAATATGGAACAACCCACTGGTTTCATAATCACTTCCTCGAATTCATTCATGTTTGTTTTGTCTAGCTGACCAGTTTCACTTACGTTCCATTTCCCATAATATAAGGCACTCAGAGAGGCATAACATGCAGAAGTCAATGGCAGGGGCTGTACATACCATCCTATTCCCTTACCACCATGCTGAGGCAAGTGGGCACAAACCCAACAGTTGTTTTTTCTTAGGATTGAGTGTGTCTTGTTCACTATTAATAGCAATGTGTTGTTCCCATACCCTTCTCTATGTCTCTCTTCCATTGGGGACAAGGTATAGGAAATCACATGAACTGGGATTTCCGTCGTGGAAATGTTCACAATAGGCAAGAGTATGTCTAAAGGGTGCATTTCCTCCAAGTACCATAATACTGATAAGATCAATATTGGGGCTAATATACTCATTATACACATTATTATTGTTAGACCCAGCATACAATTCTTCCGACCATGTCCTTTTTTCACCTGTCTATGTACTCCATTTAACTCATTATCAGCGTTGGTGCAGGAGGGGGCGTTTGCTGGTTCAGGCATCTTCTCTCGTCCTTCTTCTTCTGCTCGTCGTGAATATCTCCTGCAAATGCGCTTCTTAGGATGTAAAAGAGTTCGATAAATGTCTACAGTTTTTCTATGCCAGTTCTTACCAGCCTTGATTGCTTACCCGCTTGGCAAGATCTCCGTGCATTTGCACATTGCTCTAGAGTTTCAGAGCAGCTGCCTTTGTACCATGTGCGCCCCGCTTGTTCGCTCGGGTTCCGGACACATGGATTTAGCATCGAGGAGTTGCGTTTGTTGAGCTGTCTGGCTTGCACAACTCTCACGCCATTCTCCTCTAGGCCTCCGGTTCTTACTTCATCCGAGAATAGGAAACAGAGGCAATAGAATCACAAAAAGATGAAGATGTGATCACTCCCTTTTTCTGCTCCGCAGGTTATACCGATTTGCTCCTGGTGTTGTGTGGTCGACAAATAGTGCGACTGCACTTCCGGTCTCAAGCTTGGCGTCAGCCTGGGGCACAATAGCAGATGGTGATGGGTGCCCCGGCGACGATGCAGGCTGTGGCGCAATAGAAGATGGTGGGCGCCACAGAGGTGCACGCTTGATGTCGGCCAGCAGTGATGCAGAATCTGCTGGACAACGTTTGGGCACTCTTTGCCCTTCCTTTTTTATGGCAATCTCATTAGGCTTTGTTTCAGGATCAGGCAGTTTCTGTGGCAAAGAACTGGCAATTGTATTTTTCGTTTCTGGAACTGCCGTCTCTTTTTGGCCGTTTTCCTCATCAGTTAAAGTATCAAGTGGTGGTGGAACTTTCTTGGCATGCGTGGCATGTATCCACGCCTTCCGTCCATCCTCTCGTATCGCTGTCTGCGTAGTCAGGAGGATCTGGTAGGGCCCACGCCACCTGGGTGCTAACGATGTTTTCCTTTGAAAATGTTTTACTAGCACCCAGTTCCCTGGCTCCAACGCATGTCCTGGGCCAGTGTATCGTATAGGCAGCGCCTCCTGCACCTGCTGATGAATCAAATGCAGTTTTTGCATTAACAGGTCACCATAAATGCTGAATACAGGATGTTCCACTTCGCTAAGTTTTTTCGGCTGAGGTGCACACCAAACATTCGCCGGTCTCCCATTATAATTTTGTACGGGGAGAGCCCAGTTCTTGCTTGCACGGATGTTCGCATACATAGTAACGCGATTGGCAATGCATCTACCCAATTTAGCTTGCTACCTGCACAGATCTTGCTAATCTTGGACTTCAAGATTCCATTGTGGCGCTCAATAAGACCGGCCGACATCGGATGTCTCGAACAATGGAATCGCTTATCAATCTGTAAACCTGCACAAATCTGCAGTATTAAGGCACCTACAAAATCGCGGCCATTGTCTGACCATATGACACGGGGCAGACCAAAGCGAGAGAAATACTCCTTCAGCATTACTTTCGCTGTGCTCATGGCAGTGCAGTCTTTCAATGGAAACGCTTCCACCCACTTGCTGAACGCACATATGACCACCAGAACTTACTTCAAGTTTTGGCATCTCTCCATTTCTATGAAATCAAAATGGATCACTTCAAATGGCATAGAGGGAGGGCCAAAACTGCCTGTTGGAGTCACCGTTCCCTTCCCTACATTGGGCCTCATTACGAATCAGGCGTTAAGGGGTTAACGGCGCCGTAAACGGCGCCGACCCTTAACGCCTGATTCCGAGGTCCCTTTGCGCCATGGTGAGTTTAACGCCTGCTTTTTGCAGGCGTTAAAATCCATGGCGCTAAGGGACCATGGTGCTAATTACGCCACCGTAATTTACGGTGGCGTAATTAGCGCCTTCCCCACTCCCATTATGCCCTATGGGGCAAAAATGGGAATGGGGAAGGGTAAAATGGGAAATGGGGATTTACCGCCCCACTCACCTTGGAATGGGGCGGTAAATCCGCCATCCACCATGGTGTAAACATAGTTTACACCATGGGGGTAGGGGTACGACCCAGGCGGTAACTTACCGCCTGGGTCGTAATGAGGCACATTGTGTTGTAGGCACGTGATACAGTTCTGCACCAGCCTCTCGGCATTCTTTTTTATGAGTGGATTTTCCCAGACTGTGGCTAGGTGTTGCACTATTTTCTTTGAACAGATATGGGTGGGGCTGTGAGCCATTGTAACCATTGCATTCACATAGGCATTTGGCAACATCCAATTCCCGCTTTTCTTGTCCACCCAACAACCCTCCAAATTCAATTCTGCAGAGCCCTCAGCCCACCCTTGTATTTCATCGGCAGTGGCTTCCGCCTGCATCTCTTTGACAGTGACAATTCCATTCTCTATCATACAGGGTACTTCCTCCGATTGTACTGTTAACATTCTTGTGTTGAAATCAGTGGCAGTTTGTTACGCAATTCTGTCTGCAAATGCGTTTCCCTCTCCCACTTTGCATGTCACCTTTTTATGTGCTTCACACTTTACTATCGCCAAGTGCTTTGGACATGTAAGTGCAGACAACAATCGTACAATCAAAGGGCCATGTTGAATTCTAGCCCCATGTGATGTTAGAAAACCTCTCTCGGCCCACAGTCAGCCACAATTATGAACCACGCCTAAGGCGTACTGGCTACCAGTATAAATGTTCACGCTTAGATTTTCAGAAATTTCACAAGCTCTCGTTAAGACAAGTATTTCCGCAGCTTGGGCAGAGTTGTAAGGAATTATTTTACTCTCTACAATGCTTTTTAACGTGGTGATGGCATATGCGGCAGTTGATGTGCCGTCAGGTAATTTAAAGCAGGAACCGTCACAAAACAGTTCTCCCTCTGGTTCTTTTAGTGGGGTATCACTTAAATCAATTCTCCCATTTGTTTCTTCCTCAGTAACCCTTAAGCAATGGGGGGTGATTCATTTCCACCCATGTCTTCCCTGGGCATTGGCATCAATTCTGCTGGATTCAAAGCACTACACCTCATAATTTGAATGTGGGGTGAGAACAACACTATTTCATATCTAGTCAATCTAGCATAGGTGAGGTTTTGTGTCTGTGTTCTATTGAATAGAACGTCTATGGCATGTGGCACCATCAAAATTAAGGTGTGCCCCAATACCATCCCTTCTGTTTGTTTCACTGACGCAGCAGCCGCTGCAACAGCTCGCAAATATCGTGGTAGTGCGCGCGCTACAGGGTCCAGCGCAGAAAAAAAACCACACAATCTATTTCTTCCACCTTGTTCCTGTGTTAAAACAGATAACGTGCAGCCTTCATTCTCATGCACAAACAACCTAAAAACTTTCTTATAATTTGGCGTACCCAAAACTGGAGCAGAGCACAGTCCAGTCTTGAGCAAATCAAATGCTTTCTGACATTCTTCATTCCACTGCAACGGCATCACTACATCCTTCTTTGTCAATTCCACCATTGGCTTCACAATTAATGCAAAATTCACAATCCACTGACGACAATAAGAAGCCATGCCAATTATAGCTCTCACTCCTTTCTGTGTCTTTGGAATAGGCATACCAGAAATGCTCTCTATTCTCTCTGGCGTTAGCCTTCTCCCTTCTTTTGAAAGTAGGCAACCCAAATAAACTACCTCTTTTTCTGAAAATACTGAAATTTCTTTAAGCTTGCTTTATGGCCATGCGCAGCTAGATGAGTCAATAAAAATACAGTACCTTCTTTACAAATCTCTTCCGTGTCAGCAGCAATTAATAGATCGTCAATGTACTGGAGCAATACACAACCTGTCGGTAGTTGTAACATGTCCAGCTGTTCTTTCAATGCTCTACTGTATATACTCTGACTTTCAGTGTAGCCTTGTGGAATGCGTGTAAATGTAAATGATCGCCCTCCTAACGTGAAGGCGAACAAATATCTGCTTCCTTGTTTACTGGAATGCTGAAGAAAGCATTCTTTAAATCAATAACACTAAAGTATTCTGCTAAAGCAGGAATCATTGTCAAAATTGTGGTAACATCTGGAACTAACGGGCATTGGGGATCTACTACTTTGTTTAATGCACGCAAATAAATTATGAAATGGTACGGTACCTCATTACCCCCTTTCTTATATACCGGAAGAATGGGGCTGTTGCATGTGCTGCCTGTAATCTCTTCAATCACTCCCAATTTCACCAAATCAGATACAATACTTTTCAATCCTCTCTCTCCTTCTGTTGAAATCTTATACTGCGGGATACGCGGTAACGTTATTCCTTCTTTTAAAACAATTTTCACTGGCTCTATCTTCAAACATCCCACATCATTGTCATGCATTGCCCAAATACAAGTTGGCACCTTACTCAATTCCCCTGTCAAAGGTTTCATCACAAATTCAGATGTTGGCATATTCTGAGGGGAAATAGTCAAGAATACCCCATCTGGTGTACAGTGGATGACTGTGCTTAGTTTTTTTCAATAGATTCAATCCCAGGAGATTTTTCCCACAATTTTCTGTTAAAAGGAATGGACAATGTTCAGTAAAAGGCCCTATTGTCACTGCTACTGATTTGGACTCGGGATTTATTACTGGGGTACCTGCAAACCCTACTGAGATATTTTCCCGCCCTGACAGAGGTATATCTGGAATCAAGTGATGGTCTATCGAGCACTTCTGTGGCCTCTTATCTACGAGGAATCTATGCTCTTCATTCCAGACTTTCATCTCTACGTAGGGTCCTTTCTGATTCACGGGAATAGACACTGGTTCCGACCCCTGCCGTGGGCTATCCTATTGCGGTAACAACACATCATCCTAAGTGTAGTCACTGCTATTGTTGTAATATGCACCTGATTGAGTATCAAAAATGTTCCCACCTGTTCCTCTATTTCCATTTTGCATACCCTGCTGATTTTGACTCTGTGTAAAAGTAGTTTGATTCGGAGCCTGGCCTTGATTCTGTGCACCATTTCCTTGATTATTCTGGTGCTGCTGCATATGATTTCTATTGTGGCCATTAGTTTCTGGGTGCCCTCTATGCTGCCTTCTCTGACCATACCCGCCTCTATTTTGCAGATGTGGACATTGCGCTCGCAATGTCCTTCCTCCTTGCAAAACGCACATTGATTTAATCCCAAAGGCCCTCCATGCATGTTCGAATTATTCCTGCCCCATGCATTTCCCCTTCCCCTGTTGTGTCCCGATACTTGCTGGAGTAACACCCTTGTTTTCAAATTTGTTCTATCCTTTGCTTCTGTTTCTTTTTCGGTATTTACTAGATTCTCGTAATTTTGGGCCATGTGTAATACTTCTCCTAGTGTTTCTGCTTGCCATGTACTCTCTGAGGTCATTATTAAATTTTGAATAGGGAGTATTAATCCTCTCACATATTTATCAACAAATAACCTTTTTCCCGCTTCCGTGCTCACGTCCTGCCCACTGCAATCTGTAAATACTTCTTTGAATCTATTAAAATAATCTGTGGCCAGTTCATCCTTACCTTGAACACACGCATTCAATTTGTCCCATTGAATTCTTTTCTCTGGGACAATTTCTTTTCATTTTTGTACTATTCGTGCCGGCAATGCTATCATATTTGGTCCTGGCTTTGCACCACATCTTTATCTTTATCCTCCTGTATTAAATTTGCCCAAGTGGCACCATAGGCTGTCTCATCATCTACCTTCCTTATTTGTTTCAATATGTCCGCTGGCAGAATTACGAGGAATATCAGATCTATATCACCCATAGTGAACACTGAAGATTGCAATAAAGACTCTACTTCTTTATAGAAACCCGATGGATTTTTTCGTATGTCAGGGATCGTTTGTTTTATATTATTCACTTCATGTCTAGAAAAAGGGACATGCACATATTGGGCTGTATAATGTGCTGGAATTACCTGAGCTGGTGTAGCGCCTACCACGGGAGTCTCTACCTTTGGTACAAAGGTAGGGGGCACTTCTCTCATGGGGAATGCCACACTCACTGTTCCTCCCCCTTTTCTCATATGCAACAATATCCCCAGATCGAGGGATAAGGCTGTTTCTACCGTCCCTCGTTCCATTGCCCTTTTATATACTGCCATTGTCTCGGGGGGCTGGCTTTCTCCTCACTTATATCTCTGTTTATTAGATATTCAACCATCGTCTGCAGTGCTTTTCTTTTCATCGGTCAAGAACTTTCATCAAATATTCCATGTATTTCCATTGCGGGAATACTAGGATCTGAAATCCACCTTAGCGCTTCACGTGTGCATACTTTTAGTACACCACTAAACTCACCTGGTGGCGGCAAAGATTTCTGCATTTAAGGTCCCGCCGCTTTCTTCCTACCCCTCTCAATATCCTTCCTCCTATACCCCGGTGTAGCAAGTACTTCGGAATATTCCTCATCAAGTTCATTCTTAAAGGGATGGTCTAGTAAAAAATTGTATTTAAAAAATAGATAGGCAACATAAAAAAAAATACTAGCATTCTCTGTTTTAAAACTTCCTATGTAAAATTTTGAGCTATTCAAGCTCAAAATTCGCAAAAGCAAGCACATGGGCGCATCCATTTTGTGAAATGTAGGCCCTCCTGTGCTGGCTTTTGGTTTTGCGGCACTAATGAAGGAAAAGCCAGCCAGCTGTAGTAAACAAAAGCTACCGCTGGGTGGCTTTCCCTTCATTAGTGCTGTAGGCGGAGGACGGGGACCGGAGACCATAGCAGGAAAGCTGCAGCTGAATCTCGGTAAGTGCTATTTATTTTTTTTTTTAAAATAAGCACTAGCTGCGTTTTTTTTTCTAAGTTTTCCGGGCTGGAGGAGCCCGGAAAACTTAGAAATAAAACCGCAGCTTTAAAAACGTATTTATGTTTGCGGTCGCTTTTGAAGCGACCGCAAACATAAATACAACGTTATTGTGTTGGAAAACGCTGCAGTTTTTCTTTCCAAGTTTCTCAGGCTCCTCCGGCTCGGAGGAGCCTGAGAAACTCGGAAAGAAAAACCGCAGCGTTTTCCAACACAACCGCGTTGTTTCTGCCTGAATCTGGTTTCCCATTTGGGGTTCTCGGGCTCCCCGAGAGCCCCAAATGGGAAAGCAGATTCAGGCAGAAACAACGCAGCATTGCGGAAAACAACCGCGTTGTTTCTGCCTGAATCTGCTTTCCCATTTGGGGAGCCCGAGAGCCCTAAATGGGAAATCAGCTGTAGGTAGAAACACTACGCGGCATGTAAACATAACCGCGTTGTGTTTCTGCCTGCTGTGGCTTTCACTTTGGGTCTCCGGTGCTCTCCTGGGAGCACCGGAGACCCAAAGTGATAGCCAAAGCAGGCAGAAACACACGCGGTTGTGTTGGAAAACGTGGCGGTTTTTCTTTCCAAGTTTCATTAGTGCCACAAAAGCAAAAGCCAGCACAGGAGGGCCTCCATTTCACAAAATGGATGCGCCCATGTGCTTGCTTTTGCGAATTTTGAGCTTGAATAGCTCAAAATTTTACATAGGAAGTTTTAAAACAGAGAATGCTAGTATTTTTTTTGTATGTTGCCTATCTATTTTTTAAATAAAAATTTTTACTAGACCATGGGCCTCATTACGACTCAGGCGGTAAGGTTTACGGCAGTGTAAACAGCGCCGACCCTTACCGCCTGATTCCGAGGTCCCTTAGCGCCATGGCGGATTTAACACCTGCTTTTAGCAGGTGTTAAAATCCATGGCGCTAAGGGACCTTGATGTTAATTACGCCACCGTAATTTACGGTGGCGTAATTAACGCCTTCCCCACTCCCATTATGCCCTACGGGGCAAAAATGGGAATGGGGAAGGGTAAATGGGGATTGGGGACTTACCGCCCCGCCAACCTCGGAATGGGGCGGTAAGTCCACCAACCACCATGGCGTAAACGTAGTTTACGCCATGGTGGTAAAGGTACGACCGAGGCGGTAACTTAGCGCCTGGGTCGTAATGAGGCCCCATCCCTTTAAGTTCAAACAATCTACTTACATGTTCTTTTATTTCTTCATCTCTCCCTCTACAACGGGCTAATGCATTCAAATCCAACAATCGTTGCGGTGGTAATTTCCCAATTAACTTCCATTGTGCCGATAAATATTCCCCCATGCATTCCAACAATACCTGTCTTTCATTGTTCCTTCTGAAGTCATACAGTGACGCTAGCGTGGATGTCCCATCATTCTCGTCTATATACATTTCCGCCTGTTCTTGCAGCTCACGCTTTCTCTCCCTGCTGATCGCGCTGCGGGTCACTCTCATACATTCGCTTTGTTCAAATTCGCTCATGGGGGGGCAGTCGGGACAGAGACACCCTCTTGACCGGGAGGTGCGGATGGGGCAGTGAGAGTGGGAGATGTCTGTTGAGGCTGTGGTAATTGCGAAACACTTGGGGCTGGGGCTAGTTGGCTAGTGGGCAGTGCAGTTACTAATGCAGCCTGTGGCTGTGCTGGGGTTGGGAGGGGCTGAGCAATGGGAGGGGCTTGAACGGCAGCTACTGACGTAGTCTTTTTAGTCTCACTCCTCGGGCCTTGTTTTGTTTCAGTTAATATTTTGTTTATTAATTCATCTGATGAGTGTAGCTCTCTTTGTGGATATATTTTTTCTATATTCAACTCATCGCGTCGCCTCGCCTTCCTCAAACTATTACTCCACTCCTCCACCTCCTTCTCCTCAGCTTTCTCCGCTTTTGACTTATGCCTGCGCGCATGTTTCTCTCTACTTCTAAATCGGAGCATTGCTTCCCTCCTCCAGTCCCTAAGGATATCAAGTGCCGCAGGACGTGCTTTCTTACTTATCAAAACCTTTTCCAGGTTATCTATCCGGTCCATCTCAAAACTACCATTCCTCGGCCATTGAAGATCTTCCTGCTTTCTGGTTTGCTTATGCCAAATTTCACAAAACATTATTGCTCCCACACCATACTTCACATACATATCATAAGCCGGCATTCCCCCCGGAGGCGCGACCTGGCCAGTTTCCAAAGATTGTCCGCCACAGCGGAAAACCCTGCTAAGGTGGACAATATCGCAGGCATGTTTTGACCTTACCCTTGGCTAATCAAACTTACTCTGGGTGTTTGATTTTGCAAAATCAACTCTCAACCAATATCAGGATCACTTACGAATTGGGGCACGACTCACCTGATTAATCAATTTGTCTTTTCAAGACACAATTCGTCCGTATACTGACGCAACCAATGACGTTGTGTCTGCGTATCTTGGCTCGGCCTCGTTTCGGGACCCTCGCCTCCTTGTTCGCTGGCCAGGGACGTCGATCAGGGATCAGCTGTGTGCAGATCTGCAGCAAGGAATCTCATCACTTACACAGGGCGCCCCGAACACCTCTTGATCCCGGCTCGATCGCTCCCGTCCTCACCGTTTTTACCGCCTCCCTTATTCTGCAAGGTACACGATGGAACAAGTGGGGGAGGGTCCCTATTCGGGCGCCATCTTGAAAGGGCCCCTGAGGGACTTGGATGGGGAAACAAGGCACAATCACCACACACGAACTGATACGCCAGACACGAGGTTGTATTCCCAAAATCTAGGGTTTATTGCAAAACAAATAGTCCCAGTTGGCCAAATGGTCCAACGCCCCGCGACGTGTGTCTAACAGACCCCGGGGAACGCAAGGGAGAGAAAATTGTACATCAGTTACATATATACGAAATGAGCATCTTACAATCAGTAATGACACATTCGATGTCGCCCCTAATTCATTCCCTTTGAATTGGAGGCGATGATTGACCATGGTGACGAATATGACACCCTAGACCCCATATTTAGTAACAGTTTGCAATCTCAAATTTACAGACACTATTCTTTATTTGAGAGAACACAGCGCTTCTGTTTTCATGGGCAAGCTGCGCGTAGGGGACTGGCACATTCTAGGTCTCACTATCTCCTGGTTTCGATTCATGCTCTAGAGGTCAGCTTGCTCTCTGGGCCTCACAGTGCTCACAGAAAAGGGGGGCCGTAAAAAAGAACATAATTCAAACCTTTTAATATTCGTTTTGTACATTGCTATTCTTTTTAGGAGACTCGCTGGCATCCATGTACTGATTAAAATGCCTTGCTCCCTGCCTTCAAGGACATGTGAGGGAGGGAACCAGGCATTTCTGTCTGGCTCTCCAGTGTAATGTTTCAACATGTCTTTTAGCCTTGGACCATTGAAGGGAAATAATATCTACAGCAAAGCAGTTTTACATGAGACAAAGTGGCAATGTTAGAGAGAGCAGAGAGAAAACAAAATGGCGATTCTCGTCATCTTAAAATGGCCGCACTCTTGTTGAGCTAATAGCTACGTAATAACTAATGAGCATATATTCTTAACACTTTAAATGAGGCGGTTGGTCTTCGGCCAACCAATTATCATGCATTGCCTTCCGCTCGCGTTTTTTTAGACTGACAAATCCAACTTCTGGGAATTTGTATTGGCTCCCAATGAGCCATAAATTAGGAAATCCAGAACACGCTATCATCCCTGGAGCAAATACATTGACCCAAGCCATATATGGATATAATGAATCCTCGGAGGATGGACACTGGATGTCACTGAACTTTACTTCAATATTCCACATGGAGATGGAATTGCTACATGCCAAAAAAACCTGCCAAAGCTGAACACCAAGACAGACAACCCATCCATAGCTATCACAGATCTCTTGAGATTCATACCTACACACAGGATTTCCTACAAAGACCAGATTTGCCATGCACACATCAATAGCACCTCTGCATGCTAACTTCTTCAGGGCAGACCTTGAATAAGAGTTTTTACAACAATCCACTTTGATAAACTCTTCTTGATTTGAACAGAAGTTGAAGACACTCTTAAACAACTCCTTGACTCACTAAATCACATCAATATCATTCACCAATGCATCAGATACACCACTCTCTATTCCATGAGGAGTATGTATTTCCTCTTTGTTGGGAGGAATGGGCACCTAGAAATAGCTGTATGCAAGAAATTCACTGATCGGAACATTGAAATATAGCACAGCCATAGTTTTTATGTGTTGCTTTACCCCTTATAGGTTTGCTAGGGATTCCACAACCTGTGACTATGACCCTATGACATGTATGTAGTAGTGTACAAACATTTGAAATCCACCATTTGCGTGAGTGAGGGTCACACAGGAAATTGATCAAAATACGACCCCTAGTGGAGCATGCACTAATAGTGATAGAATCACCCTGCTATGCCGTAAACACATAGCAAAGAAAGCCTCAGCCACGCACCCTCAATGATGATGCGCCCTGCCGTCTTCTACACCGAGGTTCGCCTTTGAGAGACAATTATAGCTTGGTTGATGGTGGGATAGGAGTGCTCAATGAGCTTATCTGCAGAGAGTAGTTTTGGCTATTGAGATAACCTGCAGTTCAAACAAGTCATGTGAACTAAAGGCACTCCTTGACCATTGTCATATCCCCATTGAATTCAGTGACAGACACTTACATCTCCACAAACTAGCACAACATGAGATGGCATGTTATGGAGAAGTAGCTGCAGAAGTAGCTTCTTCCACACCCACTACCCTGGCCATCTGCCATGGGCAATTCACTGACCCCCTCTAACTCAGTCCAAATTCTTGGATGCACCCTAGACTCCGACTTAACACTCTTCGCCAAGTCAACAACGTCTCAAAGTCCTGCCACTACCACCTTAAAACAGACACATTTTTCCATACCTCTCCTTTCCCAACAGACTCTCTGCGGTCCAATCAATTGTTATATCAACATTGGACTACGCTAACCCCCTCTACCTCGGAATCCATGCATACCAACGGACTTAACTACAAAGAGCACAAAATGCAGCAGCCAAACTGCTACTTGCGCTTGGCCCGAGAGACCACATCTCCCCAGCCCTCAAAACTCTGCAGTGGCTTCCGGTTGCACGGAGGGTGAGCTTCAAAACCTTATGCATTTCTCACCGAGCACTGCATAAAACCAGACCTCAATATCTTCAAGACAAACTAAAACCCTACCAGCCAGCACGTACTCTAAGATCAAGCTCAGCCGGCCTCCTAGTCATTCCAAAAACAAACTCAGTCAGGTTAGGCGGATCGTCCTTCTCAGTCTTGGCCCCCACGCTGTGGAACGCACTCCCACCCCACATCACATCCGACTCACTGAAGACCTCATGTCTTTCCGCAAATTACTAAAAACTTGGCTCTTCCCCTAAAACCGACCCCAAACTCAAACTAACTCAAACTGGATAATGCCAAATGCTAAATCATAAATAGAAATGTAGCATCATGATCCGAGCAAGAGATCGAAAACTAATAATCTCTATTGGTTAACTAAAAAGGACAAATTAATTAGAATGAGAAATGAAAAAATAAAAATAATAAAAAAATAAATAAAATAAAAAAATTAATAAATTAATATGGATGAATCGAACTAAGTGGAGCTGATGAAGTCGGTGAAGTGGATGAAGCGCATAGAGTGGATGAGTGAATTGAGCGGATGAGTGAGCGGAGCGGATGAGTGCACAGAGCGGATGAAACGCGTAGAGCGGATGAAACCCGTAGAGCGGATGAGTGCGCAGAGCGGAAGAATGCGTAGATCGGATGAGTGCGTAGAGCAGATGAGTGCGCAGAGCGGAAGAATGCGTAGAGCAAATGAGTGCGTTGAGCGGATGAATCGCGTTCTACGGATGAATCGCGTAGAGCGGATGAATCGCCTATAGAGCGGATGAATCGCGTAGAGCGGATGAGTGCGCAGAGCGGATGAACGGGTGAAGCGCGTAGAGCCGATGAGTGCATAGAGCGGATGAGTGCGCAGAGCGGATAAATCGTGTAGAGCGGATGAAGCGCATAGAGCGGTTGAAGCGCGCAGAGCGGATGAGTGCGTAGAGCGGATGAGTGCGCAGAGCGGATGAATGCGTAGAGCGGATGAGTGCGCAGAGCGGATGAACGGATGAAGCGCGTAGAGCCGATGATTGCGTAGAGCGGATGAGTACGTAGTGCAGATGAGTGCGTAGAGCGGATGAGTGCGTAGAGCCGATGAGTGCGTAGAGCCGATGAGTGCCTAGAGCGGATGAGTGGGTTGAGCGGATGAGTGCGCAGAGCGGGTGAGCACGCAGAGCGGATGAGCGTGCAGAGCGGATGAGCGCGCAGAGCGGATGTGTGCGCAGGGGGGATGAGGGCGCAGAGCAGATGAGGACGCAGAGCAGACGATGGCCCAGAGCGGATGAGGGCCCAGAACGGATGAATGCGTAGTTGGTGGTGCGGATATAGATTATGATGCGGATGTAGGGTGTGAGTGGATAACTGAGTGGAGCGGATGTAGGATGTTGAGCAGATTTAGGGTGTGGAGCGGGTGTAGTGCCTGATGGTGCTGAGCAGATGTAGAATGTTGAGTGGCCTAACGTATTGAGCAGATGTAAGGTGCGGTGGTGTTGAGCCGAGGTGAAGCGTTGAGCGGACATAGGGTATGGTGCGGCTGCGGAACGGGTGTAGAGTGCAGAGCGAGTATAGAGTACGGAGCGGGCGTAAAATGCGGAGCGGGTGTAGAGTGGGTGTAGAGTACGGAGCGGGTGTTGTGTGCGGAGCGGGTATCGGGTGCGGTTCAAACGGGTGATGTATGTGGATGGAAGTGGGTGGTAGGAACGGAGGATGTAGCTGGAAGAATGAATGACGTTTTGGACGATACGGGTAGAGTACGAGGAAGGAACGGGTGAAGTGTGTGGACAATATAGGTCAAATATATCGAACAGAACGATTGAAGTATGTGGATGAAACGGGTGAAGTGGATGGATAAAATGAAAACATATGGTCAGAACCCAGGAAGTATGAAATTCGAACTGGTGAAGTATGTGAAAGGGACGAATGAACTGGATTGAACGGATGAATCTGGGTCATACGAATGAACTGGGTTGAACGGATGGAAATATGGGGATAGAACGTGTGAAGTATGTGGATGGAACAGGTGAATTGATGTAGAATAGGTGAAGTGGGTGGAACAGGTGGAATGGTAGAATGGTTCAATTTCATGGATAGAACCGATAAAGTGGGTGAAACTGGTGATGTGGATAGAACATATGAAATAGGTAGAACCAGTTAAGTGTACGGAACGTGTGAAGATGACGTATGTGGATCAATGATGCATAGAGAAAGGATAATGTGTGATAGAACGCATAAAATCAGCAGTGCATAAATGGTTGGAGTGCATAAATTGATTGAAGTCCTTGGAACAGACTGGAGCGTTTGGAACAGACTGGAGTGCTTGGAAAGAAGTGGAGTGCATGGAACGGATGCGAGTACACAGAACAGTTGCGAGTGCATGGAACGGACTGGAATGCAAGGAACGGATTGAGTGCATTAAACGGATTGGAGTGCATGGAACGGATTGGAATGCATAGAATAGTGTGACTTACATAGAATGGTTTGAAAGAGCATTGAAACGAACAGTTTTGAGTGCTTAACTCGGTTTTAATGCATGGACAGTCGGAGTACATGCAACGGATGGAGTACATGGAACGGATGGAGTATATGGAACTATTGGAGTGGGCTCGGTCTCAAGCTGTTAAGGTAAACCACCATATCCACATCTCCACGCTTACTCTCTTCTTTACACCACCACTCAAATAGAACACAGTGATACTATGACACCATTCGGTATAGCTGTTCTCATACCATCATTTGCCTCATACTTCCCATCACCCTTACTAAACACTGCTGGCTACACCCCCCCCCCCAGCTTAGACGTTTCTGCTCAGGCCTAACGCAGCCAAATTGGTCTGGATAACAACCTGCCAGAACGAACACATACTCCTGATCTCTCAGCCTCCACACCTACAGCTAAGAAGCAGCTATCACACGATTGCCACACCAGCTGCACACATATCCGGTGCTCACACGCACCTCTTTGACTCTCTCAATTCTCTCTACTGACCTGAACTTCGGTTCCCGAGCGCGTTCAACCTACCAGCGCCTTGAGACCATACCAATGGTACATAAGGTGCTATATAAATGCAAAGTACCATAACATAACATACAGCTTATATCAGGAACAGAGATATCGTGTTTAACCCACGTTTAATTTCAGGTGCATTGATTATTGAGAGCTCTGTTGTACCTCACAGAGACAGTTCCCTTGTACTTTATTACGAGGGAGAATTTAGAACCATGCAGTGGGGATAGGCACTGGGCGTGAAACAGAGTGGCACACTGCCATGGGTCTGTAAACAAAAGGAGTGCAAGGTCTTAACCTTGAGCTGCGAGGGTCGTATGTCTTACAATCAGGGTCTGCAAGTTGGGAGGCAGATTTGTGGAGACAAATTGCTCTTTCCGATAGCAGACTTCTAGCTCGGTCATTCATGGGGCAGTGAGGTAAGGCGGAAAGTAGGAGATACTGTATTCATTTTGTTTCGCTTTGCACCCAGTCTCCCATGAGAACCGGACGGCCGTTGAGACTACAGAGGGGAGGAGGAAGGGGGAGTAGCTGGCTCACTGTTCGCGGCTCTAAGGGAGAGCTGCAGGCCTGCAGGCTGATTCTGGTGTAAGGCCTGCCTATGCAAATACAAAATGCAGTCAGTAGTGTCACAAAATGGAGTCAGTGGTTGGCTGTCTTCACCTCTCTTTATGACGTTGCACTTATATGTGCCACTTCAAGGATGCCCGGCACCTGTGGCAAAAGCGCAGGGCAATCGTGACATGACCATTGGGTGCAAGTGGGTAGGAATTGAAGGGAGGAGGGGCATATTACCTTTCCTCCCATACAGGGGACAGAGGAGGTCTGCAGATGTGTTCCTGTTGAAGTTATATTTCTGTAACTTTCCACTAATCAGACCTGGGAAAGTGCTCTGCTACGTCCTCCCCCATCCCCCATTGTCTTCCTCTGCTATGAGAGTGGAAGAAAAGGCATCCCTTTCATTCACCCCCATAAGGTCCAGAAGGTGCGAAATCCTTACGCCGCTTCTCCCACATGTGCTTGGACCTGTCCCTAGGCCGAGGCTTGTAGAAAAGCAACGCTGGAATTATATCTCACTCTAGGAAGTGCTTTTTAATTAGAGATAATCAGGAGACAATAGCCAACAAACATAATGCACTAACTGTAGGGGACTGTGGGGGGTGAGGCGGAGGGTCGACTGAATACATTCTTATGCTACAAAAGTCTGCATTAGCACCAACTGGGCTTAATGATGAGAGGGGTTACCAATGAACTAGGAAGGCGGAAAAGGGGCGCAGTGTCAATAATAAGGTTTCAGATGGGCAGGGTGTAGGATTTCCGGAGTTCCACACAGGGAACGGGAATAGAGCCTCACCTTTAACTACAACCCCCGCAATGCACACACTATACAATAACAATCACTCGTGTGGCATACAATATGGTCTTTTGAGCAGGTAGGCAATTTGGAGAAACCACCCATGATCAAGCTTCAGCTATAGGTTTGAACTCTCATGGCTACCCTTTTCTGTTCAATTCACCACCCCTAGTAAATAAACAACAGAACTGATCTGTCTTGCACTAGCAAGAGGACAATTACTGGCCTGCAACTAGGTCACTAAGAAGCTGAAATTGCAATTATTTCTAAAGTGGTGTTTTTATGGGTTGCATCTCTGTATGAAGGGCTTAAGATAATGAACTATTGATAGAGGTTCAGCTTGACCAGAGGATCTGTGTTGCCTAATCTGAGATTTGCATCGGCCAGACCCCTCTTGGAATAAGAAATCTTGATAACTGGAAAAATAAAGTTTTATCTGAAAATCTACCAGATCCAGAAACGGTCGAAAGGGGTAGGGCTTCTCGTTTTTTTGCAATTGAGCATTTTTAATGCTGCTGAAATTCTGACATGTCTATGAGCATAGGGGTGGTATCTATTTTAAATAAAGGGGCGGCAGAGAGAATCTACCTCTTTTTACTGCACTTGCACAATCCGAATGTCACAAGGCCTAGTAGGACCATTATTGTTATTTTTCTCACGTGAGTTGCCATTTTTTGTCTTGTGGCGCCTTGAAACACCATTTGTTGTATAGGCACCTTACAAATAGCCAGTAAAATAAATAAAAATAAAATACATTTAAATAAAGTAGGAATACTTTAAACTAATGTGTTGTTTTTCACAAATGAAAGATTCCTCCTGGACTCTTGTGCAATCAATCCATGGTGCGTGTGCACTCAGGGTGAATTACACGCATAGATACATATGGTGATGTGTGTGTTACAAAAGTCTCTATTTCTATAACTGTAGCATTGGAAACTGAGGGTGATAGTGTGCTGATTATATCTTATCTCAAGAGATTCTCTATTAATGGACAAACCAAAAACCAAAGATATTAAACGCAGGACCAAATTCATAACAACTTATAGTACAGAATCAAGGAAGATAAAGAAAATATTATCAGAGAACTGGAATATTCTTCTCACAGACTCGAGCTTAAGAAACCATGTGGATGAAAAAGCAAGTATCTGCTTTCGTAAAGCACCGACAATAAGAAATCTAGTGAGCCCAAGTTTTTTTAAACCACTACCGGATACCAGAAAGATATTTTTTCAATCACTAATGAAAGGTACTCAAAAGTGTGGACATTGCAAATTATGCCCGTATCTGAGCACAGGAAAAAAGGAAATTTTACTACCTAATGGCAACATGAAACAAATTAAACAAATTATCAACTGCAATTCCACATTTGTAATTTATGGACTAGAATGTGTCTGCAAAAAACTCTACATTGGCAGTACTATAAGAAAGTTAAAAGTCAGAATATTTGAGCATTTAAGAGCTATCCAAAACCTGGATCTAAGATCTCCCATTGCAATGCATATTTTGGAAAATCATCCTATGCTTGATATATCAAGTTTGAGAATATTTGGCCTGGAGAAAAGTTCCCTACCACCAAGAGGTGGGAACAAAGAAGATATGTTGAGAAAACAGGAGTGCAAGTGGATATGCATAATGGACACATGCATAACTGGTTTAAACAATGACACTGAAATGTATAACTGGCTATGATATCATGTTTTTGAATAATGACATTGTAATATATAAGTGGCCATGAAATTATAACTTGCATAAGTGAAGTGTGTAAATTGTTTGGTTAACATAAGTATTATGTATGTTTACGTTAGAATTTTTTCAAACAAATTGAGGATATAACATTTTTTTATTTTTTTGGTTGGTAATATAATTCCATATGAGAAAAAATTATTTTCTTGGAATGTTAAATATATACATTTCAAATTTAAACACTTTAATTAGAAACAATTATAGGTAAAAACTATTGGAACTTTCTCTATAAACTTAACACTGAGGCATAACCAAAATAAATCAGCTTTACAGCTTTTTGTATCAAGATTTGACTAACTGCATGAGTCCGTGTAGGTTTAGTCAGGACAGGCACGCATTCAAAACAAAATGGCCGCCATAGCGCGAGTGTACGCGATGACGTCATCGTGTCACACGAAATAACGTGACGCGTGGCGTGATGACGTCATCGCGACCCGCGCGAGCGCTATAAATAGAGAAACAGGTCACAGAGTAGCCGCGAAAGCATCCGGCGGCACTCTGCTATGGAACCTGTACAAAAAGGAGGATTTTGAAAGGAGAAACTACCAAGGTGAGGAATTCTTTGTCTGCATATAGCTTAAGAATATGAATTAGTGGTTAATAATAGGGACTCCAAAAGCCAAATAATTTGTTGAATTTCTACAAGACCTTCTCTATCCCCCATAGATCTTGAAAGAAATTGACAGCAGAGGTCTGCAATATTGAAACAGTAATAAATACTTTAAATAAGGATTGGAATGAAAAGTAACCTCAAAATAAAGGGTAATTGAACAAGAATAAGTTTTTTTTGGTGAGTATTGAATAGCAATTATCAAATGAACAAGAATGTTAAGAAAAACATGAAGTCACAAATCAAGTGGCAATGGTCTTTTTGTTAATTATTATTCCTTTTTTTATTATTATTGTTTTTTTCAATAAAAAAGGTTATCAAGATTGTGATAAACTCTCCTGAAGAACCATTGCAAAGAGCGATGGGGAAACACGTGTAGAGAGAAAAACTGAGAGTAAACTGGGAATTGGAAAATAGCATATGGAAAATTGAAAAAATAAATGGATGTTCGCATGTGATGTTAACATGTGTAATCTACAATAAATGGAATTATGGAACTATAGAATTTACTTTTTGAAATCATTAATTTATGGAATTTTGCTCCGCATTTTCATTTTATGAGAATACTCACTGAAATAAATTCAGTACAAGTGGTTGGCGCATTAGAGTAAAATTATAACTCTTATCTATTTTCAAGTTTTTTGATTATATCTTATCATTGGCCTTTCATTAGAAAACAATTTGTTTATGTTTAAACTGATTAATTTATTTATATTTTGTTAATAATTAGACCTTCTGTGCAACCCTGGCTGTTTCTGGTCCCGAAAGAAGAGGGAAACTGTAAGGAATCAATGCTATTACATTGAGGGTCTGTGAGGAACATGAAGGCATCCTCCCATCTACTCCCCTTCTATCTTCCTCTCAGGTGGCCAAGGAACGGCCATCTCTTTTGGATCCCAACCCTGGGGGTGGACATGCAAGGGAGGATCACCTGGATGAAGGGCCCTCAGGAGATCGAGTTAAGGTGTCTTTAGGTGAGGCATGGTATCCCTTTTCCCTTGTCAAAATACATCCTAACACCCCCCCCAACCTTTATAGGTTATTATCACTCTTCCCCATAGACATATATTCCACATATATCTCATTCAGGTCCCTTTAAGTCTGTGACGACTAGGAGGAATGCACACGTCCACCTATGCACACCATGTTGGCACTGTGACGAGGAAGAAGACTATAGAACATTGTTCTGAAAGGCAGGCATGTCCCAGTAATAGAGTTAATTTTAGTCACACAAAGGACTTGCACCTGCAACCCCTTAAGAGGCTACACATGCACATAAAAGGGAGTGACCCACATGAGAGAGGAGAACTGCCTGAGAAGCCAGGACATCATGGAGCGGGCTGGGCCAGATAAGCCAGTGAAAAGGAAGCCGGCAGCTGCAAGAGACCGTTAAGGATGCTGAGGTTGAATAGAGCCGCAAGAGAGTCCAGAGCCGTGCAGAACTCTGAGACACATCCTCCGTGCTGGAGCTGCGAGACACAGAAGCTGCCACTTCACTGCAGCAGACAGCACAAACGTATGGAAGAGGCGAGCACGGCTTGCCAGTGCTCTCGATATGAGGCAGGGGAGTTAGCGAAAGCAGAGGAGGACTGAGCAAGCACCCAGAGGAGCTGCCAAATACCAGTGAGTGACAGGGAGAGAGCCCTCAAACTGGGCTTAATGTGAGCCAAAAAAGGGCTGAACAAATAACTGCATGTTATGAAGAGGTTTGGAGACCTGAGGGAAATTATTAAGTGTTGAGAGAATTACCAAGCATTTAACCAATATTGAATGCCAAACTAAAAGAAAGTTATGCACAAGTGAAATGAAAATACTGTACAAATGGAAAGTGCTGTGTATTTTATACGAGCAGGGTGAAATTAAGGAAAAAGCATTTATGAACAATATGAAAGTGAAAAGCCATGTGAACACCAGTCATGAGAATTGGTGAAAGACGTGTTAGGCAAATTAGCACTATTGGTTGGTTTGAAAGCAAGGTGATAACAAGGACTAAATACAGTGAAGTGAAGTGTATGAAAAGCACATGTTAGCAGAGTAAAGAAACTGCTAGGAAGAAACACCAGCGCAAATCGACTAATGTCACAAGTGCAGAAAGGAAAGAAATGGTGGCAAAGTAGTCCAATGCGAATCAATGAACATTATAAAGTGCCAAGGGTTATCAGTTGCGTGACCTGTGATGGGTGGACCGTGTGGTCCGACAATTGTGCCTAGACCGATTAACCCCTACGTGGAGTGAGCTAAGGAAGACAAGGAGATTGAAGTTGTTTTGTTGTGTCTCATCAGTCTGGAAGTGACTCAAAGCATAAGAAGAGCTAAGCGAATGGTGAGGAAGCCTAAGAGAATACCATTCACACTGAAAGCTAACAAAATTCAATTAACTGAGTACTGTGTTGAACTTTGGGAAGGGAACCCCAGGTTGTTTGGAACTTTGTTGATCTTGGGTAAGGGAGCTCTAAGGTATTTTGTGGAACTGGTTGAGTCTAAGGAAGATGAAGCTGAAAACCTACCTGGAGCTGAAAGAAGCTCAGCACTTTACTTTGAACACCGTTTCTTTGTCTGCTGACATCCCTACACATTGGTTAGAATTAGTTGTGAGGGCAAGCATACGTTTAAGACACAGACAGACTTTTAAGTTGCATTAGGTAGGTAAATCCCACCTTAGCATAGGGCAAGTTAGGCCTTACTCCATCCTGACATTTTGAGAAATAAAAGCTATATTTTATAAAGGTGAATCTGTTGTCTGTGTCTTACTTCATGATGCCTTTACAGATGGTGTTAGGTGTGGGATGTGGCTCAACTGATACATGTTGGGGAACCCTAAAGTATGAAAACTGAGTATCAGAGCAACGGTATCCTGAGTGGCCACTAAGGGCTATATTGGGGTTGATATTTGTAGCAGTAGGGACAATATTATTTCCCCATGTGAGAGATGACTAATACCCATGGATTTGATCCTAAATCCACCCCGGAAACATATATCCGACTGGCTCCACAATCAGGATTAGCCGGGAGGTTATAGAGGTGCTGTTAAGGTATTGCTACAAAACCATGGAAAAGATCCCTTTCAGATCGAACAAGGGGATCAAACTGTTCAAGGGGTGCTTGAGAGGGCCACGTTCCCTAGGATCAAGGAAGAGGTTGGGAAGGAGAAAACAGCCAGAATTACTCAAGGATTTGGGGAAGCGGATGATATACCTGATAAGCCTCCCAAGCCAGTGCCTAGAAGGGCCAGAGAAGAAGAAACCGAAACCTTTCTCGACCTAGCCTGGTGCTGGGGAGTACATTTATCAGGGAAAATTTGGAAACGAGCGAGCTCAAACCACATGTCACAAACTGGTGTCTCCTCCTCAATATCCTCCTCACCTGGTTCTGAAGAAGGACTGTCCGAAGATTCTTTCTTCTTTCTTGCCTTACTGTTCAGAGCCTTCTTCTTCTTTTTGCCTTTTCGGTCGTGGAGGTATGGGCGGGCTCCCTCTGAGGCCATCTTGTCCTGGTGAGGTACACCTTGGGCACAGCAGGACTCAGAGGAGCCGACCCCAAAACAGGGAAAAGGCCCTTGGCAGAAAAAACCCTGTGGTGTCTAGTGATATCAATCCTGGGATGGCTGTATCAAGAAACCGTGGATCTGTGTGATTCACTGAAGTTTCCGGTTTTCAAATCTGACATTCCTGCAGTGGATAGAGGGAAGGTAGTATATCATTGTGTTCTCCCTTTCCCCAGAAGCGAGGAGCACCATGTAGCTGTAAGGTAGGTAGATCCTTGCGAGCTACGTGACCGCAGGAAAGAGGAAGTAGCACAGTGACGAGGAGGAGTGTGAAATGGGAGAAAACCGTACCGGCGCCGAGGAAGAAATGGGACACGGCTGCCGGCACAGTGAGCAGAGTACAAGAACAGAGCAGACACCAGAGGTCCAATAAGGAGGGCAAGCAGAAAATAGCAGGCAAAGCTACAAAGGTAAATCTAACAACAAGCGTGCGTACTGGCAGTATGGATCGGTTGCAACGCTCTGATTGCAGCTCAATGAATGCATTCATAGAGGCAGCGGCCATCTTGGAAATAATCTAGACCGCGTCCGTGCCCCGCTGAAGACGGCGTGACGGCACATCAAAGGCGGCAGCAGCGCATTCATAGACACCACTGGCGGACCGTGACATTACATCAAGAAGGGTGCGTGGGGTTTTCCCCCTGTGAAAATGTGGTAAAAATGTCTTCCAAAATGTACAATTTACTGTCCAAACACACACAAATATGGCCTAAAAAGCATAATGATGGTACATTATTCTTACTTGTGCAAGTGTGATGGTGTATTTTACAGCAGCTTGAATTGAGAATAGTTGGTGTTATGTTGTATGCATAATGACATTCATTATATAGATATCCAGTAATCATGGAAACATATCATTTTGTCATGCTGTTACTGGCATTCATATGCATTCATCCTTTTACTAAGGTGGGATTTTAGGCATTATCTGAAAGGAGAGAAACTAAGCTAAAATATTACTTGTTTACCACTTAATTAATGCAACATTTGTCTTACCTCATCCTTCTCTGTTCTCAGTTATCACGTGTGAATGGGAAGGCCTCTTAACCAGTTTTCCACTCTTGGCATGCATCCAAACCATAACAACTTGTGTACGTGTATGGGCTTAAACTTTAGGTTTTGCCTTTTTGAAAAGCAGGTACATCAAACAAAGCTTGGGGTGATTGACCTTTCGAAGGCATTATTGCAGAGCATTGTATGTCAAAAGAAAAAAAAGGGAATTTGGAGAATGGGTGGTGGGCTGCTAACAGCGATGAAGTAATTTTTCCTCTACTCCCCAACTGACACACAGGTCCTGTGTGGGGTGCACATGTCATGCATTTTGATTGGCACATTTATTGTTTTTAAAAGCCGTGCCAAATTTGTTAGTGAAAAATGGGATTTAGCCTGTGCCTATCGCACAAACAGCGCTTTTCCACTCCCAGCGAACAGTTAACGTTGAACTCCTATTTATTCGAGAGCCACACTTTGTCGCAGTTATTGGGCGGTCACACTCAACTCAGGGAGTTTCTTTCCCCGCCAAGCGTGGTGGCACATAACAAAGCACTATTTCTTTTGGATTCACTGTGGTGAGGCCTCCAACCCGTCATTCACCAACCCCAACAAATACCCTGGGCCTCATTACGACCCAGGCGTTAAGGGTTAACGCAGTCGTTAACCTTTAACGCCTGATTCTGATTTACGGCTGCTTTTAGCAGCCGTTAAAATCCATGGCGCTAACCTGCCATGATGCTAATTACGCCACCGTAATTTACGGTGGCGTAATTAGCGCCTTCCCCACTCCCATTATGCCCTATGGGGCAAAAATGGGATGGGGAAGGGAAAATGGGAAATGGGGATTTACCGCCCCACTCACCATGGAATGGGGCGGTAAATCCGCCATCCACCATGGTGTAAACATGGTAAAGGTGGCGCAATTAGCGCCTGGGTCGTAATGACCCCACCTGTGTACCCAATGAACTAGGAACCAGGCCGGTGTATAGTAAGAATATTTATTTATTTAAAATTTGACAACAAAGACTATCAGTCAATATCAGCCACCAATTCTGTGGCAACACCCAATATCACAACAGTAACTCAGTTATTAAAACAAGCCAGGTAAAATTTTGAAATGTGCAGTCACAACTTACAACTAATTTAATTTCAATTTAACCAATAAAAACATTCACAATATAATGAAAAATAGTTTGCTACACACATTGAAAGGACAGGCAATGCTTTGGGATTCAGGTTTTGAGAGGCAAGGGCACCAATGGGAAAATTTGTTTTTAGACGTTCATTTGAAAGCACAGTTGAGAAAAGGAACTCAAAGGGAACTTATTTTTCAACACACATGAAAATGAGAAGCAATGACTGAAAACAATTCTGGTCAGAGAAAATTAGCACAAAGGGGAAATGTCTTGTTGGCAACACACATACAGATGAGATGCAATACTTTGGAATTCTGATTTAAAATGAATGGCGATGAATGGGAAATTTCGTTTTGCACCCGCCACACTTCTTCCTGTACAGGAGTCAAGGGTTTCAGAAAACAGTCAAGCAAGTCTTTATGAGCTATACCGACTCTAACACACTAGGCATGAGCTTTGTTAATTTTGAAATCTAACAACACTCATCCCGTGATTTTCTATATGGGAATTCATTGATTTACTTTAATCAAATGTGCTAAGGGTCTACACAGTGAGCCTCATTACGAGTATGGCGGTAAGGCAACAGCGGCACCGGTATCGCTACAGGCACCGATGTTACCATACCACCATACTATGAGTTCTTTTTGCGGATGCCCTTACAGCCACCAGGTTTCACCGGGCTGCTGTACCGGCACCCGCGAGCTGAACTTGATGGTAGCAATGGTACCGTTAATAACGGTACCGTTGCTACCACCCTCCCCATTCCCATTGAGCTCCATGGGGCTCAGATGGGAATGGGGATTATTTTTTACTGGCACCCAAAAAAGGCCAATTCCTGGGCCGCCAAGGTTGTAATGACCAGGTAATTGCCCTTTTCTGGACACCGGATAAAAATCAATACCAGCGGCAGCCATGCCTTTACTACAGGCACGGCTACCGCCATACTCGTAATGAGGCCCAGTGTCTCCTCTTCCCCCACAATGTATTGGAAAGGATTACGGCGGGCTGTTCCCAACACAATTCAATTTCAACAGAGATGGTGGTTTTCTATGGGGAAATAATTTGAATGAGATTTAATAAATTGTGCGAGGGGCCTACCCAGTTTCGCTCCCACTTTACCCACTAATGGAGAGGGATAACGGCAGGTAGCTCCCACACAATGGATGGCTTTTGGGATGGGTCTACTTACATGGGGATCTCTGCTCTTTGCTGAGGAAGCCAGACAGATTTTTCAGACCCTCTTTTGGTAGGCAGCTCAAGCCAGATCTCTCCCACAGCAAGGTCCCTCCAGATAGGCCTCTCTCAGATAGTGCTCCCAGGTCTCCAAGCAAGGTTTACCCGGATAGCCTTGGTAGCTCTCCTTGCCTCTCTGTTAGTTGTTCCTTGCAGCAATACAGCAGCAGGCTATCTCCCAGAATAAAGGCAGCCATAAAGCCCCAAAAAGCCATGTTCTGATACAAACATACCCTCTTATAGCACGGATGACACACCAACCTTGTCATAATTCCCACAGTCAGGATTAGCTAGCTCGCTCCCTTCACCTCCCACCACCACACCCCTGTCTGCTGTACCAGGAATTGAGAGGAGTGTATGATGTAGGCTGAGTGAGGAGAAATGTTACATCATTTCCAATTAACAGAGATTTTCTCATTTTGTGTCCTGAAAAAGCTCATAAGGTGCCAGCTCCCTTGGTCTTTCAGATAATCACATTAATATAGGTATTTTTGAATTCTGTATTTTTTGGCGAGTGGGAAATACTCATTTTATTTCAGCATGACCCTCCTGTGCTGAGCTACCATTTTTCGCAGTTTGCTGCTGCGTTGAAATAGCTAAATGATCTATTCCTTTGCCAACTTTCCCACTTCTCAGGTGTTTGAAAATGGCAAAATCATAATTTTTCCCATAACTAAGTTTGTATACATCACACAAATTTTAATAGGATCCCAATTGGTTTTTCATCCCTGTTAATTTGAACCTGGGGTCGGCTCGATGGGACACACAATGCTCCTTTTATTTAGGAAAAACTGTATTCAATGTTTAATCAATGGCAGGGCATAACATGGCCCCCAGTGTCCATTTCTCTTAAAACGTGTGACCAGCCGTCTGGTTTATCTTAACCCTGTCCCTCCTTGGCTTCAAAGCCATGCTTGGTGCTTAAGGCACTGTTTATGGGAAGGCCTGACCTTAAGGTCACTTCTGCAGGACATGTTATCAGCAACTCACATAATCTATCAATCTACTTCTTTGTGTATTTTAGCATTTAGTTTGACAACCAGCCCCATTTCCTTGGTGGGCCCAGCCAAAGGTCTTGAGTTCAGAATTTTAAAGGGTCTTTGTTTAGAGCTAATGCACTTTGTATGTGCAGCCTGACCTTAAAGGTTGTTTCTGTTAGTCATGTTAGGAGAAATTCACCACAAATTCAATCTCTTTCTCTGTATTTTTAAGCATTTACTTGAAACCAGGCCTTCATCCCTGGTATTCATCAAACCAACGGGCTGCAAGGTCAGGATCCAGATACACTATTCAGTTCACAGTTCAATGGGGATTTCAGCTCAGAGAGAACAAGTTGCAGTTCACAATTCTGCAAGGCTAGCATATTACATTTAACCACCGTGTACATGTAACTTTCAATGCTGCACCACAGCCTGTTGTTCCTAAATACAATATTTTCTTTATAAACTATCAGAACAGAGGTCAATGAAACAATCTCCTGCATACAAAATAGTCCATAGTTAGCACAGGGAATCAGTGTTCCTTTATGAAAGCGAAATGTCATTTTAATAGGTTGAAATCAAGTCTCTTACAATGGATAAAAGCAGTCAGCCATTTGACTTAATTTCTAAATTGAAAAGACATTATTCCTCCTTTTTAGATTCCAAATGAACAAATATTTCTTTTCATACCATGTGCACCACTGCAGTTTTTGTGTCTGTCCATGTGTAACGTCTTATTTTTTAATATAACAGTTAAAATAACATGAGTATTTCTTTATGTTCTGAACCATTTCTACTTTTTTGACCAACAAAAAGTAGGCGAGAGCTGCAAGACCAGTCTGACTCTGTCAAAGAAAGGGAAAGTTTGACTAGTAAGCATTACTCAAGGGACTAAGCCAGACAGCCATGATGCTGTCTGGCCTGGGCCTTCGGGTCTGACTCCCGTAACACATTGGTGTGAGTCATCTCCTCTATGTCTCAGTGGGAACAATAGGCCTAACAAGTGTCTTCATGTAATTGGGTGGGGAGAACACACGCTTAATGCTCACTTCTAATATGGGTTACTGCCAGTATCCCAAGTGGGCATTTGTGTGTTCTGCCCACTGTCACCTTAATGTGTCAGTCTTGCTCTGGCCTGGCAATGCACAAACGTGTAACCTGAAGCAGGAACACTTGCTGAAAAGTGTGCTTTTCACATGGCACTACCTGTGAAATTATCTGTTGGAAGGTGAATGGAAAGAGTAGTAGGAGTGGCAGCAAAAATACAGCATGGCACATCAAGAGAATAAGATGATACGTTATGACATGCAGGCTTTGATCAGCTGGTCTTCTCGCGAGAACAGCGGACACTCGCTGCTCACAGGATCCATCTGACACACCAAGGAGAATGGTAGATAAACCACACATTGTAACATTCAGTGCTTTTTTTATTTATAAAGATGTTTTATAGGAGCAGACTCAGCTGAGCCCATTATAATCTGCCTTTTTCGCATGTTCTGACTTCCAATTCAGTCCCCTGCCATGCAGAGGAGGATGTAGGCTTAGCCCCGAGAGTGCTGGAGCTGAAGGGGCTGACATTATCATGGCATCCCCTGGGGTAGAGGTGCCAGGCAGTGGGAGTGAGAAAGGGAGCTGATACGGAATTCAGTGATACACACTATTCAGGCCTTGACTGAAGTCACACCGGGAAGACATACCTTCTGCCCCTAAAGCAGCTTGATGACTGCAGGAGAGAACAGGGTAGACGGACATCACCCACTCACATCACCCTGTCTGAGACAGGGTGCTGTGAATCGGTGAGAGAAGGGATAAACACACTGGTAAAATAATGAAGCACCTGGTTGTTGCCCCAATCATTTTCAGTTAAATAAATACATTTCTCACTGTTCCTTTCACTGGAGCCTTCTTCAGCAGAGACAGCGTGCGTCAGAGGTGCCACCGTGTCAGAATGCCTAGTGCGACTAGTACAAAAAGCGAGGGTGCGAGCGAGTGCAAAGAAAAATTGCACAATAATATCTGCTTGTTATGGCGGCAGTTAGACACATATTTCAGCATTGCCAGCACACGCTTCTCCTCACAGAACCCTCCACATTCTATGCTGTAAAATATAAACTGATTCAGAGAAAGATTAGCAAATGTGGTATGTTTTGAATCGCGTATTGCGTAGAATGTGATCTGTAGTACCTTTCACCCACCCGACCCTAGTGAAGGCATGGAAGCCTGCTCTTCCCCATTCCCCCAGAGACACAATACTTACCTTTGTGAGAGTCGACCATCGACTGGACTGTCATATTCAGGTCAGGGGTGGTCCAGGGCTACTCACAAGCCAAACTCAAGGCAAGGGCAACTCAGCCGAGACGGGCACTACGCCTGGCTGGAAGGCTGCTGGGCTGGCTCAGGCAGGCTCTGCTCGACTGTAGAGGAGGAGCAAGAGTCAATCACGCCCTGGGCTCGGCCATAACAAGTGGCGCTGTGCCCATTACCCCAAACTCATGACAATAATGCATTTAATTGGCTGGCAAACAGCCAATGAAAACTGTACATTCTTGTTACTATGCAGAATATGCAGAGGCAGTGACACTCTGATCACTGCGCTGATTGCGCACAGAATATAGATTTACACTGGCGGGCCATTGCCACCTCTCTTGCGCCCCACCAAGCAACTACATTAAACTGCTATTAGTCAGTGCTACGTAAAGTGCATGGAGCTATGAGCTCCATGCAGTATAAACAAAAGAAAACTGTGTTAAATGGGACGCGCCCCTGTGGTCAGGCCCAGGCCAGTCACACGAGTGCAGTGAGATGAGGGAAGATATTGTTTTATTTATTTATGACTACATGTTGCCACCATGCAGCATGTTTAAATAAATACAAGTTGTTGTTGTACGGTACACAGACTCTTTTCTTTCTGCACTCCCTGCGGGGCGTGGACGGGTGGCTCACATTGAAATGCTCTGTTAACACAGAGCTACGCAAGAGCCACTCTGATGCCGTGAGCTCCTTGGAACATTGTCCTGGCAGCAAGACACCTCTCCCGTTCATAAAGGGTAAGGTGTCCTGCTGCCAGGACAATGAGCGTGCTGAGCATGAATTGCTCAGCACACATTGCCAGCAGGACACCTTTCCCGTTGGGCACCCTCACTGACACTCAGTATGCCACTGATTTTGTAGCTGTGAAAACAATAAAGGCAGGACTAGCTTAGAAAAAAACAGGAAAACATTTATTTTAGGCAAAATGTAACGAATAAATAATAATTGCCTTGGTGAGATGAAACCACACATAGGAACCCCTGGGGAGGGTGGTTTGGGGGGATAGCATCGGACTCCCAGCCCCTTCCCAAATCTCCCACTGATGAAAGGGTTCTCGCAGTAACAGCTGCTAGAGTTTTTCCCTCTATGCAATTAAGAAATGATTACATGCTGTGCCTCACAACACAGTTGAGTACAGGTATTATTCTTTCGCTTGGAGAACTGCCAGTACTCAAATTGGTCAAAATGAAAAGTGTCGGTACTGAGAGACTAATAGGACCGACCCATTTAAAGCAGCGCTGTAATGGATGGATTGTGTGGGTGTGAGGAAAATCATGGCAAAAGTAATTTCGCCTGGATGTTTCCTGCTACTGCATTTCTCAGAATGAGTCAGAAACATCTGTTTGTTATAGACAGCTAATGGCTGTTACACTGGTGGTAATTAAGCCCAGTAGACATAGATGATCATTTTAAAATCGTTTATAGGTGCTAAGATTACATTTTTATTGTCTAATATCCTGGTCAAGCATTTTAGTAAACAGTAAAGAAAATGCAGGTGTGAGAAATGAATGTAACTCACTCTAATGGCACAAAGCTCATTGCACACGTGTCCCTGTCCTCAAGGACAGCCGAATGCCGGTTGCATTTTTATATTGTGTGCAAAATAGGGTTTTAAAAATTACTTCCAGGAATTAAACGAAAGGGCTTCTGCTGTTTAAGCGTCACTTATTACAGCTATTGATTTAAAAAATCTGAAGAACATCCACATTTGAACAATCATGTGTGTGTGAATACAGACCGCTGGTATAAAACAGTATGGCCTCAACCCAGAAAGGCTCCATCTTGGAGGGGTGTTGCTAGGTCTGGAAAAGATCAGGGGCTAAGCTAATGTGAGGACTGGTGGGACTCGGGGCTTGATATAGCCTTTTGGTTGTAGCCCCTGAGCTTCTATCCGGGGCTACAACCAAAATACCCGGGGTTATAGCCCCTCAGCCACCCACCTACAGCCCCCCCAGCAACGCCTCTGCCTGGCATGCAGTAGCTCACACTTGAATGGCGTCCGTTTGCATGTCGAGGTCTCCCTGATTCTTTGCAGCTGAAAGCTGTATTTTAATATTTCGTCGTGGAATTAGTCAGTGAGCACCTCACTAAACGAGGGAGGCTTCAACCCTGTAGTGACATGCCAGCAAATATCATTCAAAATGCTCTTCTCTGTAATCCCGGTAGCATTATGCATTGCACTAGTGAGCAGGAGCCCAGGCGCATTCTCCATTGAAATGTGGCAGCTCCTCGCTCCCGTTCTGACAGTCTGGTCCTAATCGGTACTGACAATTCTAACGGGGATCGTCCATCCTTTTGGCAAGGAATTAATGGTTAAGAAGCACCTGAGCATGAAAGGCAGAATTAGAGAGAGCCGGTACTTTGCGACTGATTCTTTTGGTTCTTGGTTTATTTCACATTATTTCTATCCGTGTGATCCGACACTCAGTGTTTTCCCTCATTCTTCTATAGACATTTACCGTGAAATGCACCGTTATCATAGAAGGAAATAAACCATGCTACATGCACTGCCATTAATAATGATTGATACCCTTGATTGGTAATAGTTGGCCGTTGTCCTCTCAAGTAGTTGACTTACTCTTGTCTCAAGTCCTGCCTCAATATCAAACTACAAGTCATGCGGAAGTAGAACTTGGGTCTTTGCGAATGATACTGGTCTCTCTCTTGAGGCAATGTGGTGGTATTGGTGGCTTAGTCCACACTGCCAACCCAAACACAGCAACAGAAAGTAAACTGCACAGAGAATGAATCCCAGCTTCCATCACTTAATTAAATGCTATGTGATCCTGGTCAAATCACGATGTCTCCCACTCCCAGTGCCACTGTCGGGAGAGGGTCTGAGTAGGAGCAACCTGGTCGGCACGAAGTGATATAGAAAAGAATATGGTGCTGTAATTCAAGGAAAAGCCCTATTAACCCAGGATGGCCCTGCTGATGGGCATGGAGACTGTGGTCAAGCTCGTAGCATGGCATGAGCAGGTTTACATGTGCGCTCTCTTAAGTGGGTATTGGCACAGTGCTATGAAGCATCGGAAGGGACACAGATTATGGTTGCGCCAGGGTGAGCACAGTCAGCACCTCGGGCTGTGGTGTGGGAGAGGTGATACTGTGTATGCTATGTGGAACCTGGCAGTTGCATGCCTCGGTGGTGAGACAGTGACCCCCTTGTGTGTTTATGCTGTGCAGTGTATGGAGGACCTGGCAGTGGTAATGTTTGGTTTGTTATAAGTGTTCTAGGATATCATGTAATACGGGATAAAAGTATGGGTAGGTTGGTTAGTGTAGTGTGGCTATATCTGGTGAATTGAAGGTTATGGTATGCGGTATGGTTTTGAGTGTAATGTGGGCTGTTGCATGTCTGTTATGGTGTATGGTATGGTGATACTAGGTTGTGTAGTGTATGATAGAGTTATCGGTACAGTATGGGGTGTGATGTGAGGATCAGACAGAGATTAGCCCTTGTAGCTTATACAACATCCAATAACAGAACCTTTGGAATTAATACACCCATAGCACAGACATCATACAGTACAGACCCCCGTCCTGATGAAGGCCGTATACCAGATGTGGCATATTAAGCCCACCTAGAAACGGCTGAAACACTGTGGTGTAGACGCACTATCTCCAACTGCAGAATATCCATGCTGCTTTACACAATGAGAATGACTTGTTTTTGTTGAAATGTTCAAGTGATGTTGTAAATGTCCAATTGTTTATATGTTTGCCATTTCCATGCGAATTCCCTGACAAATGAAATTTGAATTTGATTTAGTCTTGCACACACAAAATGGTTGTTTTACCGAAAAACATTTGATTGTGTGATGTAAATATTTTCTGTACTTTAGGTCAATGACCTCCCCCTTTTTCTTGTTGCTAACTCTGAAACGTCCATTTTATGTTGAACTGTACTAACTTTAGATAAAGAATAAGATTGATTCTACAACAGAGTTTGAAAATATTTATTCTTTCATGATACAGAGGGTGACAAAAAACAGGAGTATTCTGATAGCACCTATTTTTCTTGAACCTATTCAACTGTAATCATTGTTCCCTTTGAAGCCTAGTGTACATCAAGGCTTCTTGTGACAATAATCTTTTATTTCATGTTCAATTGCATGACACAGACAGAAACATGAACTCAAACACCACTTATACATAAACATACCTCACTCGCAGTTCAGAAACCCTTCCCAGCATGGCCTGCCTAGCTCGCTCATCGGAACAGAGCAGAGCAGCCAGACTGTTAGTCACAAAATTATACACTATGGAAACAAAATAAGATCACAAGGAGCATGTGATAGTTATTAAACATACAACTGTTTATTAGGCATGGAAGGGGAAGTCAGCTGTTCACTAACAAGCCAGGGCCCCTAGCACTCAGCTGTCACACTAGCAATAGTACAACACTCAGCACTTGGCACTAGCCATGAGAGCCCTAGCAAATTAGCAATCCACAGTCTAGCAACAAGCTCTCTAGCACACCCACCTAGCACACCATAGCACTGAGAGCTCCCTCGCTCCTCTACTGAAAAGAAATCCACTGTTTATACATAGTGGCATTGACATGCATTACATGTGTAGAACCATTCCCCATTCCCATTTGAGCCCCCATAGGGCTCAATGGAATGGGGAGGGAGGTAACAACGGGCACATTACAAATGGCCCGTTATTAGCTCCCTCTTCCCCTTGCAGGACCCGGAAAGGACGTCTGGTTTTACCAGACGTCTGTTCCGGGTCCCGCAAGTGGAACCCCGTAATAGGTGCTCCCGTAATGAAGGGTGCCGGTCCCATACCAGCACCCTTCATTACGGGAGTGCCAGGGTCATAATGAGGCCCACTGTTATAATAACATCTGTTTGCTGTTCATCTGCGTTCAGCATTTATCATGAACACATTTCCCTGCACACTCAGCAAAGCCTGATTCATAATGGACAAAAACAGACCACATTTAACGCTTGATAAACTAGAATTTGCGCTTTACAAAATAACAAGTATACATTATATCTTTATGCATGGCTCTCAGCAAATGTTGATTCATGATAGCTCAGAACAAACCATATTGCTAAACAGATTTTACAGTAATGAATTAATAGATTAGCTCATGCTGACCATAAAACAATGCAGATTAACAAACACTCCTTTTAGCATGTGCTAATCAATTCTAGGACAGTAAAGCTAGGCAGTAGTGTGGAGGAGACGGTACATTGACATCAGGCAAGTTACATGACAGAGGTCAGTCAAAAACAGGGATAAAAAGAAGCAACTGTAGCTAGATACTAAGGCATACTAAGGCAGTAACATGGACAGTGCAATATCCTTAGTGCAAGAAGGCAAATCTTTGGCAATTTGCCATGATTGCTGGTAAGTGTGTCAGATCTCTGGATACATGTACATAGCATGGAAACTAAGCATGCTGTGTACAAAAACAGATATATATCTCAACCTGGTGCTCAAGATGAAAACTATCAAGCATGTATGTGTGTGTGTGTGTGTGTGTGTGTGTTGGAAAGAAAGAAAGCATAGCATAGCAGGTGGGATGGAGGTGGGCAACTGTTTTGTGAGCTGTTATGCAGTCTCTAGTACCCATAAAACAGTTATGATCATTTTTACCACAGTCATTAGCAAACCAAGTATCACATATTTCTTTCTAGCTGACCATGGTCTCCTGGACCTGATCATTTATGTGGCAAAAGTGTCCATATCCTCACTTCTGCGCAACCCAAAAATGGGCATAGTTTATCAGTGTCTGTTAAGAGCCTCACTGATACAGCTTCTAGAAGTTCATCCATGGGTGGCACTTGACCACATGTCCTTCCTCAATTCAAGTCTTCTGTTCCCTGCCCCCTGTACCTCCAGGTGTCTTTGGGCAGGTATAGAGGGAACACACATTGGTTTCTTATGGGTGCTGCACAAATTGCTGCAACACTTTCCTTCTTCCAAAGTTTTTCCCTATCTTCCTTGGTACAGATTGTATCGTGGCACTCCGGACACAGAGGGATCTTTGAACAATTCAGTTATATTCAGATCTCAGCAGACCCTAAGGTTGCTCAAAACCTGGGACTGTATTTCTTTTTCTTCTCACTGAAAGGCATACTGGGGTACGTACTTGATCCATATTTCTTTGTCCCCTACGCCCTCCTTTACCCAGTTTGTCATAGGGCATAGGCAAAGGTAATTATTTCAGATGTGTAGTGTGGATGCAGTGTCTATATGTTACATCTTGTGATCTTAATGTGTGTTGTGAACAGAGTAAATTCATAATTCGAGCTGATGTAACACATCAACTGAGTGAGGCATCATGGTTAAGCAGTGGCCCAACACCATGCCTTCACTTTGTTTGCATGATGCAGCGACTGTAGCTACTGTTCTAAGACATTCAGGTAGCGCATAAGCAACAAGACCCAATGTGAAGGAAAAATATCCCCATTGACTATTTTTCCCACCATGTTCCTGGGTTAGTACTGATAAAGCACATCCATCTTTGAGATATAAAAGCACGACAAACCTTTTGACATAATTAGAAATACCCAAGATTGGAGCGCAACACAAAACTGTTTTCAGTATGACAAAAGCGTTCTGATAGTGTGCATCCCACTGTAATGGTGATGCAACATGTACTTTCTCTGGAGCAAAGCTCCTACACTCCTTCAACAAGAGGTACCCTACATAGGCTACCTCATGTTGACAATTGTGACCTGTATTTGCAAGATCCTTTTGTAAACTAATAGTGCGCTTCTGGCATACTTCACAGGAGTCTGCTGCAACTAGTAACAATGTGCAATATTGTGGCAACTGTAATATATCTACTTGTTCCTTAAGAGCCCTACTGTAAATGCTAGAACTCTCAGTGTATCCTCGTGGTATTCTAGTAAAAGTGAATGCATCAATCACAGAAAAGTACGTTCCCTGAGCAGGAATCGTGGTCAATTTGTCCTTAATGTCAGGGACAAATCGAAATTGTGACACAACTATTTTGTCAATAGCCTTTAAATAAATTGCAAAACGGTATGGCAAAACTTTGTCACCCTTTTCAAAGACTGGCAAAATGGTTCTGTTACAAGTGCTGTTAGATATTTCCTCAATTACAACTTTCCTCACCAGATAAGAAGGCAATGCTAAATACTGTGTGGAAACATTTTTCTGTGAGGACATTGTTATGTATACATCATCAGTGCTGCAATGAATCAATTGGCCTCATTAGAAGTTTGGCGGTAGCCTTGGCTGTAAAGCCGACAGGCTGCCGCCAAACTTCCGAAAATTTCCGGCGCCCGCGAATGGGCAATTTCCGGGTCATTACGGCTCTGCCAGACCCGGTAATTAACCATGCGTGGGCATCGGAACGAAATGCTCCCCATTCCCACTGAGCCGCATAGGGCTCAATAGGAATGGGGAGGTTGGATGCACCGGTACCGTTATAAACGGTGCCGGTGTATCCGACATGCTGTGCTCGCGGGTGCCGCTCTGCCCGCCGGGATTCGACCTGGAGAGCAGAAAGGCAACCGTAAGCACAACTCATAGTTTGCCGCTCTGGGAACTATGGTACCGGCAAGCTTACCAGTACCGTAGTTCTGGGACCGGCAAACTTATATGAGGCCCAAATTCTTTCAACATATTCAATCTCAATAGGTTCTCTCCATAATTGGATGTTAGCAAGAAGTGACATTTACCTGTAAAGGGACCAACATTAATTAGCTGATACACATGGCATATTTCTGGTGTACATGCAAACCCTAAAGAAACTTTTTGTTCCCCTGACAGGAGTATCGGGAAACAATGAGTGATCAGTGGAGCATTTTTGTGACCCGGTATCTATCACAAATGGTTGTGCTCTTTGTAACTGCTGTTCTTGGGAGACCCCTAGCTTCTCATTCTTTTGAACGGACTGGTGTACTAGATTTGGGACCGCATCCCAATTGTCCAAAATACTCCTCAATCTCCCCTGTATTGCTCTTAGTTCACTAAAGTAGGGGGTCATTATTATTTCATTTTCTAACCCAGTGGGTTTTTTCTCATGACAAAAATCTGAACATGTGTGAATTTTTCTAACATCAGGCATCTTTAAAAAACTATTCTAGCCTGGCAAAATGTATGCATATATTTTTCAGACAGACTACTTGGAGCAAGCTCACCTAATATCAAAGAGAGGCAACACTATCTCCCATCAAACGAAAACTCAATTTCCGTGCTAGGTGATCTTAATTCAAAAGATGTAAAACAGCATCACAGCTGCAACGGTTCAAAACCCTCGCCGGAGATGATCGATTAGCCAACACGTGGATCAGGAGTAGCAACTGCTGCAAGGAACTTCGTTCTACTTGGCAGGGATCCCTGATAGTCTGGTCCAAACGCCGTCCTCGATCATCTTTGGAAGGATTCCTTCTTCCATTTGTAAGTCACAACATTATATACTATGAAAACAAAATAAGATCACAAGAGGCACAGAGATAGATATTAAACTGAAAACAGTTTATTAGGCATGGCAGGAGAAGTCAGCTGCTCACTAACAAGCCAAGGCCCCTAGCACTCTACACTACCACTAGCAATAGCACAGCACTCAGCACTCAGCACTAGCCAAGGGTGCCCTAGCAAATGAGCAAACTGCACAGTCTAGCAATGAGCTCTCTAGCACACTCACCCAGCACACCATAGCACTGAGATCTCACTCGCTCCTCTACTCAACAGAAATCCACTGTTTATACATAGTGGCACTGACGTACATTACATGCGTAGGAGTCTTCCATGGAAACAGCATGCTTCTACCTACGTGCATACATTTCAACATAGACATGTACTGTACTGACATATTCTAAGAAAGCCGATACGACTACGTGCGCTTGATAATCCCATCACCACTTGTTAGGTCTCTGATCCCGAAGGAAACAGGATCGCTAAAGAAGAGAGGGTTTGATACTTTCATTTACCAAGAACCTACGAAATTCAGTCCTGAAAGAGTATCAAGTCTTCAGCAAACAGAAGCTTTAGGACCCGTAAAAGATGATATTAACCGGCCAAATGAGGACAGAGCCCTTTTAAAAGATATGCAGGAAAGGCGATGTTTAGCAATATCCTTAAGGGAGTCAATCGTGCAGCTAAAATCAATAGGTAAACCACTTTAGCGAAGCAGTTACTTTCAGCTTAGTTTCATGGAACTCCAGAGGTTGCTCTCACCTGGTATTGAATAATAGAGTATGTGAGGCCTTGGCCCAGCATGATTTTATCTTACTTTAATCCAAGAATCATGGGCAAATGGTCTCTTGGTTCAGGATGGTTTTGAAGTCTTGTGCTTACCAGCTAAAAGTAGAGTTAGAGGTTGACCAAAAGGAGGACTAGCCCTTGCATACTGCAATGATGAAACAATTACTATGGCATATGTAGTGCACATTTTTGATTCAATTATGATAGTGACATTTAGAGTTAAAATAGGACATGGAATAGTGCATTTAATGCTAATTAATATATATTGGAATGCTTTAGATCTGTCCGATAAACAATTGGTAAAGCGATTGAAAAATTATATATCTTGATTGACGAATGACTCGCTTTGGGCTGGATTATTGTCGCTGGGGATTTGAATGCAGACTGCAACATGTCAAATAGTGACATGGAATGGGTTATAACTACTTTAGGCGACCATAACTCCAAAAACGAAAGTAAAACTTACAGAGGCTGCTTATGGCTGGCCTTCGCCAGAAGTTGGGGATTAATCCCAATGTATAATTGCAAACCTACATGGCAGGCATGAGGGGAGTCATCCATTATTGATTATATATAAGTGAGCAACTGTATATGACTCTGGGTAACATGAATGTACAATTCACAGCATACAGCGATCATGTGATGTTATTTGTTAATCTTCTTTGGGATAAAAAAGGATATAAAGAAAAGCCATATTGTGAGCACAGCGAGATTAAAGTTAGAGGTACTCTTATAAAATGGAACCCCTTAAAAACAGACAAATTTAATAACATGCTGTTATATGACTTCAATTTAAGCACTCTGGAAAATAAACTGGCTAACTATTCTGTTGCTAAATTTAATGATAATCTAGATTATGCATTGCGATTATGCATTGCGAACATTTTGTATTAATGAAAGACAGCAAAAAAAATTGAAATGTAACCACAAGCATATGTTCGATGTTGAGACGAAACTACGTAAAGCTCTGCTAAATAAAGAACTTTGTGAGTTAAAAAAAGATAAAGAGGATGGCATAATAAGGGGCACTTAAGGGCAGAGTTGACCGCTACTTTATGGGTTTGAATTATTTTCTCAGGTTTTGTCCAGAGGCCATGCATGTTGAATTGGCAGTTGTTTAGATTAGGGTGTAACAAGGACACCAGCAAGTCTGGACAGGTGAAATAGTTATAGCCAGTTCAAAGGGAACTTGTTTTTTCTCCCCCATCTCATATTTTTTGAAGTGTCTTTACAAACCATTTGCATCACGTCCGGGGTCAGAAGGTCGCAGGCCAGCTGTAACTTATAATTAATTATGTTTGCATGTGAATGTGTGACTATGTGATGACGTCATGGCCTACCATGGAAGACTCCAGGAAAGGGGGATAGCTGAATAAATGTGACCAATGAGAATGTGGAATATAGGGAAAATTGGATTTCTTTTGTATAGGTTTGACCAATCATGTGTGGGGGGGGGGTGATTTGTAATAAAATATGTGGGAGTGTTTTAACTGTTGCAAAATGTATATAATGCAAAATGTTTGTGTGTTTCAGGGAGACTCAGGTTAATTTGACTCTACAGAGTAATCTAGCCCCTCCCGGCCATTTGTACAATAAAGTTGCTTTATGGACAAACATGCACTCACTTCTTAAGAGGTGGATCAACTTCGGGTTGAGGTGATCATAGGCCCATCCACACATTTGACATCCCTGAGTAGGTCCCAGGCCTTCCGAGATGTTGGAGGTTTCCTGTCTGCACAGCTCTGTAGCGGTGCTTCTCTGCAGGGACCAGTTTTTCATGCATGATAAAAGGAGAGATGCACAGGAACCATATTGGGTAGAGGTATGTCTGTTCCCCAGAGGCATGATACTGTGGTATAGCTGTGCAGGGTGATTTGAAGGAGCACCACATCGGAGTGCATCAGGGTTTATGCTCATGTGAGTGCACCTTTGACCGATAAATAAAGGGGGTAATACGGGACAAAGAGGGTTTTTCTTTAATTTAAGGGGTTTGCTAAGGTAGAATCACTGTGCATGTGTGGAGTTAGACGAGGTTTTGTATATATTTTTACCTAGTTTGTTATTTTAGAGGTGTGAGCTGGTATCCCCAGCAGCATGTCCATTGATAGGTTTGCCCTGATACCCTTCAGTATTCTTGTTTGTTTGGCTGGAGACCTCACCAAGTGGTGAGGTGGCATCTTATGGTAAATCCACCCATAGATACCTTTCTGCAGTATACCCTTGGCACCTGTGAGAAACCTGAAGGTGTCTCGTCCACTAGTCCCGGGGGATCTGTCATCCAGGTGGCCAGGACACAACCATTGCTTTTGGATCCAGTTCCTGGGGGTGGACCAGTGCGGGAGGAACACCTGGATGAGGGGTCTTTGGGGAGTGGGAGTGGGGCACTAGATGGTGAGACACGGTATCCGCTTCCCTGTAACACCTTTTCCCCATCCTACCAGGTAGGATACTTAGGAACTCAACCCCCCCTCCCTTTCCTGACACAAACACCTTCTAACAGACAGCTCGCCGTGAGCAAACACAGACTAACACCAGAGCTGTATACCTGACATGTCCCAATACAATTGTCAGGCAAGGTGAGGCAATTACGGATCATTGCACACACCTGACTTTCATCACACTTCCCCACATGGATGAAAGGCAGAGCACAAAAGCACACTCTGAGCAATGCACATGAGAAAGCAGTAGTTCCAAGATGGCAGTTTAATACGAGGAGAAAGATGTCGAGACCAGAAAGGGTTGCAAGGAGGGAAGTGCCCTTGACCTTTACAGACCGTTACTTTCATGAATCTTGGATGATAAGAAATCTAAGACCTGGGACTAAAGCTGAAGGAACCTAAATTGTGTGTCGAAGGTACCCGTGCTCTCCCGTGTCGATAACCCAGGCAGGGAGGAGAGTTTGCCACTGTGGTACAGTCCTTGGTCCTGTCGGAGAGACTGATACCAAACCAGCCTGTGCAAGAACCAGTGTTGCAAGCAGCAACATTGTATGAAGAACTCTAAAGAGAACAGTATGTGAAATGTATGTGATGAGTTATGCAAATGTAATTAGAACCCAGAGGAGTGATTGACCTTTGGAGGCCAAGAAAGATACCGTAGACAGAGTGGTGCGGCGCCACATAGGTGCTCATTCGAAAGTCTATGTTAGGTATCCAACCGGTTGGCAACTGTGAGGAGAGACTTTTGAGATCGAAGTGGTCCTGCAATGGGTCAAGCTAAACCCTGTGCACATGTGCACATTCGAAAGTCTTTGATAGTTTGATGTGAACTGAAATTGGTCCAAGCCCGGCTGAGGGAGACTAATTGTGTAAGAGGTAGGATCTGAGCCCAGTTGAGTGGGATCCGGGAAGAACCATGAGTCACCCAAGAAAGAGTATTCTCAGAACATTGTAAAAAGGGGGATCTGAGACCGGAAGAGGGGGATCCACAGCAATGATTGTGATATAAAAGGGATCTGACCCCAGCTGAGGGGGACCCAGAGTGAATCACCTGAATTGAGTACTTATAAGATGAAATCAACTTTGTGTTTTGTTTTAATAAATTAGGCCTGTTGAATCAAGAGACTTTGATAAGTGAAGCGACTTGTGCACAGAAGGCCCTGATGCTGGTAATGGAACTGTATCCAGATGTCAAAGAAGCCCGAGGGTGTGCTTTGCTCGAGTGAACTGCTCATCCCATGCTGAAAACGTGGGGAAGGGTGGACAACGGACTGAACATCCTGACATATCATTTTGTGAACACTTCTTTCATTTTCATGAACACTACCCCACACTATTTATATTTAGCGGTAATGATAGGCAATAGGTTTTTTTAGTATAGCATAGGCCCTTTTATTTTGACGAGACTCCAGTAGGACTGCATTATTATTATTTGATGGTCGTAGCTGGCTCCCTTCTGTAGATTTAGGATTAGATAGGCATTTATCACACTCTTGTTGAAGTTCAATAAACACCAGTGAACTGTGGTCACTTGTGTCTATCCTACTGTTGATAACATTTCTTCCTTACACACCCTTCATTTTGCATTGACTGGATGGATCTCTTGTCTCGCTTTTCTTGGTTAGTCGAAGTAGTGAAGGGAATCTTCCTGTAGTCAGGAAAAGACTGGTTTGTACCGCACTATTGATGAAGAGAGCGAGAGCAGCGATTTTGAAGTGTAAAACATTGTGCTTCTTCTATGCTCGAGTGGAGGAGATATCTCAGAGATATTTGCCGTTGTGTGTTTTTTGGATAAAGATGCTGTCTTTTGTGTGAAAGTGAGAACTGTAATTAAAGTGAATAGCTAAGTGAGATGATTGTAGTGAAAGCAAGCAAGGTGAGTGAGTGTGGGGAAAGGTTAAGAAACTGGGAAGAGGAAAAAAGGTATTCCTTGGGTTGAAATGTTGTGCCGCGGGTTCGGCGTCAGTGTTTTAAGTCATATATTTTGAAGTAATATGTAGGAGTTGGACCAGGTTTGGAGTATGGAGACTTCTTTGAATCATTTGTGTCAGATATTTTCTGGTTATAAGGTAAACATTTTAAAGTACCATTGAGAATGGCTGCGGGAAACTCAAGGCAAAATGCTCAATTCTTGGCCTACTGAGGGGACATATGATAAGGGAATGTTGGAAACCTGTATACTTTCTTAGTCACAAGGCATAAGGGTTCAACATTAGAGAATTGTTTAAATATCTTAGAGTTATGGAGGATGTATGAGAAAGGAGATAAAGCCCATAATATTAAATTCTTAGAGGAAGGGCCGGGAAAGGAGGGTGTGGGAATTCCTTCCGCAACACCCCCACATTGGTGCTATCATTAAGCACCCGCAGAAGGGTATACCGACCATGAGTTCAAAGCTCCATTTTCTCCAGTGGCCATGCCAGTGGATGCAAAACGGTCATAGGTAATGCTACTATCAGCTACGATTCCTAAAAAATGGGATACTGAAGAAAGTGGAAAGGTAACTCCTTCAAAGGTTAGGGCTGCAGTGAGGTTGAGAACGGAGAGTGGAAGGGGAGAAAGATTAAGGGTGGAGGAACGAGAGAGAGTGAGACCTGCATTCAGAAGATTAGATGAAGTTTGAGAATGAGCAAAAAAGGGGATTCTACTGCTAGGATAGAGGATAGGCAGTAGAGACAGTAGAGACACAGGAGTGGAAAAACTTGGAAGAAGCATTGAGGCTGGTGGAGGAAAAGGTAGTGCTGTCATGACAGCAGAAGAGTGAAGAGCGGGAAGAAGTGAATAGGAAGGTGAAGGATGTAGAAGAAGGAAGATGGAGGCTTGAACAAGTACTTGTTAGATTGGATATGTCAGTTATCAATGAGGTCAATGTGGACCTTGAGGACCGAAGTGTTGCTATGGGTACAGGATTTGAGTAAGATGAACTGGAACCGGCACCATACGGTAGTACTGAGTATGCTTCCATGCCCATTGAAGTATCAGGAGATGTGGTAACAGGAGTAGAAGACAACGATGAATGGGAGTCAGATGTCCAGCAGCAGTGACATTGGACACACCATGGTACTCTTATGGCTGTAGTACGTATTAGGAGAGAGATCAGAGAAGCCCAAGTAAAAAGCGGGTGTGTCTCAATTTCCATTGCTTCAGAAGGGTCGGAGAAGGCTGTATTATGCCCCGTGGTCAAACATCAAACAGAATAATTTAATGAAGACACTCCATCGCTCACTGTAGGGGCGGGGAAGTGGATTTATGCATTAGAAAAGCACCCTGCCAGTGTGATGTTGGCCATAGTAACCATGCAAAGCTTATTCACGGCTCTTATGGCGGAACGGCTAGGTGACCGTTGGAGATGAGCAGGGTACTTGGGAATTCAGATGGATACAAACACCCACGATGGAGCAGCATTTAATAATTACATGGCACAGGTATGGAGAGGCCTATGGGTCAAGTATCCTGATACGCCATATATAAATTCTATTTTGGCCAATACAATGAAGTTAGATGATGATCCTGCCCCACACATCCAATTAATTCAGGAGATGTGGAGGGCAGAGATGGGAGAAGCATGGGATACGAACATGGCAATTTTTTACCATATGTTAAAAAGGGACTTCCTAAAGAGGTCCAGAACGATCTAGAAAAAGTAGTAGGGATGGAGGCAAAGAGTCGGCCAGAAATTCAGGCACGTATTGTGCATTTTTGTAAAAGGAAGCAGGAGAAGGAAAAGGAGAGTATAGGATATGCACAAAAGGCAGAGGCTAATCTTGTTCAGAAAAGCTAGCGAAGATCTTTTTTGGAAGGAGCAGTGACTACTTGCTCAACGGAGGGACAGCAGGGACAATTGGGAAAACAGGGATATAGTGAACCGGGTATGGCACACGTTTGGATGGACAGGTATGCTCCCGGTCCAAGGCAAATGATACACTTTCCAAGGGGTAGGGGAGGATTATCACAAGGAAATTGGTAATTTGGTGGGTTCAGAGGAATGGGGCCCTGGTTTAACAGGCTGATGGGAAATAATTATGGAGGGTTATATGGGATCCATTGTTGGTCATGTGGAGGGAGCTTGTCAGAGCAGACCACAGTATTTCAAAGTACATGCCCAGCAAATGCAACCCCCAACCATGCCAATGCCCCAGGTTCTGTGCAATCACAGCAGGCACATGTTGAACAGAACCCAGTGACTGGGGCTGTACAGACCTATGTAATTCAACCATCCATGCCAACACAGGCACCGGTATATACAAGGGAGGAAAATCCTTTACCACAAGGAACAGTCATTCACTACATTGGAGCAAGTGTTTTTGGAGGGAATCATTTCCCGCTTCCCGGTGCTAATATGTACCTGGATTAGAACAGCCCACAGGAATCTCTGATGTGTCTAGTCCTGTCTGTTACTGCCGATCTGGAAGATGATCCCCATATAGGTGTGCAGGGGCTACAGGATCTTGCATCAACGAAGGTGAATTCCTCTAGTCAGCCAAAACAATAGACACACAGACATTCTCCCGGGCTACCCTGTCAGTTCCTTACACCGATGAACTGCTTATTAAAGGTAGGTACAGAAAATGGATCTGTACTTTTGTATTGCACATATACCCCATTGAAATCCTGGGCAGAGACTTCCTCAGTTGACTTCACATGTTGATCGCTTTCACGGAAGAAGGTATAGTATGTTTGACTCCAGGTTTGCATCTGGCAAGAAAAAGTGCTTTTGTACGAATACTGCAGTTATAGCACGATAAGGGGTGGGGGGTACCTGTATATTCTACTTTGTTTCTTTATGGAGGAATGGTTTTGCTGAGTTGGGTCCCGGGAATTAGAGATCAGACATTGTGGCTAATGAATGAATTTTTGTTTTGGGCTGCTATGCCACAACAGTTAACACCAAGCACCATTGTTACGGTTCTTCTAGAAGCAGTAGTAATCGAGATGAACAGGCTGGTTCTCTCAGGGACTGATGAGAAAGGCAGAGAGTGGCCTGGCTGATGAGCAGTTGTTCGAAGACACAGGAGAGATGGTTTTTGAGATCGGTGTGCCTTGCCAGATAGCGATTGAGAAAAGGGAATTACCACAGGCCATGCTCATTATTAGTAATACATCGCCATATTGGAAGGAGGATTTGCAGAAGGTGCTGGACCATTTATGGACCAGCAATCCTATGATGTGGGGATGCTAAAGAGTGTTGGAGCAGTGCGGATAAAATTGAAACCTGGTGAGATATTGCTACGTGTGAAGCAGTACACCATGTCTAGAGAGGCGGACGAAGGGATCTATGACACCATTATGGAATTGTTGAAGCAAGGCATAATTCAACCTTCTGTGTCCCCATGTAACACGGTCATCTATCCTGTGAAGAACGCAAAGTGGTCCAATTGGAGGATGGTCCAGAATTTGTGCCCTCTGAATAATTTTTGTGAGGTGGAACTCCCGATGATACTGAATCCTGGTACAATTCTCTGTAATATCCCTACTGGGTCGACCCACTTCATGGTGATTGATATAAAGAGGGCAATTTTCTCAATCCCCTTACACCCCGATTCTCAATACCTCACAGTGTTTATGTATTGTGGTCATAAATTCGAGCACACAAGGTTGCCCCATGGGTACTGTGAACCGCAGAGAGTTTTTAACATGGTGGTTCAAATGGATTTGAGGACTTACATGTGTTCAGTTCAGTAATTCATTAAATGGATGAATTATTAGTCTGTAGTCAGAAGATCAGTGTATAATGCTCCTCAATCTGCTTGCAGAGAAGGTGTACAAAGTGGACAAAGAAAAATTGCAATACTGCCATACATAGGTAGTACATTTGGGGCAAGTGATATTGCCTGCAGGAAGGATGATAATGCCAGAGAGATCCACTGCAGTTCAAAATATGCCCCAGTCAGTCACAATAAAACAAATGCAGCAGTTTTTGGGACTCTGTAACTAATGTAGTTTGTGGATCTTTGACTACTCTAAGTTACATGTGGCCCTTATTGCAGGGATTTAAGGAAACGCAAAAGGTGATGAGGCTGATAGAAGGGTCTGACGAGATGATGAGCTGCGCTCAGAAACTCAAGGCCGCAATCAGTAATGCTCCGTTCTTGGCGACCCCAAATTACAAAGAACCATTTTATATGTTTTCTCACTCAAATGGGCAAGTAATGAAAGCCGTCCTGGCCCAACCAACAATGTGAAGGCTTTAAACCTTTAGCATACTATAGCGAACTCCTAGACCCAGTAATGCAAGGATAGTTGCCTTTGGAACAAGGTTTGGCGGCAGCAGCTTTTGCGATTCAAATGTCTTCAACAGTTACTTTGGGTTGCCTGGTGACATTGTACATGGAGCATGCTGTCTTTGCGATCTTGTAAATGTCTTAGTCGACTTTGACAACCCAGAGAGTCTTGGGATATGAGATAATTCTATCAAATGCATCCATACATCCCATATAGTGTCACCCAGTCAATCCTGTGACATTTGTAGCCGAGCCAGTGAAACCTGATTATATTTTCCATGATTGTGTGATGTATGAGGAAGAAGAAGAAGAGAGGATGAGTGTTAAGGAGGATGCCTTGGAGGGAGGTGAGGTTCTTTTTGTTCAAGGGTCCTAGACAATAAATTAGGACACTTATAAGAGGTATTCGGGGGCAGCCGTTGTGAGCCTCGTGGATGGGAAATACCAGGTCAGACTAAAAAAACAGTTGCCTTCGCATTACACCATGCAAGCGGCGGCACAAGTGATGTGATATGACAGGTTATTTATAACGCGCTTAATACCCAGAGGTTTCCAAGCGCGGACCCGGGGATCGAACCTGTGTTGCTCCGTGTCGTCTTGCTTCCAAGGCAAGCACATTGCCGCTGAGCTATCCTCCCCAGACACTTGTAGAGGCACTATAAATTAGTAAGGGGATGGCAGTCCCTATTTATTCTGACTCTGAGTATGTAACCTCCACTGTGCACTCAGGCTTGTCAAGGGGGCAGAGAGGAACTCTGACAGGACCCCTCTGCAGGATCTGTGGTGCTGTCCAGGTTAATCGAAGCACTAACACAGTCCACAGATGTAGGGATAGCTAAATGTGCTGTGCACACTAAGTGTGCTAACCCAATAGTGATTGGAAATGATGCAGCAGACAGGGCGGTGAAAGAAACAGCATATTTGTCATTTACAGATTCCCTGAAAAGGGAAATCATGACCCAGCAGGTACAGTCACCATCCCTGTACACTGCGGTCCCTTCGATTCAAATCATGGAGATGCAAGAGAGAGCAACTAAGGATGAAAAAGAGCTCTGGGCAAAGAGTGGATGTGCCCTCTCGCTCACACATTTGCTGTGGAGACAGGAGTTTATGGAGAATGTAGTAATGCCTGTAGTCATTGCTTCTTGTGGCTCTACAGCAACTACATTACCCATCACACACTTCTCTGTGACAAATCACAGCAGAGCTACAGGAAGAATGATTTTTTTTTACCAAACCTCCAAGTATATGTAAGTAGAGTTGTAGGGAACTGCATAGTTTGTAGGAAATTCAATCCGGAAAACACCATGAGGTCAGTAAGGGGAGTTTTACCAAAGCCCTCTTTGCCATTTCAGGAACTCCATATTGATTAAATAGATATGGTTCAGAAAGGTAACAATTGTTGTTACCTCATAGTTGTCTTTTGCCAGTTTTCCCTATTGCATGAGGTGGTCGCTGCGTACACTAAGATGCTAAGTCTGCAGAAACATTTTTGGTGGGGAATTTGTGAGGTACTGAAGCCTGACAATGTGACCCTCTTTTCTAATGCTTTGTTCGTGGAAATGTGTTCACTCTTGGGGATCAAGCACAGGTTGTGTGTTTGGTGTACCACCCTCAAGCCAACAGAGTAGTGGAAAGACTAAATGGTCTTCTTAAAAAACTGTTGTCAAAGATGTGCAGTGATTTGAAAAAGAATTGGCACTATTACCTATCAATTGTTCTGTTTTATTTGAGGAATTAGCCAGGCAAAGATTGCTACCTTAGTACTCATGGGATTGTGATTAAGTATAGTTTACACACTCCACTCTCACCTGCACGCACAGCATCAGATGGACATAAATCAGCAGATGTCCTGGGTGAGGAGTTTAAGGAGTATTTTCGGTCTTTAGCCAAAAGTGTTAAACTTATATCTTCACAGGTTGTGTCTTCTCATCAACAGTCTACAGGAGGAAGATGCAAGGAATGTGGCGATTGACCCTAGCCACCATTACTCCCCAGGAACCTTATCTATGTCTGCACCCTCAACAGACACTGGAATGAGCAGCATTTTCATGGGCCACACCGCCTGATTTTAGAAAATCCTTCTGCTGTGAAGGTGGGGGGCAGCAAGAACTGGGTCCACCTTAGTGACATGCAAAGGGATACCGGCACTCCTCCACCGGCACAGGGGCTGGGGCAGGCTCAAAGTTAAGTATGCCCTATGGATCCACAGTTCATTCCAGTAGAGAAGGGGCGAGTGAATGTAGACCAGCAACTGTTGTTTTGAAGAATAAAAAGTAAACTTTGGATTTAAAATATTAGGATCTTTGATTATATGTCTTTCTTATTTGTTCTCATTGTTATGTTAAAAAATGGTAATCAATATGTATGTGAGTGGTTTAAACCTATCTAGTGTTGTAGAATTTGATCAAATATTGTTGAGGTCACTAAGACGTATAGATTCTGACTTTATGAACAGTGATGATGTAAATTCATATTCAATAATGGATGCACATCGGTTTGCAGCAGATAATGTATGGTATAGCCATGTGGGCAGAGTGGGAAGAGAGAGATCTGTAGGATTTTACTATACCTGCTCTCTCACCCCCCATGCTTCTGGTGTCCCTAGAGTGTTAATCTCAGACGAGATAGAGCTAGTGGAGGCATTGTGTCTAGTGGTCTAGCTTTGTATAGGGTCTGAGGGCAGTTTCAAGGGCAATCAGTCACAGCATCTATTTTACCTGTTGACAAAGGATGTTCAGCCACAGATCGTTAAGAGCAGAAGAACATGCGTTGTATGCAAATAGTCCAGTTGAACTTAAAAGGGGCCATTATAGTAAACAATCAATGGAAGCAAGGGGTGAAGAGTTGCAGAGCTGGATGGATGAGGAGATTCTCAGAAAAAGGAGTGGCATGTGTACACTAAGAATGTGGAAATGTGTGGTAGAAGTATTTTAAAATATCTGATATGGCTCAAGGAGCGAGAAAAAACTGTTAAGTTATAGACACTTACACATTTTTCACTCTTGTGTTTCAAGGGTGATGGCACAGTGCCTGTCTGCACAAATGGGATCTTCAGCCGCATGCTCCACATCAATGAGCTGGCTGGAGGTACAGTGGCCCTTCTTCATGTGTTTAGGACTTGTGGACAGCATTCATACAGACAATTGCCTGCAGCTTGGCGAGGTGTGTGCACTCTCACCCTGTACATATGCCTGTCCTTGTTGTTCCTGAAGGACACTTAATATTTGCCTACCCGATGATCAAAGCTACATCTGTGCCCCCTGTGTCCACTATGCCTCTTGCGTCTCCTGTAGCATATATATGGATACCCCGATGACTGACTTATCATAGAGAAGAGGAACTATTGCAGTGGACCAAGCGATCGAGCTATATCTCAGCGACATCTTCAAAAGTTCTAATGAACATTCCTGAGCAGTATCGTCTGTTCAGCCGGACTGAAATCTTTTTTTGCCTCTCTCCTGGCCCCTGGTGTCCGAACTTCCACGAATGCAGAGTGGCTCCAGGTAACCTGATACATAGTCTTGTTATTTGTGAATTCCTCCGAATCAGCTTTTAGTGCCACCAAGTAAGAACTGAGGCTCATTTCCTTGCAGTACTAATATATCCTCGAATGCAACTAGGGAGCACTTGCTGTTCATTTATGCCTCCTAATGATTCAAAGAATGGGACTTTGGCTGAAACAATTGCCGCTTTGCCAAGCTTAGGGTGGTCATGGAGAACAAAGCAAAGGATCACAAATGATCCTTGGTTGGACTCACTATTTTCTTGGGTGTCTTCTTGGATGAGCACAGCCAACAAGATTTGAATGTCAATGTCTTTAGTGTTTCTTGTTATCTTTTGTTCCTGTCAAATGCTCTTATGATGATGTTCCACCCAGGTACCAAAAGTAGCTGCCATGATGATTGTGACCCTGTCCAAGGCTAGGACCCCTATCATGTCATCTGAAATGGGTACTCAGACTGAAGCTGTCTTGTGCCCTCCACTAAATTGGCATGATTGTGTGGAGCAACGGGTAGATTGCGGAAATGGTGGGGGGATGAATTGGGTTTTTTCAGCAGAGGAATATGCCCATAGTGGGACTGATGTGAGAGGTGGTTGTAGAAGTTTATTTCCATGAGAATGTGGTTTTGAAGAAGAAGATATTGGGTTATTAGTTAAAGTATTTACTAATGCAGGAATGTTGGGGTGGTCAATAAAGGTCCCCATAATAAGTAGGGGTTCATGTTTTACGCGTGCCATATTGAAGAATTGAAGACTTGGGGAACAACGATATTGATGTGATGTTGCAACTTCACATGTATCTAGCATAATTAAGAGAAAAGGATATGTGTTACGTTTAGTGTTACTTTTTTTTATGTTGATAGATTTAGATTTGCATGCACGCAGCAAGATGAATATCAAAACAGCGGATGAAATATAAACATAATATAGGTGTGGTGTGCCACATAGCGCCTAGAAACTGGGCAACAAGGAGGTTCATAATGCACATGCGGAAAAGGAGATTTGAAATGAAGAAACCACTGCGAAGAGGACCCAGTAGTTTTAAACATGCATGCACCAACATACAACTTAAGAGACATATGTTTGGGGCAGTTTGAGGAACATGGCGAATATGTAACATCTGTATGCCGCTTGTTCTTTCATAGTTTGGGCAGGCCCTGTAACTAGGGTTTGCCAGGTGAACTCTTTGTTACTGGGAAAACTGCTTTAGCAAAGAGGAAGGACAACAGGCAGTTGCAACAATATCAGATGGTCTGCCACAGGCAGGCCCAGGGTTTTTACGAAGTGGCACTATTGCGGAAAGGGGATGCAATCTATTCAAGTGCATGTGAGCTTGTTATTTATAGTTCAGGTGAATCTGGCCATCTTCTTGCGGCTGAATAATAAAACTGGGGTGAAGTGACACCCTAAGGGCAGAGATGACCAATACTTTATGCGTTTCGATTACTTTCTCAGGTTGTGTTCAGAGGCCATGTGTGTTAAATTGGTAGTCATTTAGATTAGCATGTAACAAGGACGCCAGCAAGTCTGGGTGGGGGAAATAGTTATCACCAGTTTAAAGGGAACTTGTTTATTCTCCCCCTCCTCATATTGTCTTTGCAAACCAGGTCCATCACGTCTGGGATTAGAAGGTCCCAGGCCAGCCGATAGTTGTAATGAATTATGTTTGTATGTGAATGTGTAACTATGTGATGACGTCATGACCTACCAGGCAAGACTTCAGTAAAGGGGTCTGCTATGAATATGAGTTGATGATGACATCTGAATAAGTGTGACCAATGAGAATGTCGGAATTAGGGAAATTTGGATTTATTTTGTATAGGTTTGAACAACCATGTGTGGGGGATGATTTGTAATAAAATATGCAGGAGTGTATATAATGCAAAATGTGTGTGTGGTTCAGGGAGACTGTGGTTAGTTTGACTCTACGGTGTCATCTAGCCCCTCCTGTCCCTTTACAATGAACTTCCTTTACGGATAAACATGTACTCGCTTCTTAAGTAGTGGGGCTACTTTGGGTGGAGGTGATCAGAGGCCCAGCCGCACCTGCGCCTAGGGAAAAAGCCTGCATTTCCTTGAGCGGTATGTCCAGCCACACACACTGTTATTGGCACACATTCAGAACCAGTCTCTGCAAATTGTTCATCCGAATGAGCAACTTTCATGATCATAGCCGCATTCCACCTCGAACCATTGTCTAAGATCTCAAAACAGAAAACAAATCTGTTAAGCTTGATGGGTTCTGAAAATTATGATGAATCTTTTTTCACCTTCCTAGGAAAGTTGATCCAAACATAATCATCCACTTGCAGTATGCAACGCTCTGCACCCGTCTTGACATTGGAATACTCCGTCATCTTGTACTGTTTATCACGCGCGTGGTCCATCATGTCAAATATGTCTTTGTTGATCATACTGAATTTAGGACCTCTGTCTCTTATCCACCCAAGGAAGAGGTTGTTGGAGGTAAAACCCACTAAGCAATGCTGAAGGCGTTCTCCCCGTAGTAGTGAGGTATGCAGTTGATCAGTCATACAATAACATACTGTGTAATAACTTCTGCCATTCCCACTGGTTCCTCAATGTAATCTTGACATTGTCAATTAAACCCAATTGAAGAGCTCACGCCGTGAGCATGGTATAAGGATGTATGCCTTACACTACTTGCTGTCAAAAATGGCCACATTACTTGGGAAACAAACTGGACACCATTATCATTGACAATGGCAGATGTCAACATTTAAAAGTGAATCCTTTCTTAAGAACCTTTAAAACACTTGTTTTACTCTCTTGGAGTGCTGCCATGAGATAGGGCCACCTTGAATAAAAATAATTTAAAACAATGAGCATGACATAATAATTCCCTGGCTGCACATGAAATGGCCCAGTGGTGCCCATGGCTACCTTTGACCAGGGTCTTGAGGGCATTGTACAGGTGTGACTGGCGCATTCGAACTACTTAGGATCTTATCACTGCTGATGTATGCACTGTCTCTCCTCACCAGTCGTTCAATATATACATCCATAGCGGGCTACCAGAATCCCTGCCTCAGACCTTCTTCTCATGGCCCACACGCCACTGTGGAGCCTACATCCAAAGTCCATTTCTTTGTCTCTCAGTTCTTTAGGAGGTCATTTCACAAAATCTCTCCGTTTGTGACGTACAATTTGTTCCTCATTTTCCGAAATGGTTGCAAATGTGCACACAGCCTCTTCTCCTGGAGCCAAACCATGAGACCACATTCTCTGACGTGCCTTATAATGAACCCCTGCCCACAAGCAGTTAAATAAGCACCCAAACTCTGGAACTCACTCCCGTTCCCCCTAATGAACCAGACATCCCGCTTGGCCTTTTAGAAAGCCCTGAAAATCACCATCTTCAACTAGCCACGCTGTCCCCTGGTCTTTCTAGAACCTCACACTCTCTTCACTTATCAATGTTCTATGGTCACCCCTCCTGCTTCCTGCCTCTCCTTGTGCTTTGCTGCATTCCTCTTATGTCACTTGTGTGAAGATTCAATGAAATCACGAGCCTCCACTGCTTGTTTTGGTTCACTGTAACCTCGAACCACCTGTCTTCAGTCCCCGGCTTTACATTCATTTCTGTGTTCTTGTAAGTAAGTTAAGCTTTGCATGAAACAGCGCCACGATGCCCCGGGCTGTTTGTGTGCTTTACAAATGTAATAAATAAATAAATAAAGAGCTCTATGGTGCCAATAAGGAATAGCCCGCACGACAATCACCCAATCATGTATCCATGCAACAACACAATGCTCATCTTTAGTGCATCACTTAGATTTAGAGGCTGGCTATACAAAAGATATGCGTGTACAATAGCCTTTTCAGTAACCTACTGCACAACCTAAGAGTAAGGTTGCATGTTCGTGGTTAACCGGTAGGTGGCGCAATTTCCCTGCTCCAGCAAATAGCACATCAATCCGCTGTCTTAGGTCAGTCATAAGCACACATCGTTCCCCCCATAGAAACATGTAGAAAAGGTCCAGTGCCCACAAGCAATCCGAGGCTTCACGCTCGATGACAGAGTACAATTGCCCGGTGTGGCGCCCAGCAAATGCCACCGTACATCATGTTCCCTTGTGTCTCTGCAAAAGGGCCGCTCTCACCCCGTCAGTGCTGACACCAACTTTGGTCATGCACTCTTTTTTTGCATTAAATGATTTCAGAGCTGGAGCATGCACAACTTCATGTTTTCAAATCATTCCCTACTTGTTGCCTGGTTACGCGATCTACGCAGTAACAGGTAGAGATGAATCTACTCCGCGATCTACACGGTAACAGGTAGCGATGAATCTACTCCGCGATCTACATGGTAACAGGTAGAGATGAATCTACTCCACGATGTACACGGCAACAGGTAGAGATGAATCTACTCCGCGATCTACACGGCAACAGGTACAGATGAATCTACTCAGATAGTCACTGGGATGACTATACATCCCAAGATACTTAAAGGCTTTTGCCATAGCCAGTGTCCAGCCCTGAAGATGGACTAAGTTCCGAGATGCACAGACAAATACTGTTGCAACACATCTTTCTTTGATGCACACTAGTTTTTATGCAATTAAAATAATTGTGAAACTTTTAATGAAAAAGTTATGGACTATAATTTCTGAAGCGTTATGAACACTGCGTGAGCAATGGACAAAGAGTTGCCACTTGTTGAAAGCACATAATGTGAGCGTACTATGAAGTAGGGATTTTTTCCTTCGCTTATCTTTTGTGGATTCCTTACATCCTTGTGTCAAGGCTTTATTGGTACGCTCCGATTCATTTTGACCTTACTATTTATTTAGTTTTCTCTAATTACCGCTCAACACATCAGTGGGGCCCACACTTGGCAATTTTGTCATTCCATTCATAGGGCTGGCCAATATGTAATAGCATCGTCATCAACTAAGTTTTCTCAGCAACGTTTTTATCAACCTTAGAATATAATTCTACAAACTACAAGAGCTGTTCCCTGCATTCTGGACCCGGTGCTTACACAACGACTTCTAACCATTTCTTTTTAGGTTTCACACCCTCGTCAGCATGGCTCAGACATTGAACTTGGCAAATTGGAAGCCCGGTCTTTTTTCATAAACACATCAAGGACATAGGCAAACTTCCTACAATGCTCTTGCAGTGTTTTTTTATAAATTAGTCGGTCGCCCTAGAATTCAGTGACACTCCACACCCTTAGCCAGATGCATCATGGGCCTCTGAAATACCGTGGAAGCACTTGCCAGGCCAAAGGGCATGCGCCTACATTGGAATTACCCCTCAGGGTCCAGGAATGCTGTTAAACACAGAAAACCAGTTTGTGAAATGTTGACATGAACTAATGCCTTTTCCCTGATTCTCTGGTTCTTCCTGTACTTTTGTCCTGTGCCTTTATGTTTGCCCACTGTGTTTTTGTTTGTGCGCCCTGTTGCCTGCAGGCTTCGACGCCCTATAAATCAATAAATAAATAAATAAAATGGGGGTTCAATTGTGCAGGGAGCAGATACCTGGCTTCCTCAGAATCGCACTGAGTTCACAGGAGTTGTTCCTCAAGAGAGCCGACTGGCATACACTGCAGGCTTCAGTTGCTAAACTGTCCTCTGTAGGTCCAGGGATAGTACATGAATGATTTGTTCTAGAATGAAGCGTTCCTTTAGCTCTAGAAGGGACTTCTTGCCTCAACCATTTCTCCACTTGAATCTGCACACTATGCATCATCGTTTATGGGTTGTGTGGGCTGCCGGGGATGGCGCAAACAGCCTCCATGGTTTACATTTTTAGTTCCTTGAAGTTTGTTTATGACATTTTGCCACTCCTCGGATTTCAGCTGTGCTTGCTAAATCCAGATTCTTCTCACTTCATAACCTTTCCCTAACCTTCCTGTTGTATGTGTGCATTAACACCGTGACCCCAAAACCTGACCTGGGGCTGTGCTCTCAAATACGCAATTTGCTGCAAAGCATCTCAAATCTGCACAAACCTGTGAATTGTTTCATGACTGCTTTGATTCCTTAAACCTTTCTAGCACCACCCTTGTCTTTTCCTTGAGCCTGGTTTCCTACCATGCCACGCTTAAACTTTTTTAGCACGACCTTTGTCTTTTCCTTGAGCCTGGTTTCTGTAGGATTATTTAGCGTGTTTTGGGAGCACAGCACCATTGAATGGGATCAATGTATTACTATAATGTGATACAGCAAGCCATGTGTTGCCAGTGTAACATGGACATGTAAATGAAGACAGGCTACACAGGTCAAAAACAAACCATTTTCTCATTTAAAAAGCACACCATTTTTTTTTCTTTTCTCACCTGAAATGCCTCTATTGCAGGAGACACATTAGATAATTAATGAACTAATATAATTAACAAGTACTAACACAATTTTAGCTTCTTAATATTGTAATGTGTTCTCCATGTGCAAAATGTGGCAGGCTGAGGCTCACTTTAAACGTGCATTCAGAAATGCAAGTTTTCTCTCTTTTTCTCTGTGCTTTTCACGGTCCTTGCTCAGGAAACAGAACTCGAACAAGCAGGAAATTAGTGGATACAGTTTCTTACTGAAGAGTGAGCTATTGTTTGAAGAAGGAGGGTATGACATGATAGACTTTTATTGGATGCATGTCACGTTAGGGGCTGTAACAGAGGTCTCTTGGTGCATCTCGGGGAGGAAGAAAGGCAGTGGACATTTTGCACAGCTTCGGTGAAGACTTGGCGGGAGTTGCTGTGGGGTTGCCTGATTGAGAGGCGTTGTTCCAGTGCACTGCTGACCTTCACAGGCTGGAGATTCCAGTCAATTAGCACCGGCTTGAGGACAAAAGAGTGCAGATTGGAACACGCATGTCCTCGCTGGGGTGCTCTAAAAGGAAGCCCTGAGCCATTTAAAGAAAGCGACCAGCCCAGAGAGTTCGCGTGCTGAACAGCTACAATTTGCTGGTAATTATCTTATACAAAGTGAGAGTGCGGTGTGTGAATGAAATCTATTTCAGTCAGGCAGCGTAGCGATAGCTGCATTCTAATGTTGCCATTCATAAATGCAAGTCAACTGATGCACTGTTCTTTTTATTGTTGCAAAGAATCTAATGAAATGCCATGTATTTTGCAATTGTTTCTCTTATGTTTATTCTAGAAAAGACTGCCTCGCAAAACTGGTAATGTATGATTTTTTTAAATGAAACTGATGTAAATCACAATCTGTGTAAAGGGTTCTATTTGCTTCTGTTTTTCACTGGTGCAGTTAGCCCATATCACATGATAAAAGGGGAGGTTATTAGGTAATATATGCCAAGCATCCCATGTGGGAAAAGTTATGTTATGAGTAATTATAAATAGCTGTGTGCGTGGTTCCACTCAGTGTATATGTGTGTGTGACTTCTGAGTGGAAAACAATCTGATAGTCTGCTGGACGTACATGAGTCAGCAGAGAGAGAGGCCTCTGGAAATAGTTTCACTAATGTAAATAAATTAGTGATTATACCACATATTATTGTGAATACTTTATGGAAGCATAGCTCACTGGTGTAGATAAATCAGTGATAAGAGCCATAAGTGGCACTCCATATGAAAATGTGGTGTTATTGAATAATGTAGAAGCCTGAAGCCCGAGACCTCTAGAGATCACAAGAACAGTCTAGACAAAAGAAAGGGGTTTTGTATGTTGGGGCCACAAATAAAACAAAGAAATTATGCTCATCACTATAGCACAACGAAATGTATACCAACCAAATATATCTGTGTACTGAAATAATGCTTAGCCACGATACCACTATAATACCAAACCCAATCTCAATGCAAGGAGTGATTATTGCTAAATTATCTTTATTTTTGGCGGTAAGAAAATACTGCTAGGCCTCAAATCTACACCAAATACCCAACATTTCCTAATATGCCACGCTTAAACTTTTCTAGCACCACCCTTGTCTTTTCCTTGAGCCTGGTTTCCTAACATGCCACGCTTAAACTTTTCTAGCACCACCCTTGTCTTTTCCTTGAGCCTGGTTTCCAAACATGCCATGCTTATTTAGAAGTCAACCCGCTTTGTCTTGTTCTACCCCTGGGTTAGTGTTTTAATAGTCTCACCGCTTCGGGACCAGACCATTTTTGAGCCTAGACTGTTTCTTACTCGGAAGTAAGATGTGGCCATTCTGTGACTATTTATTCCATTAATAGTTGCTTACACAAAACACACGCCAATTGTGATGTAACTGGTGCCATCAAAAAGCATATGCGTGTTGTCACAGATTAGGCAATGGTCAGCATTTAGCCTTAATTAACATCTTCTGTGCCCAGCGGGCTATTTAATATTCTACCTTTCATTTTGACACCGACAGAACCAGTCCTGGTTTCTTTTCAAACTGCCTGCTAGGAATTGAAGGCCCTTCTTTAAGATGGGAAAACAAAACTACAAGTTCCAGCATGCAATTGGAAGCAAAAACCAAGGCTGGATCGAGTTGTCACGCATGTTAATGGGAAGCTTGGCAGGTAGGGCCAGGTAGCCCTTGCGCCCATGTCACTGCTGGGTGCCCAGGGCTGGGGGAAGAGGGTGGCCAGGCAGGGGACATTGTCACATATCCGTCTTTCTTCTTTAATGGTCCCCAGTCCCAGAACACTAAGTGGCTGATGTCCTCTGTTCTCAGTGTTGATAGAGTCTGAGGCCACTTTAAGGTTAGTCTACAGCTCAAAGAAATGGTGTGAGCTGATTCACCAGGGTTGACACCGGGCAACAGTCGCACCTCTACAACATGAGATCCACTATGTGTTCAAGGTGTGAGAACCAGACTTTTCCCTCAAGCAATCTTTGGTTTGGATGATCGTTGATGCCCTTTCATCTCCAAGTCTAGCACCCTGGGATTAGCAAAACTGGTATGAATATACGTGTGTCCCATAGTGGCAGGACTGCAGGGAATAGTGCCAGTTCATACTTGATTTTCTACAGACTCAGCAGCAGCATGGTCTTGGTGGCCATCGCTCAGTGATATTCGCGCTGGTCTGACCTAACCACATGTAATACCATGGAAAACCATTCATCTGTTGCTGCTGCGTCAGTCAATTCCTCATTTGTCATTGAAACTGGCAAGGTCGATCTGGTGATCATGTATGCGTAGTCTCCAGCTGCCTTGTCACTGGTACAGGGATCTTCTTTTACAATGGGATGGGTTGACAAGTAGTCAACCGGATTATCACTACCTGGTCGATAGATCAAAGACACCTTTTACATTATATGCCTGGAGTAGAAGCAGCAGCTTCCCAGTGCATTCAGGGTGGTGAAGGGCAGACCCTGACATGATGGGAACCAGTGTGTTCTGGTTTGCGACGATGACCACCGGCAGACCATAGCCATACACATGTAATCACTGCATCCCCTAAGGAACATTGGGGCTTTCAGCTCAATCTGAGAATACCTTCGATCTATCATAGTGAGAGCCCTACTGGCATATGCAATGCAGAATGTAGTGCCATTTTAGTTCCTTCTGCATCAGCAAAGACCCCAAACTTGATAAAGCTCCTGACGAACATCATCATGCCTAAAATCCTTGGACTTCTGAAGGGCTGGCAGGGGCTGCTGCTAGGTGTGAATCTTTGACCATGGCTAGGTCGGCCTACAGAGATATGAAAGACATAGCGGTTCATTATAAAGTCCCCATTATCCTGCCGGTAATTCTGATGGCATACTGGTAAACTACCAAAGCCTTCTCTGCTGCTTGATATCCCAGTGTTACCAGGATATATATCGGTGGCAAGGACACCGGTACCTCTCCATTCCCATGGAGTCCCAAAGGAATGGATTGCTAGAACCACAGACACCGGTAATACTGGTGCCTGTGTTTGTAGCAATTATCTGCCAGTAGGGGCCTGATCTACCGGCATGTCAGTCCTGCCGGTAGATCACAGCCCCTACTGGCAGACTTGAAATTTGCCGGTCGGAAAAGGTACTGATACACATTGTTACCAGCACCATATTTCCGCACCTGCAAAATTGTGAGTCTCATAGCCAAAAATGCTGATCTATGTTTGAAGCAGTTCGCATTTCAATCTGTTGAGAGTTAATCCTTTTTCCTGCAATCTAGACGTTCAATGTGTCATGCCTAATTGGAGGATTAGATCATTACGTCATTTCTGACATACAGAGCACCTTGCTCCACATTAGCATACTCTGTACAGTGTGCTGAAACAGTTCCACTTCCGAGAAGACCCTAAAACCGAGCCTTTTATATTGGTTAGTTGAAAAGGACATGATGTATCGTGACATGGGGTGTTACTTGACCTGGTTGTAGCCCACATTTAGATCTAGTTTTGATGCAATGCTGCTCCCTTTGTGTCCTCCACAATATCACTGATGGTGGGAGTTGGGTGGTTCTCCCTCTTGGTTGCATTGGTTGGAAGGCAGATGGCAACGCATAAGTGCTGTCTTAGTTTTGTGGCTATTACCATGAGCCATATCCTGGGAGCGGGCTTTGTGATTCGCTCCATGATGTCTTCCCGCTGCAGCTGGTCCAGTTCTTGTTATCATGTTGCTGCGAGTGAACTAGCCGGTGCTTGAGTCCGAGTGCACGTGCCTTCGGTATGCAGCCTTACTGGTTTACTTTGAGACACCCTACTCCCTGAAAGAGTGTGCCATATGGATGGAGGGGGGTAGCTACATCTTCCACGTGTACCCCGCATGCAGCGCTCATCCTGCTAAAGTGTCTTTGCTTATCTTTATCAGGCAAAAACCTGAGTATTTCTTCTTTTTACCATTAAGGGGATTGTGTTTCAAGCCACTGAATGTAAATATGCAAATCTTTGTCAGTGAGAGCAGCTAGGACTTTATCAGTGCCTTGAAATGGAAATGTGCCATCATTTTACAGATGCATCAGTACCAATTAAGATTGATGTGTCCCTTGTTCAACTGTTTATCTCGGTTGACGACGTCATTTTTGCTCGACTCCTCAGACAGTTTAGATGAAGACCACCTCTTCCGCCTCTGCACTTGCTCCTCAGGTTGACTTGCAGTTTGACCACTTGTGCTTTTACCTCTTAGCAGGGTAGACCTTCCTCTAGACAGCTGTCGGCGAGTCAGAGCCCTGCATTCCCCTTGCGAAGGGATTCTGATTTCCCCATCGTCCGCCCGTCTGTCTCTTAGCAGGGTATGGACCGGCGTGTGGCGGGTTCCACGGTACAGTAGTTTAAAGTGACTTGGGGCTTTTGTGCGCAGTGGCTGTTTTCAAGGCTGCTCTTGAATCTTCAATAATGATTGATCGTAACGCCGGGCCTGTGCACAATGCTCTCTATGATGCTAATTTGAGGGAGCGTCCCACGTCCAGGATCCGCTGGAGTGAGCTACCTATTAGGTTGCTTGCTCCCTAACTTCATCTTCTTCAAGAGGGTGCAGGTTAGTGCCAGGTGATGCAGACATGCAAGGAAGTCATCCACTGACTCATTGGGCCTCATTACGAGTCCGGCGGTAACCGTGTCAGAAATACCGGCAGGTAGTCAACGGACCCATAAACAGTTACCGCCTCCGCGCCTCACGGTAAAACCAAAGTATTACGACCGTGGGTGCCGGTAATTCCAGAGGTGGTAACTATGTTCTTCTCCATTCCTCCATTCCCATAGAGTCCCATAGGATTCTATGGGAATGGGGACAATGGAAACACTGGTTCCGTCTCTGACGGAGCCGGTGTTTCCATTTCCGCCTGCAGACAGGTGCCGTTACTCCCGCCAGGTCTGACCTGGCGGGAGTGACACCTCCCACCTGCAGAACTCGAAATCAGCCGGTCCGGAAACAAAGGTGGTGGCGGATTTACCACCACCGTTGTTTCCGGACCGGCTGACTCGTAATGAGGCCCATATGCCTCATTAAGGGCACGGCTGCCACCGGTAACGATTTTTTACCAGCACCCAGAAAAGGGCAATAACCGACCTTGGCGGACCCGGTAATTGCCCTTTTCTGGGCACCGGTAAAAATTAATCTCCATTCCCACTTGAGCCCCATAGGGCTCAATGGGAATGGGGAGGATGCTAACAACGGGCCCGTTAATGACGGGTCCATTGTTAGCATCCTGGTCCGCTAGCGGGCCCCGCTAAGGATGCCTGGTTTTACCAGACGTCCTCAGCAGGTCCCGCTAGCAGACCTCGTAATAGGGCGGCCTGGAATGTATGGAACCGGTCCCTTACCGGCAACGTACATTCCGTGGCCGCTCAGGTCGTAATGAGGCCCATTGTCTTCATGTCTCACCTATCACAATAGGGATGGCTCCAAGTCATCATTGACCAATGAGCAATTGTGTGCTATCATTGCATCTTCTGCATCCTGGTATGAGTTGTCAGTTGGTGCTGTTTGGAAGATCCTAAGCACTGTTGATCCCGTCATGTAAGGCCGTGTGGAATGCTAGGCCGCATCATAATGTTCCAGCTCTGAAATACAGATTTCAACCGACATAGGCCTAAGCAGGGGTGGACGGGCCAATAGGGAACTCTGGGGATTTTCCGGTAGGCCTCTGCACCCAGAGTCTCGTTTGTGTGGCAACTTATTTTATTTTCACATTTCCTCATAGGAAAATTGTTGGGTTTGCTGAAAATTTGTAATATGGTGCCAATTTGAAAATGATTACCGCGGCCTCATTTGTGTCCTTGTCTAGCCTTAAAACAATAGCACCGCATTAAATCAACATTCTGATTGCCCACTGTTGAAGGACGTCATTTCACCAAAATGCGAGGGGTAGCAAAAGTGACATCACGAGGCCCTTGGCCTCCCTGATGATACAGAAAGTGATTTCATTTGACCTTGCCCTCAAGCGACATTACAGGAAGTGGTGTAATGGCATTTAATCCAGGCCCAAAATGACATCACAGGAAGTGATGACAAACAACCTTTCACTCCTTGACATCACAGCAAGTGGCATCACACAGCATTGTCCTTCAGTACACTAAGAACAATATGGTTACGATATAACATTAATACAATATACATTTCATATAAGGATGGATTATCATATGTAGCATTATTATCAGTGTGTCAAGGCCCATATTACCATGGAAACTGTATGAACCCAAATGCCCCCCCTTTATACCAAATCAGTACCGAGTTATTTGCATGTGACAGTATTTGGCACCGGCTCATTGGTAGAAGGCTCAGCAAGGGGGGCGTGGCCTGACGCCATAGGAGATGGATGCGTAGTCTTGCCGCTCTGTCCCACGCATATCTAAATTCAGGATTTTTTAAGTATTATATAATCTTTTTCACTTACCATTTCTTCAAAACTTTACATTCGGTTGCTGCCCTCTCCCCTTTGTTTGGAGAGCCTCGGCGTTCCATCCATGGAGACCACAGCCACAGCTATCCGTCCCTCATGAGGTGATCTTCGGCGCTGCACCCACTGCGACGTGCTGGCTCGGGCCTGGTTGGCCTTTTCTGCACAGCACTGCCTCCGGTGGCGTCTGCTGAAACGTCTCTGAAAGGAAGAAAGGAAAAAGGAAAAGGAAAAAAAAAAGACGAACTTCCTGATAACGTTCCTCGAATAACACAGAACGTTTAAAGGTACAGGAGCACCTTATAATAAAACATCTTCTACAAACTATTTCTCCACATAAAGTTTGGATAATAGCTTTATCCAGTCATGTACTGGTAATATTATTCCATACATATGCTATTTAAAGTATAACTGGAGACTCTGTATTTTCCTCAAGGATATTTTGCATATAAAATTGACTGTTTTGTTCATGCCATCATACAAAGAGGTGGACTTTCACCCTTTCTATTTCCTGCCATTTTTTGGGCCTCACGGGCAAATACTTTAATATCCCCCTCAGTAAATGACTATACATAATCTTTCTGATCATTCTTAAATGAATACACTAGTATATGTGATATGTGACGCATGGAGTGGATAGGAGTGCATGGAACAAACTGGAGCACATTGAATTGCGTGACGTATATAGTATATGGTATGGTTTAGAATGCAGAGATCGTTTTGAAAGATCATGCAACCCAACATATCTCACCACCACGCTTACTCTCCCCTCTACACCGCCACTCCATTAGAACACAGAGATACTATGAAACCATTCGGTATAACTGTTCTCATACCAACATCCGCCGCATTCTACACATCAAGTAAAACACTGCAGGTTCCACACCCCCAGCCAGGTGTTCTCCTCAGGCCTAACGCAGCCACACTTGGTCTGGTAATTCCTGCCAGACCAAACACATACTCCTGATCTCTCAACCACAACACCTACCGCTAAGAAGCAGCTATTACATGAATACCACACCAGCTGCACACATACCCGGTGCTCACACGCACCTTGACTCTCTCTACTGACCTGAACTTCGGTTCCCAAGGGCGTTCAACCTACCAGCACCTTCAGACAATACCAATGGTATATAAGGCGCTATATAAATGCAAAATAACAATAACAATAACAATATAGTGCTGCAAGATAAATTCCACGCTGACCAGTATTCAACTAATAGGCTGTGTGTGCTAGATGCATTTTTAATACTACAGAACTGGTTGCTCTTCATAAATTAATCCTTGGTTTATTCATTATTTTCTAGTGTTTTCATTTAACCTCCTTTAATGGGAACCACACAACATGCATAATATGGAAATAATAATTATAAACTCAAAGATTCCATGTCAACATTATTTATTTTGTAGACACCACCATAAGCCTTATTGGAGAGTGCACAGTTACTGTATTTTGGTATATACTGCAGATAATACAGGCAGGCATCTTCGAGAGGTCCAACTTCTGTACACTAATTCAAATATTTCAACTATCTAAATATACATATCTATATCAATTAACAACATGGCTGCCAATAAAAAAAATATGACTACAAAAGAACCTAATGTCTCAGCCTCCAACCTTAAGAGACCCAAGAGTGACTCACCACCTCCGCTGGGTTTCACTGAACCTGCCATCAATGCCACATTATCAGAAATGAAATCACTTAAACCATTCATCGAGACCACAAATCAAAAATTGCAACTATTACTAGAAAATAGAATGGACGAAATGGAGAGAAGAGTAGGTCTAGTGGAGGAGGTTTCTACCAAAGTGGCACTACTTGAGAAGTCCATCAAAGACCTTCAAAGGCACAATGAAGATTTAGAAAATCGTAGTCGATGTAATAATCTTCGCATTTTAGGTCTGCCTGAGGGTTCAGAAGGGAATAACGTTATAGCATTTTTACGAAACATTCTATCCACCCTGCTCCACCAACCTCCTGATTTAATACTCAACATTCAAAGTGCTCATAGAATTGGTTAGTCATCTATCTCTACCTCTTCAAAAACATTGTCCAGAACATTGATTTTTCATCTTCTGGAATTTTCCCAACCTCAACTCATCTCGACAGCTGCAAAGGAACGAAAATACCTCATTTGGAATGGCAATAAGATATATATCTCACAAGATGTTGCTAAAAGTACGTCCCAGTGCAGGAACATTTCCCTATCCTTCCGTTCCGCCTTAAAACAGCTTAATATTCGGTATGGTCTATACTATCCTTACTCATTCAAAGTAACCCATGAAGGTCGGACAACCATGTTTGATGAGCCAGCTGACCTCAGTGCTTTTATACACTCCATCAAATCCAAAGTCATGGACACATCATCCCCTGCCACTTCTACCTCCTTTATCACATGAATGTGCTTCTCCCTCATAAGATTTCCTATCTTCTATGTAATGCCATGATTATCATTTAACTTTAACCTGTGGGACGGGTGTTCTTGCAATGTCCGTTTTCCATCCCGAGTTGCTCTTTTTCCCTTTTTTTTGATGACTCAGCGGGTGTCACTCATCCCCGCAATTTTATTCTCCCATTATCTCCCTTTTCCCGTCTGATCTTTATTTTTGTGTTAACATTTAGTACCTTACTTAACCCATTCATGATCAGACCCCCATCCTGTCCTTCCCTTACACGATGTGTCATCCTCCTGTGTCTCCTTTTGAATATTTATGATTCATTATGTAATTTGTTGGCATTAAGGGGCTGATTCATGGAATTTGTGCGCTGCAAAAACAGGGATTTGTGCACCATTCTGCCCGCAAATCCCCATTTGTTAAACAGAGATTTGCGGCCGAATGGCGCACAAATCCCTGTTTTTCGGTGCACAAATTCCATGAATCAGCCCCTAAGTTTCTATATCTGCATGGTAAATTATGTTAGCAAAATTTTCGAAATGTTACGATGATTTTCAAATGTGTCACATGGAACATCAAAGGGTGTAATAACCCCATTAATAGATGCAAGGTCATCTCTCATCTTAAGAAATTCAACCCTTTCATAGCATGCATTCAAGAAACACACCTATCTAACAAAGAAGAAATTAAACTGAAATCCCATTGGGTTAAGGAAATCATTTCCAGTCAAGCTGTTGCTAAGACAAATGGTGTAGCTATATTAATTAGTAAGAAATGACCCTTTAAAATTCTTGACCAACATGCGGATACAAATGGGAGATGGGTCTGGGTCAAACTCTGGATAGAATCTACACATGTTACCATTCTAAACATCTATGGTCCTACCAATCCTGACCCCAATTTTTGAGTCTCCATCAAATTATTGATTCTTCAAAATAATTTCACTAATTTAATCCTGTGCGGGGATACCAATCAGGTCCTTGATCCTTTTCTTGACAGAAAATCTAGTTGCTTGTTCAAAAATAACAAATCACACAAATCGTTTCTGGGTTTTTTGGCTGAAACCGGCCTTATTGATACATGGAGATTATCCCATCCTACCCAACTTTACTATACTTTCCATTCATCCCCTCATAACACTCTATCCCGCCTAGATTACATTTTCTCCACTAAAACCATTACAGGTTCCATTATGGACTCTAAAATAGAAAATATTATTATATCTGATCATGCATGTGCAGAAACCTTCTTCTTGTCGGAAACTTAACAACTTTCTTCTACAAGATCCTCAATTTATTCTTTCCATTAAATCTTTCACCGAACAGTTTTATGCAAAGAATCTAGACTGCAATACAACTGCAGTGAATAATTGGGACGCTTTCAAGCCAGCTCTCAGAGGCCACATTATCGCCTACTCAGGGAAAAAGAAAGCTCTACGCAAAAAGCGTCTGGATCACCTTTACTCTCAGCTCACCCTAGCTTAGCAAAATGTTCATCACGCCTTCACTTCAACCCTACCAATCTAAGTCAAGTCTTAGCGACACGCTTCCGAATTAATAATGAGATCACTGATCTAGCTGCTCGGACCATTCTTAAATATAAAACAAAAATGTATCAAACATCCAATAAAGCCGGAAAAGCACTAGCCTCTTACTTAAAAACAAAAAAAGAGAAATTTCTTATTTCCCACATCAAAGACTCATACAGCACCGTGTATCATCAACCTGACGATAGTCTAAACTGCTTCAAGAAATTCTATACTCATCTATGCACTCCTGAAAACTCCATTCTCCATAACATTACATCCTTTTTTGATAACAGTGACAGATCCTCATACCCTGAATTAGATCTATCCCACTTAGATAAGGACACCACCCTTCATGAAATCTCCAAAGCAATCAAAGGCTTTGGTAAAGGCAATGCTCCTGGCCCAGATGGTCTTTCCACTGAATTCTTTGATAGCCTATGTCAACCCCTCATCCCCAAGCTCCAAAATCTATTCTCTTACTTTATTTCCCAAAAAAACTCATCAGGATCTTTTTCAGATGCCTTACTCATACTCTTCCCCAAACCAGACAAGGATCCCTCACTCCCTGGTAATTATCGGCCCATTTCTCTTATCAATGTTGAAAGGAAAATCCTTGCAAAAATCATAGCCAACAGGATTGAGTCCTCTCTTCCGGCCCTAATAAAACCTGATCAAGTCGGTTATGTAAAAGGGCGCAATATTTCTTCCAATGCCAGACTACTTTTGAATGCTATCCACCTATCGGCCAAACATAAAAGAGATAAGCAGGATTCTGCTGCCATAGCATTAAATGCAGAAAAGGTATTTGATCGGGTCAATTGGGATGTCATGTTTCAGTTTCTACTTTGGCACGGGTGTAGTGACAAGTTCATCTCCCTTGTTAAATTACTTTACTCCTCCCAAAAATCTTCAATATGTATTAATGGTCTAACTTCCCCATTCTTTACACTGCGCAGAGGCACCAGACAGGTTTGCCCCTTCTCACCCATCTTATACATCCTCTCATTAGAACCGCTATTAGAACTAATCGGATCTAACAAAAATATCCCAGGCATACCTGGTGGTACATCACAAAATTGCTGCATTTGCAGATGACATCCTTATTCTCATAAAGAACCCTAAATCACACCTCCCATTCTTAACGCACATCTCAATTTAGCCTAGCATCAGGTTACAAATTTAACAAAGACAAATCCGAAATTATGCTCCTTAGTCCCTACTGTCTTAAACATGACATAGACTCCTTTGGTTTTAAATGGTGTAGCTCCTCTATTAAGTATCTGGGTATACGTTTTGCCCCTACTATCCAGGACACCATAAAACTCAATACTCGATCCTTATTGGATAGATTAAAAGAGTTAAACTCTAGACGGTCCGACTTGTACCTTTCATGGTGGGGACGAGTCAACACGATCAAAATGATGCTATCACCAATAATTTTATGCCATCTGCAACTTTTATGTGTTCCTATGTCTCCTTCCTTTTTTAAATCTATTTACTCTATTCTACTAAGTTTCCTTTGGGGAGAAGGTAAGAGCAAAAGGATTACCTTGATCAAATTGAAAGCTCCCTTTGATAAGGGAGGTGTTAAGTTTCCAGATTTCAAATTATATCACTCTGCTTTCCTCCTGAAACAATCTAGATGTTGGTTTGCATGTCCCAAATTATCAGATATTCCCACATGGTGTACCCTAGAGAAACAGTTGATCTATCCCTTAGAAATAACTGACCTTATATTTTTTTTTTTTATACTTTATATAACCCGAGGGTTTTTAAAAGTGAACTGTCTATTTTCTTTCTTTCTTTCTTTCTTTCTTTCTTTCTTTCTTTCTTTCTTTCTTTCTTTCTTTCTTTCTTTCTTTCTTCCTTTCTTTCTTTCTTTCTTTCTTTCTTTCTTTCTTTCCACTTATATGCCTTTTTCGACCGTTGACAGAATTATGTCCAGGATTTTTGCCATGGCAGTTACCCAGGTGGTTCTACCGCCTCCAATCAATCTCGGCCACCAGGTTTCTACCTCATAGGTATAGGCCGCGGCTAAGATTTCTTTCATGTAAGGTCCTCTTATTGAGTCGACTCCTGGGCATCTTAACAACAAATGTTCAATTGTTTCCACTGTGCTCAGATCGTTACAGAATCTACACATATTTGTATTGGCCAGGCCTCTTATCTCTAAGATTTCGTTTGAGGGTAGTAAATTGAGGCGGGCTCTTAGAAAAGTATTCCTTAGCTTTCTATTGGGATACTTTTTCACATATGGTTGAAGTTCGTGTAGTTTGTGAGCAGTATGTGGCAAATGTGAAGTTAGTTTGTATGAGGCTGCCTTTTCCAAAGTACATATCCAATCCAACTCGTTTATTTTTTTTTGGATTTTTGTCGGATTTTCCATTAGATCTTTTTTTGAGCATTGGATATGATCGAGTTTTGCTTCCTGGATTCTGTACCATTTGGTCAGACTGGCCATACCGCCTTCTTCAGCTTCTTTGTTTATTGCTCCCACAAGCATTGGACGATTTTCCAACAGTAATTTTCTAAACAGCATCATGCTGTTCCTTTCGTATAGAGACAAGTGAGAGCTGGCTCATTTCGCGTCTAATCAGGGCTATTGGCGTTGATTTAGGTAATTTCAAGACTTCTCTCCAATATTGACTTTCCATCTTATTCCAGATGTTTTGTGGTATCCCAAGCATCACTTCAGCTCCATAAACCAGTGTAGGGACAACCTTTACCCTGTAGAAGTCCACAATTGGGATAAGTGAAAAACGGCCATATTTTCTGTCAATCGCTTTTGCTTGCAATGTTAAGTTCTTTGTTTTTTGAAGCAGATGTTTTTGCATTGCAAGCTCCTTGGATGAATTGTCCACAATAATGCCCAAATATTTAAATTCATTTACTATTTCAATCTGTTCGCCTTCCAGGAACCAAGTAAAAGAGTCACCTTTATTTCTTCTTTTGCCAAGGAGCATGATTTTTGTCTTTGGTTTATTTATTTCAAGACCATTTGCATTTATGTATTCCGCACGGTTGTTTAGTTGTCTCTGCAACCCTATTGCGGTTTGATCAGCAATTAAGACATCGTCCGCGTACATGATTCTTGAAATTTTCATCTGACCAATTTGCGGTGGAAAAGATCTTATTTTTTCTTCTGTTTCCAATGAAACTCAAGAAGAGTGCAGGAGCCAAAGGGCATCCTTGCTTGACCCCCTGGTTGGTTGGGATCTCCTCCGAAAGTGTACCTTGATTATCAAGCCTCACTTGTATCTTTGTGGCTGTGTGTAAAGCCATGATTGTGTAACGCTCACCTGATTCCCGTAGAGGCGCCGGTCTTGACTGGGCGTATACCGTATCTTCAAAGGTGATGTGTAACACACGGCTGGCTCTTTGGGCTGGACCTCTGCCCTTCTGGCTCGAAGGGTAAGATGTCTGCAGATAGAAAATGTGGGATTAATGAACTGGGTTATTGAATGTCTCTCTCTTCTTCCCTTTCTCTTCTCCTGTAGAACCCCAAAGGTTAACGCTCTCACCTTAGGTAAGTGAACGCCGTGCTCTCCATCTGCCTCGAGGCAGGGTGCTGTAACCAGTTTCTTCACTGGATAAGGGGAGCAGGCCTCTTGACTTCAGAGGACTGCTGTCTGTCGTTTACTGCACGAACTGTAAGTTTCGAGTAATTCTAATGTCTTTAAAGTCTTTAGTAATGATGTCTCTTGTTTTGCAGGGTTCCGGCGATGGCGGATGGCGGGCTGAAGTGAGTTGAAGATGGAGCCCGTGTGATGAATAGAAGCGCCTGGAAGCACATAAGTAAGCGCTTGTTGCCTGCTTCACGATGCGCTCTAACTGTCTTTTTATTTTGCAGGTACAAGTTCGGGGCGGCTGCAGGGTGCCGGAATACCCACTGGGTTAGATGTGGAAAGGAGTAATGGCACGTGAGTATTAAAGTTCCCCAATGTCTTTAAACACACCTTGTTTTGTCTTTCAGATGCGGGATGCAGCGCTGAAGGCCTCCGGAGCGTGCGAAGAGTTGGTAAGCTTTTGTCTTTCAGATGCCGGAATGCAGTGTGAAGACCTGCGGAGCGCACGAAGAGTAGGTAAGCCTTTGTCTTTCAGATGCCGGAATGCAGTGTGAAGACCTCCGGAGCGCACGAAGAGTAGGTAAGCCTTTGTCTTTCAGATGCCGGAATGCAGCGCGAGGCGTTGGTGACAGCCGATGGACCAGGTAAGTGAAGAGCTGTCACTGAAGACCGTAATGCTAACCTGTTCTTTCTTGTCTTTATAGGTGTTGCTGAAGACTGGATTCAGAATGGTAATCCTTTTTCCTTAGGCCCAGGATCAGATGCAGAAGACACGATGAGCGTTCTGCTGCTGAGGATGCAGAATAACGCAAAGCAAGATTCATCCATCGGGTGTGGTTTAAATAGCCTCCTGTAGTGCTTAGGTGTCTCCTTCCACAGCCACGCCTAAGAAAAGAGTTCCTGCTTTCCAGAAGAGTTCCAGTGTTCTGAATCTAGGGAGTGGCTCCTGCCCCACCCAACAGGAAAAGTAGTTCCAAACAGAAGAGGATCAGAGACTGGCAGGCAAGTAAGCAGCATGGTCTGCTGCAGGTAAGTCCACCCAAGCATTATGAGCCCGGCGCTTCCAGCGCTAGGACTGGGCATATTTATGAGCCTGGTGCCACTGGCGCCAGGACTGGGTCCAAAAGGTCCCAATTGGGACTGGTTGGCACTCGGAACCTGGGTTATGGATCTGCTTCCAAGGGAGTTGGGAAAACCCTGACCTTTTGGAAGCAGAGATCATGACAGTACCCCCCCTCAAGGCCCCTCCCAAACCAGGCTTCTCCGGGGGTTTTGGCTTGTCAGGAAATGTTCGGTGAAATCTTTTGATTAGGCGAGGAGCGTGGACATATTCAGCAGGTTCCCAGGATCTCTCTTGGGGGCCGTAGCCTTTCCAGTCAATTAGGTAGAATAGTTTAGATTTGGAGATCTTGGAGTCCAGAATGCTTTTGACTTCAAACTCGAGTTCTCCAACAACTAGGATAGGTTTTGAAGATTTGGTTAGTCGGGTTTAAGGTTGCACAGGTTTTAATAGAGAGACGTGGAAGACCGGATGTATCTTCATGTGCGGGGGCAAGTCCAACTTGACCGCTACTGGGTTTACTATGGTAGTGATGGAATAGGGACCAAGGTATCTTGGGTTGAATGTGCGTGGCCCTTTTAGAGGTAGATATTTGGTGGATAACCAGACTTGATCCCCTACTTGATATTGAGGGGCTTCCTTCCGATGTTGATCTGCTCCTTTCTTGTATTGTTCTTTAGCCCTTTGAAGGTGAGAAACAGCTTCCTTAAAGGCTTGGGTGATTGTAGAATGCAGGTAGTCTACTGCTGGTGTTTCAAGATCTTGGAGGGGATCCAACTCCGAGGTTCGAGGGTGACTGCCGTACAAAAGAAAAAACGGGGTTTTCCCAGTTCCCGAATGGACAGAGTTATTGTAGGCATATTCGGCTATCCAAAGGATGTCTTTCCAAGTTTTTTCAGTTTGTTGCAGCATGCAGCGTAAATACTGTTCCAGAGTTTGATTGGTCCTCTCGGTTTGTCCGTCGGTCTGAGGGTGGTGACTGGTCGATAGTCTCACATCAATTTGAGCCGACCGACAGCAACTTCGCCAAAAATGAGAAATAAATTGACTACCTCGATCCGAAATTAGAACCGAAGGAAAACCGTGCAGTCGGACGATGTTTTCGAGAAATTCTCGGGCCAGAGTTGCTGCTGTTGGCAAGCCTTTGAGCGGAATGAAATGCGCCATCTTGGAGAATAAGTCCACGATTACTAGAATCGTATTGTATCCGGAGCATGGAGGTAGATCGGTGATGAAGTCCATAGAAAGCGTATGCCAAGGGCGAGGTGGGATGTCAATAGGGCGTAAGAGGCCTGCTGGTCTTTCCTTTTGACTCTTGTTTTGGGCGCATACTCCACAGGACATTATAAAGTCTCTGATATCTTTTTTCCAAGACGGCCACCAGAAGTAGTGCTTGATCTTTTCTGAGGTCTTGGCTATACCGGGATGTCCTTCCAATAAAGAATCGTGATAACAAGAGATTACTTTTTTCTATAAATCTGTGCTGGGTAGGTATAATCGTTCTTGGAAATACAATAAGTTGTCCTTTACTGCAAAGTCCTTTCCCTGCAGATGCCAATTCTGTATGTCTGCTGGAGTTACAAGTTGCCTGGCTTTATCCTTAACTTCCTCTATGGATTCTGTGGCGATTACACCCAGAATTCTTTGTTCGGGAATGTTTGGTACAGGTTTAGGGTTGATCAAGTGTTCTTCCACTCCCATCCGAGAAAGGTCATCAGCTTTACCGTTTTTTGTACCAGGTCGATAGGTAATTATGAAGTCAAACTCGGCAAAGAATAATGCCCAACGGAGTTGTCTAGAGGATTGGGCTTTTGCGGTTTTCAAATATTGCAGGTTTCGGTGATCCGTAATCACAGTAACGGTGTGTCAGGCCCCCAGCAGATAATGCCGCCAAGCCTTAAAGGCAGACTTGATAGCCAGAAGTTCCTTGTCAGTAATCGTGTAATTGATTTCAGGAGGCGAGAATTTGCGGGACCAAAATGCCACGGGATGCAACTGATTGGTTACCGGGTCCTTTTGTGATAGAACTGCCCCCATGGCAAGGCTTGAAGCATCAGTTTCCACGATGTAGGGGAGTTCGGGGCGAGGGTGTTTTAAGATTGGCGCAGAGATAAATTTAGTCTTCAAATCCTGGAAAGCTTGTTCCGCCTCGGTAGACCATTCAAAACGTTTGTTTTTCTTTAACAAGGCAGTGATGGGCTGGACTATTCGAGAGAATTCGGGGATAAACCTGAGGTAAAAGTTAGCGAAGCCTAACATGCTTTGCACACCTTTTACGGAGGATGGTGATGGCCATTTGAGAACTGCATCGACCTTCTTTGAATCCATACGCACTCCGCCAGGTGATAATATGAATCCCAAGAATTCAACTTCAGTCACGTTGAAAACACATTTTTCCAACTTAGCGAAAAGTTTGTGTTGACGCAATGTTTCGAGGACCATTTTCACGTGTTTCCGATGTTCAGATTCCGATGAAGAATAAACGAGGATGTCGTCAATGTAAACAACAACACACACATCTATGAGCTCTCTGAGGACATCGTTCATAAAATATTGTAAGGCGGCCGGGGCATTACAAAGTCCGAAGGGCATGACCTGATATTCAAATAGCCCATACTTGGTGCGGAAGGCCGTCTTCCATTCATCGCCCTCTTTTACTCGTACCACGTGGTAAGCTCCTCTAAGATCCAGCTTTGTATATATGCATGCTTTTCTGACTTGGTCCAGGAGTTCAGGGATCAAAGGTAACGGATATCTATTCTTAACGGTGATCTGGTTCAGGGAGCGATAATCTATACAAGTTCTAAGGTCTCCTTCCTTTTCTGGAAAGAAGAACAAAGCTGAAGAAGCAGGGGACTTGGAAGGACGAATAAACCCATTTGCCAGGTATTGATCCAGGTATTGTCGAAGGTGAAGGTTCTCAGGCTCGGTGAGGGCATAAATTCTACTACAAGGAGGAGTAGATCCAGGTATCAGGTCGATCTGGCAGTCATAAGACCTATGAGGAGGTAGAGAGTTAGCCTGATCCTTCCGGAAAACATCTTGGTATTCTAGGTATTCGGGAGGTAACTGGGGAGTCTCTGAAGAAATTGCTGCCAGTGCAACACCAGGTGGAGGGTGACAAGTAGAGACACATTCTGGAAACTGGACCGTTCTTGCTCGCCAATCGATCAGAGGATTGTGTTTCTCTAACCTAGGTATTCCTAGAATAATCTGAAACTGACGGGCCTTGATCACATCGAACACGATCTTCTCATGGTGTCCATCTTGACTTACTAGCGTCACTTCTTGAGTGGTATGCGTTACTGGCCCAGAGGCTATCTCCGTACCATCCACCGTAGTAATGACGTCCTTTACAGCCTTGGGACAAAGGGTTAGATTCATCCTCAAAACCATTTCATGATCCACATAATTGCCGATGGCACCGCTGTCGACGTAAGCTTCAATTGCATGTAATCGATCCGGATTATCAGGGCTAATGAGGACCATAGGTATCACGAAATGCGAGGTCACGGAACTGGTTTTCACGCTCGGCAAGAGGACCTCTATTCTTGTCGGGCGAGGTCGTTTCCCTGCTCAGAGTTTGTAACTTTGGTAACTGCAGCTCCTACTGCCTTCTTGGCAGGTTTCACCGGACAGTCTCGAAGAAAGTGCCCTGAGTTTCCGCAATAGAGGCATAATTGCAACTGTTTTCTCCTTTCCCGCTCCTTTTGTGTTAGAGGACCTTTCAGACCCCCTTTTTGCATGGGTTCCCCAGAGTCTACTCCTTTGGAAGGAGTTGGCGGTTTGGAAAATACTCGAGCATCAAACTTGGAACGATCAGCCTTCCTGTTCTGCAGTCTGTGATCTATTTGAACGACATATAGTCCGAACAATCATGTGGGGGATTCACTACTTGGGCTAACACATCTTTGAGCTCTCCGCGTAGACCTCTATAAAACAGCGTAATCCTTTTGTCCTCAGGCCAGTGAGTTTCCACTATCAGTCTGTTGAAAGACGCAATATAAGCCAAAAGGTCTTGATTACCTTGTCGCAACGAAAGAAGCTCATTGTCCAAGGCCTGCCCCTGTGAATGTCTTGCGAACAGTTTTTCCATACTGAGCTGAAAAGCTTGAAAATCATGGAGGACCGGATCATCTTGATTTACTAGAGGGATCGACCAGTCTGCCGCATTGCCACTAAGGTACGAAAGCACGAAATCTACTTTAGCTTGATCAGTTGGAAAGGCTGCTGGCCGGCATAAGAAATGCAACCGGCACTGATTGATAAATACTGCAAACCTCTTTGGCTCACCAGAAAATCGTTCGGGCGGAGCCAGAGGTACATTCCCAGGTAGGTTGATCTGCACTGGATTCATAGAGGATGTAGAAGGAAGATTTCCCCCAGATGCGGGTAACGGGGTCTGTCCGGCTTGTGACTGTAGCAATTGTCTAGCGAGATCATCTGTTCGCTCCTTGGAAATAATCAGTTCCCTTCTTAGAGCGTTCGTTTCCTGACGGGCTGCATGCACTTCTGCCCTTAGTTCCCCAAGTAACTGGGCTAGCTGGTCGGTATCCGAGGTTTCCATAGCGCCTGGACGGGAGTTTTGTGGTAGGCTTTGCGTTCTGTAACGCTCACCTGATTCCCGTAGAGGCGCCGGTCTTGACTGGGCGTATACCGTATCTTCAAAGGTGATGTGTAACACACGGCTGGCTCTTTGGGCTGGACCTCTGTGCACTGTATGTCTGGCTCGAAGGGTAAGATGTCTGCAGATAGAAAATGTGGGATTAATGAACTGGGTTATTGAATGTCTCTCTCTTCTTCCCTTTCTCTTCTCCTGTAGAACCCCAAAGGTTAACGCTCTCACCTTAGGTAAGTGAACGCTGTGCTCTCCATCTGCCTCGAGGCAGGGTGCTGTAACCAGTTTCTTCACTGGATAAGGGGAGCAGGCCTCTTGACTTCAGAGGACTGCTGTCCATCGTTTACTGCACGAACGGTAAGTTTCGAGTAATTCTAATGTCTTTAAAGTCTTTAGTAATGATATCTCTTGTTTTGCAGGGTTCCGGCGATGGCGGATGGCGGGCTGAAGTGAGTTGAAGATGGAGCCCGTGTGATGAATAGAAGCGCCTGGAAGCACGTAAGTAAGCGCTTGTTGCCTGCTTCACGATGCGCTCTAACTGTCTTTTTATTTTGCAGGTACAAGTTCGGGGCGGCTGCAGGGTGCCGGAATACCCACTGGGTTAGATGTGGAAAGGAGTAATGGCACGTGAGTATTAAAGTTCCCCAATGTCTTTAAACACACCTTGTTTTGTCTTTCAGATGCGGGATGCAGCGCCGAAGGCCTCCGGAGCGTGCGAAGAGTTGGTAAGCTTTTGTCTTTCAGATGCTGGAATGCAGTGTGAAGACCTGCGGAGCGCACGAAGAGTAGGTAAGCCTTTGTCTTTCAGATGCCGGAATGCAGTGTGAAGACCTCCGGAGCGCACGAAGAGTAGGTAAGCCTTTGTCTTTCAGATGCCGGAATGCAGCGCGAGGCGTTGGTGACAGCCGATGGACCAGGTAAGTGAAGAGCTGTCACTGAAGACCGTAATGCTAACCTGTTCTTTCTTGTCTTTATAGGTGTTGCTGAAGACTGGATTCAGAATGTTAAGCCTTTTTCCTTAGGCCCAGGATCAGATGCAGAAGACACGATGAGCGTTCTGGTGCTGAGGATGCAGAATAACGCAAAGCAAGATTCATCCATCGGGTGTGGTTTAAATAGCCTCCTGTAGTGCTTAGGTGTCTCCTTCCACAGCCACGCCTAAGAAAAGAGTTCCTGCTTTCCAGAAGAGTTCCAGTGTTCTGAATCTAGGGAGTGGCTCCTGCCCCACCCAACAGGAAAAGTAGTTCCAAACAGAAGAGGATCAGAGACTCAACTGGCAGGCAAGTAAGCAGCATGGTCTGCTGCAGGTAAGTCCACCCAAGCATTATGAGCCCGGCGCTTCCAGCGCTGGGACTGGGCATACTTATGAGCCTGGTGCCACTGGCGCCAGGACTGGGTCCAAAAGGTCCCAATTGGGACTGGTTGGCACTCGGAACCTGGGTTATGGATCTGCTTCCAAGGGAGTTGGGAAAACCCTGACCTTTTGGAAGCAGAGATCATGACAGATTGGGTGTAGGATTTGTTCAGGGCATTTCCATGATCTTAGTTTCTCCCATAGTCTCTGTCTATTGACTTGGTCAAAAGCTTGTTTTAGGTCAATGAAGGCCATATAAGTTCTGGTCCCTCTCGACTGGCTTTTGTTTTTTAGGATGTTAATCATTAGAATATTGATTGTAGTTCCCACATTCTTTTTAAAGCAAAATTGAAGAGGATCTTCACAGGGTGCCTCCTTTGCCCATCTTAGGAAATGTCGTAAAAGTAGCGAACCATACACCTTCCCAATCACGTTCAGCAAAGCAATGTGCTGGAAATTTTTTGGGTCGTCCCTCGACCCTCTTTTGTAAATAGGTACAACCACTGCATTTGTCCAGGATTTCGGTAGTACCTTTGCAATTGTCAATCTTTGGAATACCTCGCTTATGAAATTGGCCCATGCCTCAGGGTTTTCTTTTAAATGTATGTTTGTAAGGCCATCTGGCCCAGGTGCCCTGGAATTTTTCAGTTTTTTTAAGATGAATAAAATGTCCTGCGGATCGTGAAGCTCAATCCTGGGTTCGATGTCTGTAAAGTTTGTAAGTTCCATGCCCTCTCGGTTAAAGAAGAGGTTTTCAAAATGCGCTGTCCATTTGGCTTCCGGAATGCCATTTATGAAAGCATCCGAGTTTATCCGATCCGTTGCGTTGATTAAAGCCCAAAAGGTTCTCGAGTCCTTAGTGGTTATACATCGCAGCATATCTTCAGAGTCTTTTTGATACATCGCAAGACGATGAGTTTTCAGGCAGGACTTGTAGATTTTTTGTTCGCTTAACCATAGTTGTTTATTATGGTTTGAGCTGTGTTTTATTAGTCTTCGCTTGACTCTCCTAAGTTGGCGTCTTTTTTCAACTAAAAGATTGTCATACGTGTGGATTGACTTATTCGTATTAATGCGATTTTGCAATCTTGGTTTTTTGAAGACATTCAATAAGGTACTATAGTCTGGTAAATTGTCAGCTTGCACCTTTTGTTCTAGCTTGATGTAGTTTTTCGTCAAAGAAATGACGTTGTCCAAGCTCAAGGCAAGTCGGTTTCCTTTTGTATTTACTTCGAGCTTTGGGGTCGAGGATGTTTGTTCATGAGAGACGTTTGGCCAAGTTAAGGACAAAAGGTTGTGATCGCTCGCCTTTGTTTTAATGATGTCAAAAGATGAGATAATAGACAGTAAGGCTGTCGAGGCATAGTTGTAGTCTATTGTTGCCACCAAGCCTCGACCTTCCCAAGTTGGCAGCAGGTCCAAGTTCTGGAACGTTGAGCTCACATTTGTCAGATCTTTGGCTTTCATCAGTAGTGACCATGCTTTTCCCCTAGCCTCGGCTTTGGTTTTGATTTGGTTGTTAGTGCGTACAGCATTTAGGTCTCCACAGACTAATAGATGTGTTTCAAAGTGGTCGGAGTATGCTTTGTCTATTTCTAGTTCGACCATGTCCAGAAAATCCTGATTGGAGATAGCTTCAGGATTCCAGTACAAGTTTATAATGATAGCTGTTGTTGAAACTGGTTTCATTTTTTGTATATCCCAGTATTTCCATTTGACTTGTACTGAGATCATCAAGAGAGACAGAGTCAGAATCTTAATCAATTTCATTCCTTTTCCTTCTCTTACAGCGATTAACAGGCCAGAGGATGGTCGTCCTTTTTGTCCCTTTTTGGCAGTCGCAAAAGCAATTTCAAATCCATCAAGAATAGGCTTTGTAGTAAGCCATGTCTCTTGTAAACATATTATGTCGAAAGAGGCGAAGTTCACTTCGTTCTGTACAGTGAGGTGCATAAACCCTCGCGTATTCCATGAGCAAAGTTTTGCGTGGTTTGTGTTTTGGCCTCTTTTCAGGTAGTCTCCACAGTTTTTGCCAGAGATGAGTTTCTATTTGTTGCTTTGAGAGCTCAAAGCTTTCGGGAGCCAAGCCCACAGGTTTTGTAGAGGGTTTAGATTTTCTTTTGTTCCTTTGGTATTGATTGCCACTTTTGTCTCCTGTGTGCACGTTCTTTTGATCTGCAATGCTGGCCCCTTTGGCTTTCTATCATATTTCGTCACTTCGGTGTCTAGATCTTTGTTTGTGCGCCCTAAAGCGGAAGACCCAGAGTCTGGCTCTGTTGTCCTTTCTTGGCCATGTTCTCGTTTAGACAGATGCCTCGTCCTTTTCTGGACTCCAAGTTCTGAGTTATCATTTTTATAGTATATTGGAAGGTCTGTTTTTTGACTCCTCTCTTCTCGGGTTCTGTAATCACCTCGTGGGTCTTTTTCTTTCCTCTGGAACTGTTTTTTTTCTTTTTTTCGCTCAGATTGTTTAAATCTGTTCCTTTTGCTCCTCTCTCTTCTCCCAGTTCAATGATATCATAACCCATTTTTAGGAAGTACTTCACGCAGTCACACAGTCTCCGCTTAACTGATGTAGAGGAAATGACTAAATGGGTCATCGCTTGGCGTCCTTCATGAAAGGGCTCAACTAGTTCCAGATCTCTGGAATTCACTGATCTTAGGTTCGGGATACTATGTAATAATTCCATAACAGTTCTCCTGTTCAAGATCACGTAGTCATGACAGTTTACAAGTTGTTCAATTTTAAAGGCTGGAGTGCCTCTAAAATACTTTTTGGGTGCCGCCCCTCGACCTTGGGCCTTTCTTTCGTATTTTTTTTCATGTCTTTCCTGTTTTGTTTCATGTCTATTTACTTTTCTGTCTTCTTTCCATGTGCGGTACTCAGGTCTGTCTTGTTTTACTACCTCTTTTTCGGTTATAGTGGGAGATTGTTTTTCTCCCCTTTTATCCCAAAATCCTAAATCTTTTGTTGAGTCTGAGTTTTGCGAGCCATTGTTAACAATATTTTGTCCAACTTTTGCCTGCTTTGCAAGACCCCAGTTTGCATTACAGGAGATCTTTTTACAACGATCCTCTAGGAATAAAAATGTTCTTTCATCCCTTGTTTCTGTTTGGCCTCCATCTGTTTGAGGTTCTAAGTTATAATGGCCCTTCTCTATGGTCGGTGATCCGCAGGGTTGATTTAGGTTGTCAAGCACTTCATCCATCAGGAGATCTTCTGTGCACTTTGATGTTATGGGAGTTTTGGAGGTACCCATTTCATTTACACCTGTTGGTGTGTTGGATGTCTCTATATTTGTTGAAATTAAACAGTTTGCGTCAGTATTTGCTTTTATTTTCGCCGTCTGTGTCTTCTTCCTATCTTTGAAGCTCATTTCCTGGACTGGTAAACAAAACACAAGTTGTTTTTCGTTGTAGGCGGCTGATATAGCTGATGACTTACATTCTGAAAAAATGGAGAAATCTTTATTGATAACAGATTCCATACTCTTATTTGGGAAGTTTTTTAGAGCAGATATTATTTTTTTAGAAGCCGGAGTTTGCATTGTTTTTGGTTTATGTCCGCTAGGCAAGGAGTCATTCCTTGCTACATTTGGGTGAAGATGTGTACTTGTAGACTTAGGTCTCATTGTTAGCAGCTGAGTAAGAGAAGGTTCCTCTATAATGAATACCTCGGCTTCTTCTATTGGTTTTGTAGGCACTTGAGTTTTTGTTGACACATTATCCCGTGTTTGGGCGCCCTTTTCAGTGTATACAATTCCAGTATTTGTTATCTTTTCTCCTGTCCCTGTCGGCGATGGTCTTGATGCATCCGCCTTTAACTTTTCGGTTTCCATGGCGGTAACATACCCCTCCAGATAAACAAACTTGGTGTGCATTGTAGCTAGTAGAGCGCAGTTGTCTTTTAATGAGTCATTTATAGCCTCTTACAGTTTGGTGAAGGGGGCCATGGCAACTGCCACCGCGGCCATCAAAGTCACCATGTCCAATTTCTTTTCCGGTGTATTCGCTACCAAGGAATCATGTCTAGGGTTTCTCCCAAAATCCCTGATTGGCTTGCCTGTTTCAGATGCGTCTGGCTCATGTGTCGATATGTTAACATCCTTAGCTGTTGCAAGCCAGTCTTCTGGATCCTTGCTTTCTATAGAGTTAATCGATATAGGTTTTTCATTATTATTATTAGTTGGGTCTTTTTTTATCCCAGAGCTGGCCGATTTAGTGCTGCCCCTTTCGGGCTCCTTTTCTGGTGTCTTTACTTGATTCTCATCCCCCATGGGTTCGTTTGTAGGGGGAGGACTGGACGCAAGTTTATCTTGCTCATCTATGGCACAACCGGGTAAATTTTTATGGCTTTCTAGATTTGGGTCTCCAATATTCAGTCCCAAAGGAGATGTTTCCGGCTGTAAGTCCTCTGCACAGTGCACCACTTCCAGCATTTCGCTATCAGTTATTTCTCGTGTGTTATCAAGTTTCCTTTTTCTAGGATTCACAAAAAAATCTGCCATGCTCTGAGGCGAGAATATGGAAGTTTCTTGTCGGCTTTTGCTGTTTGTACATTCTAGTACTCGCCTTATTTGTCTTTTTCTTCTCTTTTTTCCAGCGTTGTTGAAGTCAAAGCCTTTACATTCAGGCAGCTGACCTGGAATTGATTGTACAATTTCGGGGTATATTTTAGCCACCGAGTTGTTATTTGGTTTTTGAGTAATTTTCAATTTTTTACAGCACGGCCCTTTTTCTGATTGCCTTACAGGTGGTTTTGTTGGTTGACAGTCTTTTAGGTGGTTTGTATTTTCCACCTGATAGTTTTCTTTTAATAAGGGCAATTTTTTCAAATCAGGAATTGTCGTCTCCCATGGGGGTTTCAGAGATGTTACTCCTGCCGTACCCACTGAGCTGTCTTTCAGTTGGGTATCAGGTCTGTGGAAATCCTGGAATGGCTCCGCAATCGAGTTTTCAGTCGTGGTCTGTCTCGTGGCGGCCACCAGAGGGCCCTCTGATTCAGCCGGTGCTTGTTGAGCTTTGCTCTCCTCCGTTTCCTCCTCCGTAGATTTTTGTCCCCGCGGTCCCTCCGTAGGGAGCCTCGCCGCGATCCCCGGGTCCATCACCAGAGGCCCCGCGGGCCCTTGAGTTCGATCTCCCAGACCGTTCTCCACCAGCTGCGCCAAGCTCGACGCCGTCAGTCCTCCGACAGACGGCGGAGCACACACCGTTGGGAAGACGCGGCCATTTCCACATGAGTCGTCGGCCAGAGTTTCCTGAAGAGCCTCGGAGCGGCCCTGTGAGTTTTTAAATGTTTCATCATTTATTCGGCATACGGTCCGGGAATCCATCTCTCCCAGATCATTAATGTAGGAGTCTTGAGCCGTAGGCTGAAACCCCCGTGTTGGAGAAGATGACTCTGCCGATGGTTTTTCTTTGCCCCACGTTGTTTTCGGGCAAGAGCCCCCACTAGTCTCTAGAGTCAATAAAGTGGGCAAATTTGACTGTGGCTAAGGGTTTCTTCTGCTTTGTACATATAGTCCCTCCATTTCAGCCCGAGTGCGCGAGCGTGAGCTCCTTTGCTGCAAATCGTTCACGCTTTTCTCTGCAGTATGCGGGGACAGCAGAGTAGAATCCCCAGCGTCCATAGCTGCCATAGACTGCTTCAGACTGCTACTCTGCCGCTACTTTGCGGCCACTCCGCGGGAGCAAGGAGTTTTTAAAGGCTGGTCAGGTGATCTTGAAAAGTAACCACGGTAGAAAGACTGGAACGTAGAATAACTGGCAGTCTCTGCTTCAGACTGCTACTCTGCCGCTACTCATTCCTCATTCCTCTTCGGCCATCTCAGACCCTATCAAAGCTACTATATCCGTCCTTCAATTCTTTCTCTTTCCCCATACAAAATCTCCAAAAAACGTCTCTCCCCTTTATTATGGCATAATAAAAAGATGCTGATTAATAATAGAGCCCTTAATAGAATATCCTGGTTGAAAAAGGGGATCAGGTTTCTACAACAAATCATTGATGGTCCCTCTATTCTATCATTTCAACAGCTCAAACATCAATTTTCCATTCCTAATATAGAATTTAATTTCTACAAAAAATGTGTCATCTCTTGCTTTGATGCTCTTCATAGTTTTTCTAATAACATGTTAACCCCTGATGCCTTTAGACTACTACAGCTAACAATGCTTTCAGACATAAAGGCTTCAAAATTTTACAATATCCTTATAGCATCCTTAAAGATATGCACTGTGCCATCCAAATGGGAGGATGATTTTGGTCACATTTTAGTTGATCATACGTGGTTTACCATTTTCTCTAGAATTAAACATATCTCTACATCAGCTAATATCTCTCAGCATTTTTTTTTTCTTTATACATAGAGCATTCATCACACCTGCTAAGTTATCTTCATCTAATTTGGGCAGCAATGATAACTGTTGGACCTGTGGTGTTGCTTCTGCCTCTTATGAGCATATGTTTTTTAAGTGTCCCTATACATTCAAGTTCTGGCAACAAATATGGAAATATCTTAAATCAATATTTTTCACTGACATTCCATTTTCTTTCATAGACATTGGGCCTCATTACGACCCTGCCGGTCCGGAAAGAATGGTGGCGATAAAACCGCTGCCACCGTTGTTTCCGGACCGGCTGATTCAGAGTCCTGCAGGCGGGAGGTGTCACTCCCACCCGGTCTGACCTGGCGGGTTTAACACCACCCACCTGCAGGCGGACATGGAAACACCAGCTCTGTCATAGACGGAACCAGTGTTTCCATGGTCCCCATCCTCATGGAGTCCTGTGGGACTCCATGGGAATGGGAATTTTCAGAATTCCGCCTCCGGAATTACTGGGTCACCGGGGTTGTAATGCCCCCGTGATGCTGGCAATCACGGAGCGGGAATGGTATTTGGGATCTGGCGGCAGCCTGCCGGTTTTTCCGGCACGGCTACCGCCGGACTCGTAATGAGGCCCATTGTCTTGGGAAGCATTGCTATAACCACCATCTTACCATCTGGTGCTACCAAACTCTACGATCTCTTTATCAGTATGGCTTTGAAGAGCATAACTGCCAACTGGAAAGAATCCCAATCCTTGTGCATAAGAAGCTGGGGGAATAATATATGTCACACACAAAGGATGGAACAAACAGTGGTAGTGCAGCCAGCAAGTGGCAAGTGCTCGGTTTAAGGCAGCAGACAGGGGATGTCTGATAAGTGCAGGAAAAAGTGGGGGGACTGTATGGGTACAGATACAGACCCCAGTGCAAGGGGTGGCCCGGAGGCAGTGCAAGTGAGTGGCAGGGGGAGCAGGTACCTGGACCCAGAAAACAGAGGGTAGGCCAGGTGCATGGTGCCGAGAGAGAACAGATTAGCAGGGGTGAGGGGGGGTGAAGGCAGAAGCAGAAGCTTGCGACACCTATAAGTCAAAACTATTGCATTAGAGTACAGATAAGGAGAAATGGGATATGAGCAGGGACACACAGCTTGTAGGTGTTGTTTGGTTATCTGCTCATCCTTTGACTGTCCATGGTCATTCTAATTCCTATGGCCATTCCCACCCAGTCCCTAACCCTCTCTGCCCAAAACCCCTTCTCCTGGGAACTCTGCGAGCTTGCTTTAATCAAGCCTTACCATCAAACATTGCACTCAAGTGCCTGTCAGTGTTCTTTTAAAGCAGTCTGCGAGTGAATTAATGACTTAAATTGAGTTTATTTATTTATTTAAAATTCGTATATAGTGCCTTATACCCGCAGGCCTCAAAGCGCTTCCAAAAAAACATAACATACAAACAATACATAAATAGAAACTCAACGGACCATTAAAGAAGGCATCAAAAAACAATCAAGACAGAAACTCATCATATTACTACTAAAAAGTGCTAAAGCAAGGTCAGACTATAAGACCAAGGTTCGTAGAACCCATGGGCAGATATTTGCACAGCCTCAGATACAAAGGCAGGGTGCAGGCTCCACACCCCACCAGAATGCAATCTCTGTTCCCTTGGGCACACCAGTTATCCAGTTCTATACTGCAAAGGAATTTCAGGTCAGAAGAAGGCACTACCCGGCGCCCCGTTCTAACACAAAGCCAAGCAAGTACTTTATTGCGAAGTACATCTCTGGGTTCACTCTTAGAGGGTTTTGGAACGTTAGTGATGATGAAATTTCGTTGTCCATGACCAGAGCTTTGGTAGCTTTATCCTCAGGTATTGGCATGGTGGATTTTCTTCGGCGCAAAATCCTTAAGTCTGCTGCTCTTGGATTCAAGGCCTCCTGCCACCCAACCAAACATCCCTTAGCAGGAACAATAACGGGTTCCAACCGAGCAATACTATGGTTCTGTACTGGTAACCTATCAGTTAAGGAAGGGGAGGGTGGTGGAATCCTGTCCGAGGAGACCATGGCTCGGGACTAATGTTGACATGCAGGGCACCAGTTGAATATGCATAATTATCAGCTTCCTTTTGAGGCGGATCTGTCTGTGAAGAACGGCTGTCTTTGCTAATGAACAACAAACTCCCTGGTAGAGCATTAGCTGCTTGCAGGCTTTTCCCGAAGAAGGCGGCGTGATATTTCTCTGCAGAGATATCAAGAGACACTAACCAGGCATCGAAGTCCTCAGATGTATCAAAGCTGTTCAATTCCTTTATAAGGGTGTCTTTCCACAGACTCCAGGATTCAGAAATAGAGTTCCTCTCAACATCCTCTGACAAAACGGAGGAAGAGGCGAGAAGAGATGTAGAAACCCTCTCCAATGACCTTGACAGTCCCATCCACCCCACTAGAAGTTCCTGGTGGGGGAGAAATAAATGCATCCACTATATTTATTAGGGCTGACTACCCCATACGCTGTATTGCTGATTGCCCTTAGTTGTTGGACTCTTCAGATATGGAGGCAGTTCTTTAGTAGGAGTTATACAGGGCTCCTCGTAAGGGCCCATGGACTAAAAGAGTGACTCAGAGCGCCTGGCACGAACACGCCCTCTCCTGTGAGAGCTATGAGCCAGAACTTCTGACGACCAGGGGCGGACTGGCCTATAGGGAACTCTGATTTCCCGGTGGGCCTCTGCACCCTGGGTCTCTTTTGTGTGGTAGTTCCAAATTTTCTCATAGGAAAAGCATTGAGCTTGCTGAAAATGTGTCATACAGGGCCACTTTGAAAATGATTCTCCCGGCCCGGATTACAAAAGCAAAGGTCTTGTGAGACTTCTCAGCACTAGTATCAGTGCGGCTTGATTCTCACACACAGCGTTACTCTGTTCCTACGCATCACGCGTCACGCATCACGCGTCACGCAATGATCACGAGGCAAGGTCCATTCCTCTAGCTGCAACGAGGATTAGAAAGGACTGGAGACAAGCGAGGATCGCGAGGACCGCTGTGGCCCTTGGAGGACCGCAGAGACGGCAAGCGACCTAGGCGGCCAGGCACCTCCTCCCTCAGGAGTTGAACCGGCTACCCCACCCCCTGCTACCGTAAGTCCAGCATACGGGTGAAGAAGGCAGAGTGCTTTCACTCACAGGAAGGAGCGGGTGAGGCCCGTGTGAAACGCATTGCGGCGGGTGAACGGGGGGTCTGAACGCAGTACACAACCTACTGGGTTGTGTCAGGGTGGCGACCACACAAAAGATCCTTGCCCTGATAAGCCCGCAATGTCCGCCTAATTCTTGCATATTCGCACTGTCCTTACCATGCAGCGCTTGTGAAACCTAATTGTGCTACTTGATCGCCGCACCTGGGAGACTGTGGGCATTGCCTTTGATCCCGGTTTTAGGCGTAAGTAGCAATTTATAATAGCGACAAGTACTTGACTGCCACACCTGGGAGGCTCTGGGCACGCCCCTTGATCCTGGGGTTAGGTGTAAGGTGCAATTGTAATAGCTACAAGCATTACAATTGTTAAACTGAAAAAGTAACATTACGATAAAAGTGAATAGATACTAACTATTGCTATTGCTTGGTCTCCAATTGGTTGTAAGACCTGCCAGCAATTCAGTCCCTCCAATAGCGGATACTCCACACTCGACCCAGAGAGACCACCATATCGAGTGGCGCTGCAAGACCCATAATGCTCACAGTTAAGAAATGTTCTGCGGCAAGATATAATCTTCGCAATCAGAGGGGCAGGACCTGATAGCTAGCACCAACAGAGGCAAGGGGACTAAAACAGCACCTGTGGAAAAAGGTGCAATTACAGACTTTTTCCTGCTCCCTTGCACCTCCAACATACCAACCATACATCTGCTAGATGAGAGAGAGACTGGCAGCCATAGTACGAATAGCACCAACGATGGTTTGGGGGAAAGTGCAATTGATAATAACTCTTTACTGGAACTCTGCCTATCTATGCAGAGATCCATGACAGCCTTATTAGGAAGCAGTGCCGGTACCAGACTGGTGGCTATCAACAGCCCACTTTAGACTCACAACGAGAAACATGCAACAGATTATCTGCCTCCCCTAATCTGGACGTACATCTGGAGTCATCTGAACCAGACAGTAGTGGGGACCAGGGGGAAAGCCGCACAACCCTAGTGGAACTGCAATCTTCAGTTGCATCGCTACAAATTGCACTAAATATTTTGTTAAAGATGTGTGAGAGGATACTGGAAGTCACCCTTACTTTACCGGCAGGAAACACAGTCCATAATAATAGCAATCTGGTGCCGGCACAGAAGGAAGGGAACATCACTCTCCCTGAATGTCCGGAGATAGCTGACTTGGAAACAAGTACTACAAATAATTTGGATGTCTACTTCTCACGAAAGCAGCAACGAATGGCCAGAAGAGCGATCGCAAGGAAAAGGCCTCATACTGTGACCATACCATTAGCTGATACAGCAGAGCTGGAGGAGGAAATATCCAGACCCACTGAAGGGAGCACTCCCAAAAAGGGACTGAGAAAAACGAAACAGAAAGCCGTGAGTGCTCGCAAACGCACGTCAGGCAAAGAGGGCAAGCTGACTAGCTGGCTCATCCTCGACAAGAGCAATACCTCATATCCAGTCGAAGAGGTGGAGTTGGAGCCATTGCTCTGTTTAAGCGAGCAGGATGCGAACTCAGCTCCAAACATTAAAAACACTGAACCAACCTCGCCACCCCAGTTAGACGTGGTACCTGCACCGCCTCCTGAGAACAAAGTCAATACTACTTTACCCCACTGTGGAAGGACCTGCATCATTAAGAACCTGTACCAAAATAGCAACCATGACTGGATCACTAGATCAGCTCTGATGACCAGACTACACTCAATTCCACAGTTGAGAGTGCTGACATCGGAGGACTTTGAATTTTCGAACCATTGAAAGTGAAAAACTCTAACACATCGGCAATACACTGTAAATATTTAGCAACAGAAATATGATACGCAACTTTAAAAACCAGTCTGCGGGAAGTTGACATCGAAGTGGATGCTGATCCGAATACGGCTGACCCCAAATGGCCTTTGCCACCGCCAAGTACCAACGTTGAAGAAATTATCATACCGCAGCTACCTAAAGGCAACTCTGTGCAAATGGCTGATATACAGAAAGTCCTCAAGTGGCTCACTGAGTCTCTCCCCGCTGTAACATTAAGACAATGAGATCAACGTTTGGTCTCATGGAACTGTCGGGGATTTAGCCATCTATTAGCCGCGGGCGGCTCCATCCCCCTGTTAGCAGGTCATACCTGTATTTGCCTCCAGGAGACGTGGCTTACCTCTCGGGCTCTTCTAAATGGATACACTATCCACAAGGAACTAGCTAAAAAGGGGCCGAGGGGAAGGCCATATGGGGGTCTACTCATTGGGGTTATACACCCACTAAAGTCTACTCGCATCCATTCCAATATGGAATATGGATGAGTTTGTGCTAGCGGTCGAGCTAGAACTCCCCGGAGAAGACACAATAGACAATATCCTATTGATAAGCCTTTACAATCCCCCAGGAGCCTCACACAGAGATCTTATTCAGGAAGCTTGTCATGACCTGCTGATTGATTGGATGATAGCTCCAGAAAATGACATTGTAACAATTGTTGGTTTGTTTGTTTATTTTTATTATTTATAATGCGCAAGCGTACCCGGGGGTATCAGGGCGCAGCCTTTACAAGAATTTTCGAAACTTGGTTACAGTACAAAGAATATACATAATACAAGAATAAAATACACCAATGTTATATACAAATCAGTAGTAGGCCTGCAGGCCAATTATATACAGGTAAGCAGGAAGGCACACAAGCAGGTAAGCAAGAAGGCACACGTGCGGTTGGCGCTGGGCACTTCATGGTCTTAGTGGGTCTCGAGTTTCAACCATGAGACTACCAGTGAGCGGAAATTCTGGTAGGGCATGTCAATTCTAAGGTTTGGAGGCAAGGAATTCCACAACAAAGCAGCTTTTACTGGGAAGCTGTTGCCCCCTATGGTGGCCCGCTTGTAGTGGGGAACAGATAGACAGTTTTTGTATGCGGTTCTGGTGGGTCTTGATGAGGACTGCCAGTGGAATCTGTTGATCAGGTAAGTTGGGGTGGCATTGTTCAGAGACTTATGAGTGAGTGATGCCGTTTTTAGTAGAATTTTATCTTTGGATAAAATTGGATAGCCAATTGTTCTGTTGGCTAAAATGTGTAATGTGTTCCCTTCTGGAAATGCCCAGAGCTGCTCTGAGAGCATTGTTCTGAAGGGTTTGCAGTTTACTGGTGGTAGCCTTGGTGGATCCCAGGTATAGGGCATTGCAGTAGTCAAGGCGAGACAGAATAAGAGCTCTGGCGAGTGTCAGGCAACTGGAGTCCGACAGGATGGGTTTAGCTGCACAGATTAATTTGCATGTATATGCCGTGGAGGATACAAGGAAGCTCACTTGTCTTTTGAAGGAAAAATTGGAGTCTAGATGGAATCCCAATGTTTTGACCTCCTCTGCATAATTAGTGTAGGTGATACAGAGATGATCCAAATCATCGAAAAGGGGCTTGGTAAATATGTTGTATAGTGTGGGGGAGACACAGGAGCCCTGAGGAACACTGCAGGTGATAGGTATCGGGTCTGCTGCAGCCGTGGGAGAGAAGACCCTCATGGTTCTACCGTTAAGGAAGGATGTGATCCACGTGATGGTTTCAGTTGAGAAATGAGCTGCAGTGTGGAGGTGTGAACATAGGACAGAGTGATCGACCAGATTGAAAGCTGCAGATAGGTCAAGGAGAAGGAGTAAGGCAGCTTGCCCATTGTCTCTGAGCGAATCGATCTGGGCTTTCAAGTCAATGAGAGCGGTTTCGGTCCCGTGTTGGGGCCGGAACCCAGATTGTCTAGATCCTAAGAGGTTGTGTTCTTCCAGGTGCTTCTGTATTTGTACATAAGCAACCTTGTCCAGAATTTTTAGGAGAAAGGGAACGGTCATTATGGGTCGGTAGTTTGTGGGTATGGCAGGGTCGAGAGTGGGTTTTTTCAATAATGGGAGTACCCAGGATTGTTTTAAGTTAGTAGGGATGGATCCAGTGGCAAAGGAGGCTTTAATCAATTTTGTGATGAAAGGGGAGAGGTCCAGGGCAGCATCTTTGATGAGCTGAGCAGGGCACAAGTCTCCCTGGCAATTGGACGGTTTCAGAGATAAGATGATTTTTTTTTTCCACTTCCAAAATATTGACTTTGGCAAACCGGAAACGGTGACTTTAATTGTCATTTAATGGGTGACATGGGTAGAAGTAACAATCCCTTGTTGAAGAGCAAAGGCAAGCTGTGGCATTCAGCTGCGAATCCAGGGGGATCATTATGGTTTAACATTCTCAAATCATGGGATTTTGAAATGTTAAATGGTAGAACCAGCAGCGATTACCCGGGGCAGCCTACATGGAGTAATTTTTTTGTTTTGTTTTTATTTATTGTTGTTTTGATCAGTAAAACCTGACCTTTCAACATATCATTACAAATTTTAAAAAGAAAAAAGAGAAAAATATGTAAAAATAAAAATATATTACATTCAATTTTACAATATTTCATAATAAACAACCATCAAATCTTTATACAGTTATTACATACATCACTTTTCGAAATTATTCAACATAAAATTAAAAGATTTATCACATCGCTCTTTCTTTAACATCGTTAATCTCTGATAACTTAAATTTCACACATTTTTAAATAAGTCATCTTCAGATTTTACACATGATTTGGACCTGGTTCACTCTCAGAGTTAAATAACATGAGATACATATAGTTGTTACATCTCTTCTTCTTGAACAGCATTAATCTCTGGTAACCTAATTTTCAATGAATTTAGATAATTCACAAGCGCATACCTTAATTGTTTTGAATGTCCTCTAAATAATATTAACCATAATTCATCATGCATAACCACCATCTTGTTGATCAAGTGCTTAAAATAATTTATTCTTGATGATAAAAGACTAACACATTGTACCACTAAGTGTTTCATCGTTTCTATCTGTTTGTGACAGAATCGACAAGTTTGAGCAGATGTCTTCTTCCATCTAAACAGAATCTCTCTTGTAGGCCAAATGTTCAATCTAAAGCGCATGAAATCTGCACGATGTCTCGGATTTGGAGATTGTCTTAAATAAGTTTCTATATGGCCTTGTGCTTTTAAGGCAAAAGGATTCGACCTGAATTTAATTATTTTCATGCATGCATCACAGGTTTTGATCCAATCGGATTCCCACAACTTAGTTTTGGCTTTATTGGGATTTTCGATAAGCAAGATTTCAGAGGCATCAGCTCCTTTCAAGAATTTTCTAACAGAAGTACGCCATTTCATTGGAAAGATTTCATCTGATAACAATAAGTAGCTAGATGTGATGTCAAGTAGCCCATTAGTGCTATCTTTCATGATACATTTTCGATATAATAAACAAACCTTCCATTTATACCCAGCGTAAAGGGATATAAGCCCCAGTTCGTATCTAATGATAGAAATAGATTCAGAATTTGGAAGCATGAGCGATCTTTTCCAAAACTTGCTTTCATATTTAACCCAATATGTGTATGTTTGGCATATCTCGGCTTCAGAACCATACAAAATGGTAGGCATATATTTTTGCTTGTAAAATATAACCATAGGGTCAATAGAAAATTTGCAATATTTTGCCCGGATTATTCGTAGTTGAGATAGTGCACTCGAATGTTTTAGTTGCAGACGATGTTCCTGCATTTTATTGGACAATTTGCTAGCCACAGACCCCCAAATAGATGTATGATCTTACAAGCAGCAAGTTGCCAACGCCATGTTTTCTGACCTCTATTAACTCCAAATTGCATTACTTGAGTTTTTTTAGTATTAATGCTAATACAATTACGTTTAGCATATATATCTAATGCATTTAGCAGATTACATAGGCCAATGGGCGTTTTGGACAGTAACACCATGTCATCGGCGCACAAGAGCCACTTGATTGCTACACCTTGTAATTTCGGAGGATCAACAATCAGCCCCTCAATACTAGTGCCAAAATCCAAAAGAAAGTAATTAAACAAGGCGGACGCTAACAGGCATCCTTGTTTCAGACCCCGAGTGGTCTGTATGGGTTCGGACAAGAGGCCCTCGTTGTTCAGGCGAATAGAGATTGAGGTGTTTGAATGTAATTGAATTATCCATTTTAGGATATGCCAGGGGCACTTTAAATCCATCAATTGTTTAAATAACAATTCCCTTGGGATCAAATCAGAAGCTGCCCTGAAATCAACAAAAGCCATATAAATTGGCTGGTTGCGTTGGTTGTTCAGGTGAATAATAGCCTTTAAGGTGATCAAATTGATGGCAGTGCCTAACCCTGGAACAAACCCAGTTTGAAAAGGATCTCTGTAATTGAGTTGATTTAAGCAACGGTTAAACTCACCTAGGATCAAGCGGGCAAAGATTTTTCCTGGACAGTCAAGCAAAGCAATGGGTCTATATGATGCCGGATTTGTCCTGTCTCCTTTCTTGAATATGGGGAGAATGATTGATGTTTTCCAATTCGCGGGCACTAAACCTGTTAACATAATGTGTTGAAACATATGAAATAGAATGTCTGACCACAAATGTTTATTTTGCTTTATCATGGCATTATGTAGCCCATCTGGTCCGGCAGCTCTGGATACACTCAATTTAGATATAAAAAACAGTATATCCTCGCGGCCAAAATTAACAGTATGATTAGCTGTAATGTTATCCCAGGTTATGTCAAGATCTAGGAAAGGCGAGGTGTATATATTGCCATAAAAATCATTCCAAGATTCTTGGGAGATGGAATTCACCTGTAATGAATGTTGGTTTTTAACCGCGGTGTTATTTAACAGAGCCCATATTCCTGCCGATGATTTGAGGATGATTTGTTTCAACATCGCCTCCCCATCAAGTTGGTATTGGGAGGCACGGCGATGTCTAAGCCAATTTTTATACTCCTTTTTTATTCGTTTGGTCTGTTCTTGATTAGACCCCGGGACAAGAGTGTACCCATTTGATAACCTCCTAACAAGCCTTCTCAATTCACTCTTCCTATATTTTACTTCTAAATCAAAGGCATGACGATGAACCTGGGTGGAGCCTTTAGGACACGCCCTCTGTATTGAAAAACGCTGTATGGCATGTACATAACAACCACTAAGACATTCATTATTACCAGTATACTGTTCCCACAAGGTATCTCTGAGCTGACATAATTTTCTGTGAGTCCATTTTAATCGATTACCAGCATTATTAATGTATAGATTAGTCACATTCATATTCTGAGGGAGTTTCTTCGTTTCAGCCCAATCATATTTTAGATGTAGTAAACTATGATCACTCAGAATAGTTGGTTTAATGGAGAACATAGTTATATTATTCAAAAAAGGAGTATTAACAAAGATGTAATCCAGCGTTACATGGTTATTAGCATTGTGCCATGTAGGTTTAGGAGGTACATCCCCAGGTATAGATCCATTAACCATTACAAAATTGCGATCAACCATTAGAGTTAACCAGCGACGTTCATCAGACATGGGACTCGAGAGATTAGGAGCTAAGAGGTGAAGATTCAGATCCCCCATTATAAACGTGTTGGTAATGGTAACATCTAATAATAATTGATCAAGGATCATGGTCAAAGTTTCAAAGAAAACCTTTGAGGATATATGTTTTTCCCCCAATGGATGTTTATCATGGCATAAAAGCTTTCTCCAACATGAAGCTTTACATACTGAAAGCAGGGTGACGGTGATCTGTGCCAAATATTTTCAATGTTCTTATTCTTTCGGAAGGCCATGAGGAGCCCGGCCATAGGTCGTCCCTTCAACGGCTCTATGGCTGGTAGCACAAAGATATTGTATTGATCCCATGTTGGTGTATTGCAAAGCCATGTCTCCTGAAACACTAGTATATCAAACTGGAAGAGGTTGTTGTTTCCATTATTAATAAAGTGTCTATGACCTCTAGTGTTCCAAGAGAGTAGACTAACAGATTCCATCTTCTGGGATGGTTACGATCTCGTGGAGGCTATGTTGTCACCATACATTCGACTTTTAGGATGTTGATTATTGGAATGTTTCAGATCATCATGGAGCACATCTTGTGATAGTAGAAAGCCCAAATTATAAAAGGCAGTCCGAGCCAGCCAGAGCGTGTTTAAAACCACTCTTGATTGTACATATAAACGTGCTTCTGTTAGATCTTGGTCACTAGTAAATTCAACCAAGCTAATATCAGCTGATGTTAAATCTTCGAGAGCAGCGATATCAGCACAGATATTCAAAAAGCTGGCTCCATTAAGGTCATAAGTGGGGAATGGGTGACCACGACATTTTATAAGAAGGCGATGGTGATTTTTAAATTGCGCTTTACCGACAAGTCCAGATGACCCTGGGATATGCTCACTCTGTTTGCTCATAGGTAGCATGATAGAAGATGATGAACCCCTGATTCCCACATCCACAGTGTTATGTGCTGTTATTTTTTGAGGTTTTTGAGGTCCAAGTAACAAGGGTTCAATACTGGGTATAGCCCTTTGAAAATCCTGGGCAGTTAGATCAATTTTACCCAGTGAGCCCTGGTTAACTGACCTAACAGTTTGTATAAATGCTTCAATTTCTCTAGTATATCTTGCGAAAGAAGCTTGTATCTCCTCACGCAAATCTTGTAGTATCCCATCAGCACGAAGCGCTTGCATTTTATCATCTTGCAGGCGGGTAATATTTGTTTGTTTAATCTTATTCTCATTAGTTAGCGCAATATAACGCTGTACAAGAGCTTCATTGACTTTAATCTGTTTGTCAAAAGAGGCTCGTAGTTCAGCTCATAAATCGTGTAAGATGTCATCAGTAGTACTTGAAGCATTTTCAAAAACAGCAGAGGATTGAACTCGATCAGCACATAAGCTCTTAGCCAATGTCCTTTCTTCAACAGATGGTGGTTGAGGACCCCCTACAATTGCAGACTGGGATATAGTTGCCCCATTTTGAGTCTGAATACTCTGATCTAATGGATTTAGAGATAATGTTGTTACACTATCAAGCAAATCATCAAGTGGTTGATATTTTAAAGCATCTTGTGTAGTCTGATTTTCAATGTCTATGCTCAATTTTTGTTTTTTCCTGGCTGATGTCACAAGTCTAACAGCTTTCTTTACTTTTAACTTAGAACTTATATTGACAAATGGTAAACGCTTTTTTGGTTCCAGTTCAAGTAGAGTTTGACCTAAAATGGACACAGGAAGAGCTTTCAAGGTACTGAAAATTGGAGCAAATGATACATCTTGTACTTTCGGGATTATCCCGATCGGCATAAGAGGTGCTGACTGGATAGAAACTGGAATTGGAGACAAAATACTCTGTTCTTTTGTCATTACCTCAGAAGGAATGATAGGCACTAAATGAGCTCCAGCATCAAGGGTGATACTTGAGACTGACTTTATATTTGGTATTGAATTTGACGGCAAGCCTACCATCACATCTGGTGCATCACTTGTATTTGTTTGCATAGATTGATTTGTCATCTTGAGTATAGTAGAGCGAGTTGTCAGAATGCGTGCCTTCTGTTCTTTTTTAAGAAGCATGTGTAACATATGTAGTTCGCTATTCTGGCAACGCATCTTTTCATCTAATGATTCGTAAAGCTTAGCCAAAGACAATAGGGCGGTATTCATAGCACTCAACGTGTTGTTTAAAGCTGGTGCTTCAGGAAAAGAGAACCTATTTTCTTTAAATGGCATCTGACTATCACGAATAAAATAAGGATGACTAGTATCAGGTTCTATGAACCTGGTACGTGTAGGTGTTGGGGCCACAAAAGATGTATTTGAGATTGATGATGGAGATTTGTCGAATAAGACCGGAGATTTATATAAATCAGGATTCTCAGTCTCAACTGGTGGGGTGGTATTTAGCTTTTGAGCATGGTCTATACACTCACTTGTATGGATGTGTGAGTGATCAGCCAATTGGATCAGATCACCCGTGTTTGAGCAAATATACAGTATATCAGGTGTTGCGGATTCATGAGGACTGGATGCTAAGATAGATGCTAATGTATCATCTCCAAATTCCCCAACCGCTGTCAATTTAGCATATTCAGTTCGTAGTAACTGCTGAGCTTCAACAGAGCATAAAGGTACAGGGGGGGGTGCATTCGGTTTAGCCGCTACAATAGTAACAGCTTGTGATGTGCATATTTCGCCTGATGTATAGGCTAATGCAATTGAGGCATCAGCTACTTCTGTTCTTGCTTGTTGAAGTTGAACACTAGTAATACTTGTTTTTGAGGCAATCACATCCATCTCTAAGTTAGTACTTAAGGGCACTGAATTTATTACAAACTCTTTAGAGACAGGAATTATGGGCGGCGAGACTCTGCACAGAACTGTAGTGTTAGGACAGACCAAGTGCTGAATAATGGCCGTCTCAAACACATTAGGGCAAATCATCTGATTGGCCATAGCTAGCTCTGGCGCCGAGGAAACAGTTATTGACGACAGAGTTTTTTCCATTTGTAAGGGCATTGCTGAAGTTTTTTCTGATCCCACAACATCTGTGATGCAATAGGAACGAATATCCACATTAAGAGAAGTGCTCGTTTCCTCTCTTTATTTTCTTTAATTCTTTTAGTGATCAAGGTCTTTTTAGGTAAAGGGGGCACTAGGTTATACGTATTAGCTACAGACTCAGGCATTCCCGCTTTTAGCGAGTTGATTTGACGTGACATAAAGAAAGATCGTATAATTCTTCAAATAAAAACACAGGTATATTATAAAGTTAAACCCAATAGGATCAGTCCTTCAAAAGCAGGAAAGCGTGTCCAGCAATGTGTTTGTCCGACAAGAATCCTCTGGCAACCCGGCGAGACACAACGAGACAGGAAAGCACTTAGCAATTCACTTGTGCAATTCGTAAAATGATTTTAACTTTCTCTTTTCGTAGTTTGCCACAAGAATCCCAACACAGTTAAATAAGATTGATACACAAAAATCACTTAAAAAATAAAGACAACTTTAACTAATAAATTAATTAATAATTAAAAAGAAAAGAAAAAAAAAAAAAAATAAACACTTGCCCTTCTCACACTCAGTCTTTACTTTTATAATGTAAGTTCTGGCATGCACGCCAAAGCCGCCAAACAGCATAACAGCGTCGCCCCAGCCCTTCAGTCCTCAGGGCTTACGCCACAAGGGCGTCGGGGGTGCGGTTTTATGCGTAGCTGAGTCAGAGGGTCAGAGGTAAGCAGTCCAGTTCCAAATCTGGTTAAAGCTGTAGGCGTCCTTTTCGCCTTTTGCAGCACGGCTTTCCCAAGATTGCAGGAGTGCAGAAAACAAATGGAAACAGATGGAAATGTTTCTCCAACTTTCTCCAACTTCACAGAAATGCTTTATTCAGCAGAGAAAGATGCCGCCACAGCTTAACAGCGTCGCCCCAGCCCTTCAGTCCTCAGGGCTTATGCCGCAAGAGCATCGGGGGTGCGGTTTTATGCGCAGCTGAGTCAGAGGGTCAGAGGTCAGCAGTCCAGTTCCAAATCTGGTAAAAGCTGTAGGCGTCCTTTTCGCCTTTTGCAGCACGGCTTTACCAAGATTGCAGGAGTGCAGAAAACAAATGGAAACAGATGGAAATGTTTCTCCAACTTTCTCCGACTTCACAGAAATGCTTTATTCAGCAGAGAAAGATGCCGCCACAGCTTAACAGCGTCGCCCCAGCCTTTCAGTCCTCAGGGCTTACGCCGCAAGGGCGTCAGGGGTGCGGTTGTATGCGCAGCTGAGTCAGAGGGTCAGAGCTCAGCAGTCCAGTTCCAAATCTGGTTAAAGCTGTAGGCGTCCTTTTCGCCTTTTGCAGCACGGCTTTACCAAGATTGCAGGCGTGCAGAAAACAAATGGAAACAGATGGAAATGTTTCTCCAACTTTCTCCGACTTCACAGAAATGCTTTATTCAGCAGAGAAAGATGCCGCCACAGCTTAACAGCGTCGCCCCAGCCCTTCAGTCCTCAGGGCTTACCATGGAGTAATGTAAAATCCAGAAGTACACTTGATTACATCTTTGTAAGCCCTTCAATGGCCACTTGGGTCACCGATATGAGGGTCAATAATAATGACTGGAGTAATCATGCTATACTAACCTTGACATTGAACTTCTTGATACAGTATGGTCGGACCAGACCTACTGGTGAAATGAGAACGAATCACGCCTCTTCAAATGTACGCTGGTCCGACTATAATATCAAGAAAGCAATGGAAGCCACGTTAGACATGACAAGTATGGGGCGTGATGAGCTTCTTGCAATGTACAGCAGCAAGATCGAAAAATGGATAGCATCCTTCTCATATAGGTATGCTACTATTAAAATAAATATGCAAGCCCCAGAAGTTAAACCATCTAAAGTTTTTGACATAGAAATAAGAGACACCAAAAGAGTATTAAGAGCAGAGCTCAAGAAGCTTCATAAAGTCTGCACCTCTTAGAATAGCTATCAGATCTCAACTAGGAAGCATAAGAACGCCTTCAGATCATGGCTTAGGCGGACGCGCTAAGCATCCAAATTATTCAAATGGCAAAAGACGGTTTAAGTATTATGCACAGGGAACTCCCGGTCTATATGGGGACTGCTGGGTAAGGCAAGGGATGATACTAGCAGTTCCCTCACTAACTCCATCGGTGCAGGACAATGGGAGGAATTCCTCAGAAGCCGTAATGCCCTTGCTCCTGGACAGACCCTGGAGACAGGAAACTGGAGTCGACCCCCACCTCCTTTTAAGGTGACAGTTGAGTCACTAACTGCCAGGATAAAAAAGCTCAAATCATCGAGAGCACCCGGGCCTAATGGCCTGGCAAATGTTATACTAAAAAGCAATCCGGAGTACTGGACAGAAGTCCTGAAAATATTGTTTGATAAGATCCTTAATGATGGGTGCATTCTGGAAGACAGCAATTCTTTATAAAAGGGGAGATCGGGCAGACCCATCTAATTATCGTCTCCTGTCCATGTTGGACTGCACAGGCAAATTATTTGCCACTTGCTTACTGCATGAATTACAAGCATGGGTGGACAGTGAGAATATTTTAGATCAATTTCAATGTGGGTTTAGGGGGTGGATACTCCACAGTGCATAACTTGGTATGCATTATTTATTGACTTCAAGGCGGCCTTTCACCTAGTGCCGAGAGAACTTTTGTAGTCCAAACTTGAGATCTTGGGCTGCCCCAAAGGGATACTACCTCAGATTATTACACCATAACACCTCGGTCTCTCTGAAGCTAGATTCCAAGGGGAACATGACTAGTAAGGTTCGGCAAACCCGTGCCGTAAAACAAGGCTGTGTTACAGCACCTTTATTATACAACCTGTTCGTCCACGACATACCGAAAGCACTAACAGCAGAACACAATTGTCCCCCTAAAATAGGCACAGCCTACTGCCAGGTCCCAGCGTATGCTGATGACTTAGTCATCATGGACCACACAATCAGTGGACTGCGCAGGTCAGCAGAGGCCCTATGGTTTTATGCACAAAGAAACAGCCTCTCAATCATTCTGGGTAAGACCCAGATGGTGGCTTTCACCAGCAACAAAGTAGCACGAGTGAGTATCAAAATCTACGAGTCAGTAATTCAATACAAACCCTATTATAGATACCTGGGCATAGAGATAGAGCCCAAGGGACAATATAATATGTGTAAACAAGCTCGGATCACTCGAGCGGGCCAAATCACTGCATTAATATATTGCTTTTCCACCTCACATTGCGGGTACACTATCTGGGCCGCACACCAGCTGTATCTGCAGGTGTTAGCACCCATGATCACCTATGGACTAGAAGCCTTACAGCTAATGGATGCCCTTGGGCCTGGTGCGCTCTATAAATAAAATAAATACAAATAATGGACCTTGTGTGGCTGCAGATACATGAGGGGAAACACTGGCAGAGGATACTAGGTATCCCGACATGTATACCCATGTCCATTCTTAGACTGGAATTGGGTCTCATCTCGTGGAAATCTCAGGTACTCAGAAAGAGGGCGGAACTGTACTTAAAAATGTCCTTGAATGCAGGTAACCCCTTGCTCACTGCTTTGCACAGCGAGATTAAAACGTCTTCCACATTTCCACTTATGAAAAAACACATGGACAGCTATTTGGACAAGATTGGTTGGACAACTAGGTTGTATGGGGACACAGCCAGTTCACTGCGGGCACTGGCAAAGAAGTCCGAACTGTGTGATTGGATTGACAATTTTGCTCATCTGGAAGATATGAAACGTTATAAGTTTGTTCCATACATGCGGTATACCTTTAAGAAATCATTGCCATACTTGTCTCTCTGCCCTTCACCACGTCTTAGAAGATTCATCCTTTTAATGAGGATCGACCAGCTGCCGGTATTGGCTATCACTGGGATTATGAACAATCTTCCTATATCAGAACTCTTCTGCCGACTCTGTATGAACAAATCTGAGTCTGAGTCTGGTGGTTTTGTCCATAGTGCCGATCATATGAGCAGTAATGACTTCTGGTTTAGGGTGGCTAACACAATCGGCATGAAACTTCATATTGCAATGTATGACATATGGTTAATTGTTGAGAGCCTGCTAGGTATAACTATATAGGTGTAATGCTTTGTGGGAAAACTTCATGTGTAAGAAGGAGTGTCAGAGCGACAACGTATTATTTATGAATTGATAAGTGTCTACACTTGTAATCTTTCCTTTTAGAATGCATAATTGCTAAGGATAGAAATTGAAAGTGGGTGTATAAAGATGAAAGCTTGTGCATTGTGTATATAGTATGTAGATCTGCATTTGTTTTTTATTCTTAGTATTTTTCTAATTGACCTAATACAACATTTCCTGCCCTTATGGTAAGGAAGATGTGACTTGTGACTTCAGGAGGGATGAGGTGATTTTCCAGGTCCCTGAGGGCTGCCTTTCCCACCTGAAGACACCAGTCCAAATCAGCACTCTGACCAGGGACTTCTCCACCCAGCTGGAGGAGGCTGCTGAGATAGCAAAACCAGAAGACTTTCCGGGCTTCAGGCAGATGGTTGAAGAGAGAGTCAACCTAGCTGATGCCTGTGAGACTCTGGAGCAGAAGCAAAAATTGAAACAAGTTTTCTTGGATTTTCAAGATCTCTTTGCGGTGGACTCATATGACTGTGGTTGCACCGACATCCACACAACAACAAACCCCACAGACCCTGGCATGACTCCAGTGTTTGTGAAGCAATATAGCTTGCCTCTCGCATCAATGGAGTCCCTTATTGAAATAATTAAGAACCTTGAGTCCCGTGGGATGATCCGTCCGGTCCACAGCACCTTCAATAATCTGTTGCTGGGGATTTTGAAGCCAAACGGCCAGTGGAGACTATGCGCCGACCTTAGGGAGCTCAACAAACGGGTCCATACTTCCCGATGGCCTCTTCCCTACGTTGACCAAGGGCTGGCCCAGATCCAGGAGTCACAGGTATTGACTGCAATAGACCTGACCAATGGGTACTGGACTGTACCTGTCAGTAGGGAGGTCCAATACAAGCTGGCTTTCACCTTTGGGGGGCAGCAGTACACATGGACCCGGACTCCCTTCGGATACATCAACTCCGGCAATTAATTCAACATTTTTCTACATAAGACCATGCCCGACCTGGGTGAAAGGGGTAGCCTGGCCTATGTAGATGATGTTCTCATCAAGAGCTCGACTGTGGAGGGACACATAGCGGAGATCCGTTATGTTCTAACACAGTTGAGGGCTGCCAAAGCAAAACTCTCCTTTCAAAAGGCACAGTGGTGTAGAACCCGTGTCAATTTCTTGGGGCATGAGTTTACTCCTCAGGATCTCTGTCCCCAGGAAAAGAAAGTGGAAGCACTCCAGAAATTGAAAGACCCCACAAGTCTGCGGGAACTAAGAAGCCTCCTTGGACTGACTAGTTATAGTAGAAAGTTCATTGAGGACTATGCAGAGATCACAAGACCCCTGATCGATCTTTTGAAGGGGGGTCAAGTGGGAGTGGGGTCCAGAACAAGCCATGGAAGTAAGACTATTCAAAAGAAGCCTCTCACAGGTGCCTTGCCTAGCTTACCCTGTCAATAAAAAGGAGTTCTTCTTGTCAATAAAGTAATCTCCTATGCGAGTAAAAGTTTATCCTCTGTGGAGGAAAAAATCAACGATTGTGAGAAGGCACTCCTGGCAACGGTGTGGGCATTGAAGAATTACCGCCCGTTTAGCCAGGGGGAACACATCATGGTGGAGACTCCACACCAGCCTCTGCAATATCTCCAAAGTGACAGAATCTGGGCCGGAAATGTGAGTAATACTCGAATTACTTCCTGGATTCTGTCAATGGAAGGCTTTCCTGTGGAGGTCAGATATGGCCAAAACAAGAAGAGTCCCCTCGCGCAAGGTCTGGCTGACTTGCATGATTGTGCCAGAGAAAACTGTCTCGAGGACGAAAGTCTTAAAATCAAGGACAACATGGAGGCAGACCTCAATTCCCCACACAAAGTCTTTGAAGAAGACAAGTGTGAGGGAATGCCAACTGTCTATGTGGATGGATGCTCTTACCATGTTGACAACAACGGGGAAAAAGAACTTGTGGCCGGCGTAGGGAATGCATGGGTGAATGAGACCCCAGAACCCTCCAATGGGTACAAGATTGGTCCCGAAGTAGTCAAGTGGCAGAGTTGATGGCTGTGCATCAAGCCATCCTCACTGCTGTCCAACATCAACTCCACGAACTGGTCATAATCACAGATTCGGATTATGTACGGAACAGGTTCGTGGAGCACCTGGTTAACTGGAAAACCAGAGGCATGCTATGTGCTAACAACAAACCCTTGAAACATGGGAAATTAATCCAAAATATTGATGATCTGGTCACCTCGAATGTGATGACCATCTACTGGAAAAACATCAAGGATCATTCCAAAGTAGAGGGACCAGACAAAACTGGAAATTACCTAACTGATCAGCTGGCCAAAACCGGAGCCATCCAAGGGGATCTACTTGAGATCGAGTTCCTGGTGGGGGAAATCCAGGTCACTGCTATCACTAGGTCCCAGACAAATGTTCATGATGAACTCTCAACTGCACAATGGAGTACGGAGATCCCGGATGCTGATTTGATTACGGCTCAAAAAGGGGATCCAATAATTGTTAAGTTTTATCAACACATTGAGGACCCTGAGAACTTTCCCCTGACAGATACCAATTACATTGGGAAAGAGGACCTCAGAGTGTTGATGAAATGTCCAAAAATGTTCTGAATCCAAGACGGTTTGTTGGTAAGGAAATCCCTAGCTGGCCATGATCAGTGGGTGGTCCCTACCTCATTCCGAAGCCTAATGTTAAGTCACGCCCATGATGCGCCCACAGCCCGTCATCGGGGGTTCATACAACACTTAAAGTCTTAGGAGAGGTTGCATACTAGCCACACATGGGGCAGGACCTCGACCAATACTTGAAGGGGTGTCTTGTGTGTGCATAATTTCAGCCAACATCCCTCACACACCATGCGCCTCTCCAAAAGAGGGGGATGACACTGCCTTGGTCAGATTTACAAGTTGATTATATTGGGCCCGTGATTCGCTCCTCTAGGGGGAAAAAGTACATGTTGACCGTGACATGCTTGTTTACTAAATGGGTGGAATGTCTCCCAGCCCCAAATTGCAAGGCAGAAACAGCAGCTGCCCTGATGATCAACCACATCTTCTCGCGTTTTGGACTACCCAAAAGGATCGAGTCAGACCGAGGTAGCCACTTGACTAGCGAAGTAATAACAAAGATGTGGGAGATACTTGGGGTCAAAAGGAAATTACACATTGCCTACCGGCCAGCCTCTAATGGTGCAGTAGAAAGATACAACAAGACAATTGTGAGCATATTAAAAAAGTTTGTGGCAGATTCTGGGCCAAGTTGGGATATTCGATTACCTCTTGTCCTAATGTCAAAAGATATATAAAGGGTACCTGGCGGAGCCCTGATCTGCCCAGGAAGGTTCCTGTATATTAAGTACTAGAAACAGGGTGGGAGATACGTAGCAAGCTATCTGGTTTGGAAACTATTTTATTTTGTCTCCAAAACAATTTTGCACAGATAATACAGTTAAATGTTTACATGACTTTCGATAAGCACGAAAGTGTACGGACAGATATTTGTTTAAACACAGGAAATACAGGTAAGTATCGACCTCTCTATTAATGAGGTACAATTTCCGAAGTGATGCACAAATACAAAATACAGGCAAGTGAGAACAAAGGATTTTACAAGGTGCTGCCCAGGACTATAATAGGTCCGGGGATGCTGAACAGGACGGTGTACACAACACTATCTACAAACACATAAACAATGGGGTTGTGTCATGGATCATCGACAGTGGAGTGTTTCGGCCATGTGGGGCTGGGTAAGAGCCCAGAGTTGTAGTGGCCTCCATCAGGATGAAAGTTGATCGTGAGACTGTCCGTGTGGGTAATCGTCTGCTGTGGTTGCAGCGGGGACGCTGTGCTTAAAGTCCTAGGGAAATGCTGGACTATGAAGAATCCATGCCCAGGGGTTACATGGGCTGACTCAGAGATAATTCGGGTCCTGCAGGCGGGAAGATTAGGCCTGGAACGTCTAGGAGCTACCAGAGTGAGCCATTCCTAATCGTGCAGATCGCGATCCAAAACTTAAAAAAGCCAGAAAAAGAAGAATGAAAAATGAAACTCACCGGCGTCTTGTCCTAATGGCCATCAGATCTACCCCTTCATCTGCAACTAAAATGTCACCGTTTGAGGTGATGACTGGTCACAGGATGGTGCTTCCCCAACATCTGCTCTACGGAACCCAAGAGCAGACATTGATCAATGCCTCCACAACTCATGAGTATGTTGAAAATCTAAGAAAACACCTTCAACATGCTTTTGCTTATGCTCAGCGGAATCTAGAAAGATCTGCAGATAGCATGAAGACCCACTATGACTTAAAGACTACTAGAAAAGAATACCATGTAGGAGACCGGGTCTACTTATACAATTTCCAAAGGAACCAGGCCAAACAGCGAAAATGTTTGCCTACCTGGAGGGGTCCTTTTGAAATTATAGACAAAATCTCACCAGTCGCCTACAAAATCCGCATCCCCAAAGGCAGTTTGGCAGAGGGGGAAGATAAGTGGGTGCATATTAACCAACTAAAGTGTTGCCATCCTAGGTACACTCTGCAGCAACTGGAGGAGTCTTCTGGAACCCCAGAAGAGGTCACTCCAGCTCCCTAGAATTCCCACTATAAAAATTATTCCATCTATATAGTCAATAAATTGCCAATAGAAAAATGTGTCCTGATTTGTCAAAATGTATGTGTCTGCCCCACTACATTAATAGTGGTGGGGAAATGTCTACAAATATGTTTTTGCTTTGTCATCCTGGACTTGGAAACCATAGAGATTAAAACCAAGGAGGTCCACCGGGGACCGGAAGGAAAGATCCAAGGGGCCAGGGGTATTGCTTCATACCGACATCAGGACTGGGCGAGGAACTGGTCTATCCACCCCTGATGGAAGAAAAGATGATGAACTTTGCCATTTTTGGAACCAAAAGAAATGAGACTGATCATCACAGTCTTGCGACTTCCCATTGATGGACGATCAATGCCAAATCGCAATGTGGGGCTTGTGCGATGTTCTGACCCACTAGGCTCTGCCCTGCAACATCACTGTGTACTGCTTTCATCAGAAACAACAGGATGGCCGCCAAAACCTCTATGCGGTAAAAATCTCTGAGAAGTGTTCAGGGAAACCTGAAAAATAGGCCGCCAATCCATTTTGCCTGTGTCAGTGGTGGAACCGGAGACCACACTACCAAAACCTGTCATTGGGCTGCCAGCAGAGTGAAATGAAACTACTTGAAAAAGCAGTGCTACATTCCAAGGAAAACCAAGAAGGGCTTTAAAATTCGTTTTTCCTTGGCTGTTGGAAGTTCAAAATTATGGTTCCCAAACACCAGAAAAGATCCAACATCCTTGTTGGGTGTTAAACATCACTTTATTTAAAGAATCCACCTAAGCACAATTTCAGGAGAAGCACATTTCATCACAAGAAAATCCACATTCAAAAAGGTGCTTGCCTGGAAAAATCTGTCAGATATGGGCGCAATACCGCCGCTCGCCTGTGTCAGAGCTGTCATTTACTTATACTGTTAGTTAAACTTGTACATTAAGATCAAATTGTGGAAAAGAAGAGACTTGCCATCAAAAGCAATATAGGTTGCTACAATTCAATCTCTATGTTAGAAAAATACTGGAAATTATGAGATCTGTGGGTATATTTGTTGAAAATGTAAGTTTATTTAGAAAAGACAATTTTAAACAAGGGGTTTTAAAAGTGAACTAATGTTAGCCACAGTACTTCAAAGGCACATTCCACAGTTTGCCCCAAACAAAGGCATCTTCCCCCTTCTCCCTGCTCAGGAAATGTCATTGAGTTGTTAATGGAGGTGGGAGGAGATTTTGGCCTGTTGCTCTGAGGAGAGACAAAAGACTCCCTTGATTGAAAAGATATGCAGATTCAACTGTCAACAGAAAACAACTACCAGCAGGAAGAGAGCCTGGGGGTGCTCTGGACCCAGCCAAACCTTGGGGGCGGGACCAGACAGATATGTGTATCTTGACCCACAAGAAAATATCTTTTTGAAAAAGACTCACAGAGAACTGTGCAAAATGTGTAAACATCTGTAAATATAGTGTTGTTAAAATGAAATTTCTGCTCACAGTTTGAAACTACTCTGAACTCGGTGCGATGTTCAGAGACAGGACTACCAAAATGTTGATGTTGCAGCAATTGTGACAATGCTAGAAATATGAAACTTCACAGGATTATGCCCAGATGTCATGCGCATGTATGGGGAAAAATGTGGACAGATCTGACACTGGGTATCCCACCAAGTGCGCGAAAAAGTGTCAATTTTGAACCAAAGCTCGCACTAAAATGAGACTCGGACGGATACGTGCTCTATTAAATCTTTGATGTATATATGTATTGCTAGCAAGTTGGTGATATTGTAAATATGATTTGTGTGAAAAATAGATATACTGTACAGAAACAAAGGGGAGGTACTCCCTGGATTATAAAATGCAGCATCACCATGACACTAGATTTCCTTCTCAAATCAGGAGAGGGGAAATACTCTAACCAATAGGATTCCTAGAGGGTGCGCTTAGTATAATGTAGCTTACCCACCCCTTTGGGAAATACATAAATAGGGACAGTTTAGGACCTAGAGACAGACACATATTCACCCATCAACGGACTTACTGGCGAAGCACTCTGCAGGAGAACCCAGATCCAAGACACCAGAAGTTTGAAAGCAGAGAGGCCCAACTCCAAAGCTGAACCCTTCTCAGCTTGATTTAAATGTAAGGGTACCTGGCAAAGCCCTGAAAGACCTAGGTAGGTAAACTTGAATGAACAAAACACAATTTTTTCATGTGGATCATACTCATTTGTATTGTTTCTTCAGAATACCCCTTGGTACTCTATCTCAAGATTATTAAAATATACCATTGTGAAATAATGTATATGTAGTCACATGTATACATTCTGAGATTTGGGAGTAGAGGGACCTCTCACCCTTCTCAGCTTGGCCTTTAAAATCTTGAAACCTGATTTTAACCCCAGACTTCCAAGGGAAACCCCACAAAAAGAGGTAGTGTCTCTCCCAGGGGTTATTCATCCAAGAACAGGTCATTGGGCTTTGTTTGTGCTGGTAGAGAGATTCCCAGACCTCCCTTTGTTTTGCATAAATTATCATTGCGTCCCACCCTACGTTACCACGAGACGTGGACCCCTTGGTCATTGTTCTTAGAGAGGCACAGCTTCACCTCACTGATGATGCCCAACAAGGCTAAAACATGTGTATGGGGTTGCTGTTGGTACTCTTGTTCAGAGGAGAATTGCCTAGCATTTCGGTTCTGGACTGGCCCTGGGCAGGAAAAAGACTGATATGTGGGGAGATTTCTTCTCTGTGAAAGGGACAGTGAGCTAAAGACTTGGTAGAGTCTCTCCCAGGGGCTATTCACCCAAGAACAGGTCATTGGGCTGTGTTCATGCTGGTAGAGAGATTCCCAGACCTCCCTTTGTTTTGCATAAATTAACTTTGTGTCCCACCCTAAGTTACCAGGGCGATCCAGACGTAGACCCCTTGCTCACTGTTCTTAGAGAGGCACAGCTTCACCTCACTGATGATGCCCAACAAGGCTGAAACACGTATATGGGGTTGCTGTTGGTACTCTTGTTCAGAGGAGAATTGCCTACCATTTTGGTGCTGGACTGCCCCTGGGCAGGACAAAGACTGATATGTGGGGACATTTCTTCTCTGTGAAAAGAACAGTGAGCTAAAGACTTGGTAGAGTCTCTCCCAGGGGTTATTCACCCAAGAACAGGTCATTGGGCTGTGTTCGTGCTGGTAGAGAGATTCCCAGACCCCCCTTTGTTTAACATTCACCTCTGCAAAATGTCTCCCGCACATTTATTGCTTTGAGTCCCTATCACCCAGAAGCCCAACAGCAAAACAACTGCATCCCTCAAATCTCTTAACAGGATGTGCTAGCTGAGAATTGCACTGTCCCTGTGCACGCGTTTAGCCCTACCCATCATGTCCTATTATCCACTTCCCTAAATTGTACCCAGGATGGATCCCGGCACCTAGTGAAGTTCCGTTATCATTAGGTTATTTATTATTAGGGAATTTATTAAGCGCGGACCTCACTTCAGGAAGCAATGGAGCGCTTTGCAATTTTAGTGTCAAGCCCAAGGGAGTTCCACACAACTCCTTCCTGACCACAGAAGCCGAATGAAAGTCGACTATCCCACCTTGGTTGGCACGTGTTCCTGATTGTCAATAACAGGTGACCACGAGACAGCCAATTGGTTAGGGAGAATTTGTGGATAGGGAGGGGAGTTAGGAAAACCAGAAAGAGAGTTCGTAAATCGTGTTGGATAGGTGAGGGGCTTTAGGGGAAAACACTATTCACACTGCACTTATACATACACCCCATACCTACCTAAGGCGCAATGACAGCTTGAAACATAGACCTGTCTTCCATTTCAACAACACCTGCTGAATATTACACCCTTGCCCTTCCTTCAAGGACACCTGAAACTTGACGTGTACTCCCTTTCTTACTTAATGGTTCCTGAGCCTCTAGAGAACATGATGGTTCCAGAGGTTTAACACAAACAAGTAACAACAATGTCGAGAGACAGATGAAAGCATCATCCATGGGCTCGTCCCCTCCCCCTGCGTCTATATTTCAGAAATGAGCACAGCATGTCAGTCCAGGCACTGCCCTCCTCCAGTGCCATACTGCAGACATGAAAGGCATTATTCACTAAGACGCTCCTATCGGCCTTACCCCAAAAAGATCAAAGAAGAGATGAGCCTACAAGATCTGACATACATGGACATGCTGTAGCCAAAGAATGACGAAGTCAAGTGATGTCATCCCACTTCTGACACAGGCAGACGCGCAAGACACGAAGCACATATACATTCATCACGAAGGCACACAAACATTACCTCAACCTGCATTTATACATTAAGAACATAAATTGCACTCAATAGACACTAGGAAACAAATACTTGAATATGACCGATGTAACGCAAGATGCATGAGAACACATATAATGCTTGCTTAATGCAGAAATGAGAAAATAATAAGTCAACATCTTGGATACAATGGATGGCGCTGCCATGGTCAATTGAATGGGAGAGTTTGAAGGAGCATCGAACCTCAGGGAAAACAGACCCACTGAATTAACTAAAAGCATGGAGATGAACAAACAAAACAGTAGCTGCACAGCATGCCAAGGTTATTGAAGAAAAGGGAGGTTTGGACTTCACACTGAGGAACGTATAAGATAAACATTTCCCAAGCACAAAACATATTTATCTTAGATTAAATAAAGAAACAGACAGACTCCTAGGACCAGGTGCTCATTAATTAAGAATAATACTGGGAGAGAAGTAGCCCAAACAAGTCTCCAGTGGACAGAAACGGTAACGACACACTTATTGAAATAGGCTAAAACCCAGGTAAAAGCCGGACTTAAAACATTAAAAACGTGGCCCCCTCACACGGGACTTGCAGTTGGAGAACAAAGGCTATTGATTAGCTCCAGACACACAGAAGTCAAGATCTTCACTCCTTCTGAATTATCAGAATAAAAGATACAAGAAAGAACCCAATTCAAAGCTGTATCCCTAGCTCGTGGCACCGGAAATCAGAGATGGTGGGTTATAATTGGGAAAGACAGCACCTGGATGTCATCCTCCTGCTATGAAATGTAACCAATACTAACCAATCATTGCTCTCAAAAGGGTGTTGTTTTGAAACTGTTGCACTAACCAATCAAGTAGTGTATAAATTACATGTATCCACTATTATCAGTTTAGGGGTGGTTTCACATGGAGCCATCAGATATTGTAAAACCAATCAGCATGCTGACTCGTATAGATTATATACTTATATGATACAACTAACCCAATCCCACCTTCCCGTAGGTTTTACTAACCCATATAACGTAATGGCATTCGTTGGAAGTGACACATTTTTGCTTTTCGAACATTGTTTTGCATTATGAAAAGAGAGAGCTTTGAGACTTGTGCGCTTTACTTCTTCCCCTGTTCTGCAATTGTTGAATAAAACAGGCTTCTGGCACTTATTCTGACTCGTCTGTGTTTGGGCTCCGGGTTTCCTGGCCTACCTGGTCTGCGTGGGGTGGAATCTGCGGCCTCTTCATTGCAATAGGAAAAGCATTTTTAGCAATCACATTTGCGTCCCTCTGGACAGGATGTGTTGACACAGGACAGCATGAATAAACATAGAGCTTAAGCACATGTAAGTGTTAGTTGCGTAAAGTTCTAAGCACAGCAAAGGCTTTTTCACAGCTGCCCTCCAGTCATGTTGACTTCACACAATTACTGTGGAATTAGAATTCAGACATCCAGAAATTGTACAAGAACTTATCTGTTGCCTGGGGAGCCTTCCCAGGACCTCCCTAGGCTGTGTAGAGTGAGCAAGGTTCACAGTGTTGCTACCAGCGACCAGGTTGTATGTTGCTCTGCTTCCGGGTGCGAAAGTGGAGAAGGACGCCCGCAGCACTTCCACGTGTGGCGGACCCAGCGGCCAGTAATAGGGCAGCCAGCTGCATGCAGCACTACCCAGTGCTTTAAGTGGGGTAAGAAATTGAGGGGGGGCCCTCGTTTGGGGGCGTGGCATCCGCTGTGGGTGTGGCCTAAAAGTGCACAAATCATAGTAGGGTGCGCAAACAAATATACAAATGTCTTTGAGCATTTATATATTTGTGTGCGTACCTTACTATGGTTTGTGTATTTTTCAAGCCTTCTTTTATAAACATAGCAATGTTACATATTTCTATGTTTATAAAAGGTGGCTTGAAAGTGTACAAACCATAGTTTGTTAGCACACTTGTGTGCTTACCTTACTATGGTTTGTGTACTTTTCAAGCCACCTTTTATAAACATAGACATTTGTAACATATTTCTATGTGCATAAAAGATGGCTTGAAACGTACAAGCCATCTTTTATAAAGCGTTGAGGATGGACAAAACCCAAGGTGGCTTTGTCCGTCGACAAAGCTTAATAAAAGATGCCTTGAACTGTGTACGTTTCAAGCCGTCTGTTATAAACATAGAAATATTTCTACGTTTATAAAAGATGGCTTGAAACGTACACATTTCAAGGCATCTTTTATAAAGATTTGCCGATGGAGAAAGGCGCCTCGGGCTCTGTAATCTCTGCTCTGAGCAGAGATCACAGAGCCCGAGGCGTCTTTCACCCTCTGCGAACCTGCGGGCTCCGTGATCTAATCTGCATATTAGATCATGGAGCCCGCAGGTTCACAGAAGGTCAGTGACCTGGCGAGGGCAAACAAAGGAACTGTAACTTCCCTGATGACCCCTCAGATGGGGGGTCATCAGGGAAGTTACAGTGACTGACAGAAGTGCCAGCCAGCCTCAGCGATGCTGTGGCTGGCTGGCACTTCTGTCCACTTGCCTAACGTTACACTGGCGGGCGCATCTCCCGTCGCGGCTGCGGCCGTGGCGGGATAATGCGTCCTGCCATGGCGTGGTGGGACGGGGGGGGCCCCGGCAGGGCCCCGGCTCAGCCCCACTTTTTGGAGACTGGCGGGGCCCGGCCCCGGCAGGCCCCGGCCCACTTAAAGCACTGGCACTACCACGTGCGGCGGTCCCAGCGGTCAGCAAATGGACCACCGCCTCCATCCTTGTCTCCTGCTACCTCCCGTTTTCCTGCTGTGACGCTCCAGATACCCGGCCAGTGCTTGTGTCCATAGAAAAATCACCAGTACCGGCCGGGTTGAAACTTAAGAAGGCCTCTGCCTGGTGATGGCGGTCATGTGCAACGCCTATACCAATCCACAGAAACATGGGAATTGTGGTCCAAAAGCTGTCTGGTGTCCCAACGCACCTCATCTACAGGGCTTATTAGCCTGTGTGTTGTGAATCCAGCCACATAAACCAACATGCGACACCCTAGCTCCCCACTTCCTCACAATTAGGAGGAAGAACATGGTTAGGAAAGCAGAAAAACATGGGCGTGAGGATCTAACAGGAGGGGAAGGAGAGCAATTTGTCAGAATCGGATCTACAAGCAACCACGGGAGGAAGCAGTCGGGATCCGATCGCGTGCTTTGCTTAAGCTTATAAGTGAAGCCGACTCATGTTCTAAATAGTAAATATATAATCCCACATCTTTGTCCCTTTTCGTCCTGTTTATCCTCTCTGCAGCACCACAGAGTGCTCCCCTTTGATGTGAGCTGTAGCAAGGGCGTGTGGGCCTGACGGGGAACTCTTTTAAGACTTCTTTTTGGGGAGTCTTTAATGATGATGGCCATTGATCGTCTCATATTAGGATACTTCATTAGACGTGAACAAAGCAATGCACAGCAGGGGCCTCCAACCTGCGCACTGTGGTATTTCCATACTGTGGCTGGTGGTGCATGCTGGCTTTGCAGAGAACATGAGTTCATCCACTGAGGCTAGAAAATGAGGCTCAATGATAGAAACGTAGTGTGCTACAGTGTAAACCAGCCATGTTCGAGTCCCCCTCCAGATGCGATTCAAGCCTTCATCTCATTCCCGATGGAAGGAGCGTGAAGGCTCTGCTACCAGGCCAAGGAGTGGCTGTTATGTGATTGGTCTGATCATGATGTTTAGAAAGTAATATTTGTGATTTTTTTTTTTATTAAACAAGCCTGGGAATGATTGGTTAGATATTTTATCAATATCCTCTTGGTATTTGCACTGATGATAACTCAAAGAAAGCTGTACCTGGTGAAGCTTGAAAGCTGAAAGAAAACTAAGTGGGCAGCTTATTCCATAGCACAAAAGGTCAAAGTGCAACAACATCATGTCTGGTAATGGCAGGTCTTCTTCCAGGTTCAGTGGGTGGCCCTCTGGTCTCTAGTTGAACCTGCTAAGCTGGTATGTACCATCAGCCACTCTATGGATCCGAGGTCTGAAATGTCGCTGTAATAAGTTTGGGGGGGGCTCCCAATCTAACCCACCCTCCCCCATGTATGTTGCTTTCTCTCCATGCGTTTGAAGTCCTAAGTCTCCCAAAGACCAATGGGGAATCGCTGCTAGGCTCACAAGTTGATGTGATCATGGCATTTACAGAGCATGCACAGCACACTAAACATGACTTGCTTCGGATGTACATATCAGCTGTACACAGCATTGTGCGTTGTATGCGGCGGAGTCAGCTTGCGTTACATTGCATCCTTTAACTTCCCTGCACTTGCGATTTGAGGAAGTGTTTCCTGCGCGCACCAGTGACTTTGTGCTCTTGCTTCTTTGAAAATGAAGGCCTGCGGCTGTGATACTTGTTTTGAAAACCTAACAGAGAATCTGAAAAACATCTATAGAATGGCTCCCTACACAAGTCAAAAGTGGAACTTATTTGGGGCTAATTAAGAGATTTGTACAGGTTTTCTGCTCTACGTAAGAACCCTAAAGGGGGTGATTGTGTGCATGTACATGCTTGTCATTGACATGTAAAATGACCAACACATGATGTGCCTTTTGTCCCAATTTGAGACCAGGTCTCCCCTCTATCCACCTGTGCTTCATATATATGTGTTCCCTTTGCCCATATGATTAAAGGGAAACTAACTGCACGCCACCCCCCCCCCCTCGCCCCCCCACTTCCTCCACAGTGTGATGCTAGACAGAAAACGTTCTCCTGTGAACAAGGTTTGTCAAAAGCCGAGGGATGGATGGGGATGTGTTAAAACTCATCTGCGCTTCAAGTCATAGTCTTGGACTGGTAAGTGGATATATCATGTGCCTTCCACTAGGGCACAATCATGAGAGTTGGGTTCGAATGCCACTGCCGCCAACACCTTGTTGGAACCGGGATAGTATCTAGTTACAGAAATGCAGAATTGAAATTAACAGAATTCTTTAATAAACTGAGTGCGACACTTCTCAAAAATGATAATGGTGTCGTGGGCATCACAGCTCCAACTAATCCTGTGCCTTGGATGCCCAAGCAGAAAAGTCGAGGAAAGGCTGCCCTGCGCTTTATTTACTATGTTTCTAAACCCTTGGCCTTCCAACTCTGATGACAGCTATTTATTTATTTAACCAAATGGTTCATCTCCAATGGCCTGTTTTATTGACTTTTTTTATTTTATGCGTTTCCTTTGATTTATTTATTTATTTATTTTAGTGTACTGGTTATAGAACGCGCCTAATACCGTGCCTGAGTTCGGTTTCTAAGTGCGGATCCGCAGCGCATTGCCCCTGTGCATCCCTCTGTTCATTTTGTTTCTTCTATAACAAATATCAAGGGGCCGAAGCTTCAAACACAAACGGTATATGGTGTGCTTTGTGTACAGTTGTACAGTGCTACTTGATTGTCACTTTGTGTGGTATCCAGTTGTTTCTCTTTGATATCCGCCACCTCTTTTGAGTTTCACCAAATACTAATATTTTTCTGTAGGACAGCAGGATTAAAATAAACCACCTGCTTTAATTTGCTATACTTTAATGGTGTCAAAGACATCCTAAAAATGCTAATGTAAGAGCTGACTTTTTAAGTGCTGTCATACTTTGACACCTAAGGAAAGAGTCTTTAATCCTTTTCATTTCTCCAATTCAATTTTGCATTTGTGGTGTGGCGGGTAAAGGCCCCCCTTTGATTTATTGATTTTAACTTTTTGCAGGTGGACTCCTACTACTTTTGGACTCATCTAAGGTGTTATCAAATTTTCACTCGGATAATTTGTGTATCCACAGCTGGAACACTTCAAAAGGCCCTGATTCAGACACCAAGCCGTGATAGCTGTGCATTATATGATAGTCAAGGAGTAAATGAACGTATAGACTTTTATGTGACGTGTGTAAACCAGCTGCTCAGTTTAAGGAGTCCGCACTTGCCTCTGGCTGCTTGGAACCCTGGTAAAAGCGTTCATATAAACCCCTCTGCACATTACAGAATGAGTACATGAACACACACATTCACAGTAACGCAGTAATGCAGGGGTGTTGAGTGTACAGAGCACTATTTTGTCTGAGGTCCCGTAGTGCCCAGAACTTGCAAGGCTATCTCCTTAAAGGGCATCATTTAGGGTTTCCGTCAGGGGGGTTGGGCAAACGTGGAACACCTCATCCATTATGGACAAGCGAGTCAGCTGTATGGGCAAATCTTAACCGGTCGGCCCTGCTTCCAATCTATTCCTGTAAACGAATGTTCAAAGACGCCAAACTCCAGAGGTATGCAGGTCTTCACACGAAATGCCTTGGGAAACCTGTTTTTAACTACCCTTTCTTGTTTAAATGCCAACGGTAAAATTCCGATCACATTACGCCCCTTGAGCCATCAATCATGGTGTGAAAGGATGCGGATCCACCACTCCACTGTGGAGTGGTGGATTCGGAGATTGGCACACCAGTCCAGTCTGTAACTCCACTTTCTCCTCTGCATCCGCATACATTCTAATTATTCTCTCCCAGAGAGAGAGAGAGAGAGAGAGAGAGAGAGAGAGAGAGTGTGTGTGCGTGTGTGCGTGTGTGAGAGAGAGAGAGTGTGAAAGTGCAAAAGGGGCTTGCATGTATACCAGGGGTCTCCAACCTTGTGCTTCCCGAATGACATGAACTGCAACTCCCATCAGCCCTAGCCAACATAGTCAATGGTGAGGATCCCTGGGTGTTGCAGTCATAAACATCTGGAGAGTAGCAGGTTGCAGACCTCTGATTCTAATTCAGGGTTGAAAACTACATTCACTTTATTTATGAATTCATTTCGAATTTCCATTTCCATCAAATAACTGGCCTGGATCCTTCAAATATAACTGAAATGTTCTATGCTGACTGCACAAGTGGCCCTGATGCCAGTGTCATTCCAACTGCTGTGCCTCTTGCTTCTGTCTTGGTTGCCCCTGGAAGATCTCAGAATCGTCACTACTTGCCTGCGGCCATCTTGGAGAAGGTTTGACAACTCTTGATCCCTTGGGAGGAAATCCTTGCCTTGCAAAGTTCGTGCCATAACTCTAGGCTACATAGTCAATGAGTATCGCATTTCCATTTTTAGGCACGCGTGTAGAGTTCTGTGTCTCTGCAGTACATGCATGATCCACATTTTAACCGGGAAACTATGTTTGTGATTGGCACCTTCTAAAACAATAAATAAACTGAAGTCGGTGATGCATGCGCCTCACTACTAACAGTGGTGGGCAGAACACACAATTGGGCTGATGGTTCCATATCCCCTATGGTGAGAATTTACATAATGACAGCCTAATGATTTTGTTGTCTGCGGATCTGGCCACCATCATCACACATGAACCAGGCTGGTTCCATCCCAAGGTTTATCTGGAAAATGTCACAAGAAACACATGAAGACAGGAACATATCTTTAGAAACAGACTATAAATTGCATTGCTGTGTACTCAGATTGACCTGGGAGAACCGTGGTTGACCGGCCTGCAGGAAACTCAGTGGACTTCCAATGGGGCGTCTCCACCTTGGGCCTCTTTGGTTTGGATAGTCTTGTTTTCTGCTCCTTTTACCCTCTCTCAATGCTCTCCACCCCTTCCTTCATTGACCCCTAATCCCTACATCCCTTTGAAGAAGAGAATGTTATACAACTTCGAGTATGTTTTTCCTCAAGAGTAACACATATTTTGTGGCCGTTTTTTCTTACGTTGAATTACTTTTGAATCCCTATTTAATGATAAAAGTGCTTGGAAGTAAACTATTTGGACCCATTATTCCAAAGGTTTCTTGGATGGAGAACCGGGGTGGGGTTGGGACTCTTTCCATGGAGCAACATAGGGCCACTTCTGAAACACATTTCAGGGCCACCCCTGTCTCGCACTGTATGAGTTACGACCTTGAGAAGAGGCGAGAGGTCAATCCTTCTGCATTGACCGACATCTTCTAGGCCATGCCCCGCCCTGCTACCCCCAAGGTAATGTGCAGCACCAACCACGTCTCCCACATCTACTGTTTGAGCATTTGGTCCCCATGACGTTTAACACTACTTGCTGTCCGAGGCGACCAGCTACTGTAGAACAAGCGAAGGGGGGGGGGAAGAAATGTGTCAGCTTGTCAGTTCTTCTTGCCAATTGTGCATGCACAGTCTTCCAGGGGTTTGCGCACCAACATGGACTGCCAGTGGCAATACAACAACAGTGACATTTGTGTACAGCCTTATGGCTTGCAGCTGCCACATGCTGATGCTTCCTTACTTCTAATGCCCTTTTTATACTTTAGACCTTCTGCTTCATGATCCACTTGGGATTACTACTCAAGAAGCTCAACTCTCATAGGCCCCTATTTATCTTGACCAGACAAACTGCCTTTCTCTCTGGAGTATCGTTTATTTCCCATCACTTCGCTCTACAAGCTGGCCGTAGGTTTAGCCAGAGTGCGGCACAAAAGATCCAGGTTTTAAGGGAAGTTTGATTTTTAAGTACTGTATTGGTGTCTATCCTCAAACCCAAAGCCTTGTACCTGTGCCCAACAGACTCTCGAAAAAGGTATACTCTTGGGCTACAAGTCTGTGCCTGTGTGTTGTGCTACAAGTCTGTGTCTGTCCGTCCTAGTTCTCTACTGTAAGGAATTCGACCATCCGCACAGTGGCTGTGCGCTCCACTGGGCTTTTTGAAATTTTGTATTCAATGGAATGATGGCAGACCAACCTCAAGAAAATGTGTGGGGCTAATCCACACACATTTTCCTATGCTCACAACATGACAAATGCATAGATCTGTGTACTCTGGGTGGACAGAGCCTACAGACACAGTCCCCCTGTCATATTTAGTTGGGATATGACACCCAGGGTTCACGATGCAGCTCCAGAAGGGGAAGGACCACATTCTCCCTCTGCCATGGCCAGCCTGATTAACTAACAAAGGCTGCATGGATCCACACTGTCCTTTTGTTGAGCCCTGCAGCTGGTGGCAGTGAGTCACATACCAATCAGAGGGTAATTCAAACAGTCCCACATGGGGCCTGGCTGCAGGGGCTAACAAAGGGGACAGGAAACCCCAACCACCTTTCATATGCAACTGTGTTAACATGAAGCCAGCTTCCCCCCTCAGTATCGATTGACAGAGAACAGTCATGTCTCGGGCTGCATGTTTACAGTAGTCCTCCCTGCAGGGAGACCCCATTCATAAGGTACAAGAATGTGATTTACAGGAGCCAGACATTCTGATCTTGCTGCAGTTTCAAGGGAGACCTGACAGTTTAATCAGGAACCACAAAGAGCTCCATTAACCAGAGAGACCCTTTGATCCACAATATACAGGAAGATGGGTGGGAGTTAGTAGTACGTTTTCACCCCTATACCTTTTCTGTTGCAAAGCACTTTGGTTATGACTTCTAGCATACAGGAGATTGTTGGTGGGGACCCAGGATTGGTTCATTAAGGTAGGCTTATCCTACATCAATCCCCGTGTTCTATTTGGTTTTAAAAGAGAGCTGAACTCCTCTTTTGGCAGATCATCTGAAGACTTCCCAAGAAGTGCAAGAAGAATTCATCAGTGGATCCTGGCTGAAGGTTCAGTCTGCCTTTCACCTTCCACAAGTCAAGGAAGACCAGCACCTCCAAAGAGGGAAGCAAGATCCCTCCCCTAAACGTCGCGCGTGAACAGAGGGAGATACCAAATCTAGAGGAACCTCCAGCAGCTCCAAAATCACTACCGTGCCATCACACAACATGCCTGGTTAGGCTCTGTAGCAAGCTTCCTAGGTGGGAAGTGCCAGAAGGTCTCTGCACCCGAAACCCAAGGGCAAGGCAACTGCCTGCAACACATTCCTCAGCTTTAAGCCCTCCACTTTAAAGGATGACACAAGCCCAGTGAAGAAGCTGGGAGAAGTGTATTGACGAGCATCTACCGACATCCGTGTTAAAGGATATTTTCGAGCCAGTTGAGTTCCTCGAGATGCAACCAACTGCAACGCTGACTGTTGTTATGCCACATTCGCTTAAAGATATCTGAGACGCCTCGATCAGTGTTTCAGAACCGCTGGACAGCACTGAGACAACGATTCCTGACCCTGAGCCACCGTGTAGGGCAGCCTGCAGCCGTTCATCCAGCTTCGCTCGCCATACTGTTGTACGCCTGAGATGCGCTGCTGTCGCCTATCATGAATCCTGTCACAGAAGCTGCAAAGCACCCGGAAACCTACTCGATCCCTGTCGAGCACCAAGTGCAAGAGACATTTTAAGACCAATTGTTCCCTTTGTGCTGTAGCCAAGTATCCTTGAACTGCTATGATTATTTACTATAGCGACCACCCTCTTGTCAGTATGCAGAGTGCATCACTTTTCCTTCTTTGAAACTGTCATCTGCATTCCTTTACAGGGTGGGTTGTATTTCGTAGTGTTGATAGAACTCTCTGTTGTGAAAATAATAAAGTAGATATTTTTACACAACCTTGACTGGACAGTCCCTTTTATCACTGGGTAATATTTGTACTTTTGCTGTGTTGCAACTGACCAACGATACACAACCTTTCGGGGATAAGACTGCTGTTCTGTCCACGTTACCATAAGTGTAGAGGAAGGTTTGTAATTTGCTTGTGTTCACAATCTGCTCTGATCCCTTCTGGTGTGCTAGAGGTGTGGGGATGATTGATGGTTTAATAATATTTAGCATTTATATAGCACTATGAACCCTCAGGTATCTGAGCGCTGCTTTTTATTACCCATGGCGTGTGGTGCTCATTTATCGGCCTCAGGGATTCGAACCCGCATCAGCAGACTCTGTACAGATTTCAAAGCGAGTGTGCTACGGGACTGGTTTAGAAGCCAATAGTCATCCCTGGACAACTGGTGCCCCAGAACTTGATTTGTCACATCTACCTGTTACAGGGTATCTGTAACTGACTTTAACTGGCATTCATGGGGCGATTACTTTGCCAATGAAAACCAATGGGTGAAGGTGAGGCACATAATTCTTCCTTCAAGATCTATGTTGCTTGTCAGCTGGTCTGCAAATCCTCCATTTTATGATAACCAAATGCCAAGATATTGAAATTCAGAATCTTTGTCATGGATTGTCCTGATAGACTAGCCAAAAATGACCATAAGCAAGTTATACTATCACACAAACTATTAATACAATACATATATGCAGTCCCAGTAGCAAGTGCAATAAAACCACAATACCCCCACCTCACAATACTGAAAGGAAAGACAGTGATTAGAAATTACAATGGCAGTCCACAAGATGATAACACTAACTTTAGAAGTCCAACCCTAAATTGACTGGGGCCTGGTGCCCTGGAAGTTCACAAAGCTCCACGTTATTTTGGGAGCTGGGTAAAAGTTAGGAGGATGTTCTTGTGGATGTGAGGCGGGTTCTAAAAGTCAGGTATGGGTCTATTCCAGTGAATAAAACTGTCCACAGCTTCCGGAATGCTTGCCCGAACTAGCAATGGCAAAGTCAAACTAATGAAAATCTTTTGAAAGTTAGAAAAAAACTTTTAAGAAAGGAGCTGGGGGGCAGGTAAGTATAGCTGTAATTCACCCCCGTACTCCGGTTCAGACTTGGCAGGTCGTCAGAGGTCATTTTTCCTGCCATTAGTTCGTGTCACCAGAGCCCAGGAGTCACAGGTGCAAGAGGGGTCCTGGTTGGACACAGAAGCTGGTGGAAGCTGTTCCGGTTGATGACTCCAACTCATACTGATGCAGCACTCTTCAAGGCACAGCGACAGAAAGGGACACAGTTGTCGCAGTCAGAGTCAGTCCCCTATCTTGGGTCACGTTGAGGCTGGAACGCCAACCTTTGTAGCATAAGCTGAGGGTCTCCAAAGTTCTAAGCCAAATGCAGAACCACAATGCCACTACTGTAGTAGCACAAACTTAAGTTGGTCAGTCCACAGGATGGTTCCAGGAACGCTAACAAAGAGTCTAGATGACTGTGCAGCGAGCAGATGCAGGGAATGGTTGGTACCACCACTCCAAGGATCGAAGCACTACCAAAGGCCTTCTGAAGAACCAGACAGGGATCCACCGGGACAGCAGCAAATGTTGGTCACCAGGACTTCTTATGATGGTCCACGGGTTTTCCATAGTTTTCGCAGCTGGGCAGGATACTTGGCTTCTTCCAGGATTTTTCCAGGATCACTGAGGCATGACTGCAGGATTCCTCTTCTTATCCAGAAACTCAGGTGAGACAGAACCACTGTTCTCACACAATGGAAGATATGCCCCTCACACACACCCCAGCAGTGGTACAATCAGGACTACTGATGGTGAAACCAATGCTTTCACTCTATACATAAAGAAACCAGTTTGCAGATTGGGACCAGACAGTCCCAGCCCACTTCCTGGGAACACACAAACATGGCCATGCACTAGCCTGCGAAAACCAAGGTTTTCTCGTCTATGCATAACCATAAAAGGATTTTCCTGATTTGGCATGGCTGGAAGAAGGCCATAGAACAAGATGGCCAAAAGAACAAGCAAAAACCTTGTGGCACGGCCATGTTAGAACACTAGCCACAGTTAGTAGCCAAACGCAGTTAATGAAAACTATTGCAAATATAGTCAAAATGGGGATTCCAAGATGGCCACCATAGGGAGAGCACCTTGAAAGACGCTCTCCCGAACCCCCACAAGCTAAATAGCTGCAAGCGTGTTTCCCTCCTCGGGCACAAAGCAATGGCCCAGTGAAAGAAGCTGGCAGGAAAGTAGAACCAAGAAAAAGAAACACATTATAGTGCGGGTCGGGTCCAGTGGAGAAACAAGCATGCAACGTGGGCAAAGGACGGAGCGACAGCCGAGTGGTGTATGGCAGAGAAGCAGCGCCTGCCCTGTATAATATGAGGTGAACACTGTGAGCCTGGAGGAGCAGAATGGAAGGGGAGGCCCCCAGCAAATGAGGGAACCTGATACCAGCCCTAATCGAGATGACTTGCGGAGTGCCCCGACTGCGGAGTGCCCTGACTCGGTGCCCAGAGAGTTGTTAGGCAGAACGCCATGGAGCGGGGGAAGGAAGACGTGGCGGTGGAAACACTCGGGGCAGAGAATGCATCCAGTGACCGGGAGTGCGGAGCAGAGAAGGAGCCAAATAGTTTTGGGACCGAGAGGAGGAGCTGCCCCAGCAGACGGTGATGGTGAGGCCCCCCAGTCCAAAGAGGAGCCCAGAGAACGGGTGAGTGTAGCGGGTGAGGGAAGACAAGCAGATCCAGAGAGGAGGAGCCAGCGAACCGAGTGAGTGGACCGGAGAGGGAAGCCCAGCAGATCCAGAAAAGAGGAGCTGTCCCGAAGACCAGCTGACCCAGAGAGGAGAAGAAGAATCACGGGACGGCAGTGGACTTGGACCGGAGCACCAAACATCTGACAGGTTGGAGCAGGGAACAAGCAGCCAGACCTAACAGAGAGGTGAGATGCAAGCTCCTATCGCTGCAACCCATGAAACACACAAGGTGAGATACAAAGAGCATAGCCCGGGGCTCGGAGTGAGGTGACCCACACGGGGCACTTGGAGAGCACCCAAGCAAAGGAACTTCCCCCACACTTTGCCCCCCACCCACCGAAGGGGGTAGACTGCTTTTGCGGGCACGGACCCCACGGACTGAGAGGCCCAAAAGAAGATAGAGAAAAGGGCCCACAAGGATATGAACGCCGGCCCTCAGATGCAGCAGTCCTAAGAGGCATATAGCAGAAAGATAGGAGAGGAGGACAACTCCCCCATTTACATCTCGTGGTCCCTCCAACAGAGAAAGACCACCAAGCACGGAGGGGATAGATATCAGGGCCGAAACCAGGGTGAAAAGGGAAATAACGGCACAGTGTGATGGGAATACAAAGGAGGGTGCACTCGCTCCCAAGGAGAAACTGGCCCAGGAGGTCACTAGGTAGAGAGAAAAGTGAAAGAGGACATCCCTCACGGTCGGATCTTGAAGACCTACCAGCATGGAAGGAACAGTAAGAAGCAGGGTGGGGAAGCAAGGGAGGGCATAAAGGCCCTAAAAACAGCAGGTCTACAGGGGCAAAGTGGCCACAAGTAAAGCCTCATGGTCAACAAGGGGAAAGGGATATACCCCGAAGGCCAGAGCACCGTAATAAAGAAGTCCAGAGGAAGATGTCAAAAAACAAGGGTAAGGACCCGCAAGCAGCCATAAAAGGCTAAAAAAAATGCAAGGAGGCCCCATCCTACAGCTCTGGAGGAAGGACACGGACACCCAGCCTGATGCAGAAGGGAGTATAGAGAACCAGGATAGCAGGCCCGTACAAGATGAGGAGGGACCAGGTCAACCAGTAACGCAAGAAATCTTTAGAAAGTTATCTCCAAAGTCCTGAAAATAAATTGCAGGAACGGTTGAGACCCAACTGGACAAGATCAGAGAGGACTGGGCATCGGCCCTCCACGAGGTGAAAGGAGACATCAGTAAACTGGAAGAAAGCGCGGACATCAATGAAACGGCACTGCAGGACCCGGCTGATGATGCAAGGAAAACAGAGGACCTTGTAGAAAAGCTGGCAACCGCCACCAACAACTTGGAACTTCAGACAGAGGACCTGAAAAACATGTCAAGGAGATCAAATGTTTGGATAAAAGGCCTGTCTGAAGATGTCCAAGACAAAGACCTCAAGGCAGCGGTCCGGCAGATATTTTCAGACCTAATAGATCTGGAAGGAGACACTGAATTTAAACTAGAGAGGTACAGCTCCACCCTACTGATGAGGTCCAACCAGACCGAAACACATGTCTGGGGTTGCTGTTGGTACTCTTGTTCAGAGGAGAATTGCCTAGCATTTCGGTGCTGGACTGCCCCTGGGCAGGATAAAGACTGACATGTTTGGGATATTTCTCCTCTGTGAAAGATAGTGAGCTAAATAATCTTGGTAAGGCTCTCATAACCAGGACTAATTTCTGGCAGAGAGACTCCAAGGACTCCCCTTGTTTTTTGCCTCTGAGGAAGGAGCAGGGAGCCAGACCCAGGGACACCCTGGTGGCCCTGCACGAGTACAGCCAGAAGGAGGAGATTCTCAGAGCAGTAAGGAGAGTGAAAGGTGTTCGAATGGGAGGGTAAACAACATTGCATCACAACCTGTAATGAGGGAGTGAGGATGCTAGGATTAGAGGAGGAACAAGCAGTACTCAGCGAAACAGGAATGAGGGGCCCGGGAATAAAGAAAATGTTGGAATGAAAAAAAGTGAAATGTAAGAGCATCAAGAGGGCCCAGAATCCTCATAAGATGACCAGGAGGGAATAGATTACACCTGAAAAGATCACCAAGGGAGGGTAAACGCCACAGCATGACACATTTAGGGGGGGAGGTGGGAATTGGGATCTAATTCTGGGCTTGGGAGAGCCCGCAGTTTGCCGGGCTGGGGTAAGGAAAGGGCTCAATACCCGAGACACCACATTGAGAGGGGCTAGAGGTCGACTGAGCCCACCCAGCGGGGACAGGGGGAAATGGAGGGGGTAAGGGAAGGGAATACGGGGGAAAGGACAGGGAGGACGGGAGGAGGGGACATGGGAACGGGAACTCATCCAAACCACAAAGGTATATATAAACAGCTCCAGATACCACAATAGGGATGGAAACGGTTAGCAAAATGACCATCATGTCACTGAACGGCAGGGTGTTAACTCCCCTTTGAAAAGGAAAAACTCAAGAGATTTCTGAAGAGGCAGAAGCAGGACATCCTGACATTCCAGGAAATGCATATACAAGCGAAGGATGCACATAAGCTTAGAATCCAGGGATACAACAAACTATATCAAGCAAATGAGGGAAGGAAGAAAGGTGGGGTTTTGCGGGCAATAGGGACCTTCCTCAATCTCATTGCAACAGACTGGGAGAAGGAGAACAGTGGGAGGTACCTAGCCCCAAGACTACAAGCAGACGGAAATGTGTATACTATAGCCACCATTTACGCACTCAACTCAGGGCAGGATAAATTCATACAACAGAAATTAACTAAACTGGAAGGATTTGCCAAAGGCCAGATTATCCTAACAGGGGATTTTAACATGGCCTGGTAGCCAGAAGCAGATAGAAGTGTAGGTAGAGAAGGTTCCCAGGGAAGACCCTCGAAAGAACTGAAAGAATAAATGGACAGGCTTGCACTAGTAGACACCTGGAGGGAAAGGAAGGGAGATGCAAAGGGGTACCCATTTTTCTCCCACATTCACAAGTCCTCTTCGATGTGGGTCTCACAGGGCTTGCTAGGCACAGTAACAGAAATGGAGGTAAGGTCAATAGCTCTATCAGACCACGTGCCCATAACAGGGGTTGTGGAAGTGGAAATCCTCGTCATATGTAGTTAAAGAGGGCCTTATCAGGGAGGAGATAAAATAGGCCATTAAAGAATTTTTTCTACTCAACAAGCGGAGAGACACAAGCCAAAACTCAAGGTGGGACGCATTTGTTGGTGAAGTGGCACAGCGAGTAGAGCGCTCGCTTTGACATCCGTGCAGAGCCTGCTAACGCAGGTTCGAATCCCGGCGGGGCCAAACTCAGCCTTTCATCCTTCTGAGGTTGATAAATGAGCACCACACACCATGGGTAATAATAAGCAGCTCTCAGATACCTGAGGGTTTGTAGCGCTATATAAATGCCAAATTATTATTATTTAATGCTGCCACGATCAGAGGAAAAACCATCACAGTTAAAGCCATGAGAGACAAGGAAAAGAGGCAGCTGGAAAGGTAACTAGAAAGCAAATCAAAAAAAGTTATGACCCGGATGGGGATCGGGGCCAGTGGCGAAACTCGAAGAGAATATAGGGCTATAAGAGGACAATTGGAGTTGCTGCAAACAACCACAACATTATTATGTAAAAGCCAACAAGGCTGATAGGCTGCTAGCCAGGCTTCTAAGGAAGGAAGAAAGAGATAGAACTATAACCAAAATCAAACTAAGTAAAGGGGGGGAGAGTACTGAGCAATCAGTGCTAAAAAGAGAATTTACAGAGTTTTACAGAGATCTGTAAAAATCGGAGAATCCCCTGGAACAAGTACAACTAAAATACTTGGAAAGTCTACATCTTCAAACTTTAACAAGCCAAGAAAGGCTGGACCTAGAACAGGCTATAATGGCTGAGGAGTTTCACAAATCAATTAACTCGATGCCCAATAACAAAGCTCCCGGGCTTGATGGATTCACAGCCGACTTCTATATAACTTTTATACACATACACGTGCAATGTGCCCTGTCATCCCACATGTCCAACATACAGGAGGAGCCCTTTTGACTAGTCCACCTTGGTTAGAACCTCCTTGCATAGTCTGATTATAATTCTGCATATTCTGAAACCCTCCTTGGTTATTCTGAACATCACCTCTTCCTCTATAGCCCTTTCCTCTGCCTCCTGGCACAAACCCATGCCCCCCTGGGTTCATCGGGCGCTGATATTTGCCTGCTATGCACCCACTGCTTGCTACATACCCAGTCCTTCTCCGCTTGTCAATACCACCGCTTCTATGGCATATTTTGTAAATTTTCTTCTGAACTAACTTGGCTTCCTCAATTTACCTAGCATCTTCCCTCTTCCTATTTTTCTCTTGTAACAGCTGCCAGTGATGCACTGTAGTCAACTGTATTTCTGCCCATGGCTTCGCTTCCATTCCCACTAGTTTCTTGAGTTACCTCTGTACTTGCTCGGGCAACCCCTGATATGGTAAAATACTGCCACTGTTTTTCCCCACGGCTTGCGAGTTTCAAGAGCCCAGTGCTCCTGAATGTCCGAAATGTAAGCAAGTGAATCTTCGTCTTCTTTCATTTTACGTGTCATAATTGCACCCATCTCTGATGTATCAGGATACTGCACCCTGAGAGCTCTCCAGACATCTGTTCTACAATTGTTAAATTGTGCTCCATCATGCGCTGGGTTTTGTGCCGTGACACTTGAATAGTCTGCTCTCGTCCAAATGTCATCAGCTCTTTCCCCAAGATTGCTGCTAGGAGACCCTTGATGTCCCCAATTGCGAAAGTATTTCCCCCTGTCATTTTTTCTAGCTCATAGATCCATTTTCCCGCACCTGCTGTTAAAATGGGGATTTTTCATCTTAAAATATCCCTATCCATCTGTGGCCACCGAATATACTGTGGCCTTGTTCCTCCTTTTTCCAATAAAGGGAACTGCGTGAATCTCAGCCCGCAATCGGCTCCCATCGTCTTCCTATCCATAGTAGAGACAATGGTTCCTGATCGCCTTCTTCCTGGCAATGACCTCAGCCTACTCAGATATGGCGGTGACTCTCCCTTCTCACTATACGGTCGACCTTTGGGACGCTCTGGATACTCCATATGATCAGGCATCCTATCCTTAGTCTGCTCTAGATCAGACCATCTTACTTCCTTGTCTGCCTGCAGGCATCCCTCCGGGGCACATGCACTTCCTCCCTCCCTCCTCCTCTTCCTCTGACATATCGAGCCCCCAACTGGTATGACTCTTATCCCCCTCATTCTAATTTAAGGTCAGTCTGTTGAAGGACAGCGCTTTATGCTCGAGGCTGAATGGATCTCTCTCTTCGCTTCGTGATTGGAAGACCAGGGATCAACCTCCCTTTGCTCAGCTTCCTGATTTGCTCGATCCTATCTCCGATGTTCCCTATATCAAAATTCTCTCCTAGGGCTACTCTAGATGACCCTGGTGTTGCCTCCTTTAATGGAAGAAACTCCTCTATATTGCACCATTGTATTACTGGACTCGGTTCTATTAGCTCTTTGTGGATGTGTTAAATATCGTGCTCCTGCTGTCTTATCTCTTGTTCCAATTCTTTAATTCTCTTCGCTTTCTTGCGTCCCATCTAATTCTATCCTCTTCTTGTCCCTTCTCCTCTCTACTTTTCTCTGATCTTCGTTCTTCCTCTTCCCTTTGTCCCTGCATCCTTTTATCCCTTAAATTCTGTCCTTCTTCCTCTTCTTTCTTCCTGTCTTGCCTATCCTGTTCTTCAATTGCTCTTTGCCTGTTGTCATTTTTTTTTGTTCATCCGCACTTTCTTCCTTCTTTTGCTGCTCTTCCTGATACATCTGTTCTCGCCGCTGTCTGCTCTTTCTCTTGTGTTCATCTTTCCTCAACCTCTTTTCTCGTTCCCTGGTTTTTCTATCCTGTATGTCTTGATCTTCCCTTTGCCTGACTTCCTCAATATTTTTCCCATCTAGTTTGAGTAATATCTGTCCTCCCATCCATTCGTTCTGTATGAGCGCTATCTCATCAACTCTATCCTTTTCTTCTTTCCATCTCTTAATCTCTCGTTCTATGTCTGTTTCTACATTTGATAACTCACTTTTCTCCTCCTTATTCTTCAAGATCTTAAAAAGATTTCCTCCTTACTCTTGGTCTCTTCTGGACTATCGTCACTGCTATATGGAGGCGGTTCATATATCAGATTACTATACCTGGTTGCCGCTTTTAGTTCCTTTAACAGGTACAATCCTGCGTCTTCCGTACCATCGCCATTCTTTTATGGCAAGGTAAGGTGAGCATAAAGCTCAACACCTTCCTCCCTACACTCCTCAGGTGGTGGATCCTCGCTCTCCTCTTAGTACATCTTCCAAAGTTCTAAAATAGCTAACCTCTTTTCCAATTTCACAGCATACAAGTGTGTGGTCATGTGTTGCAATACCGTTTTTGACAGCAATCCCCCTTTTGGCCATGGCTTGAACATTTTATCGGCCATGCCCTTTACCCACTGCGCACTGTACTGTTTGAGCTTAGGCATGTGTTTTGGCAATGTCTTACATAAATGCATCAGTGGAGTGACTTCTCCCATTGTGACGAGTCTCAATTGACTGACAATACTTACCAGTGTTTACACAAATACTTTTATAAAAACAACAAATATGAGTGCTCTCCAGAACTTCGCTGCTCAAAACCTCTATTTTTTCAACAATCTCAGGCTATTTCTCGGTCGGCTCCGACAATCGCCCTAAATAGGTAATAGCTTCTTATCTTAACTTCAACTTTTTCAAAACGTATTCTTGTTGCTCTTCGACACTCTTTTTTTAATGCAAAACACACAGACAGACTAGTCTATTCTTTTACATTTACACCATGGTACCCATCTTCATCATCTTGCCCTGAAAATACTCTGACTAGAGTGTAGGTCATCACCTAACATAAACCTGTTTATGCGCAGCCTATTTTACTCCGATTGGAGTGTGAGATGACCTCTTCTAAAGCTCCCTTGAGCTAGGAATCTCTAGCTTTCTTCTCTATTCCTCTTATTTACACTTAAAGCGCTCTTCGTTACTTTTGTAATCAACCCTGTTATTTTTTTACACCACCCGTTACTTTTGTAATCAACCCGTTACTTTTCTAAACTACCACAATCCCATCCCCTCAATTTGCCATTCCCCTCAGTCTACTCACCATTCGCTCGTTCAGCTCGAGGCCTTCGGTATCGGCTCCCCCTCCAATCGACCACTTTTGCCTGCCGTCAGCAAAGCGCCTGTGGAAACCAGTAGGGATTTCGTCAAAGAGGGACCCATCCCACCGTCTCGATTTTTATTGCAAGAATTCTATTTCAGCCGCTCTCCACAGGAAACCTTGCCATCTTCCAGCTAGATGGTGAAGGGTGCTTGATCGTCTGAAATACTGGAGTCTCTACTTAACCGATGGGTCTTTAACCATCCAACATGCTACCACGTGAACTGTTATGGCCCTTTTAAATGAGGTAGCGCATCATTAGATGAATGGGGATGCAGAATAACTCTTACACCAATAATAAAAACGGACTCAGGAAGTTGGCAAAACAATCTGTTTCATTCTCAATTGTCTAAAACAGGGAGTACAACGGACATCAACGGACATCGTACAGGATAATTTCAATGGATTTAATTAAAAAACGTCATTTATATACCAAAAATTCATCATACGTGACGTCATACTATGTGGCAAACTTAGAAAATCTACTTGGGATTGTGGTTGGTCTACTGGGAACATCTAGATATACTTTCTTTAGGAGATTGGATTGTGATTGGGTCTCTATAGTCAAGTGGACAACTTATGACCACCCCTAGTGCAAGTCATCTTCAACATGTGTTAACTACACAGTATATCATTGGCTTTCAAACATAGGGCTCTTCAATACGTGGCCCTCTATAATTGGTTGGCACTCTTGTAGCCTTCTGGAATATTCAACTCGCTAGCAGCATGCAAGCTGGTACCACAGATGCTAGCGAGTGGACTTGACCATGCCTCCCCACCCAATTAGCCCATCATTCATCATCACTCATGCCTTCTGCCATTTGAATTTTCTTTGAACTTGGCCTTGTAAAGTAACACTGCTCCTGAGAATAGAAGGGAGTGTGAGTCTCAGTGCTGATTGCCCATTTTCTATTTTCATCTACCCCATGTGACAGGAGACCGTGTTTTAGCTCCTTTTTTGTATTTAACAATATTGAATGAATAAAACTTGCCACTCATGGTGTCTTTCCTTCGCACTTTAAAAGGAGCTTGTCTCGCTTCTCACATCTTTTGTATCTTCACAGATAGATAACCAGTACTTGGCTGTCCCTACCCTTGAAATTTATATCTCGATCTGTCCTCGATCTTTAGCTGTTTTTCCTACTGTGCCACACTTTCAGCTCTCCTCTTCATTGGTCCTGGATTACTAAAGTTGTGACATCGAATATTTCATATTCTATATAATGGCGGCACCGCCTGCAGTCTATTTACTACGTATAGCCAGCCTTTACGATTACTTAGTCTACTTGTGTTACTTGTGTTACAGCGTCTGAACAGTTATAAACTGCTTCTGCATTGCTTCTCACACGTGTAATCTTCATTCCGCACATAAAAGATTACTTGATTCTTTATTTTGTCATCAGATTCTATACGGTCTACACATTATCTTCCTTGGCATCTCTTCTTGGTACGTCGTCTTCACTTCATGTGACGTCACCAAACCTCTATTTCACTCATCTTCACACGTCTTCAGGGATCCCTCTCAATAGACTGTCATCTCTCCGAGCATACATTTTATAGGGTCTTCCCAATGGATACCTTGTCTCAAGGATTCTTCGCGGTATAGGTATCATTTCTGGCATTGTGCGTGTCGCAATTTCCGGCTTCCAACATATAGGCAGAATAGGGGCGGGACTTCTAGTAGAGGCATTTGGCTCTTCCTCTACAGTGTGATTTGACGGATGCCACTGATTTTATTTTTGAAGTGGTCTGCAAGGTCGTTGCATAGTTTCAGCGAGGGTACCGGAGCGTTGTTGCAACCAATTGGGTCGTTTATGGTGTTGAACAGTTCTTTTTGTGTGTTGCTGGCTTTGGTGATTCAGTTGTCATAGTGTTTCTTTTTGGCATTTTGAATTTCCTTTTTGTATGATCAGATTTGTCATTGATATTGTGATTTTTTTTTGCCTGGTCATGTGTTTTCCTCCATTTTAGTTCCAGCTTCTGGTTGTTTTTCCTGGGAGATGTTGTCGATTGTTATGTGATCAATTTATGAAATAGGTCTGCTTTTCCATTGAGGTCACCTTCATCCAGGTTGGTAGTTGATGGTTTTGTGAGGTCAAGTTGTTCTAATAAGGTGTTACCTCTTACAGTTTCTGTTCATGACAGTCAGACGTTTTTTGGGCTGGTTGCCTGCTTTAGTAGGTAGCATGATCACAAATGGGATGATGAGGTGGTTGCTACAGAGTATCTGCATTGGTGGTGCAGTGGTGACAAGGTTTTTGTTAGTGAAGATTGCGTTGAGCATGTATCCCGTTGTGTGTGTTGCTCCTTTAACCAACTGACATAGTTTTATTGTGTTGAGTTGCTCAACCAGAGATTAAGCGAGTTTGCATTTTCTTCTTCAAACCAGATTATCACCGGGACCAGACCGAGGTAATGCCAAATTACAAAACATGGAAGATTGAGATGTTGCAATTGTTGGGCCCAAAGCATTAGCATTTGAGTGTTGACAAATCAGTGTTGGCCCTTGCATATTTATATGATCACTATTGTTATTATTCAAGACCAGGTTATCTCCATGTCCAACCAAAGGAAGTGCCAAATTACTAAACATAGAAGGGTGCAATGGGGCAGATGAAGAGCTCAGTCCGTTAACATTTGGGTACTGACAAAGCACACAAGGAGCCTGTGTAATAATATCATTATCATAATTATTATTCTGCACCATATTATTGCCAGGATTAACCTGGGGTAATACCATAAAGGAATGTCGCCTTGACACAGGTTGTGAAGGTGGCATCACGCCGGATAAAGACGTTTGTCCAGAGGCCCCTGCAGGGAGACTTGCCGCGTAGAACCATCACCCTGATCCCTAGAGAAGCGGGGGCAACACACAATCCTGAGGGTTACCAGAGGCGTCAATATTAGCATCTCGATTACAAATTCTATGCTTGCCCGATTTACTAAGCATAAGCCTAGCGTGCTTTCAACTACAAAACCTGAGAGGACATGGCGATGCAATAGTCAAATTATCGCCCTCTTCATCCGGCTCAATATCTATCACAGAGAGAGACCGCTCACGAACCAATACCACGCCTGCATCCTGCTGCTCTTCACCTGCACAAATGGGCGGATTGGACAATTCTAAATGAGATGAAGGAGTCTCAAGTGCTTCATTTGACCCATACACTGGAGCATTACACACGAGTATAACGCATATAACGTCCACTATTTTAGCCAAGTTGGTTTTTAAGTCGCGTAGCTCTTCCGCCATTGCCGAATATAGTGTCAGTAAAGAATCAATTTTGGCCGACATCATGTTTATGTCTAGAGGCGGAGTTAAGATTCCAGTTGCTTCCGCAAAAAAGATTGCGTCAGACTGCAATGTACTCTCCCCTTCGCTAGTTATATCCGATTAGTTGTATCTGAAGAGCCAGATGTAGAAAGCAGTCTTTGCAGGACCTGGCTCATTGAAAGCTGAGTGCCAATTATGTTATCGAATTCCGCAGACACATTCATTTGTAGCGGAGTTCCACCTATTGATTCCCTCTGCAAACCTATCCACATCTTTAGTAATGAGTTGTCATTGCCAATTGTTGGCAAACCTGAAAATTACTTTTCTATAAGGATTTCTTGACTAAGAGATAAAGGAGATAAATCAATCACCTTAATTCCTGCCCTCGTCTCTGACATAGCCTCTGCTGAAGCAAATGTAAAGAAAAATTCGATTTTTGGCTGCTTTTCTTGGAAGACCGTGGATTTTCTCATTTATCGCAGCCGGGCGCTAGTTCTTTTACCAGCATGGCGCACAGAACTGTGCAAAGTATATTTCCGCTGCTTGAGAGACTTAATTTGGATAACTGTACAAACAAAAGGAAGTAGACGATGAAAAAAAAATAACTCCACCTCTGTATTCAGAACTGCGTTCAGTGATCCTGGCGAGAAAGCGGGGACAGGTGTTCACTGCCAAGCACAGGCCCTAGAAAGCAAGCTCTGTGTGGGAAGGTAGAACCTCCCCAACCTGCCCACAGCTGAACACACTGAACACTTCTGCGCACTTTGCTAGAGTTTTGTTTGAGCATCCTTAAAGGCACAGTATGCAAAACCAAAATCCAGGACCAAGCACAACTCCATGTCTCTTCACCACGGAGTTCAATGACACACTGAACACTTTCGTGCACATCTTTTCATAAAATTAGACCACTGGGCAGAAGGCACAGAAGTTCCCACTATGCTGCAGCACGCCAACTCTTGCCTTCCCTCAAAGTCTTCTGTGGGGTATGTTAGCCACCCACACAGGTCCATTCTCAGTGCAGTTTACTTCAGAGGCCAAAGCACATCAAGTGATAAGCAACTCGGAACAGCAACCTACAGGATCATTGATTTTCAAAAAATGATGGGAGTGTCATCATGTCTGTCTACAGAACCCGTGTGGAGTACGGGTACTTTTTGCTAGTTTGTTACATTGATCATTTCACATACAACTTAATTTGTGCACAAGTAAGATTGTGTTAAATTAAATGATGTTTTTCGTAAGCATGTTCTCATTCCAACACAACGCCATTAGCAAGAGATTACTGACCTTGCCAATATTAGCTAATTATATGCAGAATTATAGATTTTCCGTGATATGAAAATATAATGATTTAATCAGGCATTGCATGGGTATTCTGAAAATATTTTGTTATGGTTTCCTACGATGTATGGTAATGGAGTTATGGGATTTTTTACAATTCAATGACAAATGTTCATTGTACCTTTTCGTGCATTTCCCTGCAACTGTTTAGCAATACTAAAAGACTGGTTTTGTGATGTGGTATCTTGAGGATCTTTTTTTAAAAAATATTTTATTGGTTTACAACAAAAAGCAAATGTAAACCTTTAACATTTGATTCCCCAATCCCTTCCCGTCTCTAAAACATCTTCTCATCAGTATGTTTCATGTATCTTCCAACTAAAAGATGAATAGACACAATAAAAGAAAATCTTCATAATTTGGTTCACTACTTCTTAATAGAAAGGAGGGAAGGAGAGCAAAAGAAACAATTTCAAACTGGAGATCTCCAAGGAGGACCCATATACACCAAGGGTGGCATAGAACTCATTATTCATGGGAGTCACTCCCCTGCCTTATTAGTTATTTTCACATCCTCTATACTATCTGCTTCTTTTAACACATATTCATCACCATAATCACATGCTTTTGTTTCCCCCCAACAGGACCCATTACCACCATTCAGAACTACTCAATGATTCACAGGCAACTGTTTGTCCAGCAAGAAATGTGGCTCTTACTTAAATATACATTGAGCATTCATAACCCCCGGCATTTTTCTTGCCCACAGTATTTCTCTAGTGCTTAATATATTAAGCCAAAATCTGAGGAGAAGGTCTCGGTAGCGTGGTGAGGGGAACTTTTGTAGGTATCTCGGGAGACAGTTGATGTCTTATCTTTCTAAATTTAAAGATTGTCTCAGTTTATTCTGGCCCCATTTCACCACTGTAGATATCCAATCTAAGTGTTGGAGCTTCTTTTTTACTTTAGTGGGATTAGCCGTGAGATCACCAATGGGGACCCCCCTTTCAGTTAGGATGTTTTCAACCTTTGTCCTCAACTGAATTAAGTATCTGTCTTGCCCTTCTTTGAGCGGATCCAAGATTGCAAATGGGGTTCCCCATGACTCATAGACACATTTTCTGTAGAGGGCAACAGTTTTCCACACCACCATAGATTTCAATGATTGCAATTTAAATTCTTGCCTAATTGTGCTCATTGGCAATGCATTTGGGAGCCTCAAAACTCGGCGCCAGAAGAATCCTTCCAATCTTTCCCAGATTTTCCAGGATAGATGCAGGCAGGATTCTGCCCCACACATTAGTACCTGGGCCACCTTCTGCTTATAAAAGCAGATGATCGGGACCATCGAGAACTTCCAAAACTTACAATGCAATGCCATTCCCTGGTTGGTCAGAGTTATTAGGCTACACCTTAAGTATAGGTATTAAGTCCTTTCAGTTACGTTCCTATTTATCACTACCCCTAAATAGACCGTGGAATCCACTACTTCCAGCGGCTTGCACCCACTCTCCATGTGAATCCACAGCTCTTTTTGAGCCTTGCTGACTTCATATTCAAAACTTTAGACTTGGTCACATTGATCCACATTACATTTTCATTAAGAAAAATGACAAAGGCGTCAATCCCTCTCTGGAGCCCAACATGTGTAAAATCCGGAAAGACTAAATCATCCGCAAAGAGTATCCATGGTAGCACATTGCTATTGATTTTGGGCATGAAGGCATTCACCTCCTTTTGTGAGCTAGCCAAGTCAGCAATCTAGAGGTAGAATAGAAACTGAAGCAAAGCGCATCCCTGTTTTAAGCCGCGATGGGTTGGAATTTTCTTTGACAGATGACCTTTTCCTGAGAGTCTTATCTGCACAGAAGTGTTTGTATATAAGGCCTCAATGACCTCTACCAGGTCGATGGGGCATTTCCAGGCTCTAAGCTTAGTCCAACGCTTTTCTCTAATAACTCCATCAAACGCCTTTTCGAGGTCCATAGATGCCAAGTAGAGGCAGGTTTTGGTATCCAATGCCCTCTCTTTAAGGAGGTTAACGATAAAGAGGTTAAGTGATGTCCCTAACCCCTTAACAAAGCCTGTTGGTCTTGGGTCTACGATTCCACTTTTATCCGCCCAGATCTTTAAATCTTTCAAAAGAACAGTGGTAAACACTTTTCCCACCGAATCTAAGAGTGCAATGGGCCTGTAGTTCTTGGGGTCAGTCCTCCCCACATTTTAATGATGGGGACGATATTAGCTTCTCTCCACGTTTCTGGTATTTCCTTCTTCTACATAATCTGTGCAAACATTATTAACAAAGGTTTCTCCCAATCCCTCTTGTTCTTCTTCAATTCCTGATTGGAGAGGCTATCAGGCCCTGCCACCCTAGATGCACTTAGATTCCCTATCATGATTTTAGCATCAACCTCATCTAAAGCGAAATTCCATTTTCCGATTTGGGGAACCATTGTCTTGTGCTATATGCAACCTGGGTCAGAGAATAGGGCCATATGATGAGTGACCCAGGCCATTTCTGTTATCATACTAATGGAATGTGCTGGTCAAAATACTCCTCTGTTGTTAATCAATTCCCACATGTTTCTAGTATTTTTAGCACAATCTGCTATAAGCATGCGCTCTGCATCTTTCTGGGCCCTCCTCATATTGGTAGCAGTTAGCCAATTCTGATATTTTTGCCTGGCTTTGAGTATTCTCTCCTTCTTTAGTTTTTCCCTGTCCCTCTGAATTTTTCTGATGGAACTTTGCAGTTGCCTTCTGACCTTTACTAATTCTAAATTCTAAACATGCTTTTGAGTCCATTCCCTCTTTGCTGACCCTTTCATGGCAAATTCTTTCAGAATTACCAGGTAGTCCACCCTATTTGGATGTTCATGGACGTAGGCCCTGTATTGATCAGCTATCTGCATCACCTCCTTAGGTTTAAGCCTTACCCGATGTTTCCCCATTCCAATTCAACCTCTCCCATTATCTTAAAGCATTCCCTTAATTTTCACCCATATATAGAGAATGCCAGCAGGTCGTGATCTCTAGATTTCTGCGGCATTATCTCAAAGCTGCTGACCTTCTCTCTTAACTTTTCTGACATGAAACAATAATCGACACAGGATTTTAGCTCCCCACATTTCCACGTGCATCTCCCTGGGATATTGCCCTCCGTCTGACCATTAAGCATATACATATCTCTCTCACTCATACTTTGCATCCACTTCCAAGTTTTCCCCTCTAATTTCCCTTATTTCAGAGGACTCCCAGCTTTATTTAGGAGTTTGATATTAAAATCACCACAAATAATAATTCTAGGGGTATCACCCTCTCTCATCACATCATCCTTGTGATTGACTCTATGAATTTAACTTCATTGGGTATATTTACTCTCCAATAGATGTTAATAAGGAGGAGTGGAATAATTTGATCCCCACAAGTAGAAATACCATAAGTGAGTAATGTTTGCAGTTATTCCTTAGGGATCGTACACTGTGTGTATATTTCACACTCTGATTCCTATGCCACACTACTAATGGCCTATTTTCTATTGGTGTAATACAAACAACCCGACTTGTACAAGTTTCTGTCCTTGAGATACAGTCATGTAGGACATTCTTCAGGGGAAATTGTCTTGTGCCGGAATTTAAAAATTCTTCTTCTCTAGAAGAGAATCCTGTTAATCAAAAAAATGGACACCCTATTAGTATCTAGTAACCAAGTATCAATCTCTATTGCCATAAACAATATGGATGTCCCCTCATCCCTCAAAGGGTAAAAGATATGTCTAGAATTACATACCTCTCTTCCCAATAATGAATCTTGGGCTTTTTCTGTTGTGTGTAGCAGATTCCCAATTTCTTCAGGAATTCTTGTGTTTCCTTTCTCTCCCTTCTCTACAGTAGTGTGCAATTAGGGCAAAATTAATGGGGGATTTTCCAAAAACTCCCATATTTATTAACTTCGTAGGTTAATAAAAAATATCTATATAGGTGGTCAATCTTACCTATTTCAATGCAGGATTATGCTGCAGTATGGCTAAACATCTCGGTCCCGAGTATTCCATAAGAATCTTGCCCATATACGGGTAAGTGCCAAAATCTCCACTCCCCTTAATGGGTCAATTATCTGTAAAGAATAGAAATAGAAATAGAACCCCCATTCAAATACCTCTCATCTGGAAATTATTCAGTAAATTGTCACCTCCACAAAGGAGCTTCACAAAAGACCTGGCCTCACTTACTTGTGGATGTCTTCTCTCTCCTGCCAAATCGCACTTCTTCTATGTTCTGGCTAGGATCTGTGGCCCCGCGAAATTTGGGGGTAAAAACGACCCAAAACGTGAATCCGTGACGTCATTGCGCACAAAACGGCAACGCGATGATGTTACGGCGCCACCGGCACGTCCAAAACGTGTCGCACGGCCATTACTGGCAAGCCCATGCAGTTCTGGGACTCGTAGGCGCTGTGTATAAATACATCAATATGCCGTGAAGCTAGAAAACGGCAGTCCCGTGTCCTTCTGGGACTAAGTGGCTAACCCATGTGGTACTGGGATTTGTAGGCGCCAAGTGTGTACACACCAAAAACTGCCATGAAGCAAATGTGTCCTTCAGGGACTGGGAGGTAAGCCAACCCACCTAAATTTTAAAAGTTGACAGTCATCTCTCTTCTCAATTGACTAAAAGCACAGAAATACCAGCCACATAGAAAAACCCTTCAGATTTCATTTCGAGCCTCCTGTTTTTTTTATATGGAAATGATAGTGGCTATATAGCCATCATGTGGCATGCAGGTCTACCCGAATAAACAGGAAAGCAACACCTGAATGTAAAACATTACTGTGTGTCAAAAAATTGGAGCCCCATTTGATGGCAAAACAAATACAAAAACCCAACAATCAAAAACCATGTACCACAAATGATGGAAAACAGTGTCATAAACAGTACTATATACCATTATTCCCATTGGCATTATCTTGTGACACATCAACTTTACATCTCATTATAAGGGAAACACAGATAAGTGCAACAGATGGGTACCACAAATACAATCCCCCAAAAAAAGAAAGAGAGAAGGACTGCAAAAAACCCAATTCTCATGTCAACAACTCCTAAAGGTCTAGTTATTATAAAAAGGTACATTCATGATAATTCGACTCAGTTACAGGAGAAACATTATTATCATTCTCTAATTACCTAATTAGGCATTATGCCAGTCAACACCTTCGTTCAGACCTTTAATGTGACTTTTAGACAAGAAAATGAGTTTCTGTTCCAGATGTAATAGTTTTCTGTTAATAACCATCTGAGACTGCCCCTTGACCTGCTTCAAAATACACCACTCGAAATCGTTACATGAATGTTTCATTTCTATAAAATGCTTGACCACAGGAGCTTGTACCACCTTATTCCTAATACAGCTCCTATGTTCAATCATTCTGGTTCTGCATTTTCTATTCGTTTTGCCAATATAAATCCGTTTACATGGACATACAATCAAGTAAATCACATTATTCGTATTACAATTGGTATGTTCATTGATGTTCCACATTCTGTCAAGGCCCAAATCTACATTCACTGTTTTTCTTGTTTGGGTACACATTGTGAAATTCGCGGGTAAAAACAACCCAAAACGTGACGCCGTGACGTCATCGCGCACAAAACGGCAACGCGATGACATCACAGTGCCACCGGCACGTCCAAAACGTGTCGCACGGCCATTACTGGTGCCGGTGGCGGCGTGACGTCATCGCGTTGCCGTTTTGTGCACAATGACGTCACAGCATCACGTTTTGGGTCGTTTTTACCCGTGAATTTCGCGGGGCCACAGATCCTAGCAGGAACATAGAAGGAGCGCGATTTGGCAGGAAAGAGAAAACATCCACAAGTAAGTGAGGCGAGGTCTTTTGTGAAGCTCCTTTGTGGAGGTGACAATTTACTGAATAATTTCGAGATGAGAGGTATTTGAATGGGGGTTCTATTTCTATTTCTATTCTTTACAGATAATTGACCCATTAAGGGGAGTGGAGATTTTGGCACTTACCCGTATATGGGCAAGATTCTTATGGAATATTCGGGACCGAGATGTTTAGCCATACTGCAGCATAATCCTGCATTGAAATAGGTAAGATTGACCACCTATATAGATACTTTTTATTAACCTAGGAAGTTAATAAATATGGGAGTTTTTGGAAAATCCCCATTCATTTTGCCCTAATTGCACACTACTATAGAGAAGGGAGAGAAAGGAAACGCAAGAATTCCTGAAGAAATTGGGAATCTGCAATACACAACAGAAAAAGCCCAAGATTCATTATTGGGAAGAGAGGTATGTAATTCTAGACATATCTTTTACCCTTTGAGGGATGAGGGGACATCCATATTGTTTATGGCAATAGAGATTGATACTTGGTTACTAGATACTAATAAGGTGTCCATTTTTTGATTAACAGGATTCTCCCCTAGAAAAGAAGAATTTTTTAATTCCGGCACAGGACAATTTCCCCTGAAGAGGACATGACTGTATCTCAAGGACAGAAACTTGTACAAGTCGGGTTGTTTGTATTACACCAATAGAAAATAGGCCATTAGTAGTGTGGCATAGGAATCAGAGTGTGAAATATACACACAGTGTACGATCCCTAAGGAATAACTGCAAACATTACTCACTTATGGTGTTTCTACTTGTGTGGTTTTAAACATAATGTATATGTTTTATGTACTATGATCATTTTTATGATTGTTTTATGAAATATAGAATCTTAATAAAATGTTGTGATATTTGATACCACTTTGGTTGTGGGAAGAGTGTTTAGTGACACCTATGGAAATATCAGACTTTCTTTTTGTATATAGAAGTGTATGCTCACAGAGCAAGAGGTCTGTGTTATCCCTACCTGTGACTCAGAACCGTTTTGAGAATAGAGGGATAATTTGATCCCCTCCACCCCCAATCTGATCAGGGTCATGATCTGGACGTAGGGGTTTGGACATTCCATTCTTACTACGTTCAAGCCAGTCCCTGCCTTAACCAGGGTTAGAAGATCTGAATAGGCATGCCCAGTTAGACCTTTAGGTGCCGGGTTCAAATAGGCGGCATATCCTTCACTGAGAGGTGCGGTTCTTAACCATGTCTCTTGAAAGCAGAGTACATCAAATTTCTCCAAAGCAGGTGATTTTTCCACAAACAGGGCCTTGAAGTCTCTGGTGTTCCATGGGGCAATTCTGTCGGACTCTAGTCCGGCGCCGCTTTGAGTCTATTCTCCCCTTGACTTTCCCAGTGCCCCTGCTAGCCAGTCCCAGGATTTATCCTCCAATTTAGCCTCTTCTAGGGTTTTTGTCTTTCCAATTGATTTTTCTTCTTGGTTTGCCACCGTAATGTGGAATAATGAGGATCATTGATCACTGACCAGATGTTGTTTAAATACCTTTAGTGCTCATTTGTAATGGATCCTTATCATGTGGTTTTAAGCTTGCAATAGTATCATGTGGTTTTAAGCTTGAAATAACAATCAATTTGAAGAATGGGCTTCTCAGCCACAATACCTAGGATGGGAAACCTAAATTGCACATGTACTAATACAAACCAAGGGTTCCTATGCCAGATATCTTTGTGAACTCTTGATCCGCCTGCTTACAGGAGACAATTATCTTGAGAGCAACTCATATTCCATCATCCCATAATTTTTTAATGTTTTTATTTTTTTATTTATTGTGTTATAGTTCAAAAGAACTTTTCACAAATATATCAAATATCAGAGCAATCAGAAAAGAAAAGAATAATAAATATAATCAACAATTATTACAATTCCACATTTAGCACTTTTTAAGACAATTACAAAGATATAAAATAAAATAGAGATATAAAATATAAGGTGTTCTTAGCAGCTCAATTACCCAACAACAAATAAATAAATCTCAGATATATTCGAACTGCATCCCATAATACATTTAGCAGATTCTGCACAAAAAAAGTCGTATAATGTACTTGTACTACATTTCCAAGATAAAATAGAATACGTTTGTGCTATTTCTGATTGCAAATGTAGAGAAGATGTCATTTGAATACAACCAATGTCCATGTAGAACAAAGGCTGAAAGAGCTCCTTTGAAAATACTTTAATCTTTTAGGTCAACTAAAATACATGCTTCTTAACTTAAAGAACTGTAACAAGCATATCTCTTTATAACATTATAGGGTTTGTGCAATCAACTTCTTGAAGTTTCAAGATAAACAGATACATGTCTTAACAGTGATTTGAACGGAATAAGCATGGAAACATACATGATTTAGGATTTGATGTATGCATTTTCTGAACAAAATACCTAATTGTTTCTACCTATCTAGTAATTTGGGATTGAAATGCTACCGGGTTTAATTTGTGTGCTCAAAATATAAAATGATAAAGCATGCCCTTTATTCAATAACACAATAACATCTCACGAGAATAGAGACGTTCTGTGGCTGAGAAGGTGTTCCAAGTATGGAGCAACAGTGGCTGAGGTGGTTGTATACGAATTGACCGAATTACAAATGTCTGAATGACAAATGACCTTTTGCACAATTTACCGAATTTAAAAGGTCAATTAGGATATATATGCAAGGGGAACCACCCTGTGATCACCCACCCCAACCGAACCCCCCCCACAGCCTTCCACCCAATCCCCTTACATTATTAAAAACCCAAACCAAATCACTATATATTTAAAAACAATTGTACAGAAGGTCAATTAGGACCACTGTAATTTGGTAAATTGTGTCATTCGGACAATTGTTTTTGGTCAATTTGGGTAATACCGTTGAGGTGTTATATGTTTGCACCAACAGTGGCGACATTGTGGGGCTACATCAGAAAGGATTAGGTCTAAAGTGGCGACATGGTGGGGCTGCATCAGAAAGGTCTATGTCTTACAGTGGCGACATGGTGGGGCTGCATCAGAAAGGTCGAGGTCTACAGTGGCGACATGGTGGGGCTGCATCAGAAAGGTTGAGGTCTACAGTGGCGACATGGTGGGGCTGCATCAGAAAGGTCTAGGTCTACAGTGGCGACATGGTGGGGCTGCATCAGAAAGGTCTATGTCTACAGTGGCGACATGGTGGGGCTGCATCATAAAGGTCTAGTTCTACAGTGGCGACATGGTGGGGCTGCATCAGAAAGGTGTAGGTCTACAGTGGCGACATGGTGGGGCTGCATCAGAAAGGTCTAGGGCTACAGTACCAACATGGTGGGGGAGCATCAGAAAGGTCTAGGTCTACAGCACCGACATGGTGGGGGTGCATCAGAAAGGTCTAGGTCTACCCCCAATTGATGCCACCGCAGATGGATCCCGTCAGGAAAAGTCAAGCAATGACTACAATGTATTCTGCATAACGCCCAGAGAAGACCAGATAGGCCTGAATTTTTGAGGTAGATGGAGGGCAACAGAGTTAAGAGGCATGGTCTTGTGGTTCTACAAAACCTTATAATTCCTTTAGGGGAGCTTGAACATTAGGAGGACATTTCTCAAGAGCGATTCCTCCTTGAGTGCACCAAGTGAGGCTAATGTCTATCCAATACCAATGTCAAGTGATGTCTGTTTATTATGGGCAGAGTCGGAAGTGATAAAGGCGATCTCTGTGGCACACTTAAAGGATACTATTTTCTGCACATTGGAAGATGTCCTCTGTGGAAGAGTAGAAGCAGCACTCTCCCCGTCATGCCCTGGTTTTGCCTTTTGGCAGCCTCAGACGATGCTGAAGACGAACCAGAGTCAGCCTGTTAATTGCTCCAGTAGCCTGGGCTTTTGCAAAGTGCTAATCAGGTGAGTTCGAATGTACAGCCACACATGTTCTGGTAAGGGGGTGGCACTGCTGCACCAAGAGTCTCTGGCCTTGTAGAACTAGGAAAAGGACCCTGGACCATCGTGTCCAGACTCTACTCTGTGATGCTACGCACTGGGTTAGACATTGCAGACAAGTTTGTTTCTTTGGGTTTAAGGCTGAGAAATAACCTTGGAGTTGCCCTAGTCAAGGTGCTGCAAAGGTCAGCTGACCTCTTCCTCAGTTCCTGTTACAGCGGTCCAGCTGGCTGAAAGAGGCCTATCTTTAGGGAGAGGGTCTTGCAAAAATGGCTGCTTCTTTTCACTGCCAAACCTAGGGAATGGACTAAAGTGATGTCCCCTCTGGCTCAAGTGGGTCCAGCAGTATGCGTCTTTGAAACAGAGACACAAAAAGAGGAGGGTGAGCTAAATGGAGTAAATGACTGAGCAAATACAGTCCGAGCCCTAACACTTCCCAACAAATGTATTTATTTATTTTAATTCCTGATATAGCACCAAATCGCCCCAGGCCTCACGGCGTACAGACAGTCAGAAACTAAAGGAGAGCTCCAAGAACAGGAATGCGCAAAGCTAAGGAGCAGTGAAGAGGAAAGTCTTCAGGTTTGTTTTGAAGTCGCCAAAACACAAGAGTAACAGGGGATACCAGGAATATCTGAGTACTGTGACCTGCCCTGGATAGAACATAGAAGATTTTAACATGGAAGGTCAGAATACTGTTGTGTTTATTTGGTGAGTCCCAGTGCAATACACCTGTCTACACAATCATAATAACTTCACAATGCAAAAAACATGTATGGAGAAACGCGTCTTTCAAAAAAAACAGATCCTGAGAAGAAACAAATTGAATTCAACCCAGTCGACGCTCCAACACATTTCAATATTTTTATTAACATATATAGAACGAATCATTAAAAAACTGATCTCATGATTATAAAAACATGCATCAATGTACGTATCAATAAATTCGTTAATCAATCCATCAAATTCATGGTTGGTCTGACAAGATACATCATTCCCATCTAAAACCACAATAAACCACACTTCAACCATACTACATTCATACTCAAACAATTCATCAAATCACTCAATTGAAACAAATATTTCATCAATAAAAACAAACATACTAAAACACAATTATACAATTTCTAGTCCATTATAAATATGAACCGTGAATTTAACACAGCTGAGTCAGTCTCTTGTTCATATATATGGTCTAATATGACTCAAGCTGATATCACTTAAAACTGTTTACAAATAACAGTACATTCCCCGACCCGACATGTTTCTTTCTGTATAATTCTCGGTAAACAAAAATTCCTCAAGGGTACTATGGTCCAGCGAGGTCGCGTGGAATGTGGATGGAAAAGAGAACGTGTATACTACACCAACAGGGTTCACTTGAATATAAACATAAAAACACAACATCAATCAGACTGAATGCTTAAATTTCTATATTGATCTTTACTACCACCGTGCCATGAATGAACGGGGCGTAGAAAAAAGGTTATCAATACCCTCCATCTGTCTCTATAACTAGGGAAAACATGTGGACCGTGATCCAGAACCATGCAAGAAACACCATATTAGTTGGTATGTCCAAAATATTACCACCATCACCAACACTTTGGGACCTCCAGAACCACTAAGGTCATACCTCACAATGAAGTCGAACCTACCATGAACCAACTGTGTACCATGCATAAAAAAATATTAGAGAAAGAAGTGTTAAACATGCAGTCATTTCAGGCCGAACACTCACAATCGATCTTCTATAACTTTGTCGAGTAATACCACTGGTGTATACCAGCCCCGGTGGTCCACAATCACCGGAGAACAAAACGGTGCTCGGCACCTAATTGGGTAGATGAGCCCAATCTCGTAAACTCTGAATATGTATTGCGGCAGCTTCTCGCACACCTGTAAATACAGAGGCGGAGCATGACCAGTTACAAAACAATACGGAACTATGAGGAAAAAAGATCTCTGTTATTCCAAACAGGTACATAATGTCTTCGAAATAAGCCTGTATAGGAATTCTCCATTCGTGGTGACAACACACAACATAGAACGAATTCTCACAAGAACATGCTTAAGTAACACAGGCTTACCTTTATCACAAGGATTTGTCACTATCCAGCATATGCATCTACAATAACTGCATCCTAGAATGAATTTTCCAATAGGGCAGCAACAGAAACGGCATCGGTGTTGGTCCTGACTGTGAGATTTAACATTGCTGTAGCGAAGAAAGAGAAGTAACGAAGACGAATCAATAAACCGAATCATCACTATAAAGTGATCAATACGTTTGCACGAGACATCCACACATATGGAAGGTACACCATGCGTCTTCAAAATAACGCAAATTGTGGAATTGGAAACAGCTGACCCGTACTTTCCCTTGCGCGAATAAAGGACAGTGTCAATTAGCAAACTCGTGTCCAACGCGGGGGATCAAGAAATAAGTGCCCCCTCCTGCCATAACATCGTAAAAGGGGAACAAAGACTGGTGACAAAAAACCGTCGTAAAATTCTGCCAGTATCCCCCTAATGCCATCAACAACATAAATGGGAACCAAAACAGAAACCCATCTTACCTGCGTAACTCTCGAGCGTACGACGCCGGTAGCCATGAAAATAAAATCAGCCGGCGTGTCCAAAGGTCAGGCTAAACGCTTGCGGGTAATATACGTGCTCGCGTAATCACGTGACCGGCACGTAACATCAGGTGTCATTAGAATACATACCCCTCATTCTCCGTGCGGACTCAGCAGCCCTCCTTCATAATAACACCTGTTATTGTCAGCTGCCAATCGGAAATAAAGTAAGTGGAGCCCGTTACATTCAATCAAAAGAATTGTTCTAATTGATTGCACAAATCACTCCACCGAAGTCGGCGTAACCCTGCAAAAATGCTGACACACGAATGCTCGCACGTTAGTACATAAGGTACAGAACTCCCCGGACACACGGTTACTCAAGAGATGAGGTATATGTCATGCCACCGACCTGGCCAGGTCAAAGAAAAAATATCTCGGACATCAGCTAGACAGCGCTAAGTGCCCAACCCATTTCTCACAATTGAGGCTCTGATTATAAGGTGGTTTGCAGTGTAAAACACTACAGATTAGAAATTCCAATCTATTGCCTCATTTAAGCCTACCACATAGCTTTCACTCAGAAAAATAAGTTTAGTCTCCTCCCTGGATAGAGTTTGTTTGTCCACAGAAATATTATTGGTGACCGCAATTTTCTTAAGGATTGTCCATCTTAAATCATCACAACCATGATTCCGCATTATAAAATGCCCTACCATGGGTGCTGTTAAATTCCTTAATCTAATGCAACATTTGTGTTCACTGATACAGACTTTAATTTTCCGTTCTGTTTTTCCAATATAGATTTTGTGTCAGGGACACCAGATAGCATATATAACAAAGCTCGAATTACAATTCGAGAACCCTCTTTGTTCCCAAGGTCTGGGGAGCCCAATATCCACCTTGGCGGTACGTTTAGTGAGGGGACAACAGGCACACATGCCAAAAGGGGCATGTCCTCTCAATTTTGGTAACCCCCACTGTTGGGTGATGGTGGTTTGTTTATCAGACTTGTTACTAATGTCATTCCTGCACACCATTTCCTTGACATTGCGTCCCCGTTTTGAAGTCGACCAAGAAGGTGGGAGACTTAAGGTAAAGTGGAATACAGTTCCACAAAGGTTGGGGCGATGACATGTAAAGTAAATTTCACTGTGGACTGTCTCCTTTCAGGGCTAAAGTATAAATGGCTACTAGTGTGTGCTTAGTTGCCGACCAATGTCTCTGCTTCTGATGCCCATCTATAAAATCCAGGGCAATGATGCTTAGCAGGCATGCTACCTTTTGGCAATTCCGTTGGTGCGATGGTCAAACACACTTCCACCAATGCCACATCACAAACCCTATGGGACTCCCCTACCTCTCTCTGTTCAGATCAATGCTGGGGCAGGCAGGCAGGAATTGAAAGAAAACAACTACCCGTCCTGCAATCTCTTAAAGTGATGTCACCCCCTGTCTGCCCCTGGAAACCACCACCCACTCCCTGCGCAAATCACAAGCAACTGGCAATCGCATGGGCCGCGTGTGCAGATTCCTTTTGAGGTTTTGCCCCTGGTATATTGCCAGTGATAACCAGAAAATGCATATTGGAGAGTCTCCTGTCCCAGATAAATCCCCATGATAATAATACTTCATTATGATATAATCCTAAATTTTAGAATTTTACTCAACATATATATCTCTCAAGCCATACAAGACATAGAATAAAGATCAGGGGATCAAATAATACATCATGATACAATACGATACAATTAGGCGATACAATAAAAGCAAAGTAAATGAATCAATGAGGATAAAATGGAGATAAAATAAAACAAAATGAAATGCAATATATAAGCACTAAAGTGTATGGGGAGTATCACAGTATCACAATCACAATCACAATACTAGTCCAGGGTTTAATGAACCAGAACCATAAGCATAGGCATAAACATAGGCACATGGAGATAGTGACACGGGAGCAGGTACGGGTACCTCCCCTCACATTTTCAGAATATCCCACTCTAGAGGGGGGAGAAGGAAAGTGGGGGCGAAGTGAACAACCGTGCTTCCTGCTTGTTAGTATCTGTCACCATGCAACAAGGAGTATCATCCAGGCACTACTCTCAGGCACCTGGAACAGTATAGAGATCATTAGGCCTCTCCAGATTGAATTTCAAAGCAACCCACCAGACAATCTGCGCAGGCTTCCATGGTAAGTGGAATCTGGGAGTAAGGTTTTGACATGGGACCATACCCTGAAGAGAGCAAGATGGAGGTCCAGTGATTCGGAATTAAGGCAGCTATCCCAAAAGGCTTCCTCGGTTATTGCCTCGTAGTTATTGACCCATTTCCCAAATGCGCACATATATGTTATTCTGGACAAAGGGTTAGGACATGTCTAGTGGTTTCCAGCACTCCTATGGCCTGGCAAATCCGACAATGCCTGGACTCAATCAGCACCTTCACGTGGGACCCAATGATCACCAAAACCGGGAGCTGGTTTGTCCGAAGTCGTAATAGAAACTGCCTCACCTCTGGCGCCGGGAACAAGAGCAAATAGAGCTGGGGCTTTCGTTATTTATACATTACATGGGATACTGCCTTATATCCACTCAACTTGGACAGATGGATAGAGTTCAGACTCGAACCCCATCTGTTCAATTTTTCTTCGAATGATTTTTTCTGGTGGATAAAGGGCAGGTGTGTCCTATTCTCATAGGGCCAATCAATCTCCTTAAACAGGGACTCATTTAGTTCTTTGAAATTGAGGCCACATCGGTGCCTCTCAGCCTCCTAATTGTCCCCAGCCAGACTCAACAGTTTACACCTGGGATCTGCACAAGCTTTCAGATAGAATCTACCTCTCGCACGCAATGCCATGCTTGTCAAAGTGCTGAGGTCCAACTCCAGGCGTAGAAACTGTACCAAGCAGGAAGGCCCTACTCCCAACACAGTGCGCCAAAAGTGACCTTCCAAAATGTTAAGCCACTTCAGATCTTGCATGGCCATTGCCTCCAAGCCATAGAGGATGGCAGGAACAAAAAACACTGTTGATACAATCTTAAGATTCCTGCCATACTGAAGGCAGCAGATCCTTTCCCGAATTTACATGCCTGCAATGTAAGCAGCTTGGCACAGCATTTTTTATGTCTAATTATATCTTCGTAATTAGCCAGAGCTTTGAAGTCCAATCCCAAATATGGGTAGGATTCCACCACTGCAATAGTACCCAATTCGGTGTCGATGCCAGAGCAACTTGCGCCCTTTCTGGCTATCACTATTATTTTTGTCTTCTCCAGGTTGATAATCAAACCTAACTGAGAAGCATAGGTTGACAGCTCATTTAGCATGCTCTTTATGCCGGATAGCGTGCGATCAAATAAAATTAAATCACCGGCATAGAGCATGCCAAAAATAGGAGTGTCGCCCAATTCAGGTGGGCAGTTTGATTTTAGGGCCATGCACACTAACAGGTCTGCAATATAGAGGTTATAGAGCATGGGCGCAGTTACGCATCCCTGCTTTACCCCTTTTCTTGGTATAGATTGTGGCAGACACGTCTCCATTGTTGTTAAGACGAACCTTAGTGGAGGTATTGCTATGGAGCGCCATTAATATGTGCATTAACCAGGCAGGGCGATTCATAGCTCTTAGTGTTGACCCCAAGATGTCACGCACCACTGGGTCAAAAGCACTGCTAAAATCTATAAAGGCAATCTACAGGGTGGCCTCTTTACTACTAGTGGTGTTGTTAGTTAGCTGATCAAGAACCTGAATGTTATGGGTAGTACTCGCCCCAGGTCTGAAGCCAGTCAGTGGGTAATTTAATATCCAATTTACTGTGACCCAGGCTTCTACTTCTTTGAGTACCAGTGTCAAAAAAGATTTTACTTGTAACGTCAAGCATTGACAATTGCCTGTAATTGGCAGGACTCCTCCTATCTCCCTTTTTATACACACACAACACAGACTTTTTCCATAAGGAGGGTACCTGACAGGTTCTACAAATGCGGGAATACAGTGTAAGCAGTACCTGAGCCCAATTGTTCGTGTCTTTTTTTAGCACAGAATTGGCTAGGCCATTTGGGCCCGGGGCATTGGAGGGCTTTTAGTTCATAATTGTTTGTTTTACAATTTTATGGCTGAGATGGAGTGGCCAAGACCTTACCCCCACAGGTAGACTAGTTGTGACTGCCTTCTCCTCATAGAATTCATTGGAAATGTGGTTAACCCATAATTCCCCAGAAATATGGTTCAGGACCCTAAGCTTCTGCTCACCCCAAGCCTGAGCTAAAAAGTGCCATATTCTACGACTGTTTCTACTACAGAGAAACTTTTGCGACTGGACTCTCTGTAGGGACAGTCGATAGGCTCGTAACCAAGAACGGACTTTTGTTTTATCTCTTTGGTTTTAGCCTTTAACAGCCCATAATCTACTACAGTCGTCACTGGCACTCTTAGGGCTCGAATAGCTCGACGCATCCCCCGTTTCTGGCAGAGTTTCCCCCCGCCTTTCATCTTATCCCTGGGGCTGTGCAGCCCTTAAAGAGTGTCTGGGTTAGTTGCAGTATCCAAGATTCGATCTCCTGTGGACTTTTGCCCCACAGCAACTGTTAATTTCTGTGCGGATGGGGAAGGAGATAGCATTCATCTTTTCAATGTTACGCTGGGCCACCGGATCCTATTTCCAGCGTGATTTGGTACTACCTCACTACAAACACCCACCCTTCCAAACTTCATCCCTACCTACACAATCAACATTAGGGTGGCATGGTCACTATAGTTATTCACTGTTATACATAGTTGCAAAACTTGACCCAGGAGGCACTCAGTCCCTGCCATGTAGTCTAGCACTGTGCGCTTATGCCCCACTGCCCAGGTGCAACTGCCGGGGACATCACCCATAGTGCGGCCCTTTAGTATTGGCAGGATCCAGTCTTTGCAGATGTCCAGAAACATTTTCCCCTTATTGTTACCCTTGGTCAGAGGTAGGTTACAAGTATCCAAAACACAGGCATATTCCCAGCACCCTTTAGAATTGTGGCATTTGGCATTTAGGTCTCCACATAATATCATGGGAGTAGGGTCTTTTTTACCCATACACCATGTGGTCAACAGTGAGTCCAATTTATCACCTAGGGCTTCCGTGATCGGCTCCCTCGGACGTCATTGAAACCCCCCCCCCCCGAACCCACTTGCAGAGATATCTGAATTACCAGTAGATTTCCCCCCGGGCAGTCCCCATAGATAAGTCTGGGGTTGTGGGAGGACATAACACTGGTAAATAGGCCACCCACGGGTCTGCCCCTTTCACCCTTTGTTGCCAAAGACTGGTAGGTGACATAGCCGTCAAATTCAAGATTCTTGCAGTAGGAATATCTCAACTCATAGTATCAAATCACAGGAACCCCCCACATTTAACCAATGACTAAAACCCTTCGTATTCCAACTCATTATGGTAGAATGTCAGCCCCTTTTCCTTTGGGCGAACATTTCTTGCAGCCACTCCCACTCGTGTGCGCCAATAAGCTTAGTGGTGGCTTTTACTAGGGATACTGGAGAGGCACGGGCGGAACAAGCACACTTGCATTTCTGACATTCATCAGGGGATGGGCCTTTTGGTAGGGGAGAGTCCAATACATATCCCAAATAGGCCAAAGACGCCTGATTAGCCCTTATCAATGTTGCAGTTTCAGGTAAGCAGCAATGGATTGTTGTAAATTTTGCACCAGGCAAGCGTAAGGGTTCCACATAATCAACATCTCTTGAATTAAGAATACGAAGAGGTGGTATTTTGGCGAACACGGCAAAGAGTGAGGAGTGAGGGCGATTTAGTTGGACACCAGATTTACTGCTGTCCACCAGCGAGATGATCATCTTTTTTATGTCAACCTTAATTGCAGGTACCAAAGGCATCCCTCCCCCCACTGGTGTCCTCGAAGAGGCCGAGCATGATTGAACCTCGGGTTCAAGGGATGACAATGAGACCGATCGGGGGGGAATGTGCTTTGGCCCCGGGCCAAAGGCCGGCTGCTCTGTGGGCACTGGTTGCTCTTGATTCGGCTGCTCCTCTAGTAACCAACTTGTTAAGGTTGCCACCGTCTGGGCAGATCTTCTTTTTCGCCGAGCTGCCCGTTTACATTGTTTTTTGGAGATGTTATTACTGGATGGGCGTGGAGTAGAATTCCACCGAGGGGAGGACACCACCTGCAGGCTTTCTTCCAGGGTTGACAGGGCCAGCTTCAACTGGGTATGGACCTTCGCCAGCCGTTTATTTGCCAGTCGAGTCTGTCTCCACAGCAGGTACCACACCTTTTCCCACCAAGGGGGGACTGGCCACTCCCGGCTTGGGTGGGATTTCCTTGTCCGTAGTTGGGCCAGCTTTATCTCCGCCATTACTACTAGATGGATTGGTAGGAGATAAGTCTCCACTCAAATCAATGATAGGCATGGTTGTACCCTAGTTTGGTGTTCCCAGGAGTTTATAGAGGGAAGCAATCACCCTCCCCTGCGCTTTCAGATCTTCGTGTATGGTTCCACATTGTTTCAGCAGTATTTTCACGGCAAAGTTAAGCACTGCTTGACTTGTTTGTGAAGTGTCATGCATGCTGAACGCCGGTTGTGAGGGCTCATAGGTTGGGTTAGCTGAGTCAAATAGCTTGTTGGGGCTGGCGGAGAGGCGAGGTGCCATAACGGGTGGTGATAAGTGAGGTACCTCAATTTGGAGCACCGATGGCACATCAATAGGGAGTTCCTGATTTGCCTTCACCCCCAATATTTGCGCTTCTCTATGTGTCTTAGCCCGTGGGCTTAATACCCTCTCCGCCTCTCCCTTTTCTGCTGAAGGGCATTTTATTGCTGATGTATTCGGTACCACTACCCCAACTTGTTCTCCCACTTGTGGTGCCACTCGATCTTGGAGGGTGTGGCACACCTGCAGGAGAGAGTCATTATCCAAGTCCAAGATAGCTGCCTTCACCCTCTAGATGTGAGATACTGCGCTCGGGGTTTGCCATGGCCAGCCCTGCTTCCGGCGTTTTGGCAGGAAAAAAGTGTCTAATGGACCCTTTGCCCCTGTATTGTCTAGGGCAGCCTTTTTCCCTGTGCCAGCTGTGGACTGTTTGCTGGAGCGAAGGTCATAAGGTTTTCTTGCACGTGTTCCTGCCATTTTATTATGGCTTGTTGCTCTGTCGGGCATTGTGAAATGTCTGAATTGTTTTATTTAGGTCCAAACCCCACCGGGTATTCTCAATGGTATCACAGGACTTGGGGCACTATGGGGCAAGAATCAGGCTGAGGGCTATGGCAGCAATACTGGCACACTCCCTCCTACGATTTACCTTCCCGCGCCACTTATCCCAATGTAAGATAGCAGCCCCAGGCCCAATGGAACACCTTTACACCCGCGAGCAGGGAGGGCAGGGAGATAGAAGGAGCCCAGGAAACTCCTGTTTGGGTAGTAGATATTCAAGATTGCTTTACCACATAAAGCTTACTTCAGAATCCAGATCATGTTAAGACAAGAATTTTCGCAATGGACTGGAATAATACCCAAATAAAATGTGCTACCTATTGTGATCATGATTTATTAACTTTCACATTCAAGAAGCAATCTTTTCCTGAACGATATTTAATCAAATCGCCATCTTCAAAACATCGCAATGACTTACTGCGGCTAAGATTCAATTTATGGCCGACGAGGCAGGTGATGGCCCGGCGTAAGTTTATCAACAAAGACCAAGCGACTTGCAGATTTTGTGAACAGCAAGACACTATTGAATCTCTGAGACATTTACTCACTGAATGTGGGTCACTTTTAAATTCTCGTGTTAAATTTTTCAAACATTTAACTGAACCTTTTGGAGTTACAACATCGGACATACTCTGGAGAACCATTTATTCTGGTATCTCAACAGCCGTGTCGTTAGGGGCATTAGCCTTTCTGTATGAACTAAAGCTTGATGAAACTAAAACAAATTAGTAGTAAAGGAAGCTATAGTTACACACTAAGAACTTATTGGGCTAATGTTCGACTAGACATTGTAAATTACAAACTATAATAATCAATGCATTATGATGTTGTTGTGTTTAGTGTTACTCTATTTTAGAGGTACTGTATTTTAGTTGTATTTTAGATTTGTTTTCTTTGTCTCTGTCCGAATAGTCTTGCTTTTTGCATATTTCTGTATATCCCTTTTTTCATATAAGTTGTAAAGTATATTTAATTTATATTGAAAAGTTGTTAAATTTCAACTATATCAATAAAAAAAAAATATACCTGTAAGTGAGCAGGTAAATGCTTCCCCCAGCTCCCACGATCCAACGGGGAACACAAAGAACACACTGCACACACCGCGCGCTGAGCGTTCCATTGCCTATTTAAAATCTTGATAGAAGACGAATGATGACATCACAAAGGCCCGGACGGACTTGCAGATAGAAGATATAACAAACCAAGGATGACACAAAGAGACGAAATGCCATGAATTAGGATATCGTGAACCTAGAAGAAGAGAACAATGTTGAAATATAAAGAAGCTTAAGCTGTAAGCAGGATGAAGACATTCAACCAGCTAACGCCTGTACATATGCTTGAAATCGCAAGGAAGCTAACAAAACAGTGGGGCTTGCTGTGCTAAGTAGAAGAATAGAGCGGCAAGCGGCATTATACATAAACTAACTCAAAACGAAGCACAGTATTATAAGTGCGTGTCCATGTTACACAAAAAGCAGAATCAACTCAGGTTACTAGAGGCCAAACAGGACAAGATTCGGATTCCAGCTAAACGAGAAGAGACGGCTGAATCGTAACTCAGCAGAGGCAACTTGCGCCAGGAAGAGCTAAGGTCAGACCAATAGAAGGAATGAACAGTAGCTTCACATAATTGAAACTTAAGAACAGAATATCAGGTCTTTGGAGGGTCGAGATAAGGAGGCGTAGGCAGGCGGCCAGCCGAATACAAATTAAATGCACAGATTGAGAGAAACTCAGCAAATTCACGGTGTGGGTAGCACGTGACCATCCGAGCGAGAAGGAGCACGGGTTCACACTTATGCTTGCCATCCGCCCAGACAGAGATATCAGAACTTTTCTAGACAAGAAGATGCAGTTTCGAGGCCAACTACAGTGAACTAATTGACACATAGACACTAAAGTAATGATTGATTGAAGGAAGGCCATGACAGTTCTGTGTGCTGCTAAGTAAAGTGGAAATGTATGCATGGGGTTGATGCCAACCCAATCACAATAGACCAAATAATCTAGGGTCATATAGAGAGCAGAACCAATGGGACGTCGTACTCTTAGTGACGTCTACAATAGTCATATTTGAAGGGAGGGCTTAGACGCCCACCTGATAGTGTTTATCCAATCCCCTCACTCCGTTATCATATACAGATATAGTACCTATACTAAAGTTACCTTTCCCTAACAAATAGAAATGCATATTAACTTTTGAATTACACGTCAGATTATGACACATTTTGGATATAAATGTTACTGTTTGTATGAAGTTCGTTGGAGTTGAAGCGAGACAGACTATCGCATCACTGCTGATTTCCATGACTCCCCGTTTGTTGTACTTGTCATTAAATGGACTCCCTTTGCCAAACCATTGAGTTGTCCTTATTGATCAGTGTTAGAGTAATAAATCTGCACCCCTATCCATCTCAAAGGTGCATCTATCTCGTCTTAAAGTACTCCAGAGCAAACCTCGGCTCTATGGTCCGGCCGGGGGTCTCCCCAGTACACTAGAACTGGAACATGTTTGCAGCTTTTATTATGCGCCTGTCCCCGCTGCAACGTGACTGGAGCTTTGCAGCTTGAAAGTTCCCGCAACGCAGGCTGCTTGCATGATTTCCTGTAACCGGTGGAGTCAAGAGGTAGGGACTGTTCCCCATGTTGTGCATGCCCAATGATGACAGAAACATTGTGTAAGTGTTTGGCAATAAAAGGCTATGGTTTTTATTGCACATCACAAAATAGTATAAAACATAATAACACATAATACACAATGTACACTTTTGGGCACGAGGTCCAGGGTTGTGCCCCCTGGCCAGTGCTGCCTTTCTTCCTCCCACGACAACATGGGTCACATTCATTGCCCTGTATTTCTCTTCTTCTCCCTTTCCCCCTTTTCTTGGATGTGTGGGTTTTGGGAAAAGAAATGATTTCTGCGTACGCAGACAGCTTGTGGTGCTCCGAAAAGAGTACCATATAACTGGTTTCTCATTGCCCAAGCAGCTCCTTATATCTACCCAGATTTGCCTTGGGCTATGTATATGTTGTGGGGGCTTTGCCATGCCCCCAGCCGGCTGGCGCCGACGGTTGTTAGAACTTTTCGCTGCCATATTATTGCTCACCTGGGACTGCCTTCATGCTCTCCTTTGGGTGCGGCACTTGCTAATGTGCCTTGACACCCTGATGTAAGCCCCATCCCACCTGGCCCCACAAAGCTGGGCGAGGGAGTTGTGTCGACCTGGTTTTTCCCTATGCTGCCAGTGGCAGCATATATTCTGTTCCTCTGTCCCCTTTGCCCCCCCAGTTTACTTGTCTGCGCTTTCTAGCTGCGGTGTGCCCCCTCTGCAGCGCTGGATATAACCGGTGGAGCCTAGAGGTAGGGACTGTTCCCCATGATGTGCTTACCCAATGATGACAGAAACATTGTGAAAGTGTTTGGCAATAAAAGGCTGTGGTTTTTATTGCACACCACGTAATAGTACACAACATAATCCCACATAATACACAATGTACACTTTTGGGAACGAGGTCCAGGGTTGGACCCCCTGGCCCGTGCCACCACACCTGGATGGGTTGCCGGCCTTGCCAGTTGCAATGGTTCATCAGGAGAAAAGACATTGTTTCCATATGTAAAAAGACAAAAAGAAAAGAAAAGACAAACATAAGGTTTTTGTCTAAAGTTTGGTAAAATGAAAAGAACATCATCATTTTTGTTATTGATCTCTAATAAATGGACTCACCCTATTTTTGTAACTGTTTTTATGATTATCCTTGAACCAGTATAATTTTTTCCAAAATGGTTGTATAGGCCACTTCAAATGAGAAATTATTTCGTTTGTGGTTAAGAACCAATTACTTCTGGGAAGAGAAGAACAAAAAAGAGGAAAAAAAACTAATCTTGATTATTTCAATAATAGGGCTGAGGAAAAAAACTCATTTTGTGGTTTGGAGAGAGTCATGGAACATAGGTTCTTAGCTTCTAGTTTCTAGTTTAACCTTACCTTAATTAAAGATAATCCTTGGGTTTCCTAGAGAAATCTCGCTTGCCATGATAAGCTGTACGTGCATCCTCAGCTGCTTTCACAATGAAATGCAGCCGAAATGCGCTATTTATAGCGTGCTTATTGTGGTATGATGTCATCATGTCACGCGCAACGTTAGTGTGCGTGACGTGATGATGTCATCACGCAAGCACGTTTTTGACGCTAGCCACGGCTATTTTTAGAGGATGTTACATGTTTAAATGTTCGCGAAAGGAAAACCCTTATCACCAAATTCTTCTTAACCTCTTCCCCCAACCTTATGTGTAAATGGAGTTTCTGGGAGCCTTTGCTCCTTAATTCCAAACTCCTTGAAACACTTTTCCTTGTGGCATCACTCTGGCTGCAAAATTGAGGCTCCCTGCCAATGACTGTATTTCTTTAACTGTGCCCTTGTCTTTACCCCTTAGCACTCTGATTTTACCCAGCAACTCTTCTACATTCCTGGCTGGTATCCTACACATCCCTGCATCTGAATCCATGTCTAGGCCCAGGAAAATTATGTGTGTAGCTGGGTTGGTCATTTTTTATTTTGCTAGAGGTATGCTCTGCTGTGTTGCCATGTACATCATTTCTGACATTACATCCTGGAATTCCCCTGTACCTGTTTGACCTATCAGTAGAAAGTCGTCTGAATAGTGCACTACCTGTACTTCTGGTCGTAATCTCAAAAAGGCCCATTGGAAAAATGAACTCAATTGCTCGAATAATGCGCATGATATCGCCCAGACCATTAGTAGGCACTTGTCCACGTAAAATTTGTTTTCAAATGTGAAGCCTAACCAGGGTTGAGAGTTTGGGTGTACAGGTAGTAATCTAAAAGCTGACTCGATGTGAAGTTTTGCCATCAAAGCCCCTTTGCCACATTTTTTGACAGCTCTGAGTGCCTCCTGGAAATGCGTGTATGTCACAGCTGTTTCTATTTCTGGTATCCCATCATTCACTGATTGGCCGTGAGGGTGAGACAAATGGTGTATCATTCTAAATTGCCCTGGTTCTTTCTTGGGTTCCAGGCCCAGTGGCGAGCAGATGTACTCTTTGAAATGCATTTATTCCCAAGGCCCCCCAATTCTGCCTAGCTCTAATTGTTTCCGAATTCTATTCTTTATTACAGTTGGGTTTTCCATTGCTGATTTTAAATTCTTTGGGATCCTTTTGGACTCTGTGCCCTGGAACGGGATGTTCAACCCTTCCAGGAAACATTTTTTATAGCCTGACTTATTTCTCTGTCTGGGTCTGCTGCTAATAACGGCATAACATCCTTCACTCTAATAATGGGTGTTCTCCCTGGCGCTAGCCTGTCTTTGGAGGCTGGCATCTCATTGCTCCTCTTTCTTGGGGCCTTTGTGGGGTAATCTGCTGCTGTCATGCTTTACCTCACATTCTTTACAATGTAAGCGATATTCAATCAACACTACAGCTACGTCAATGCCTAGTCTGGGATGCTGAGGAAAACCCTTATTGATGTATTTTTATATCCAGTTCAGTACTCTGGATGACAACCCTTGTATAACACCCCCCTCTTAGAATCCCCCTGACCCCACTGAGCCAAGAAGTAGGTTTGTTTTGCAAATTAAAAGGTTTATTTGAAAATTTAAACAATATATATATATATATATATATATATATATCACACTTCTATAAATAATTTGATAATGGCTATTACACTTGTGAATATGAGCAGTAGTCAGCAAGAGGTAACTTATGAATAGGAACAGAAGAATAAGGTGGGAAAGAATGCTTTATATGGGTCAAGGAAACGCAAGGTGGAATAAAATGCAGTACAGAAATAACTTGTTATGATTTCAGCAAAAGGTAAAATGATCACTTTTTCTTTTGACAATTCACTCCCCCCCTATGCAATACAAGAAATGGAAGGAGAGCACACAGTCTTCAAGAATCCCAACAAATCACACTTTATAATGCAATACACAGTTCCAGTTCCCCAAGCAAGCTTAGAGAAAACAGGGATGAGTTTTAAACACAGGCGAATTACTTTAATGTGGTTTGCAAGGAAGTGATAAAGTGCTAAAATTGCTTTTAATTCCCTCTAGAGGTTCAGGGTAGGTGATGGCTACTTTATATTAGTTCAGGCTCACTTTAACAATACCCTATGAATGATTAGCAGATTGCAAACGAATTTTAGCAAAGAGAAGCAAAAAGCTGCTGATTTCTACAGATGAAGAAATCGGGCCAAATCGCAAATCGCGGTAAATTTCGCGAGTGCGTGTCTCGTGATTACGGAAAAGGTATAGGGAGTAGGAAAGCCTAGATTCTAAGCTTTCAGATGAAAGTTAAATCTCATTCCTAGCACAAACGGTTCCGGAGATACGGACAATTTAATAAAGGTAGATTTTCGGATTTAAAGTAAAACCCAAAATGACAGGTGACAGCTTGCAGCTGCAGAATTGACAGGTGACAGTTGTGCAGCTTTAACAATGACAGATGACACGATTTCTAGGAGGCTGTTCTAATTAGGTTAAAATAGCTTGAATTAGATTATTTTAACTAAGAGATTGGGTTCTGCACAGTTCTGGCGGATACTCACTCCTAATTTTGAAATGAATGGGCCTCATCACGGATCTGGTCAACTGGACTGGACTTCGGTTCTCTCTGCTCAGTGGGTCAATCAGGCACCGGTTCTGCTCACAGTCGTCTGGGTCTCTCTGGATCTCTGGTCTGCTTCGGGTCCGGATCAAGTGGATTCTGGATGTAACAGTGCTTTCTGGGTACTGGCAAAAGTTCTTGGCACAGAATTCAGACAGCTCGCCCGGCTGTGGAATAGTTTGCAGATGATTTTAAGGATGCTGAGGCCTGCTGCGAAGAGTTCTCAGTTTGTGGGTTTAGGCCCTTGCTTTAAGTTCTGAAGTAAATTTCTGGTCTCTGAAGATTGATGGATGTGAAGTCGGGAGTCTCCCGGCAGAGCATCCCGCAGAAAATGGAATTGAATGTCCTCTACCTGGGTTTCTGGGGCCCTTTTTATGTGTTTTGCAAATGGGTGTGTGCCTGGGCCTAGCTAAGCCTTCCCCTCTCACTTATCATTGGCCAAGCTTTCCTCTCTCCCTTGATTGGGGGGGAAGAAATGGAGTGTCAGAGTGATGCTGTAGGTTTTATGGTCAGAGGATCCTCCCCTTGTCAAATTGCACACAAATCTATTTCTGATCCAAATACATATTTATCTATGTACCATTTTTCTAATATTATAGGTCCAGTTTACATATTTTCTGTAGCACCAAACCATCTGATCCCTGTCTTTGTACGATGTTGTGTCCACTGATGACAGAATTCTCCCCTTTTCATCCAGATAACGACCTCTAAACCTTTCCAGATTTTACACAAATGTGCACCAGGGAGATGGGTTTCAGATGATAAAGTGTCAGATTTTTAACATGCATACATTTGGAGTGAGACCCTATTTTCCGCTAGCAACCCCCCAGAATACACCACAGGGTCCTAACGCCTCTTAAAATGTGCACAGAAAAATCACAAGAACAATGATGTTAATTATATAATTTTGACCAGTCCGCACTATGCGTTATCTATCTTTTTAAAATTATGCTCTGGTCAAAAAGGGGTGTGGCTGCCCACATCACAGGGTGGAATAACTGGTTTATCCACTTCCCCCAAGCTCAGCTGCTAGCAGAGGCACTGCCCCTCCCAGTTTCCCCCAAAAGGAAGCCACTTTACGGCCCCCCCAATATAACATTTGCCTGAGCCAAAGAAGGCCCATTGTTCAATTTCCTGCAGTCCCCAGCTGCCACTCCCCTTTCAATCAACAGGGCCATGTCACCTCCTTTTTGTGGGGCAGCAGAATGCAGCCAGGCGTGGGAACACAGCTGTTGATCCAGTTTCAACTCCTGTCGGGGGTAGTTGTCAGGCAGAATCCAGTTTCATTAAGCCAGGTTTCAGCTAAATGTCACTTTTTGTTCCCAGTTTTCTACATTCAAATCAAACTGACAATTTTTACACATGCAGCTAGAGTGCTGATTCTAAGTTCAAAACTATGACATTTCAACAGTTACAAACTATGTGACATTCAAAAGTAGGTCCCTCATTTAATTGAAACATTTCGATTTTAGTGGTTTTCAGTTCAGTTTAACTTAAGCTGCTGACCTCCACAGCTCAGCCAGTTTTGTTATGAACATGGTGTTGGGCTCTTTTTCCTTCCAGATTTTGTATGCACACAAAACTTCATTCTGCCAAACGTCTGCTGGTGTTCATTGAGATTTTTGAATATCCTGCAATGTTTGACACAGGCATTTTTAGCTTGCATTCAGAGAAACCAAGGTGATTTCAAAGGGCTTTTTAAGCTAACGGGCACTGCTGTTTTTCCTTTGGCACACATTCCACTCATGGCACCCCTGGCCCATCACGCTCGCAGTGGTGGGTGGAAGGTTAGGCGACCATTTTGTTGTGCGCACAAACTGCGCGGTTCTCCTGGATTCTAGCGCACATGTGGGCTTTTTGGCCTTCTTGGATTTTTTAAGCCCACAGCACCAAATGTTGCAGCTTAATGACTCAAACGTGGGTCAATACACCTGACAAAGCCCCCCCCACCTGACTGCACTTTGAATTTTAGTCGAGGGGGAGTCGGGTGCGAAGAATGTTTTGACCCACGCACTGGTATGTCCGCATCATCTTCTTCCGATTCCGCAAATGGCACAGTTCAGCATCTTTTCCTCCATCCGGTTGGATCGATCGGTTCTCCTCGCCGGTCCTGATGGGAATATTGGGCGGTACCCCGGGCCCCTCGGATCTTTGCCCCCGGTCTCCGGATCGTCCTCCTTGGCCAGTCTCCAGGTTTTCTTTTCCTAGGATGACAAAGGAAAGCGGCAATACCTATTCGTAGACATTTCTTCCCCAACATTGATATAGTGGGGTGGCATATACATTTTAGAGTCAAAACATTTGCATTCTTATTTTAACAAAAAACAAGATACAATGATAAGACATTTTTTTTTCCAAATCATAATATTTTAGAGACTATATGTGGGATATTTTAGGGTTGGAATTGAATTACTCTGGGGCAGTCCCCTCTGGTATTGCAGAGGACTCCTCCAGTTGTTGCAGAGTGTGCCTGGGATGGCAACACTTTAGCTGATTTATATGGACCCACTTATCTTCCCCCTCTGCCAAATTGCCTTTGGAGATGCAGATCTTATAGGCAACAGGGGAGATCTTGTCTATAATTTCAAACGGTCCCTTCCATGTAGGCAAGAATTTTCGCTGTTTGGCCTGGTTCCTTTGGAAATTGTATAGATAGACCCGGTCCCCCACAGTATATTCCTTCCTGGTGGTCTTCTGGTCGTAGTGGGTTTTCATGCTATCAGCTGATCTTTCTAGATTCCGCTGAGCATAGGCAAAAACATGTTGAAGGTGTTTCCTTAAATTCTCCACATACTCGTGAGTTGTGGAGGCATTTATCAGTGTCTGCTCTTGGGTCCTGTAGAGCAGATGCTGGGGAAGCACCATCTTGCGTCCGGTCATCAACTCAAATGGTGTCATTTTAGTTGCAGATGAAGGGGTAGATCTGATGGCCATTAGGACCAGAGGTAATCAGATATCCCAACTTGGCCCAGAATCCGCCACAAACTTTTTTAATATGCTCACAATGGTTCGGTTGTATCTCTCTACTGCTCCAGAAGAAGCTGGCCTGTAAGCAATATGTAGCTTCCTTTTGACCCCCAGTATCTCCCACATCTTTGTCATTACTTCACTGGTGAAGTGGCTACCTCTGTCTGACTCAATCCTTTGAGGTAGACCAAAAAGGGAAAAGATGTGGTTAATCATCAGGGCAGCTGCTGTTTCTGCCTTGCAATTTGGGGCTGGGAGACATTCCACCCATTTGGTAAACAAGCATGTAACGGTCAACATGTACTTGTTTCCTCTAGACGAGCGGATTACAGGGCCTACAAAGTCAATTTGCAAATCTGACCATGGCAGTGCCATCCCCCTCTTTTGGAGAGGCGCACAGTGTGTGAGGGATGATGGCTGAAATTGTGCACACACAAGACACCCCTTCAAGTATTGGTCGAGGTCCTGCCCCATGTGTGGCCAGTATGCAACCTCTCTTAAGATTTCCAGTGTTGTGTGAAACCCCCTATGACCGGCGGTGGCCGCATCATGGGCGTGACTTAACATCAGGCTTCGAAATGAGGTAGGAACCACCCACTGATCATGGCCAGCTTGGAATTTCCTTACCAACAAACCGTCTTGGATTCGGAACATCTTTGGACATTTCATCAACACTCTAAGGTCCTACTTCCCAATGTAATCGGTATCCGTCAGGGGGAAGTTCTCAGGGTCCTCAAGGTGTTGGTAAAACTTACCAATAATTGGATCCCCCTTCTGAGCTGTAATTAAATCAGCATCAGGGGTCTCCTTACTCCATTGGGCAGTTGAAAGATCATTGTGAGCATTTGTCTGGGACCTAGTGATAGCAGTGACCTGGATTTCCCCCAACAGGGACTATATTTCTATTAGATCCCCTTGGATGGCCCCGGTTTTGGCCAGCTGATCAGCTAAGTCATTTCCAGTTTTGTCTGGTCCCTCTACTTTGGCATGACCCTTGATCTTTTTCCAGTAGATGGTCATCCCATTCGATGTGACTAGATCATCAATGTTTTGGATTAACTTCCCATGTTTCAAGGGTTTGTTATTAGCACATAACATGCCTCTGGTTTTCCAATTAACCAGGTGCTCCACGAACCCGTTCCGTACATAATCCGAATCTGTGATTATGACCAGTTCGTGGAGTTGATGTTGGACAGCAGTGAGGATGGCCTGATGCACAGCCATCAATTCTGCCACCTGACTACTTCGGGGACCAATTTTGTATCCAGCGGAGGGTTCTGGTGACTCATTCACCCATGCATTCCCTACGCCGGCCACCAGTTCTTTCTCCCAGTTGTCGTCAACATGGTACGAGCATCCATCCACATAGACAGTGGGCATTCCCTCACACTTGTCTTCTTCAAAGACTTGTGTGGAGAATTAAGGTATGCCTCCATGTTGTCCTTGATTTTTAGACTTTCGTCCTCGAGACAGTTTTCTCTGGCACAATCATGCAAGTCAGCCAGACCTTGTGCGAGGGGACTCTTCTTGTTTTGGCCATATCTGACCTCCACAGGAAAGCCTTGCATTGACAGAATCCAGGAAGTAATTCGGGAATTACTCACATTTCCGGCCCGGATTCTGTCACTTTGGAGATATTGCAGAGGCTGGTGTGGAGTCTCCACTATGATGTGTTCCCCCTGGATAAACGGGCGGTAATTCTTCAATGCCCACACCGTTGCCAGGAGTGCCTTCTCACAATCGTTGAATTTTTCCTCCACAGAGGATAAAGTTTTGCTCGCATAGGAGATTACTTTATTGACCTTGTCATGCTTTTGGTATAATACTGCCGTCAAGCACGTATTAGAGAACCCTGTCTCCAGGAAGAACTCCTTGTTTCTGACAGGGTAAGCTAGGCAAGGCGCTTGTGAGAGGCTTCTCTTGAGTTGTCTTACTGCCTCGGATTGTTCTGGACCCCATTCCCACTTGACCCCCCCCCTTCAAGAGATGAATCAGGGGTCTAGTGATCTCTGCGTAGCCTTCAATGAACTTTCTGCTGTAATTAGTCAGTCCAAGGAGGCTCCTTAGTTCCCGCAGAGTTGTGGGATCCTTCAGTTTCTGGAGTGCTTCCACTTTCTTTTCTTGGGGACAGAGAACCTGAGGAGTAATCTCATGCCCCAAGAAATTAACACGGGTTCTACACCACTGTGCTTTCTGGAAGGAAAGTTTTGCTCCGACGGCCCTCAACTGTGTCAGAACATAACGGATCTCCGCTATGTGTTCTTCCACAGATGAACTTTTGATGAGGACATCATCTACATAAGCCAGGTTACCCCTCGCACCCAGGTCGGGCATGGCCTTATGTAGGAAAATGTTGAATTCATTGCCGGAGTTGAGATATCCGAAGGGAGTTCGGGTCCATGTGTACTGCTGGCTCCAAAGGGAAAAGCCAGTTTGTATTGGTCCTGCCTACTGACAGGCACGGTCCAGTATCCATTGGTCAGGTCTATTGCAGTGAATACTTGTGACCCCTGGATCTGGGCCAACCCTTGGTCAATGTAGGGAAGAGGCCATCGAGAAGTATGGACCCGTTTGTTGAGCTCCCTAAGGTCAGCACAGAGTCTCCACTGGCCGTTTGGCTTCAATATTCCCAGCACCGGATTATTGAAGGTGCTGTGTACTGGACGGATTATTCCCCGGGACTAAAGGTTCTTAATTATTTCAGTAAGGGACTCCAAGGATGCGAGAGGCAAGCGATATTGTTTCACAAACACTGGAGTCATGCCAGGGTCCGTGGGAATTGTCGTCATGTGGATGTTGGTGCGACCACAGTCATATGAGACTACCGCAAAGAGATCTTGGAAATCCAAGAAAACTTGTTTCAACTTTTGCTTTTGTTCCAGAGTCACACATGCATAAGCTAGGTTGACTCTCTCTTCCACCATCTGCCTGAAGCCTGGAAAGACTTCTGGTTTGGCTATCTCAGCGGCCTCCTCCAGCTGGGTGGAGAAGTCCCTGGTCAGAGTGCTGATTTGGACTGGAAGCCTCAGGTGGGAAAGGCTGCCTTCATGGACCTGGAAAATCAGCTCATCCCTCCTGAAGTCACAAGTCACATCTTCCTTACCATAAGGGCAAGAAGTGTACACCAGGAAGTTCCCCCCATGCCGGGTGAAAATCCTGTCTGGTTTTGTATGGTCATCACTGTCACTGTCAAAACAGTCCTTGGGGATTGGTCCTAAACGTTCATTTCCTAAATTAATGGAGAAATGTCGGTCATCAACCGCCATTCCAATAATGGTACCTGCGGCTAGAGTAATACTCTTTAAGTCGCTGTTATCCACCTCTATTGGAATGGTGTCATGTTCTATGTTGACTAATGGTGTTGGGTTTACCCCTAACGCTTGCTGTTGGAGAGAAGCATTTAGATGAATGTAAGCATCAGGGTTTTTCAATTTTTGTCCTCTTTTAACTTTCACTTCCAGGGAGAATTGTCGGGTCCTTTCTGGGATGGTGACTTCCTCTTTAATCTGAATTTCAACTGCATAAGGTAGCAATTGAGCTGACCTAAATGCTTTTTCTGAATCATCGAAGCCCATGGGATTATCCGCTAATCGGGACCAAGCTTTGAAGTTTATTAGGTCCAAACTAATGGCGAAGCGATTGAGAATGTCACGGCCTAAGTAAAAGGCAGCAGTGACGTCTCGCACGACCCAACAATTATGGACTATGCTCTTGTTGCCAATGGAGATTTTGAGCATACACCTGCTTGGCAGGTGATGTTTGGAATTAGGTGCTTCCAGTTCCATTTCCCATTTGTCTATCACTTTGAATGTGGGAATGGCTGGATCTTGTGGGAGTTGGCGGAACCTGGCTTCGCTGATGAAGCTCTTACCGTTGTTCACACACACTCGAGCGAGAACAGAGTCCTTCCCATCATTTAACTGAACAGGGATGAACAACTGCTCTCCAATTTGCTGAATATCAGCCAGGCTCTGAGCTGATTTCACATCTTTCTGGACTATAGGAGTGGGAGTTTCTGATTGTGGATTAGTAAAGAATTTCAGGGTGTTTCCTTCCAGTGTGGAATACCACCTTAAACTGGAAGGAAGGTTGATTTTCAGAAATAGAGAGGACCCCCCATCACCAGTCTGTCGTCCTACTGCTATTACTGTCACGTCTGGAATTTGGTTGTTCTGGAAGTGAAATTCTAATTGGTCAGATTTTTGTTCAACCATGTGGCAGGTGCCGTTTAAACTAACATGGTTGACACTCTGTTTTAATTTTATTGGTCGGCTAGTCTGGGTCCAGAGGACCTTGTTTACGCAATCTATTAGGGGTGTCAACCTTCTCAGGAGGTCATTCCCTAGTAAACAAGGGGTGCCCTCTGGAGTTACTACTATGACCGGGTGTTTCACCTTGTGTCGCCCAATTTTGATGTCCAAATCTGCAGTCCCCTCGACAGGAATTTCCTTCCTGTCAAAGTTCTGCAGTTGTCCAGGAAGAGAGGTCAGAGGAATACGGTCATTCTCCCCCCTTCCTGCATTTAGTTCCTCAAAGGCCCTTTTGGACAGAAGGGTAGCTTGGGATCCAGTGTCCACCAGTGCCAAAATTGTACCCTGCCCCTGTACTTGTACCGGGGCATAGTATCTTCCCTCCTTCTCCTCAAGGGGGCACAGATAATGCACATTTTTGGACAACTGGTGGGCTAACTTTCTGGTTTTGGACATTGCTAGCGAAGAGATTTGGGCAGAATTCTGTGGAGAGCCTTGGGAATCTGAAAGAAAAAGTTGGCAACTGGAGATCAGAGCCATTGTGGGTTCCCCTGTATCCGGTTCTGGGCCGTCTCCCCTTTTTGGAGGCAGTCACCAGGATGGGTTTGAACCAGGGGATTTTGGTATTGTCGGTTCTGGGATGAGATGATGGGCGGCGGTAGCTCAGTCTCCACATCTCCCCAGTCTGAATTGACATCCCTTGGGACCCATTTTTTCTTGGGAGGAGTTCCCCCATCTCTGAAGGAGAAGATCCTTTTCCCAGGATCTTCTGAGGATCCCTCTCCCTCAAATTGGAAGACCTGTACCTCCTGCACAAAGTGGGTCTGTTTGGGTCCTTTGTTTCTCCTACTCCCCCTCTGCTCCTTAGGAGGCAGGCTTTCAGGGGCAGGAGATTTTGTTTCCGGTTCCTGGTTTTCCAGGGGCTGTTTACAAGTTGGGAAGGAAGCTTCCTCCAAGGCTTTACACCCCCCTTCCCCTTGTGCCTCCTCCCTGGGAACTGGTGGGTTATCGGGGTGCTGCCCTCGACATTGTTCTGGAGCACCAGGTCCAGAGTTTGGGGCATTCTGCGGTGGCATGCTCATCTGAGGGTTCTGTTGAGCCCTCAATATGTGACCCAGATCCCGTGCCATATTTTGGACATGGCGCTCAAGTTGTGAAACCCGCTCAGGCTGATACAGTGCTCTATTTTCTCCCCTGGGCTGATCCCGGGAAGGGTAGCTATCCCTTCTCTGGTAGTACCCCTGGTTGGGAGGATTTTGGTACCCCTCCACCCTTGGCCTCCCCTCTCCCGGATTAGGTTGCCTGAGCTCAGGGAATTGGGGAAAGAAGGATGGATGATTTTGGGGCTGGAAATTGGGTGGATACCTGGGGAAAAAGTTCTGCCCAGGATTTGGTGAATTTCTGCCCTCCTGGGGGAAGTTAGGATGGAAGGTCCCTGGGTCAGGTGCTTGGCTGGATCCCCCCCCTTGGGCTGGAGGAGTCCACACATAACCCAGGATGGGTCGGTGTCCCTTGTAGCGGGGACTTACATAATCAGGGGAGCGGGGGACCCCATTTGTGGGACTACCTCCTCGACTCCCTGTCTGTGACTGGGCCGAGGGCCTTCTGGGCTGTGAATATTTTGGTGCAGGCAGGTTTTTAGGCCCCCCATCTCCAAATCTAAAACGGGGGAAACCTTTACCTCTGCCACCTTGGCAGCAGCAGGGGTGCTGTTGGTTTTGGGGTTTTTCAGCGCATTATTTTTATTTTTGATGGGCTTCTGCACCTCATAGATCCGGGTAGCCTGTTCAATGACCCAGTCTAAAGATCTTTTCTCATGAAAATCTCTCACGAGCTGGGTCATTATGTATTTGGGTAAGGCATGGAAAAACGTATTGATAAATTCTCTGCTATCCGTGCGCACCCTTCTGGTGGTCTGCGCAAAAGCATGCTTTAATTCTTGCACAAACTCTTGTGGGGCCTGATCCTCCCCACATTGCAAATTGTAGGCTGCCTTGCGAGCCTCTTGAGGATTTCTGTGCACAGAAAAATGTTTCAAGTTGGCCATCCTGTATGTGGACCACCTTGAATGGTTTTGATCCTCCAGCCCTGCAAAGAAACTGGAGTATTCTGGTGAGAAGGTCCATTTGACGTACTGGATGCAGCTACTGCTGTCCTTCAAATGGAAAGTCTCCATCATTTGCTCATAGAGCTCCAAGTGTTCCCAAACAGAATACTTGGCGTTCTTATGATAAGGCGTGATGACACTCCTTATTGCCTTTATTTGTTTCAATGGGTCCTTAAGCAAGGCCCTTTTTGCCTTATTGGCCTTTTTGGTTCGGGTAACCCTGGTCCATTCATCCTCTGACTCAGAAGCACTGCTCCCAGATGTGCCCGTCTGATCTTCCAGGTTTTTACCAGATTCTGCGAGCCTGGGAATGGCTGGCAGAATGTGGGGACCTGGTCTCCTGTGTCCTGTAATCCTCAGAGGAGTCTTCAGACCCCTCCTTGCTGCCAGGATTTGATGGGTACCCCCCCACTGACCTAACTGGGCAGAGGTTTTCAGGATGCCCTTAATGGGCCTACTCTCCTGGGGTTCCCCACTAAATTGCACTGTGCTTGGGTGCCCATACCCGGATGCCCGCCCATCCATTCCTGGGAGGTACTGGCCTATGAGCCCCATACTTCTAGCTGGATAGTAATCTGCCATCCCCGTGGCCCTGGGCTCATGTGCGCGAGGGGACATGGGGGTGGCAGAGTCCAGGGGCTGGGAGAGATTAAGGCCTCTGGTACTAGGGCTCCTGAGGTTATGCTCAGGAGTTTCTCTTTCCCAGCGAACCTCATCTCTATCCGCCCCTGCTTCCTGTTGCAAAGCAAGAGCCTGCGCTTTCAGTTCCTCAGTTAAGGCATTACTAGACTATCAGTCTCTCCTGCATGGCTACCTGTTGCTGGAGCCTATCATTGTGCTGACAGAGAGCCTCATTTTCTCTCTGTGCCTCCTGATTGGTCCTGGAGTACTGGGCCAGTCTCTGCTGCAGGAGGGTTACCTCCTCAGTCCCATCCCTACTGGCCTGCTCCTTTCTTGCCAGAGCCTCCTCAACTCTCCTGGTGTGATCTAGCAAGCGCTGATGCTCTTTTTGGAGGTCACCCAGCCCCTGGAGGGCCAAGTGATTTTCTTCAATTTTTCTTTTTAAATGGCAGACTTCCTGGCCTAAGGTATCCCTTTCCTGACCAAGAGCCTGCATTTGTGACGCCAGGTCATCCCTCTGCCTTTGAAAGGCACCAGCTTTCTGGCGTTCTTCATCAAACTCTGCCTGGGTATCCAGGTCTTTCAAAATCAATGTATTGCTTTCCTCTTTCTCTCTGTCTAGTTGGATTTGCAGGGTGGCTACCTGCTCTGTGCATGCCCTGTTGAAATTGATCTGTTGCTCCAGCTTTTTCTGGCTCTGCAGTAAGGAGTCCAAACTGTCTTGGTGCTCCTTCTGCAAAGCCAGAATTCTGGTATCCAGGTCTGTCTTTTCCTGTTGCAGTATATCCATGTCCTCTTTTATTTTAATGATATACTGCCTACTATCATTTTCTGACTCCTGGCTCCTCTGCAGCCTCTGCTCAGAAGATACCAGGTCAGATTGGGCATTTTCTAATGCCATCTGTTGCCTATTTGCCAGATCTTGGCCTTCAGCACATTTGTCCTGCATGGCTACCATATATAGATACAAATATGCCGCTATCCTAACCATCTTGTCGTGTTCATCTTTAACTTTAGGAGCCATGTATAATTCACTCAGGGCCACATGTAATGGACCCTGATCTCTCCATATATCTGACCCTGTTTCAGTGACCTGTTGCGCGATTGCCTGCAACCAGAGCGTTTGGTCCTGGTGAGTCCACTCACCTCTGAAAAATAGCTTATGTAAGAAGTGCTCTCTGGCTATTTCCATATCTACCAAGGTCGTCATTCTGGAATTTGAGTTCCTTCCTGACTTACAGAAGTTTGTATTTTATTTTGCAAAACAGACCGTTTCCTTAGAGCGTTCCTTTGAGGGATGCTTTCACAGTGTAAAACAGCGTGGTGATCTAACCGGATATGTGTATCTGGTCAGTTGGCACACTGTATTAATCTGCACAAGTGGTAATTCTAACCCAGAATATCCCGGCTGCGAGCCCCCACTTTTGTAAGCGATATTCAATCAACATTACAGCTAAGTCAATGCCTAGTCTGGGATGCTGAGGAAAACCCTTATTGGTGTATTTTTATATCCAGTTCAGTACTCTGGATGACAACCCTGGTATAACACCCCCCTCTTAGAATCCCCCTGACCGCACTGAGCAAAGAAGTAGGTTTGTTTTGCAAATTAAAAGGTTTATTTGAAAATTTAAAAAATATATATATATATCACACTTCTATAAATAATTTGATAATGGATATTACACTTGTGAATATGAGCAGTAGTCAGCAAGAGGTAACTTATGAATAGGAACAGAAGAATAAGGTGGGAAAGAATGCTTTATATGGTTCAAGGAAACGCAAGGTGGAATAAAATGCAGTACAGAAATAACTTGTTATGATTTTAGCAAAAGGTAATATGATCACTTTTTCTTTTGACTATTCACTCCCCCCCTATGCAATACAAGAAATGGAAGGATAGCACACAGTCTTCAAGAATCCCAACAAATCACACTTTATAATGCAATACACAGTTCAAGTTTCCCCAGCAAGTTTAGAGAAAACAGGGATGAGTTTTAAACACAGGCAAATTACTTTAATGTGGTTTGCAAGGAAGTGAAAAGGTGCTAAAATTGCTTTTAATTCCCTCTAGAGGTTGAGGGTAGGTGATGGCTACTTTATATTAGTTCAGGCTCACTTTAACAATACTCTATGAATGATTAGCAGATTGCAAACGAATTTTAGCAAAGAGAAGCAAAAAGCTGCTGATTTCTACAGATGAAGAAATCGGGCCAAATCGCAAATCGCTGTAAATTTCGCGAGTGCGTGTCTCGCGATTACGGAAAAAGTATAGGGGGTAGGAAGTCGGTTTCAGATGAAAGTTAAATCTCGTTCCTAGCACAAACGGTTTCGGAGATACGGACGATTTAATAAAGGTAGATTTTCGGATTTAAAGTAAAACCCAAAATGACAGGTGACAGCATGCAGCTGCAGAATTGACAGGTGACAGTTGTGCAGCTTTAAAAATGACAGATGGCACGATTTCTAGGAGGCTGTTCTAATTAGGTTAAAATAGCTTGAATTAGATTATTTTAACTAAGAGATTGGGTTCTGCACAGTTCTGGCGGATACTCACTCCTAATTTTGAAATGAATGGGCCTCGTCACGGATCTGGTCAACTGGACTGAACTTCAGTTCTCTCTGCTCAGCGGGTCAATCAGGCACCGGTTCTGCTCACAGCGGTCTGGGTCTCTCTGGATCTCTGTTCTTGGCACAGAATTCAGACAGCTCGCCCGGCTGTGGAATAGTTTGCAGATGATTTTAAGGATGCTGAGGCCTGCTGAGAAGAGTTCTCAGTTTGTGGGTTTAGGTCCTTGCTTTAAGTTCTGAAGTAAATTTCTGGTCTCTGAAGATTGATGGATGTGAAGTCTGGAGTCTCCCGGCAGAGCGTCCCACAGAAAATGGAATTGAATGTCCTCTACCTGGGTTTCTGTGGCCCTTTTCATGTGTTTTGAAAATGGGTGTGTGCCTGGGCCTAGCTAACCTGCCCCTCTCACTTATCATTGGCCTAGCTTTCCTCTCTCCCTTGATTGGGGAGAAGAAATGGAGTGTCAGAGTGATGCTGTAGGTTTTATGGTCAGAGGAACCTCCCCTTGTCAAATTGCATACAAATCTATTTCTGATCCAAATACATATTTAGCTATGTACCATTTTTCTCATATTATAGGTCCAGTTTACATATTTTCTGTAGCACCAAACCATCCGATCCCTGTCTTTGTACGATGTCGTGTCCACTGATGACAGAATTCTCCCCTTTTCATCCAGATAACGACCTCTAAACCTTTCCAGATTTTACACAAATGTGCACCAGGGAGATGGGTTTCAGATGATAAAGTGTAAGATTTTTAACATGCATACATTTGGAGTGAGACCCTATTTTCTGCTAGCAACCCCCCAGAATACACCACAGGGTCCTAACGCCTCTTAAAACGTGCACAGAAAAATCACAAGAACAATGATATTAATTATATAATTTTGACCAGTCTGCACTATGCGTTATCTATCTTTTTAAAATTATGCTCTGGTCAAAAAGGGGTGTGGCTTCCCACATCACAGGGTGGAATAACTGGTGTATCCACTTCCCCCAAGCTCAGCTGCTAGCAGAGGCACTGCCCCTACCAGTTTCCCCTAAAAGGAAGCCACTTTACGGCCCCCCCAATATAACATTTGCCTGAGCCAAAGAAGGCCCATTGTTCATTTTCCTGCAGTCCCCAGCTGCCACTCCCCTTTCAATCAACAGGGCCATGTGACCTCCTTTTTGTGGGGCAGCAGAATGCACCCAGGCCTGGGAACACAGCCGTTGATCCAGTTTCAACTCCTGTCGGGGGTAGTTGTCAGGCAGAATCCAGTTTCATTAAGCCAGGTTTCAGCTAAATGTCACTTTTTGTTCCCAGTTTTCTACATTCAAATCAAACTGACAGTTTTAACACATGCAGCTAGAGTGCTGATTCTAAGTTCAAAACTATGACATTTCAACAGTTACAAACTATGTGACACTCAAAAGTAGGTCCCTCATTTAATTGAAACATTTCGATTTTAGTGGTTTTCAGTTCAGTTTAACTTAAGCTGCTGACCTCCACAGCTCAGCCAGTTTTGTTATGAACATGGTTTTGGGCTCTTTTTCCTTCCAGATTTTGTATGCACACAAAACTTCATTCTGCCAAACGTCTGCTGGTGTTCAGTGAGATTTTTGAATATCCTGCAATGTTTGACATAGGCATTTTTAGCTTGCATTCAGAGAAACCAAGGTGATTTCAAAAAGCTTTTTAAGCTAACGGGCACTGCTGTTTTTCCTTTGGCACACATTCCACTCATGGCACCCTTGGCCCATCACGCTTGCACTGGTGGGTGGAAGGTTAGGCGACCTTTTTGGTATGCGCACAAACTGCACGGTTCTCCTGGATTCTGGCGCACATGTGGGCTTTTTGGCCATCTTGGATTTTCTAAGCCCACAGCACCAAATGTTGCAGCTTAATGACTCAAATGTGGGTCAATACACCTGACAACAAGCATGGTTGTATCTGTACTCCCTGCCCCAGGGACAATATCTCTTCTCGAATTTCCAACATGTAATGTTGTTTCTGTTGGTGTTTTAAGGTTTATTTGTATTCTGGCTGTGGGTATTTGACCTAGCCACCCATGGCTGATTCTTCCAAAAGGGCTGTTCGCTCTTGCTTTGCCTCTCTGGCTGTGTGTTTTTATTGTTGCTTATCTGGGTTATTTTTGCATGCCCTGCACTCTTCTCCCCCCAGAAAGGTGCTTTTGTATTCAGCACCTCCTGTATGTACAAGCTATTCTGTACTTCATTCCATTCTATCTCAGGGTGTACTGCCATGGCCCTCCTAAATTGCTTGTCAAAAGTGAATCGTGCTCCCCCCAAAAACTTTGCTTACCTCTCAGATTTTATCTACATATGCAAATAGATTCACCCCTTCATCCGGGGATTTTTCTTAAATCACTGTCGCCATTATACAAAAAGCCTTTAACCAATTATCCCAACTGTGTTCAACTTGTGATTTTCTTGCCAATATTTACTCTGCAATCTTTTTAGGATCCCTAAACACATCCAACCCTTTTTGCTGGGCTTCAAGTAATGAGAACATTTCTATGTAACCTTTCTCCTCAAATAGTGTACTTGGCCACTTGCTCGATATTCCAAGCCAGTGATCTCTTAAATCTGTTTATTATATCTTTCTCCAACACCTTTAGCATTTCTAGCAACTGTGGGGTATTAACTACTGTGATTTGCTCTTGAGGTGGTTTTGCAGCAATGTCTCTGTTGCTGGTGTCTGGTGTTGCTCCTGCGCCTTCTGTTGTTGCTGCCGCTATTATGGCCCCTGCCGTGATGGGCCCTGCTCTGTCATTTTGGGTGGTGGTGGGGCCCCACCCATGCTCTTAGATGCCCATTCTCACTCCCCCCTTGTTCAATAATCGCCTCCGACCCAAGGTGCGGATGCCTCGTGCAGGCCTGCTTTTTGTTGTTTTGTTGCCCCTGGCAACCGAGGCCAGGCTCGCCTTTGGCTTCTTTCCATGCTGAACGCTCATTTCTGAGTCTCTGCCCCCTTCTGTGTCTGCTGTTCCTCTGCTTCACTTCTGCGCTATGACTCGATGCCAACGGTGAGTTTTTTCTTAACTGAACACAGCCAGTTTCGTAGTTTTTAACGTGTTGAATTGGCGTGCTGCCAATTCTTGGATCCTAAGCATAGTCCATTGAAGTCAGCTCCCTGTGCCCGTTGCATGCCGGGCGATACTCGTTTGATCTGCTTGCAGCTTTAACCGACCGGATTACGGAGAAGCTCACGGTCTCACTCACCGAGCCGAGCAGTGCCCAGATGCTGATAAAGATAAGAGTCTTCTAGACTTGAGCACGGTGAAGCTCACGGTTGTACTCCAAGACCCCGGCCGGCCCATAGAGCCGGTGTTACGCTCACCTGGCTTCCGCGGGGGCGTTGGAGCGTGGTTGGAGCCCTCCCTAGAACTGGCTCCTCGAAATTGCCTTCCCGTTCTGAGAATGGTTGGACCTGCGGCTCTGGAGCTGGGTGTTGCCCCTGCGTGAAGAGGAGAGGCAATGAGTATGGAGTGGGGGTATCGTTACTTCCCCCAGCTTTTCGTGCCAGAATACGATGGGCAAGCAGTTTCTCATAGACGCTCACCTGTAATTTTGTGATGACCAGCTCTCCGTCCTGCTTTCCTTAGCAGGAGCGCGTAGAATGGACCAAGTTACTTCAATGGTCTGTGGGGGTGTTGATCCATACCAGCTGTGACCAATCCACGTATAAGGTAAGTCTTTAGTATGATTATAGTTTGATTAGAGTGTTTGTATTCCGTTTTAAAAGTAATTCTTGCAATGTCTTATTCCCATTCCATAGGTATGGGAGGAGAATCTGGATCGAAGAGGATCTGGGAGACCCTAGAGGCTGATAGAATTCCAACAGGTAAGATAATCTTTATAAGGGAGCTTTAGTCTCTTGTTTATGCGGCCATGCGAATGCATATGAGTCCGAACCTGTTTGTTCTGGTTTCCTCATAGGTGGCTGCCAACTGTCAGGTGTCTTGACCCATGTTTGAATTATTATGCTACAACATTTGGTGCTGTGGGCTTAGAAAATCCAAGATGGCCGAAAAGCCCACATTTGCGCCAGAATCCAGGAAAATCGCGCAGTTTTTGCACACACCAAAATGGTCGCCTGACCCGCCACCCACCAGTGTGAGCGTGATGGGCCAGAAGCGCCATGAGTGAAACGTGGTGCCAAAGGAAAAACAGCAGTGCCTGTTACCTCAAAAAGCGCTTTGAAATCACCTTGTTTCTCTGAATGTAAGTTCAAAATGCCTATTTCAAACATTGTGAGATATTCAAAAATCTTACTGAACACCAGCAGACGTCTGGTAGAAGGAAGTCTTGTGTGCATACAAAATCTGGAAAGACGAATAGCCTAAAATAATGTTCATAACAAAACTGGCTGAGCTGTGGATGTCAGCAGCTTAAGTGAAATGGGATTTATAGCCACTAAAATCGAAATGTTTAAAATAAATGAGTGTCACATAGGTTGCAACTGTTTAAATGTCATAGTTTTGAACTTAGAATCAGCCTGCTAGCTGCATGTGTAAAAATTGGAAGTTTGATTTGAATGAAGAAAAATTGGAACCAAAAGTGACATTTGGCTAAAGCCTGGCTTAAAGGGACTGAATTCTGCCCGGCAACTACCCCCAACAGGAGTTGAAACTTGCCCAGCAACTGTATTCACAGGCCTGGCTGCCTTCTGCTGCCCCACCAAAAGGCGATCACACTTCTATGATTGAATCAGGGGAGGGGACTGCAAGGAAACAGAACAATGGACTTCCCTTTGCTCCAAACAATTGCTAAATCAGGGGGTCGTAAATGGCTTCCTTTTGGAAGAAACTGGGAGGAGCACAGCCTCTGTGAGCCAGCTGAGCTTGGAGGAAGTGGACAAACCAGAAATTCCCCCATGTGCTTTGGGAAACCACACCCCTCTGGACCAGAGCATACATTTTAAAAAGATGGATAATTCATTGTACATAATTTACAAAATTATATCAATAATATCATTATTCCTTTGATTTTTCTGTGCACATTTTAAGAGGTGTTAGGACTCTGTGGTATGTTCTGGGGTTAGTAGCGGAAAATAGGGTATTACTCCAAATGTATGTATGTTAAAAATCTGACACTTCATCATCTCATGCCCACATTCCTTGAGCACATTTGTGTAAATTCTGGAACAGTTTAGAGGTTGTGTTCTGGATGAAAAGGGCAGAATTCTGTCAGAAGTGAACACAACATCTTCCAAAGACAGGGATGGGATGGTTTGGTGCTACAGAAAATATGTTAACTGGACATATAATATTAGAAAAATTGTACATAAATAAATATGCATTTGGATCAAAAATAGATTTGTGTGCAAACTGACAATGGGCGTTTCTTCAATAGATTGTAAAATGTAGCAACACTCTGACTCACAACTCTGTTCTCCAATGAGAGCACAGAAAATCCTTTAACCTATCAGGATCCTCAGAGGGTTAGGCATAGAAGGTCAGACATCCCACCCACTTTCAAAAGACATAAAAAGACCCACTGAAACCCAGGTAGGGACTGCTCTTTCCACTTTCTTGCGAAGCACTTTGCAGGACGACTTCAAATCCAGACAATATTCAGAGACCAGAACTTAGAAAACCAGACTCCAGATTCCAGAACTTTGTAGCAGAAAGGCCTAGTCCACAAGCTGAATCCTTTCCAGAGGCCTCAGATTCCAGCAACCTAACCAAACCATTCAACAGCCGGGCGAGCTGTGTGATTCTGGCCAGAACCCTGTGCCAAGAACTTTTGCCACAACCAGACCCAGAACCAGACCGCTGTGTAGTGCCAGAACTTTTGCCAGAACCAGAGATCCAGACCAGCAGAGCAGAGAGAACCGCAGCTAAACCTGTTGACCAGATCTGTGACGAGGCCCATTCCTTCCAAAATTAGGAGTCAGTATCCAGCCAGAGCTGTGCATAGTCATCTATTAGTTTAAAATAAGCTTATCCCATCCAATTCAACCTGCCTAGAACTGCATTCGAAATCGTGTGTTCATTCTGTGATTTCAGAATAACGTGAAGCGAGGGCACGAGGATGGGCTGGCCTTATATAGGCTGGTTCAGGCCCCTCCCATTAACTCCGCCTACTAAATCCACCTTGCCCTTCTTTGGGCCTGTAGCACGTGCCTTCCATTTCTGATCCATGGCCACGCCTGGCCTTGCTGCACACACCCTCGGCCTAGAGTGTGCAGAGCACACTTTAAGATGAGCCTGGCACCAAGACTGGGTTCAGTGGGACCCAGGGGATGAGGAAGGACTAGCCCCACGACTAGTGGCCATGGCAGCCGAGGTTTGCTCAGAAGTACTTTAAGATGAGATAGCTGCACCCTTGAAATGGATGGGGGTGCAGATTTAGTACTCCAACGCCAATCAATAAGGACAGCTCAATGGTTTGGCAAAGGGAGTCTGTTTAATGACAAGTACAAAAAATGGGGAGTCATGGATATCAGCAGTGATGCGATCGTCCTTCTCGCTTCAACTCCAACGAACTTCATGCAAGTTGTAACATTTATACTCAAAGCTCGTCATAATTGACGTGTAACACTCAAAAGTTAACATGCAATTCTATTGGTTAGGAAAAGGTAACTTTACTATATGTGCTATATCTGTATATGGTAACGGAGTGAGGGGATTGGGTAAACACCGTCAGGTGGGCATCTAAGCCCTACCTTCAAAAATGACTACTGAAGACGTCACTAAACGTACAGCGTCTCATTAGTTGTACTAACTATAGGACCCTAGATTATTTGATCCATTGTGATTGGGTTGGCACCAACCCCATGCATATTCTTCCACTTTTCTTAGCAGCACGCAGAATAGTTGGCCAGGTGCGGGGTGCCCTTTAGTTACCCGGCCTTCCTCCGATTATGGTTACAATCAATCATCACTTTAGTAGCCATGTGTCAATTAGTTCACTGTGGTTGGTCTCGAGACTGCATCTTCTGTCTGGAAAAGTTCTGATATCTCTGCCTGGGCGGATGTCAAGTGTAGGTGTGAACCTGTGCTTCTTCTCGCTCGGCTGGTCACGTGCTTCCCACGCCATGAATTTGTCTCGTTTCTCTTAAATTGTGTATTTGATTCTTATTTAGCTTGCCACCTGGCTTCGCCTCCTTATCTTGACCTTTCAGAGATAGAATATTCTATTCTTAGTTTCAATTAAAAAGTAGCTTCTGTTTGCCTCCTCTATTGGTATGACCTTGGTTTCCTTGGCACAAGTTGCTTCTGCCGAGTTTCGATTCAGCCGTCTCTTCTCGTTTTGCTAAATATGAATCTCTGCTCATTCGTCCTTTAGTAACCTGGGTTGATTCTGCTGTTTGCAAAGTGGAATATACTTATACTAAAGGACTTCGTTTAAGGTAGATTTATGTATAATGGTGCTGGCCGAACTACTCTTCTACTTAGCATAGCAAGCTGCACTGTTTTCTTAGCTTTCTTGCGGTTCCAAGCTTATTTCCAGGTGTAAACTGGTCGACTGTCTTCGTATTGCTTACAGCTTAATTCTCGTGCATTTGGACACAATTCTTTTCTTTAGGTTCACAATATCTTTACTCATGGCATTTTGTCTCTTTGTGTCATTCTCGAGTTGTCATTTCTTCTATCTGTGAGTCTGTCCGGGTCCATGTGATGTCACCATTCATCTTCCATTAAGACTTTTTTGGTTTCTTCCGGGACTGTACTTAGGCAATCTTAATTTTGTCTCATTTACTGGTAGGGTTTTCTTAATGGATACCTTACTGTCCATGGCTTTCTTGGTATTGGTACTTCAATAGGTGCTGCTCTTCTGGTAGGCACTGGACAGAGCCCTACTGCGGCTCTCTGCTGGTTTATTTGCTCATCATACATCACATATTTTGGTGTGACCGTTCCTGGTACTTCAAAATGGGCGACTGGAGTGCAGGTTTTAGTTGGGACCTCCTCTACACGGTTTCGCTCCCCAAGCCGTGCAGTGCTCGTGGAAACCAAAAGTAATTTGAAATCCTCCCAACCGTAGAAAGGTGTAGCTCACGGTCCCGTTTCATGAACAGGGCAATACTCTAAGAAAAGAAAAGTTTTCTGCCTATGCCCAAGCAGCTCCTTATCTCTACCCAGATTTGCCTTGGGCTATGCATATGTTGTGGGGGCTTTGTCGCGCCCCCCCGGCCGGCTGGTGTCGATGGCTGTTCGCACCTTTCGGTGCCCTATTGTTGGTCACCTGGGACTGCCTTACTGCTCTTTGGGTGCAGCATTTGCTAATGTGCCTCGGCACCCTGATGCGAGCCCCATCCCGCCTGGCCCCGCCAAGCTGGGCAAGGGGGGGTTGTGGTGACCCAGTGTTTCTCTATACTGCCAGTGGCAGCTTTGTTCCTCTGTCTCCCTTGCCCCTCAGGTTACTTGTCCGCGGTTTCTAGCTGCAGTGTGCCCCCTCCGCAGCGCTGCCAAGACTCACTACTATCTACCATTGTTAGGCTATGCAGCCCCCACTTCCCGAAACTGTGACTGCCTTTTCCAGTGTTTGCCCTACAAACAAAATCAAAGAAAAGAAAGCGCCCCCCAGAGATGTGTTGCTGTAGTCAAGCCCATTTGCTCTTTCCTGGCGAGTACTGTACTCCCCGCCTGCTATGTGACTCGACCTGCCACCCCCCCTGCCTCCCTAGAGCGCCCGAGATTCCCTGTTATGCGGCCACATTGCTTGAACATTGCATCAGGGGACCTGTGTTTAAATGATAGGAGTTAGCTCTTCAGGCTGTGCAACTGTAGCTGAGAAACATGTTTAAGCTACATGACACTGCTGTTTTTTAATCCTTGTGTAGTCAACTCTGCCCCTTTCTTATTTTTCATTTGAGAGGTTTTTTTGTTGTTATTGAAAACCTGTTTCCATGTAACTTTTTGTATGTACTACCAGGTCGATATTTCATGTTAGTCGATGTAATCCAAGACGGCGTTACTGAAGCCAGTACTCGCTCAGTCCATGAAATACACCTTCACAGCAAGCACTGTATGTCGATTCTATTTCTAAAACTAACAATAGCGCAAGATAACATGCAGGATTCCCGCTGTTTAGAATGCAAGTTGCTGGATTGGGAAACGAGTGCTTACATTTCACCTTCCCCACTCGCGTGTTAACTGCCACGGCGGCATCATATGGACAGGGAAAGTCTCCTCATTCACGGTTTCATACTTCATAGTATTATTGTAGTGAAGCTACTGTGCATGTAGCCGTGGCACTGGCGTGCATGCAAAGACCAGCTGGGCGGACACGGATGATCCTGGGTCTTGGGAGGGGGGCCCCAGCAGACCTTTGAAATGGGCCCCTCCTCACCCTCTGCCAGCCCCGGATACACACCGTAGTTTCGGGACCTGGACTTGGCAAGACCACTCCTGTGCCGCGGCTGTGTGCCTTTTCCTGATTTAATGTGAAAGGAATTAGCCGAGGGTGTTAACATTTCCATGGCCTTTACTTTACCGCACACCTTGTTTTAAGAGGCAAGTCTCAAATGCCACTTTTTACACAGGTTTTGGACAGTACCAAAAAAGCTAAACACAAGCAAAGAAACAGGTTATTCTGAAATGTTGGTATGTCTTGGGGTTGGGTTATTTATAAGGATTTGAAGAAAGCGTCAGAGGAGGTTGACCCCTGACCCGCCTCTCAGGTGTGAGGAGGAATGTGGCCAATCAGCGGAGAGGGAACCCACGGCGCAGTTTCTAAAAGCGCCGCTCGCAGCTCGGCGGAGAGAACTTGCTCTGACGCTCCACGGCGCAGTTTCCGCTACTCGAGGACATGGCTCTGTACAAAGTGACCGTGGCCACCGGCAACTTCCTGCAAGCCAGGACACGCGACTACATCTCCATCACCCTGGTGGGGGCCCTCGGGGAGGGCCAGAAGAGGGTGCTGGACAACTTCGGCATAGATTTCCTGCCGGGAGCGGTGAGTAGTGTGTGCAGAGAGGGGCGAGTGTGGGGGACGGCTAGAGAGATAGATGGGGCGTTGAGGTTTTCTGTTGGGAAAAACATACATGGTATACGAGTGTTTTGGGTCCGGGTATGTAGGTGTTGGATGCCAACGGCGGGATGTTTTGTAGGTACATGAATACTGGCTGAAGCTGGCACCCCTCTAAAAGGAAGACGCTGTAATGGCAGCTTTCAAATTCAAAAGGGGCACGTGGAGGAGTCCCATGTCCCGCCAGGAAGCTTTTGCTACCCACTGGCTCTACCTGCTCCCGACTACAAAATACCTGCACCTCTACTCATGCTGTTACTTTGCACTCTTGCTGGTTCCCCTCCGCTGCTCCTGCTGTTACTCTGCTCCCCTACTCATGCTGTTACTTTGCACTCTTGCTGGTTCCCCTCCGCTGCTCCTGCTGTTACTCTGCACCTCTACTCATGCTGTTTCTTTGCACTCTTGCTGGTTCCCCTCCGCTGCTCCTGCTGTTACTCTGCTCCCCTACTCATGCTGTTACTTTGCACTCTTGCTGGTTCCCCTCCGCTGCTCCTTCTGTTACTCTGCACCTCTACTCATGCTGTTACTTTGCACTCTTGCTGGTTCCCCTCCACTGCTCCTGCTGTTACTCTGCTCCCCTACTCATGCTGTTACTTTGCACTCTTGCTGGTTCCCCTCCACTGCTCCTGCTGTTACTCTGCTCCCCTACTCATGCTGTTACTTTGCACTCTTGCTGGTTCCCAAACAGAATACTTGGCGTTCTTATGATAAGGCGTGATGACACTCCTTATTGCCTTTATTTGTTTCAATGGGTCCTTAAGCAAGGCCCTTTTTGCCTTATTGGCCTTTTTGGTTCGGGTAACCCTGGTCCATTCATCCTCTTACTCAGAAGCACTGCTCCCAGAGGTGCCCGTCTGATCTTCCAGGTTTTTACCGGATTCTGCGAGCCTGGGAATGGCTGGCAGAATGTGGGGACCTGGTCTCCTGTGTCCTGTAATCCTCAGAGGAGTCTTCAGACCCCTCCTTGCTGCCAGGATTTGATGGGTACCCCCCCCACTGACCTAACTGGGCAGAGGTTTTCAGGATGCCCTTAATGGGCCTACTCTCCTGGGGTTCCCCACTAAATTGCACTGTGCTTGGGTGCCCATACCCGGATGCCCGCCCATCCATTCCTGGGAGGTACTGGCCTATGAGCCCCATACTTCTAGCTGGATAGTAATCTGCCATCCCCGTGGCCCTGGGCTCATGTGCGCGAGGGGACATGGGGGTGGCAGAGTCCAGGGGCTGGGAGAGATGAAGGCCTCTGGTACTAGGGCTCCTGAGGTTATGCTCAGGAGTTTCTCTTTCCCAGCGAACCTCATCTCTATCCGCCCCTGCTTCCTGTTGCAAAGCAAGAGCCTGCGCTTTCAGTTCCTCAGTTAAGGCATTACTAGACTATCAGTCTCTCCTGCATGGCTACCTGTTGCTGGAGCCTATCATTGTGCTGACAGAGAGCCTCATTTTCTCTCTGTGCCTCCTGATTGGTCCTGGAGTACTGGGCCAGTCTCTGCTGCAGGAGGGTTACCTCCTCAGTCCCATCCCTACTGGCCTGCTCCTTTCTTGCCAGAGCCTCCTCAACTCTCCTGGTGTGATCTAGCAAGCGCTGATGCTCTTTTTGGAGGTCACCCAGCCCCTGGAGGGCCAAGTGATTTTCTTCAATTTTTCTTTTTAAATGGCAGACTTCCTGGCCTAAGGTATCCCTTTCCTGACCAAGAGCCTGCATTTGTGACGCCAGGTCATCCCTCTGCCTTTGAAAGGCACCAGCTTTCTGGCGTTCTTCATCAGACTCTGCCTGGGTATCCAGGTCTTTCAAAATCAATGTATTGCTTTCCTCTTTCTCTCTGTCTAGTTGGATTTGCAGGGTGGCTACCTGCTCTGTGCATGCCCTGTTGAAATTGATCTGTTGCTCCAGCTTTTTCTGGCTCTGCAGTAAGGAGTCCAAACTGTCTTGGTGCTCCTTCTGCAAAGCCAGAATTCTGGTATCCAGGTCTGTCTTTTCCTGTTGCAGTATATCCATGTCCTCTTTTATTTTAATGATATACTGCCTACTATCATTTTCTGACTCCTGGCTCCTCTGCAGCCTCTGCTCAGAAGATACCAGGTCAGATTGGGCCTTTTCTAATGCCATCTGTTGCCTATTTGCCAGATCTTGGCCTTCAGCACATTTGTCCTGCATGGCTCCCATATATAGATACAAATATGCCGCTATCCTAACCATCTTGTCGTGTTCATCTTTAACTTTAGGAGCCATGTATAATTCACTCAGGGCCACATGTAATGGACCCTGATCTCTTCATGTATCTGACCCTGTTTCAGTGACCTGTTGCGCGATTGCCTGCAACCAGAGCGTTTGGTCCTGGTGAGTCCACTCACCTCTGAAAAATAGCTTATGTAAGAAGTGCTCTCTGGCTATTTCCATATCTACCAAGGTCGTCATTCTGGAATTTGAGTTCCTTCCTAACTTACAGAAGTTTGTATTTTATTTTGCAAAACAGACCGTTTCCTTAGAGCGTTCCTTTGAGGGATGCTTTCACAGTGTAAAACAGCGTGGTGATCTAACCGGATATGTGTATCTGGTCAGTTGGCACACTGTATTAATCTGCACAAGTGGTAATTCTAACCCAGAATATCCCGGCTGCGAGCCCCCACTTTTGTAAGCGATATTCAATCAACATTACAGCTAAGTCAATGCCTAGTCTGGGATGCTGAGGAAAACCCTTATTGGTGTATTTTTATATCCAGTTCAGTACTCTGGATGACAACCCTGGTATAACACCCCCCTCTTAGAATCCCCCTGACCGCACTGAGCCAAGAAGTAGGTTTGTTTTGCAAATTAAAAGGTTTATTTGAAAATTTAAAAAATATATATATATATCACACTTCTATAAATAATTTGATAATGGATATTACACTTGTGAATATGAGCAGTAGTCAGCAAGAGGTAACTTATGAATAGGAACAGAAGAATAAGGTGGGAAAGAATGCTTTATATGGTTCAAGGAAACGCAAGGTGGAATAAAATGCAGTACAGAAATAACTTGTTATGATTTTAGCAAAAGGTAATATGATCACTTTTTCTTTTGACAATTCACTCCCCCCCTATGCAATACAAGAAATGGAAGGATAGCACACAGTCTTCAAGAATCCCAACAAATCACACTTTATAATGCAATACACAGTTCAAGTTCCCCCAGCAAGTTTAGAGAAAACAGGGATGAGTTTTAAACACAGGCAAATTACTTTAATGTGGTTTGCAAGGAAGTGAAAAGGTGCTAAAATTGCTTTTAATTCCCTCTAGAGGTTGAGGGTAGGTGATGGCTACTTTATATTAGTTCAGGCTCACTTTAACAATACTCTATGAATGATTAGCAGATTGCAAACGAATTTTAGCAAAGAGAAGCAAAAAGCTGCTGATTTCTACAGATGAAGAAATCGGGCCAAATCGCAAATCGCGGTAAATTTCGCGAGTGCGTGTCTCGCGATTACGGAAAAAGTATAGGGGGTAGGAAGTCGGTTTCAGATGAAAGTTAAATCTCGTTCCTAGCACAAACGGTTTCGGAGATACGGACGATTTAATAAAGGTAGATTTTCGGATTTAAAGTAAAACCCAAAATGACAGGTGACAGCATGCAGCTGCAGAATTGACAGGTGACAGTTGTGCAGCTTTAAAAATGACAGATGGCACGATTTCTAGGAGGCTGTTCTAATTAGGTTAAAATAGCTTGAATTAGATTATTTTAACTAAGAGATTGGGTTCTGCACAGTTCTGGCGGATACTCACTCCTAATTTTGAAATGAATGGGCCTCGTCACGGATCTGGTCAACTGGACTGGACTTCAGTTCTCTCTGCTCAGCGGGTCAATCAGGCACCGGTTCTGCTCACAGCGGTCTGGGTCTCTCTGGATCTCTGTTCTTGGCACAGAATTCAGACAGCTCGCCCGGCTGTGGAATAGTTTGCAGATGATTTTAAGGATGCTGAGGCCTGCTGAGAAGAGTTCTCAGTTTGTGGGTTTAGGTCCTTGCTTTAAGTTCTGAAGTAAATTTCTGGTCTCTGAAGATTGATGGATGTGAAGTCTGGAGTCTCCCGGCAGAGCGTCCCACAGAAAATGGAATTGAATGTCCTCTACCTGGGTTTCTGTGGCCCTTTTCATGTGTTTTGAAAATGGGTGTGTGCCTGGGCCTAGCTAAGCCTGCCCCTCTCACTTATCATTGGCCAAGCTTTCCTCTCTCCCTTGATTGGGGAGAAGAAATGGAGTGTCAGAGTGATGCTGTAGGTTTTATGGTCAGAGGAACCTCCCCTTGTCAAATTGCATACAAATCTATTTCTGATCCAAATACATATTTAGCTATGTACCATTTTTCTCATATTATAGGTCCAGTTTACATATTTTCTGTAGCACCAAACCATCCGATCCCTGTCTTTGTACGATGTCGTGTCCACTGATGACAGAATTCTCCCCTTTTCATCCAGATAACGACCTCTAAACCTTTCCAGATTTTACACAAATGTGCACCAGGGAGATGGGTTTCAGATGATAAAGTGTAAGATTTTTAACATGCATACATTTGGAGTGAGACCCTATTTTCTGCTAGCAACCCCCCAGAATACACCACAGGGTCCTAACGCCTCTTAAAACGTGCACAGAAAAATCACAAGAACAATGATATTAATTATATAATTTTGACCAGTCCGCACTATGCGTTATCTATCTTTTTAAAATTATGCTCTGGTCAAAAAGGGGTGTGGCTTCCCACATCACAGGGTGGAATAACTGGTGTATCCACTTCCCCCAAGCTCAGCTGCTAGCAGAGGCACTGCCCCTCCCAGTTTCCCCTAAAAGGAAGCCACTTTACGGCCCCCCCCAATATAACATTTGCCTGAGCCAAAGAAGGCCCATTGTTCATTTTCCTGCAGTCCCCAGCTGCCACTCCCCTTTCAATCAACAGGGCCATGTGACCTCCTTTTTGTGGGGCAGCAGAATGCACCCAGGCCTGGGAACACAGCCGTTGATCCAGTTTCAACTCCTGTCGGGGGTAGTTGTCAGGCAGAATCCAGTTTCATTAAGCCAGGTTTCAGCTAAATGTCACTTTTTGTTCCCAGTTTTCTACATTCAAATCAAACTGACAGTTTTAACACATGCAGCTAGAGTGCTGATTCTAAGTTCAAAACTATGACATTTCAACAGTTACAAACTATGTGACACTCAAAAGTAGGTCCCTCATTTAATTGAAACATTTCGATTTTAGTGGTTTTCAGTTCAGTTTAACTTAAGCTGCTGACCTCCACAGCTCAGCCAGTTTTGTTATGAACATGGTTTTGGGCTCTTTTTCCTTCCAGATTTTGTATGCACACAAAACTTCATTCTGCCAAACGTCTGCTGGTGTTCAGTGAGATTTTTGAATATCCTGCAATGTTTGACATAGGCATTTTTAGCTTGCATTCAGAGAAACCAAGGTGATTTCAAAAAGCTTTTTAAGCTAACGGGCACTGCTGTTTTTCCTTTGGCACACATTCCACTCATGGCACCCTTGGCCCATCACGCTTGCACTGGTGGGTGGAAGGTTAGGCGACCATTTTGGTATGCGCACAAACTGCACGGTTCTCCTGGATTCTGGCGCACATGTGGGCTTTTTGGCCATCTTGGATTTTCTAAGCCCACAGCACCAAATGTTGCAGCTTAATGACTCAAATGTGGTTCAATACACCTGACAACAAGCATGGTTGTATCTGTACTCCCTGCCCCAGGGACAATATCTCTTCTCGAATTTCCAACATGTAATGTTGTTTCTGTTGGTGTTTTAAGGTTTATTTGTATTCTGGCTGTGGGTATTTGACCTAGCCACCCATGGCTGATTCTTCCAAAAGGGCTGTTCGCTCTTGCTTTGCCTCTCTGGCTGTGTGTTTTTATTGTTGCTTATCTGGGTTATTTTTGCATGCCCTGCACTCTTCTCCCCCCAGAAAGGTGCTTTTGTATGCAGCACCTCCTGTATGTTCAAGCTATTCTGTACTTCATTCCATTCTATCTCAGGGTGTACTGTCATGGCCCTCCTAAATTGCTTGTCAAAAGTGAATCATTCTCCCCCCAAAAACTTCCCTTACCTCTCAGATTTTATCTACATATGCAAATAGATTCACCCCTTCATCCGGGGATTTTTCTTAAATCACTGTCGCCATTATACAAAAAGCCTTTAACCAATTATCCCAACTGTGTTCAACTTGTGATTTTCTTGCCAATATTTACTCTGCAATCTTTTTAGGATCCCTAAACACATCCAACCCTTTTTGCTGGGCTTCAAGTAATGAGAACATTTCTATGTAACCTTTCTCCTCAAATAGTGTACTTGGCCACTTGCTCGATATTCCAAGCCAGTGATCTCTTAAATCTGTTTATTATATCTTTCTCCAACACCTTTAGTATTTCTAGCAACTGTGGGGTATTAACTACTGTGATTTGCTCTTGAGGTTGTTTTGCAGCAATGTCTCTGTTGCTGTGTCTGGTGTTGCTCCTGCGCCTTCTGTTGTTGCTGCCTCTATTATGGCCCCTGCCGTGATGGGCCCTGCTCTGTCATTTTGGGTGGTGGTGGGGCCCCACCCATGCTCTTAGATGCCCATTCTCACTGCCCCCTTGTTCAATAATCGCCTCCGACCCAAGGTGCGGATGCCTCGTGCAGGCCTGCTTTTTGTTGTTTTGTTGCCCCTGGCAACCGAGGCCAGGCTCGCCTTTGGCTTCTTTCCATGCTGAACGCTCATTTCTGAGTCTCTGCCCCCTTCTGTGTCTGCTGTTCCTCTGCTTCACTTCTGCGCTATGACTCGATGCCAACGGTGAGTTTTTTCTTAACTGAACACAGCCAGTTTCGTAGTTTTTAACGTGTTGAATTGGCGTGCTGCCAATTCTTGGATCCTAAGCATAGTCCATTGAAGTCAGCTCCCTGTGCCCGTTGCGTGCCGGGCGATACTCGTTTGATCTGCTTGCAGCTTTAACCAACCGGATTACGGAGAAGCTCACGGTCTCACTCACCGAGCCGAGCAGTGCCCAGATGCTGATAAAGATAAGAGTCTTCTAGACTTGAGCACGGTGAAGCTCACGGTTGTACTCCAAGACCCCGGCCGGCCCATAGAGCCGGTGTTACGCTCACCTGGCTTCCGCGGGGGCGTTGGAGCGTGGTTGGAGCCCTCCCTAGAACTGGCTCCTCGAAATTGCCTTCCCGTTCTGAGAATGGTTGGACCTGCGGCTCTGGAGCTGGGTGTTGCCCCTGCGTGAAGAGGAGAGGCAATGAGTATGGAGTGGGGGTATCGTTACTTCCCCCAGCCTTTCGTGCCAGAATACGATGGGCAAGCAGTTTCTCATAGACGCTCACCTGTAATTTTGTGATGACCAGCTCTCCGTCCTGCTTTCCTTAGCAGGAGCGCGTAGAATGGACCAAGTTACTTCAATGGTCTGTGGGGGTGTTGATCCATACCAGCTGTGACCAATCCACGTATAAGGTAAGTCTTTAGTATGATTATAGTTTGATTAGAGTGTTTGTATTCCGTTTTAAAAGTAATTCTTGCAATGTCTTATTCCCATTCCATAGGTATGGGAGGAGAATCTGGATCGAAGAGGATCTGGGAGACCCTAGAGGCTGATAGAATTCCAACAGGTAAGATAATCTTTATAAGGGAGCTTTAGTCTCTTGTTTATGCGGCCATGCGAATGCATATGAGTCCGAACCTGTTTGTTCTGGTTTCCTCATAGGTGGCTGCCAACTGTCAGGTGTCTTGACCCATGTTTGAATTATTATGCTACAACATTTGGTGCTGTGGGCTTAGAAAATCCAAGATGGCCGAAAAGCCCACATTTGCGCCAGAATCCAGGAAAATCGCGCAGTTTTTGCACACACCAAAATGGTCGCCTGACCCGCCACCCACCAGTGTGAGCGTGATGGGCCAGAAGCGCCATGAGTGAAACGTGGTGCCAAAGGAAAAACAGCAGTGCCTGTTACCTCAAAAAGCGCTTTGAAATCACCTTGTTTCTCTGAATGTAAGTTCAAAATGCCTATTTCAAACATTGTGAGATATTCAAAAATCTTACTGAACACCAGCAGACGTCTGGTAGAATGAAGTCTTGTGTGCATACAAAATCTGGAAAGACGAATAGCCTAAAATAATGTTCATAACAAAACTGGCTGAGCTGTGGATGTCAGCAGCTTAAGTGAAATGGGATTTATAGCCACTAAAATCGAAATGTTTAAAATAAATGAGTGTCACATAGGTTGCAACTGTTTAAATGTCATAGTTTTGAACTTAGAATCAGCCTGCTAGCTGCATGTGTAAAAATTGGAAGTTTGATTTGAATGAAGAAAAATTGGAACCAAAAGTGACATTTGGCTAAAGCCTGGCTTAAAGGGACTGAATTCTGCCCGGCAACTACCCCCGACAGGAGTTGAAACTTGCCCAGCAACTGTATTCACAGGCCTGGCTGCCTTCTGCTGCCCCACCAAAAGGCGATCAGACTTCTATGATTGAATCAGGGGAGGGGACTGCAAGGAAACAGAACAATGGACTTCCCTTTGCTCCAAACAATTGCTAAAACAGGGGGTCGTAAATGGCTTCCTTTTGGAAGAAACTGGGAGGAGCACAGCCTCTGTGAGCCAGCTGAGCTTGGAGGAAGGGGACAAACCAGAAATTCCCCCATGTGCTTTGGGAAACCACACCCCTCTGGACCAGAGCATACATTTTAAAAAGATGGATAATTCATTGTACATAATTTACAAAATTATATCAATAATATCATTATTCCTTTGATTTTTCTGTGCACATTTTAAGAGGTGTTAGGACTCTGTGGTATGTTCTGGGGTTAGTAGCGGAAAATAGGGCATTACTCCAAATGTATGTATGTTAAAAATCTGACACTTCATCATCTCATGCCCATATTCCTTGAGCACATTTGTGTAAATTCTGGAACAGTTTAGAGGTTGTGTTCTGGATGAAAAGGGCAGAATTCTGTCAGAAGTGAACACAACATCTTCCAAAGACAGGGATGGGATGGTTTGGTGCTACAGAAAATATGTTAACTGGACATATAATATTAGAAAAATTGTACATAAATAAATATGTATTTGGATCAAAAATAGATTTGTGTGCAAACTGACAATGGGCGTTTCTTCAATAGATTGTAAAATGTAGCAACACTCTGACTCACAACTCTGTTCTCCAATGAGAGCACAGAAAATCCTTTAACCTATCAGGATCCTCAGAGGGTTAGGCATAGAAAGTCAGACATCCCACCCACTTTCAAAAGACATAAAAAGACCCACTGAAACCCAGGTAGGGACTGCTCTTTCCACTTTCTTGCGGAGCACTTTGCAGGACGACTTCAAATCCAGACAATATTCAGAGACCAGAACTTAGAAAACCAGACTCCAGATTCCAGAACTTTGTAGCAGAAAGGCCTAGTCCACAAGCTGCATCCTTTCCAGACGCCTCAGATTCCAGCAACCTAACCAAACCATTCAACAGCCGGGCGAGCTGTGTGATTCTGGCCAGAACCCTGTGCCAAGAACTTTTGCCACAACCAGACCCAGAACCAGACCGCTGTGTAGTGCCAGAACTTTTGCCAGAACCAGAGATCCAGACCAGCAGAGCAGAGAGAACCGCAGCTAAACCTGTTGACCAGATCTGTGACGAGGCCCATCCCTTCCAAAATTAGGAGTCAGTATCCAGCCAGAGCTGTGCATAGTCATCTATTAGTTTAAAATAAGCTTATCCCATCCAATTCAACCTGCCTAGAACTGCATTCGAAATCGTGTGTTCATTCTGTGATTTCAGAATAACGTGAAGCGAGGGCACGAGGATGGGCTGGCCTTATATAGGCTGGTTCAGGCCCCACCCATTAACTCCGCCTACTAAATCCACCTTGCCCTTATTTGGGCCTGTAGCACGTGCCTTCCATTTCTGATCCATGGCCACGCCTGGCCCAGCTGCACACACCCTCGGCCTAGAGTGTGCAGAGCACACTTTAAGATGAGCCTGGCACCAGGACTGGGTCCAGTGGGACCCAGGGGATGAGGAAGGACTAGCCCCACGACTAGTAGCCATGGCAGCCGAGGTTTGCTCAGAAGTACTTTAAGATGAGATAGCTGCACCCTTGAAATGGATGGGGGTGCAGATTTAGTACTCCAACGCCAATCAATAAGGACAGCTCAATGGTTTGGCAAAGGGAGTCTGTTTAATGACAAGTACAAAAAATGGGGAGTCATGGATATCAGCAGTGATGCGATCGTCCTTCTCGCTTCAACTCCAACGAACTTCATGCAAGTTGTAACATTTATACTCAAAGCTCGTCATAATTGACGTGTAACACTCAAAATTTAACATGCAATTCTATTGGTTAGGAAAAGGTAACTTTACTATATGTGCTATATCTGTATATGGTAACGGAGTGAGGGGATTGGGTAAACACCGTCAGGTGGGCATCTAAGCCCTACCTTCAAAAATGACTACTGAAGACGTCACTAAACGTACAGCGTCTCATTAGTTGTACTAACTATAGGACCCTAGATTATTTGATCCATTGTGATTGGGTTGGCACCAACCCCATGCATATTCTTCCACTTTGCTTAGCAGCACGCAGAATAGTTGGCCAGGTGCGGGGTGCCCTTTAGTTACCCGGCCTTCCTCCGATTATGGTTACAATCAATCATCACTTTAGTAGCCATGTGTCAATTAGTTCACTGTGGTTGGTCTCGAGACTGCATCTTCTGTCTGGAAAAGTTCTGATATCTCTGCCTGGGCGGATGTCAAGTGTAGGTGTGAACCTGTGCTTCTCGCTCGGCTGGTCACGTGCTTCCCACGCCATGAATTTGTCTCGTTTCTCTTAAGTTGTGTATTTGATTCTTATTTAGCTTGCCACCTGGCTTCGCCTCCTTATCTTGACCTTTCAGAGATAGAATATTCTATTCTTAGTTTCAATTAAAAAGTAGCTTCTGTTTGCCTCCTCTATTGGTATGACCTTGGTTTCCTTGGCACAAGTTGCTTCTGCCGAGTTTCGATTCAGCCGTCTCTTCTCGTTTTGCTAAATATGAATCTCTGCTCATTCGTCCTTTAGTAACCTGGGTTGATTCTGCTGTTTGCAAAGTGGAATATACTTATACTAAAGGACTTTGTTTAAGGTAGATTTATGTATAATGGTGCTGGCCGAACTACTCTTCTACTTAGCATAGCAAGCTGCACTGTTTTCTTAGCTTTCTTGCGGTTCCGAGCTTATTTCCAGGTGTAAACTGGTCGACTGTCTTCGTATTGCTTACAGCTTAATTCTCATGCATTTGGACACAATTCTTTTCTTTAGGTTCACAATATCTTTACTCATGGCATTTTGTCTCTTTGTGTCATTCTCGAGTTGTCATTTCTTCTATCTGTGAGTCTGTCCGGGTCCATGTGATGTCACCATTCATCTTCCATTAAGACTTTTTTGGTTTCTTCCGGGACTGTACTTAGGCAATCTTAATTTTGTCTCATTTACTGGTAGGGTTTTCTTAATGGATACCTTACTGTCCATGGCTTCCTTGGTATTGGTACTTCAATAGGTGCTGCTCTTCTGGTAGGCACTGGACAGAGCCCTACTGCGGCTCTCTGCTGGTTTATTTGCTCATCATATATCACATATTTTGGTGTGACCGTTCCTGGTACTTCAAAATGGGCGACTGAAGTGCAGGTTTTAGTTGGGACCTCCTCTACACGGTTTCGCTCCCCAAGCCGTGCAGTGCTCGTGGAAACCAAAAGTAATTTGAAATCCTCCCAACCGTAGAAAGGTGTAGCTCACGGTCCCGTTTCATGAACAGGGCAATACTCTAAGAAAAGAAAAGTTTTCTGCCTATGCCCAAGCAGCTCCTTATCTCTACCCAGATTTGCCTTGGGCTATGCATATGTTGTGGGGGCTTTGTCGCGCCCCCCCGGCCGGCTGGTGTCGATGGCTGTTCGCACCTTTCGGTGCCCTATTGTTGGTCACCTGGGACTGCCTTACTGCTCTTTGGGTGCAGCATTTGCTAATGTGCCTCGGCACCCTGATGCGAGCCCCATCCCGCCTGGCCCCGCCAAGCTGGGCAAGGGGGGGTTGTGGTGACCCAGTGTTTCTCTATACTGCCAGTGGCAGCTTTGTTCCTCTGTCTCCCTTGCCCCTCAGGTTACTTGTCCGCGGTTTCTAGCTGCAGTGTGCCCCCTCCGCAGCGCTGCCAAGGCTCACTACTATCTACCATTGTTAGGCTATGCAGCCCCCACTTCCCGAAACTGTGACTGCCTTTTCCAGTGTTTGCCCTACAAACAAAATCAAAGAAAAGAAAGCGCCCCCCAGAGATGTGTTGCTGTAGTCAAGCCCATTTGCTCTTTCCTGGCGAGTACTGTACTCCGCGCCTGCTATGTGACTCGACCTGCCACCCCCCTGCCTCCCTAGAGCGCCCGAGATTCCCTGTTATGCGGCCACATTGCTTGAACATTGCATCAGGGGACCTGTGTTTAAATGATAGGAGTTAGCTCTTCAGGCTGTGTAACTGTAGCTGAGAAACATGTTTAAGCTACATGACACTGCTGTTTTTTAATCCTTGGGTAGTCAACTCTGCTCCTTTCTTATTTTTCATTTGAGAGGTTTTTTTGTTGTTATTGAAAACCTGTTTCCATGTAACTTTTTGTATGTACTTCCCGGTCGATATTTCATGTTAGTCGATGTAATCCAAGACGGCGTTACTGAAGCCAGTACTCGCTCAGTCCATGAAATACACCTTCACAGCAAGCACTGTATGTCGATTCTATTTCTAAAACTAACAATAGCGCAAGATAACATGCAGGATTCCCGCTGTTTAGAATGCAAGTTGCTGGATTGGGAAACGAGTGCTTACATTTCACCTTCCCCACTCGCGTGTTAACTGCCACGGCGGCATCATATGGACAGGGAAAGTCTCCTCATTCACGGTTTCATACTTCATAGTATTATTGTAGTGAAGCTACTGTGCATGTAGCCGTGGCACTGGCGTGCATGCAAAGACCAGCTGGGCGGACACGGATGATCCTGGGTCTTGGGAGGGGGGCCCCAGCAGACCTTTGAAATGGGCCCCTCCTCACCCTCTGCCAGCCCCGGATACACACCGTAGTTTCGGGACCTGGACTTGGCAAGACCACTCCTGTGCCGCGGCTGTGTGCCTTTTCCTGATTTAATGTGAAAGGAATTAGCCGAGGGTGTTAACATTTCCATGGCCTTTACTTTACCGCACACCTTGTTTTAAGAGGCAAGTCTCAAATGCCACTTTTTACACAGGTTTTGGACAGTACCAAAAAAGCTAAACACAAGCAAAGAAACAGGTTATTCTGAAATGTTGGTATGTCTTGGGGTTGGGTTATTTATAAGGATTTGAAGAAAGCGTCAGAGGAGGTTGACCCCTGACCCGCCTCTCAGGTGTGAGGAGGAATGTGGCCAATCAGCGGAGAGGGAACCCACGGCGCAGTTTCTAAAAGCGCCGCTCGCAGCTCGGCGGAGAGAACTTGCTCTGACGCTCCACGGCGCAGTTTCCGCTACTCGAGGACATGGCTCTGTACAAAGTGACCGTGGCCACCGGCAACTTCCTGCAAGCCAGGACACGCGACTACATCTCCATCACCCTGGTGGGGGCCCTCGGGGCGGGCCAGAAGAGGGTGCTGGACAACTTCGGCATAGATTTCCTGCCGGGAGCGGTGAGTAGTGTGTGCAGAGAGGGGCGAGTGTGGGGGACGGCTAGAGAGATAGATGGGGCGTTGAGGTTTTCTGTTGGGAAAAACATACATGGTATACGAGTGTTTTGGGTCCGGGTATGTAGGTGTTGGATGCCAACGGCGGGATGTTTTGTAGGTACATGAATACTGGCTGAAGCTGGCACCCCTCTAAAAGGAAGACGCTGTAATGGCAGCTTTCAAATTCAAAAGGGGCACGTGGAGGAGTCCCATGTCCCGCCAGGAAGCTTTTGCTACCCACTGGCTCTACCTGCTCCCGACTACAAAATACCTGCACCTCTACTCATGCTGTTACTTTGCACTCTTGCTGGTTCCCCTCCGCTGCTCCTGCTGTTACTCTGCTCCCCTACTCATGCTGTTACTTTGCACTCTTGCTGGTTCCCCTCCGCTGCTCCTGCTGTTACTCTGCTCCCCTACTCATGCTGTTACTTTGCACTCTTGCTGGTTCCCCTCCGCTGCTCCTTCTGTTACTCTGCACCTCTACTCATGCTGTTACTTTGCACTCTTGCTGGTTCCCCTCCGCTGCTCCTGCTGTTACTCTGCTCCCCTACTCATGCTGTTACTTTGCACTCTTGCTGGTTCCCCTCCGCTGCTCCTGCTGTTACTCTGCTCCCCTACTCATGCTGTTACTTTGCACTCTTGCTGGTTCCCCTCCGCTGCTCCTGCTGTTACTCTGCTCCCCTACTCATGCTGTTACTTTGCACTCTTGCTGGTTCCCCTCCGCTGCTCCTGCTGTTACTCTGCTCCCCTACTCCTGCTGTTACTTTGCACTCTTGCTGGTTCCCCTCCGCTGCTCCTGCTGTTACTCTGCTCCCCTACTCATGCTGTTACTTTGCACTCTTGCTGGTTCCCCTCCGCTGCTCCTGCTGTTACTCTGCACCTCTACTCATGCTGTTTCTTTGCACTCTTGCTGGTTCCCCTCCGCTGCTCCTGCTGTTACTCTGCTCCCCTACTCATGCTGTTACTTTGCACTCTTGCTGGTTCACCTCCGCTGCTCCTGCTGTTACTCTGCTCCCCTACTCATGCTGTTACTTTGCACTCTTGCTGGTTCCCCTCCGCTGCTCCTTCTGTTACTCTGCACCTCTACTCATGCTGTTACTTTGCACTCTTGCTGGTTCCCCTCCACTGCTCCTGCTGTTACTCTGCTCCCCTACTCATGCTGTTACTTTGCACTCTTGCTGGTTCCCCTCCACTGCTCCTGCTGTTACTCTGCTCCCCTACTCATGCTGTTACTTTGCACTCTTGCTGGTTCCCCTCCACTGCTCCTGCTGTTACTCTGCTCCCCTACTCATGCTGTTACTTTGCACTCTTGCTGGTTCCCCTCCACTGCTCCTGCTGTTACTCTGCTCCCCTACTCATGCTGTTACTTTGCACTCTTGCTGGTTCCCCTCCACTGCTCCTGCTGTTACTCTGCGCCCCTACTCATGCTGTTACTCTGCACTCTTGCTGGTTCCCCTCCACTGCTCCTGCTGTTACTCTGCTCCCCTACTCATGCTGTTACTCTGCACTCTTGCTGGTTCCCCTCCTCTGCTCCTGCTGTTACTCTGCTCCCCTACTCATGCTGTTACTTTGCACTCTTGCTGGTTCCCCTCCGCTGCTCCTGCTGTTACTCTGCTCCCCTACTCATGCTGTTACTTTGCACTCTTGCTGGTTCACCTCCGCTGCTCCTGCTGTTACTCTGCTCCCCTACTCATGCTGTTACTTTGCACTCTTGCTGGTTCCCCTCCGCTGCTCCTTCTGTTACTCTGCTCCCCTACTCATGCTGTTACTTTGCACTCTTGCTGGTTCCCCTCCACTGCTCCTGCTGTTACTCTGCTCCCCTACTCATGCTCTTACTTTGCACTCTTGCTGGTTCCCCTTCACTGCTTCTGCTGTTACTCAGCTCCCCTACTCATGCTGTTACTTTGCACTCTTGCCGGTTCCCCTCCACTGCTACTGCTGATATCCACTCATCACTCCTGCTGGTACTTCATCCACTGCTCCTCACACTGAGAACTCGAATGACCGGAGTTGGGCCGAATGTGCTCGCCCCTGCTTTGCAAGAGGTGCCATGCTGTTGCCTGTTAGACCTGAATTATGTCCGACTTAAAACAAATAAATACATACAATCAATAATTGTAGATCCAGGAAGATGTGTGACCATCGGACAGAGCCCTGCCTTGCAATGGCTTTATTGACCACCACATTACCCTGCGCCAAAGTTTAGGCATTAGGATTGCAAGCATGGGCTGGAATTTCTCCCCAATATCAGGGTTTGAGGATTTAGGAACTCTTTGATTTTTATCGCTACTTTTCTCCCTTGACTTCAATCTGGTCCTCTTGCCCCACTCACCTGTTCAACTTGCTTTGTTTGTGGTGCACTGAGAGAGACGCGCAGGGCGAGCCCCCTCCCCTTTTCTTACCACGTGTTTTTACTGAACCGCACACACCACCTGCAGTGGAGGGACGCAGGGACACAGCATGTTCCCCTACGTTTTTTATAAGTAACCTTTTAGCTACTACTTTGCTCACTGAACAGCCTAGTGGTAGTGTTCAGATGTTTACCATTATCACAGTGCACTACGTGTACCTTGATCATGCTGCTTTGATTATCATATAGTCAAAGCTGCTACCCGTCATGGTTGAAACCATGTCCGTTGTAGCACCTTTTTTTAATTTCCATTTTCCTGCACTTTTTAAAGTTGGAAACTACCATATATTATGCACTTTTGTGGGGTTCCTGAAAGATGAAGCCAGTCCGTGCTTTGTGTTGCTGAATGGATTGGAACAGGAGACTGGTCCCAACCCACATTCCTGCCAGAGCGTCTTGTTGCTGGGCAGATGCGAGGTAGTAGTTGTCCATGGCTCTACCTATATGAAGGTTACAGATCCCCTTCCTTGGAAGACTGTGGTCTCGCCCAGCCTGAATGTAGGATATAAGGAGAGCCATCTTCATATCTGGCATTGGGGCCTAGTATCCTGTGCCGAGGCACCCGGCGAGAACTGCTGCTATGACGAACATTGGCTCAGCAAGCAAAGACCTGCCTTCTCACCGTCGGGGGAGACCTGCAACAAGTGCCTTCCTCCCTTTAGATTAGTGGGACAGTCTGAAGCCCTGCTGTTGGCTTTTTTGAGTGCTAGATAACTTTTGTGTCTTTAAACGCCTTTGTCCCCTATCGAAAGCATTAGCAGTTGAAGTTCACCCACGCCTTGCCCTTGTTGGTGGTACCTGGGCATAGTAATCCTGGCTGCCTTGGACACTAAAGACTGATAACCAGTCTCTTTCTTTGTTCAGAGCCTTGCATTTTAAATACTTATCAGTATCAATTTTGCTCTATTCTATGGCCAATGAGTCAAGCAAAAGGTGTGTGTGTGAGCTGTTCTATCTCAATGTTTAGACTACAACTGCCTACATGTAACACACCTGAACACTGCATAAATAGGGCTGGACTTCCAGAGAACTTGCACGCCTTAAAACATTATAAGGTTAGTGGTTTGTGCTATAAGTACATGTCAACATGAATGTGTCTGTGCTTTAAGAACGGTTAGAGTGCATATGCTTAACTGTGTGGACACTGAAGTGTAAAGTGATCCACTGTGGATGCCCGTTTGTTAATGGTGTGTTCCTACCTTTATACGAGGTCTCCCTCCTCCAGAGTCTAAGCCGTTCTACTCTGCCACTCTGGAGCATTTGGCCAGACTGCAGTGTACATTTGGGTGGACACTAAGTTGGCCTCTCAGAACCCCTTTGGAAAACCCTTTCTTGGAATAAAAGCATGGGAAGTGTATGTTACCAAGCACTCAGTGGTTAACGATTGCTGCCCCCACCGTTGTGGAGGCGGAGCCATGTTACGGCACCAAGGGAGAAAGAGGGGTTTCTGGGTAAGGCGCGAGAGGCGCCAGTATTCTATGTGTAGACAAGGAATAAAGAAGTTATCCAGTATCTCCGTGTGAGCGTCCTCCTTTTCCGCGGCCTGTAAGAGGCAACACTGGCGACGAGGTCAATTCCGCGCGGTCACGGAGTCCTCCTTTCGGCAGTCCGCCGTTCCTCCGTGGCTTTCCGCCACTTCCGCGCTGCATGCGCGTTTCGAAGCCGTCCCTGCTGGCAATCCGCCAGTTCCTCGTTCCAGCTGCGACTGGGCCTCCTCCCGCCCCTCCACCTCCTACACGGGCGGCAGCTGCTGGCCGCACCCGAAAACGCTGCAATTTTTTTTTTCTTTCTCTCCCGCACTACATCGGGAAGCACGACGCTGGACCCTGGCAGTCCGTCTGGTCCCCACGCTACCACGGGCACTCAGGGAAGTGTGCAGCTGGGCCCTAGCCATCCGCTACGGCCCCCCCCCTACGACGTGTGCCGGCGAGCCTGCCCACGCCCTCCAGAGGACCAACAAGGACGTTTAGCAGTGTCCATACTGCCAGCGCTCGCTGCGAAGCCCCAGCTGTGCTGAGTGCCATCCTTTCTCACGACGCCTGTGACGCTGCATGCCCATCTGTGGCACCCGACCTCCCAGGTGGGTGACGCTCCGCCAGCCTAACCAGAGCATCCACAAGGGCCGAACACACACCCACCGTCTGGCATCATGAGCACACCGGCCTCCACCGCAGGGTCCAACCCTGGAGCACCTGCACCAGCCCATATTGTACAGCCGATTCAGCTGCACCCCCGCCTTTCACCATGACTCCACAAGCCACAAAGGGGCCCAGATGGACTGGCTGACTGGATGGAAGATTTCCAGCATTACGTCAGGGGGTCTGGTGATGGCAATTCCCCCAATATTAGGGACATCTTCCTCAATCTGGTAGGGGGTGAGATAAAGACTGTGGTCAAGACCATCCCTGCAGCTGAACAGAACACTTGCAAGGACTTGATCAAGGCTCTAGATAGACTCCTCATCATAGAAGTTAATCGTGACTATGAACGCTACCTATTCAACAAGTGCACCCAAATGCCACAGGAGACAGTCGACAAATTCATAACCCGCCTAAGAGTGAAAGGCGCAAATTGCCAATTTGACGCATTCTCGTTGGATGAAGCTATAAGATTGAGGGTCATTGAAGGCTGCCTATCCCCTGCTCTCAAAAAACAGCTTCTGAAGAAACCCTTCACCATCCAGGAGGTGAGCGAGCTCGCTCGAATACATGAGAGGGTTGATGCCCAAGCCACATCCATGGGCAACCCGAGCAACCCCAAACAAGACACAGCGGAACTGGTCGCAACCATACAACCTTCTCGTCCAGGTGACAGAGGGCCACAGTCATACAGAACTCAAACCATCCAAACTCCTCGCCAACAAAGACAGTGCTATCGTTGTGGGATGTCTTTTCCACATGCAGGCTCATGCCCAGCCCTATCACAACGGTGCACGAACTGCGGAAGAGAAGGGCATTTTCACTCAGTGTGACGGGAAGGCATACCCTTTCCCCCCGCAAAGCCTCAAACGCCTGTCAGGCCATTCTTTCGTCCGCCACCTCCACGATACATCCAACCCAGATACTACCAACAAGGCCAGAGACAGAGGCGGTATATTAGGACCATCGACGAATACCAAACGCCGGGGTACCCAATACAGCCAGAGCAGGCTGATCAGACCAAATATTTCGTGGACGAATATGACCATCCACCAGAGGAATACAGGCCTGAGACCCTCTACCAGGACGAGCAGGGAGCTGCATATGACATGCCATATGACCCATATGACCAAGACGAGTTTGTCAATCTCATACTCGACACTGAACAGGCCAGAGAAGCCCCAAAAATCCCCATCAAAATGGGAAACAGGCAATTTCAATTCATGATTGACTCAGGCGCTACTGTCAATATGATGGGCGAGCAAGGCTATGCCGTACTACCGAACCCACCGGCGCTTGAACAATCCCGTTCAAGGATATTTCAGTGGGGAGCTACCACCCCCCTACCGACGGTAGGATGTTTCACACAACGCCTCCTCCTAAATGGCCGGAAAGTTGACACAAAAATACACATTATCCGGTCACTTGCCAGAAGCCGATGCCTACTCAGCTACCAGACGGCATCCCGCCTGGGGTTGATTGAAATACACGTGAGGCCGGGAGACTCCATCACAGCGACCTCCGAGAGCACAAACGCGAGAGACACAGTTGGCACCATCGCGTGCTACCAGCCGCAGAACCTGGTCACACAGCTTGACATCACAAGGGAGTTCCCCAACCTCTGCATGGGGCTGGGCAAACTCAAGGCCCCTCCCATCCGGCTCCACATAGACTCATCGGTGAGGCCAGTACTGCAACATCCCCGGAGAGTAGGTTTTCACCTACAAGCGGCGGTATCAGACGCACTCCAACAACTACTGTCTGATGGCATCATTGAACCAGCCACAGGTCCGACACCATGGGTTTCCCCACTCGTGGTTGTACCCAAAGAGGGAGGAAAGATCCGTTTGTGCGTGGACATGAGGGTGGCAAACACCGCCATTCAGCGAGAGAGACATCCGGGACCGTGCATTGAGGACATGATCGTACAACTGAACAACGCTCGGATGTTCTCCACACTCGACCTCAACCAATGATACCCTCAGCTGGAGCTACATCCGGAATCCAGACCCATCACGACGTTCACGACTCACAACGGCCTCTACAGGTATCGGCGTTTGAACTTCGGGATCTCATCAGCTGCGGAAATCTTTCAGGAGGCCATCCGGCAGGTGATCAGACCCATTAAGGGCACACTGAACTACAGCGACGACATCCTCTTCTTTGGATCATCTAAAGAGTCTCATGACAAAGCCCTACTCGCCGCGTGTGCCGCACTCCAGGAAGCAGGCCTCACTCTCAATATTGCCAAGTGCCGTTTCAGCAAGACAAAGCTGACATTTTTTGGACACATCTTCTCCAGCGAAGGGATGATGCCGGATCCTGACAAGGTTGACACCATCACCAACTTGGGTGAACCGCGACAGGTTGTGGACGTTCGCTCATTCCTCGGCATGGCTGGCTACTGTGCGAGGTACATACCACACTATGCGTCCCTTACCGACCCACTACGGAAGCTTCTCCAAAAAGAAACTGTGTTCGAGTGGACCCCTGGTTGCCACCAGGCATTCTCTAACATCAAGCGTGCCCTGACGGAAGCTCACCGCCTGGCATATTTCAATCCCTCATGGCACACTGAAATCGTGGTGGACGCAAGCCCGGTGGGCCTTGGTGCCTTCTTAGCCCAAACCAGCGGAGCAGATGTCCACCCGAGACATGTGGTCGCCTATGCGAGCAGGGCCCTGTCCACCCCGGAACTGGCTTACTCCCAGGCGGAGAAGGAGAGTTTAGCTGCCGTCTGGGCGTGCGAACATTTCCATGACTTCATCATTGGGAAAAAGTTCACTCTAATTACGGACCACCAGGCCTTGTTATCACTTTTCGGCAACCCGCACACCAAGATGCCCCCCAGAATCGAGCGGTGGGAAATCCGCTTACAAGAATATGACTACGACATTGTGCATCGACCCGGGGGTGACCTTAACCCCACTGACTATCTGTCACGACACCCAGTTGGGGCCCCACTGACCCGCGAGGGAGATATCCCCTACGTGCAATACATAGCGTCCAACTCACTACCACCGGCGCTGTCCCTGGAGAGAGTTGCCGCTGCATCAGCGGCTGACCCCACCATGGCCCTCGCCATCAGCCTCACAGTGACCAACAAATGGAGGGATCACCACAGAGCAATGCTGGCACACCCAGGGGTGTGCAGACAAGAAATTGAAAGGCTGGCCAGGGTACATAGCGAACTGGCCGTCAAGGACAACGACATCCTCCTCAGAGGGTGCAGAATTGTCATCCCCGCCACGCTCAGGAACAAAGTAGTCAGTACGGCCCACGAGGGACACAGAGGAGCGGAGAACACCAAAAGACAGCTGAGGTGCCATGTCTGGTTCCCATTTCTAGACGCGGCAGTAGAAGAATGGGTGAAGAACTGCCATGCCTGCCAATGCACGGCTCCTGCGGAATATCCACCCCCGCTCCAACATACACAGATACCCGATCGGCCGTGGGAGCGTGTAGCCATGGACTTCTACGGGCCCACGGAAGAGGGTGACTACCTCCTGCTCATAATAGACGGACACTCACGATTCCCGATCGTCAAAACAGTCACCACCACCGCATTTCCTCAAGTAGCAGCGGCAATAGAGGAGGTATACAGCGAGTGGGGGATCCCCAAAATAGTCAAATCGGACAACGGGCCCCCGTTCAGTGGATACGATTTTGGTACACTAGCGGAACACCTAGGGTTTGAACATATGAAGATAACTCCTCGCCACCCACAAGCGAATGGGATGGCTGAACGCTTCATGGCGTCGATCAAGAAAACAAGACAAAGAGCCAGAGTAGAAGCTGTCTATCCGCACCAGGCACTGTGCCGACTCCTACGGGACTACAGAAACACCCCTCATGAAGCCACCAACAAGACACCTGCTGAGCTAATGTTTCGCTACAAAGTGCGAACCCGCATACCGCACAATTCATCTGATGAGGAGCTGCCTGACATGGACGTACTCCGAAGGGACGCGGAAGCCAAGGAGAGAGCAAGACAAGAGACAGATGCTCGCCGCCATGCGGTGATACAAGATTTCCACATAGGGGACGAAGTACTCGTCCAGCAACCAACGCCCAGGAAGACATCCGCGGTTTCCTCCAAGCCCCATGAGGGTAACCGCAGTGAAAGGCACGATGGTGACAGCCGAGGATCAAAGTAGAGCTGTCACCAGGAACTGTCAACAATTTAGACACTACACCAGACGAGAGGGAACAGAGCCGCTCCAGCGATCGACCTCTCCAGAACCGCGAGAGTCGCGGGACGACCTGTGGATCCCTCCGGGAGGAGACCCAGGAGGGACAAGCGGGGAAGTGAGAACCACGGAACTGCAAGAGGCAGGTGACCAAGAGGAGAGGCCACGGAGAGTCGTAAGGAAACCTATGAGACTTGTTGAAGAATGTTGATTTCGATGTTTGAATATATTGTTCGGGGGTGATGTTACCAAGCATTCAGGGGTTAAGGAGTGCTGCCCCCACCGTTGTGGAGGCGGAGCCATGTTACAGCGCCAAGGGAGAAAGCGGGGTTTCTGGGTAAGGCGCGAGAGGCGCCAGTATTCTATGTGTAGACAAGGAATAAAGAAGTTATCCAGTATCTCCGTGTGAGCGTCCTCCTTTTCCGCAGCCTGTAAGAGGCAACAGTGTAGTGTCTGTGCCTGGGGTGGTGAATCTGTGCGCAAACCTGCTACTCATTTTTTGGCAACATTACCTAAAACCGGCGCACACGTGCAAGTACCATCTAAGTACCGCTTCGCTGTCTGGTGCTGTTCCCTAACTGCTGTTTGGTGACTTTTTGCTGCAGGACTTTTGTGTGGACTCTAGCGATTCGCCTGTTGCTGCCCAAGGTGAATAATACGAATCGACTGTGGAGCCAGTCAGGTGGCGCGGACTGCTTTAAGATCACTGTGATCACTGTGTTGTCTTTACAGCTCCATGAGTGGCTGAAACTGCGGACCAACTCGCAGACTCACGGTACCGTTCCAATAAGACGGGCACAGCCACGCACAAGCGCAAGTACCATCTTAAGTACCGTTTCTCCCTCCTCTTGGCCGCGCAGCAGTGGGGGGGAGGTGCGGGGCGGCATACGCAACGCTTTTGGTAAACTTATTACATTTTCAACTTCTTGGAGTTGAGCATTTTGTTGGTAGAAGGTATCTGGTTCTCCTTTAAAGGTACGTGTTGTGTTTATTTTTTGTTGGTATGGTAACACTCTGCACTATGTCCAATTCTATCTTGTCTTTAAAATCAGGCATGCCTAAAATTGGTGCAGACCTATATAATATCTTGCCCCTTGAATCTAGAAAGATCTTTTTTTGCGAAGAGGCTAAAAGAGAATCAAGAGGAAAAAAAATGATCAATCTCGCTAAATGTTGTTCGTGCTTTCTGCCAAACAGACGGTGCGAAGTAACTAAATGTAGTACATGTGGAAACAACTAGTGTTCACAACTTAAAATCATTGTGTTCCTTGTCAGTTGCCAAACCTCCTCAGGAAGCTTTGGACAAGGGGAATTTAGAAGAGTCGAATGAGAATACTGCGAATATGCCCAGTAAAGAATTAGTTGATGCCTCTCTCGCCTTGGCCTGAAAATCGCGTGAAATATGCATTACTCAAGTTCCTGATGACGGTGTTAAATCACCACTTAAAAATCCCCCCTTGTGCTCAGTGCAGGCAAAGAATTTGTTAAAAAATGAATGAGAAATTGACAGTAGCTGGGTAAATTGATGCATAGGCGATTGACTTCATGAATACATCAAGTTGTCATGAGCCTGCTACCCCTGAGGTGCAGTATATCTGCTCTAATACAGGTGACCTGATACACCTTAATGATGGATCCGTCAGACAAAGCTTGCCCATTAGAGAGGGTATTTCTGTCCTGCAGGACAAACATGTGGATAAGGATAAACAAGAGCTGTATAAATCACCAGTAATGTTTGACAAATCACCTTCTAGTGTTTCTAATCGGTCACTCTCTTTTGTAGCGCCCACTCCTAGGCGAACCCATTGGCAATCCATATTTCATACGTGATCCGCAGGCCAACTATAATAGGTTCTCCTTCCCCGAAGCGCCTGCCCTTAATAATACTCTGATGGCTATGAATACGGCGCTACTCTTGCTGGCTAAGCTATATGAGTCGTTAGATGAAAAAATAAAAAATCAGATGGATATTATTCAGCAATCGCATGAAAATATTCTTAGTGAGATAGGAATAAAGTTCCAACAAGTTACTAAACTGCCATCTAACCACATCAGTCAGGGTACTCAGATGAACATAGCAGATAAGTCTACTTCCATCCAACCCGTTTTCTAAGAGCATGTACCTCATACAATTTGCCCTGACATTGTTGTAATTGATGGTCCGCAAGAAGCTACGCAAACAATCTTGAAGGGGGGCCCATCCTTATCAACCGAGCTTCCCTTGAAAACACTGACAACAGCTTTTACATCTGTTCCTTAATACCAAAATTTCCCCTTCAAACCTTAATGAACCATCTAATCCAATGCAAATCACTAGTGAACCGAGTTGTAGAATCAAAATCAAGAAGGCTTCAAGATTATTTATGGCAGCCAAAAAAAAGACATTTACACTTTAAAAAGGGTACACAGTCACAAAGGAAGGTGCCATTAGCATATAAACCTTTGGATGATTTATTGGCTGTTTCAGCCTCTGTGTCTTTTCTGAAAGCTCCAATTCCTAGCCTCAATCAAAAACCAATAGACCTTACAGTAACAGCAGAAATAGTGAAGAATTTACAATTAAGTGTTTACAGGTACTCAAGCGACAACAGCTGTTACAGAATTCGTGTTCTGACATTCACCATGTATATGGAGGACTAGCTACAAACATTGTACATTACAAGAGCTACGTGATGAGATACGAGCCTCTTTTGCAAGCTATAATAAGGAAAATGAAAACATCAAACAGATTATGTTGCTATCGAAGCAAGGCCTGTCCAATGATGCTAGTCACTTGCTGCAAACTACCTACCCGAATGTTAAACCGCTTCTGAAAGGCCCGGGGTTGTTGAGCCGGGACTATGATTCACAAGTGAGCATGAGTTCTAATACGGCACCTCCACAATCATCGGGTGGCAGGCCAAATTCAGAGTCTAATGTTGAGCCTTGATCATTTCCTTCCACCTTCAAAGGTCAGGCTCAATATAAAAAGCACCATCGTTTAGTGATAAAATGTCGAGGCCACCCCTTTACCAAATATGACATTCAACGACACCTCGTTTTTTGGAAAGGTGTTTTGTGAAGTGTTTCCCAGCATCTTGGATTCCTAGCATCTCGAGTCGCTCAGGACTCTTGCCGCCCGTAGCTTCGTTCCCAGGAGGGGGCGGAGCTTGGTGGTGCACACGTGAAGCATCACGTGACCAGAACTGCCTGTAAAACACACCCGTAATCAGGCGAGCGGTGCATTCAAGGACACCTCGTTTTTTGGAAAGGTGTTTTGTGAAGTGTTTCCCAGCATCTTGGATTCCTAGCATCTCGAGTCGCTCAGGACTCTTGCCGCCCGTAGCTTCGTTCCCAGGAGGGGGCGGAGCTTGGTGGTGCACACGTGAAGCATCATGTGACCAGAACTGCCTGTAAAACACACCCGTAATCACCCTTGCGGCATTGAGCCTGGCAGGGGTAGAGGTCATTGGCTGTTGTGCGGCTGTTCAGCGGATGGTGGCACTTAACAACTTCTGCCCCAGGTTTTGGTTGAATTTACAAAGAGGAGCTGCAGCGACTGAGAATCCAACGGAGTTCGGCAGTGAGTCCAGTCAGCCCAGTCCAACTCTGAGCATTCTCGGGCGATTGCTGACTGTGCATCTGGGCAGATGGAACCGTCCCCAGGCAGCGCAGAGACTCTGCTCTCGGCCGTAGGAGCACACACGCGAAATCGCGTGCGGAAGCAGAATTCTAAAACGGAGAAAGGTAAGCCAAGTCAACATTGCCTTACTAATAACGTGTTTCCGTCGAAAGCTGATTCGCGTGTCCCTGGCTGTACAACGCCGGGAAATCTGTCCTCGATGCCGCGTGGAGCTGAGGGGAGGGTCAGAACGGCACAAACTGTAACGTCTGACAAACAGACACTGACAATGTCAAACACCTCCAAACAGACCCTATCAGCGACACCCGAGCATCCCGGGTTAGCCGAGGTTGAGGCTATGGCGGAGGCTGAGGTGGCTGCCGAGGCCACGGCAATCAACACACCCCCAGCACTAGCCTGCAAAGTGGTGAAACTTCCCAATAATAGTAACATTGAATCCGATGCAGCGTCACAACTGCAGGAAAAAACTCCATTACAGCATGCACCGAAGTTGTCGCCTGACATAAGTGTCTTAAGTTTTACAGAAGCAAAAACGGAGCATTTACTAAACTGCGGTCATGACCATGCTACGTGTGTGCCAATCTTAATTGACTGATTGGAGCCTCCGCCAACAGCATACTTAGATGCCTCTGAGACCTTCCTGTTTGATATAACCGATGCCGATTTGTTGGCAATGCGGTCTCCGTCAGTCGGACGCATGAAATCACCTGTAAAGCAAACGTGGTCCACGCAGGCTGATGCTCCACTACATAACATTGAGATGCAGCATGGCCACACTAGTATAGGGGAACCTCGAAAAATGGCAATACCGTCTGACATGAGGCCTGACATACACAAGGGAGCCTCCCACTTGTATGCAAAAACACCAGCATCAAAACTAACCGCAAATAAGGTTGCTGAAAGCATAATAAATGACACTAAAAGTCGTGCTACACCTAATCTGTTGGTAACGTCTGGAAATGAAATGGCTCTGGCAATGTCACAGCCATTATCCAACATGACTACATCTATGCCAGTTGACATTGCCGCCCGTGAAGCACGACTAACTGCTCGGCTAAAATCGGATTTCAACCTGATGCGTGAACGCCTAAATGAAAGCTTAACTAATAATGGAAACGTGCGAACTCCTGAGCGCAAGGCAAGCACTCACCACAAGGAAACAAATCACCCACCTCATGAAGTGGTAACTCCATCGAACTCTGGCACCACAGTGGGTCGTATAAATCTAGATGTGTCGGATGTCTCCCACCAAAAAAATCGAAGGAAAAAAACTGACACTGAAAATCAGGACGACTCTGAAGTCAGCCAAACTGCAACCAAACCTGCAGGAAATGGACCACTGGAAATAAATGAAAGTAAAACATCCACGAATTGCAAAGGAACCATTTCCATCGCAGCAGGAATTCAGATTCATAATAATGTCTTGGCGGCTACTTCAATAGCCCTAATGCCATTTATGAAACTATATGAGCATCTAAACGATACTGTACGCGATCAAAATTCTATTTTGGTACTGTTAAACAACAAATTGTCAGCATTAGAAATATGCAACGAACATCTAAGCAACCGTTTGGATCTAGAAGCTGCATCAACTCATCAATGGCACTCTCGTTCTCGTCTAAATGAAATAACCCGTAGGGAGTCATGAAAAACTAGATCTTGCTGAAGCCCTAGTAGAATGTACTAAGTGGTTTAGGCACAATGTTGCTACTCATCCACTCAGCCACGTAATGAGTGAGCCTGTAATCGGTAGTGGGCGCTACCGTGATCAGGGTCTGATGCCCCCGCAACAAAAAAGTTGCGATTATCCACCGCTGTTATCAAAGGATCCTGAGAAAAACTCTAAACAAAAGGAGACTCGCGGTGTCAAAACCACCAGAACGAATGAGGCAACTACGACACCCGAAATCGCCTTGCCTCTTGTTGCAGAATCTACTATTGAAGTAAGACCGATAGCAGATTCTTCTACCTTGATTGACAAACACAGTATTCCTATTTCAAGTATTGAGGCATCAGCGGTAGTGTGTGGAGCAGTGACAAATGAAGATCACCCTTCTTCCCTGAGTGCACTGGTGAACCACACAGTACTAATAGAGAGAAAAATCTCTTTTGACATATTTTCAGGAACAGCAAAAACAATTCAATCAACCAAAACTCAGACCATATCAAAGGCAAAACAATCCAGCGCCTTGAAAAAAGCAAAGAAAGGCCTGGTACCAAAACGTCCACAAACAAATGAAGCAAAAAAGTTCATAAGAAATCTGACGACGCCTCCACGTTGTGTGGTATCAAAAACCACAGCAGAGCCAAAAAAACTGGATGTTCAACCTACTGCTAAGACACAATTAGTTCACAACGTAGACAACTCTGCTATACCTACAAAATGTAGAAGAGAAGATATTAGCCCATCTGTTGATCAATTAACGGTAGAGTCGATTGATCTATGCGATTTATCGACCCACTCGGTAGAAGACGAGTATGAAACAGAGGGTGCCTCTCATGGGAGAGATGTGTCGGTAAAAGAAAGTGTTAGGACAAAATCACCAAACAGAGATGAAAGATTCGTCCAATTGGATCATTACCCATTTGGCCCTGCTGAGTTACGGCCAGTGGGAGTCGAAAAAGGACGTGCCACACTTTGTATGGACAAGTCAGACACAAAAAGCAAATTCCAGAGAGTCTCTGACAAACCGATATTAAAACTTAATCCTAAGTACACAAAGGCGCAAACAAAAAACCTAACACAACACGGTACTCAAAGCAGAGTTGAACAACAGAAACCATTCAAGGAAAGTCTGTATAAACTAGAGCTTGAAAATATTCGTGAAAACATAAACTAATATTCTTGAAGACATAAACTAAATAAATCTAAACAGATCAAATGTGATGAAACTGCTGCACAACGTACCTGCCCTGAGGAACATCCGATCCGATGATATCGGAATCTTTGAATATAAAAACGAATCAAGATCAGACTGGGTAATCTTGCACATGCAGTCTAAAACAGTAGCACGACCAATTCTTGATGCGAAAGACGACTTATTGTTCTATGGATTCAATTTAACCACTGCAATAGATTCTCAAGCCTATACTAACCAATCACTTAGAAATGGCCAATGCCAAAAGCCGAATATTACAAAAAGGGCAGAGCTGAGAAACCAACTTAAACATCAATTAACACACGACACTGATGCAAGTCGACTAAGAAACAACGTATAGGATGACACAGGGTCTAGGCATACGACCCAATTGTTAACATCATGGAACACCAGAGGTTTTGACCATCTTTTCCATGAAGGAAGCGCCCATGACATCAAAAGCCTGTTTATTGGTCTCCAAGAAACTTGGCTAAGAAAGACGCCGTCCTGTGATGGTTACACAATATATCAAAATGAGGCTGGTAAAAACCTCTTGGGACGCCCTTTCTCTGGCCTACTCGCCATGTTAAAAAATTCGTCGGGATGGGAAGTAATTGGAATTGAAAATCCGAACCTATTTGTTCAAGCTATCACCCTTGAATTGGCTACAAGCAATTGACAGGGAAATAAATACAAACATTTGTTTTTGGTAAACACTTATTGGAATCCTGCAATGATCTCTGATGAGGACTATTTGACGTCAATAACCACACAAATAGATAGCTGCAATGCTTCTTTTGATGCACCATTCATACTAGTTTGTGGCGATTTAAATTTTTCTTGGTTCGACAAAATAGATGAACGTAACCTGAACGACATGAAAGTGATCCCAACTGAATGCTCTGATCGTGGCACGAAATGGGCTTACGAACTATCATCTCGTAATTGTGTATTGCTGAATGGATGCACTAGAGGGGACATCCTAGCTGCTGCAACGTGGCAGCGGGCAGATTCAACCAAAACCCTAGATTACATCTGAGTATCTGAGAATTTGCACGCTCTCAGACCTACAAGTAAGAAAAGCATCCAATAGTGATCATAATCCACTGATCTTATCGTGGTATATGGGTACAACAGCAATGCAACAAAGCTACACCACTCAATTAGATATTAACACCTCCCAAAATCGCCTAAGGATAAATAGTAGGCAGATTGACTCCATGACATCGGATTTCATTCAGGCATGCTCCACAAATCTATATGCAGAATACGCATCTCTCTTGAAACAGTACACTAACACAAACAAAAGAACGATAAGGGATCACATCCACCCTTTTAGTCCTGAACTAAGTGAAGCAAAGAAACTACTTGCAAGTGATGTGAAAAAACTAAAGGCTACTGGCGGAATCAATCTAACACTGCAATTAGCCACCAGGCGCCAACGGTATCGAAACTGGTTGAAGTCCTTTAAAATTATTCGTAATCAAGAACAAGCGAAACTCATGTTGCGCCTTTTAATTCAAAAAGAAAGCTCCAATATATGGAAGATAATAAATAGTAGCCACTTGATATAATCGAACCACCTAGCCAATGGTGTGAATGCAGCCGCTTGGACAAAACACTATGACGTTGTCTTCAATAGTAGTGGCGGTGATAACACCCCAAAGCCAAAAATAGACGAGTGCAAATGGAATGTCAAGGAATCACTTGAAGATATAACACAAGCAATTCAGAAGTTAAAGTCATCACGAGCCGCCGGCCCCGATGGTGTATCAAATGTCATGCTCAAAACGAACAAAGAAAACTGGGCAAAGTTCATCAAGGTCCTATTCGATCAAATAGCCCAAATATCAAAAATCCCCGATACCTGGGCAAAAGCAATAACTGTCCCAGTGTTCAAAAAAGGAAACAAAGAAGATCCAGCAAATTATCGACCCGTAGCATTGTTAGACACTATGGGGAAGATCTTTGCTACATTCCTTCAAACGAAAATCGCTAGATGGGCTGAAACAAATGGGATCTACGACGTGAGACAAACTGGGTTCACCAAAGGGGTCGGCGTGGAACTTAATCTGCTATTACTAAACTTGGCAAAAATGGACGCTTTAAAACATAAAAAAAGGTTGTTTTTAGCGTTCATTGACCTAAAACAAGCCTTTGATTGCATAAACCGCAATCTTCTGTGGCAAAAACTAAAGACGTGGGGATGTCCAAATGATCTACTGGCCCCACTGATGGCATTACATACCAAAACCAGCATTCGCGTGCGCCTAAATGCAGAAGGGGACTTAACCGACGAAATAACAACTACAAAGTGGTTAAAGCAAGGTTGCCCACTTGCAGCTTTGCTGTTCAAACTTTTCATTTCGGATTTGCCTGAAGCCTTTTCACTAACTAGATGCTTTCCCCCGAAAATCAACGGCACACATGTAACGCATATAATTTATGCGGATGACATAGTGTTGCTTGACAGCACTGAAATAGGCCTACAAAGATTGCCGGTAGCACTACAGTCCTACCTAATAGCAAACTACTTAATGATAAACGTGAACAAATCCCAGGTGATGGCCTTTGGACCGAACACTAATTCAAGAAAAGCGAGGTTCAACTGGAAAATTGACAAGGAGATATTGCTAAGAACTGATGCGATTCGATATCTGGGCATCTCATTCAATATATCAGAGAATGGAGTTGGACGAATGAAATCATCTCGCGTATGTGAATGTTCGCACTACAAGGGCGCAAACTACACACAATCTATGGGAATTTTTCACTTCAACCGGTGACGACTTTCTACTTGCAAAAAGTGACACCAGCAATATGTTTCGGCAGTGAAACAGGGTGGAACATCAGCGCTTGCCTCTGGGCTCAAGTAGAGGGCTGCTTTTGGCGTAAAGTCCTCCAGCTGCCCCAATGTGTCTCAATGGTGGCCTTGAGACACGAATTGGCCTAGAATCTCTGCATTCAACAGTAGTGTGGAAATCTATACTATTGCTAAGGAAAATGAGACTACTCCCACAGACAAAGGCATACTCAATCTTGGTCAATAAGAATAATGATACATCCACCTCTCTGCTAGGCAGACAGGAAGAGAACCTATTAGGTATTCTGGAAGACACAAATATAAAAATGTCTCTGGTCCTACAGACACCAAAACTGTCAAAAATAAAATTTATGTAATCAAAGTGGATCAAAAATGCGGAAAGACGATCTGCGTTATCCTCAGGAATTGACCTTGGTCTGTGTGAACAAAAAAGAGGCACCTTACCAAAATATCTGGCTAAATTTCTGTCAAACTACCACCGAAATCAATTTTTACGGTTACGCCTCAACCTGCACAATACAGAGCTGCGCATGAGGAGAATAAAAGATCCCATGATTACTGATGAAAACTGCCGCTTTGCAAGCAGGAACCGGAATCCATTAAACACCTAATAATTGAATGTTCACAGATTAATGACCAGCGCACCCTACACCTGGAAAGTTATGCCCCTAAAAACGGCAATATGGTGGAGTGGTGGTCCTATTTGATCACGGGAAGAAATGTGCAGCTAACTTGTAACGTAATAAACTTCATGGATATGCTATTGATACAACCATCATAAACCTGGTCCTTCACCCTAAGAACACTACCACAGATGGATTGACCAGCCCACGTCCGCATAAATCTAGTGTAAAGAAACTAAATGGAACATTACAAAAATGTGAAAAGTAAAAAATATGTAATGATGTGGGTTGGGGAGTGGGAACATGATTGATAAAAAGTTTGTTTTCTTTTACAAAACTAAGTCTATAAAAAAAAATGACTTGAACTGTAACAGTGTGCTGAACATCTGCACGGAAATAACTGCTTTAGAAGATCTGACCTCAGCAGAGATTGATCTAGTTGAATTTGTGAATCCCCCCGACCTAACAGAGGCGCGACTGTACATCCAATCGGAAGTTATACTTAACACTTTATGGTTAGCCTGGACAGCCTTTTATAATCTAGGCTTTATTCTGAGTCAAGATGTGTATGTGCAGGAACAAATGATGGTTAAATCAATTCTACCACAAACCAGAATTTACGGGGACAATAGAGTCGCACAAATGAACTCTGAACTGAGTTCTAACGATGCACGGGTGCATCGAAATCATGGTGGAAGATCATAACAATACCAATAGTTGATTCTGTCAGCCTTGTCTCCTGGAATATTAGGGGATTTAAACATCTCATTAACAGCAAAAGTAGGTATCTTTTACAATATGACATTATAGTCCTCCAGCCCCAGTCTGGGATCTTTATTATATATACATGGTACCTGCCATTGCATCTCCAATGGGCAGGCCGATGGTAGGCCTAATGATGGCTTTTCGCAAGGACAAAAATGTTGACTGGTGTAGTTCCCGGTCTCCTTGTTTTCAAATCACAAAAATACGACGAGGAGTAAATTACTGTGCCATGGTAAATATCTATTGGGGTAGTAAACATCTCACCTCGGATGAATTATTTGGTCAATTCAATAGCCTTCTGGATCAGCTTTTATTGGATAATTCCATTATGGACTCTTTCATCATGGGTGATTTGAATTTGCATTTTCTGTCTGAATGTACATCATCTCGAACAACGGATGAACACTGCTGGTCAATGTTAATGGCTAATAGAAATGTTGTGATGTTGAATGGCTCAGTTCAGGGAGATGTCCCCCCCCCCAGGGTCACATGGCATAACGATGGCTGTCACTCTACGCTGGATTACATTTATGTTAATAACCAGTTTTTCTCTGAAATTCTATCTTTCAACATAAAATCTACAATGAGTGATCAGTCAACTATGTATGACTTGTGATTGGCCCTTAGTACAATCTAGGGTCATTAATCATAATACATCGGGTTTATTAGTTAGTGATGTGGGCAACCGCATAAAATGGTCCAGACCCAAATTACTTTGTTACAAGCAAAATTTGAGTGATGCCTATGGTTATTCCAATGTCTCTGACAGCCCTTCTTATATCCATGCTATGCAGTTTTCATCTAGGGGTTCGACTGCTTATTGGGGTCATTCCAACCACACTCATAATTTTGATATAGAGGTAAAAAATAAAGCGGGATCTAAGAAAACACAAAGATGTTAAGGACTCCTAAGAATTCTTTAGCTTCCAACTTTGAGCAGATAAAATGGTTAAAAAAAATTACAAGAGATGGCATTTGGGCCGTCGTGCCTTAGAATATCAGGGTGATGGTGAAGCTATGTTGAAACAGATCATTGTGAAATCGTCTGGGGGAATCTGGGCGCTCCTGAATACTGCTTGTCATAAGCATCAGACAACGGTCCAGATTAATCCACCCCGGAACATGGTTGGAAAACCTTTTTTGAGAACATCTATCGTACTCCATTTCCGGAGATTTGTTTAGAATGGGATGGAATTGATGCTGACCATATGGTAAACTTTGACCTGGATGATATTACATATTATATATCCAAGTTGAGTACTTCCCGAGCATCTGGCCCGGATGGACTTCATAATTCAATGAACAAGCAGAACAAGGTTTTATGGGCAGATATATTACATCTAATATTCTCTGAGATCATGAGAAACGGAAACATATCCCCCTCCTGGAAAACATCTGTAATTCTCCCCATATTCAAGAAAGGAGACTGTACAAATCTGATTTCTTACAGACCGATTGCTCTCTTGGATTGCCCGGGGAAAATAATCGCCTGGATGATTCTGGGAGAATTTAACAAATGGCTAAATAAATTGAACTACAGGGACCCGTTTCAAACGGGCTTTATTCCGGGTCAGGGTACCGCCATTCATTTAACAGCCCTGAATGCCATCATCGTGCAGGGGAAACGGAGCAAGCAACCGATATACACTGCATTTGTCAACTTTAGGTCGGCATTTGACGTTTGGTTTTTATCTCGATGCCAATATCAACCTCACCAAACAAGTCAACTCGACCGCCTCAGCCACTGCCTATACAGGAAAACTAATTGGAGGAGAGAAATGGTCTGCAGGCTCTAACAGTTGCCTTGCGCTAGCTAGAGCTCTCATACAATCTAAGTTAGACTGCTGCAACAGCCTCTACCTAGGTGCCAACCAAGCGATAATCGGCAAACTCCAAGTCCTTCAAAATAATGCGCTACGAGCAGCACTAAACATTCCTAGGCGAGAGCATATCTCTGCCACCAGAATCACATGCAAATGGCTCACCATCCAACAAAAAATCGATCTAAAAACCCTCTGCCTCACCTACAAAGCTCTCAACCAACTAGCCCCCCTACCTTACCAACAAATTCACCATGAAACCCTCCATCAGAACCACTAGATCCTCAAACACCCTATGTCTCACAGTGCCCAGATTTATCTCTAAAAGAGCCAGAGGCTCGAGCTTCACTGTCCTCGCCTCCCAACTCTGGAACGCCCTGCCACTGAATATCAAGTCATCCAAATCCTTCCACTTGTTCAGGAAACTTGCCATTGGGTGGCTACTGACAAAAAGTCAACCTTTAAGCTAGACTGAGCTACAATTTGTATATATTGTACATGCCTCATTTATGTCATTATTGGATGTATTCACCTCCACCTCCTGTATATTCTGTATATAACTGTTGCTAAAATATCACTGTTAATTACCATGCACTTGCCTTGTAACTTGTACTAAGCGCCCTTTTACTCCCGGGTCCGGAGCGCTATATAAATAAAATAAACAAACAAACTTGTGCCAAGAGAATTTTTATTAAAAAAATTACTGGCTTTGGCATGTCCCTGGTTCATCCTAAAATGGATCATAGAATTCCACTCTAATACCTCTATTCAAATACGGTTGAGTAACGATGGACTATTGTCGGAGCCCATAGGAACCACTCGGGGTTTAAAACAAGGATGCCTGTTGGCCTCAGCTCTTTTTAATTTCTTTATTTTGGATATTGGTTTTGGTTTTCGTAGCTTGATCACAGATCCAGTTAAGTTAAAGGGCTCAGCTATTAATTGGTTACTTTACGCTGACGATGTGGTACTCATATCGAAAAGAGCAGTTGGATTGCGTAATTTGTTGAATGCTTTAGATGTTTATGCCAGTAAAAATTGCATTAGCAATAATCATAAAAAGACACAAGTTATGCAATTTGGAACAAAAATAAATCAGTGGAGGTTGCAAAACATCGAACTACAGGTAGTGCATACATATATTTATCTTGGAATCTGTGTGAATGATGACATGTCTGACAAACCGTATGAAGATTACCTTCATTTAAAACAGAATACGGTTTTGTCACAAATGAGACTCATTCGAACTAAATACTGTAAATTTTCCATCGATCCCTTGATTGCAAATTACAAGCAAAAGTACATCCCTACCGTATTGTATGGCCCCAAAACAAAAAGGTGTTAAACTTATACCTATTGGTCGAAATATGAAAAACTCTACTGGAAGATGTCATTATTGTTACCAATGTCTGAATCCATGCCTGTCATCAGGCATGAGTTGGGATTTATTTCAGTCTTTGCAATCTACAAATGTATGCCAAATGTATAGGAAATGCATAATGAGAGAAAATAGTGATGGTTTGCTCTTGATTTTGTCTAAATATTTACTAACATCTGAAGAACCATTTGCTACAAGCTGGCATGCTTTTGCTAGAAGAATCTTGATGGGTGCAAATATAGCACAATCGCTACTAATAGAAAATCCAAATAAAGCCAAAATCAAGCTATGGAGATCAGATTGGATCAAGACAAGAGCTGCATTTATGAAAATACAAAAATTCAATCGGAATTTGTTTGCACTTAAAGCATATGGTCAAGTTGAAAAATATTTACAACAATCACCCAATCCGACTCATCGTTCTGATCTTATGAGATTCAGATTGAATATATGCCCAACGAAAGAAATAATGTATAACTGGGGAAGCATTTCTGAAGACAACATTGAATGTCGCTTTTGTAATCAAATGATTGAAACCATGAAACATCTAATGGTTGAGTGCAAAGCCTTGTTACCGCTATAGATTTTTCATTTTAAGCAATTGTTTGATGATCATTTGTTATTCCCTGATGAACTGTGGCTAATAATGCATACCGGGAATTATAAGCGTATGAAATATGCAGTTGTGAATTACTTAAATCAATTGAAGATCAAAGTCAATGTTAATATTGAGGAATCTGATTTTGGTAACAAGAAGATGGTTAGTTTTGGTTTATGTACTTTCATTAGGTCAAATGTAATTGAATTTAAATGTAATTGTATAGGCTAATTTAATTTTGAGTGTTTTTACCTTTTTGTACATTTATGTTGAAAGGTCAGATTAATTTCTTGACCAAACCAACAAAAAAAAGGCATTAATTACATCTGGTGTAAGGGGGGCAAAACTGTCCAATGCCGTAACTATTTTCACTAGTGATTACGCCAGGGTGAATTTATATGCAAGTATATATTTTCAGTGTGCTATGGGATTGGTTGTTATGCTGGTTCAGGGTAACCATACAGGAATCTGGTCCCATCGGTATGTGTTTACATTTTAAGCTATGTTTTTAAGGTGCTTGACTAAGACTGCTTCTTAATATTTGTTATGAGGCACCCCTTTGTATATGTATCGTTCTTTGCTTATCTTTACGTAAGGGACACGATATATAAAGTCATAACAAAAAGTCATGCCAAAATATGACCAACATGTGAACTCCGGCAGTGTCCTCTGGCCCACGTCTTGCAGGTGCAATTGCTAAAGACCTTCAAATCTATGGAAACTTTCTGAAAATCTGCAGAAATATTATGCAGAGTCAGAAATTACATAGTTACAGAGGAGAAATCTGCGGGACATGTCCACATATTTCAATATCTGCTGATGATTTCAATAATCGGCGGAGAATTTCGAAAATCTGTGCTCAATTTACATTTTCTGCAGAATCTGCCCCGCAGATTTGGATTATCTCTGGAAAATTATGAACATGTGTAAACTAGGCAACCTCTCTCTAGTAGAGTACAATTAGCAAGGAGGGCATCCTCAGTAGACGGCGTCTTCATTTCAGGATCTACAGTGCAACACTAACCTTTGTGGGGTTTTTTTTCGATGCGTAAGTCAATGAATGGCTCTGCTCCTGCTGCGCTTCCCTGTCACTGCAGCCTCGGGCACCATACCTGTAGTAGACATGGCAGCAGTTACTCTCTAGGATCTCCGTCTTCTCTTGAGTATCCGGCCTAAACTAGCAAGCAGGGACTACCTCTGAGAGAACGAGGAGTTGGCACAGAGCATATAAAAAATAAAATGTATACATGAGATCCGAACTATAACTTTTACACCATTTTATGAATGATGCTTTATTCTAGACACATGTCTTAATGTTTCTCTAGACCGGCAATCGCCGCATGCACCATGCGTATGGCACCAGTAGGCCTGGAGAGTCAAACGTAGCGCCTGGAAGCTGTTGGTGCCAAGGTAGCCAGCATCTTTAGGCCTGCAAGTAGTAGCTGAGTAAGTATCTCCTTATCTCATCAGTGAATGTGCATGCATCCTTGCCCAAAGCTCATGCCATTACCTAATGCCCATGAAAAGGTGCATGTCACCCCATGACATGCTTCCTCCATGACCAAAAACATGGCTTCAACAGCTGCCCACTGACAGGGTATTACCCACAGTGGAAGCAATCGGCTGGGGAAAAAAACTGTTGCATTCCAAGCAGCCAACAATAGTCTGATGGTAAAATCTATGCTATAATGTGTGTTGCTGGCTGGCTGGGCCGGTGGTCTGGCGTGTTTGTGTCCATGCTGCCGAAGTGTGCGTTGTGTGTGTTGGAGGTACAGGTGAAAGGTTTTATTATGTGGGGGTGGGCATTTTTTGTTCAGTTGTGGGGGGGTATGTGTGTGTATATAGGGGTGTCTGCTCTGCATGTGTCTGAGTGTATGTATGACATTGTACCGAACAAAAGAACATGCCCTGCCCGCTACCCAAGTGCATTTAATGCATCATTTCAAAACGTTAAATTATTACAATTAAGTAAAACATGAACTACAACTATGACAACTCAAAAAAAAATTGGACGCTCACACCATTCGTAGGAAAAAGAAAAGGAGTTTACCATTATCACCTGGAGACACACTTCTGTTCTGCCTTGAAACTTGGGAATTCTTTATAGAGTCTTACAGTGGTTGAGAAAGATGCTTTTTGGGTGATGTCAAAAGCTCAACGTATCAAAGTGAACTTTGAACTACATCTCCCATAACGCACCTGCTGAATCACTGTAGAAGTCCCTCTTTCTTTGAGTTATTAGATAATGGTAGATCACACAGTTTAATAACAATGGTCAAAACAGTCAACTCCTAAAGGAGTTTGGCGGTTTGGTAAAATAAATGCTAGTAACAGAATTACTTAACTTCCAAACTATTCAAGGAACTCATGATCACCTTTGGGTTATGTGTGGAGGAGATATCCTGCACACAAACCCATTGTAAGTGATTTAAATCCGGCACACACCCAAGTCAAAGCTCAGCATGTAGTGCACAACTGAAACCCTTATTTATTTTTGTCTATAAATTCAATATTCTGAACGATATACCACTCATATCACACCCTTCTCCTGGAACCCCCCTCACCTCCCCGGTCACACTCAACCAGGAATTAGGCTGGTTTGCAAAGGTAAATATTTATTTATGTATTTAGAATTTATCACAATACATTTTAATAGGTACACACCAATGGGGTGACAGAACACTGAAGAATATCTTTAATACACTAGGAATAAGTAAGAGCAAAACAAATGCAGCACAGAAAATAATACTTTTGTGTTGGCTCAGATCAGATGGCACTATGGTTAGAGGTTCCCCCTGCAACACCCCTCAACCCCCCAATATGCAATGTAAAGAGATGGGAGGAGAGAGAGAGCAGGTATTCAGGAATAGCACAAATCACACAGAATATCAGTCCCACTTTCCCCCTTTAAACACAAGAGAAAAATGGAATTGACTTTTCAGCTGACAGGATGGATAAATTATCTTTAGAATTGACTGGGCAAAACACCAATATGGTCAGAAATACTTAAATTGTTATAAATTCCTATAGGAGCCGCTTTGAATAGGTGCAAACAATCACAAACAATGATTTAGTCAGCAGAAGACATTTGAAATCTTAAGGTCCAAGTCGGAAGCAGTTTAAAGCAATTTTACACATGTAAACCTTTTAGATTTTTAAAATAGCGGCAAACTTTTCATTGCGCGATATTCGCGATAACAGGAGAATCACACTGGTTTCTATCACAAAAACGGAGGGAGTTATGGAGGTTTTAGCAAAGGTCGTTTTTGTAAAATAGGCGCAAGAATGGAAAACAAATGCACTTTTGAAAATGAAAGATGGGTTTGCTTACACTAGATTATGACTATGAAAAAGGAATGTCGCACAGGAATTTCGATCCACTTAGATCCCGGTTACGAGGCCAGCGTAACCCTTCCCGTGTGATACTCTAGTTTCCGTTCTGGGATCTACAAATGAGAAAAATCAGCACAGGAAAGGTACTGACAATACTATGATTCGGAATTTGCAGATAGGATGAATTGAGATTGGGATAAGACTATGCAGAGATATTAGGGTCACTTTTCTTCCTATTAATACTCACAAAATAAGTTATTAGATTGGATCGTCAGTTCTGGTCAGGGATTGTATCTGGTCTAGGAAGAACAGCACATCAGGTACGGGATTGGATCAGCTAGGCCGGTCGCCGGTTTTGCACAGGATCTGTCCTTGTTTGTGGATATTTCAATCAGCTGGATGGCGAGTTACTCAGGCAAGCCTAGTGGTGGCGAGCCAGAGACTTTCAGGATACTGGTTCAAAAGGCCTTCTCACACCACCCAGCGCTTTACTGGGTAGAGAATAAATTTGAGGATGTGGGCCTTGCTGGAAATCAATAGTTCTCTATTGCTGGCAAGAGATTTGGCATCTGGATCTGGAAGAATATTAAAGCTGGATGTAGAATGCTGGATCAGAGTGATTCGCCGGAATCAGGAAAGTGAGTGGATCTGTGAGTGCCTATGTGTTGTCAGATGTCTCTATTTATGCTATAGAATGACATCACAAAAGGGTGTGGGGGCCGGCTTAGCTAAGCTTGCCCCTGTGAGCTGGGATAGGACCACACTTCATCTCCGCCTTGCGATTTTGAGTGATTGGATCAAGGCCGGATGATGTCACATTTTATGATTTGCTTTACAATCCTCAGACCTCCCTTTAGCCACTGGTCTCAATCGGATTTGATACTAATGTACATTTCTACATTGGTCACCTTTATACAAATAACACATAAAGATGCCATATCTTGTGTGGCAGCTATTCCTCAAAACCCCGCAGCGGTGGGATCTTGCCTCAACTTCCTACAGAATTTTTCCCTTTTCGTTATGAACACAATTTCCACATTTTATGCACATTTCCACAAATGTGTGTGTTTAACATAGGGAAATGCGTGTATATTTTCACAATTCTAATAGTAATGCATTTTGTATAACAGCCTCTCTCTCAATTTCCTTCGTTCCCTTCTACTACTCCAGAATAGGACTGCAAGACTGCTACTTGGCCTCCAGCCCAGGGACCGCATCGCTCCAGCCCTAATTTCTCTCCACTGGCTCCCAGTTGCTGCTAGGATCAAATTCAAGACCCTCTGCATCATCCACCAGGCTTTCTCGGGCCTGGGACCCTGCTATATCCAACTCTCTCACTAAATATCTCCTGCTAGAGTCTTTCAGGTCTGCTAGCACAATTCTCTGCTAATCAGATGCGTCTCTAAGCAAAGAGTGGGGGGTATATGGCTCTCTTCTGCAGAGCCTCCCTCTGGAATGGGATTTCCTGCCCCTCTCAGGCTTGAGCCGGACCACCTAAAGTTCCAGAAGCTCCTCAAGACCCTCCTTGTCTCCTCCTCCTTTACTCTCACCCTCCCCTGCTAACGCTTTTGTCCTGCGTCATTGACTGGCTGTCTGGTTTCCTAGGAGTACTACAAGGTTCCAGGCCCCCACCCAGTCCCTCCTTCCCTGCACTTGCCCTCTGGCCCCCCATTAGCACCTGCACATTGCCTCTTCACCCTTTTCCCCCTCCCACTGTAGCACTTGGTTTTGCCCAGACAGGCACACCCCCCTCCACCCGCTCTGTCGCACTTCTTGTTTTGCACTTGCACAATCCGAATGTCACAAGGCCTAGTAGGACCGTTATTGTTTTTTCTCCCTCCCCCCCTTTATCCTGGGGTGCCTTGAGACCCCATTTGTTGTATAGGCACCTTACAAATATCCAATAAATAAACAGCAGGGTCAAGTGGTCTCCTCTCTGGAGCCTATGCCTAGTGATGGCAACTATGAAGCATAAATGCAGTGGAAATTAATAGGCAATTAAGTTAGTTTAAAAGTGCTCCGTTGTATCGATGTAAAGCGCTCCATTGCTTCTCGCAGCTACGACAGCGCATATTAAATACAATAATAGTAGTGAGGCTTTGCTTACTTTGGGACCGAAGGCTCAGGCTGAGGATGTTGTGCTTGGCTGAGGCATGGGTCTGAAATTGGCGCAGTGGCCAAGCCAACTCACAATCAAGAATGGTACTCCTGTTTTGCACAAACTCATTTTTATTTTTAGTTTTTGTCTAGATTTAAAACTCTTATTTTTGTAACTTTTTCGCTGGCTCTTTGGAGTCGTATTAACTTTTGGTTGTTTGCTAGCTGTTGGTGGTTTCTTTCTTTTGAAGCACTGCTTGAGGTCACTTTTGTTTAGATGGCCCGCTCCCACATTCCTCCAACTTTTACAGCTTTTAACTTGTTAGACTACTTTTGGTTTCATCAGTGACCGCTTCCAGTTTTTCTCACCCTCTCTTCACTCTTTTTTTCAATCGCTTGCATTTCACTACAGCATATATAATAAAAGTGATTGCCTCTCTCTCATTTCCCACCTGGGCTCGACCCCCCCCCAACGACCTTGGTGTTTCTATACTTCCCCCTCGCTTTTACTCCTCACGACCCTTTCCCGAATGCCACTTCTACCTTTACCCAGAGCATGCACAGGCTTTCATTCCTGAGGCATTCTCGCCTCACATACTAGGCACTCATCTCCTTGAAGTCGCCTACACATCTCCACCCAGGAAATCATGCTCCCTTACTAGCCCATCCTTGCTTGTGGCCAAGAATTCTCAAGCACTACCTTCCACCCAGAGTTTACTCCCTCTTATCGCTATGTTAGAAGAATTTTTTTTTTTTCAATTACTTGTGTATAATCAATGAGATTTTTACAAGATCTTGACGAAGACGATAAAGATCATAGAGAAGAAGAGGAAAAAAAAACACCAACGTAAACAAACAGACCAAAAAAATTGGTGAAGAGACATGGAGAATGCAAACACACTAAAGTGTCAAGCCAAAGCAGATCAGTGAAGTCCTAAAGAGGGTAATAAACCCCAGCACAAAGTTCACTAAAAGTTAAGAGGCAGTTGGCATCACATGTTAGTCCACCAAGTTAGATTGTGCGTTGGTCTTTTTAAAGGCGATTTCCAACAGCTTTGCCGCAGTAATGGTCCATTTGGTGTTTTCCCCTGCGATGAAACGATTCCACCATACGCCCTCTTCTGCAATGGACGAGTCCACACATAGCGGGGTTAAGTACGCTGCTCTCTCGTCTCATTTGAGGACACTGCATCAGGAGATGTCTTAGAGTTTCTATTTGATTCGAAGCCTTGCATAGTCTGCACTCATTGATGTTGGCCTGTAATCTGATGGATCAGATTTCGTGAGTTTGGAGCAGGTTCAAACATGCTCTCAAAGATTTTCATCAATCTTTTGTCTGAAAATTTAATGCAGTATCCCAACAGAGTTTTTAGTTTGTTGGCAGATGTTTTAAAAGTCTCTTGGCTGCTGCTTTTTCAGATGTTACAATCCAGTCTTGGCATTCCAAATTGAATTTGCGGGTTTACTTTCAGATCCTCTTCAGTACAAGCTAGGTCATTTTAGATCCTTCACCCATGTGTTAGTATTTTGCAGAAGTGGCTTTTGATCTCTTCAGCAAACACCTTATATATAGGTAGGCTATCAGGAAGCAGAGTCTTGGTGCTCTGCTCCACTGTTGCCGCTAGGGACAGAAGACTGAGTTCTCACCTAATAGCAGCCACAGATAGAGTTGGGCAATCCGAGAACCGCTTTCCAGAGGTGGCCTTCTAGTTTGGGCCAGTGACGCTGGCACATTTAGCGTGGCGTCCATCCCGTATGTTAGGGTTGGCACCACATTTCCCTTGTAGAACTGAATGACCGGGAGTAGAGAAAATCTGCTGTGTTTCTTATCAATGGCTCTCATTTGAGCTACTAGGTTCCTTGTTTTTTCCCCAAAGCACCTGCTGCATTTTCCTTTGGTAGAGCCGTCTATTGAGACACAGAGATGATATTTAAAGTCGGGCACCACTTAAATTTTGATGCTGTCCAGAAACCAATTTAAGTTCTTTTTGTTCTTTGATGGTTTTTTTCCAAGAACAGAATCTTTGTTTACTTCCATGTAGTGCGCAAGGTTTGTTAGCTGGTGTTGTAAACCAATGTGTCTGATCTAGCAGGATCAGATCATCAGCATACAAAATGCGCAATAGTTTCTTTGCCTATTTTGGGGGGGAAGACCCTTGTCGTAGTTTGAGTCCTTATAGTCACCCAAGAAAGCAATAAAGAGGGCTGGGGCTAAGGGACAGCCCTGCTTTACTCCACGTTCCGATGGTATATCCTCTGACATTAAGCCTTGATGATTCAGACGTACACGAAGTGTGGTATTTGAGTGGAGGGCGATTACCGGTTCTAGAATTGCAGAAGGGCAGTTCCATGATTTCAGTTTACTCCCCAGTAGGCGTCTATCCACTTTGTCAAATTCCTGAGACAAGTCTACAAAGACCAAAAAGACTCTCGGGGCACCTGCCTTGATTTTTGATTTTAGTATGCTCAACAATAAAATGTTCACTGCCGTACCTCCTTTTTTTTTTTTTTTTTTTTTTTTTTTTGGAAGCCCATTTGAAAAGGATCGAAACTCGGCAATGTCCTAGCCCAGTTCTGGAAGTGTTTCAGTAGCAGCATGGCGAATAGCTTTCCAATAATATCCAGGAGGGCAATCGGGCGGTAATTAGCTGGATCTTCTCTGTTGCCCCGCTTAAAGATTGGCCCCACAACTGCTTGCGTCCAGGAACTCGGGATTAGTTCTGCTTTTCTGCAGTCATTGAATAGCTCACTGATAAAGTTGGTCCATTCCTCAGGGTATTTTGAATCGATGTTTGTTAGGCCATCTGGGCCTGGTGCTCTTGATTTAAGTTTCGCTATTACTTCTCTTATGTCATCTGCAGATGTTAAATCAATCCATGGAGCTTCTCTGTCTGACTCCAAATTCACATTTGGCGTGAGTGGAGCAGCAAACAACATTGAGAAGAATTTTACCCAGGATGTTTCCGGAACTGAGTTGGAAAGTTGGGTCTCCGCTGAGGAGGCAGATTTTTTGATTAGTGACCAAAAGCCGCTTGATCTCTTGGAACTGAGTGTCCTTAACATGGTCTTGGCGTCATTTTGATAAAGGTTGTATCTCATATTTTTTATCCATGGTCTGTAGTTATGATTCCAGAAAGCCCATGCCTTTTCTGTAGTTTGCGTAATGGCAGTTCTATTCAATTTCCTCAAGATTCTTCTTTTTTCAACCACGCGCTTGTCATACGCGTGGCAGATGTTCCTCAAGACTCTTTCCTCCTTTCGTCATCACCTTATATTTCATCAAGGAAGGTTGGTAGTTGGGTCTTTCTGCCTCTGTGGTTGCTGATTTGGTTGGTACTTCTCCTCTGTATTTTTCTGTAAGTTGTTTTATGTTTGAGGCAGAAGCGAAGGCATGTTTGTTGGCTATTAGCTTCCACTGGAGTTGTACATTTTAGCCGGAGGGCAGACGGAGAACCAAGACATTGTTAATAGGTCATGGTCGCTTTCCTTAGTTCTCATAACTTCGAACGACTCTATGTGCAAAAGCAGGCTATGAGAGATGAAGAGATAATCGAGGGTTGCTTTTGACATATCCCGTTCCCAAGTCAGAGGCATTGGTTGCCAGGCTTTCAACCATGCCATGTTGTTGAAGTTTCGAGAGTTCATTAAGTTCAGCCATGACATTTCTTTCTTCTGTTGACGAATGTGTCGACTGGCTGTCGGTGGATCTGATGGTTCTTGTACATTTGGCGTTTAAGTCTCTGCATATGATTGTATGCATGATTTTTTGATCGACAAGAATATTGTCGATAACGTCTGTCAGTAAAGTACAGAAATTTGCAGTGGAAGATTTCTGCGTATTCCAGTAAAGGTTGATGATAGCTAGCTGTCATCCAGCGTTTAGAGCTTGGTGTCTTAGTGATACCACGATGTTAAAACTGTGAGGATTCCATATGATTCTACCAACCTTCTGATGACCTTAATTCCTGTCCCCAGACGAACCGCCAATAGTAGGCCCGAAGAGGGGCGGCCGAGTATGCCTTTTGATGCAGGTGATATCTCAATGTGGAAGCCATCTAAAGAGGGCTTATCCACCAACCAAGTTTCTTGCAGACACAAGATGTCGAAGGCCCCCCAACTCTTGGTTTTCTGGATTGGTTAAATAAGCGTGACCTCTGGTATTCCATGATCCCATGTTTTAACGACATCTTCCAGTTCATGCTAGACAGCCGTGCGACCTGGTGTGTCCTTGGGTTGTAATTGCTATCAGCCGGAGTTTGTTTAATGCTGCTTGTAGTCATTTCCATGGCCCTCTCGGAGTTCTTATCAGTTTGATCGGGCAATGATTCTCTAGATGAGCTTTTCTTGTTCAATCTTGTAGATCCTTTCTTAGACTGACTTGTCCCGAAGTGACCTAGTCGCTTGGAAGCTAGAACTCCATTTGTGTTTGTCTGTCGCTGCTTTTCTTTTCACTTTCCTTGCGTGCACAATAGTTGGTAGATCCCCACCTATCAGACTGTGGTAATTTTTCTCTCGGGGACTCCTGTTTGACTCATACTGGTTATAGTGGTATAGTTCAGTTTTTGATATGTAATGGCTCTTTTTCGTGCCAGTGTCACTGGGCTTCGTTTTGCGGTACTCCTCGTGTGATCCTGAGAGTTCAGAGAGAATAAAGCCGGCGTGTTTGAGGTCATTGAACACTTCTGGCGGAACGTCTAGAAGAGCAGTGGCTTTGATGTGGAGATAAGCTTTCGCTTTTTGCTCTGTGATGCGGAATTAAAATGAAGTCTTCTGTTCTTAATAATCACAACTTATCTATTTTACCTAGTATTCTAAGCACCGATTTTCTATTTAGTACCATGTACCTGTCTTTGCCAGATTGTTCCAGTTTGAAGATGCAAGTTTTCCTTGTATGTTGTTCAGCTGTGAATGGCGTATTTGATTCACTTGAGAGGCTTCTGGTGACTGGTGTTTTTGCACTTGTTGGTGATCTGCCAAATTGCAGACCTCGGATGTCGAGGTTGGGAGGCCAGTTGAATGCACTCCAGATGTTGACTTGCCTCGAACGTCCGCTAACCAGTAGCGAGGTTAGAGTGTGAGGAGCTGTCGGGAGGTAGTTGGATAGTGGCCTTGGTGGTGGTTGCTGAAGTCCTCCCTGTGATAGCAGAACCTCCTTCTGGAATGGCTTTCAAGCTACTTTGTTTCAGTTGCCCATCAGCTCTCAGTGTTGCGTTGTGTCCATTAGGGCCCCAGAAACTAGAAGTTCAGTGGCTGACCCAGGCATTGTGGTGAGATCTAAAATCATCTTGTCACCCCTGTTATTACTTGTTGGTCAACTGGTAAAGTAGAATCGGTATAACAATGTCTTAGCTGAAGATAGGGCTGGTAAGATGTTTGTGTTATTAACCACAGGCAAGCCTGTGCCTGCCAGTCGTAAGGCCACTTTTTCTTTTGTGTCATGTTTCCTAACAGGTTGGGAGGTCAGTAGACTCAAGTTATTCGATGGACTTGTCGCTTAGGTCGCTCTCAAAGCTGTTTTGTTGAAAATTGGAGCTATTCCAAAGAATTCTGAGTGGGTGTCTGTGTGGCTTTTCCAATGCCGTCTACAGCATCCGGCTGGATCACTGATTTGGCATTTATTTTGGCCTCTAGACGTGCAAGTTTGGCATCCCATCGGGCCTGCTGTTCGACATTTTTAGTCTGTATGGCTGTTATATAGCCCTCAACAAAGATGAGTTGAGAATGCATCGTTGCAAGCGTTGTTGTATTATCCTTGGTTGAGTCATTAATTGCTTCATAAAGCTTGCCAAACAGGGCCAAAGCGATTGTCATTGCTGACATTACTGTCAGAAGGTACATTTTCTTATTTGGAGAATCTTATTGTGGTTCTGCAGGTATTTCAATTAGTCTTCTATTAAGTGTAGTCCGAGTGGTCTCTGCACACTAATTTGTTAACAGAGAAGACATTAACGTTGCAGCCAGGTGACTGTCCTCTGCGCCTGGAATTTGTGTTGATGGCAGTGACTTTGCGCCTGCGTTGTTTGGGTTCCGGCTGTGGGTTCGTAAGATGTACCCGTCAATATACTGGCCAGTTCTGGTGGCTGAAAATGAATGTTGGCCCATGCTTGATGACTCATCTGGCCCTCAGACTCCTTCCTGGTAAGGGGACTGGCAGCCTGACGGGGTTGACAAGCTAGGTTTGCCGCCAGCGTGGTTGGTAACTGGGCATGTATGTCTGGGATACTTTTGGTTCCTCGCCACCTGAGTGTTTTAGGTCTTCTCGCCTCTCGGCTAGTTGGTTACTTGGTGGCCTCGTGTTGCTGCCCGTTTGCTGAGTTGCAGGGTGGTGATCAATAGATGGAGGACTTAAAGTTCTACTTTGAATGGCCAGTGCTGGCAGGGAGTCATTATGGTTGCTCGAATTTTCCTGTTTTCCTGAACTTATTAACTGGTGGCGTTACGTCAATTGCCTCCAAGATTTCTGCATCAGATAGTTCTGCTTCTGTGTCCAGTTTGTGCTTACATTGTTCTTTGAAGATATTAAGTAATGCGCTTGATCAGTGGGTTAGGTAGAGGTTTCTTGCCATGGTTGGCTTTCTTAATTGCACCAAGTTGGTTTTTCTTTGGTATTTTGGTTGCAATGTTTTTCTTCGCCTCTGAAGTCCAGATCTTCGCTGTTCACAGGCCCTTGTCTTTCCCCTGCCTCTTTTGTATGGTATTCTCTTCGATGTGAGCCGAGGTTTTTTCGGCGTTGATGCCTCTATGATGGATCTCTAGAAGTTGGGATTTGAGCAATCATTGCTGCTCCCGATAGATGTTACTGGTTCATTTTGTTCGTCTTGCACAGGATCAATGTCAGGTTGCAGAGCGTCTGACACTGAGGAGGCTGTATTTGAGGATGACTTTTGATTGTTTAGACTTTGCTCGTGCTTTTGGGCAACTGTATCTGGAACAGCCGCTGCGTCCGCATGTTCTTGGGCCATTGCCGTGAGAAGTACACTGCCAGAGGTTTCTGGGAATTTTGCCGGTCGGTCTATTTCCTCAGTAGAACACTGTCAAGAACCGCCTCTGATGTCGTATGGACTGTCCCTGTCTGCAGATACAATCTAAGCAAAATCTCTGTAAGGGTGTGGTTCAACCCTTGCTCAGCGTTTTTACTCATTTGTGGTTTGATTTGGTCCATGACTGCCATCTTGGGTAAGGCGATAGACTCGTCTCCTATAATCCTCCACTCAAACCAGGTCAGAGTCCACCCAGGAACGTCCTTTGACGGTCTTGGTAGGAACACTCCTCGCCACGGCGGAGACTTGGTGAGTGGTAGGTAAGGCTTGTAGGTTGCTGACTGGATGCGGTGCTTGAAGTAGTGCTTGACGGGGAGGAGAGGTGGATACAGGCATTTCTTGCCTGCCCGTGACATGTGCTACAGGTGTGCGTCCAGACTTTCTGGCCTCCCCCCAACCCCCAATACTGACATTTAAAACAGGTAGGTCAAGTAAGACCGATGTGGGAGAGATCTCGTTAGTCAGTCAGAAGCACTTGAAGTAGTTATGAGGCCTGCCATTGGATGATGCAAAAGTTGCATGGGGGCTGTGATGTCGCCTCGGTAGACGGGAGAGTCCTTACCTCTTTTTACCGATTTTCTTTCATGCTGGGTGCTGTGGCTTCGCTTCGGATCAGACATCTGCCGAGGACTCTGCGCTCCGCAGACAAGGCTCACGATAAATGGGACTGCCCACACTGATCAGGAAGAAGAATTTGTTGAGCGCAGCTATGACCCGAAGGTATCGTGGTGCTGAAGAATCAAAAAGTCTGCAGAATGTTGATCATAGTGAATGAGAGGCGTACTCTTCCTAGCTTTTTAGACAAGAGACATCTTTAGCTTTTTCCTGAAAGCCAAATGAATGTATATTAACAACAAAGAGTGGACATGAATTCCAGAGAACTGAGAGCCTAACCACTGACTGTATTTCTTGAAACCCGCAGTACACAGAGAAGCAGAAAGTTAGCCGAGCGAAGGTTAGGTGAGGGAACACATTAAACAAACATCTCAGAAAGATAAGGCTCCTGAGCCATAAAAAGCCTGGTGAACCAAACAAAGTAACTTGAACGTAACTTTGGCCTCCACTGGTAACCAGTGAATGTTCCGTAGCACCTGCTATGGTATAGCATGCCCTGAACCACTTCTTCCTGTAACTTTTTATTGAGAAGTAACCCTCAACACAGGGAGTTCCTTCCCTCACCACTCATGTGGTTATGCAACAAACTGAACTGATTCTTTTTTTAGCCCTCTCTGACACATCATGGCATCTTGATCCCTCTCCCCTGAGCTATCAATGAGCCAAGAACCAGGCCGGTGTACAGGAAATATATTGCTATTTATTCAAATTAACAGTAATGGAAATTGACACAAATATCAAAACACCACTTTATCTGTGGTACAACACAATCAACTTCTCTCGGCATAAATCACAAAAGCGAGTTAAAGAAAACGGACACAATTCTTACTTTCTTCAAATTTCCCTATGCAAAATAATTACACTGATCAATAAAAAAGGCACTTATTTAAAGTGCTCGATTTTTGATGTTCCTGCAGGCTTGAAAGGGTAGCAGTAGGATTTCAAGATTGGTAAAAATACATATGGCAATTATAATTTTGCCCACAAGTTTGGTTTAAAGTAAATACAGGGGGATTTATCAGTTTGTTTTTCAGACCCCCCCCTTTTAATTGGTCTATGTTGGGAAGTCAGACAGAAAAATTGGAATGCTTTGGGGAATTTTGGATATCGGACCTCCCTCACTAAAAGGCCTGTGTTGGGGAAGCTGGATAAAATGGTTGGATTAAGAACAAAACCCCCCTCTTCCTTAAAGAAGTCGGGGTCAGCTGAACAACAAAGATTACCCAATTAATTTATAGGGTAGTTTTCAGCACACACTGGAATGTGAGCTTTTCTTAATTTCGAAATTTTAACAAAATTCACCCCTTAGTGTTCAACCAAATGGGGAATTAATTAAATTAATATTTTTGGCTACATAGGCTAAGGATCTAGTTTTGCCAGTCCCCGCCCGCCCTCTATAAAGAGAAAGGATTTAAGGCAAGCAGACTCTCCCACCTTTTGGTTGCTAGAGCTCGATTCTACTTGCATAGTAAGGCTGTGTTTAAGATTCAGAAAAGCACTCCTAGCAATCTCCTCTGGTGGCTCCTTAGAGATGTCGGATGGCAAGTTTCGGCAGCCTTCCTGATGGTCTATCTCTGGTCTGTCTGTTCCTGTATCTCTCATTGTTCTGCCCCCCTGTCCTAGTGCGGCCCCCCTTATATAGGAGCGATGACGCTACCAAAGAATCAACAATCTTGGGGGTAACCTGCAATAATCCCTGCCACTAGGATTGGACAGTTACCCTTCTCTCTCTCCTCCAAACCCAGCCTCCATGTCCGGATTGGTTTCGGGGTCTGAAGCAACATATGCAATTGCCACTTGTAATCGCCCCTTTGGTCACCTTTCAGCTTTTTGGCAAAAACTAGTTATGTATGACGATTTCATAATCTTACTAGCAACTGCCGTATTAAACTTATTTTCTGTTTCTGCTAAGCATGGGGAATTAGATAAGCTGACCACCAAATCTGTATCATGTAGCACGGCTATGTGTCACCTTTCTGCCGTTTCCGTAAAAAGCACAACAATTATGAATATGTAAATTATTAAGCAAATCCCTCATTTCAATTTCCACCTGCTCACATTTGGAACATGTTCAGATCAGCCAGAAACCTAGTTGAACTGGCCCTTAAAGTTCTCTGAGTCACAGCAAGATTAATTTTATATCCCCAAAATCTCCTGAAAATTACATGAAAATGGTACTTGGATAGCATCCATCCACCTGTTGATGACTGAGAAAAAGGCCTAAATGTTAGTCCTTTTAAATAAATTGTGAATGTTCATGTGGGAGAAATGGTCCAGCTCTTGTTTCCAGCCATTTGATAAAGGTACTGGCTCCCCCAGTGAAAACGATCTCCTTTGTGTTGGAAGCTTCAAGGCAATGGAGAGAAAGAACACATGCATTTCTCAAAGCTTCGAAAGAATGTATTCTTTGCAATTTGACAAACGCACCATATGCCATAATTGCATTCGATTGAGGGACTTTGCCACTTTATTGCCAGATTGGTAACTAATTACCTTATTTTGAAGGAAACATATGTGTATCTTGTATTTCCTAAGAACGCATGATAGCTTCGGAACTGCCACATCATAAAAAAGATAAACAAATGCAACAACATTTTAAAACAGCCACACTTTGTATTGGGAGCAGTTAGCTTTTAGAAATCCCCATAACTTTACAAACATAACAGATCTAGTCAATCCCAATGCATATTTGTCAACCGGGGATTATAGACCCTCAAATTATACATTGTTAACAGATTACAACAAATTTTGACATTTTTAAAAAAAAAATGTTTAGTGTTCATTCTACAGAAAAGGTAAAACTTGGAGTGCTCAATGCAAATCCTTATGAGATGGTAATGTAAAGCCTTTCTTTAATTGGTCAGGTGGACGAGTACCACATCAAAGAAGAGCGTGATCTGGGGGAAATCCTGCTAATCCGTCTCCACAAGGAGCCCTTCTCCATCTTCCCTGAGGACAATTGGTACTGCATGTATGTAACTGTGACATCCCCTGGCGGAGCAAGGTACCGATTCCCCTGTTACCGCTGGATTGAAGGCTACCTGACACTGGAGCTTGCAGAAGCGACAGGTAATGCCTTGCATTGCCCTGCCAAAAAATGTCATTTTTGGGGTTTCTACTCCTTTTTTTAACACAATGAATTACAAGGCTGGAATGTATATATGTAATGGGTTTCTAAAGTTGCGATGTGGATGACCACAATCCTAGATTTCCTGAAGGAGACTACAAACAATCCTCAAGTGTGTTACATGCCTAGAGAGGCTTATCCTAGGGGACACCCAAGTGCTCAGATGTAATCCTGTGTGAAGTCTTGGTTGAGACCCCGGGATAACTCATGTCTGACCCAGTTTGATCACGCTCCCAAAACGAATAACTTGGTAATTTGTAGAGAGGGGCGCGCTGTCACCGTAGCCTGTGCCACAGGGGACATACACCTACAAAGATACAGGTGTGAACCTAAATGAACAAAATTTCAGATTTATATAACATCTGATTAAATGGGCAATTTAAAAATGTGACCACATTTGCAGTCACTCAATTGTTGATGGAACCTTATCTCTAGGGTTCAATTGTCTGATATCGCACCCCCAATATGTTAGCGTGTGGTCAGTATGTGCACACTGTACATGCATGTTATCTATGTGTATTGGTCCTGCATGCCATCTAGGCCTATTGTGCTTAATTGTCACGAAACCGCAAGTCAGAGTATAAAAGAAAAAACCCTAAAGTCGACACCAAAAAGAAACAGAGCATCCAATAGAACATTTGGTGTCAAATTTGATACAAATTAGTATTTTGGTAAGGAGACTGAATCTAACTATTACAAATCAACTTGTAACATGCCTAACATGGTTAAGAAAAAAGAGTAAAAGGCCCACCTGCATTAGAGTCGACTGAATAATTGTATAACCAAACCTCGGTCTTCTCAATTGTGAAATCCCAATGAGGAGAATCATTTTATTGTTGATATAAACAATCTATTGCTATTGAGAACCTCCCTCTCTTGGTTAAGTTTTAAGTGTGCACATTTTGGAAACCTCTGCCATTGATTTAGAAACGCCTTGTATGAAGATGGATAATAGGATAATGGATAAAAACAATTGAAGGTCTGTTTGTGTCCGGTCCTAGTGCACCATTTGGCACTTCTAGATTTAATGCCGCCCTGAAGTGTGGTTTTTTAAGTACAGGCATTGACTACATTGAGCATGCACCAGACTCAAGATGCTTTGTAACGCAGGTAAACTGTTCATCTCCCCACATTATGACCCTGATGCAACAAATTCTTTTGAAAATGACTGCGAAATTTATTAATGAAATGTTAATCATAAACCTTGTGAAATGAGGCCTATGATGCCTTTTGAAAAAATCAAGCTTGTGAGCTCAGCAAAAGGCAGCCATATTTTATGGCCAAATGCTATGGGGAAAATCCTTTAGTAAATGAGTCTGTCAATACTTTTGGATGGCTTCCTAGAGCATTGACCGCACAACAGTAACAAATCCCAGCCCAAAACCTGCAAACCTAAAACCTTTCTTTAGGAACACCACACCAGAGGTCATAGGTATACACACACAGGACAGATGGGTATGATCAATTTAAGGATCATGATATGAAATTATTACAGGAAACCTGGTAATGCACCTACATTGATCTTCCTCTAGACACACCAGAAATGTGAAACATACAACGGTAGGGTGTCCTGTGGCCTTGTGATAGCGGTTGGAAATACACATTTAAAGAATATAATTTAGCAGGGTGCAACCAACATATATTGACAGGCATTATGATAATGGGTGATTCATGTCCATCATGATAATTGATGTTTATGAACCTCCTGGGAGTTTACCCACTAATGAGATAATAATGCAGGTTTTAGGTTTGTCAAGAGAATTAATGTGGAATAATGAAGAGCTTATGGTGATAACAGAGGGTGATTGCACAATCCCTAAACTTTATGATCTCCACCAATGGTGATGCAATTAAATAAGGCAAACAATCGCCAAAATAAGTGGTGGTCACAATTCAATTAGCATGGTAAATGGAAGGGTCCCCGGTGACATTCTGGGTTGGCCTTAATGGGGGATGAATAACAAATCAGTATGATAAATGTTATATCTATAAATGGCACATTTTCTGATAAAGTTAATAATATGGACAATACTTTCAATAAATAGTCATGCTATTCTGGTATTAACGTGGATATACAAACAAATTTAGAAAACAAGAAAAACCTCAAATACAGGTGAGCTTATCAAAACATCAAATAGTACAGCGGGAAAGCAATGTAGGAAGAATTAATAGGTACTGAACCAAAGAACTAAAAGGCTCGGTACCGCATAGGCTCGCAGGCACTTCTGCAGAAATCATAGAATAGCTAATGTCTCTTCACGTCTCCTTTTGGTAAACCGACTAGTAAATGGATAAATGTCCAATAATGTGATGGGTACCATCTACTATGCGGAGGCGGAAAGGCAAAAGCAAGCATTACGCTGCATGAATCGTTGTATCATAAAAAAAGTCCATCAGTAGCACAGAGCGTGATTCCATGATACAGTAACTAAAACTAGTTATAAAAACTGCCTACATAACACTCCACGAGGACTATTCATTGGCAAAGAACATTAAAAGTTCTACAGTCAGCAACAAAAGGAATGTATAATTTTACATTGTAGAACATGTATTCAAAAATTGTTCGGTTCCTAATTGAGACTTATTGATGACCACGTCAATGATCTAATCTGAAAGCGCTCAAGCAATCTAGGTAAATCCTTAACCGTTTTCCTTCAGATTCTGTTGAAGAGTTGGCTGTCCCTGCCAACATCCTGTAAGGATAGGGCAGCCCATTACCAAAGTTGGAAATCAGATCATTACAAATTGAGCTTAGTTTCCATGACGACTGGTGATAGTCTATCCTCTCTCTTCCTCCCCTCCAACAAGCTCATGGGTGCTGCAGGATACTTATTCAATTTATTTGGCAACATTTCAAAAGAAATTGTGCCTTAGTGTGGGAAAATGATAACAAAAGATGCTTTGAATTATGCAAGACATTCCTTGAGTATCCATCTTTTTTAAAGACTAAAACTGCAGTATACAAAAATGTGTATTTCCAAGAAAGTCAAGTATGTCAGATTTGAGTAGCGTGATCTGATTTGCCAGCCAGGGAAGGGTAATTGGGCAGCCATATGAAGTGAAGATTTGGGTGTGGTAAGGCCGTGATGTTGGTAAACTGATAGTAAAAATAATCTAAATTCATCAGGGAAGTCAACTGTTCTGGTCTTTCCCAAAAGAAACCAGTGCTACAGTAGTTCATGGTCTGCACTTTCTTTGTAGTGAGTTTAAATGAAAGGAACAACAAAGATTTAGCCCACAAGGCTAGCCAAGGTGAAGTATCATCTATATAAGGAGGGCCACAAGGAAGATTGATCTGGAGAGTAACTATTTTAAGTGGCAAGTTAAAATGTAGCATTTTATGTAGTTAAACTTTAGCTGTACTAAGCAAACCCAATCCTTAGTGGTAGAAGAGCAACTATTCAGGTGGTGGGTGCGATCCATAGACAACCTTCAGTAAAGCTGTTTTTTTCCCTAGACCTGTCAATTTGGAAGCCCCCCAACACATGGCCCAATCAATAGTGCCATATCATTGTAATCATTAAAGATCTTTGGTGTTGGGATAGACCACTCGAGCTCTCTATGCATCACTGGCAAGGAAGGAATCTGGCAATATCCACTGGGATTAATAGTTTTATTAATATGTATTTTATGCTCTGGCTTTCTTTATTGTAAATATTGATATTCCCTTTTGTTTGAGCAGCTATGCTGAGTTCTGCAAGCAATGTTCACGTGGCACTACAAAAACAACGACAGAGTGATCTGGAACAGAGAAGAAAGGTCTACAGGTGAGGTGTCTTACAACGGGTTACCATTTTGTGTATTTTTATGTAGGGAAACGTACTCCAGGATCTAAGCTACAAAAACCAAAATCCTGGCAGTTGATTAGTCTCACTCCTACACCTACATTCATGGGGTACTATTGCCCATTGCAGTATGTTGATGACATCTTGCACAGCGTGGTGGCATTGTACATTTGGTGTATGCAGGGGCAGACTGTCAATCTAGGTTCGGGGTAAAATGTTTTGGTGCATTGGGTTGGTCTGGCTTGGTGTGCTCGTCTTTTATGTTGGAGTTCTGGGGAAACATTTAAGAAATGTGCAGCCAGAGCAGAGGGTGGGCACGATTCCAGAAGGTGCAGTGGGAGAAGACACAAGTGTGCTCTTCACCAACAAGCACCCAGCCATGCCCTTCACCCATTCTGTTATAAGTGATGGAGACCTAATTTACTGGTCTCTAGGACTTGCTCTCCGATCTTAACAGCTGGTTGGCAAAGGGATAAACCATGTGTATTTCTGATTTGCATGTGTAGATCCTTCTTTTCTACCTTTACACTCATTTGGGGGCGAGGCAGGGTGTCCTTTGTATGAGATTTACTGGTCAACTGAAACACCCTGCACTCCTTCAGTGAACAGTGTTCTTTTATAATTCTTAAGTGTGAGGTGAGACTATGGCGCATTATTGTGAATGGTCAACACAACGTCCTTCTTTCCTCTAATCTGAAATGGTTGAGCATAACATGGAACGTTATTACCAGGAAAATGAGGCGGACTTGTCAACTGGACATTACTAAATGCCAGGACTCATTGCACAAACACACAACTTTGGGCCTCATCACGAGTCTGACGGTAACCCTTAAATGCGGCGGTAGCGCTATTACTGCCGCATTTAAGGGTCCGCCAGATCATGGCTTTGGCGGATTTCCCTCCCAGCTCTGAGCTGGGGGGAAATCCGTGGCAAAATTGCAGATTTTCGGTGCAATTACCGCCGGCGTGAAATCCGCCGCCGGTAATAGCACGAATTTTATCCATTGGGCCCAATGGGGACTGCGGAATTCCCGAATGGGCCCAATGGTGAATGGGCAATAACCCTTCCACCAAACCCGTGATCCGGCGCTAATAGTTACCGCCCAACTCGTGATGAGGCCATCTGCAAAAGCTGTTATACGAAGGGATTTCTGAAACCAAGGAATGGCAAAGACCATTTTAACAGTTAGGTTTTTATGAATCCAATTTATTTTTTGCATACATATCCACCACTGCTGTACAGTGGAGTAACACAAGATGTGGGGCCCCCCCGTGAGCCATGCTGAGGGGGCCCCCAACTCAGCAACAAATCAAGGGTCGCGCCACACTCTGGGCCAGCCTAGATTATCACACTTGCGCAATACGCACAAACGTGCTGCTGAACGGATATGCCACACACTGCACTAGGAGAAAGATATACATATGTGTTTTAATATAACATACAGCGCACTGTCTGAGAAAAATTGGCTAAAAAGCCAGAGTGTTTGCAATTGTTTTGTAGGGTAACACCAATCCAATAGATGCAAGTCACCAACAGAGCACAGGAACATTAAAACTTTCCTATTAAAAATGCCATGTCACATTGAAAACATGTCCAACTGGCTGCACAAGGTAGACCAGTGGCGACATGTAATAACAATATAGTAAAGCTTGCCAGGCCACATTTAGACATATCTAGACTGGTTACACCAAAATGGCAGTCGAAGCAATAACACTCATCAAGAATAGAACACACATTCAAGCCTGTGTCTCTGTGGCCTCTAACAACACGCCCAAACTCTTTAAAATCTGAAAAGAACTGGTCATCCTGTTGAGGTCTTTACATCTCCTGTTCCCTCCCAGGCCCTCTGTATGGCTCTGTCATCTCACTGCTATGCTAAAACTCAGGACATCCTGTCCTCCATCTCCTCTTCCTCTTCCTCTCTCGGCCCCCTTTTGGCCATCTCTACCTCTCTTCCTCCTTTCTCCTCTTTCTCTCTGACAACACCTGACGAGGTTTCTAGACAATTCCAATCTATGAAAGTGTCATCCAAACGGGTGCTCTCCTGCTCCACCAGAACCATCAAGAACCATACTGACACCCTTGCTCCAGCCTTGACCAATTTCTGTAATCACGCTTTCCCCTCTCCTGTTAAGCACTCCCTTATGCAGCCACTCCTCAAGAAGCTTTCTGCCGAACTATCGCCCAATCTCCATCACCCCTTTCCTGGGCAAACTGTTGAAAAAGCTGGCCATCTCCCAGCTTACTCTCCACACGGAATCTGTTGGTTGTCTCCATGACCATCAGTCTGGCTTCAGTGCCAGAGACGCGGAAACTGCTGTCCTGAACACCTGTGAAGTTCTGCTCTCTAACCTTGATTCCAGCATTCCTTCTGTCCTAATCCTCCTTGATCTTCACTGTGCTTTCGACACGGTCAACCATGCCATCCTGATCAAACGACTCCATGAGAACCTGGGCATCACGGATCAGGCCCTTGAGTGGCTGACCTCCTACCTATTGGACTGCCCCTCCCAGGTCCAACTTGGTCCCTTTCTCCCCGCTCCATCCTCTCACTCTGGTTTTACACCTCTATGTGGCCCCTTTGACCTACCTAATCTCTACATTCTCCTCTAACTTTCAGTGTTATGTGGATGACACTCCGCTTTCCTTCAGGCTCCCCTCGGACTCCTCTCCTCTCGCTCATTGCCAAATGTCTATCCGTTATTCAGGATTGGTGTGCCTCCAACTATCTCTGCCTTAATGTCAGTAAGCTGGAGATCCTTCTCATTTGGACTCCTGCCCCTGCTTTCCTCTCACTATGCCCGCCCGCCTTGGGCCCTCTTCCTTCGCCTTCCTGTGAGGCAAACAACACTGGTGTCATCTTTGACTCCACTCTCTTTCTCTCCTCACATCTCAGACGTTGCCAAGAAGTCCCACTACCAGCTTCTCCTCCTCAAAGGGACTTTTCGATTTCTCACTTTCCCCCAGAAGCTCACTGTCTGCAGAGCCCTGGTTCTCTCTAGACTGGACTACTGCAACAGCCTCTTTCTCAATCTGCCTTCCTCTACTATCCAGCCCCTGCAACTAATCCAGAAAAGGACTGCAAGACTTATCCTTGGCCTCAAGCACAGGCATCGTATCTCTCCAGCCCTGAAATCTCTCCACTGGCTCCCAGTTGCTGCAAGTATCAAGTTCAAGACCCTTTGCATTGTCCACAAGGCTTTCTGGGCCCGGGCCCGCACTACATCCAACACTCTCTTCCAAAATATCTTTCTTCTCAAGCCCTTCGCTCAGCTACCTACAACTCTCTAAGGGTTAGACGCTTCTCCAGGAAGAGAGTGGGGGGTAGATCTCTCCTCTACAGGTGCCTCCCTCTGTAATAGCCTCCCTGCCCCTCTCAAGCTTTAGCAGACCACCTGAAGTTCTGGAAGCAGCTCAAAACTTTCCTCTTCTCCTCTGCTTTCTCTCTCTCCCTCCCCTGCTGGCCTACCTGACCTACCTGTCTGCTGTACCGACTGGTTGCTTGGCTACCCTCAGAGTCTCACTGAGCCAAGACTCTTTCTTGATCAGTCACCCTTGCACTGCCTCTGGTCCTACCATGCACTTAGGGGCTGTAACTGTAACCCTACAGTCCCTGGTTCTCCTTGCACTACCCAGAGCTGTGCTGCCCTGACAGCACTTACTCAGAGCATTGCTGTCCTGTTTTTCCCCTCTCCTGCACGATCTGAATGACACAAGGCCTAGTAAGATCGTTTGTCTTGTCCTCCCTCTATCTTCCATCCCTTGTCTTGTCGCGCCTAGAAACACTTGTGTGCAGGTACGTTATAAATGATTGTGATCATATCATTTGATCACAGATGCACAGAAAAATATACAATGCTGCATTAAGAAACGGCTGACTGGCAGCACCCAAATGGCAGTCTAGCCAGGTAATTCACTTAGCAGGACTGCTTTATCATAAATGCCCCATTAAAAAAAAGTCATACCAAACTGAGGAATGACTAGACTGGCTGCACCAAAATGCCTCTCTAGCCACTAATACCACATATCATGCCTGCTTATCCTGGACATGGACAGCCATTATAATTTGTTGTATAATCCTACTCCCCCCCCGCTCATCCCCTCTCCCTCCCACCCCAACCTCCAAAATCAGCTCCTTGGCCCAGAATTACCTCCACTTCCCTCTTCCTTGCCCCAGAGCTTACAGTTGAGGCTCCTTGCCTCATAGGTAAGTACTGGGATGAGGAAGAGTGGGACTAGGAGTAATGAAGATTACAGGTAGCTAAATCAAGCATTACTTCCATGTAACTCTACCTCATCCCAGTACTTGTGTATGAGGCAGAGTGCCTTATACACAAGTACTGTCTCATACACACTGGGACGAGGAAGAATAGGGCTAGGAGTAATTAAGATTACCAATAAGTAATCCAGGCATTAAACACAAGTATTGGTGCAACACCATTGAGTTGACTGGGATTCAGCACTCCCCTTCCCCCCTGAAATGTTGGGCTATGTTGACCAGACCTGGCTGACCTTCAGAGCAGTTGCTAGACAGAAAAGGAGACAGATGTTAAACGGCACCTGGGTTTCTCTGTTAACAAGAACCCACCAATTACTAACATAAAGCAATTCACTGTTAGTACCTGCATTCACATGCCAAATTTTTTAGGCAATTGAAATCGTGATGTGGGTTTAATACTTGCATGCCAGGGGAGTGATTGGAAGGGTAGAGAGGGAACAGGAGACCACTCATTCTCACAACAGTCCATAAGTGGGTGCTTTAAACCTTAAAGGAGAGAGTTAACTGCTTGTAACATTGAAGCTGCACTAGAATAGTCTCATAAAAATGCATAAAGAAATTAGATGACCCAAACAAATAAATTTGCCCCCCCCCCACCGGCCATGAAGTTGGCACCCCTTCCAACATTTGAAGGGTTAGTCACCGAAATGTAGGTTTTGTTTTGCCCCTGAACGCAAGCACACACACCATTCACCATATACACACACGCACACCCAGCCATCCATACATTTAAGTGTGCATTCTTTCACCATACTGGCACACCTTGGCAGCCATCCATAAAATTACGTGTGCACCCTTTCACCATGCAGGCACACAACCAGGCTCCCACCCATACATTTAAGTGCGCACCCTATCACCATACACTCGCACAGGCAGCCACCTATACATTTAAGTGTGAACCCTTTCAACATACACTCACACACGCACACATCATGGGGTTGAGGGGAGTCCTAACACTTAAAAAAGAAATTGGGCCTCATTACAACTATGCCGACTCTAAACAGTGCTGGTAAACTCACTGGCACTGTTGTTTCGGGCCGGCATATTACAGCTCTGCGGGCGGTTGCCGGTGCTTCTATGGTCCCCATTCCCATAGAGTCTGATAGGACTTTATGGAAATGGGCATTTACCATTTGGCGGCGCCTGACTTCCCAGACCGCCGGGGTTGTAATCCGGGAAGTTGGGCGTGGTAAATCATTACGGGTCTGGCGGCAACCTGCTGGTAGCAATGGCACAGTTGCCGCCAAACCCGTAATGAGGCCCATCATTTCTTTTTGAAGTCACACTGACTTCATAAAGAAATTATTTCTGTTACAGAAATTTCTTTATAAATGCAGAGGGAATTCAAAAAGAAAAAAAAGATTTTTCTACACGTGGGGGCCCCTCCCAGGACATGTGCTGGTGGCCCGCACCGCGTGGGCTGCGGGGCCCCTGTTACGGCAGTGCTGCCGTAGATTGTGGTGAAACAAAATTACCACTCCCGATTCTGGTAGATTGGTGAAAAATGTATTCATAAAAAGCAATAACAAAAGCAAAACCAATAGCAGCAAGAGACTTTGGCACAAGTGAGCACCCCCTCCCTCCGTGCACCGTTTTTTTATACTGAAAGGAACACATGCGTTTCAATGGATAGGGTGGACCGGATAGGGCAAGGATTCGTACTGCAACATTTTTATATGCAGGGAACATGCCCCACTATACAGACCTTTGATAGCAGTTGCGTTCTTTCATGTTAGTGTTATCAGAGAGGACAGCATAACTTAATACATTAAGTGAAGGTGAAATATACTCCTCAAAGATTCCCACATGCTCTGATGCATGCGAGAACTTATGTCCTAAGAAAGCGGGAGCCTGAAACACACTCAACATATGCCAAAAGGATACACGTCAGATACAAGAGATGTGAAGTCTAGCATTCCTACATGCTAGGCGAAGAGCCTCCATTGCAAAGACATGCACAGTAAAGTCTCGACACGCACAAGCAAGAAACAGTAGTTTAAACATGGCAGTTTGCAGTATCTGCTCAACGTTATAATGCAGTAATATGCAAGGAAAGTACATACAATTCACAATCTCAAACTTTCTCCCACAGTCCCCTCCTATGAGACCTTCACTCCCGTCTCATTACAAAAAACTCTAGGGAAACAAACCTGACACCCTGGCATATCATATAAAATTGTGTTCAGTAGCATGACAAAGCATCTGGGCACTTTGAAAAACTTCAGAACAGGTGTTGAATAGCAGATATTAAAGACTTATAAACCATCGTCCGACAGGACAAATTTAGGATTATAACTAGTGCTATAAGTAAAATCTAACCAATAGATGTTGACAGGTGTCCCAATAGATGCGCAATCCAAGACCCAATGGTCCAGGAAGCCTCCGGCCTATTCTGGAGCCTTACAGTGTGGCGAATGTGAGTGACGCTGTCAGCAATATTGCTGAAGAAACTTGGTATAAAGGTAGATCTCATTCTTCATGATTGCACAGGTGCCTCCTTGTGAGGCCAGAACAATGTCTAGAGCCATACGATTCTGGAGCACCGTGGTTCGGATGGCTACATGTTTGCTAAATTTATTTTTTATTTTATTTGTTCATAAAGCATGCAGCAGCCCATGGGCATCATGGCGGAATCTTAGGCACATGTTACATGGCAATAGAGGAATCTAGGCATATACACCGTTATCATTAGAATGAGCATGAGAGAGTACACCATACATATTGCTCTTACTTGAATAGCCATGTTTTGAGTGCTTTGCAGAAGGCTCCGTGGGAGGGTTCTGCTCTGAGTGATGGGGCCAGGGGGTTCCAATGTTTGGCCGCTATAAAGGGGAAGCTAGCTCCATCTGCTTTGGTGTGTTTGACTAATAGAGGACACAGTGGCATTTGCAATATCCCCCACAAACTGTGGCATTTTGGTTGGACGTTCTCTATTTATCTTTATCTCAAGAGCTGGCATCCACCACCGCAACACAGATTTCCCAGTCGGCGTTTTCCCTAAAATGGGACTGGGTTGGAAAGGTGGAAGTATGATGTACTGCGGGCAGAATATAGCCCATGTAACAACTCCCTCCCCATCTGATCGGTCGCCAGGGTTAAGCTTTGTCCCCACAGATAAAGTAAGATCCTGTATATGCAGCTTACCCAGATTGGGAGAATGAGAAATTACGTTCATGGGCAAATGTAACTTTATTGATCACTACACTGGAATCCGTGGACAGGTAATGATGGAATTTGATAATTCCTATGACCAAAGGTCCAGAATTATTGTAACCTATGAAGCCAGTTGCTGGGGGGGAAGGTGGAGTGCTGCTGGTTTAGCGCATACTTGATCCGGGGTGGGAAAATTCAGAGGATGGGTACAACCCAAGTGGAAATGTGCATCCCTTCAGGATCCTGGGCCTTGGGACTGAGTTACCAACTTGATATCTAAACATACGGTCCCTTACTGAAAGGGGATGGGTGCAATAGGAAACCTGGAGGCTAAACCATATGGCAAATGGGTGCAAACCCAGCCATCAGTAAGATACAAAATGCAGGCATATTGCCAGGAGAGGTGCAAGTAAGTGTTTTTACTGTGAATCCAGGGATGTGCAGAAGGACCATTTTCATGACGGGTGGTGCGGAAACTATCAGTCATAGTGAAGCAATAATATATACATATTCTGACAATGACTACAATGACAGAAATGTTGCCCAACATAAAGTTGAGGAAAGCCAGCTGCATTTCATGACTGAGTAGAGGCTACTGCTGTTGAACCCGCACCTGCAAGTTTTAGCCCCTACTTGCATCATCCGTTGATCATCCTGTTGGTTATAATTACCCTCATATGTGGATGGCTCTGGTAACTGGTATATTTGTAGTGTGGACTTTTGGGTGGAACTTTTGATAATACAATGTCTCTGCCCACTACCTGAGTCTTGGAACTTTTGAACATTGCTATACACTTTGCTGCAGTCGTCCCACCAGTACAACACTTCATGACTTGCAAACAAAAGCCGATTTTGTTAACCAAAGCAGGTAGCATAAGGTAACGTGCAAAAAAAGTCTCGGACCAAACTTCCAGTTCAACATTTATAGGCTCTCTGAAGATGCAGGTAGCTTTGTGAGGTCCAAAGGGGTCAGATACCGAAGATGGTGCACCAATAGTGGGGTCTGAATCGGGGGTGTTTCTTCTGGAAGTTCAAACACCTGACGAAGCCACAGCAATAGATTGCTGCACAGACCTGGCTGTGTAGAAGAGATTCATAAGCTGCAGATCCTGGTTCAGCATGTAAACCAACTGCTCGAGGGCCATGCACACCAACATCAGATGTCCTGGCGGGTGGTGTCGGTGGTCACGGTGTAACTGGAGTCAAGCTGAGGAAGATCGGTCATCACCAAGGTGATGCCATCTGATGGGGAGGCGACTTTGCACCAATGTGCTGCATGGATCCAGGCTGGGATCCCCATGCATTTGATGGCAGAATTTGTAGTTAGAAGAATCTGGAATGGTCCATGCCACCTGCCACACATAATTCTGCTGGTGGACCTTCACCAGGACCCAGTGTCAAGGCTGTAGAGGATGGCAAGGTTCAGTATCCGGTTCGGGCAGAGCTTTACGTACTTATGCATGAAGGGATCGGACTGTTTCAATCGACATGAAACAATATTCAATCGAGGTATCGTCCTCTAATGACAGACTTTGCATTTGGGGAACTGCTGGGGTGCAGTGCCCCTTTTCATAGGGTGACCAGTAAGGATTTCATTAGCGGACAGTTTGTATTAGGCTGAGAATTATTTTGCATGGCAAACTGAACCAGAGGCAAGTCTTGGGGCCATTTCAACCCTGTCTCTTTACACACTTTCGACAGCCTCAACGTAAATTCCCTGTCTGGCATTCTACATATGGGTTATAGCGCAGGGGTTAAGAGCAATAAACTGAGCTATTCCTAGAGCTTTGCACACTTCGAATAACCTGAACTGTAGAATGGGTACCCCATTCGCTATCGGGGCAAATCAAACCGAGGTTTAAACGCTAACAACTTCCAAGCCACTGTGACAGTCTTCTTTTCTATGGGGGGGGATATCCCTCCACCCATCTAGAAAGTACCTCCACAAGGACTAAACCATAAACATAGGTCATGCAAGCAGGAGGCTCTATGAAGTCTGAGCGTCTAAAAATTGAACTTCCAGTACAGGGTGTGCAGACTTCTTCATAGGCCACGCTCTCCCAACATTGTATGTTAGGCATATGGGTAAGAAAGAGGTGGAACACCAAGCAAATGCAGGACATGATGTGGACATGAAGTTGGAGGAAGGACAGGAGATGAAGCAGGAGCAGTAGCAGCCATAAGAGAAAGAGGCTGACGCTGGTTGCTATGGATTGGAGAAATTAAATGGTACTAAAATGCTGCTGCCCCAAAACTTTCTGCCCCTTCTAGATATGGCAGCCCTGGGGGGGTGGAGGAATGATGCAGCAGAGGAGTGTACAGTTGTGTGTAAGAACTGAAGGAAGAGTGAAGCATGGCTAGAACACTGAATTATGCATTGAGCCCAACTGGAATGTACACGTACATTGGGTGTTCCAAATAAGAGATGCTTCCGACCCAAGTGGCATCCATCGCCTCCTCTTCACAGTGACCTCTGGTCGTGTGTATGAAGCATCTGTTAGCATATCTACAGGTGCAGATTGTTCCCCACCACAATGCAGAGCATGGCCATATGAGAAAAAGGTCCAATCACATCTGAATATTCACTAAAATACTTGTTAGCTTGGTTGATTGTGTATCGCACTGAGATTGAAAGGTTAGGGTGTACTGTGAGGGGTCAAATGAAAGCCGGACACAAAGTTGTCATGTTTTTGGTTAGACATTCATTAAATAAAAATGGGTTGGGAAAACGCCCCTCTGGCCCTATTCTAAAGCTGATCTTCCCTACCTAGAAACCAAAAACTAAGGATCTGTCCGTTTCAGGATGTCAGTAGCTGAAAAGCCGTCCTTGTGTCCAAAACGTCCTATCCTGACAATCTAAAAACAGCAAAGGGTGCAAGGAAATGTCTTTACTTGATGTTGGCGAGTGTTCAAAACCAAGAAGTATAAGAATTACTCCAACAAAAAGGTTCTCCAAGGTAAGAATCTTGGATACGGAGGGTGGTCCCCTTCCCCTGGATTCTTAAATAGGATGGCAAAAATGTCTGAACACTTCCTTTGTGTCTTCACTGGACTTGCAACGTTTTTGTTTAAACAATAAGTTCTGTAACATTCTTACTGCAGTATTTCCTGCAACTTTGCAGATCGCCTGGTATACTCTTCTGCCAGGAATCTTGATACAATTTCAGCTGCCTGCAGTACTCACCTGCCAGGATTTATCTTGTGCATTTCAGTTTTTGGCTACACCAAAATAGCATATACTGTGAGGTGCTTGGTCTATGGTAACAGTTGCTCAAACCTTCCCCCACCCCACACTGGCATTTCATGCATCTATACTTGATTGGGGTTTGCCTTTGTACTTTGCCTTGTCTGCATTCAAACAAACTCCGTCCCTTCTGCCTGGCAAGCATTTTTTCGCGTCCTGTATCTTCAGCATTCTCTGTATTACCACACCTACCCGTGTACCGCACATCGTGAGCCTCAGCATGGGATTCAAAGTATTCTCCTGCACTGCTCGATTCAATAGTGCGGTTGCCCTAATGTCCCGCAGACTGAAGACACGACCTGAAGATCTGGAAAAACTTGCCTGCATGTTGTACTTCTCGCTCCTGTCAGTTTGCACAAACTCCCTCATCTTCCTCCTCGTCTCAGTACCTGAGTGTTTATAGGTGTTGGAGTCCATGGATGTCTTTGGACTTTACTCTGAGGTTTCATATGAAGACACATTAGAAACAAAAAATGTTGTGTGCATTGTGGGTGTTTGGGTCAAGTGGGGGTCTGACCAGAGTGTTGTAAAGAAGGGGTTTCTTGGCTTACTTTATAAGGGGGAACCGTTGGATAACAATGGGCCATTAAGGTCCTGGGTGTCAGTTTTCCTCGTGGGAATGGGGAATTAATTGGATGAAACACAGAAGTCATGACATCTCCCCAGTAGATGTCTACTCCCATGTACTCCTCCTGCATATCGCCACCCACAGGGTCAGGTAGCGGCTACAGCCCCATGCCACATGGGAGGAGTTTACCGCCGGGAAAACGGGGATGAGTTCATTGGATTCATCACAGTACCTGCATATGGTGGCAGCTGACGATATCGCCTGTTCCAGCGTGCAAGAACACATTGTATGCATTTCAGTGCAGTGGTTACCTGGTGGGATTTGGTGGACAGTGCAGTCCAAGATGCTCTAGATACAATGAAAGTAACGAACAGCGGCTGTGTGATGAAATTGGCAGGAAGTAGCTGCAAATTTGTGAAGCTTTCCATATTATTAGACTAGCGCCCCACACCGACTCCATGACGGCTTCTATTACCCATCTTTCAACACATGACTCCTCAGATCCTATGATATAGCACCCTCCATAATCTCTCAGCCCTTACATTGGATACTGTGAGAAACCTGAAGGTGCTCTCATTTCTACTCCCCAGGGATCTTCTGTTCTGGTGGCCAGGGAAGGGCCATCACTTTTGGATCCCGACCCTGGGGGTGGACAAGCAAGGGAGGATCACCTGGGTAGAGGGTCCTTGGGGATTGGAGAGAGGGTGCCTAAAGGCGAAACAGTGCCCCCCCTCTTTCCTAGTACTAACCTACCATCCCCTCCCTTAGCCTTTATGGGCTATTGCCAGTTCCAGTCCATTATCCCCTATGACTTTCCATTAAGTACTGAGAAGAGGAAACTAGCAGTAATGCAGATTTCCTATTGCAAGTACCACTCAGGTAATGTGACAAGAGAGGTCAGGCATGTCACACTAATAGACCAGACCAAGGTCAGACAATTGGAATACTTTGTTTCACCTGCAACCCATTGCGAATGGACAAAGTAAAAAAGCTGGAAGTCAAGTGTCAAGAGGTATGAAAGGTATTAGAAATACAGGTGGAGCTAAATGAGGAGACCAGGAAGTGGGCGTGCAGAGGTGGGGAGAAGCTGAAATGCTGCCGAGAATCCCGGGAGTCCTGCCGAGTGGAACAAACAGGAGCGGGAGCCCTGTGTGAGGGAAAGCAGAGAGCAGTGTCGGGGTAATTTCCCAGGGGCCAGCAGGGCTGTCAGCGGACCTGTGGGGTTGGGGAAGGCCCCAACTCCTCCCGCGTCCAACAGAGTATGAGGCACACACAAGAGCAAAGAGTTACTGCTGTTTATTATATTAAAAACAGGCAGGGACGGGCTCAGAGGTCATAGGCATCCGAGAGACCTCTCGATCACGGTGGCTCGCAGACCCTTTTTCTAGCTGTATGACGCGGCATGTGCGTCACCTAGGAAGAATGGCCCCAAAACCTAATGCCATCTTGGGTTGGCTCCCCGAGTGGTAGGGTCAGTATAGGTACATATAGGAAAGCCTGTTAGTGGTGGAGGAAGGGTCAGGTGGTACGCTTGGGCCATCCCTAATAATTGTTACACAAGTTGTTACAAGGGGACAATTAGTGATTGCTAAACTATAATGGCGTCAGTGGTGGGCCCCTCGTATTTTGATTGGTTCACTCTTAAACCCCCAAGCCTGGGACCATCGTTGTTCCCAGCTTGCGATGTACCTGATGCTGGCAACAAAGTATGACTGTCAGTGGTGGACAATGGACAGGTCCGACTATTAGATGGTGTGCATGTCTTTCCCATCGCGTTCGGTGTCCAATTTGTAACTGCATTGTTGCAGTCTGTCCCAGACGTGAGACCCCAGCACTTCTCTGGCCCATGGGGCTTGTTATCGTATCAGGTCGGCCTGGTCACATGTTGTGAGACCATGGCTGGAGCAGAATTTTGAGCATTTGATTTGTATTTCGGCTCTGGGAGCGTTTGGCAGTGGCAGGTGTAACCTTGGCACGGGGAGCGCGGCATGTAGATTGCAACATTGCGGCCTTGGCTGTCGGGGCTCGTTCTGCATGGTCAGCACCTTGCAGCTTTGTCAGAGATGCTCTGGTCTGGGGACTCTTGCTTTGCGGCCTACCTTGGCCTGGCGTATTGGTGGCGGTACATGCCCCATAATATGTGGGTCGTGAGGGGAGACAGATTCATATGCATTAGTACATATATAGGGTTACATCTTCACAGTTGTAGTAGCGAGGAAGCGTCTGCAAGCATGTACACGAGCTCTCCTGGTGTCTTACGTTTCTGCTGTGCTGTAGGTGGCCTATGTGAAACATAACGATGCATGTGTGGGTGTAAGTGGTCCTCTATGTCATAGCACTGAGTGTGTTCTTCATTTGGATTGGTGTGTGGGTGTCCAAGGTGCTTGGTGGCATGTGTGTTCTTACCCGTTGGCTGTCACGGCATCTCTAATGATGGCGGTATTTTGTGGTTACTGTCTAATCAAGTTGATCCATATGGTCGATGTCCGTTCCACCTGAGGTTCCCGCAAGTGGTTTGACAGGCAGGTTTCTTAGATGTGTGGGGCGTGGCCACAGTGGATCTTGACCTCTGGGGCGGCCATGAGCAGGTCGAAGTTCTCTTGCGGTGGGTGCTTGGGCCGTGACGTCCTAGGCCATGGTCTGGACGAGAATCAGGGGAAGGGATCTTCCCATTTTCCGTCTTCAGCAGGATTTGCAGAGCAGTGGAGGTGGAGCCGAGGCCGGCATCCCTGGAATTAAGCAGTTGGCAAACAGGCGAGTTGCTTTTCCACGGAAGAAGAGAAGCAACTGAGTGGAGCACAGTAACCTATTAAGGCTCTGGAAGCGCTTTGGGACTCCGGGTGATCCAAATGGCTGTTAAGTCTGTATAAAGTGAACATGGCATTATTGAATGCCGAACACTGTGAAAGGGGCTGGTAAGCCCCTATGAAGTGAAACATTTTATTTGTGAAAAACTAACTCTGCTAAAGGGTCTGTTGAACCTGTACCAAGTGAAACTAAAATCACATGATTTCTACATGTATCATGTTCTAATGTACTATGAACAATGGCATTGGGGAAACTTATGGTTGCGTGATCTCTAATGGGTGGACCTTGTGGTCTGTTAACTGCTCCTAGACCAGGAAGTTTCCGAGTGCAGGTATTTTTAAATGTTCAGATTGAAAGCACAAAAGACATGTGGTTGCAGGTTGTGTGACCTGTGATGGGTGGTCTGTGTGTTCTCATAAATGCGCCTCGACCAATAACCACTAAAATTGGAAAGCAGCAAAGAGTAGTGATTCCTTGGTGAAGATAACAGAAAGAAGGGTCAAGTGGACCTGATTCTTTTGTGAAGCAGAGGAGAACAAGTCAATGGCTGAAGTTGATCTTAGGGAAGGGAGCTCCAAGATCAGTGTTACCTGAACTTTATTGCTTTCGTCTTGTGGAAGGGAAACCCAAAACCACTGAATTGTGTGAATTTTATTGCCTTTATCTTGGGAAGGGAGTCCTAAGACTACTGAGTGGTATGAACTTTGTTGCCTCGGAGACCAACAAATTATGTGAAGGTTCATATTTATGAATCTAACCTTTACTCTAATAACCAAATGTGGAACTTTTACTTTGGAACACTTATAATGTAACGCTCACCTGATTCCCGTAGAGGCGCCGGTCTTGACTGGGCGTATACCGTATCTTCAAAGGTGATGTGTAACACACGGCTGGCTCTTTGGGCTGGACCTCTGTGCACTGTATGTCTGACTCGAAGGGTAAGATGTCTGCAGATAGAAAATATGGGATTAAGGAACTGGGTTATTGAATGTCTCTCTCTTCTTCCCTTTCTCTTCTCCTGTAGAACCCCAAAGGTTAACGCTCTCACCTTAGGTAAGTGAACGCCGTGCTCTCCATCTGCCTCGGGGCAGGGTGCTGTAACCAGTTTCTTCACTGGATAAGGGGAGCAGGCCTCTTGACTTCAGAGGACTGCTGTCCGTCGTTTACTGCACGAACGGTAAGTTTCGAGTAATTCTAATGTCTTTAAAGTCTTTAGTAATGATGTTTCTTGTTTTGCAGGGTTCCGGCGATGGCGGATGACGGGCTGAAGTGAGTTGAAGATGGAGCCCGTGTGATGAATAGAAGCGCCTGGAAGCACGTAAGTAAGCGCTTGTTGCCTGCTTCACGATGCGCTCTATCTGTCTTTTTATTTTGCAGGTACAAGTTCGGAGCGGCTGCAGGGTGCCGGAATACCCACTGGGTTAGATGTGGAAAGGAGTAATGGCACGTGAGTATTAAAGTTCCCCAATGTCTTTAAACGCACCTTGTTTTGTCTTTCAGATGCGGGATGCAGCGCCGAAGGCCTGCGGAGCGTGCGAAGAGTTGGTAAGCTTTTGTCTTTCAGATGCCGGAATGCAGTGTGAAGACCTCCGGAGCGCACGAAGAGTAGGTAAGCCTTTGTCTTTCAGATGCCGGAATGCAGCGCGAGGCGTTGGTGACAGCCGATGGACCAGGTAAGTGAAGAGCTGTCACTGAAGACCGTAATGCTAACCTGTTCTTTCTTGTCTTTATAGGTGTTGCTGAAGACTGGATTCAGGATGGTAAGCCTTTTTCCTTAGGCCCAGGATCAGATGCAGAAGACACGATGAGCGTTCTGCTGCAGAGGATGCAGAATAACGCAAAGCAAGATTCATCCATCGGGTGTGGTTTAAATAGCCTCCTGTAGTGCTTAGGTGTCTCCTTCCACTGCCACGCCTAGGTAAGAAAAGAGTTCCTGCTTTCCAGAAGAGTTCCAGTGTTCTGAATCTAGGGAGTGGCTCCTGCCCCACCCAACAGGAAAAGTAGTTCCAAACAGAAGAAGATCAGAGGCTCAACTGGCAGGCAAGTAAGCAGCATGGTCTGCTGCAGGTAAGTCCACCCAAGCATTATGAGCCCGGCGCTTCCACCGCTGGGACTGGGCATATTTATGAGCCTGGTGCCACTGGCGCCAGGACTGGGTCCAAAAGGTCCCAATTGGGACTGGTTGGCACTCGGAACCTGGGTTATGGATCTGCTTCCAAGGGAGTTGGGAAAACCCTGACCTTTTGGAAGCAGAGATCATGACAGTACCCCCCCTCAAGGCCCCTCCCAAACCGGGCTTCTCCGGGGGTTTTGGCTTGTCAGGAAATGTTCGGTGAAATCTTTTGATTAGGCGAGGAGCGTGGACATATTCAGCAGGTTCCCAGGACCTCTCTTGGGGGCCGTAGCCTTTCCAGTCAATTAGGTAAAATAGTTTAGATTTGGAGATCTTGGAGTCCAGAATGCTTTTGACTTCAAACTCGATTTCTCCATCAACTAGGATAGGTTTCGGAGATTTAGTTAGTCGGGTTTGAGGTTGCACGGGTTTTAATAGAGAGACGTGGAAGACCGGATGTATCTTCATGTGCGGGGGCAAGTCCAACTTGACCGCTACTGGGTTTACTATGGTAGTGATGGAATAGGGACCAAGGTATCTTGGGTTGAATGTGCGTGGCCCTTTTAGAGGTAGATATTTGGTGGATAACCAGACTTGATCCCCTACTTGATATTGAGGGGCTTCCTTCCGATGTTGATCTGCTCCTTTCTTGTATTGTTCTTTAGCCCTTTGAAGGTGAGAAACAGCTTCCTTAAAGGCTTGGGTGATTGTAGAATGCAGGTAGTCTACTGCTGGTGTTTCAAGATCTTGGAGGGGATCCAACTCCGAGGTTCGAGGGTGACTGCCGTACAAAAGAAAAAACGGGGTTTTCCCAGTTCCCGAATGGACAGAGTTATTGTAGGCATATTCGGCTATCCAAAGGATGTCTTTCCAAGTTTTTTCAGTTTGTTGCAGCATGCAGCGTAAATACTGTTCCAGAGTTTGATTGGTCCTCTCGGTTTGTCCGTCGGTCTGAGGGTGGTGACTGGTCGATAGTCTCACATCAATTTGAGCCGACCGACAGCAACTTCGCCAAAAATGAGAAATAAATTGACTACCTCGATCCGAAATTAGAACCGAAGGAAAACCGTGCAGTCGGACGATGTTTTCGAGAAATTCTCGGGCCAGAGTTGCTGCTGTTGGCAAGCCTTTGAGCGGAATGAAATGCGCCATCTTGGAGAATAAGTCCACGATTACTAGAATCGTATTGTATCCGGAGCATGGAGGTAGATCGGTGATGAAGTCCATAGAAAGCGTATGCCAAGGGCGAGGTGGGATGTCAATAGGGCGTAAGAGGCCTGCTGGTCTTTCCTTTTGACTCTTGTTTTGGGCGCATACTCCACAGGACAGTATAAAGTCTCTGATATCTTTTTTCCAAGACGGCCACCAGAAGTAGCGCTTGATCTTTTCTGAGGTCTTGGCCATACCGGAATGTCCTTCCATTAAAGAATCGTGATAACAAGAGATTACTTTTTTCTGTAAATCTGTGCTGGGTAGGTATAATCGTTCTTGGAAATACAATAGGTTGTCCTTTACTGCAAAGTCCTTTCCCTGCAGATGCCAATTCTGTATGTCTGCTGGAGTTACAAGTTGCCTGGCTTTATCCTTAACTTCCTCTATGGATTCTGTGGCGATTACACCCAGAATTCTTTGTTCGGGAATGATTGGTACAGGTTTAGGGTTGATCAAGTGTTCTTCCACTCCCATCCGAGAAAGGGCATCAGCTTTACCGTTCTTTGTACCAGGTCGATAGGTAATTATGAAGTCAAACTCGGCAAAGAATAATGCCCAACGGAGTTGTCTAGAGGATTGGGCTTTTGCGGTTTTCAAATATTGCAGGTTTCGGTGATCCGTAATCACAGTAACGGTGTGTCGGGCCCCCAGCAGATAATGCCGCCAAGCCTTAAAGGCAGACTTGATATCCAGAAGTTCCTTGTCAGTAATCGTGTAATTGATTTCAGGAGGCGAGAATTTGCGGGACCAAAATGCCACAGGATGCAACTGATTGGTTACCGGGTCCTTTTGTGATAGAACTGCCCCCATGGCAAGGCTTGAAGCATCAGTTTCCACGATGTAGGGGAGTTCGGGGCGAGGGTGTTTTAAGATTGGTGCAGAGATAAATTTAGTCTTCAAATCCTGGAAAGCTTGTTCCGCCTCGGTAGACCATTCAAAACGTTTGTTTTTCTTTAACAAGGCAGTGATGGGCTGGACTATTCGAGAGAATTCGGGGATAAACCTGCGGTAAAAGTTAGCGAAGCCTAACATGCTTTGCACACCTTTTACGGAGGATGGTGATGGCCATTTGAGAACTGCATCGACCTTCTTTGAATCCATACGCACTCCGCCAGGTGATAATATGAATCCCAAGAATTCAACTTCAGTCACGTTGAAAACACATTTTTCCAACTTAGCGAAAAGTTTGTGTTGACGCAATCTTTCGAGGACCATTTTCACGTGTTTCCGATGTTCAGATTCCGATGAAGAATAAACGAGGATGTCGTCAATGTAAACAACAACACACACATCTATGAGCTCTCTGAGGACATTGTTCATAAAATATTGAAAGGCGGCCGGGGCATTGCAAAGTCCGAAGGGCATGACCTGATATTCAAATAGCCCATACTTGGTGCGGAAGGCCGTCTTCCATTCATCGCCCTCTTTTACTCGTACCAAGTGGTAAGCTCCTCTAAGATCCAGCTTTGTATATATGCATGCTTTTCTGACTTGGTCCAGGAGTTCAGGGATCAAAGGTAACGGATATCTATTCTTAACGGTGATCTGGTTCAGGGAGCGATAATCTATACAAGTTCTAAGGTCTCCTTCCTTTTTTGGAACGAAGAACAAAGCTGAAGAAGCAGGGGACTTGGAAGGACGAATAAACCCATTTGCCAGGTATTGATCCAGGTATTGTCGAAGGTGAAGGTTCTCAGGCTCGGTGAGGGCATAAATTCTACTACAAGGAGGAGTAGATCCAGGTATCAGGTCTATCTGGCAGTCATAAGACCTATGAGGAGGTAGAGAGTTAGCCTGATCCTTCCGGAAAACATCTTGGTATTCTAGGTATTCGGGAGGTAACTGGGGAGTCTCTGAAGAAATTGCTGCCAGTGCAACACCAGGTGGAGGGTGACAAGTAGAGACACATTCTGGAAACTGGACCGTTCTTGCTCGCCAATCGATCAGAGGATTGTGTTTCTCTAACCAAGGTATTCCTAGAATAATCTGAAACTGAGGGGCCTTGATCACATCGAACATGATCTTCTCATGGTGTCCATCTTGACTTACTAGCGTCACCTCTTGAGTGGTATGCGTTACTGGCCCGGAGGCTATCTCCGTACCATCCACCGTAGTAATGACGTCCTTTACAGCCTTGGGACAAAGAGTTAGATTCATCCTCAAAACCATTTCATGATCCACATAATTGCCGATGGCACCGCTGTCGACGTAAGCTTCAATTGCATGTAATCAATCCGGATTATCAGGGCTAATGAGGACCATAGGTATCACGAAATGCGAGGTCACGGAACTGGTTTTCACGCTCGGCAAGAGGACCTCTATTCTTGTCGGGCGAGGTTGTTTCCCTGCTCAGAGTTTGTAACTTTGGTAACTGCAGCTCCTACTGCCTTCTTGGCAGGTTTCACCGGACAGTCTCGAAGAAAGTGCCCTGAGTTTCTGCAATAGAGGCATAATTGCAACTGTTTTCTCCTTTCACGCTCCTTTTGTGTTAGAGGACCTTTCAGACCCCCTATTTGCATGGGTTCCCCGGAGTCTACTCCTTTGGAAAGAGTTGGCGGTTTGGAAAATATTCGAGCATCAAACTTGGAACGATCGGCCTTCCTGTTCTGCAGTCTGTGATCTATTTGAACGACTAAGTCTATATAGTCCGAACAATCTTGTGGGGGATTCACTACTTGGGCTAACACATCTTTGAGCTCTCCACGTAGACCTCTATAAAACAGCGTAATCCTTTTGTCCTCAGGCCATTGAGTTTCCACTATCAGTCTGTTGAAAGACGCAATATAAGCCAAAAGGTCTTGATTACCTTGTCGCAACGAAAGAAGCTCATTGTCCAAGGCCTGCCCCTGTGAATGTCTTGCGAACAGTTTTTCCATACTGAGCTGAAAAGCTTGAAAATCATGGAGGACCGGATCATCTTGATTTACTAGAGGGATCGACCAGTCTGCCGCATTGCCACTAAGGTACGAAAGCACGAAAGCTACTTTAGCTTGATCAGTTGGAAAGGCTGCTGGCCGGCATAAGAAATGCAACCGGCACTGATTGATAAATACTGCAAACCTCTTTGGGTCACCAGAAAATCGTTCGGGCGGAGGCAGAGGTACATTCCCAGGTAGGTTGATCTGCACTGGATTCATAGAGGATGTAGAAGGAAGATTTCCCCCAGATGCGGGTAACGGGGTCTGTCCGGCTTGTGACTGTAGCAATTGTCTAGCGAGATCATCTGTTCGCTCCTTGGAAATAATCAGTTCCCTTCTTAAAGCGTTCGTTTCCTGACGGGCTGCATGCACTTTTGCCCTTAGTTCCCCAAGTAACTGGGCTAGCTGGTCGGTATCCGAGGTTTCCATAGCGCCTGGACGGGAGTTTTGTGGTAGGCTTTGCGTTCTGTAACGCTCACCTGATTCCCGTAGAGGCGCCGGTCTTGACTGGGCGTATACCGTATCTTCAAAGGTGATGTGTAACACACGGCTGGCTCTTTGGGCTGGACCTCTGTGCACTGTATGTCTGACTCGAAGGGTAAGATGTCTGCAGATAGAAAATATGGGATTAAGGAACTGGGTTATTGAATGTCTCTCTCTTCTTCCCTTTCTCTTCTCCTGTAGAACCCCAAAGGTTAACGCTCTCACCTTAGGTAAGTGAACGCCGTGCTCTCCATCTGCCTCGGGGCAGGGTGCTGTAACCAGTTTCTTCACTGGATAAGGGGAGCAGGCCTCTTGACTTCAGAGGACTGCTGTCCGTCGTTTACTGCACGAACGGTAAGTTTCGAGTAATTCTAATGTCTTTAAAGTCTTTAGTAATGATGTTTCTTGTTTTGCAGGGTTCCGGCGATGGCGGATGACGGGCTGAAGTGAGTTGAAGATGGAGCCCGTGTGATGAATAGAAGCGCCTGGAAGCACGTAAGTAAGCGCTTGTTGCCTGCTTCACGATGCGCTCTAACTGTCTTTTTATTTTGCAGGTACAAGTTCGGAGCGGCTGCAGGGTGCCGGAATACCCACTGGGTTAGATGTGGAAAGGAGTAATGGCACGTGAGTATTAAAGTTCCCCAATGTCTTTAAACGCACCTTGTTTTGTCTTTCAGATGCGGGATGCAGCGCCGAAGGCCTCCGGAGCGTGCGAAGAGTTGGTAAGCTTTTGTCTTTCAGATGCCGGAATGCAGTGTGAAGACCTCCGGAGCGCACGAAGAGTAGGTAAGCCTTTGTCTTTCAGATGCCGGAATGCAGCGCGAGGCGTTGGTGACAGCCGATGGACCAGGTAAGTGAAGAGCTGTCACTGAAGACCGTAATGCTAACCTGTTCTTTCTTGTCTTTATAGGTGTTGCTGAAGACTGGATTCAGGATGGTAAGCCTTTTTCCTTAGGCCCAGGATCAGATGCAGAAGACACGATGAGCGTTCTGCTGCAGAGGATGCAGAATAACGCAAAGCAAGATTCATCCATCGGGTGTGGTTTAAATAGCCTCCTGTAGTGCTTAGGTGTCTCCTTCCACAGCCACGCCTAGGTAAGAAAAGAGTTCCTGCTTTCCAGAAGAGTTCCAGTGTTCTGAATCTAGGGAGTGGCTCCTGCCCCACCCAACAGGAAAAGTAGTTCCAAACAGAAGAGGATCAGAGGCTCAACTGGCAGGCAAGTAAGCAGCATGGTCTGCTGCAGGTAAGTCCACCCAAGCATTATGAGCCTGGCGCTTCCAGCGCTGGGACTGGGCATATTTATGAGCCTGGTGCCACTGGCGCCAGGACTGGGTCCAAAAGGTCCCAATTGGGACTGGTTGGCACTCGGAACCTGGGTTATGGATCTGCTTCCAAGGCAGTTGGGAAAACCCTGACCTTTTGGAAGCAGAGATCATGACATATAATTCGTAGAGAAGATTTTCCCCACTAGTTTTGGTGTAGTTGTGAGGACAGCATAGGTATTGACAGACACTCTTGTTTTGGTTTTGTAAGACATGGACTTTCCTTAGGCAGGGAAATCCCGTCATAGCATATGGTTAGTTAGGTGTTACACCATCCTGAACATTAATAAAACTTTGTTTATTTATACTTTCATTGTCTGTATCCTCTCGATACCATGGCTGTCTCAATACCCTCTATTACCTTTACCCTCCTCACTCTGTGCACCACACTACTGAAACATCTTACCCTCTGGCACCAAAAATACCACCAACATACTATAATTCACGATGGTCCTCAAATTTGATCCCCTACATTTGGAACAGGCCCCCACACTTTCAAAGAACATTTTTGTACCCTGCACCTCTTCCTGCTTCAGACGCTGCTGTATACATGCTGACATCACCCTCTAAATGCTGCTCTCAATTACCCTGTTTTTCTCTGAACTGTTTCCGGTTCTTATCCTACCCTTAATTGTCTATGGTGAACAAGACATTTACCCAGGAGTGACTAAAATTCCATGTGGGGCAAGAACACAGCGAGACAAAGATGGCGTGCTTCTTGGATTACACAAAGAAGTGATCTTGGGCACAGACCTGCTGCAATTTAGCAGTTCAAGAAGGCCTCAGTGGAGTAGACTGGCCTGGAGAAAGACCAAGTTGGTTGGGTATACCACCAACAGTGATGAGTGTCCCTGAGATTTCCTGCCTGAAAAAGGCAAAGCAACCTTAAAGGCCAACCTTTCCTAAGAGTTAGAATAGAAAGGAGGTAGTTGGAAGTGGGTATGTGATGAAGTCTTCTGCCTGGTTCTAGGGACCTCAAAGGGGTGACTGTTGGCGGGGCTGGGTGCCACCCCCAAGCCAGTAGATGTTGGGTCCAAGGGTAAGGTGTAGATCCTCTTATCCTCCACTCGTAGCTGTCATGTAGCAGGTCAAAATATCTGTGCCTCATTAAAGGGTAATTAAGGGGTTTCTGGTTTCCTCCCATTTCAAGAGCTAAGATTGGTTATGATGGTCTTGACCATTTTCAGCACCCTAGTAAGACCTTACACTGTCCAGCAAGATGTCCTGCAGAATATCCTCTCAGTAATGCAAACTGCCTAAAGCTCTCACTAAGCAGACCCAAAGTATAAAATTTAGAAAAGCCCCCGTCCCTTAAACTGATATTATTAGCAACGTATTTTTTTAAAATAATGTTGCAAGTGAGGCCAAAATATCTGGGAGATTGTGTGAAAACATCAAAGGGGTATGTGGTGCAACAGGAAGTCCCTTTGATATAATTTTGGAATCGTGGATTGCTGACTATAGATATTATACTTTCTCCTGGCAGACCACTCTGTTGCAGAGGCTACAATGTTGCAATTTCATATGCATGCAGTTTATTCATGAACAAAGTTTTCATCAGAATTAAATTCACATGCTGCAGATCTAGACTATAGCGGCAACACCAGAGAAGGGAAAGGAAGGGAAGAGTTAAATCAAAGAAGCTGGCTAGCCCAGTTATAGGATTAATCCAGCCCCCTAAGCCCATAGCAGCCCCAGGTGTGCACATAAACAGCAACTATTCCCACGGACAGTCCACAGGTGCAGACCCTCCCTAAGAGTCATACCCAGCAGAGAGGAAAGAGTATAGAATGCAAAGCCACCAGTATGCCGGTTTAGGTTAGAAGAGCAAGAGGTTTGAGTTTGGTATTAGCTGGAAACTGGAGAGCATTGGCAGAAGAGGCAGGAGTGACAGAGCAGTTGAGAGGTGGCAACTGTGGAGAGAAGGAAGAGGCGGTGAGATCTAAGAGGACGAAAAAAGAGGTGGTAACATTTGGATGAGAAGGGCATAGGACGAGACAGTGGGAGATAAGAAGGTGAAGGTGGAGTTGGTAAAATCAGAAGCAGAGCAGTTGTCGGAGGATGTGATGACCTCCAGAGAAGGAACAAAATGTTACAAGTAGGTGGTGAGACTTGGGGTACCGTAGGAGGTGATGCAACTAAGGGGGGAAGTAGGAGGTTATAACATTGTAGCCAGACATGACACAGAGAAATTAATAGTTAATAGTAGTGGGTGACATGAAGTAAACCGAAGAAGCAATTCCACAATTTGGAAGTTGTTGTGAGGGTTGCACAAAGGAATTGGTAAGTGTAACATTGTGGGGATAATGAGATACTCTGGGCAAGAAGTTCAAAGGGAAAAGTCGGGGGCAACGGGTTCATCTTAGAATGAAGGAAACGTGGCATAACACAGGTTTGAATCCCAATCCTGTGCTTAGAAACAACTTGCTGGTATTAAACGCGTTCTAAATGAACAATACAAATAATAAAAATAAAGGAGAGGGGTTGGAGTTGTGACAACGGGCAGAGAAAGCAGCAGAGGTCAGGTAGTGACAAAACGAGAGACTAGGGGTATAGGGTATCAGAAGGTAGAGGAGCATTAGTGGAAGAAGAGACAAGAGCATCAGGCTTCAAAGGGTCCAAAGAGAAGACAGAGAATTCTCTTAAGTAACCATAGTATGAAGGTTGTGCTGTACCTGATCAGCCTTGGGCAAGGAGGAGGAATGAGACCGAGTCAGGGAAATTATGAGATTAGAGGTGATGGGTGAAATACCAGGAGGAAGTGCAGGAAAGTAAATTCCCATGGATGCCACTCTAGCTCTGCCCGATAGCTATACCCACTGACCTATCTGCTTTCAAGACTTTGTGCCTCAGTGAGTCTTGAAGTACGGGACCCCAGAAAGCATGCCTCTAGATCAATTACTGAAGAACGGTTCAGGTCACCTTAAAGTCTGCAGCCCAAAGAAGGTGTGAAACCCTCTCGGGCTATATTAACTGACCACCAATCCAAAGATCATCAAGACCTAGGTACCTGTGAACAGAAGAACATTGCAAATGAGGGGGTGGAGGGTATAGGAGAAAAGGACCCAATTCCAACTATCCAGTCTACTGCTTTGTTAGTTTACGTTTAAGCTGATATGATATGACATTTATAACGGGCCTATACACAAGTGTTTCAAGGCGCAACAAGGCAAGGGAGAGGGAACAGAGGAAAGACCGACAACGATCCTACTAGGACAAGTGTCATTCAGATCACGCAAGTGCATGGGAAGGGGAGGGGACAGTGCTGTACATGCGATAATAGAATAAATAACAATAAGTAAAAGGGTAAGTGCAGACATCAGGTGTCAAGTGCTGGTAGACTGTAGGGATACAGAAAACAGTCCACAGGTGCAGGGGTTGCCAGCAAGGCAGTGCAGGTGTGCGACTGGCGGGGGAGGGGACCTTGACCCCAGATCAGAGGGTGGCCAGGTAACCAGTGCAATTTCGGTTTCAGCTGGTTTCGGTTTTATAACACATTCCCAAATAAAAATACTTGAATCCAACATATGGCCTTGGCGTACTTGGTCCCAGGCAACAAACATGTGACACTCCAAACAATTCTAGAATGTTCTTCAACTCCAAAAAGAAATCGAATGTAATGTCATGCAGGGTTGTCGCTGGAATGCTCGATTTTTCTAGTACTGAGTTACACATTGGTGTTCTATGATTTTAAAATTTTCAACATGTCCTTATACTAAATCCCTTTTTTAATTTTTTTTTAATAACTCTCACTTTACTAAAGCATATTGCTACAACTTCTCTAGAATCCTCCTGCCACTGCCTCAGTCTTCAAGATTATCCTGAAAACGAGCTGTGCATGCCCTAGGACTATTTTCAGTTGACCCGTCAAAAATCACCTGCCCCAGGGTTTGGTAAACAGATTCCACCACAACTCCCAATGTTCGGTTTATTGTTTGAATATGCTTGCTCATGAGTAAAGAAAATAAACAAGGGAAGACAAGTTATAGATAAACACATAAAGTAATAAATAAGATGGGTCTGATCTAAAAACAAGTATACCAAAGAAGACATGCCTCAAATACACCTGCCGTTTAGATGACGCGGAGTGGGAGAGGCACTAAATGGAAAATTAACCAGCTGGGGAACTGCTGATAGTTGCTGCATCTGGGGAGTTCTTTAATGCTGGAAGCATAAATATATATTTGGGAAGAACACTAGGGCTGCCAAAGGGAGTGCATAGATAATGGGGGAAAACTTTCTGCGATAAAGGATCATCTCAGGAGCTATCGATATCTGCACTAGCAGGAAATCAAGAACCAGAAATAATAGGGGGGAATGTTCATGCTCTAAAAACTGGAGATTGGTTGTCAGCCTGTCAAACGATAGATACCAGACTGGTGAACAAGAACAAAAAACAGTAAAGATCCACTGCTTTAGGATGTATTTAGTCCAACAAACATTTACTAACCTTTCTGATGTGACTTAAAAACCTGTGATTCAGTTGTATCAAATTTAGTGTTCTTGAACCTCCAGCAATGTTTTTCCTACATTTCTGCTTTTTTTGTTGTGCGGAAATTATTGACCTTTCTCCCTCTGTCTCCTTTCTTCTTCTCCTGTGCCAGGTGGAGAGTCTACCACCCCAGCTTGCCCAAGTGCATTGATGTGGCCAACAACGATGAGCTGGACAACGACGCCAAGTACTCCATCACGAAAACAGTCAACTTTATCATCAACAAGACTGTTTCGTAAGTTATCCAGAGCCTGTACAATGCTTTCCCCAACATATCTTCATTTCCACTCTAAGGAGCAGGCTGACATCCCACGCTCCAGATAGGATTTGCAGGTGGGGGTATTTTACTCCCTATTTTTTTTCAAAGTTGGGACTGAAATTATTTTTTAGGACGTAAACCTGTAAGTCCAATTCCCAATTGGAGTATTTTATAAGCGGGTAAAAATATGTTTTAACTGGAAAACGGAATTGTTTTTGTAATAATGACGACTTTGCACCTAGGTAGTCGTGTACATCAAAAGATGCATGTTTAGTTCTTCCGATCAGGCCATACTAATAGTAGTTTGCAGTACTGGGCTAAACATATCCATGGAGCACTGTGGGTGAAAGCAGGGGGACAAGGGTCTGTGTCTGTTTCTTATTTCTTGTTTGGAGTATTTTTACTACCTATTATTTTTGGAGATTATGTGCCTCTTTGTAGGGAGTAAATGTGGCTGATATACTCCTTATCTTTAGGGCTGCTGACAACAGTAAGAGAGGCCTCCATTTTGAGGTCTATGCTAATAATCAGTAAAGAACAAATTACTTAACTCTCAGTAATGTTCTTTCTGATGGATGTTCCTGCCACGGATTCCTCATCTATGATATCCATATCCCAGCCCAGCTGTTCTTTGGAAACATTGCGGGGCACTGGACAGCTCCACATAATGCCATCCAACACCTGCACACATCCGTGCCATAAGTGACATTGATCATTATAAGCAGCTGCACTGCACTCCAAGGCGGTAGTGCCACCCTATGCCCTAGCACTCTGACACTGAGGGAGCGTACAATGGATGGTGTACTAGCTTCCAACAAGAGGGCTAAGTAGGAGGGCGATGAGTAAATCGTGGCAGGAACATCCATTAGAAAGAACATTACTCTGGTACCACTAGAATGTAATAGGCAATGAGGCCCAACAGGCGCAGAAAGGGTGAGGCTCTGACTCATGTCTGCGACTGCAAGACAGACCATGTGGGAAATGTTCGCCACTCTATCCTCTGGCAGGAAAGCCATGCACAGGTGCGTGTCCAAGACTACTCCGACGAATCGGAGAGACTGGGACGGCAGAACCAGAGACTTTTTGAAGTTCCTGGAAAAGCCCAAACTGTGCAGAAGAGTGCATGTATGGAGTAGATGCTCTGACACTAGTTCTGGTTAACGAGCTCTAACAAGCCTGTTGTCCAGGTAGGCAAAGACATTTTATTCCTCTTCATCTTCTGTATTCTTTATCTATTCGTGACTCCATCGCTGCTTCTTTGGCCTCTTCGATGGCTACCTTTTTCCACTCAGCTTAATTTCAACTTTCTATGTATAGGGTGCAATTCCCTCTATGGACTTGCTCCCATTTATCTCGCCTCTCGTTTCCTTTTATGTTGCTTTTTGTACTGTTCACTCTCAATCCCACTTTCTTTAACATGTGCTTCTCGTGCCGTTCTTTTTCTTTTGGCTCCTCTCTACTGGAATGCTCTCCCTCTGTCTGCAGTCTATTCACTCCTATCCTACCTTCCATGCTGCTTTGTGCTTTGAAAACATTCTTTCTTCAATCCAATTGTATTATCCTTTTCATTATAATTGTACAGTAAATTGGTTTTGTACAGCACCTTGGTGTAAGGTGCCATATAAATAACTACGAAAGCCTGCTCTTCTGAGTTGAGCTGCTACCACTGCTAGCAGCTTGGTGAAAACCCTGGGTGCCGACGCAAGCCAGAAAGGCAGGACCTTGAACTGGCAATGTTGTTGGCCCACTGTGAACCTCAGGTACTTCTGTGCTTCAGATGAATCTGCACATGGAAGTAGGTGTCCATGAAGGTCCAGGGAACCCAACCAATCCTGCAGATAGAGGGCTTGCAGGATCACTTGAAACACTTGTGTATAGGCGTGTTACAAATGCCATATCATATCAGGATCTGGGCCAGAGTGACTATCTTTGTGAAAAAATCAACTTCTGCAGTACAAGTGTTCTATGTGGTGAATATCAGTTTCTAAGCCATCAATCAGCCCCACATCTCTAATACACCAGAAGGGATCCGAACAGATTGGCCTAACAAGCAAATTATAAACCTGTGTCCAATTTTGGTAGCAGGGCTTCTCTCCGAAAGGTTGTGAATTGTTGGTTAGTTGCAATACAGCAAAAATACAATTATTACCCAAAGACAAAAGAAACTGCCCAGTCAGGGTTATATCAAAAATATCTACTTTATTATATCACAATAGACAGTTCTAGCAACACTATGAAACACAACCCACCCTGTAAAGGAATTCAGAGAACAGACAGTTTCAAAGAAGGAAAAGGGATGCAATCTGGATACTGATGAAGGATAGTTGGTATGGTTAATAACCACAAGAGTTTGTTACTGTTTCTTCGCTTTAGCACAAAGGGTGCAATGGGTCTTAAAATGTCTCTAGGGCTTTCGGGGAAGGACCAGGAGCAGAGACCCACAATGCACCTTTGGCTGCAGATGTTCTTGGTGCTCAACAGGGTCGAGTCGGCTTCAGGGCACTTTGCAGGCTTCTGTGACAGAGTTCAAGATGGGAGTCTGCTGCAGGTATTCGGCGGCAAAACGGTTCAGAGAACGAAGCTGGACAAACGGTTGGGCACTGGTCGAGATGTCTCAGATGTCTAAGCAACTGCGGCTTGGCAACGGTCAGCATTGCAGTTGGTTGCAGCTCGAGCACCTTGACTGGCTCAAATGTCCTTTAAAGGCAGACGTCAGTAGATGCTTGCTGAGTCACTTCTCCAAGCTAATTCGATGGCATTGTGTCGTCCTTTAAGGCAGATGGCCTACAGCTGTGGAGTGTGCTGCAGGCAGCTGCCCTCTCCTTGGTTGTAGGTTCAGAGACCTTCTGTCACCCCCCACTCCCTCTAGGAAGATTGCTGCAAAGCCTAGCAGGTCACTCTGTTTGCAGGGTACTGTTTCTGGCGGGTCCTGTGAGTTCTGGATCTCCGTCTGTTCCTTGGGAGATGTTTAGGGGAGGGATCTTGCTTCCCTCTTTGGAAATCCTAGCCTTCATTCATTGGTGGAAGATAAAAGGCAGTCTGTACCTTCAGCCATGGTCCAAGGAGTTCTTTTTTCTGCTTCTGGTGAAGCCTTCAGATCTGCCAAGAGAGGGGCCCGGCCATGTTTTAAAGCCAAGTGGGCCACAGTGATTGGTGTAGGAAAAGACCAGGGAAATGTGAATTTTCTTTCCCGGTTCCCCAGTGAAACAAATGCGGCTACATTGCATGGAGGATGGGTATATGAGAAACCTGAAGGCGTCACCCTAGCTAGTCCCCAGGGATCTGCCGTCCAGGTGGCCAGGACACGGACAATGCTATTGGATCCAGTTCCTGGGGGTGGGCCAGTGAGGGAGGATCAGCTTGATGAGGGGGCCCTCAGGGAGTAGGAGTGGGACACTGACAGGTGAGATACAGTATCCTCCTACCCTAACACCTTTTCCCCCATCCTCTCATGTAGCACATTCCAAACCTCTGCCCCCCTTTCTAACTTTAACACTTTCACACAACACAAAGGAAAACGGACTAACACGAGAGCCGATTACCTGACCTGTCCCAATACAAGGGTCCAGCAAAGGAAATTGATCAGAATCTCACACACACACCTGACCACCATTTCCCTTCCCAACAGGTATAAAAGGTGGAGCCAGAGAGCACAGGACAAGCAAGGCGAGCAGGGCAGATGGCACGATGAGACGGCTAAGCAAGCATAGCAATTCAAACGAAGGAGAAAGGCAGCAGGAATCGAGAGGGTGTTGAGTAGAGAAGTGACCGTGCCATTTTCGTCCCAGATGGGCAGAACCTTCATGGAAGAGAGCCTAATACCGCAAACATTAGCACCAGTGTCTTGTAACAGATTCCGACGGTACATAGGACAAGCCTACGCCGATAAGCTGAGCGAGGGAAGCTCCTGCAATCATGATACTGGCCTTGACTCCGATGAAGAAAAGCCAAGCCAAGCGGTTCATCACAGCCGGTGAGTCAAAGGGGAACCGATTAGAACCGGGCTGTGTTGAGGAGAATCGTAAAGTTTTGAACCAAGTTCGATGTATGAAGGAAATGCAAAGAGATTTAGGGGATGTCAGCTGCAGTGAGAAATCAGCACCAACTCACTAGACCGTGATTGATCCCCATCTGAGCGAAACGACATATACCAGAAGGCCGTAGTAGGGCCAGTGAAATAGGTCAAAGTGGTCATACAGTGGGTCAAGCAAAATCCCTATACAATCGAAATACGTTGATCTACAAACTAAGTAAAAGAAATGGAAGTGAATCCTGCAGTAAGGAGCAGCAAGGGAAGTGAATCCCAAGAGGGGCAAAGTCTAAAGTCCCAAGAACCAGTGTTTGGAACTGTTTAAAAAGACATTAAGTTTTGTGGCATACAATAAAAGAAGGGTCAGCGCCTAGAAGGGGACCAGCGGTGAACTCGTCACCCAGCGAACATTGGAAACAAACTTTTAATTTGTTAGAGGAACTTTTGTTTTTGTTGAACATGCCATGCCCAAAGGCAAGAGACGTTCAAAGGGGAAATGAGACTTGGCCATCGACGGTCCTGAGAACTGCAGTTGCAACTGTTGTCTCGTGCCGGAGAAGCCTGAGACTGTACTGTGCTCCAAGGTCCCATCTTACCCTGTGTCCAAAATGTGGGTAAAGGAGACCTAGGCTACAGCATCCTGACCTATTATTTGAGAACACTTCTTTCTTTTCTTGGGAACTACCCCACACCGCTTTTTGTATTAGTTGTGAGGTTTGGCAGTAGGTTTTTTAGTAAAGGCCCTTTTTATTTTGACACAATGCCACTAGGACTCTTATTTTTCATTTGATGGTTGACACTTGCTCCCATCTTAGATATAGTATTAGATTAAGCGTTTTTCCAACCTACACACTGCATTCATTGTTCAATAAATACCCTTGAACTGCAAGCCCCTAAGAAAGCACAACAAAAACAAAGGACCATAAGTTAGTGGACTACAGATATGATCAAACTGTTTGCTCTAAAATAAGTTATTAGTTTATCACCTGTACTGGCCACCCCAGACTACACAGGAATTTTACTTGCCATCACATTCAGATGGCCAGCTCATGGCCGCAGTATTGCCACAGCAGACCACTATGGGCCACTAGCTTTTGGCCTATTACAGTGGCACACTGGATTCAATGATGCAAGGGCAGTTTGCGTGCAAACAAGCTTTAGCAGCTGCTGCATTTGAAATAGAAAACATTTCTATTATTGCAATGGGTGTTCAGTTATGTTGTATGTGGAATACTCTCTATTCGCCATCCTGGAAAGGTCAAAATCCACCCTAACTACACAGATCCTTGGCATACAAGATTATTAGTTCAAAGCCCCACATTCATGTGGTTAAATGCAAGACAGGGAATCCTGACACCTTCCTAACAGATGCCCACTGCCGAAGCTCTAATGGTGCACGACTGTGCCACATACGAGGGGGAGGATGACATCCCCAAAGTGAAAGATTGCGCATTGACGAAGGGTGAGGTACTGTTCGTTGATGGGTCATCCACAATTAGCTAGGAGGATTGACAGACATACAGGGGCAGCGTTAGTACAGCTTGAGAAAGGGGCATACAAGACGGTGGTTATGAAAAGATTGCCCATGCATTATTATGCACAGGTGGCTTAACTCATAGCGCTCATTGAAGCATTGAGAGCATCCTAAGGGTGCCATGTCACAATATATTCCGACTCGACGTACGTCACAACTGTGCATGCCGGTCTACTCCGCTGGAAAAGGAGGGAGTTCCGGTTGGCAGATGGGTCACCAGTGCAGCATGCAGCACTGCTAGAAACACTAACAGATGCATTATCTCAGCCATCTGTTGTGGCGCTTTTAAAGTGCACCACCCATACTAACGGGACATACCAAATATCAATGGGGAACGCAACTGCCGATGCGGAAGCCAAAATGGTGGCGTATCTACCACATAAAATGCCTGCTGAGTACATTGTGACCACTCCATCAACAAGCAAACATCCAACAATTTGCACATCATTGCCTATCTCCCAGATAATGGTTAAAGGGAGGAGCACCAGAAAGGGAGAGGGAATTGTGGCTATGAAGGGGATGCAGACAATCCTCAACAGATCTATTGTGGAGACAAGAGTGCTGCGGGAAGACAGTAATGCCCCAGGAACTGCTAGCAGTAGCATTTGAACAGTTACACTATCCATCCCACAGTTCAAAGCAGCACATTGCAGCATATATACAGGAGGACTGGTACATACCAAACATCCAGTAGAGCATTACAGAAATGGTCGTTCATTACACCACATGTTCATGTTTTAATACAGGGAGGACACTACGGATGTTCCGGGTCACATTGCCGTGCCCTACTGGGCCATTCCATTAATTACACATAGATTATGCCGACATACTGAGCATTGCAATGGCTCCAGGGATCTCATAGTCGATGTTTTGCCGTTTCTCAAGGTGGGTGGAAGCAGGCCCTTGTACACATGCAGATGCCAAATGTGCTACTAGATATTTGGTACGCAAGGTTTTCCCTCAATGGAGTGTGTGAGGTTCTAAGGTCAGACAATGGTACACATTTTTTCAGCACTTCACAGCACTACTTGGCATTAAGCACCGGATGTGTTCAATTTACCACTCAAAGGCCAACAGCGTTTTGGAGAGGATCAACGGGCACCAACAAAGAAAATTGGCCAAACTGTGTACCATGTTGAAGAAAAACAGGGTACACTGTTTGCCCCTGGCCCTCTTTAGTTTATTGACACAGCCCAGAAAAGAACACCATTTACCACCTCATGAGGTGGTCACTGGTCGGCGTATGCACACCCCCACCACTTCTGTGAGAAGAGCTTCAGATGCATATAGGGCAGCTGCGATGTTAGGTGACAAGTTCAAAGATTATTTAACCACACTTACACGGGCAATTAAATGTGTCTCCAAACAGATTGCACCTCCCAGAATTGAGACGGCAGACACACCGGATGTAGCAACCACAACGGCGACTGCTCCCGAGTGCATGACCACACAACTGCTGCTGTTTGGTGACTTTTTGTACATTTGCAATTTTGTACATAGGGCCCGTTGAACCGAGGGTTGTTTCACCTATGAGGTGGTGTTTTATAGTCCCCTCGCTGTGAAGGTAAAGGGCTTACGATATTGGATCCACCTCTCCATCCGCAGGTCACCTCCAGACAGCACGCCAGCACTTCAGTTATCTCAATGGAGGAGCAGTAGTGCCTGCACCCTTTCTACCTCATCGGCCTGTGTTGGCCCAGTAACGTGTGCAATGTCGCACTCCTCTAACGGGCCGACGCTCAGTTGGTAGCACCATATTTTTCTTTTTTGGGAGCGTTCTTTCTGTTCTCTCTTTCTCGCTTTCTTTCTCCCTGTGTAAAAGTACGTCTTGTACATATCTCCTTTTCTTTGTTCTGTGTATCTTGCTTTCATTTCAGGAGAGATGATGAACCTCACCGATGTAAATAACTGTTCATTAAGTAGGGCTACAAGTGTAGATGCACAAATGACTACATATGGGCCTATGCCTATTACTGTGGAATGATTGTTATAGCAGGTTTATGTATGATATTGATGCTATTGTTGGGGAATTATTGGGGAGAGTATGTTATAGGGGGAGGTCTTATAAAGGGGGAATGGGACTGTATACTTAATGGTACAGTAAATATACATATTAATAGTAGATCTACATATATTAGTAGCAACATGAATGTTAATAATATTGGAAATGCATATAGGAGTAGCAATAATGTTCACACAAGTATTAGTGATGATTATAGCATGAATAATGGGCATTGAGAGTAATAGTAAAGTTTTTGTTTCCAGCACTTCAAGGACTGTTTAATAATTCAGGACAATATGATGATATATTTGATAGCACTGTTAAAGCTGGCACCCCTGAGAGTGTATAGAATAATGAAAAGGGAAGCACAAAAGAAGCATTATACGTATCAAGGGCTTGATTTGGATGCAATTGAGGATATATGCCATCCTGAGTTTACCAACAGCTGGTATACTGACATGAGTGGCATGGGAAGAAACTTTGCGAATGGTAGCTATGTGTGTTCACTCATTCACACGCAACGGGCCTCCCAAGGTGTTAGTACCACAAGCAGTGCCAATTATAGAGGCACAATGCTTAGTTTATCTTGCGGAATAAAAGGAACGTTCCAGGCACAGTGTGCAAATGCAAATGGTGGGCCCAGGTCTTGTGAAGTGCAACAACAATCCAAAGAACAGGATGGAGCTACCCTATTTGATTGTGAAGGGGTGTAAACATGTCAACAACAAACGGCAGTACACCACGCTATTTTGTCTGGTAGAAGGACTGGTAACCTAAAGCAATGAAGCGATAATGTGGGTGAACAAGATTTGTGCACAAATGTGGTCCGACCATATCATACATTTTTTTTCCTAACATGACAACCATACAGCTCAATGCACCATTGTACAGATTAACTCTTGTGTATGGCTTCTTGTTGAATTTTCTCCTCCCTCCCCAACCTCCAAATTCCCCCTCACCCTCTGCCTACAGCTTCAGTCACACCCCCCCCCCACCGCCCGCTCCTACTAACGTTTCCATCTCTACTCTGCCCCTGAAGGGCTACCTTCTCTCTGGCTTGCCCGGTCTTCTATGGATAGTGTCACTATTGATTGTCTCCAGGCGACCAACATGTCTGCCTCTTCCTCCCCTACTCCGCTTGCAGCTTCGTACCACACTGTTTCGGCATTAGCCCATTTCATAAGATCTTGACACCAGACCTGTGCCAGCAGTTTCCTACATGCTTTCCAGCTCATTGCTATTCTACCTTTAGCTAGTATATATGCCACCCCCAACAGGCACGCCCAAGGGGAGCTCACGCCCAAGTTGTCAACCACATCCTCTCAAGAAATAAGGGGTGCATTCAGCACTAACAGTTTAGAGAGTGTTTGATCTTCCGATGGCCACCTTGCTACATATTGGAGTTGGCTAGCCAGATAGTATACTAGTTGGGCAATCTAATACCTCCTATCTCGTACAAGTTTTGTAACTTCCATAATGCTATTCTATTCCTAGAATTATGCCAGATAAATCCACTGCATATGCTCTGTAATTTCAAAAGAATCGCTTAGGTATTGTATGTGGGATGTTAGCAACATAATGCAACATAATGTAATAGCCTAGGAGGTACCACCATCTTTAATACCGCCACTCTTCCCATCATAGTCCAAGGTAGCTTGCCCCAAAACATCATACTTTTTTCTATTTTGGATACCGCCTTAACTGTATTCTGCTTGTTTGTCTTCGGTATTATGATATACGTCTATACCCAGGTATCTAAACGTCTCAGTTTCCGACTTTATCTGTAATAGCGGCAGTTTGTGTTGTGGCTTTCCTACTTATCTCCCCAAGGGGAATAAACTTGACTTTTTTGGGTTGACTGTTATGCCATACCGTTCCATCAGCTCCAGAATGTATTGTAGATTTTCTTCTGGGTACGTCAGGTACAACAGCATGTCATCCGCATACATCGATATCAAGTGTTGCCCTCCCTTAGTGCTGATTCCTACTTCCCTGTATTGCTGCTTAAATACGCCGTTAAGGGTTCCAATGCTTGGATGAAAAGCATCGGGGATCATGGGCCTACCTGCCTGGTGCCTCTGCTCAGTTGCCATTGTTCTGCAATGGCTCACTGTATAATAATCGGACCCATCTCCAATATACGGATCCAACTCTGCATTCTTCCGAAACCGCCAATAGCCAGGGCCATTTAACCGAGTCGAAGGCTTTCACCGCATCCAGTGAGATCATTGCCGCCTCTTGGGAGCTCACCTGGACATAATCAATATCATGATGGAGTCTTTGCAGGTTGTCGGATATATTCCTACGTGGGACATTGGTTTGAGTTTCTTTGACTGTTCTTAACCTATTCGCCATCACTGCTGTCAGGATCTTACTGTCCTGATTGAGCAGCGAGAGTGGTCTGTAGGACCCGCACTTCGTGTCCAGAACCATATCACAAAGTTAACGTGGATTGCAACAATGGAAAAGCCGGTGCAAAAGCACAGCGAAGAAGAGTTTGGACTTTGATTCCGCAGCAAAGGTGCAGTCTTTGTCAGCTTGAACGAACGTTGCAATAAGACCCTCCTGATTTCAGACCTGAAGAAGGGAACGGCAGCTTTGATGGATTACTACTGGGTCTGTGGCCAACAAACTTTTGTGCACCTCCCATCATGGAAGGGCTGCTGTCCACTAGCCACGCTGCAATCCACGCTACTAGTAATCCCAGAACACCACCTGAAGGGGGAGCACTGCCTGCTGAGGAACCAACTGGCCCCACCGTATTTGAAAGAGAACCCATTATCCACACAAGTGCTCTGAATACTGCCAGGGAAAGGACAGTTCCAACAACTAAAGAGGAAGAAAAGATCTAATTACATATCCAGACTCCTCTGCATTGCTTGCTGAAATACCAGAGGAGTACCGACTCTTCAGCTCAGCAGTATCCTTTTTCGCATCTCTACTGTTGTGTGGAGTACAGGCAGCAGCAAATGCCAAATGGCTGCAAATCGTGCGTTGGGATCGTGTACAGCTCGCAAATGACTCGAGGCCTCATTGCACGGTAGGTGGTAACCATGGCGCTATTAGCGCCATGGTTGCCTCCGGTATTTTACCGTGTCCGCCTTGGTGGATGGCGGAATTACCGCCCTACTCCAAGGTGAGTGGGGGTGGTAATTCCCCATTCACCAAGGCACTTCCCCATTCCCCTTTTTGCCCCATAGGGCTCAATGGGAATTGGGAAGGCGCTAATTACGGTACCTCAAATTGCGGTACCGTAATTAGAACCAAGGTCCCTTTATGGGCCTGTTCCTTAACATTCTGGTAAAACCAGCCGTTAAGGTCGGGTCCCGCAAAGGGACCTCGTAGTAAGGCGGTAAGGGTTTACCGGTAACGGTAAACCCTTACCGCCTACCTTGTAATGAGGCCCTCAGAATGGGTTCAAAGTGATCAAGGTTGAGTTGGGTGCATTAAGACTTATGACAATAATATTCAATAAGGTTTCGAGATTTAAATACAGATATGTAAATATACAAGGTGCGTCCAGGGGGTATAGGAGGTAACAGAAGGTCACGTACCATGTGTAGTTACATTAAAGTTATCCAAATAGAGGATAAAAATACCATTTAGCAGCATTATACTTATGTATAGAGTTTAAATTGTTTACCATACACAGTTCCAACCTTTGCGTGAGACATATAATATTCCACCAGCTTCTGATACACAAGGTATGAGAGTCTTTCCAATTGGCAGTTATGTTCTTCAAGGCCAGACTTATAAAGAGATTGTGAAGTTTGGTTGCTCCAGATGGTAAGTGTGTGGCTATTGCAAGGCTTCCCAAGACACTATTTATGAAGGAAAGTGGGATGTTAGTGAAAAAAATAGAATTAAGATATTTCCATACTTGTTGCCAGAAATTGAAAGTTTAGGGACACTTAAAAAACATATGCTCGTGTGAGGCAGAGGCAGCACAACAAGTCCAACAGTTGTCAGGGAGGTATGCTGGGAAGTACCCCGAGGCCTACACAGTTCAGGAGCATGAAAGACTAAAGCTAGAACCAATCAGTCCTTGCACATGTTCCAAGATATCCAAAGGCACATAATGAGCCATTCTAGCTCTGCACGATATGAAATTGAATTGGGGAATAGTTTATTCTTGTAGTCCTACTATAGGATTGGATCTTGGCTACTGGATACATGAACATTTTGGGAACATAACAGTTGATGACTGATCCTACATATCCTTTGGATGCAGCCTCTGCTGGCAGGAGCGCTGGGTCAATGCACATTATTCTTTCATTGTTGAGCATTCTAGGGGATCCAGGCAGGTTTCATGGTTGAGGAGACTAATCAGACACTGATTTGTATCAACACTATGTACAGACCCAATGTGTGTTCTTCAAGTTTATCTTCAGTGATTACTGGTTGTTTTGCAATTGTTTTTATTCATGCTCCTTTATATTATAAAGGTAAATAACTTACCCTTGCAGGTAGCCTCCATTCCACCCTCTATTTTGCTGATATTCCAGATCACGGCCTACCCTCTTACTTATGGACTGGGGGGGATTTCACTCCGTCCCTGATACAGAACCACATGACATATCATACTGAAGGTTACATGTGTTACCCTTGGTATCAAGGTTCTCAACACCCCAGTAAGAAGAACCCTGTACTTTCCAACCTGAATCAGTTGGGCTCTGATCTTGTACTTTTGTAAGAGACCTGCATTATAAAGCAGAACAATCTGAGGCTCTTTGACAGAACATTCTCACTTCACCTCTTCCACCCCACTTCTCACTCCTCCGGGTCTATAGGGATGGCCATCCTGGTACACATAGGCCTCCCCTGCAGGTTCCAAGAAACCCTTTCAGGCATTGCAGGGCAGATGGTTGGGTGAGGGGCTTTATCGAACAGATCGCAGTCATGATTGTTTCTATATACGCCCTCAATATTGGGAACTCTCCTATCTTTGCTAATATTTTACTATGCATCATAATGTTCATGAGCGAATTGGTGTTGATGGAACTTTAATGCTATCCCCAATAAATCTTTCAACACATCTCTGACAGGACCTGTATAGCAGGAAAGGTACAAAAGCCCTGCTCAAACACACTGCTGACTTAGAACGGACTTGCACATGGAGACATTTACAAAGCCACAAACTGTACGTTTTACTCTGTCCCACAGATTTCCTATACTAGGCTGGATTTTTCTTAGTCTCCCAGTATTTACTTGCGAACATCTCTGCAATAAACATTGGACCCATGGCAATTGGGGACCATTGTAATTGTTTATTTGTAAAGCGCTCATACACAAGTGAAGTGCTTCAAGAAGGGAAGGGGACAAGGGGATATCGCCGTCAGTCTTAGGCCTTGACATTCTGAATGCTCTACAACAAAAACTAGCACACTAGGCCTGAGGCCTTTCAACTGGTATACGTGAGAGACAAAGGCTGGGGAGAGAAAGGGGGTGGTGTAGAGGGAGAAGGACATACAAAGACAAAAAGGTTGGTAATCGGTGCACCTATAGATGAGTATATTGGGCACAACCAAGCTAGGGAGGCTCCATGTAGTAATGTCGCCACAAAAATATCGCCATGCAAAAATATCGCCGAAAAATTCTCGTTTTTTGTGGAGACATTATTGCATGGAACATGCGGGGGACACCCCCGCAACCCCCAAATTTGCTTTTATTTTTATTTTATTTTTAGATTTTTTTTGTTGCCCCTGTCGCCATATATATGGTCCACCCAAATAATATCGCCACGACATTTTCCCGGCGATATTATTTACGGCAACCATATATGTGGCGATATTATTACCTGATACCGCTAGGGAGGGGTGACAGAGGATAGGACAGACAAACATGCTAAGCCTAGTAGATTCAAGGTTGTGCAATTGCGCAGAGAGGGAGGAAGGTGAGTGTTCCCAGTCCAGCAGGGGTCTGCGCTGAGTGCAGAGTGGTTACACTCTCATGGAATGTAATCAAAGTGCACAAGTGCGAGGCAGAGTGCGGCGGCCTGGAGGCAAGTGCAGGACTGCCGGGCCAGCCTGGGACCTTTGAGGCTCTGGAGGTGCATCAGACGACCAGTCGGCAAACTGAGCAGGTTGGTGAAGAGAACGAAGGAGGAACGTAGGAGAGATGAGAAGGTTAGTAGGGGAGAGGGAGAGAGAAAGAGAAGAGGAATGTCTTTAGGAGTTTCTAGAACTTAAGGAGGTCCGGCTCAAGACGGAGAGAGGCAGGTAGGCGTTCTAGAGGGAGGCACGTGCAGAGGATAGGGATCCACCCCCAAATCTTTGTTTGGAAAAACGTCTCAACCGCAGAGAGTTGGAGGCTGAGCGGAGGGCTCTGGAAGGAGAGTATTTAGGAAGAGAGCGTTGTAGATAGTAAGGGCCCCGGCCCCAGAAAGTCTTGTGGACCATGCAGAGGGACTTTAACTTGATCCTTGCAGCCACGAGGAGCCTGTGGAGGGATTTCAGCACCAGAGAGATGTGGTCCCTGGGCTTGAGGCCAGGGATGAGTCTTGCGGTTCTGTTCTGGATAAGTGAAGAGGTCCGAGCGTAGAAGTAGGACGATTTAGAAAGAGGCTGCTGCAGCAGTCCAGTCCGAAGAGAACCAGGGTTCTGGAGACAGGGAGCCTCTGGGGGCACATGAGAAAAGGTAGAATACCTCTGAGGAGGTGCAGCTGGTAGATGGATGTCAAGTCACTCTCATTGGAGGTCTAAGGACACCTCACCATTTCACTGGTGGTGTGACAATTCTCTGTAGAGGCTGTACAATTGAGACAACTCGGCAATAGTTCTTCACCAACAATGCCAGCAAGCCTAATCGTCTTGTTTATTTAACACCAGTGATATGGTTGGTCACAGCGAAATATTAACCACGTAAGCTTTTCTTAAACTGTCTAAAACACTCACTATTAACAAGCTAGCTGAAAAGTGATACAATCAGGCTCTGGTAAGACTCTCTTCCAGGCCACGGAAATTAGAAGCCAATTGGTGTCCATCTGTCTTGCCTGTACCGTGAAGCACCCCCATAATCTGCAACACATCGTTTTTGTTAAATTAATGAATCCGAAAGGCTACTGGCTCATGGTTTTAAAGGCCAAATAAAGCCAGACCTACATAACAAGTTACAATGTTGAAAAGTGCCATGCAGTACTACAGAACAGATCATAAACCCTTTGCTTTTCACTTTTCACTCTTGTTAGACAAAGCTCTATTTAATTGAGCCAGTGAGTCGTCATCAGGTTCAGGATTGTTCTCTGAGACACCCCTCCATAACCAAATCCCAAGACAAAGACATTAGAATCTCTTACGACTCCTGCGGAAGCAGCAACCGCTGGGACCTAAATCCTAACAGGATCACTTGGATATTTTACAAAACATTTCAAATAGAGTTGTCCTCTCCCCTCGCTAATTTGTTAATGTTGGGTAGTGTTATCCACTTCAGGAAGCAATTTCTCTCCTCCTTGAAGGAGCAAATGACAATCCTACTTCCATTAAATCAAGATGTAAAAACCTTCTATAAAGTGCTGGTGGTCTTGAATAGTCCACATTATGCCAGTTTAGCTCACCCTGACCAGGTGGGTTTCATTCAGAGTGGGCGCAGATTTGCCAATGTCCACAGGGTCCAAGAGATTGCCTTGCTCTTCTACAGGGATCCAGGGTGCTAGCCCATCTACCCTCCCTATGGGTGTCCTCTGTCAGCAAAGGATCTTGGGGACTGGTGTCTCCTGACCACCTCGTATGCTGTCTCGATCCAACTGAAAGCCATGCTGGTAGTTTTAACTTCCACTTCTCACAGCCTTTTTTAGGTGGGTGCTTGTCCCTTGACTGATAACACTATCATAGAAAGGTGATTGGGTTTTAGAATATAACCTCACAATGATCACCAAATTATTTTAGAACCATCTGCTTTCACCCCAGTCTTTTGGATGATGGAGGGGGGTGGTTGTTCCACAGCAAGCCTGCTATATTCTGTAGGTGTTTCACTATACTTTGAGTCATGCAAAGTTACCTTTTGGTCTACTGGAACGTGATGGATTCACTCCGATTCAGAATAGGCATTGGATTTCCCAAGCTTGTGTTTGTGAGGGGGAATGAGAACACGCACCCATTTCAAGAACTGCTTTAACACAAGCTCATCATCCCAGCTAGTATTGTTGATTCAGAAGTTTCTCAGTGGTCAATCCACCGAAGACAAACTTCTAAAAATTAGAAGCTGCGGAAGGGACCTCCAAAAGGGAAATGGTTTCCTCTGTCTAAGGCCTGATCATGGAAAGAGCTGCCACATCAACTCAATGCATTCAGCAGAGGGGGAAAATGCTGATTCATTAAACCTTAGGTATCTCATACACAAGATGTATTCTTCAAACTCTTCCTGTCTGCCGAAAGGGGATCCAGAGGCTCTGTGGTCTATATCTGATGATGCAACCCCCCCATGCACGTGTCTTGGAGGGAGCTGTTGTACTTGATTCTTGAAATTACTCCTATTAGCTTGCCCTGGGACCCTTCAGTTGTTGTACATGTGGCGGAATATGAGGGGGCTGTGTAATATGTTCGATTGAACCTATGCTTTTAGCCAACAAGATGTCCATTGGCCATTGGTGGAAGAACCCGCAGCACCCCTGCCAATCATTTCTGTGGCGCTAGTTATAGGATCAGTTGTCAATGGGCATCATCCCTGTTGAGTTTGCCATATTTGTGGCAACTTGTCCCACTCATGGATTTCATTCAACCTAATGGAGATCGTCTCTACAGGTCAGACGACTTCCGTAGTCTCTCACTATGCTGATTATATGTCTTCTGAGTGCAGCTAGGCTACCAGTAGTGGCAAACAGGGTAGCTATACAAGACCACTCAAATTGGATTACATTAAAATAGAGGTGGCAGAATGGTTGATGGGGCCTCACTATTGGAATGTAGATGTGAGGACTACTAATGGACTAGTGGCTCTGTGCCTCTGAAGTGCCGAGCCTGTTTTACTTCTTTTTCAGCTTTGTCGGACTGTGGCAGAGTGGAGTTGCTCCTTCAACGTCTAATGGCTGTAAGCTTGCTTGGAGCTGGAATGCTGGGGTAATTGCATTTTGTAATTGACCATTGTTCCTCATTGGCCCATTGTTGTGCATGGCTTGCAGTGGTCCAGATGTTCTCTCTCGTCTGGAGAGCCTCTTGGGCATTGGAACCCACACTTGCTTGGCGAGCATGCCTGTTTTGCGGTGAGCTCCCTCTCAGGTCGATTTTGGCTGTGGGTCCTGGTGATGACACTGCAGTCTTTCTGGGAGGCCTGTGAGTCCTTATTGTTGACGTGGCTGGTTTATCTTCCTCATCATGATATAGAACAATGTTGGGTGTGTTGGTGGATTCCCTTTGAGACTTACTGGGGCCAATGTTACCTCTTGTAGACTGTTTTGCTAGTGCATTCCCAGTAGTCCCCTACTGCTGGTGTTTCAGAGCTTATTTGATCCTGCTAGCTTCCTCCAGATATTTCAGCGAGGCACTTCTCCTTTGCATGTTTTTGCCTGGACTTGGCCATGGGATCTTGAATGTGGGAAAGCACGATAAATTCCAGGCCTGCTTAAACTTTGGTAAGGGTGCCTACTCTAAGTCTCTGGATGCTCATTTAGCCTTCCCGAAACATTCTTCAGCTGGTTTGCCACCCCCGCCATGTCTGCAATAGAGATTAAGAAGATGTCAGCCAAAAGATAGGCATTGAAGGATTGGCTATTAAACTGGACCTTCTGGCTTGTTAGGTGGACCTATTAATGACTTTCCTTGGTAAACATGGCTATCATCTTAAGGCAGTGAACCACATTGCTAAACCAGCATGGTCCGGATTCATCTGGCATAGTAGTAAGATTTTTAGTGGTCACTCCACATGTGCTGCCATCCAGATGGTTGGCTTGCCAGAGACCTTGGTAATTGCAGGTATTGCTGCCTTTGTTGAAACTATGATTCTGGAGTAATTTGGCAAGCAGTATTTTTCCCGTTCTTTTTGTCGAGTGGGCTTGTTCTTTAATTAGTCCCAGGCCTGTGACTGGGAGCACTCCTAGTCCGGTCATTGCAAAATCCCTTAATTTTAAAGACAAATAAGTGTGCTGGTCTGGAAGAAATGCTGGCATTTCTGGCTCCAGACTTTTTTCCAGACCAGCACACTTCAAGTCTGCTGGTGGGGGCCATGCATCTCCTGGCAGGCCTGACATGGCGGTAGTTCAGGCGCCTACTGGCAGATAAATGCCTGACTCATCGGCACCCGTAGTGCCAGTGATTCAGGAATTCCCATCCCATGGAGTCCTATTGGCCTCCATGGAATGGGAACTTGCCACCATCTACACCGCCCATAATATCCCGGTAATACCAGGATATCGGGCGGCGGAGACGGTACAGGCAGTTTCCCGGTATGTAGCGGGAAATTCATAATGAGGGCCATGAAGTCAGTTCTTCAGATGTCCAGAATGATCGGCACTTTGCAGTCCAGTGGTCCTCACTTGCAATGTACCCTGACTTAATTCCAGCAGTCCGGGCCGCTTGCAGGTCCTTCAATCTAATGGTGTGTTGAGGGAGAGCCAGCTTTGGTGTCCCAGGATGTACCCATCATGTCTTAAGGATGATTTCCATGACAGGTTGCATTTCATTTCTTCTCCTTAAAAAGTAATTGTGTATGATTCCAAGATGGCCCCCGGGGTGACGAGCCGCGTCTAAGCCGCGCTCTCCCCGGGCCGCCGAAATAAGCACATTATTGCAGCAGAACACGTGCGGTCGGTGAGCGGATTGCCCCCCCTTATATCCCCTAACGCCTCCCGAGGTCTCCGGTCCGGCAGTACGACCAGTGGGGCGCTGTGAACGCAGAGGAAGCGAGAGCAGCAGCGGCCGCCCCTCCCCAATCAGGAGTTCCCTGCCGCCGTGCCGGCAACTACACCGGAGCGGATCAGGCTGGCATGCCGTGTACAGAAGGCGAGGAAAAAGGAGTCGCAGCGACGGGTGCGAATTCCCCCTCCCCCGGCGCTCCGCCAAGGCATCGGATCGTAAGCGGCTAAGACCGAAGGCAGTGGAGCGGGCGTACCGGCTCCCGCATTGTGAGGGCAACAATGATTGCAGCGATATGGCTTGAAATAGCCCCCTTGAGGTGAGCGGAGTGGAGCAGCTGAGGGGAAACAGGGCCTGACTCAAGTGATCTCCCCTGGCATCCCCATATTCCACAACCGGAGCAATATACATCCCATAGGGAAGGGGCACAGAGATGGTAATCTGTAGCGGGGCAAAGAGGAGGAGCCCACCGGCTGCAGTAAAGGCGCCCAAGGGGACACAATCAGAGGGCAGAGTGGACACCGCAATCGGGAGAAGGGAGAGCCCACCGGAAAGACGTGACCTGCGCGGGGTGCTCCCGCTGCCTAGATAGGAAACCCTGACCTGGAAGGGAAACTCATTCAAATGGGTAAGGGCCCACCCAAGTAGGCCCTAACCGTCACAGACTCTACGAACGGGTGCGACTCTGGGCGATCCAAGGCGGCTCCAAGAGAATCTCAGGGGGTACATCCCTCAGCTCACAGGGGTAAAACAGAGCCCACGCACACACCAGGAAATCAAACGGAACATGTCAAGGGCAAAAAGCAAAAATAACGCTTCCCAACAGACCCCGCAGTCCTCAAGGCAAGACGCAAACATCGTACAATTGTGGTCAACGGACACTACGCAAGCTAAAGGGAAGCCCCAGGACAACCAACAAGGCAAAGGCATGTCAGACGAACCCCCATCATCCACCCTCTAGGGATGACATGCAATCATGGTTCCAGGATCTGCAAGAAAAATTCATGTCTTCAGTGCAGGAGCAGTTCACGACGATGAAAAACGACATGAAACCGGCGGTTCAGGACCTCAGGGTCGACATGGCTAAACTGGAGGAGAGAACAGACATATTGGAAAGAACGGTCCAGGGGGTCGAGGAGGAAACGCAACAGGCTAGCGAAACTCAGGAACACTTGGTGAGACTCACCCATAACCTGGAGATACAATGTGAGTATTTGGAGAACCGCTCCAGACGATCTAACATTCGCATCAAAAACATGGCGGAAACAGTACTGGACAAAGACCGTATGACAGCTGTGAAGGAGGTGTTCAGAGATATTCTAGATGCATCGGAGACAGATACAATCGGAGTGGACAGGGTCCACCGGGTCGTATCCCAAAAAATCTGGAGCACCGGGGGAAAGACCACAGGACGTTCTGGTGGCACTCTCCTCATACCCACAAAAAGAGCAGATCCTGGGGAAGGCCAGAGTAATGGATCACATCAGAATGAACGGACAAGAAATTCAACTCTACCAAGACCTGGCCCTGGTCACATTGCAAAAAAGAGCGATGGCCCCACTGGTCAAGGCACTGGTGGCAAAAGAAATCCGATATAAGTGGACCTTCCCTTTTGGGCTGACCTTCACATGGGAGCGACCACATGGGAAGAGGGCATCAACATAATGGGGCTCCAGGACGACGGGGAGGAAGCAGATCAAGCAACATCTAGTGGGGAGCAAAGGAGAACCAAAAGGCTTGGAAACGATCAAACAAAAGCCAAACACGGGAAGAGAAGGCTGTAGGAAGCTGCCATGATCGGAGAACGAGAAAAGGAACGCCATGGGCACCCTGACGGCAGCCACACAAGGCACCAGTGAAGGGACGGTGAGAACAAGAACCGCTGCATGAGAGGCAGAGACGGCGGCCCGGGAGGGACCCATCGGCTAGGAATCTGGTAAGGACAGACGGTAATGTGGGGTTTAGGATCCCCCACAAAAATTCCCCCCGAGAGGATGGAGGGCAGGGAGCTGTGGGCGCAACGCCTTGGCATCAGTAGGAACCCACGCCCTGCTCGGGGGCAACTTGTTTGGTTTTTGGTTATTGGTTGGGGGGGTGAGTTCAGGGGGAAGGGAAATGGGGAGGGGGACACAAAAACTAGAGCAGCGGCAAAGAAGGGGACTCCAGTACAATGAACATGTGCCTTACTAAATGGGGAAGGTCCGCATTGTAACATATAATATTAGGGGGATGAATCATCCCACGAAAAGGGTGATGCTGGAGAAACTACTCAAAAGGGAAGGTGCGGACCTCCTGCTCCTCCAAGAAACTCATATCAGAGCAAAGGACAAACAGAAAACCCGTGTAAGGGGATTTAAAATTTGGGCCCAGGCGAATACAACAGAAAAAAGATCGGGGGTCCTGATAGCAGTGACGGATGGAAGGGACGCCATACTTGAGGACGCCATCACAGATAAGGAGGGAAGGTATGCGTTCACTAACGTGGTGTTGGAAGGGCAGCGGATCACTCTAGCATCAGTATACGCGCCCAATGTGGGACAGGATGGCTTTCTGAGAGACACCCTGGGAAAACTAGAAACCTTCGCAAGGGGGAGGTGATTTTGGGGGGAGACCTGAATATGGCATGGGTCCCACAACTGGACAGAAGCACAGGGAGTGTACATGGCCACGGGGCACCGTCAAAACGCCTCAAGCAACAAAGGGACCAATTAGCCCTAAATGATGTGTGGAGGGAACTGAAGGGGGAGCAAAGAGGGTTTACATAATTTTCACATGTGCATAACTCCATGTCAAGAATTGACTACTTTTGGGCATCAGTGGGGCTCATGGGCAAGATCCAGGGGTTGGAAATGGGGGCAATCACACTATCAGACCATGCACCCCTGTGGCTCGATCTGAAACTTCCAGGGAAATCTAATGGTCTATGGAGGTGGAGGTTACCGGAGGACATAACCCAAGACCCAGTTACGGGGGAATCCATCAGGGAAATGATAGAATACTTCACGCAAAATGACACAGGGGAAGTATCTATGGGCACAGTCTGGGAGGCGTTTAAAGCGGTGATCCGTGGGAAGAAAATGGCACTGAAAATCACAGAGGAGAAACAGGTATATGTGGGAAAAGGAACTGGAAAAGTCCATAACAGAACTACAAGGGCAAATCGTGACACAACCCACTAGAGCACTAAAGAAGACGCTTAGACACACTCAGGACCAACTAGAGTTGCTACGCACAAAAGGAGCGGAAGGAGTCTGCTGTACCTAAGACAAAGATACTACATAAAAGCAAACAAAGCAGATAGGCTACTAGCGAGACAACTCCGCGCAAAACAGAAAGACATTACGATAAAAAGCATCAGACACGAAAGGGGAACATCTCACGCGTACACAGGACATAGGGGAAGTGTTCAGAGAATACTACCAAAAACGTTACTCCACTGACCACCCGGAGGTAGACGCACAGGACACTTATCTGAAAACCCTCACCTTCCCGCAAATCTCAGAAGCAGACAAGCAGGCCTTAGAGGTCCCTATTAAGGAAGAGGAAGTTAAAAAAGCAATAAATGATCTACCATTAAATAAAGCTCCAGGTCCGGATGGCTACACGGCCCCATTTTTATAAAAAATATGAGGTTCTGCTAATCCCGGTCCTAACCAGGCTTCTGAACTCATTTAAAGATTGTGGCAACGTGACCCCCACAATGAACGAAGCGAAGGTCCTAGTATTTCACAAACCAGGGAAGGACCCTTCATAACCAGCTTCGTATAGACCAATCTCCCTAATAAATATTGACGCCAAAATATACACTAAGATGTTAGCAGCAAGACTTTCCCCTCTTCTCCCAAAGCTAATACATCTAGATCAATCGGGCTTTATCCCAGGAAGACAAACCCACGACAACCTTAGAAGGATCATCCACTTGGTGGAAAAAATGGGCATGAAGCAAACCCCGGCTATTCTACTCGCAGTAGATGCAGAGAAAGCCTTCGACTGGGTTGAATGGTCCATGCTATTTAAAACCCTGCAACTCATGGGATTTGGGGAGCACTTTATTGCAAGAATAAGAGCGAACTATAACGCCCCAACTTGCAGAGTGGCCATCAATGGGGTGGTTACTGAAAAGGTATTATATCCCGTGGAACAAAACAGGGATGTCCGCTCTCCCCGTTATTATGCGCTATCTTTCTAGAACCCCTACTAATGAAATTAAGAGAAGCCACACATATTAAAGGGATAGACATGGCAGGCATACAACACAAGGTAACCGCATACGCGGATGATATGATGTTAGCACTAGAGGAGCGGGGCCGAACATTGGCAGCAGCGGTTGGGGAGCTGGAAGACTTTGGGGTCCTCTCAGGTCTAAAAATGAATAGGAACAAATCGGAAATCCGAGTTCTGCCGGGAGACAGGGAGGAGATAGAAAGAGAAGCAAAAGCACTCAACCTCAAGATAGCAGCGGAAGGCATTAAATACCTGGGAATAACACTAAAACACAGGGTGGAGCAGCTTTATGGTAAAAACTACCCGCAGATTCTCAGGAGGGTCCGTAGAGATTTAGAAGGATGGAACCCCCTGTTGATCTCTTGGTGGGGCAGGATTCAAGCAGTAAAGATGACCATCCTCCCAAAGCTACTATACTATTTCGAGGCCCTCCCGGTTGGGGTACCCAGATCATTTTTTAAAACACTGTCGAAGATAATCACAAGCTTTGTGTGGAAGGGGAAAATGCCGAGACTGGCCAGGGCTATCTTTACCACACCTACCAGGGAGGGTGGGCTGGCGCTCCCTCACTTCCAGAAATACTATCAAGCAGCCCAGTTAAAAGTGCTACGGGAGTGGCTGGGCGACGATCCACAACCGATCTGGGCAGCACAAGACAGAGCAGTGGCAAGAACCCCGCTAGTGGAACTACTCTGGAAACAGAAACAACACAGACACCCCAACATAGGGATTAGCGAAATAATGAAAACAACGATGGAGGCGTGGTACATCCAAACACGAAAGGGTGTAATGACCACCACGCTAGGCCCATTTACCCCCATATGTAGGAATCCACAGTTTTCACTGGGGATGGAACAGGAGGCATATGAAAGCTGGGAGGAGGCGGGAATAACGACAATTGGGGAAATGTTCATCAACAATGAATTTAGATCATATTAATCCTGCCTCCCATGCTCATCATTCTCCACACCGGATAAATATAGACACGAACAACTCAAACACTGGTTAAAATCCCCGGACATTGCGAAGGCAGCAACGAGAACCCTCACTCCGTTTGAGAAATACGTCGCAACCAACTCAGGGGCAAAGAAATGGGTATTGACTTTATATTCCTTCATAAATACACAGGATGAGGAAATTAAGTGGTCATACATGATCAAATGGAGCAGAACTCTGGGGGCGGAACCGACAAGAAAACAGTGGGAGGACCTTTGGACTTTGATCCCCAAAACGACCAGATCAGCACAAATAAGAGAAATGTGGATTAAAATTGTGACACAGTGGCACTACACCCCAGAGGGGCTTCACACAATGTTCCCAAAAGCCTCGAACCTATGCTGGAGGGAATGTGGAGAGGTGGGGACGTGGAAACACACCTGGTGGACCTGCAAAGGAATAGTGCCATTTTGGGAAGAAGTTAAGGGAGAAATGGGTAAAATATTTCCAGATGTGGGACAACTGGGAGAGGGCGTTTGGTTGTGTGGAATAAGAGATGACACAGCAAGAAGATACAATAAAGCACAATGGAGAAGCTTTATGGGACTTCTCATTGCGGCATGGACAACAATAGCCCAGAATTGGAAAAAGAAAGATACCCCTCTGATTTTTATGTGGCTTCAAAAAGTCTGGGCGCAGCTGGAAATGGAAAAAGTCACTCACACAATCCAAGTAACGAGGGACAGGTTTGCTAAGGAATGGGGAGGAGTCCTAGAGTATCTCCAGTCAGACTTTATGGAACAATGGTGCCCACACAACATCAAGGTCACGGACATTTTTAATGCATAATGTAATCCACGAATCAAAACACGTGTCCCTAGGGAGGGGGGGCAGTTGGGGAGGTGGGGGGTGGGGGAGTTGTTACAATGTTTGATGATGTTGATACCTGGAAAATAATAAAGACCATTTAAAAAAAAAAAAGTAATTGTGTTCCTGGAGAGAAACCCCAGAAGAGTCCCCAATCCTCTTTGGTGACATTCATGGATGTATCACCCTCGTCTCCCACTTCTTTTTAGGCCGTGGAGAAGTGAATCTTTCCTGTTTATATTTTATTTTATATGCTTATGCACCTTATTCCTGGGCAAACTGGCACACTGTTGGTTTTCTGGTCTGTGTAATGGTGTTTCTAGTTTGCGAGTTTGTTCTGTTTTTTGGGCAGGATGATGGGTGAAGGGAAATACCCATGGCCCCTTCTAGCAGTTGCCTATATAGGTTCCTTTTGCTTCTGGATTTATGGGTGAGGGCTTGCGCTCACTGGCTGTTTTTGGCTGCATGGGAAAAGTGCCGGAGATTTCCAGTGCTGGGGTATGTTAACATTTCACAAAATTGCCCCAGCGCCGATTGGCTATTTACATGTCACTTTTACTTTCTTTGTAAATCATCTTGCGTCCCATCTGTGCGGCTGTGGGTGGCAAAATAAATGATGTGCTTCGAAATTGAGAAGAAAATACCAGAAATGTGTGCCCGTCTTGGCAATGAACGATATAATAATGAGTATACACATTACATTTGTGGTTTTTACATTTTAGAATAACAGATTGATCTTGATCAGGATGCTCTTGTGCAGTGATGGTCATTGATATCTTCATTGTATGAAGAAAACAGTGTTTTGTCTTATATTGTAGATGTGTATTTTGATATTTCTGTTATTCATTGTGAATTCGATATGTTGGGTATTTTTTGTTATGGATAGTGTATCTGGTATCCAGGGATTTCAGCCATTATCCAACCGTTTCCCCACATATTCTATGTTTATATAACTGCACCAGTCCTAAAATATGTTGAGAATGATGTTTAGTGGCTAAAAATAAATCATTTACCCATCAATGTTCGTTTTCAGAACTAAAAGCACAAAGCCGTTTTACCTACGTTGACACTTAGGCTCCTTTCATGGAAAGGCCCTAATCGCCCTATTAAAAGACAGATGGGTTCTGTCTTCATTCCCTGTCTTCATTTCCGGACACCACGTGAAGGTCGCCCTCATGTAGAATACTGTAGTATCTGGTATTGGTTTGTAGCTGCCCTGCATCAAGTGCACTGATGCAGGCAGCGTAATGTAGTGAGGTAGCATGGAACCCATTGGGGCTCCAAGGTTCTAGGACTGGCAGATGATTATTCAGGTATGGGAGATAACATGAAAGAGGATGCATATGAAATAGCTCCTACCTCCCTCTTCATAGCTTACCCTGAAACATAACAAAGCTACTTTTCCTTTTATAATAACTTGCCTCAAGCATCATCTCTGGTCACCAGAACCCAGGATACTTCAAATACACACTTCAGCTTGGCTGGGAAGGGGGCTTCTGCATGGTCGTGGGGGCCCCACCTCTCATTCTCACACCACAGCAGTCACTCTTGGAATGGCGATTCTGATTGATCATTCTCTTGCTTTCCAAATTTCTGAATCAGTCTTGAACCCTCGTGATGGGTATTTATTGGTTGCGGGTTTTGTGGGTGGATTAAGTGCTCCTTGTCAACTTATAAAGGCCCCATTTTGATTTACTCAAACTTGCTTGATGGGGTGGTTACTCTTAGCCCAAGTACTCCTGCTCGCCATTACTGTTTCTGTGATTTCAATGTAATCCTTAATCCGAAGTTGGATAAATCGGCTTGAACAGCTCGTCCGCATGAACGTTCAGTTAAGGTAGTCATTGAGACAATGGAGTTGCTTCTTTTCTAGGAAATTTGGTCTGGTGAGCGCCCTGCTTTGTGTGATTTCTTTTTAATAATCTCTCCATCACTGTTTTTCTTTAATCTGTCTTTTACTTTTTTTCTGAAAAGGCTCATTATTGTATAAACTCTGCATATTCCATCCGCAAACACTTACACCACTCCCCTAAATCAGGTGTCTTTGAGTTTGCTACATTCATTGAAGACGGTATTGTTGGCTCAAAGTAGATGGCATTTGTAATGTATCTTTCTTTCCCTTTCTTTCAATCAGTTCTGTCTGATTTTCTTTTTTTAAGAGGATCCCACTCTCAATGGCCTCTAGGAAGAGGCAAAGAACGCAATATCCCACAGACCAGCTTCCTTCCTTTCTGTTATTAGTGAGTTCTCAAAAGCCCTTTGAGATTGTCATGCCATACACTCATCATAAATGAGGGCAAGTAACCATGGATTATCACAAAATATACTCATGTTTTAATATTTATCAAAATTACAAAAATCAATAGTAGATATATTTAAAAACGCAATGACATAGTCATTCATTTTTGCATGAACATACACACTTATACATATAACACATATGTGACTCATATGGCAAAGAAGCACCTCTAATTAAGCCCCTTTTAGATCTTATCTGTGAGCTAGTTAATGGCTCTACTGGAATCCTACCCAATGAAACCCCCTTAAATGAGAGGGCAAAAACAATGTGCCTACACTTCAAACACTGTTTCTAGCACCAATACTATTTTCTGGAAAATGCACACTAGTCAATTCAAATTGCATTCCTTATTGGTGCTGTCCTCAGGGCACTTTTTCATGGATTTGCATTCATCGTGAGACATCACAAGATTTTGCCATCTTTCCGACATTTCCTTTTGAGTCCCAACATGTCCTGATGTTTGCCTTCTTTAGGTGTATCAATTCAGAATGGCTTGATGTATTCTGTCACCTCGTTTGCAGATACTAATGCAGTCGCTATCCCGGGGACTGTTCTTAGGAGACGTGGCGTGCGGTACGCGTATCAGTGTCTTGGCTCCAAAACGTCTATGTAGCGTTCGTCTCCTAGGAACCTAATCCTCTCGAGGCCTTGTAGTGGCCAACGGCTTAGCCCACAGATTGCTTCTGATGGCAGCGTATCACCTGACTAAAAAGACCACGTGAATTGATACACATAAAGAAGGCAAACATCCGGACATGGTGGGACACAAAAGGAAATGTCAGAAAGATGGCAAAATCTTGTGAGGTCTCACAATGAATGTGAGTCCATGAAAATCAGAATTAGTGCCCTGAGGACAGCACCAATAAGGAATGCAATTTGAATTGACTAGTGTGTATTTTCCAGAAAATAGTATTGGTGCTAGAAACAGTGTGTTTGAATTGTAGGCACATTGTTTTTGCCCTCTCATTTAAGGGGGTTTCATAAGGTAGGATTCCAGTAGAACCATACAGTAGCTCACGGCTAAGATCTAAAAGGGGCTTAATTAGAGGTGCTTCTTTGCCATATGAGTGACATGTGTTATATGTATAAATGTGTTATGTTCATGCAAAAGTGAATTATGACTATGTCATTGTGTTTTTAAATATATGTACTATTGATTTTTTTAAATTTTGATAAATATTAAAACATGAGTATATTTTGTGATAATCCATGGTTACTTGCCCTCATTTATGATGAAAGGGTATGACATGACTATCTCAAAGGGCATTTGAGAACTCACTAATAACAGAAAGGAAGGAAGCTGGTCTGTGGGATATTGCGTTCTTTACATATATTTGTCCTCACCCACAAAGCCCCTAAAAAGAGGACTACATAGCTCTAGTTAGCTGCTCTAGGAAGAGGCTACAGGAAACGTTTAAAGCCTACTTGAGGGGCTCTGGCAAATCGGGTGAAGCTAGAGTATTTTGCTCTCACAAATACTTTGACAAGCTTGGAAACCAATTTGAAGTTGTTTCAAACCATATATGAATCCTCTGGAGACCATGGAATGTTCAGTGGCCTTAAGTCTTTGCTGGAGGATTTTTGCTTAACTGCTGAGCGAGAGATCAATTGTCTGCAGGAAGATGGCTGCAAGATAGTCCATACACCCCATGGCTGGCTTTAACATGTTGTGAGATCTGTATGTAAGCCTGTTGACATTTCGGTCCCTGGTGGCGACTCCTAAGCTTGAGATAATGCAATACATGTCACCTTCTTTCCCATTTAGAAGTCCCTTTACCCATCTCTCAATATCAAATGGTCAAATGTTCCGAGTGAGGTTCTATACATCGTTTTTGTGATTTAACATTTTTCACATTTATTGGCTAGGATTAATAACTCCTTAGGATAAGGTAGTCTACTGGCATCTAGCAGAGATATCTTAATGATTTTAGAATCAGGTAGTCTACCGGCATCTAGCAGAGCGATCATTTTAGAATCTGGTAGTCTACCAGCATCTAGCAGAGAGGTCTTAATGTTCCTATCGAAACATAAGACAGTTGGCAGTCTTTTTAGACTACTACTTTGCATGCACCCGATCAAGCTGGTTTAATTCCTGGTAATTCTACTTCATAAAACATCTTTTCTCAATACTTTAACAAAGTTAACCTAACATTTTAGCTGCTTGATTTATGGTGGATGCTGAATAGGCATTCACCTTGGTCGGTGAACCCTGGAGGGCTACCTGGTGGTGGGTCTTTCATTGCAGGTTTAAGAAGCAGTGCATTTTAGTATCTAATCTGCCTATTAGGCTGTGCTTAAAGTTTAATAAAATGCTGCTGTGTGCCCTAAGGCTGATGTTAGCAAGCACAACATGTTGGTAAACTTAATGTTTAGTATAACATTTTCTGATATTTTATGACTCGTCTGATGTATTTCCAGTCAATAACTGCACCTCCTCTCATGTTTACAGAGCCATCGCGATAAAACTGAAAGGCTTTGATGGACGCAAGGAATCCTGGAAATCCTTTGATGAACTCAAGAGGGTTTATTGGACCCTAAAAACGGAAACTTCAGGTAGGTTTAGTGCACAGAGCAGCCTTTGGCTCGCAAATGTTTTGGACTATAACTCCCGTCAACCTTATCGACTATAGTGAATTGCAAGGTATCATGGGAACTGCAGTCCACATAATCTGGGGAGCCGCAAGGTACAGACCCCTGGCCTAGCCTAGCAGTGGCACCGCAGTAACACAGCAATGCAATTTCGTGACTGAGTTGGCCAGTCTGACACCCGTACCTAAAGCAAGCACCCTTTTCATTGAAAGCTGGAACATTTACAGAATGGGAAAGATGGTATAAACTGTTACCCATTTGGAGTTGAACAAACACCAGGTCAGGAGGACATCGCTTTATTAACCTTCTCTCTCCTTCCCCTCACACTGATGCCCCTCTTCCATCCCCTCACTCGGCCCCCTTCCACGTGATCCCCTGTTCACAGGACCATGCTTAAAGGACTGATGCCCCACTGGTTGTGACCTATGACATCACCCCATCACATATCATCTTTGGTCTGTCGGATATCCTCCACCTGTCGTCTTGGCTTCTTTAGCATCCCCTGAGGTCTGACACAATCCGGCAGCATTAGTACTCAATCCTATTTCCCATCACTCACTTCTCTATCCGATCCACCAGGCAGTTGTTCATGCTCTGTTGTCTCTTCCCTTTCTTCGTCACTTATACCTTCTCCATTCCTAAAATGGGATGCGTTCCTGGTTATCACCTGGGAATCCTTCTGGACCATCACCATTGTTCCTTCAGTCATGTTGAACGGTGTTGGTGCGTATCTTGAATCGGTCTTCTTTGGCCGTTGTTTCACCTATGCTTCCTCACCTATGTTAAACCCCTTGGGCCTGGCTCCTCTCCGTTGGTCCGACTGTTTCTCATCAGAAATTTCATCTAAGTATCTCTCCTTTGAACTTCTCCATCTCCTGCTCTCGTTCCTGGGTGAATTCTGCATAATCGGGTCCCTGGATGGTAGGAGATCCGCTGGTGTCCTCCCTGTATCGGCAAGCAAGGTATTTCTATAGTGACATAACATCCTACATAGTGCCTGCTGGATGGACATCTATTCAATCAATGCTTTTTTAATTGTCCTCTTGACAAACCTCAGCCCTTCCAGCGGCTTGCTATCACAGGGGTGTAATCTTCTATTTTCGAAACCCCATGTGCCATGTAAATCTATTGAAATCATTCTATTGAATAGGGGTCCTTTGTCTGTGTTCACAGTATGAGGGATTCCCCATTCACTGAATATCTCGTCTACCACTCCTGCTATGTGGGCAAATGCAGTTGTGGCTATCTGCTTGACCACAGGAAACCAAGAAAACTCATTATTAGCCTCCAGCAAGTATTCACCATCCTCCATAGACCAGTAGAAGCCCAAAGCAAATCTTTCATGGCCCTTCAGGAATGCTCTTTTCCTGCAGCGCTATGGGAGGTTCAGCTTTCTTTGTGCAATGGCAGGGGATGCAGTGATGCACCATTTCATCAACCAGTCGATCCATAAATGGTAAGCACCTGTTGCCCGAGGTGCTTTATAGTGTTACCGATCCCATGATGCCTTTCATGAGCAGTTTGTACCACTCTCCTTCGTAGGGATCCCGGGCGACCAGTCATCAGCCTCTCAATAGTATTGGTCGATCCGAGACAGCCAGCTCTGCATGGATCTTGCCCATTCTCGTTGTCCCTTCTTTGTTCATCCTCAGGTGTGTCATGATGCCTACCTCTAAGGAGCCAGGCCGGGCCCAGCAACCCAAGAGGCAGACATCATTTTCCCCAGGGAAGTCTCAGCGGGCCCAAGTCGGGGCCCTTTGGACTCAGTCCTGGCGCCTTAGGCGCCAGGCTCATAGCGGACCCCAGTCCTGGCGCCTTAGGCGCCAGGCTCATAAAAGAGGATATGGGTTTAAGTGCTTGGGTGCACACTTACCTGATGCAGACCTTGCTGTTTCATCCAGGCCCTCTTGAGGCCTGAATGGGACTACTTAACCTGTAGGACTACTTCACCACCCGGGTGTGGTCAGGGAAGGATACATACCTGATTGGTGGAAGGATACATACCAGGAACTTCTTCCAAGGCTATTTAAACCCCACCCGAACAGCCACACATGCTTCGCGTTGTTCTGCACCTAGCAGCTGGACGCTCACCGTGTCAGCTCCTGCATCCTGACTTCAGCCACGCCTGCCAGCACCCTGGAACACCTGCAAGGGGAGAAAGGAAGAGAATAGGAGAAGAAAAGCCCTTACCTGCTAAATCTGCATCCCGGAGTCATTTCTCCAACGGCCCTGAAAAGGAAGACATCATTTTAAAGGCATTTCGTTTCGATCGCTGCAGCGCTGCATTTTACTCACCTTTGCAAGGCGCTTCCATCTTCAGCAGCGATCTTCCGGATTCAGCTACACCCCGGCGCCTAGAGGAAAAAAGACAAGAACAAAGGTGAGAGGGAGAAAAGGAATAAGGAAAGCCCAGTTTCCTTTTAAGTCTTACCTGTTGGATTATTCCCACTGCATTTCGGGTCCTGCCGCTTCCTGGCATCTCCGGACCCCGGCCCCTATGGGGAAAAAAGACAAAGACATTGAATGAGCGAATGCAAAGACATTACCTGAGCGCTCATCCAGAACTGTTTCACTTCGGGTCGGCGCCATATCTCCGGCACTCCGAACCCCGGCCCCTAAGGGGAAAAAGACATGAGCATTAGCGCTTGCTGCAATTAGACAACGAACATTATTATTAAGCTTGAACTTTTGAACAGAACTTTTACAGCGCCTTACCTGAACAGTCAAGCTTACCTGAACTCCCATCAATCCTCAATCCAGTGAAGTAACTTGGTTTCAACGCGCCCCTGCATCAGAAGCAGGATGGAGAGCTCATCCTTCCAAACCCTAAGGTGAGGCTTCACGGGGAATCGTGGAGGAGGTATCGTGGAGGGTTGGAAGGGAGTGGGAGGCTTGAGCATTGTTCCACAGTTGGTAATACTCCCTTTTCACGCACACGAGGGTATCCAATGAGCCAGGGAAGCCAGAATAGAGGGGCCCTTCCTGTCCATCTTCAGAGTTCTGCGCCTTCGACGCCGCGCCTCCGTGGGAACCAGGTGAGCGTTACAGAACGCGAAGCCTTACCACAATTTCCCACCTTGGCGCTATGGAGATTTCCGAGACAGATCAGCTGGCCCATCTTTAGGGGAATTACGGGCAGAAGTGCACTCAGCCCGCCAGGAGACTAATGCTCTCAGAAGGGAACTAATCCTATCCAAGGAAAGAACTGATGATCTGGCCAAAAGGTTATTTGCAGGGCCAGGCAGAGCACACTCCTTTACCTGTTTCCGGAGATATTTCTACAACAATGGGTTCGAATAACCCGGTACAAATCAATCTACCTGGACACATGCCTTTGGCCCCGCCGGAACGTTTTGCGGGGGATCCCAAGAAATATGCCGTTTTTATGAACCAATGTCGTTTACACTTTTTTATGCAGGCCCGGGGCCTTCCCCAACGACCAGACCAAAGTAGCCTTTGTACTATCTTACCTCAGTGGCTGTGCTGCCGATTGGTCTATTCCATTGGTAAATCAGGATGATCCCATTCTCCGGGATTTCCAGGGCTTCCAGGCCAGCATGGAAAGATTGTTCGCTCGACACTCGCAGGGACAGGCCCTTGACAACGAACTGCTATCCTTACGACAAGGTAATCAGGATCTTTTGTCCTATATCGCCACCTTTAATAGACTAGTTGTGGAAATCGGATGGCCTGAAAATAAAAGGATCACATTGTTTCATCGAGGCCTGCGCGGAGAGCTTAAAGATGTTATAGCTCAGATAGTAGATCCTCCCCAGGCCTGCGCAGACTACATAGACTTAGTGGTTCAACTTGATCACAGACTTCAAAATAGAAAAGCAGATCGGCTCAAGTATGAAACCAGAGTACCTATCAAGACCCATGTTAACTCCAAGAGTACTGAAGTTTCCGAACCTATGCAAATTGGCAGTGTTAAAGGACCATTAACGCAGAAGGAACGAGAGAGAAGGCGACAAATGCAACTTTGTCTGTATTGCGGAACTTCCGGTCACTTTCTTCAAAGTTGTCCAGTTAAACCACCCAAGAAGGTGGTTGGAGCCACTGATAACGAGTTATTGACACCTGGTTCGGGAAACGACCTAGCCCGACAAGCGTAGGGGTCCGCTTGCCGAGCTTGAAAACAAACTCTTTGACCTCGCATTTTGTCATGCCAATGGTGCTTGTGAACCCAAAACAGCCTCAGCAGTTGCATGCTATAAAAGCATACATAGACAGTGGAGCTATTGGAAATTACATAGACCGTGAATTGGCTTCCAGGATTAAGCTTCCTCTCCGCCCGAAAGTAACCCAAGATGTAATTACTACAGTTGATGGAACCGAAATAGCCTCAGGGCCTGTAACGCATTCCACAGTTGAAATCACTCTGGTGGGTCAGGACGGACATCGGGAAGCAATCGTGTTTGATGTGATCAAGGCCCCACAATTTCAAGTACTTCGTGGAATTCCTTGGTTAGAAACACATAATCCAAGAATAGACTGTCGAGCAAAGAAGATAACTTTTCCTGATTGTGAACCAACCTGTTACCCAAGGAATCCAGCTATGGGTCTAGCCTCTGTAACTTCCACCCCTGTACAGCTACCATCTGAATACCAAGAATTCCAAGACGTTTTTCAGAAAGAGCAGGCTAACACCTTACCTCCCCATCGATCTTACGATTGCCAAATCGACTTGGTACCCAATGCACAACTACCTTATAGTAGGATTTATGCTCTTACTGAACCTGAGAACCTGCATTTGCGCCAGTATTTGGATAAATACCTGGCCAATGGTTTCATTCGCCCATCAAAGTCACCAGTCTCTTCCGCTTTGTTCTTCGTACCTAAAAAGGAAGGAGACCTTAGGGCCTGTATTGACTACCGCGCCCTAAATCAGATAACGATTAAGAATCGTTACCCTTTGCCCCTGATACCTGAGCTTATCGACCAAGTAAAAGATGCTCGTGTGTACACCAAGCTAGATCTCTGAGGAGCTTACCACCTGGTACGTATAAAAGAGGGCGACGAGTGGAAGAATGCATTCCGCACCAAATTTGGGCTCTTCGAATATCAAGTAATGCCCTTCGGTTTGTGCAACGCACCTGCCGCCTTTCAGTACTTCATGAATGATGTTCTTCGGGAACTTATCGATGTTTGTGTCATCGTTTATATTGACGACATCCTGGTGTATTCCTCCTCAGAATCTGATCACAGAAACCATGTTAGGGCAGTTCTTGAGAAATTGCGCCAGCACAAATTATTTGCCAAGCTCGAAAAATGCGTTTTTCATACCACAGAAGTGGAGTTTCTCGGATTCATCCTGACACCTCAAGGAATCCGAATGGACTCGCGGAAAGTGGACGCCATTCTCAAATGGCCATCTCCTAGCTCTGTGAAGGGAGTGCAAAGCATGCTTGGCTTTGCCAATTTCTATCGAAGGTTCATCCCGGAATTTTCTCGAACTGTTCAACCCATCACAGCTCTCCTAAAGAAAAATAAACGCTTTGAATGGACTCTTGAGGCTGAACAAGCCTTTCAGGACCTGAAAACCAAATTCACCTCTGCACCTGTATTGAAGCACCCGCGCCCAGATCTCCCTTACATCGTGGAAACCGATGCATCCAGTTCGGCCATGGGAGCTGTCCTGTCGCAAAAAGACCCAGAAACTAACCAACTACACCCTGTAGCCTTTTGGTCCAGAAAATTCTCTCCACCTGAACTCAATTACGCAATTACCGACAAAGAACTACTGGCTATTAAATCAGCTTTCAAGGCTTGGCGTCACTATCTTCTCGGTGCAAGACACACCATCACCGTAATTACGGACCACAGAAATTTGCAGTATTTAAAGACGGCCAAAGCTCAATCTTCGCGACAACTCCGATGGGCTTCTTTGCGGAATTTGATTTTGTAATTGCCTATCGCCCTGGCTGCAAGAATGGTAAGGCAGATGCCTTATCCCGGATAGGCATGGAAGAACCCAATTCGAGTTTAGAACCTGTGCCAATCATACCGGAACAAAGAATTCTGGGCTTGACTTCATTGCAAACCATTGAGGACATCCAAGCTCAAGTAAAACAGCTTTTTGACTCTTCTGCCTTACTGGAATGGAGTCAAAAGGGTCCTCACTACACCGTTAAGGATGATTTACCCTACTTCCAAGAGCGGTTATTTCTGCCAAGTAAAGAATTGCAGGAACTTGTCATTACCCGTCATCATGAATCATTAATGGAAGGACACCCCGGTATCGCGAAAACAGAAGAAAAGATCAAACGCTACTTCTGGTGGCCTTCTTGGAGAAAAGACATAAAGTCATTTGTGTTGTATTGCGGAATCTGTGCCCAAAATAAGAGTCAAAAGAAAAGGCCAGCCGGCCTACTTCAACCTTTGGACATTCCACCAGCACCTTGGCACACCTTGTCAATGGACTTTATAACTGACCTGCCTCCTTGTGGTGGTTACAACACGATTCTCGTAATAGTGGATCTATTCTCCAAAATGACCCATTTTATCCCTTTAAAAGGATTGCCGTCAGCTTCCACCTTGGCCAAGGAATTTCTGGAAAATATAGTGCGGTTACATGGTTTCCCTTCCATATTAGTCTCAGACCGTGGGAGTCAATTTATCTCCCACTTTTGGAAGAAATGTTGCCAACTAGCACAAATAGACGTGCGGTTATCCACCAGCCACCACCCCCAGACCGACGGACAAACCGAGAGAACCAATCAGACTCTCGAGCAATATCTGCAGTGCATGTTACACCAATCCGAGTTGAATTGGAAGGACATCCTTTGGATTGCAGAATATGCATACAACAATTCAGTGCATTCTGGAACCGGACAGACTCCTTTTTATACCCTGTATGGTCACCATCCTCGGACCTCCGACCTAGATCCACCTCTGACCCTGGAGATGCCTGCAGTAAATCACCTACATTCCACAATAACCCAAGCCTTCAAAGAAGCTACTACCCACTTACAGCAAGCCAAGAAAAAGTATAAAGAAAACGCTGATTTGCACCGAAGTAAAACTCCTCCTTACCAAGTAGGAGATCAGGTATGGCTAGCAACTAAACATCTACCCCTCAAGGGTCAGCGAACTTTTAGTCCCAGATTCATTGGGCCTTACCCCATCAAAGCTATTATCAACCCAGTGGCCTTTAAACTCGATTTACCATCCAACATGCGGATTCATCCCGTTTTTCACGCATCTCTTTTAAAACCAGTACAACCTGGAACCAGACTGTCTGAGCCCCCAGGCCCTGTCCAAATTGATGGAGAATTAGAATTCGAAGTGAAAGACATTTTAGATTCCAAGATAGTTAAGTCGAAACTCTTCTATCTTGTTGATTGGAAAGGATATGGACCTCAGGAAAGATCTTGGGAACCCAGTAACTATGTTCACGCACCACGATTAATTCAAAGATTCCATCGAAGATTCCCGCACAAACCAAAACCCCCGGAGGAAAATACCTTGGGAGGGGCCTTGATGGGGGGTACTGTCATGATGCCTACCTCTAAGGAGCCAGGCCGGGCCCAGCAACCCCAGAGGCAGACATCATTTTCCCCAGGGAAGTCTCAGCGGGCCCAAGTCGGGGCCCTTTGGACTCAGTCCTGGCGCCTTAGGCGCCAGGCTAATAGCGGACCCCAGTCCTGGCGCCTTAGGCTCCAGGCTCATAGAAGAGGATATGTGTTTGTGCTTGGGTGCACACTTACCTGATGCAGACCTTGCTGCTTCATCCAGGCCCTCTTGAGGCCTGAATGGGACTACTTAACCTGTAGGACTACTTCACCACCCGGGTGTGGTCAGGGAAGGATACATACCTGATTGGTGGAAGGATACATACCAGGAACTTCTTCCAAGGCTATTTAAACCCCACCCGAACAGCCACACATGCTTCGCGTTGTTCTGCACCTAGCAGCTGGACGCTCACCGTGTCAGCTCCTGCATCCTGACTTCAGCCACGCCTGCCAGCACCCTGCAAGGGGAGAAAGGAAGTGAATAGGAGAAGAAAAGCCCTTACCTGCTAAATCTGCATCCCGGAGTCATTTCTCCAACGGCCCTGAAAAGGAAGACATCATTTTAAAGGCATTTCGTTTCGATCGCTGCAGCGCTGCATTTTACTCACCTTTGCAAGGCGCTTCCATCTTCAGCAGCGATCTTCCGGATTCAGCTACGCCCCGGCGCCTAGAGGAAAAAAGACAAGAACAAAGGTGAGAGGGAGAAAAGGAATAAGGAAAGCTCAGTTTCCTTTTAAGTCTTACCTGTTGGATTATTCCCACTGCATTTCGGGTCCTGCCGCTTCCTGGCATCTCCGGACCCCGGCCCCCATGGGGAAAAAAGACAAAGACATTGAATGAGCGAATGCAAAGACATTACCTGAGCGCTCATCCAGAACTGTTTCACTTCGGGTCGGCGCCATATCTCCGGCACTCCGAACCCCGGCCCCTAAGGGGAAAAAGACATAAGCATTAGCGCTTGCTGCAATTAGACAACGAACATTATTATTAAGCTTGAACTTTTGAACAGAACTTTTACAGCGCCTTACCTGAACAGTCAAGCTTACCTGAACTCCCATCAATCCTCAATCCAGTGAAGTAACTGGGTTTCAACGCGCCCCTGCATCAGAAGCAGGATGGAGAGCTCATCCTTCCAAACCCTAAGGTGAGGCTTCACGGGGAATTGTGGAGGGTTGGAAGGGAGTGGGAGGCTTGAGCATTGTTCCACAGTTGGTAATACTCCCTTTTCACGCACAGGAGGGTATCCAACGAGCCAGGGAAGCCAGAATAGAGGGGCCCTTCCTGTCCATCTTCAGAGTTCTGCGCCTTCGACGCCGCGCCTCCGTGGGAACCAGGTGAGCGTTACAGGTGTACTAGTTCTGTAATAGTCTTTCCACTTGCTGGTGTTGGAAAGTTCAACAGCTAGTACTAATGATGGGTCATCGATTAGCGCTTTTCTATCTAGCGAGAGCACTGGTGAGAGGGCATTTGTGGTTACATTATGAATGCATTGTTCGGCAACAACTTGCAGCGGCATGAGTGTTCTTTCATGGGTGTCGGGAGATGTAATCCACCAGAATCCGATCACCCACTTTGAGGTTTACAATGTCAATCATACTCTTGCAAGCGATTGCCCCATCTTTCAGTGCGAGGAGACATCTTTGTCAGAGTGTTCCAGAAGAGCGACAGTAGTGCCTGGTGGTCCATTGCCAGGGTGAACTTCTGCCCTATGACAGAAGTGGTGGAAATGCTCACATGCGTGCTAAACCTTTCTTCACAGCTTCAGAGTAGGAGCACTCTGTAGGTGACTGCCCTTCTGGAATAGGCCACAATGTGTGGTGACGCAAAGGAAGCCGTGTCACTTTAAACTAATATGGCACCCTTATTGGTTTTAGTTGCTTTGAATTAATCCATGGAAACAGTTTGTGGTGTATTCGGTCAGCATCATCTCTAGCACTAACATATGGGTGATTAAGACACCCCTAAACCACTCAAATGTGTGCTCAAAATAAATCGAACATTCCATGACCAGCATCAATGAATGAGTGGAAAGTGATGACTGGGGAAACGCACAGCCACACATTATTCCCCTCTCGTTATTATTTTTGAGGCTTTTGGGAACCCTGTGATTGCTGATGGTTTGAAGCAATCTTGGGGCACCCCAGGGGCAACACTTGCGCTTAGAATGTAAAGAGAGTTTGCTAAACTGTTTAGTATAAGCCCGGAATGAACTTGGTGGGACACCTGCTGCACTTTTTGAGAAAACGTGTTCCATGTTAGTCAATGTCAATGCATTACATGTGTCAGCAAGTTTCATCTACCAACCATTCCTTAAGTTTCCATTTCCCAAGTCTACTTACAGGACATCTGGCTTTCAGACCATGTGATTCTGCCCTTGTTGGCTTCAAAGGTCTTGATTCAGAGATAATGCACTTTTTATGGGAAGGCCTGACATTAAGGTCTATTCTGCAGGACATGTTATTAGCAACTCCCATCATTTCAATCTACTTTGTATATCTTAGTATTTAAATTGTCAGCCAAACTGGTTTCCTTGGTGGGACCAGCCCCAAAGGTCTTGAGTTCAGATTTTCAAAGGGTCTATGTTCAGAGCTAATGCACCATTAATGGGGAACCTGACCTTTATAGTTTCTTTTGGTTGTGCTATCGCTATCAGCGATCTTTCTCTGTATATTTAAGCATTTACTTCAAACCACCCTGGCATTCCTGGTATGCATCAACCAAAGGGCTGCAAGGTCCGGATCCAGATACACTAGTCAGCCCTTTCAGCCCACAGTTCAGTGGGGGGATTTCAGCTCCGAGAAAAACAGGTTGCCATTTACCATTCTGAAAGTCTAGCATATTATATTTAGCATATTACATTTACCCACCGTGCACATGTAACTTTTAATACTGCACCAGGGCCTGTTGACAATAAAATCTTTTCTTTATACAATATGTGAACAGAGGTCATTGAAACAATCTCCTGCACACAAAATAGGCCATACTCAGCACAGGTCATCAGTGTTCCTTTATGGAAAAACGTAATAGTCCTTTCTATTGCAAATGTCATTTTGATGTGCTAAAATCAAGTCTTATTACTGGATGAAAGCAGTCTGTCATTCAACTAATTCTGAAATGAAAGGCATCAGCCCTCCTTTTTAGGTTTCAAATGCACAGCTATTGCTTTTCACCCCATATGTACTGCTGCGTTATTTAAATCTGTCCATGTGTAATGTATTTCTTTAATATAACAGTTGAAACGGCATGAGTATCCCTTCGGTATTGTCCAAGCATAGGCCATTATTTAACATGGGAAACTGTCCCCTTAATTATCCACGTAGGTCTTTCCAGTTAAATCTCTTCATTTGTGGAAAGTGTCTTTCTCCACTTAAGCACTTGCCTTTTTTAGTAGAATTTAACTAGGACCATTTCTTTCAATGGCACTAGGCCTTAAGTCGGAAAAAGTGTTTTGGACTGGCCTGCATTTTCCAATGGATAGCACCAGCCAGCTTCACTCTTAAATACTGGCATGGCCTGTTTATTTCTGACATTCAGGGGCTATATTTTATCCCACACCTGCATAGCCTAGACAATAAAACACCTACCAATGCACATGTGCATTAAAGAAATGGGCGATCGCAGGGTTGGGCACACTGTCCCACGAATGGCAAAGCAGCTTCCTGTGCCTTCAACCTCTGTGGGATGGGTGTCATGTACATATGTGGAAACTTTGCGCAAGTGCTAAAGTGGCTGGCATTAGCACTAGAGCAAAGGTTTACCCTATTTACGGAGACATATTAGAAAAACATTGCACAGTGCAGTTTGGTATGTTGTAAGATACATTTTCACTGCCTTTTTGCAACAGGGCAAAGTTTACCCTATTGCTAATATGGAATGGTATTAGCACTAGGGCAAACTTTACCCTGGTGCTAAAATGCATCAAAGATTATATTGTTTTGCACTAGAGAAATTCGTGCCCTGGTGATTATACCAAACTGCACTTGTCAAGCTGCCATAGCTTTCTAATATGTACCTGTGGTTCCTCCAGGACCAACTCTCTGCGTTTCAAGCGATTCGCTATACAGTGAGCTGGTAGACGATCTTTCCTCAACTGGCTCCCTCGTAAGGTACAGCGTCCGCCTTCCTCTTCATCTTGAGCCAGATCTTCTCAAATTCCGGAAGCTCCTCAAGACTTTCCTTTTCACCTCCTCCCCACCCTTCTGTGTCCACCTAGGTCCTGGCCTGCCACCTACAATCACCTTCAGCCTCTGCCCACTCCTAGCACTTGCCTTAGCCGCCCACTGGCCTGTGCTACCAAAGAACTGCACTTATTGGCAGTTGAACACTCTCACCAAGTGATCTCTGCCAGTCACTTAGCAGTTTACAACTTACTTCCTCCTGTACTCCTAGCACTTAACGCCCCCACCCCTCTCTCCCTCTGCATGCTCTGAATGCTCACAAGGCCTAGTAGGGCTGCCTCTTTCTTTGTTATATTTGCCTTTTTCCCCAGTAGTGAGACAATTTATTGATTTTGAAATTACTAAAACCTAATGGATTGGCAAGCTTAACCTCTTAAGAACCATCAAATAAGGCATGGCATCTTCAACAGAAATTGTCTGGACGTGATGAGGCTGGGAGGAAAGATCTTTTATATTGTAGCTTTCCATGCCCACCGACTGAAATTGGGCAATTCCAAATATCATCTCAACAGACCTATTGCCTAGTCTTTGCCACGATGGACCTTAACTGGACTACTTGAATTGTTTGGCTTTAACCACTGAAAAGACAGTAGCATTTAATATGGTTTGTTACTTGTTGCATAAAGTTGTACTTTTGGGAAATTACAGGTGTGGTCATTTGATATGCAGTGCATTGTTAAAGTGAAGGTTCCTTCCTGGATTGGTATATGTGCACCATTTAGTAGTGAAAAGTGAGCAAGCAAGTAGAGAGGAGCTGGAAGTTAATGCTGTCTAATGAAATTAAGTGGTCCATCCATGCGCAAAAGGTTAAACAGTAGCACGATTTACCCCGACACTCAATGGGATTTATAAATAAAGCTAAATATTGTAACACCACAAGTTGGGCAGCGTCAAAATTGGGATTCCTGTGAAATTGGTCTTCAGAAGATATGTCCTGGAAGAACTTTCCTCCAGCTGGATGCAATCTTTTCCTAACCCTTTCTTCTCCTTGTCCCTCAGAGTATGTGTCTCAACACTGGAAAGAAGACGCATTCTTTGGGTACCAGTACCTGAATGGTGCTGACCCCACGCTGATCAAGAGGTGCACCAAAATTCCTGTCAACTTCCCAGTTACGGATGAGATGGTGTCCTACAGTCTGGGAGCTTCAACGAGCCTTGAGAAGGAGCTGCAGGTAGGAACACTTTCTGTTTCTCAGTGGTGCCCACCAGAGTGTGGCGATCCTAGCCTTTAATGTTCTGTGCTTTAAGTTCCTTGGGGCTCAGCAGCTGCTGGACCAGAAAATTGCTCTTGAGATTGGCTCTGCCAGGGCACCAAAATAATTGTATTGACCCGGTTACTCATACGTCTGCGTGCTAAAAGTCAATGAAAAAGTGAGTGACACTACTTCTCATCTTATGCTGTGTTATGGCATGTTATGTCAAATGCTTCTTATATTGCACAACGGACCAAATGGTATTAAAGTACTGAGATTCTAAAGAGTTGGTTAATACAGTTCAGTTAGCAGATCAAAAAATAAAGATATAGCGGCCTCATTTTGAGTTTGGCAGTAGGTCTGTAGATTGACTGCCGATTTACCACCAAACAAATTTACCGTTACCACCACTTTGTCCCATAACATTACCACAGGTTTACGAGTGGTTGAAGGGTGGTCTAAATCCCTATTTTTTGGACTCCATAGGACTCATGGGAATTTTCGGTGGGTTTACTGTATGTGGTAATACCGTGCACTGAATCCAGTTTTTGAAGATAAAGTGGAGGTTTTACTCCCAGCACTTTGCTTGAGGTGAAACCTGCACTTTAGCTCCAGACTTGGAATTCGGCAGCACAGTAAAAATGTCAAATTATGTTACTGATAAAAAAAAACAGCATGGAATACATAATAGGACACTTTTTTCTAAATCGTACCACTACGCTTGCAATTGTCATTGGGTATTTATAACCATGAGGTCCATACAGTTAGTTTAATTAGTGTAGTTGAAAGAGGTGTGTTTACCATTTCCTGAACAGCAAATTGTGCTCATGTTTGAAGAACGATGGTGGGTTGTTATTTTTGCACAACGTACTGAGGTTTTTTCCTCCTGCTCGATTTTAGGATTAAGTCTGGTGCTAGCAGCCTAGAAGCATTCACACACTCAAGGGACGTGGAAGGAATATAGTTAATGAATAGAGGGGGAGTTCCCATGGGGGCTTTACTGAACCAAAGAGGCTTCTTTGAATCTGATGCATGCAAATATCGGGATCTATTGAAGAGTATTTAGGATATAAGAGGCCTGAGTGCGATGGAGAATTGATTATAGAATGGGCAATATTGTTCTGAAGTAGCTCAAATTGTGACATCACAGACTTGGTGCTTCCTCATAAGTGGGTTGCAGTAGTCCATAGTTGAGATAATAATCTCAGGCATGTGGCTAAATGACCAGAGCGTAGAAGTGGTATGGAGGGGGTTGAGGGTAGGTATACAAATATAGGCAAATGGATTGGGACTCGCCTCAAACAAAAAATGTCGTTTTTTTGAGCGAATTTCTCAGTAAAAATTCGATCGGAAAAACTTCTGTCGGCAAACGACATAGAACCCATCTATCCAAGCCTTAATACACAAGCATGGATGACAGAATTATATTTTGTGTAAGGTTGTTTTGAAGACAGAAATATAGCAGAGCATCCTCAGCCTAACAGCTGTAACCAATGTCAACTTGGCTACTTTTCATTTATAAACATGGAAAGGACAGAATGCATACACATATGCCTTGTACTTACAATTGTATAAAAGTAATACTATAAATATATGCATACATGTGTGCAAAAATTCAAGTCTCAAATTGCCCAGAGTCATTTTGCTGTGTCGGAATTTTAGGAGACATCTTGCTCAGAAAAACAAAGATGGCATACAAACATATAAAGACATCAGCACCATGAGCAAATTACAATGCAGGGCACACAGTCAATCCCACATATAACTGGGATGAAGCATCCACATTATACATTTTCAGTTTGGGTGATTCCGTGCGCATGAATCCCTGGAAAAAGAAATTTAATGGAAACATCAAATTACATAATTTGTTTAAAAAAACGAATGGAATGCATAGAAAGTGCACATTAAACATCCAGATGGACTCACCTTCAAACCTTGCCTACCCCCCATCCACCTCCAATAACATTCAGTGAAACGGAAACTGGAATGCAGTTCTCTACCATTCAAAGACTCAGTGTAGAGACGTCTCACGAGATGCGGTACGCCCGTATCCTCGCGAGACTCCGCAGCAGATGTGGAGCGGGGAGCATGCCAACAGACGAGCATGGGCAGCACAGGGAGCGGCTGCCTCTCAGCACTCCTCCTGGCTACAATGGGAGCTGCAGCAGTGAAGTAACTGTAAATAGTCTGATCAGAAATTAGAGCTGTTGCCTCCAATACTTCAGTGTGTTCCAAATATTCACAACACTCACGATAAGCCTTTTTACAAATGATTTAATGTCCATGGTAATCAAGCCCGCAGGACATGCTCCAGCAAGTTTGCTGATCAGCACAAAAATGTTTGCTAGCGTTTAAACCACGCACCAAGATTCCTGTTGAACAAATGTCATGTGACCGTCTGAACACGTGTGGTAATGACCTAATCTGGCCAGTTCAGCCACCATGATATAGAAGAAAGAATGCTATTTAAATACCTCTCAACTCACATGCTTTTGGCCAACTCCTTATCTGTCCATTAATATCTATGGACTCTCACCTGCCCAAATTGAAATTGTGTGCTCAACCCCTCCCTGAACGAAAAATGTTGGGAGCTCTCTCAAATCCAACGTACGTACTATATATGCATTTTGTCAAATGGGCTGTCCTCCCACGTATTCCTCATCTTTACATAGATATCCTCTCCAGCTTAGCTGCTTCAGAAAAATATTCTCAGAAGAGGGCACTGCATCGATTCAGTCCACTCGACGTACCTCGACGGACTCTGTCTCGAAGTTGTTGACGTCATCACTGGTGTATATATAGCACATGCAGCGCCCGTTGGCTTCAGTTCAGTTTTTCCGTGATAGCTGATGCTTCGAGAAATTACGGCGCGCTTCGGTTCCAGTGACAACGGCGACATATTGGAATAACTATAGCCTCGTCTTAAAAACCCACCCCAAAAACCAGGTAAAAAAAAGGCCACAATTTCGGCGCTAAGATGTCTCTCACGGATCCTCATTGTGTGTGTGGGGGGGGGAGTTCTGGGCGTGCAGCATCGAACGGCAGACTGTGGGTCCTGTCAGTCTTTGACTGGTAAGGCTTTGAAAGAGCAAAAAGGGAAATTAGCTGTGCCTAGGCCCCGTACTAATCCCTCTACTAAATCCCCCTCAACGACTCAGTCGGAAAAACGATCGCCTGACGAGTTGAGGCGACTCCCCTCAAAGGAAAAAAAATCCAAAAAGCACTATCTGTCCAGGAGTGAATGTCTACACTCCATTTTCGAAGATGAAGAAAAGGCAACATAGATCCCCTTTACATCCTCATCCAACTCGTATCCTAAAAGGAGTATTACATGCCCAACCAAATCTTCAACTCTTGCTGAGTGGGAGTCATTCAGACTAGCAATGTTAAATCTTCGAGAAGGAGGCCCGATCCCATAGAAAGGGAAAGATAAGTCATGCTCCTGTCGTGCCTATTAAAGCCAACAAGGAAAGAGCTAAGACAAAATCTTGCACGCCCGAGACGTAAGCCAGGAACCCCACGAGAACCATCGAGTTCTCGACTCTACGACAACTCATCAAAGTCTCTTTTGAGTTGGGGTTCAAGCCCCTTGAGGGCTCCGTCGATGCCAAAGTTGTCGAAGGTCGACATCGTCAGTGTCGAACCTTGTCACCACTGGTGCCAAGTCATCAGTGTCGAGGCCATCAACGTCTTTACCCATGAAGTCTTTATTACCCTCTAAGGAGGTTGAAAAATGATACCTTTACCTAGAAAAGATTTTTTTCAAATCTTTGTCTTCTATTTATGAATAATACGAGCCTTCAGATCAAGATACTTCTCCTTTTTAATTTTTTGTTTTTGTTTTTATTGAAGTTTTCTGAAGACATCATATCAGAAATATAACTTGGAGTGTGATAACATGAATTTTCCTTTTCCCTCCCTTCCCCCACCATTGCCTCCTTATTACTACTTTGCCCCACCTCCCTCTCTCCCCCCCATTGAACGGTGTCTTCTCCAGCAGATATCTTCAGTTATAGTATGTGGACAGTATGCTTAGTTGTTATAAGTCAATGGGGGTCATTCCGAGGTTGGAGGTAAGGGATTACCGGCGCCTGTAAGGGCACCGATGGCGGTAATCCCTTACCTCCGTATTCCGAGTTCCCTTTGCGGGTCCCGCTTTACCTCCTGCTTTTAGCAGGAGTAAATTACGGGACCCGCAAAGTGACCTTGGAGTAAATTACGGCACCGTAATTTACGGCGGCGTAATTACCTCCTTCCCCATTCCCATTGAGCCCTATGGGGCAGAAATGGGGATGGGGAAGGGCTATGGTGAATGGGGAATTACTGGTCCATCCAACCTTGGAATGGACCGGTAATTACTCCATTCACCATGCCGGTATTCCATGGATTAAATAGCTCCATGGTTGCCAACCATGGAGCTATTTACTCCATGGTGTAGTCCTAACTCGGAATGAGGGCCAATGCCTTTGGCCGCCTCTAGAGAGGCACACTGCGGTATGCAATATAGATCGACTGGGTGGAACCCATCTTAACTGAGGGTGGGCCCTCACATGGTGTATCCAAATACCGTGGTCCATGTAGCTCCACATAATACAATGCATTCTACTGATTGTCCAAGTGTTTGGCCATAAATTCACCCCATAGCAGTTTCCCATGGAATGCTGAAGTTATCCTTTCCATTATGCATATGTTTGTGGCAACATTAATCCAGTCTTTCTTCCTAGGTATCTTGGCCCATGTCCATTGCATCACAAGGCAGACCTGTGCCGCCAGAAAAAGGGATGCAGCCCCCCTGTCACCCTCCTGAGTTCCCCATCGGACTCCTCCATCCCAAATAGTATTAGGAACGGTCCATTAGTACGTTGGATCCCATCAGCTCCCTAATCCATCCCAGGACCTCGTCACAAAACATCCTGATTCAGGGACATCCCCACCACATGTGCCAATAGTCAGCCCTCTCACCACACAGATGCCAGAAAATGGGACTAGTCGACTGGAACATCTTTGATAGTCTAAGCGGATCATATTGCCATCTGTGTAGTAGTTTAATGGCATGCAACCTATACTGACTAGCAATCAATCTGTGATGCTACTTTGCATATCCTCCCCCAAAGGTCAGGGTCTATGTCTGTAACAAAGTCTCTCTCCCACCTTGGCCTCAGATTCTCAGTCGACCCCCCCCATCCCCCTTCCCAGCATTCACCAATGCTCTGTACATGGCGGAGATCAGGCCCCTTGTCTCCCTCGGTTTATCTAAAAGCTCCTCCAAGGGGTTAGGTCTCTCTGAATTTTCTCCCTCCATTTCTCCCTTGTAAAACCCCTTTACGCTGAAGGAAGGAGAAGAGGGAGGGGACCTATGCCCAGTGCCTCTTCCAGGTCTGTGATTGTAATAAAGTTGCCCGATCTCCAGAGTTGGCACTCTCTCCAGGCCTGCCTCGAACCACGATTGAATCCTTTCGGGTTAGGGATCGCCTCCCGGACCCCGGTTGCCCAGATATGGCTCAAGGGAGATGCCCATAAGTGATCCCTCGCATGTTGACCCGCTCCCGCCACACCTACCATATGGTACCCAATATCGGATGGTCCCTGACCCTGCGCGTGAGCTTACTTCTCGGTACCTGCTGCCATTCTGCCACCGTGGCAGGGGCGAGACTGAGTTTATCTAAACCATTCCACTGAAGTTCCCTCAGCCCTCTCAGGTGGGGGGCAAGGCCCCTTAGCTGCGCCACTTCATAATACTTCTGTAGATTCAGAAGCCCCACCCCTTTCTTTGGGCAATGTAAGGACCTCATATGCTACTCACTTTCTTCCCTTGCCATAGAACCCTCAGCATTGCCTCCTTGACCTAATGGAAGAAGGATTCGGGAAGGTGGATCGGGAGCATTTGGAACAGGTTTAAGAATCTGGGTAGGCAAACCATCTTCAAGGCGCTCAGTCTCCCCAACCAGGATATGGTTAATTTCTCCCATCTTTCTAGATCGGCCCGAAAACCAGAGACAAGGGCGGGGGAAATTGGCATCGGATAGGGCACTTATCTCCCTCATGAAATTTATCCCCAGATATCGCAGGGTGTCCCCTCCAACCATTAAGCCCAGTGGGGAAAATCTACTAGTCTCTCGCTATCTATGTTCCTTCAGTGGAAATAGGATTGACCTGGCCCTGTTGATCTTGAAGCCATATAATGCCCCATACTGTTCAATCAATTGGATCGCCCTAGGTACGGAGGTCAATGGGTTCCTTATGTGTAGCAACAGGTCATCCGTGTATAGGGCCACCTTGTGTATAGGCGCGTTACAAATGCCATATATCATATCATATTCCACCCCTGCAGCTTTGAGACCATCCACCAGCGGATCTCCCCTTAGTGTCTGGGCCAGGAGTTCAAGGGAGAGAGCGAACATGATCGGTGAGAGAGGGGCAACCCTGCCTCGTTCCCCTACTTAATTGAAACCATCGGGAGTAGTCTCCGTTAACCGCCACGGACGCTCTAGGAGAGGTATACACCTCCGTGACCCCCCACCCCCTAAACCTAGGGCCCAATCCCACTTTGCCCAGGACCTACTCCAAGAAGCCCCATTCCACCCTATAAAATACTTTTTCAGCGTCCACTGAGAGAAGGGCCGGGTCACCGCCATGTTTCGTGAATCAAATGCATTGTTTTCCGCATCGTGACAACCCCTTGTCGTCCCATTATAAATCCGACCTGATCTGAGTGTATCAGACGAGGCATATATATTTCAAGTAACTCCGCAAGTGCCCCATGTAAATCTTGGCATCGATGTTCAGGAGCGATATGGGGCAGTAGGACCCACACCTTTTGGTGGTCCATACCTTCTTTGGGGATCGCCGTAATTAATGCCAACGAGAATGATTCAGGGGCATCCCCTGTCTCGAGTATCATTAAAAGTTCCACCATGAAGGGTAGGAGGGAAGAGATAAATGACTAATAAATGCCAGCCGTGTAGCCATCTTTTCCTGGTTTCTTCCCTAATGAAAACTCATCACCACCCTTTTAATTTCCTCTGCAGTGATTGGGTCGTCCAGAGCATCAGCCTCAATGCGCGAGAGTTTTGGCATATCCACCAGATATGATTCTATTCCCCTCTTCCCCTGTCCGGCCTCCAATTTATATAGGTCCTCGTAGAATGTCGTGAATGCCTCCGGGATCCCCGTCCCTGGGTCCTGTGCACCTCCCTTATCCTCTATGGCCATCACCCACCTTTCGGAACTGTAATTTCCGAACTATCTTGCCTTCCGCTAAGAGTCGCAGCTCTTCAATTTTCTGTCTGGCTGTTGGGTGTCCTGACCCACGTTTAAGCTATCATGCCACAACATTTGGTGCTGTGGGCTTAGAAAATTCAAGATGGCGGAAAACCCACATGTGCGCCGAAATCCAGGAAAGCTGCGCAGTTTGTGCGCACACTAAAATGGTTGCCTCACTTGCCACCCACCAGTGCGAGAATGAAAGGCCGGGTTGCCATGAGGGAAATGGGTTGCCAAAGGAAAAACAGTAGCGCCGGTTAGCTTCAAAGCGCTTTAAAACCACCATTGGACTACCCGCACAGTAGTCTGAAACCATTGGGAATGGCAATGCTGATTGCCAAATGCAACTTAGAATTGTGAGGAATTCATTTCTTAAATCCCAAAAATGGGTGCAGTACCAGTACTCACCACTATCCAAAAGCCGGCGTTTTAAAACCACTCTGTGTTTCCCTGAAGGCAAGTCAAAATGCCTATTTTCAAACATTGCAATATGTGCAAAATATTTACTGAACACCAGCAGACATTTGGCAGAATGGAGTTTTGTGTGCCTACAAAATCTGGGAAATGAAGATCATAAGACAAGGTTTATAACAAGACTGGCTGAGCTGTGGATTGCAGCAGTTTAAATTGCACTGGATTTAAAGACACTAAAATCGAAAATGTTTAGATTAAATGAGTGACCTATGTTTGGTGTCACATGCCTTTGTAACTGTTGAAATGTCATAGTTTTGCACATAGAATCAGCATTCTAGCTGCATGTGTAAAATTGCAAGTTAATTTAAAAAGCAACAAAAAAACATGACAGTTAGCTGAAGGTCTGGCTTAAGGAACTTGATTTTGCTTGACAGCTACCCCCATCAGGAGTGAAACTTGAGTCACAACTGTGTTCCCAGGCTATCTGCCTTTTGCTGGCTACACTAAGGATATGCCATCTACCTGATAATTGAATTACCTGGGCTCTACAGGAGCTCTGAACAAAGCCCTCTTCACTCAGGCAAAGGTTTTATTACAGCAGTCGTAAAATGTAGCTTCCTCTTGGCAGAAGCTGGAAGGGGCACTGCCTGTGAGAGCAAGCTGGCTTGGCAGAACTGGATAAACCAGTATTTCTACCTTGTGCTGAGAGGAAACCACACCCCTTTGGAGCCAGAACATAACTTTAAAAAGATGGATCATTCATAGAGCGGACATGTGAAAATTTTATAAATGATACCACAATTCTTGTGATTTTTCTGCCCACATTTTAAGAGGTTTTTCGACCCGGTGGCATGTTCAGGGGGGTTTTAGCGGAAAAGTGGATATTACTCTAAATGTATGCATGTTAAAAGTCTGAAACTTCATCAGTTAATGTCCATACTCCCCGCGCACATGTATGTAAAGTTGGGTCAATGTCAGAAATTGAAAAATCAGTTAAAAAGTGAAATATGTGCCATTTCTGAATGCAAGCTCTTAGAAACAGCAGATTTGGACAGAGACATGGCTAAATTCAGCCACACCATGTATATGTAATTTCAAGCAACTGTGTAACTGTGAAATATGTCTTTTATTATCAAATATAGAATGTGTGCAATCTGACAGAGGAGTGTCCTATCTGCAAGCCATAAAATGACATTCCTCTGACTCACAGTTCATTCCCCAATCAAATGATAAATGGAAGTTTGACCAATTAGAAGCTGAGAGAGAGGTAGGGTCAGTGATTCTAGAACACACCCACATTCTAAACACATAAAAGCAGACAGACAGGACAGATAGGGACCTTCAATTCCATTTGCTGCAACGCGCTCTGCCGGACCATACAACATCCAGAGATCCAGACTTCAAATTCATCAACCTCCAGAAAGCCAAACTAGAGACCAGACCAGGGAGAGAAAGCAGTGCTGTACCCAGAGAGAAAGCAGTGCTGTGCCCAGAGAGAGACCCGAGCCCAGTCTAAAACCCTGACCAGATCCGTGATGAGGCCCATTTCACTCAAGAATATAGTGTGAGTACCTAGAAAACTGTGCAGAACCAATCTCCTAGTTAAAATAATATAATTCAATCCTATTTAATCTAAGTAGAACTGCCTCCTAACTGTCACCTGTCATTTGTAAAGCTGCACTTGTCTTTTTGAACTTTAAAATTTCAAATCTGAAAAACGACCTTCACAAAATCGCTCATATCTCCGCAACCGTTTGTGCTAGAGACTTGCAGTAACTTTCATTTGGAAGCTGAGATCCTAGGCTTTCCTAGGACCCCAAAACGATAGAGATAGTCCTTGTGGTTCCTCTGTAATAGCGCTCGGCGCATCCGCGAATTTTACCGCGATTTGCAAATTTCTTCACATGTAAAAACTGCTGCTGCTTGCCTTCCATTTGCCAGAAATTCGTTTAACCTGCTAACTATCCCTGCATCATTGCCAGTGTGAGCCTGGACTAATATTAACTAGATACCACTCACCCTGAACCTCTGAAAGGGAATTAAAAGCATTTCCAGCATATTTCTCATCCATTGCTAGCACATATCAAAGCATTTGCCTGTGTTTTAAACTTCTGTTGTCTAAGCTTGCTGGGGTGAACTGATTTACATTGATTGCATTTCTGAGAACTGTGTGTTTTCCTTCCATTTCCTTGCCTTGCATCAAGGGGGGGAGGGGATTGCCATGGAAAAGTGATTACATTGTTTGGTTGAAATCATATTGAGTATTTTCTGTACTGCATTCATTGAATATTGCATCCACCTGAGCTTACATAAAGCATCCTCTACCACATTATACTTTTGTTCCTATTTACCAGTGTGCTACCTTATCCATTTCATGTCAACTCATTAGTGATTATAAGAAGTGTGCTAGTGCCAGATTCTCCGTTGTTGATCTTTATCATATCAGATAAAGTGTGCTATTCAATTATTAATTTATTATAAAGTGTGATATATATATATTTTAAATTATCAAATAAACCTTTTAACTTGCAAAACAGAACTACTTCTTGGCTCAGTGGGGTCAGGGGGATTCCAAGAGAGGGGTGTTATATAGGGGTAGTCATCCAGAACGCATGAACTGGACATAAAGATATATCAATAAGGGTTTTCATTCAGTATTATAGACTAGGCGTTGACTTAGCTGTAGTGTTGAATTGAATCCTCTTACAAATTGGGGGCTCGAGCCGAGACGTTGGGTTAGATTTACCACTTGTGCAGCTTAATACAGTGTGCTAACTGACGGGATACATACATCCGGTCGGATCACCACGCTGCATTACGCTGTGAAGCATTCCTCAAAAGGGACACTCCAAGAAAAGTTCTGTTCTGCAAAAATAAAATACTAACTTCTGTAAGTCAGGACAGAGACCAATCTCTAGAATGACGACCTTGGTAGATATGAAAATAGCCAGAGAGCACTTCTTACATAAACTATTTGTGAGAGGTGAATGGGCTGAGCAGGGCCAGGATGCCTGGTTGCAGGCCATCACGCGACAGGTCACTGAAACAGGGTCAGACTTATGGAGAGATCAGGGTCCATTACATGTGGCCCTGAGTGAACTATATATGGCTCCTAAAGCCAAAGAGGAACACAATAAGATTGCCAGGATAGCAGCATACCTGTACCTATATATGGGAGACATGCAGGATAGATGTGCTGAAAGCCAAAATCTGGCAAATAGGCAACATATGGTGTTAGAGAAGGTCCAATCTGACCTGGTCTCTTCTGAGCAGAGGCTGCAGAGGAGCCAGGAGTCAGAAAATGACAGCAGACTGTACATCACTAAAATAAAGGAGGATATGGATGTGCTGCAAAAGGAAAAGTCAGAACAGGATACCAGATTTCTGGCCTTGCAGAAGGAATACCAAGAAGGTTTGGACTCCCTACTGCAAAACCAGAAAAAGCTGGAGCAACAACTGGACTTCAACAGGGTATGTGCTGAGCAGGTAGTCACCCTGCAAGGCCACCTAGATAGAGTGAAGGCGGAGAGCAACAAACTAATCCTGAAAGACCTGGATACCCAGGCAGAGTTTGATCAGGAGCGCCAGAATGCTGGTGCCTTCCAAAGGCAAAGGGACGACCTGGCGGCACAGATGCAGGCTCTTAGTCAGGAAAGGGATACCTTAGGCCAGGAAGTCTGCCATTTAAAAAGAAAAATGGAAGAAAATCACCTGGCCCTCCAGGGACTGGGTGACCTCCAAAAAGAAAACCAGAACTTGGTAGAGCACACCAGAAGGGTGGAAGATGCTCTGGCAAGAAAGGAGCAGGCCAGTATGGATGGGACTCAGGAGGTAAACCTCCTGCAGCAAAGACTGGCCCAGTTCTCCAGGACCAGCCAGGAAGCACAGAGGGAAAATGAGGCCCTCTGTCAACACAATGATAGGCTCCAACAACAGGTAGCGATGCAGGAGAAACTGATAGAGTTGAGTAAGGCCTTAACAGAGGAACTGAAAGCACAAATGCAGGCTCTTGCATTGCAACAGGGAGCAGGGGCGGATAGAGATGAGGTCCGATGGGAAAGAGAGACTCCTGACCATAACCGCAGGAGCCCTAACACCAGGGGCCTTCATCTCCCCCAGTCCCTGGACTCTACCACCCCCATGTCCCCTGGCGCACATGAGCACAGGGCCGCAGGGATGGCAGATTACTATCCAGCTAAGAGTATGGGGCTCATAGGCCAGTACCACTCAGGAATGGAGGGGTGGGCATCCGGGTATGGGCACCCAAGTACAGTACAGTTCAATGGGGAACCCCAGGAGAGTAGGCCCATTAAGGGCATCCTGAAAACCTCTGCCCAGTTAGGTCAGTGGAGGGGGTACCCATCAAATCCTGGCAGCAAGGAGGAATCTGAAGACTCCTCTGAACTGCGCAGGACACAGGAGACCAGGTCCCCACATTCTGCCAGCCATTGCCAGGCTCGCAGAATCCGGGAAAACCTGGAAGAACAGACGGGAACCTCTGGGAGCAGTGCCTCTGAGTCCGAGGAAGAATGGACAAGGGTTACCCGAACCAAAAAGGCCAATAAGGCAAAAAGGGCCTTGCTTAAGGACCCCTTAAAGCAGATTAAGGCGATCAGGAGCGTCATCACGCCTTACCATAAGAACGCTAAGTATTCTGTTTGGGAGCACTTAGAGTTGTTTGAACAAATGATGGAGACTTTCCATTTGAAGGACAGCCAAAGCTGCATTCAATATGTAAAGTGGACCTTCTCCCCGGAATACTCCAGTTTCTTTGCGGGGCTGGAGGACCAAAATCATTTAAGATGGTCCACCTATAAGGCGGCCATCTTGAAACATTTTTCTGTTCACAGAAATCCTCAAGAGGCTCGCAAGGCAGCCTACAATTCGCAATGTGGGGAGGATCAGGGCCCACAAGAATTTGTGCAGGAGTTAAAGCGTGCTTTTGCACAGACCACAAGAAGGGTGCGCACGGATAGCAGGGAATTTATTAATACGTTTTTCCATGCCTTGCCCAAATATATCATGACCCAGCTCGTGAGGGATTTTCACGAGAAAAGATCTTTAGACTGGGTCATTGAACAGGCTACCCGGATCTATGAGGTGCAGAAACCGGTAGATAGCAAAAGTAATGCCCAGAAAAACCCCAAAGCCAACAGCACCCCTGCTGCTGCCAAGGTGGCAGAGGTAAAGGTCACCCCCGTTTTGGATTTGGAGATGGGGGGGCCTAAAAACCTACCTGCACCTAATAATGCTAGGCCCAGAAGGTCCTCGGGTCAGTCACAATCAGGGAGCCAAGGAGGCAGCCCCACAAATGGGGTCCCTCGCTCTCCTGATTATGTAAGTCCCCGTTACAAGGGAAATCGACCCATCCTGGGTTATGTGTGGACTCCTCCAGCCCAAGGGGGGGGATCCAGCCAAGCACCTAACCCAGGGAACTTCCCTCCAAACTTCCCTCAGGAGGGCAGAAATTTACCAAACCCTGGGCAGAACTTTTTCCCCAGATATCCACCCGACTTTCAGCCCCAAAACCATCCATCCTTCTTTCCCCAATTCCCTGAGCCCAGACCACTGAATCCGGGAGAGGGGAGGCCAAGGGTGGAGGGGTACCCAAATCTTCCCAACCCGGGGTATTACCAGAGGAGGGACAGCTACCCTTCCCGGGATCAGCCCAGGGGAGAAAACAGGGCCCCGTATCAGCCTGAGCGGGTTTCCCAGTTAGAGCGCCAGGTTCAAAACATGGCGCGGGACCTGGGTCACATACTGAGGGCTCAGCAGAACCCTCAGATGGGCGTGCCGGCGCAGAACGCACCCAACTCTGGACCTGGTGCTCCAGAACAATGACGGGGGCAGCACCCCGATAACTCACCGGTTCCCAGGGAGGAGGCACAAAGGGAAGGGGGGTGTAAAGCCTTGGAGGAAGCTTCCTTCCTCACTTGTAAACAGCCCCTGGAAACCCAGGAACCGGAAACAAAATCTCTTGCCCCTGAAAGTCTGCCTCCTAAGGAGCAGAGGGGGGGTAGGAGAAACAAAAGACCCAAACAGACTCAGTTTGAGGAGGAGGTACAGATCTTCCAATTTGAGGGAGAGGGATCCTCAGAGGATCCTGGGAAAAGGATCTTCTCCTTCAGAGAGGGGGGAACTCCTCCCAAAGAAAAATGGGTCCCTAGGGATGCAAATCCAGACTGGGGAGATGTGGAGACTGAGCTACCGCCGCCCACCATCTCATCCCAGAACCAACAGCAAGAAAATCCCCTGGTTCAAACCCATCCTGGTGACTGCCTCCAAAAAGGGGGGGGCGGCCCAGAACCGGAGCCAGGGGAACCCACAATGGCTCTGATCTCTAGTTGCCAAATTTTTCTTTCAGATTCCCAAGGCTCTCCACAGAATTCTGCCCAAATCTCTTCGCTAGCAATGTCCAAAACCAGAAAGTTAGCCCACCAGTTGTCCAAAAATGTACATTACCTGTGCCCCCTTGAGGAGAAGGAGGGAAGATATTATGCCCCGGTACAAGTACAGGGGCAGGGTACAATCTCGGCACTGGTGGACACTGGATCTCAAGCTACCCTTCTGTCCAGAAGGGCCTTTGATGAACTGAATGCAGGAAGGGGAGAGAATTACCAAATTCCTCTCACCTCTCTTCATGGACAACTCCAGAACTTTGACGGGAAGGAAATTCCTGTCGAGGGGACGGCAGATTTGGACATTAAAATTGGGCGACACAAGCTGAAACACCCGGTCATAGTTGTGACCCCGGAGGGCACCCCTTGTTTACTAGGGAATGACCTCCTGAGAAGGTTGTCACCCCTAATAGATTGTGTAAACAAGGTCCTCTGGACCCAGACTAGCCGACCAATAAAATTAAAACAGAGTGTCAACCATGTTAGTTTAAACGGCACATGCCACATGGTTGAACAAAAATCTGACCAAGTAGAATTTCACTTCCAGAACAACCAGATTCCAGACGTGACAGTAATAGCAGTAGGACAACAGACTAGTAATGGGGGGTCCTCTCTATTTCTGAAAATCAACCTTCCTTCCAGTTTAAGGTGGTATTCCACGCTGGAAGGAAACACTCTGAAATTCTATACCAATCCACAATCTGAAACTCCCACTCCTATAGTCCAGAAAGATGTGAAATCAGCTCAGAGCCTGGCTGATATTCAGCAAATTGGAGAGCAGTTGTTCATCCCTGTTCAGTTAAATGATGGGAAGGACTCTGTTCTCGCTCGAGTGTGTGTGAACAACGGTAAGAGCTTCATCAGCGAAGCCATGTTTCGCCAACTCCCAAAAGATCCAGCCATTCCCACCTTCAAACTGATAGACAAATGGGAAATGGACCTGGAAGCACCTAATTCCAAACATCTCCTGCCAAGCAGGTGTATGCTCAAAATCTCCATTGGCAACAAGAGCATAGTCCACAATTGTTGGGTCGTGCGAGACGTCCCTGCCGCCTTTTACTTAGGCAGTGACATTCTCAATCGCTTTGCCATTAGTTTGGACCTAATAAACTTCAAAGCTTGGTCCCGATTAGCGGATAATCCCATGGGCTTTGATGATCCAGAAAAAGCATTTAGGTCAGCTCAATTGCTACCTTATGCAGTTGAAATTCAGGTTAAAGAGGAAGTCACCATCCCAGAAAGGACCCGACAATTCTCCCTGGAAGTGAAAGTTAAAAGGGGACAAGAGTTGAAAAACCCTGATGCTTACATACATCTAAATGCTTCTCTCCAACAGCAAGGGTTGGGGGTAAACCCAACACCATTAGTCAACATAGAACATGACACCATTCCAATAGAGGTGGATAACAGCGACTTAAAGAGTATTACTCTAGCCGCAGGCACCATTATTGGAATGGCGGTTGATGACCGACATTTCTCCATTGATCTTAGAAATGAACTGTTAGGACCAATCCCCAAGGACTGTTTTGACAGTGACAGTGAGGACAATACAACACCAGACAGGATTTTTACCCGGCATGGGGGGAACTTCCTGGTGTACACTTCCTGCCCCTATGGTAAGGAAGATGTGACGTGTGACTTCAGGAGGGATGAGGTGATTTTCCAGGTACATGAGGGCTGCCTTTCCCACCTGAAGCCTCCGGTCCAAATCAGCACTCTGACCAGGGACTTCTCCACCCAGCTGGAGGAGGCCGCGGAGATAGCCAAACCAGAAGTCTTTCCAGGCTTCAGGCAGATGGTGGAAGAGAGAGTCAACCTAGCTGATGCCTGTGTGACTCTGGAACAAAAGCAAAAGTTGAAACAAGTTTTCTTGGATTTCCGAGATCTCTTTGCGGTAGACTCATATGACTGTGGTCGCACTGACATCCACACAACAACAATCCCCACGGACCCTGGCATGACTCCTGTGTTTGTGAAGCAATATCGCTTGCCTCTCGCATCAATGGAGTCCCTTACTGAAATAATTAAGAACCTTGAGTCCCGGGGAATAATCCGTCCAGTCCACAGCACCTTCAATAATCCGGTGCTGGGAATATTGAAGCCAAACGGCCAGTGGAGACTCTGTGCCGACCTCAGGGAGCTCAACAAACGGGTCCATACTTCCCGATGGCCTCTGCCCTACATTGACCAAGGGCTGGCCCAGATCCAGGGGTCACAGGTATTCACTGCAATAGACCTGACCAATGGATACTGGACTGTGCCTGTCAGTAGGGAGGACCAATACAAGCTGGCTTTTACCTTTGGGGGCCAGCAGTACAGCTGGACCCGGACTCCCTTCGGATACCTCAACTCCGGCAATGAATTCAACATTTTTCTACACAAGGCCATGCCTGACTTGGGTGCAAGGGGTAACCTGGCATATGTAGATGATGTCCTCATCAAAAGTTCATCTGTGGAGGAACACATAGCGGAGATCCGTTATGTTCTGACACAGTTGAGGGCTGCCGGAGCAAAACTTTCCTTTCAGAAAGCACAGTGGTGTAGAACCCGTGTTAATTTCTTGGGGCATGAGATTACTCCTCAGGGTCTCTGTCCCCAGGAAAAGAAAGTGGAAGCACTTCAGAAACTGAAAGACCCCACAACTCTGCGGGAACTAAGGAGCCTCCTTGGACTGACTAATTACAGCAGAAAGTTCATTGAGGGCTACGCAGAGATCACCAGACCCCTGATTCATCTCCTAAAGGGGGGGGGTCAAGTGGGAATGGGGTCCAGAACAATCCGAGGCAGTAAGACAACTCAAGAGAAGCCTCTCACAAGCGCCTTGCCTAGCTTACCCTGTCAGAAACAAGGAGTTCTTCCTAGAGACAGGGTTCTCTAATACGTGCTTGACGGCAGTATTATACCAAAAGCATGACAAGGTCAATAAAGTAATCTCCTATGCGAGCAAAACTTTATCCTCTGTGGAGGAAAAATTCAACGATTGTGAGAAGGCACTCCTGGCAACGGTGTGGGCATTGAAGAATTACCGCCCGTTTATCCAGGGGGAACACATCATAGTGGAGACTCCACACCAGCCTCTGCAATATCTCCAAAGTGACAGAATCCGGGCCGGAAATGTGAGTAATTCCCGAATTACTTCCTGGATTCTGTCAATGCAAGGCTTTCCTGTGGAGGTCCGATATGGCCAAAACAAGAAGAGTCCCCTCGCGCAAGGTCTGGCTGACTTGCATGATTGTGCCAGAGAAAACTGTCTCGAGGACGAAAGTCTAAAAATAAAGGACAACATGGAGGCATACCTTAATTCCCCCCACAAAGTCTTTGAAGAAGACAAGTGTGAGGGAATGCCCACTGTGTATGTGGATGGATGCTCTTACCATGTTGACAACGACGGGGAGAAAGAACTAGTGGCCGGCGTAGGGAATGCATGGGTGAATGAGTCCCCAGAACCCTCCGCTGGATACAAAATCGGTCCCCGAAGTAGTCAGGTGGCAGAATTGATGGCTGTGCATCATGCCATCCTCACTGCTGTCCAGCATCAACTCCACGAACTGGTCATAATCACAGATTCGGATTATGTACGGAACGGGTTCGTGGAGCACCTGGTTAATTGGAAAACCAGAGGCATGTTATGTGCTAACAACAAACCCTTGAAACATGGGAAGTTGATCCAAAACATTGATGATCTGGTCACCTCGAATGAGATGACCATCTATTGGAAAAAGATCAAGGGTCATTCTAAAGTAGAGGGACCAGACAAAACTGGAAACGTCTTAGCTGATCAGCTGGCCAAAACCGGGGCCATCCAAGGGGATCTAATTGAGATTGAGTCCCTATTGGGGGAAATCCAGGTCACTGCCATCACTAGGTCCCAGACAAATGCTCACAACGACCTTTCAATTGTACAATGGAGTAAGGAGACCCCTGATGCTGATTTGATTACAGCTCAGAGGGGGGATTCAATAATTGGTAAATTTTACCAGCACCTTGAGGACCCTGAGAACTTTCCCCTGACGGATACCGATTACATTGGGAAAGAGGACCTAAGAGTGTTGATGAAATGTCCAAAAATGTTCCGGATCCAAGACGGTTTGCTGGTAAGGAAATCCAAAGCTGGCCACGATCAGTGGGTGGTTCCTACCTCATTCTGAAGCCTGATGTTAAGTCACGCCCATGATGCGGCCACCGCCGGTCATAGGGGGTTTCACACAACATTGGAAATCTTAAGAGAGGTTGCATACTGGCCACACATGGGGCAGGACCTCGACCAATACTTGAAGGGGTGTCTTGTGTGTGCACAATTTCAGCCATCATCCCTCACGCACCGTGCGCCTCTCCAAAAGAGTGGGATGACACTGCCATGGTCAGATTTACAAATCGACTTTGTAGGCCCTGTGATTCGCTCGGCTAGGGGGAATAAGTACATGTTGACTGTGACATGCTTGTTTACCAAGTGGGTGGAATGTCTCCCAGCCCCAAATTGCAAGGCAGAAACTGCAGCTGCCTTGATGATTAACCACATCTTTTCCCGTTTTGGTCTACCTCAAAGGATTGAGTCAGACAGAGGTAGCCACTTCACCAGTGAAGTAATGACAAAGATGTGGGAGATACTGGGGGTCAAGAGAAAGCTGCATATTGCTCATCGACCAGCTTCTTCTGGGGCAGTAGAGAGATATAACCGGACAATTGTGAGCATATTAAAGAAGTTTGTGGCAGATTCTGTGCCGAGTTGGGATATCCGATTACCTCTGGTCCTAATGGCTATCAGATCTACCCCTTCATCTGCAACCAAAATGTCACCATTTGAGTTGATGACTGGGCGCAAGATGGTGCTTCCTCAGCATTTGCTCTACAGGACCCAAGAGCAGACACTGATAAATGCCTCCACTACTCATGAGTATGTAGAGAATTTAAGGAAACACCTCCAACATGCTTTTGCTTATGCTCAGCGGAATCTGGAAAGATCAGCTGATAGCATGAAGACCCATTATGACCTGAAAACTTCCAGGAAGGAATATCAGGTGGGGGACCGGGTCTATCTCTACAACTTCCAAAGGAACCAGGCCAAGCAGCGCACATTTTTGCCTACATGGAAAGGACCCTTTGAGATCATCGACAAAATCTCATCGGTGGCCTACAAAATCCACATCCCCAAAGGTCCTTTGGCAGCGGGGGAAGACAAGTGGGTACACATAAACCAGTTGAAGTGTTGCCATCCCAGGCACACTCTGCAACAACTGGAGGAATCCTCTGGAATCCTAGCGGGTACTGTATCAGACTAATTCAGTTCCAATCATAAAACATACCACATCTAGTCTCTAACATACTGTGATTTGTATGAAACTGTCTCTTAGTCATACTGTTTTTATTAAAATAAGAATGTAATGTTTCGTTATGATGAAATGCATATGCTGCCCCACTATTTCAACAGTGGTGGAAAAACGTCTATGAGTAGGTATTGCCGCTCTTCCTTTGTCGTCCTAGGAGAAAGAAAACCTGAAGACGGGCCAAGGAGGGCGATCCGGAGACCGGGAACGAAGATCCAATGGGCCCAGTGGACCGCCCAATATTCCCATCAGGACCGGCGAGGCGAACCCATCGATCAGTACCGGATGGAGGAAAAGATGCTGAACTGTGCCATCTACAGAAGAGGAAGAAGATTATGCGGACAGACCGGTGCGTGGGTCAAAACCCTTGTGCACGCGACTCCCCATCGACTCAAATTCAAGGGGCAGTCACGTGGGGGGGGGGTTGTTGGGTGTCCTGACCCACGTTAAAGCTATCATGCCACAACATTTGGTGCTGTGGGCTTAGAAAATTCAAGATGGCGGAAAACCCACATGTGCGCCGAAATCCAGGAAAGCTGCGCAGTTTGTGCGCACACTAAAATGGTTGCCTCACTTGCCACCCACCAGTGCGAGAATGAAAGGCCGGGTTGCCATGAGGGAAATGGGTTGCCAAAGGAAAAACAGTAGCGCCGGTTAGCTTCAAAGCGCTTTAAAACCACCATTGGACTACCCGCACAGTAGTCTGAAACCATTGGGAATGGCAATGCTGATTGCCAAATGCAACCTAGAATTGTGAGGAATTCATTTCTTAAATCCCAAAAATGGGTGCAGTACCAGTACTCACCACTATCCAAAAGCCGGCGTTTTAAAACCACTCTGTGTTTCCCTGAAGGCAAGTCAAAATGCCTATTTTCAAACATTGCAATATGTGCAAAATATTTACTGAACACCAGCAGACATTTGGCAGAATGGAGTTTTGTGTGCCTACAAAATCTGGGAAATGAAGATCATAAGACAAGGTTTATAACAAGACTGGCTGAGCTGTGGATTGCAGCAGTTTAAGTTGCACTGGATTTAAAGACACTAAAATCGAAAATGTTTAGATTAAATGAGTGACCTATGTTTGGTGTCACATGCCTTTGTAACTGTTGAAATGTCATAGATTTGCACTTAGAATCAGCATTCTAGCTGCATGTGTAAAATTGCAAGTTAATTTAAAAAGCAACAAAAAAACATGACAGTTAGCTGAAGGTCTGGCTTAAGGAACTTGATTTTGCTTGACAGCTACCCCCATCAGGAGTGAAACTTGAGTCACAACTGTGTTCCCAGGCTATCTGCCTTTTGCTGGCTACACTAAGGATATGCCATCTACCTGATAATTGAATTACCTGGGCTCTACAGGAGCTCTGAACAAAGCCCTCTTCACTCAGGCAAAGGTTTTATTACAGCAGTCGTAAAATGTAGCTTCCTCTTGGCAGAAGCTGGGAGGGGCACTGCCTGTGAGAGCAAGCTGGCTTGGCAGAACTGGATAAACCAGTATTTCTACCTTGTGCTGAGAGGAAACCACACCCCTTTGGAGCCAGAACATAACTTTAAAAAGATGGATCATTCATAGAGCGGACATGTGAAAATTTTATAAATGATACCATAATTCTTGTGATTTTTCTGCCCACATTTTAAGAGGTTTTTCGACCCGGTGGCATGTTCAGGGGGGTTTTAGCGGAAAAGTGGATATTACTCTAAATGTATGCATGTTAAAAGTCTGAAACTTCATCAGTTAATGTCCATACTCCCCGCGCACATGTATGTAAAGTTGGGTCAATGTCAGAAATTGAAAAATCAGTTAAAGTGAAATATGTGCCATTTCTGAATGCAAGCTCTTAGAAACAGCAGATTTGGACAGAGACATGGCTAAATTCAGCCACACCATGTATATGTAATTTCAAGCAACTGTGTAACTGTGAAATATGTCTTTTATTATCAAATATAGAATGTGTGCAATCTGACAGAGGAGTGTCCTATCTGCAAGCCATAAAATGACATTCCTCTGACTCACAGTTCATTCCCCAATCAAATGATAAATGGAAGTTTGACCAATTAGAAGCTGAGAGAGAGGTAGGGTCAGTGATGCTAGAACACACCCACATTCTAAACACATAAAAGCAGACAGACAGGACAGATAGGGACCTTCAATTCCATTTGCTGCAACGCGCTCTGCCGGACCATACAACATCCAGAGATCCAGACTTCAAATTCATCAACCTCCAGAAAGCCAAACTAGAGACCAGACCAGAGAGAGAAAGCAGTGCTGTACCCAGAGAGAAAGCAGTGCTGTGCCCAGAGAGAGACCCGAGCCCAGTCTAAAACCCTGACCAGATCCGTGATGAGGCCCATTTCACTCAAGAATATAGTGTGAGTACCTAGAAAACTGTGCAGAACCAATCTCCTAGTTAAAATAATATAATTCAATCCTATTTAATCTAAGTAGAACTGCCTCCTAACTGTCACCTGTCATTTGTAAAGCTGCACTTGTCTTTTTGAACTTTAAAATTTCAAATCTGAACAACGACCTTCACAAAATCGCTCATATCTCCGCAACCGTTTGTGCTAGAGACTTGCAGTAACTTTCATTTGGAAGCTGAGATCCTAGGCTTTCCTAGGACCCCAAAACGATAGAGATAGTCCTTGTGGCTCCTCTGTAATAGCGCTCGGCGCATCCGCGAATTTTACCGCGATTTGCAAATTTCTTCACATGTAAAAACTGCTGCTGCTTGCCTTCCATTTGCCAGAAATTCGTTTAACCTGCTAACTATCCCTGCATCATTGCCAGTGTGAGCCTGGACTAATATTAACTAGATACCACTCACCCTGAACCTCTGAAAGGGAATAAAAAGCATTTCCAGCATATTTCTCATCCATTGCTAGCACATATCAAAGCATTTGCCTGTGTTTTAAACTTCTGTTGTCTAAGCTTGCTGGGGTGAACTGATTTACATTGATTGCATTTCTGAGAACTGTGTGTTTTCCTTCCATTTCCTTGCCTTGCATCAAGGGGGGGAGGGGATTGCCAGAGAAAAGTGATTACATTGTTTGGTTGAAATCATATTGAGTATTTTCTGTACTGCATTCATTGAATATTGCATCCACCTGAGCTTACATAAAGCATCCTCTACCACATTATACTTTTGTTCCTATTTACCAGTGTGCTACCTTATCCATTTCATGTCAACTCATTAGTGATTATAAGAAGTGTGCTAGTGCCAGATTCTCCGTTGTTGATCTTTATCATATCAGATTAAGTGTGCTATTCAATTATTAATTTATTATAAAGTGTGATATATATATATTTTAAATTATCAAATAAACCTTTTAACTTGCAAAACAGAACTACTTCTTGGCTCAGTGGGGTCAGGGGGATTCCAAGAGAGGGGTGTTATATAGGGGTAGTCATCCAGAACGCATGAACTGGACATAAAGATATATCAATAAGGGTTTTCATTCAGTATTATAGACTAGGCGTTGACTTAGCTGTAGTGTTGAATTGAATCCTCTTACATGGCCTCATGGCCCATACTCTCCCTCTCCTCTCTGGCGTCCTTTGCCCCCCATCTAGGTGGGCTATTTCCCCCCCTCAGCCTGACCTTTATTAGAGCCCTCCCCCTCTTTTCCCAAGCCACTTCCTTAATCAGGATCCCAAGCCATGTCGCCTTCCCTGCTTCCCAGTCTTCCTTGGGACCTCTCCCATATTGTTCATTTTTAAGTATTCCCCTATTTCCCCAGCCATCTCTGCTCGGAACACTTGATTCTTACACAGTGACTCATTGCATCTCCACTTTGACCCCTTGTGTGGTAGGTCCAATTTAAGTAAACCGTTACCGGTCCGACCATGTAATCGGGGAGATTTCGAAGCCCAATTCCACTTCCCATAGGCCACCCTTGACATACAAATAATCTATTCTGGTGAAAATACCGTGGGGTGCCAAATAAAAAGTGTACCCCTTCTCATTTGGGTGGAAAATCCGCCATGCGTCCTTTAGCTCATAAACCTCCAACATTTCTGTAACCCCAGAGCACCCCCCACCTAGTGGGTCCTGTGTTCCAGGGTCTCCCACTTGCCTGTCTAGTTTAAAGTCCACCCAGAGGTTGAAGTCCCCTCTCAGAATTACATGCATCAAGGCCTCAGCATTATTTTCAGGAGCGTCCTCAGCAGAAACCGTGATTGACCCGTGTTGGGGGGAGTACACTGTTGCCAGTGTGAAGCTCACGTTCAGTACAGTGCCCACAACCATCAGGGCCCTACCTTCTACATCTGCCCACACTTTAGTCACCTCCATTTTCAACCCTTTCCTGATAAGAGACCACCTCATCCTTCCTCAGAGGACCCAAGCACCAATATTAATATCCCAGTTTCACACCCATGATTCTACGTTCCTCTACTTTTGCATATTTGGTTTCCCCTAGGAGAGCCTGAATCTACTGCCATTTTCATTTTGACGCACCCCACTTCCCATCGGCCTCCCCGGGTGGCTCTTCCCAATACTCTGCCACCACGCTGCCACTTGAGTTCTGCTTGAAGGTCCTGTTCCTACCCTTTCTTCCCTCAAGCCCCCCACACCTTCTAAAGACATCCAACACCACCCGGTTAACATCACCAGGCCGAACTCTGACCATGTTAAGTCCCGGTCCCTTCTTAAAACAACCTCAAACATTGAGCCCCCTCCCCCTGAACATTTCACCCCTCACAAATCCACTACCATTACCATAGGTGACATATCCCACCATCCAGTGCATCGCCAGGACCTCCACAATCCAGAGCTCCCACACGGTCACGCCTCCAAATATGTGGACTCTCCAAAACCATTTTATATTCCTTACATATACCCAACATTAACCCCATCCATTGTGCTCCAGGTGTCACACCCACAAAACGTTTATTTGCTTGGAGCTTCTGGAGTCTGGTACCCACCTGTGGTGCGGCCCGTGAGTGCGACATTTCCTGTAACGCATCCAGGACATTCTTAGAGTGCTATCGAAACCATCGCCCCAGACTCGTTCGACAGCATTAATGAACCATTTGCTTCATGTGTCCACCACAGGAGATGCATTGTATTAAGTTTCCTGTACTTCCTGGAGCCTGGAATGCACCTCCATCTCGGCCCTTGAATAAGCCACTGCCTGTCATCGTCTAATCTTTTGCCTTGGTTCTTCTCACTCTCTGATTCACCCATCAGATTGGACGTGCATCTGCGGTTTCTCCATTGTAAGTGTCTGTTTGTGGCCGTCTAGTTCAAATGAGAGGGAGAACAGAAAGCCCCATTTGTACCGCACCGACTTTTCATGTAGCCACTTTGTTAGGGGCATACACATTCTTCTCCTTGCCAGGGTCAGTGAAGATGGATCCTGGAAAATAGTCACCCTAGCCGTGCCATAGGTTATAGGGCCCTTCTGCTTCGCCTTTTCCAGGATTTTGGTTTTGTCACTGTAGTTATGGAATCGGGCTAGAACAGTCCTGGATCCCCCGGGGGCTCCCCTGGCTGTGTATTCTCTCGATCTTCGCCTCATCAATAGTCATCCTCAAACATCAACTTTGTAACCTTGTGAAGCATTTTTTTCAGGTCTTGCTCAGACTCTGTCCAATGTCCACCCTCATATTCCTCATTTCCTCCATCAGAGCCGCCATGTCCTTTTTGGTTGCTGCAAATTCTTCTGAAGTTGAAGCCAAGTTGAAGCCATTTTTGTCTGAACCGGAGTCTCTGGGCCGGAGCAGTGTGACTTGTATTTGTAGGTGGCCAATTTCTATCATGCTTCCATGCACGTCGATCCTTTGTCGTATACGTGCCCCTCAATTCTCCATATCCACCTGCGTTTCTCTTTGGAAGCGTCTCCCGTCTCAGATGCACACGTTTCTCTGACGGCTCTCAGTCCCCCACACCAGATTTTAAGGTCGGAGGGCTTCAAACTATCTCCCTTCGCCGTGATCTCGTCTCCTTGAACCCTTTGGGGTCCACCTTGTACAGAGCCTCTATTGGCGGGTGTACTCGCGTTCTGAGTTCGGCTGTACCTGGTGGGTGGGTGCTCACTGTCTTTGGGGGCCTGGGACGAGGGCACATGCCGCAGAACTGGGGGTTCACCCCTCCCAAGGCCTGCTACTCTCTTCTGCCTGTTCTAGAGCAGGTACGTATCCGTGCCTGCTGCTTGTTCAAACTCGGGTGTGTAGCGGGATCCTTCCAACTATATTTCCTCTGTGAACAGTGGCAGATGAAGCAGCTCAGGATGGGGAACCGAGTGCGCCAGCGCCTCCCCCGCCCTCGTCCCCTGTGGCCTGGAGCGGTCAGTTGCCCTGTGGGGCTACAGTCTAGGTGTCCGCCGTTTGACTGTCAGTGGAGTGTGGTCCAGGGCCTCCGAATGAGTCTCAGGGTGGTCCACCACATTTTCTGAAGCAGGGAATGTACCCACGGTTGGACTGACTCCACCTGAGTCCTCCTCTTCAGGTGCTTCACTTTTTCTGTCCAAGCCTATTTCTAGGCGTTATTTGTTATCCAGCACTTGTAGATCTCTGCGCAGTGGTCCCTGCGTCGCCGGGTCCGGGGCAGGTAATGGCTCAGCTTGTGGCAATGTACCCCTCCCTTCCCACTCGTGGACTGTTGAGAAGATCTCAGTGGGTGGAGGAGCCCAGGCTCTGGGGGACAATTAGTGAGTCCAGTCAGCTGTGGAGTGGCCCGCTCTCAATCCCCTTCCGTATTCTTCCTCCACGTTACATTGCGTGTGATCCGTGTCCCTTGTAGTACTGCCCTGCAGGCGTTCTCCTCTCGGGCTTTCCGACGCTCCCCTCCCAGTTGCTTAACATAGGTTCCTCACCTATGGTGGGTAACACTCGAACATCCCACATTTTGGTGCACCTGGGAGTGACCTGTCGCAAAGCGTGAACTGAATTTTCTCCTTGGATTTCACTAGGGTTAGAATTATTTTAGATTGGGGGGGTGGAAAGTAGAAATAGCAACCAAGGTGAGGTGCCTGTTTCGGAAGCGGCCTCTTTCTGATCCCAGTGAGTTGCAGCTTGACACGTTTGTGTAGCTACTGTGGGTCTCTTACTCTAACTCACTTGGAGTGGGGTGCGGTGTACATAGCAGTGTACAGAGAGCCGGCATTGAGAGGCAGACGTACGTCTCTGCTTTTTGGGCCTGCTGTTAGTGGCACACGGCTTCAAGCGGCTCTGAGCTGCGCCACATCAGTGGTGGACGGCTGCTTGTGGATCTGTAAGCGGAACAAACAGTGGGCAGTTGCAAACAGAAGCGACTACATCACTTGCGGCTGGCGCCGCAGAATGGACTTTGTTACGTTGCGAGTGAGCACTGCAAGCATTCTTCGTCCTGTGACTGGGCTGGTCGGAGAGTGCCCATGAGCCTGAACTGGGCTGGGTGAGGGTTCGAGCTGGTTACTACGACACCTAGCTGGGGTTTGTAGCTCTGGACCGACGTGCTTACCTTTTGCTTGCACATACTGGGCTGAATTGAGCAAGTTTAGTGTGGGTGGTCACTGCACAGCCTGGAGTGGTGGGTGGGGAGATTGCTGGAGCGACTCCTTTGATCTCTGCGACCATATTGTACAGGCACACTTCTGTCATATTCAAATACTGCGATTCTTAGTACTTTTCTGGTTCAGATTGCCACACTATAAAAAAGGAAGCTGACACATATACATTGAGTAATCACTCTGGCTCCTGTCATAGAACAATCTAGGAGAAAATTAGTACCAGTACATCAGGAGCGAATTATAAAAAGCAACTTATTGTGGGACTGGGAGGGTAAAGGTAAAACTAAAAACCCTGCTCCAGTAGCCGCAGGCGCTATTACCTCCTTTTTCCAGCCTAATCAACCAGAAGAGAAGAACCTGACAGTACTGGAAACAGTGGAACTAACCTCTATACCTGGCAATAACTCACAGGAGAAGTCTAATGATGGAGAGATAGACAATAACTCCCTTTTGGAGCTGTCTCTCAATGCAAAGACAAATGACCCCTGCTATGCCTAAGGCATTGGTAGACCACACATCGAATGTTTTATCAAATTTGGTGTTACCACCAATTGCGTTAGAAAGACTATCTGTTTCTCTAAATCTGGAGGCTCATGCTGACCATTTGGTTATGTAACCATCTATTGACTCTTTCTTCACGCCGGATGCGTTGAGGGAGTTACAATCTTCAGTTGCCTCATTGCAATTCGCACTTAAGATACTATTAAATGTGTGGACGCATTTTGGAGAATACTATCAACTTGACTCCTGTAAATGTAGCAAATTGTAATTTGACGGATGATGCAGAGAGTAACTGGTCTATAGCTGTGGGCTTGCTGCTGCTGAGTCGAACAAGATTCCTATCCAGGAAATTAATGAGTCCAACTCATTTTTTTCCCGTAAGCAGCGGAGACTGGCAAGAAGGGCTGCCATGATAAAGCGTCCGTGTGTCAAGGCCTCACCATTACCTGAGACTGCTTTACCTTGAAAGACTACGAAAAAATCTAAGAAAAAAGTGGCGCGGGCTAAAAAGCAAAAAAAAGCAAAGGAGGGCTTCCTGACTAGCTGGTTGATTACTGACAAGGAGAAGGACGCTTCGGTGGCTTCCTTCATGGAAAAGGGGCCGGACAAGATTTCTTCTACTCCTCTTGGCAGAAGCCAGATTTTGCTGTTAAGAGGAAAAATTAATTTAACATTGACGGACACGGTCCTAGTTCCAGCGGGGAGCAAGAAGAACATATGCATCATTAAGAACCTTTATCAAAATGGTGAATCTGATTGGCTTACGAGAACCGAATTCTTGACCCGACTGCACTCAATCCTGCAACTGAGAGTATTAAGATCAGAGTACTTGGAATTCATAAAGCCACTCAGTTGTTTGAACACTAATGAGTCTGCTATTCATTTCAAATTTCAACTTACTATTCAACAAATGTAATCACACAAAGAATCTAGTTGAGGTATATGTTTAACTTGATGATGACCCTGAAAAAGATCTCACCTGCCCTTGGACAAAGCTGGTGTGTCCAAGAGCAGGACAGTTTTCCCAATATACTTAAAGAGAAATCGCCACAGGTGGAAGACATTCAAAACGTCTTGAAGTGGTTGACAGAAGCCCTCCCGGTGGTCCTCCAAAAAGGAATGAAACTTCTCAATCACGTGCTGGAATTGCAGGGGTTTTAACCACCGGTTCTTGCCAGGAGGCTCATTCTCTGTAATCACAAAGTACCCATGCTTCTGTTTACAAGAAACATGGCTCACTTCTCATTGTACTAAATGGTTACATGCTTTATCAATCTACTTCCAACAAGGGACCACGGGGTAGACCTTATGGGGGGCTAACTGTGGGAATTGCACATAATGTGAAATCTGTCAAATTGAGACCAAGCTCGATACATTTCTTATTGCTGTCTACCATCTCTTCCCAGCCAGGCACTGCCCATAATGAAATAATTCAAGAATCTTTGCATGAGATTATGATAATCTGGTCCCAAAAGCAGGGTAATAAACCTATTGTGATTGTCGGGGGACTTCAACTGTCATATGTTGGGAGGGAACTGGGCCTCAAACAACCTTCTCTTAAGATCGGAGAGTAGAATGCTTCATACGATAAAAGACTTGGTGGGGCAGCGATGGATGAGTTTTTTTAAACTATTAGTATATGGAAATGATAAACGAAAGAACAATTGGCGACTATCCTGGTAAAGAAAGGTGGGGAAATGGCAAATGCATGAGTACTCTCGATTACTCCTTTGTCACGCCTGATATGGTGGCATGTGTTAAAGACTTTGAGGTAATCGCTAATAACTGGAGTGACCATGCTTTACTCTCATTGACCGTCACCCTGACACTTCCACCTTTCAGGCGAGGATGGTGCTAGCAAAGATCAACCAGTCTAAGACAAACTGGTATGATCCAGAAATTAGGGATGCCAAAAGAGCACTCGGAGCAGCAATTCTTAAAGCCATGAATACTTGCTCTACTTTTCTTATCGTACTATCAGCAAGTCGCTAAAGAACAAACATAAAGCTTGGATCCAACAAAAAAAAATTAAAACATAGGCAACGGCAAGACGCTATGAGTATTGTGCACGAAGAACACCCGCAACATATGGGCATTATTGGGGGAAGCCCAGGGGAACAGGCTAACCCCTATGATTTAATCCCATTGGAGCTCACAGGTGGTAAAGATTCTTGCGGGACCGTAAAATCCCTTGTGGAGAGGTAGGGAGCAGTTCCACTTGGACGGAACCTCCCAGGCCCCCGTACATAATCACGGTAGACCAGCCTATTAAAATAAAAATAAAAATCATCCTGTGTGCCGGGGGTCTAATGGCTTGGCGAACATTGCACTGAAGAATAAATTGAGGTTTTGGGCAGAGCTCAAGATTTAGTGAAGGAAGAATTCCGATCTCATGGCAGAAGGCTACATTCATTTCTATATACAAAAAGGGCGACAAGTTTGACCCAGCAAACTAAAGATTATCTATGGTGGATTGTAACGGCAAAATCTTTGCTAGCTTTCTTCTAAACGAACTCCAAAGATGGATAGACAAGAGGGGGCTCTTAAACCGCTTTCTGGGTGGTTTTAGGCAGGGCTATTCCACCATGTACAACCTGGTCATTTTAGACACATGCAAATTGGGAACCCCCCCGCCCTCTTTGACTTTAAAGCCGCATTCGATCGAGTTCGTAGGGAGCTTTTACATTTTTAATTAGAAACACTTGGTTGCCTGTATGGCCTTCTATATTACTTAAGACTTCTCCATGAAAATAATATGGCTTCTCTGAAGCTAGACTCCCAAGGTATTATGACAGCACAAATTGAACAGAATCGAGCTGTTCAGCAGGGCTGTTACGGCACCTACGTTATAAATCTTTGTTTATGACCTCCCTGAAGCAATTTCCGCAGTTCATAATTGTCCCCCTCGAATAGGTGCCGAAGGATGCCCGGTTCTTGCTTATGCAGATGACTTGGTCATTCTTGACCACACATTTAGTGGTCTACGATCAGCTGAAGCATTGTGGCTCTATGCTAATAGGAGCGATTTGATAATAAACTTGGAGGAGACCCAAGTTATGGTTTGCTCCAGCAAAAAGATTGCTCGCATAAAACTTGAAGTGCAAGAACTAGTTATATTATATACTCCTAAATACAGATAGCTGGGCATTGAATTTGAGACTACTAATGACTATCTTCTATGCATCCAAGCTAGAAAAGTTAGAGCTGCCCAAATCATGACTCTGGTCTATCATTTTACTAAGACCCATGGGGGTTTCAGTATATGGGTGCACGATTATTGTTCAGCAGGTTTACACCCCAATGATATATGGCCTTGAAGCTTTGCAACAGATTGATCTTAAGTGGCTACAGGTAGTGGAGGGCAACTTTTGGAAACTAATTCTGGGCCTCCCTACCTGTATCCCTATGGCTAATATCAGACTTGAACTGGGGATGCAATCCTTGAAATCGTTGGTTCTCAAGAGAAGGGCAGAACTTTACCTGAAGATATGGAGTACCTCAAGTAACCAACTATTGGTCTCTCTGCGACATTAAATGTGGAAGTAATCTAAGAAGTTGCCTTTAAAGGTCAATATTGAAAAATGTTTGACTCTGATAAACTGGAGTAACTGACAGGGAGAATTCTCCCCACTGCAAAATATGCTTTGTCAAGAAAAATAGATCTAGGCATTTGGTTAGAAAACTATGCTCATCTTGAAGATCATAAAAATTATCAATTTGTGAAATCTGTTGTACACTTATGAAAAGTCACAACAATATTTAAACCTATGTCCAGGAATAAGACTTAGAAGATTTATCCTGCTAGTTGGGATTAATCATCTCCCAGTCCTGGAAAACACCGGAGCAATAAATGAATTAACCAGCTCAGAACGCTGTTGCAGATTATGCGAGGACAAAGAATCGGTTGAGTCAGGGAAACCTTTATTTACAGCTGCCCGAAGATGACAAGTACCTACAAAAGACATTCTGATAAATATGTACATAATACAGAACATATAAAGGAGGCAATCTTCTGGTGGCGTAACATTAATTCCATAAACGTGAAGTGTTGTATAGCAATGTATAATGTTTGTTTAGTGATTGAGTGCTTACTAGGATCTCTATTTGACCACAACTGATTTGTTTAGTACCTGACCTTGAGCCTATTTAGTATACTTGGTTTCATATGGAAATGGAAGGCTGAACAGTAATTACATCTATAAGACAATGCCTATTTGGTATATTTATTGTGTTTGAGTTAATATGATGCGATTCATGAGTATGATTATGTTTATGAACTATTTTAGATATATGGATTTTTTTAATGAGAATGTCAATATGATTTGTAATTATGTGAAAAGTTTCTTTATAAAATGTAACACATTAATACATTAAAAATAGTAACATGCTTGGTATACAAAAATGGGAGTCTTCAACCTAAACCAGGAGTCTTGGCTTGTATGCATACATGCCGGATTTTGCAGGAGGGAGATTCTGTCAATGAAAGCTGGAGATTGTAATCTTCCCATTGTAATTCATTGGGTTAGAATTGTATTAATTTAATAGAAGTTTTAAAATATCAACTCCTTGTAGCATCTCCACAACCACTAACTATATCTTAGATATGGAGTTTTTAATTAAGCAGCTACTGGCTCACGTTACCCGCAAATCCTAAGGGGGCTCAGACCTTTTACTAATCAGAATTTTTCTCATAGAAGACCTTTTGATCTAGACATCTGCAAGTCAAAAAGTAACTAAGACCTAACACACGTCATGTTGCCAATTCTCATTCAGATGTAACATAATTTACGCTGCCATACGCCTAAGGAAAAATAAGCACCAATCTTTGCTCAAACATAAGTATAATATGGATAAACACTGGCAATCATTAGCCCTCTGCTCACATTCTGAAGATTTGAGAATCTTCTGGCAAATGATTAATCGCTCAAACACTGTTCCCCCTACCTAACGGAGCTTCTTTATCCACATTGATTTTGGTATATTCCTTGCAAATCGTGAACATATTCATTGCAAATACCAAAACGTATAAGAATTATCATGAGCGCAAAGTCTTCTTGTGCACCTGGTTCTGATGGCGTTTGTAATATCATTCTAAAAAGAAAGCCATGTTGGTGGGCCAATACACACTTCATCGTCTATTTATCTTTAAAACTAACTTGGCCATCCTCTTGGACTGATGGCACCATTCTCAGTCTACAAAAAACGGGCACGCTGTGATCCTATCAATTACAGGATACTGGCCATGCTGGACATGTCCTCCAAAATATTTGCACCTGTTCAGAAGACCTGAACACTTGACCAAATGCCAACAATGTATCCCCATTAATCAAACTTGGTTGAACAAGTCTTCCAACATGCTGGATAACATTCTTGCCTTTGTAACCATCGTTCAGCAAGCATTGAACACCAGGTTTACAGCTAGTCTGTGTCCATGGACTGTACTTTTGTGTTTGACAGTGTCCAGAGATCGCTGCTTAGGTGTAAACTCATTAGATGGAACAACTCCCTGGGTCTCCTAAGAATGGTTGTGACTCTGCACAAGGCTGAAAGACTGAAGGACAGGTCAAGGTCGGAAAGTGGATTACCACTTTATGTATGAGTTAAGTATGAATGTATTCTGGCTCTTGCCCTTTTTAACCTGCATCTCTCTGGTCTTCCCTCAGTCTTTTCTTTGCAAGCCATCTACCCTCCTAAACTCGGTCACTTATCTGTGAACTTTCTAGGCTACGCTGAGAACCTTGCTCTATTAGATGGCACCCTTAAGGGGCTCCAGGAACAGATGCATCTACTTTGCGAGTATGTAACTCTCCATGGTTTGCAAATCAACACCAATAAAACAAAGATCATGTGTTTCCATCCCCATTGTCAAAAGAACAAAAAAGGTTTCACATGGAGATTTAGTGATGAAATTGTTGAAACATTTTTACATTGTAAATACTTGGGTGTTACTATCAAACCAATTGAAATGGATGCCATTCCACAAAACCTTCAGTTGGGATACATCTTGGAGCACTCAGACCCTTTGCATACGAACAGGGTGACTATTCTGTTGTCTCTATATTGAAAGTATGCAAAGCCAAAGCCAAAATTGTCCCCATTCTCACCTGTGGGGCTGAAATTTGGGACCTTAAATTTATTTGTGAATTGCATTTAATGACAACATAATTTAAATCTTTATTTAGGCTTCCAGTAAGCTCTGCAGTTGAATGTATTATTTCTGAATTCCATCAGTGTAGGATCAGCGCTTGGCTAGCTATGAGATGTCTCAACTATTGCCATGAATGCTTGGCAGTCCCTGACTCCTCTTTGCTATCTCGGACTGTTAATGGTGTGTTAATTCAGAAGGAGGGAGAGCAATAATTTCCATTCTAGGATTTTAATTGAAACAATAGAGAAAATGCCTAATATTCCCTATTCTAGGGACTTTCCTACCTAACGCAACTAAACTGGTTGAAAGTCCAAAGTGAGTCTACCCTCCATCCAAAAACGAATCCTTACTGACTCTACCAGTTATACTAAATAAGTTAAGACCAGGAGAACGACTTCCTTCTCCTGGAGTTGCTTTGTCAGCATGTACTTAGCATCAATTTTTAAGATCGCTTCTTGCTATTTCCTGTACCAATGCATTTAGTTCTTTCAAGGGATTTTTCCACGCATCTCTTTGGTTCTGTTTGAACTCTCAAGTTCTTTTCTTTTGGTGCTTTGGCACCTGGATGTGTTTACTCTGTTTCTCTCACTTATTGTAAACCTTTCTTTTCCTGACACCAGTTCCTCCAATTTCTTAGCCCCTTGATTTTTATTGGTTATCCATTGTGCTATCTCCGTCTTCACACTGGGATCTATGTGATGTACCCAGCGACACGTTTCACTCCCTTTTGTAGGCTTTTAAATCACTAGAACTAATTTGTTGAGATTGTAAACAAGTCACTTTATTATTTATAGGATCACTGGGGCGAGTAGGCTGAGTCCCTTTATGATTCTCATTCTTAATGTATTCACATTGGCTGGGATGCGTAGGCTTACTCGATTCCTTATATCCGCTGCCGTTATTGTAAATAGGGTTATTGTTGCATGTGCCTTGTCCATCTCCTGTTCTCCCTGTTACCTGTAATGTAATAGAGTTGCATCACCTGGTCGGCACTCTCCTTTGGCGTTCCTCTGTAATGCATCACAATGTAGGTTGCAGGCATTTAATCTCCTCGTTCTGACAATGCATCAGTGTGTATCACCACATGTGGTCCCAGCATGGAAAGGTGTTGCTGTTCATTTTCCTTCACAGCCACCATCAGGTAAGTACTCTGTCTGGGCATCCACTTGTGGCTTGGATGCTTCTGAGCCAAGACTTCTACCTTCTGTACTTTCTGCAATGTCCCTCCAGGGACTGTTACTTGTTTGGCAAGCATCCTCTGACCTGCCCCTCGCACAGGGCAACTCTAGCACTGCTATGTTCCAGCTGCTCGCTTGCGTGGATAACCGTGTCCTCTCCTGGTTACAGCTGGTTTGAAACTCTGGGTCGCTCTCTCCACATCTGTGGCTCCTCCCCCTTGTATGAGGCTGTTTGCAGGCTTCCCCAGTTTCCAGTAGCCGTACTTACTTTGTCAGACTTCAACTCATCATAACTCCTTTGCGTTTCTTCGTCCCAGTGTCAGATTATTCTTCCTTACTCCTAGGTCTTTACTCGTATGTGTCAGACGAATCTTTATCTTCTGCAGAGGTGTTGCAATAACAGATGTAGAAGGATTCTGGTTTTCTGGTGACTGATATATAGCTTGTTTCTGATTGAAATGAAAAGGAAATTCCTCATTGGAATGAGGCCTTGTCCCCAGGAGGGGAGTCTCTCCCTGTATGATCCCACTTACTGCCACCTCTTGGGGGGAATGTTGAGCGTCATGCTCACCTCCCTAGTCTTAAAAGGAAAGGCTCCCCCATAGGGAGAAGTGACTGAATCCCTCAATTTGTCACGATGGGTACTTGACCTTAATTCCTCAAATGAGAGGCAGTGTTATTGATAACTTGTGTAGCATTGGTAATGGAATGTAGCTCAGGTGAGTGCTCCATATAGCTGATGCACATTCTGGTTGATTTAGCTACTAAAGGAGTTAATGCTGTATGTGTTCTATATTGAATCAAACACACATCTACTCCTTCCTATTTGTTTTAATGTGTCAACAATAAATATTATTAGGCTTATAAGGTGAATTCCAGGGAAGTAACTGGTGCTAGAGCTGGTATACCAAGATCTGTGCGCTGCTGTGGATTCTGCGGCTATGACATACTGGAAACCGCAAATAACCTACTCGTTGAGGGCCAAAGCTTTGACAATCTACGAAGGAAGGTGCTGCTGGCCTATGGCAATTTCAGTTTGTATTCTGTTAATTGTGCTGGCATTTGGGACATGTACATGTTGGATAATCTTTTTTTAAACAAACTTGCAAAAGAGGGCTTTAGAAGTTGCTTTGGGTTGTGCAAATCATAACAGCCCCCATTTTTTAGATGTTTGCAGAGACACTTAACATCCTGCTTTTTATGATTGAAAAATCTTGTTTGAAGGAAGTGCTGATGTGCGCAGTATGGAATTTCCCACCATTACCATTAAACACATCTTTAGATATTAATTTCACAGCTAATTGTTTCCTCCAGTTATAATTTTATGCTTAAATGTAAATGTGTTGATTGAATCTCAGATGTGTTTCATTTAGTTTTATGACTATTATAATAATTTAAGAAACAAATAGTAACATCTTCAATAAAAAAAATCATGAGTCTCCCACCTAAATCGAGAGGGTTGGCATGTATGTGTATGCACTCTGTTCAACCTTGGATTTGCAGTAAACCAGGAGAAATGTAATCTGCCTTCAGGGTGATGAATTTAATTCCTTATGTTTGGTCTCAACACATTGATGGTAAATTAGTTTCCCTCCCTCAGTGAGAACTATTGCCTTCAAAGGGGCCATCAGACTTCCAGGAAAATGATATGACCCATTCAATCTGGGTTCAAAAGATTCTGAGCTTTTTTGCATAATGATTTACAAAGGGAAATGTCTCCTCTGGTAAAGCAGTCAGTTCAAATGGGACTGCAGATCTGCCTTGCTTAGCTTGAGAGCTTGGTACATGAGGAGGTAGCTCACTCTCTCCATGAGATTTCAGGACCCAAAGGTAAAATAGTGTGCGGACAATAGGAATTCAACTAGGAAACAATATAAGAGCCAATGATGTTCTTCTGTCATGTGATCTGGGTCACAGTACCAATCCATTGACTGCGAACATCGACAATATACACCCAACCTATCGCCTTAGGGGGCTGTTTAAACAGGAGTGAGAATGTTTTCTCCTTGCAGAATAAAGCTATCAAGTGAAACTTGGGCATCTTGCTTCACCGAAGTCCTCTGCCTTAATCTGAGGACGTCTAGTTCAGTGACTCAAGGGGCTGGGGGCCTTACAGAGCTAGTGGGTGATGGTCCCAGGACAGTATGGGGAGGTTCCCCTTGTCACCCTCGCTTATTCCGCCACTTGGAAGGAGTCAGTCAGATGTTGTCCAAGTGTTCCTGATCCTTTCAAGCACTCAGCAGGAGACCGTTGCCCTCATACTGGGCAATGCACACACTCCTCAAACAAGAGTCACCAGCGTAGAGGCCCCAACCTCACCTGCATCCATCTTCAAACCCCTGAAAGACTGACATTGCTTGCCACAAGACCAGCTTTAGAATTGGGTCCACTAACACCCACCCACATGCACAGTCTCACAGACAAGAAAACCAAGATGACTAACTGGCTTCTTAAATCTGTGTTGCAGCCACTGGTTGGGATACATGCTACAACATAATCTAGATTAGTGGAATTGCCTTTTTCCCCATAGACATCAATCACACAGCAGCACCAATAAGGATGCACAAGTCCAGGCCCGAACAGCCCAAAGGGGGACCAGCTAGCATATCAAAAGGATGTCATAGGAGGGGGGGGGCATTTGGGAAAGGATTTAGTTGCAGTTTGGAGCAAATTGGTGATTCAAGAAGAAATAGGTGGAAGATGTTGGGAAAAGAAAGAGGAGGTGGCTGGAGGCAAGAGGGGAAGAAGAAACATCAAGAGGGGGAAGGAGGGACATATTAGGAGGGAGACATCAGGATGAGGTAGGAGGAAGACATCAGGTGGCAACCAGGATAAAGCATAAAGGACTAGGGAGAGCAGAAAGGAGTGAGGGGGCATGCTTGGCCCAATGCAGTGGGTAGGGTTGAGGCCAAAGACAAAGGGCATAAACCTCCTGTGGAAGAAGTAACGAGCACATGTTGTGACATCGAGAGAAGATTGATACAGCGTTTCGCTGTAATTGACCCCTTATTTTATAACTTGTTTTATTTTATACTTAGCCAATCTGTTAAAGAAATGAGAGAACATATTTCATTAAAACATTGTAACTGTAGTTCATAAAAGTGTATACTAAAGCCATTGTATGAGGCGTACAAATCCATCTCCTAAGCCTGATCCTTTTTCGAGGGTCCGATCCTCTAAATGACCAATGTTGAGAAGCACATACAAGTACATATAATCGTTACTGTCAGTCCAGTTCATCAGAGGAGTGATAGAGGTTGAGTAGAAGGTAGAACTTTGGACCAAAGAAAAGGGAGCTGGTGAGGCCCTTTTAAGCTCCACTGTAACTGGCAAATCGCTAAGCTGTTTGCAAGTTGAAGAGAAACTGCAGATGGAACTATGGCATATCACATGATCAAGAGACGTCTGCAGGACTTAGGGTCAGCAGTGGTCATTTCCAACCATCAACAGGGGGCAAGGAGTTTTGGAGAAGGAAGACTAAGTGACTGGAAGATGCACCAAAATCTTACCGCAAAAAAACCACAATACTATATAAGGCTGTTGTGACAAATTAAACCCCTTGACTCCAGCAAAAATTGTGAACCACTAGAGAGGGTATTTATTATGCCCAGAATTGATTATTGAAATTCTCTCCTAGTTGGAGCCAATAAAGCCAGTCCGCAAAGTCTTCAAGTGCTTCAAAACAAAGCGGTTAGGACCGTAAAAAATATCCCAAAGGGAGAACATGTCACCACTGCAAGGAAGAACCTACACTGGCTACCTGTAGCCACCAGAGTCTATTTCAAAGTGAATACCTTAACTCATAAATGCATTTATGGAGCTGCCCCTTCTACATTAAACAATGCCTGGTGCAGTATCAACACAGAAGAACATTATCCTCCACTAACACCAAACGATTATTATACCCACGTACTAGAAGGATGAGAGGTAATGGACAATCCTTCTCGGCTCAAGCAGCCGTAGCTTGGAACAACCTTCCGGTCGAACTTGGGAAGGGAATATTTCCATCTTTAGGAAACGCCAGAAGACCTGCCTATTTGAGTAAATCTTTCATCTGTTCGACAAATAGCCCTGATGCCTGCAGCCTCCGGCGTACTATAAATAAACAAAAATAAAATAAATGACATATCCTTTAACTGGTAGCACTGTTGACAAAGACTGTCACAACATTTTATGTTTGAGTTTTTACCGCAGTGAGGAGTATTTCCTGTTAATTAAGATGTATTTTTACCTCTGACCCTTTATTGACTCAACTCGGCTCTGACATTCCATGTTGGAAATCTTCTCCCTCAGGATGATTTCGACTTGGTTCTAGATTATTTTATGAAAAGCCTTTTGACCTATCAGTTCATGTGGCCACTATGGACACTGCTGGAAGGCTGCCTTTCCTATTGCAATCACTTCTGCATGGAGGGAGATTGAGTTGCAGGCTTTCCCCCGTGTGGCCCACAATCACCCTGTTACCAAGACACTACAAACACATTCCACCTGACCAACGGCAGCATCAGTAGCTTTCAAAAGTCTTAAACCCGTTCTTGAAGTCTATAGGGTGCTTTTCGGGACTGCATTCCTGGCTGAAACTGCACTGGTTACCTGGCCACCCTATGAACTCGGTGCCCAGGTCCCCTCACCTGCCAGTCGCAAACCTGCACTGCCTTCCTGGCAACCCCCCCGTCCCACTTGGGGACTTTTCTGTATACCTACAGTCCCACTACCAGCACTTGACACCTGATGTCTGCACTTACCCCTGCACTTACCACTTGCTGGCCTTACTTTCACCTATTGTTTGTTCTATTTTCCCATGTACTGCAGTGTCCCCTCCCCCTTCCCATGCATTTGCACGATCTGAATGACACCTGGCCTAGTAGGATCGTTATCGGTCTTACCTCTGTTCCCCCTCCCTTGCTAAGTCGTGCCTTGAAACACTTGTGTAGGCGTGTTGTAAATGCCATATATCGTATATCCTGTGGGCTACTCCTTTGGTCTTCTCTAAGTACGGTCACATGGCTGTTTCCTCCAGACAGGATTTTATTTTGGCCTGGGGGCGAAATATTTACACTTGAAGCCACATGACCTATGCAATCACACCTGTCCCAGAACAATCATTTTGTTCTGTAATTTGTCTCATGGAGTTAGGAAGGGGGAAGAGCCTCCTGGACGTAAGAATAACAAGATGTCACCTTTGGAGTGATTGAGGCATTATTCTTCTGTAGCTCAATATTAATTGCATGGCTCTTGCCCATGTATCACGTTTCATTTTGACCTTCGCACACATCAGCGGCCCTTTAGCACCAAGTAGTGTGGCGCAAAGATCTGCCAGCATAATATTGAACAGTTATATCTCAAAAGCAATGGATTTCTCTTCCTTTTAACATTTTCTGCCTTTTGTCTAACGATATGTCATTTAATCTATCAATTTTTTGGCATGAATGCATTATTTTGAATGATCACATATATTTCTATCATTTTAGTTCTGCATTCCTGGAAATATATTCAAAGTGCTAGTGAGGGACAGTGAATTGCTTTCAATCCACAGTATGCCTCTGTTTACATTTCTTGTGGGGCCGAGTTGTTGGGACCATCCTTGCTTGCGCATGCTTGAAGTATTTCAGCATAATTCCCTGTTCCTCTCTGAAGTTCTTCTAGTTGAACTGTAACCAAAAACAGGCCCACCCTTAAAGAGTAGGTGCATGCTTTGTTCATAAAGCAATTTTATTGTACAAACGGCCGGGAGGGGTTGGATGACATCAAAGAGTCTAACCTGTTTCTGAACCACACAGAGAACATGCATTTTATTCAATTTGCAACAGTTAAAACACTCCCAAAGGTTCTGTCAGAGTCTACCCCAAACACATGATTGGCTAAAACCTATACAATGTAAACATATTCCCTTTAATACCCACACTTCCTTTTGGATGAATTAATTTAAGAACCATCCTCTTTAGCTTATAATTACATGTTTCATATTTATGCTACCACCCTCTCTGGGGCCTTTGCATATTTGGTCATAATCCCAATTCCTAGTTACAGGTTACACAGCTTACAAACAATTTCAATTATCAAAGGTTCCATCTGGTTAGAGACCTTTACTCCTACTTGTGATGCACACAGCTATTCTATGGAAATTCCATTGATGTAAAAGAGGAGAGCATACATATTTCCTTTTGATCTATTGTTTCTGGATTTATTCCCCAAACATGTTTGGGTCCACATTTCATTCTAAACCCAGACCACATCTTGACAACTCTATTGCAAATCCATGGTCTATGGTGTGCCTTTCCCCGCAAGCAGACCGCAACCGGTTAAATTGTCCGGCCCTAACAGGCAGCCGGAATATTCACTAACACTCCTATTTATTTAGGGATTGCATCTCCCCTTCACAATGTACCTAGACCATAAAAATAACCTGCCCGTAACTGGTCATATGATATTCATCGCAACTGCTGCTGTCTTTCCCAACCTTGTAAAACTCATTTTTCAGTCAGAGTTCAATTGCTCAAACCAGGTTTTTAGCCAGTGCAATTCTTAACTTGTCAGAATTCTGTGGCAAAACAGATCTGTATATTCATCCTACCCAAAACCTATTTACCTAGAGAACCCCATACATGTGTACCCATACATATATGTTCAGGACTACCACATCCACTCACACTGATTTTTCCATTGCCAATCTCTTACCTTGCTTGCACATGTAGAGCTTCCCTCTGCCTGATAAGCGCTATGTGAATGACGCACCTTTATTGCGTTTATATTGTATCAGCAGTTTTGACACTTCACTTGCCGTGCACGTGCAATTAGAAAATGTATCAAATAAAGCACCACAACACTAAAAATAAAGCATATCCCATTCCCATTAGCTACACTGGATTCATACTAAATTAACACATTATGTCAACATCGCTGTCACCCCAGCCACCACTATGGCGCGTGCATTCAAACTTCTCTTTACCTGTGGACCCTTATCAACCACCCCAACAAACCCACTTGTGCAAAGTAGCAGAAGCAGATTGACTTGACCATCAAAAATAGCAATCGGGTTCTTCTGGTCCCAGATGTACACCTCTTTAACTCGTCGTTTTGATTATTATTTATTTCATCTGCAATCGTGAAACTGTTTTGTTTATTGCGTCTTTCCTGTATGTTGTAATTTAAAAAAAAGTTACAATTAATTTGTTTGTGGAGTCCATACTGTTCATTGGCTGTCTTCCCTCTTAAAAATCTTTCTTTACTGAGTTATGCCTTACATATCCTCACTTTCATAGCTTTGTCCTTTGCAAGTCTCGATTATGCCCATACAAGATGGCTCTGGTTAGGGCTGCAATACATCAGGGGGGGCCTGTGTACCACAATCTATTGTATTGTTTAGCAGTGAACTAGGGTTTCAAAAACGGTCCTTTGTTTGCAGTTGAAGTCATCCACTACTTTCCAGTTCCACCCACCGGTCTGCCCATACCTTTACTACTACGGCGTGAGTGCTCAATACCTCTAACTGAGCAGATCTCTTATTGTGCTGCTACTTTGCATTGCCTCCAGTCCTCCTGTACTCCCTCACCCATAGATAAAATACTGCTCTGCTACTCTTCCTTTGTGTCCCTTCACAACACACTGAAGCGTCCGTCATCTTTGCTGGTTCCTTTGGGCAAGTTGGTTGCAAAGATAAGGGTACCTGAGGTGAAGTGATAGTTTGTTGCCCCCATCTCCTGGGCAATGAACTCTAATTTTCTGTCTGTGATCAATCTGGCGTCTGATGGTCGAGCCCTAGGTGGCTGCTCAGAATCGCCTTGCTGTACAACCAGCTATGGTTCATTGATGCCACAGGTACATGATGGACGATACTTTCATGCAGACTTGAGTAATCCATTGCCTTATGTGAACCCGATTCGGCCACCTCTCATGGGACAACCAGATGGTCATAGGTCCAAACACCCCCTCGAAATTCGGCTCTGGGCCAATTTCTCTTTCTCTCTTGACTTCACCCATATACTTCCAGGGCCATTTAGGTTATCCAAATCAGCCTTTGTCTCCGCCTGTCTGTATCTAATTCCAGAGAGCTAGTCTATTTGTTTGTGGCCACATGAGTTGGCGTTTTGTGTGAGGGTTTCTGTTAGAAAGGTAGCTAAACTAAAGCCACCAAAGTATCGTAGTTGCAAGCAGAAGTCTCCTTAAGGAATCTCATGTTTCCATTGATAACCTCTTGCCTGATACAGGCTCTTCAGTCATAGGGACCAGGAATACAAAGACGGGTGCAAACTGCCAAGTCCATACAGTCTACCCATTTTCAGGCCACGGCTATGCCTTTTGCGTCCATGATCCTGCACTGTGCTTGTTCGTTTTGGGTACTATTGCCTCCAGTTCTGTTGGAAACCTCATCAATGCATTCATCACCTGTTCTGTAGGGAAATACTATTGCATATTGCGTGCTCCTCTGACTGCTCCTACTGTGTCACTTACGTATAGAGCTACTCTTCTGCTGAAAAATGCCTGCTGCTGGCTGTGTTCTAGAGCTGCTCTTCTGCTGACCCATGCTTGCCTCTGCCGGTGTGTTTCTCATTCATTCATTTATTTTATTTATTGAGGATTTTAGTCTCTTGAAAAACAAATGTTTCAAAATGCCACAAGGCAAAAGTAGGGAGGGAAAAAGGGTTAATTAAAACAATAAGAAAAACAGAACAAACAGCACTGTCCTACTAGGCATTGTAACATTCAGACGTGCAAGTGAAGAGAAGTGCAGGAGAGAGGGAGGGAGGGGAGGAGGGAGCAAGGATTGGCAAGTGCCGTGGGGGGCAAGGGTTGTTTCATTATCAGTCGGGCAACCCAGTCACCACACATTCAGCCTGGAAATTGAGGCAATGCAGTCCAGGACCTGGACCAACCCCCAAAAAGTGTTATTGTCTAAAAAGCAAGGAGTTCGTTTTGTTTTAATTAATACATACACAGGAGGGGCGATAAGAAAGCAGTCACCAAATCTCAACTATTAAATGATGGCTTTTTCTTTTAATGACTTTGTTTGTTACAATATTTCCAGAACCGCACAAGTAGATTCATGGCAGTTATATGTTCTTTGATTGTTACTGCCTGATGGAAACCCATCACATTTGAGTTCCACAACCTATGTACAAAAATGCTGCTAATTTTACAGATGGGTGAGGACTGCACACAAAGATTTAGGGCAGAGAAGAAAGAACCAAACAAATGAGGTGGCACGGTGCAGGCCTTAACTGACCACCTCGAGTTCACCACTTATAGAAAACTCAGTGATTCTGTCTTTGCTCATCCATCCACACCCTGAACACAACACATTTTCTCGACGTTCCCAAGCACATTCCTTCTCCCACACATTTGTTCGAATGAGCACAGGGGCATGATGGCTGCCTATAAATCCTTCACATTCAATACCTTAGTAGGTTTCCATGTTCTCAAGATCAGCTTCTTCCCAACCACCAATGCACGGGTTGCAAACTCCCTCAGGTCCCACTTCAGATCCAACAACTCTGCTGTCCAGAACAAAGTTACCAGCAGACTGGTCTGACAAGTAGCGATTCAAGGGCTTCTGACACATCTTGTCATAGAGGTCACCAGGTTGGAGGAGGTCGCAAACTTTTCTCCCATAGCAGCCCAATGGGTCAGTAATCGAGAAAGCAGAGTCTTCTATCAAGAAGTGGAGGCAAGGCCTATTGACATCAATTTCGGTGTTCTGCAGGACTGTTTACATCGCCCTGCTTGTACAACCTATTTACAGTCTTTTTTATTTTTTTATTTTTTTTGCCATGCTAGACCACGAGGGGGTGATTTTTACAAACTGCGCTGACGACACGCAGTCTGTTATACCCTTGTCTGGTAATCATGTTTTGGATGAAGCTCAAATTAAAACGTATTGCCTGAGACCTCGATGGTACATAATAAATTGGCCCTGAATAAACAAAAAACAGAGCTGTTGGTGGTTAGCTCGCCCAAAATGATTCAGAAACTGGGTACTGCATATGACCGCTTTATTATCTGAGTTGCTCAAATTACCCCTCTAAAGAAAGTTAAAACCTGAGGGTCATTTTTGACCAACACCTCAGTATGAAGACTCATGTAGGTTGTTTAGTATCATCCTGTGCATACTATATCAAATTACTGGCCCACCTTAGACCCCTCGTCTCTCAAGCAAATGCTGAGACATTGGCAAGAGCGATCGTGGGAGCTAAAATTGATTACTGTTGCAGCCTCTAAGTGGGCATTAATAAGTCCACCTGCAATAGTTTATAGGTCTCCCAGAATGGTGCTGTGAGGCTTGTAATGGGTCTCTCTTGTAGAGACCACATCTCGACTGCAAGACAGGCTCTTCACTGGTTACTGGTTGAGTCGAGAATTCTCTTCCGACTTCTGGTCATCACACAGGTGTGGACAGGGAAAGATGCCTGCTTATCCCTAAGCTCTTCCCAGGTGTAGGACTGAGAAGGCCTCAGAGGGAACCTTCTATGCAATTGCTCCTCGGGCCTGGAATGATTTACCGTTGGAGTTAAGAGGCATTGAGTCAACCTATGCTTTCAAAAGGAAATTGAAAACCTTCATGTTTGCCTAGGGCACCTTTCTGTTGGTTCCTGCTTTTTTCCCGTTGAGTGCTTCTTCTGCGGAGTTTGGTGTTCAGCGTTTTGTTGCATCTTGTATGCTCCGGGCCCATGGACTGCGCACTATAAATTAAAGTAAAAGTAAAGAGCCCCTTATGATGTGCATGTCCAGCACTCACTCTTCGCTGTGAGACCACAATTGCACACACTGTTGAGTTCAATGCTTTTAGACTATCATACTCAGCTGCATGTAGGTGTCGGGGCCGCTGTCACAATAAAGTTAACTTTCATTGTTTTCTCAACCTTGTCTTGCACCATTCCCTTTTCACATTACATCTCCCACTTCCATGCCCATGTATCTCTTTCCCATTCTTGCTCCGTACACTCCTGAACCACTTTACACTGTTAACATGAAGCTTAAAAACACATTTTATGGATTGAAGACCACAGTATCATCTACATTTATCCATCACAGATGAAGAAACTGTACCACCTGGGAGCATCTCCATCTTGTATGACCATGGAATTCTGTAGCTAAATTTGGGACTTATAATTGATATCCCATACAGAAGGGGCATGGCTCAATACATTCATTCCCTTTTTGAAATCCGATCTTTAACGGGGAATAACCGTTTGTAGCAAATGAGATTTTTTAAAACCAGGTATATAATGTGGATTGATATAATAAACTGTTTAGGAGTGGCTGATGCATTGTGAAACCAAAGCAATTACGAAACCATTACATCCATGCTAATATTTATTCATGTAAATACTGGCCCAAATGTACACTATATTGATGAATGTCTGTTAACAAATGTCCCCTTTACTTGTCCCTCTGCATTACCCCTGTAATGCCTGGCTGCCCATGCCCAAAACCCCAAAATTATGATTATAAATATGTACTTTTACACTAGAGGTCTGTTTGATCCATGTATGGCACTCCCGTTGGAAGTGCCAGACCATTCAACCAAATAAATTCTAAAAAGGCAAATACTTGACTCGTTTGGGTGTCCAAAGAGTTTTGAAATCCTTCTCGCAGTATGCAGGTAAAAATGGGCTGCAGATAAATCCAATTAAAATAGAAAATGTGGAATTGACTGTAAGACCTAGAGTACATCAAGGGAACTGAATAGTAAACCACTAGATGATTGGATTTACTTGGGTCTTGCGGTACTCAGAAAGCCCACTAAGTCTTGCTTGTGGGATTATTTCAAAAGCAAAGCCAAGGCCCTTACGCCCCAATTGGTGAAAGTAAATAAAACATTTGAGAAGTTCTCTATACATTCGGTGAAGTTTTATGAGTCGCATTTTACAATACGGAATTGAAACTTCAGTCGTGGATTTGGGAGAAACTCCCGATTTTGGAAGAACATTGAAATTTCTGAACTGCATTCTTATTGCTCTTATTAGTTGCGTCTGAAATCTTTGGAGGCCTAGGTGAATTGGAAGTTTATTTATTGAACATTTGTAAGGCACCTATAAAGCCGAAACTGTTTCCGGGTGCCACAAGGCTAAGGGCGAAGGGAACAGAGGAGGATAAGACCACAATAAATGGTCCTACTAGGCCTACTAGGCCTTGTGACATTTGGACTGTTCTAAATAGGATGTGCAGGGGGGTAGAGGGACAGGGAGAGGGGAAGGGCATGGGAGATGCAGGAGGGAATGGCCACAGGGGTAGGCCAAGTGTCAGGGGGAGTCTGGGGGCAAGTGCTAGATGACGCCAGGCGAAGTGCCATGAGGGGAGGGATGAGGGTCAGGAAGTGCGAGAGGGGGGGGACCAGACGCAGTCATTAGTGCAAGGCAAGTGCAGGGGTGCTGAGGCAGACTGGTCGTGGTAGGCCTTGGCTCCTGTATGACTCAGAAGGGACCAGGAAACCAGTTTTTGCAGCGGAGGGGGGCATGAGCAAGGAAGGAGTAGAGGGATAGGAGGAGAAGAGGAAGGTCTTGAGAAGCTTCCGGAACTTAAGGAGATTCGGCTCAAGTGTGAGAACCAGAGAGGCTGTTCCAGAGGGAGGCTCCGACAGAAGAAAGCGATCTCACCTGCAGAGAGTTAGAGCTGGAGGACCGAAGGACTCTAGCAGAGCAGTATTTAGTGAGGGGGAATTGAATGTACTGCGGTCCCAGGCCTCAAAGCCTCATGAATATGATAGTTTTATTTATATAGCACCTATACACAATGTTGTTCAAAGCCCTTAATAGTGGGTAATGCTGAGGGTCTTGAATTTGATCCTTGCAGTTACATTAACCTGCATTGGGGCAAATCATTTTTCTGTGGAGGAGGGTGAGCATCTTAAGTTTGAACACTTGGTGGAAGTTCATAACATTGTCCTTTTCAGGACTACTGCAGCAGTGTTTTCTCTGCTTGTGGCTCAGATAATCGACAAAGATTTCGCAATTGCACCCCTCAACATGACCTGCTTTTGTTCTGTCCTCTTCCGCCTTCATGCTCCCACACGCTCATGTGTTTGTTTGCAGAAAGGAAACATTTTCATTGTGGATCACAAGATGATGGAAGGACTTCATGCAAATGTGCTAAATGGCAAGCAGCAGTACATGGCCGCTCCCTTGTGTCTCTTCTACCGCACACCTAAGGATGAGGTTATCCCATTGGCTATCCAGGTAAGAATTTCTTGAATCTGCTATCCAGCCTATCAATTTTATTAAATCGGCCAAAAAGCTGTTGTCATTGTTCAGAAAGCCAATGGCTTTAGCCAAAGGCAATTATTGCAGTGTCTGAGATCACAAACCACAGGTCTAGATTCTGGAAAGGCTGACTCTGCTTGTGTGTGGTGGTGGACCATCCGATCTGCATTAGCTCTTTATACATGTAAGGGTTTTTTGTCAAAGCAAGTTAAGTTAAACACTTGCACATTTTTGTTGAACCTGCACACCATAGGTTTGGCCCAGGTTTGACCCAGTAGGGTCATCTCAGGGATTTCTTTCGATGGTCTATAAGGTACCATTACATTGGTCTATAAAACCATAAAACCTCTTGCAATGCTTAAAAGCATAATGAATCAGACATAGTACATGTAAAAAGTTGATATAATCAAATATGTCTCTTGCTTTTATGATCCTCACTGATAAGATGGGTGCTATGAAGTCAGATACAGCCAATATCTGCAGTTTGTCTTTCTTATTCTTCAGTTAAATCAGACTCCGGGTTCAGAGACTCCCATCTTCCTGCCAAGCGACAATGAGTGGGATTGGATACTCGCTAAGATTTGGGTACGGTCTACAACTTTTGCTTTCCACCAGGCTGTCTCTCACTTTCTGCGGACGCACGTCTTTGCAGAGGTGTTTTACATGGCCACCTTGCGGCAGCTACCAATGGCTCACCCACTATACAAGGTAAGGAAAATGTATGATATTTGTGAGAAAAAAAAATGATTTTGTTTCTGACTTTACAACGAAGCTTTAGCAAAGAAGAGAAATAGGTCCATGGTTCATCCTGTGAACTGGACCACTCTTAACATACCATGTTGAGTGGCAAGTAATTTGACAAGTTAGATTCTGGTAGATCATAACTCTACAGAGATCTCCAAATATAGCTTATGCTAACTCTTTGCTCAGAGTACCCCCAGAACTTGTCAATGTCCACTAACCAATCCATGAAAATGTTTCTCTGCAGCTTCTGGTTCCCCACCATCGCTACACTTTGCAGATCAATGTGCTTGCGAGAGAGCGTCTAATTGGACCGGGAGGAGCCTTCGATACGGTAAGATACTGGGACATCTTTTGTTTAATTTCATTCATACCATCACCCAGTTTGCAACCAAAAGATGATCTAGTGAGGATACTTAAAGTGGCTTGAATAGAAGTCCTGCTCTCCTGGACAGAGGCGGCACAGGAATGCCTCCTGATAGGACCCAGTGGGAGACAAGCTAATTTCAGCTCACGCTCGCCTTTAATTTTCTTATTACATACATGTATTTGCACTGCACATGCATCAAGCCTCTTTCACGCTAAACTGATTAGTTCAGATTTCCATTTTAAAATTTGCAAGTTCATTTTGTTGACAAATCCTTATGTGAGAGAAAGTAGACCAGCCTGAATGTGAGGGTCTGACAGACGAAAGGCAGCAACAGATGTTACTGTGGTCTCTTACATAGCCCCCAAACACCCAGAGCAACTTTAACTTAATCTCTTAAGGACAGGGGCATAGTTGATTTCCACAATTTTCCAACTCGCCCTCCCCCATCTCATTAGCTGGAGTTGGGCCTTCAGAGATTTCAAGAAATGAACGTTTGTTGGGACCAACCGACTGCACCTTTACCTGGTACCATCCCTATTTCTAGGAGTGGTCAATGATGAAGGATGTGTAAAAACTCAGTTGTCCTCTAGCGATGACTCCTAGAGTAGAGATGTTGGGTAAAAGTCTCTGAAAATGCCTCTAACAGCTCATCTTCAGTTTCTATTTGTCCAGGCAGTCAGGTCATGGGTGATGGCTTTTTTAGAAAAAAGAACCTTTGAATATCATGGGAGAGGTCCTAGTTTTAAAGACCATAAAGAAGACTCTCTACCCATTGTGTGCCTGAAGTATTCAAACTTGGAATGGACACTCTAACCACCTGTAAAAGCTTAAATTCAAAGCTCCACTTTGTGGTGTGTATCTACCAGATAATGGGCACGGGGATATGGACAAGTTCTGTCACAAGAGCCATTAGATGAGGGTTCCTTGTTTCCCCCTGAGTATGCCACAGTAGCATTAGTAGCCTTGCCCTTGAGGCACTATTATGTGAAAGGTGACCGCCTTTGACTGTGGACACTTAACTTTGGTGGTGGTCACCTATCACACATTTGAGCCCTTTGGCTCAGACTGTAATGCTTCATTAGATGAGACTAAGTCCACTACCAGCATTTAAAACATGGATTAGGGGGCTTTATTATTCCAGCTCTTGCCTTTTGGAGAATTGCATCAACTCAAAAGGAGACCCTTTAGCAACCTGGGAGGAAGCCAAGTCATCTACACTCAAGCCCTTGCCATTAAATGAGCACCAGCACATCATGTGTAGTTTGACATGAATGATGAGGTTGGGGATGACAAGAGAAATATCTTTAACCAGCCCTGTCTCCTACCAGCCTACCCATCAATACAAGCCCTCAACCCATGGTTACATATGGGAGGTTGGTGAATTGAGTGGTTCTGGTGATGGGCCAGTATGAATGAACATTTCGTTTAAATAAATCAAAATGATCAATGTGGCTAAGGTCAATTGCTATTTTTAATTCCCAGAACAGCGCAGTTGGAATTGCCGGTATTAATGAACTGATAAAGAGAGACATGGAAACTCTGAAATACGCGACCCTCTGTTTGCCTGAAAATCTCCAGTCCCGTGAGGTCGAGTCGCTGCCCCATTTTTACTACCGAGATGATGGAATGAAAATTTGGTTGGCCATCGAGAGGTGGGACATGTTCTGTTTGTTGCTCATCACACAACATTGACATTTTTATATTTTTTATTGCGCTAAATGGAAATATTATACAGAGATCGTAAAATGCATTCGATTTAGAAGTCACATTGATTTGTTAATCAGTTCAGTCTCCAAGCAAAGAAAAAAGTTTCAGTTTGAGTTCCCTTGGCTGAAGGAATGGTATTTAGGGAGAATAAATATGGGGTTAATGCCTTATCCAAAGGAACATACAACTGATGGAAGCAGGAATACCAGAACAGTTTTACTGAAAACAGTTAACATCTGTAGCTTTTATTTGCATTTTAAGAAATGAAACCTTATTCACTTTTAATGTTTTTAAAGTTATGCACAGGCAGTCTTAATGCAGGCCCGAGTAATTTCCTAAAATTACAGATGTTCCACTAGAAACATTTTGAAGTGAAATATCTCAATTGGAAAGCAAGTTAAGTTTTGCATTTTCCTCAGTCTAGAAGTGTGTTTTGCAGACTCTATAGTGTGAGGATCTTGTAGTAATTTCAATATGATGCTAAGATTGACCTGCTGGTGCACAATGTGACACTATAATTATATTCTGAATGTTGAATGGCTGCAGTGTCCAATGTTGCCTCAGCATGCCTCAATCTTCGCAATGACTTCCTGGCTTGTAAACAATGTGGCAAATACAAAATGCTTTACTAATTTTGGAATTGTGCAATGTCTGCTTCAGTGTGCCACCTGCCTGATAGTGGGTGCCAGGCACTTGTGCTTTGAAACCAAAGTTTGCCCCTGTTGATGCCCTGTGTTCTCAGCTCTAAGGGGTTTGGAACAGTAGTGTCTATAAGCTGTTGATGGAGGGTTGTAGTTGAGGGCAGTCTTCTGGCTTTGTTCATGTGACTAGCCCTGGGCTAAAAGTTGGTCATAGAGTATCATAAAACCTACAACTTGTTTAGCCCACAATCTTTTAGGTTTAGCATCTTCAATTACTTGAGCTCCCACCTTTCTTCTGTGTGCCGTCATGGAGGTCACCTTTTAAAACCATCAGCAATGGATTCTGCAATGTGTGCCCATCCTGTGTGAAGTGTCGGCCCTTGTGTTTCTGTTTCGTGATTTGTGGTATGAGGTGGTGTATCTATATAGGTTTATTCTTTTACGCAGATCCTGGCAAAACTCATAATCTCCTTGCTCCATTTCTTTCATTAAATGAGGTATACAACATCAGAAAATATGTGGTTGCATGCAGTGCAGGTGTGTTGGCATGTTTTGCATCTCCTAACATTGCATGTGTGCATTCCAGGTCTTTGTTCTTGATCTAGTGGCAATGTACTCCTGGTCAGAGACCGGGCTAGGTTTCTCAGTTTCTTGTATGCAATTAGAGGCGCTTCTTTCAAAGTATCTCTCAGATCTGCATCTCTGCTAAAACATTGGTTTTAAGCCCTTAATAACACAATTCAGTTGAGCTAATGCTGGGTAGCAGGTAGCAACCAAAGGTATTTGTTCTGTATTTCCACAGTCTCTGTATTGCAGCAGGTTTTCTCTGGGTATTTTCAATGTATTTCCCTGTCAATTTGTCTGGTTGAGGGACCCTTTCTCAAGAAGGATGTAAAGAGTGTGGCAAGTTGATTGTCCCATGCCTTCCTTATAGTACATATATGCTGCCACCAATGACCTAGTTGTGTATAACAGACCATTTTGTGTAGGTTGTATGGAAACTTGCCCTGTGCAGGTATTCTTGTCCATGTGTTTCTTATATACAGCTGTTGCTAGTTGGCCGTTCCTTCCAACAGAGATAGTTGTATTTAAGATGTGTATGCTCTTCCTAGAATATTATAATGGTGAACTTGATGAATTGGTGGAAGCCATTTAGCAATTTATAGAACTGTCAAATAAGCTCTTTGCCTGTTGAGATATGTGGTGTCCGTGTTTGGGGTGTCTCTTGGTGTTCACTTTTATAAGAATCTCATGCATACAGCAGTTGAATCTTCATGTGGAATGTTCATATACATTGAGGTGACATCGAGCCTGACCAAGCGTGCATCCAGTGGTACACATTCTACCTCCTTGAGGAAATATGTTGAGTCCTGTACAAAGCTAGTACATCCAGAGGTTTTAGGATAGATGCACTATATCCAGATACGGTGTTTGATTAGTATTTCTCCTCCAGAGATGATCTGGTGGCAGTTAGACATTTTAATTGAAATAACAGTCTCTAAGATGCTTCACCTTGATTGACCATCATAGGGATGAAATGTCCATTGATCGCATTTTGAATTCAACCGTTCCTTAACAATGTCCTTTATAAGAGAGCCACCATCTCTGGTTATCATCTGACTATAATGTGAAATAGTGAATATTCCTAGACTTAGCAACAGAGAAGAACATTCCTATCTTCAAGTATGAATGGTTAGTGCTTAGCCGTAGGTGGCAATACATACCTTCTATTTAAGCTGTGTGCTTTCAAACTCCTCCATTAGAGCTCTTCTAGTCCCCTGGCTTCCCAGTCTTCTCTTCAGTTTTCACTTAGGCCTCTATCGCCCAGTTTGTAATAAACCCTCGCAAGCATTTCTTGCTTTGATGTTAATTTCTCTCCACCCTCTGCTTTGCTTAAGTGGATAGGTCTCTCCTAGACCTGAGGGTTCAAAGTAGGCATTTCCCCAGACCTCAGGGTTGCAGCATTCAGTCAGGCCTCTCCACTACATTGGTTCTCTACATTCACCTGAGCAAGTCTCATCATTACCTTAGTTCTCAACATGCACTTGGACAGGGATCACAATGACCTGGTTTCTCAGGATTCACTTCAAAGGGTCTCATGTCTTCATTCTCAGCATTTAATTCTTAAGTCTTTCCTAGACATCTGGCAGGGTAAAAGCATTGCATCAGGCTCCAGGTAGTAATCAATTTCTCCAGCAAAGTGTCCACCTTATACTAAGTATTGGTCTACCTGATATGACAGGAAGTAGCAGGAACCAAATCCTCCTGCTCTCGGTCTGCTGTTGCTTCTGTTCTGGCTGCCCCCTGCACTGGGCACATCAGCTCTTTCCATAGTGTCTAGTAGGCATCATTGGCAGCCCCTGGGATTGGTTGGTGGCTTTAATATGGTCTTGCTGGCTTTCTCTTAACAGATGTTGGAATCTGTGGTGATGAGCCTCCCCGTACAGATTATCTGATTTCTCTGAACAGATGCTTCTGTAGCTACATAGTGACTACATACATCAGAGCCATCTTAAATTCTTGTCTAGTGTGTATCCTTGTCTCATGGCATTCCTCATCTCTCTGCATCTAGTATGCAGACCATGTAGTATTTTGCTCTGTCTGCACTGCTCTTCATCCCACGGTTGCTTCTTTCAGCACTACAGGTACGTTTGCGGTTGGCAGATTGTCAAACTCTTCCCAATACTCCCAGTGGGAAGTTGAGTTTTTAGGCTTTCCAGATACATTACCATGCACGGGTTGCCAATCTGATGGATTCCACTCCCTCCACTAGGAGGCACCTCACATAGCAGCCGAACCAGCCATTCCCTAGTGGCTCACACTCCTCACATAACGATATCTGAGTTCACTCAACGTACCACACTGGAAAACTGATGGTAAAGATGTTTGTGCGTATGGAGCTATGTGCATGCACAGCCTCATTGCAGATATATTCTTTGAGAATGATATATGTAGGATGAACTAGACCAGGAACTTTGATTAGAAATATTTCCATAGTAAAGATTTGGATGATTATAAAGAGACTTTGTACTGCTTTCTACCTCATCTGTACTAGGAGTAGACTTGTTAAGAAGCTATGACCCTCCAAAAGAGAAAGCCAGGATAGGCTGCTAGATGTCATCTCGCAAGACAAGGCCTACTTCAAAACTATTTAATGCACTGTGGAAGGGGAGGAGTTAGGAGAGAATCTTGGACACTGAGTAAACAAATCCATGTCTGTTGGGGTCAAAGCTAGAAAGGACATATATTTGGCAAGTATATGATAAAACATTGGTGTTGTTGTGAGATTTTCTACATGTTGACTTTAATTCTTGCTTCTAAAATGTTAAGTGTACTGAGTGTTGCCTGTACCGGTGGGACATTCTGCTGCCTGTGACCCATTTTGCCAGTGCCATGAGCAGTCTTTTTTTGAGCTTCCTCTGAGGAGGAGCTACAACTTGAAACACCCTGACAACGTGGAGTGTAGCGGAGTGTACTGAGTGTTGCCTGTGCTTCCTGTGGCATCAGGGAGACATAACAAAAGCCTTGCTTCCTAGGAGACGTACTTGCAAACTTGTATGGAATTGGCCAGAAGCAAAACTAGTTTACTGCTCCTGGAGGAATCCTTTCTGTGGGAGACAGCCCACAATGCGATGGCCAGCGGAGTCTCAGAAAAACTAAAAGGTGCATTCCCGCCTATTTGTATACAACAAAACCTCTCGGTCGAACTACACCTAAATACTGCCATGTCCACCCCTGTACCCTGCAGTGCAGGGAGGGCAGGAGAGTATCTACAGTGACTTGACCAGTATTAAGAGGGCGAGAAGGGGCCTTCCTTACCGAGCCAATTATAGACTCAACTAAGGGATATTGATACCACAGATCCCTTGCGCCCCCTAATGGAGATATTGGAGGGTGTGACTTGTCCCAAGGGATAGCCCCTATCTTTATACCAGCTATTCAGAAAACCACTGCCCCAATGTCCAAGTGAGGACTCATCAGTCTATGGACTCTTGTGAAGACCAGTCCTCTTCTGACTCAGTCATACCCTATCAACTGTGGGACAGACAGCAGGCCTTGGAATCAAAACCTGGGCGTAAGAGATCAGTCAGACTTAACTGCGACAGGACCAACCAACAATGACACCTCATCCTCGCAAGCAATCCTCATGTCAACCGTCACTATTTCCCTAGCCCCGTTCCTGAAACTTTGTGAAACAATAAATGATAAATTCGGGGATCAAACTACACTGACAGCAATGATGAACTATAAATTAATTCATACAGAAGCTGAACTGGAGGTTCCGTCCCGGCCTTTAAGATGATTAGCAATACCCTGGAGATGCAGATTTTATTCATACGAGCGCTGACCTCCCGGGATGCGTGCATTTATCGGTATGCAGTGATAAAATCGCTGCAAAAATATTGCCTGTAAACAAAATTGTGGATAATATGATGTGGTTTGACCCGTTAAAGGTGTACCCTATTACACCATTTAAGGGGAGCGGAGGTTGCGGGGGTGTCCCCGCTGCACTTAAATGGTATAAAGGGTCCAGGGGTTTGCGGGGGTGCCCCCGCATCCTTTACATGGATTGCGGAGTCAAAACCATGGCATTTTTGCCGCAATATTTTGTGTTCACAGCCATTTTTGCTGCGATTTTTACACATGGAACCCATTTACCAGTACTACAGACAAGATCTGGTGCTTTGACATACAGAAAGCACTCACTGAGAAAATTGCATTCTTCAAGTTAAAATTGCTAAAAAAAACTCTACGTCCTGACAGCTACCCCCAAACTAGCAATTCACCTATCCCACCAAAACCAGCACTATGCTTCAACTTCACTAAAGCCTCGATACTAGAGGTTGAAAAAATACTATCCCTCAAACCCTCCAACAGTCGAGGAGACCAATGTCCCGCCCAAATTATAAAAGATGCTGCAAGAGACCTCTCACCTTAACTCCAAGCTTATTAACGCGTCATTCACCTCGGGGACAATCCAAAGTAACCTTAAGGAATCATGTGTCCTTCCCCTCCTGAGGAAACAAACTCTTGACCCTGCGATACCTACAAACTACAGGCCAATTACAATGGTGCCTTTCCTTCTTAAGATACTAGACGGGGTGGTGTATCTGCAGATTCAGGGCTTTTTGGAACAGAACCAGCTCCTTGGTACCTGGCAATCAGGTTTCAGAACTCCGCATGGAACCAAAAACTGCACTCATTGACCTTAAGGCCCAGATTGACGAGCTGAGAGATCGGGGAAAATTTGCCCTACTACTTCTCGTAGATCGCTCAGCAGCATTTGACTTGGTGGGCCATGCTGTTCTCTGTAACCATCTAGAGTCAGCAGCACAATTCTCGCAACCAGCCATTGCCTGGATTCAATATTTCCTAAGTGAAAGAACCATGAGTCCTTTCTACTATGGAAGCAGCTGATCCATCCCCATCCTATGTGGTGTCCCCCAGGGTTGATGTCTCACCTACTCTGTATAACATATTTACCAAGCCCCTCTTTGATGTTCTGGACTGTCTTGATGTCACCTAAACTAACTATGCAGATGACACCCAGATTCTCATCCCATTTACAGGGGATTATAATCCTGATTTGGCCTTTGTGAATAGGATATACCTCATCATGCAGGCATGGATGGCACTCCATGGTCTATGCCTGAATTATGACCAAACAGAACTCATCATCCTGGGGACTACACCCACCATTAACAAACTTGGCCACAAATATAATTCCATTGACATAGACGGTAACACGATCAAGGTGATGAAGGAGGTAAACACATTAGGCTTCTACCTTGACTCCTGTCTCACATTGACAAAACAAGTAAATGCTATGGCATCTACAGTTTATTCATGTACACTGATTAGATCTGCTAAACCCTTCCTCTCAACAAGCAGCTGCACAACACTGGCAAGAGCACTTGTGCTATCCAAGTTGGACTACTGCAATGCCCTCTACATTGGATCTAACAAAGATATCACTAAGAAAATTCATACACTCCAAAATAACACCCTGAGAGCAGCGTTGGTAATGACCTAAAAGAGGGGACATATCAATAGCTATGAGACATGCTAACTGGCTTTTCATCTTTGATAAAATCAGACTCAAAACCGCCTCACTAACATTCAAGTCCCTTCATAACATGGCTCCTCGCTACCTGATAGAGGCGTTTAGCAAAAGACTGACACTCCGACCCACTAGGACGGCATACTCTAATTGGTTGACAATCCCTCACTTCAAACGAGTTACTATCGGCGGGAATAGTTTCCCTGTTAAAGCCGCCCAACTCTGGAATTCACTTCCATCCCACCTCAGAGCGGACCAAACCTACCCACATTTCAGACTAAACATTATCAACTGGTTTAAATCCAATGATAACTACGCTAGTTTAGACAAAGGAGCATCTCTAAATCTCTTCCCCACTTCATGTTGTCCCATTAGCACCCTTTACCTTTGATGACTCTTAACTAACATGTCACTCTGTATGCCATCCCCTCTTTGCATCTCTTTGTACCTTTGTAATATATCTATACTCTGCAAACTTTGCTATTGCATTATGTAAATATGTAACCTCAACATTTCCTTGTACCGCAATATGTAACCATGTAAGCTTAACATCATCTTGTCCTCGAGCCCTGATACCTCCGGGTCTGGCGCGCGTTGCAAATAAACATCAATAATCAAGATGACACAAATAGTTTGGCAAAGTTCATCTGTTTTAATGTCAAGTATCTAAAACAGGGTGTACAACGAACATCTGCAATCACTCGATACTATGACTCTAACTACTTCATAAAAAACTTGGGCATTTGTTCCCAAATGTGGTCATCACTGACGTGCTGACCTCCGTCACTACCAACGTCATCCTACATGGCAAACTACAAACACCTATCAGGAGGTGGGATTGGCTATAAGTGAATATCTAAGCATAGATTCTATATCTGTATGGAGTAACGGAAAGAGGTAATTGGATAGTTAACATCAGGTGGGGCAACTAAGCCCTCCCCTAAAATGGCCACTATGAACGTCACTAAATGTATGGCGTCCCATTGGTTACACATACTATAGGACCCCCAACTACGTGGTCCTCTACAATTGGTTGGCTTCTAACCCCCGTCAGTACTTTTCCACCTACGTGAGCAGCGCGCAGACCGAACAACCAGGTGCGGGTGAGCTCTTCTTTGCACCAGCTTTCCACCAATTAAAATATCGTCCATCACCTCAATGGTCCAGGGTCCTTTGTGCTTTAAAGTTGGCCTTGAGTTTGTACTGTTCTGAGAATTATTAAGGAGTGTGGGCACTAGCCGGCTTCCATGCATAGGTGTGATCATCTCGTTCGTCCAACTTCCTTCTATCACATGACTGGACACCATGAAATTGATCCTTTTCGTGTATTTGATTTTATTTTCAATAGTCCTCTGACATCTTTTGTTTTTGCTTGACCTCTCTGAACAGGAGCATCTGTTCTTTCACGTTAATTGTATCCAATGTCAGCCAATTCCAGTTTGATAAGACCTTGGCTTTCTTGGCTCGGTGAACTCCTTAGCTGAACTTTCATTCTGTTTAATTCAATTGCTTTTCTTGACTGCGACACTGAAATGAGGCCTTCTGTTTTGTTCAGTACTGCTTATATACGTAGCGGAAACATCCATCCTTTTAGTCCATATGTCTGTAGAGGTACATATGTATATGTTGGTGCTTGCCACAGTCTATTTAAAAGCATGTAGCTAGTTTCATGATTGCTTTGTTGCTTGCATTTCATTGCTTCTGTACACATTTAAACAAACTAAGTATCTTCATCAGGTCTGTGGCATAAGTCTCTTCATCTTGATCTCAAGATGTCACTTAGCCTTGGTACCTTCTTGTGCTGTATGAATCGTCTGCTTCTCTGGTCCGGTTATCTCTCTATATGGGTGTCGATTCCATTTTGTATGACGTCACCATTCATCTTTGCCATGTAATTTCTGTTTCTTCAGGAATATTGTTCAAACGGCCATCCTATTGTCTTGGATGCAGGTATGGTTTCCTCAATGGGTACTTTACCTCCCATACGCTCTCACATAGTTATTCTTATGTGTGCTGCAGAGTCCTTGCGCAGTTTACCTGTTCAGTATACGTCGCATACTTTGGTTCATACGTTTCAGGTAATGTAGGCGGGGTAGTTGGAGTGGGGATACTTGGCTTCTCCTCTACAAAGCCTTCATGAACTGTCAAGGGTGAGCTGGGAAAAGAACATTGGGGCCGAAATCCACACACAACTATTTTATGACCCTACCAAAATAGGTGAGAGGAAAAAAGTTGTTTTTTAAACCTTTCAAAAGACATCCTGAAAGCCACAATCCAAATAAAAGTTTTGGTCACTCCAGCACACTACTCAAGGAAGTGAAACCCGCCAAAGGAGTCAGAGGGAATGTGTCGGGACTCAATGTTGAAATGAGGAGACTACACTGGTTGACTTAACTAGGGAAAATGTAACCTCGCCCCTAAAAGAACAATCTGTCTGCATTGATATCGGATCTACATGCAGCAATTGCCAGTGTCCAAGAAGTCATACTGTTCGTAACCTTGGTATAGAGTCCAAAACGGTCAAAGCCATCGCAGAAGAGAACCAAACGGTACTCCACGTGAAGATACCTGTAATAGGCATGGTTAATGATATGGTATCAGACCTAGAAACAGAAGGCCCAGAGCATGCTGCATTGGATCTGCATGCTCAAATTGCTAAAAACCTCCATTTCTGGAGCAAAGTTTAAACCAAACGGCCCAGTAAAAGCAAAACCACCTCCAGAGGAAAAAACTAAGGATGTAAAAACAACTAGCCAAGTAAAATCAAACTGCTCCAAAAGCTTCCTGGGAATCTTAAACATGGAAGAAAGATCTACTGAAAAAAGCAGCAGGCAGCGATCTAATTGACATGAAATCTGAAATTATCCAAGAGAGATCGACCGGGTTAGGGAAAGAGGAGATGGACGTATCTGAGCAAACCGCCAACTCCGAGCCAGATCTGATGGACCGCTCTGTGAAATCCAAAAGAGCAGACTAACCTTGCTGCAATGTTTTGGAGCTGGAACACATCCTAAGCATAGATGATGGCTTAATACTTGGGACATCAAATAGTTGAATTCCACACAGAGGAGACAATGGGCTGCATTAATTTACACATCCTTACAAATATGGTGTGTAATCAAATTCTAGCTGCTGCCCAAGACCCAAGAATGACTGGGTTTGGAATCCGAGAACTAAATAAATTGACTACTATCCCTAGGAGAGATGCAGATCCCTCCACATGGAGGGATAATGAATGGCTCCAACACAGAAAGAAACGCCCCCCTTTCAAACATGTCAATGAACATTGGCCGGAGGTGGAGAGAGTGGGGGAAGTAGATGAATACTGCCAAATCAAGAAACCCCTAAAAATCAACATGAAGACAGCGAGTGGTGTTAGAAGTACATACTGCGATACCAAAAAGAAGTAAATCCAAAGAATATTCTAGGGATTTGCTAGTAAAGTCAAGCAACAAGGTCTGAGGAGTAGCGCCCACAGGAGAACCAAAAAGGAAACATCATAATAGTATCCTAGAACTTGATTCAAACATCTTTTCAATAATTTAGCCTGGGATTGGAAAAGATCTAGAAAAGACTGGGTAAGAGCAGATATCATTTGCCTACAAGACGCGGCCGAGGGAAAAACCACTAGTTGATGGGTTCACTGTATTTCTCAATCCAGCCATGAAAGGCCGACCGAAATCTGGCCTTTTTACCATCATAAGTAACAACCTTGACTGGAAGGTAGTAGGAACCATGGATCAACTGCAAATGGCTACTCTGATGAAATCTACTGGAAGCCGCTAGAGATCAAAACTTTAAAGATGGTCAAACAGATGACAGACTTGATAGCCCAGGCAAAAAACATCTCATAACCTGAAGATGATAATCTGTGGAGACTTGAGCATTGACTTAAATATGCGACCAACGACTCAAACTACCAGCGATAATTGCATAGAACAAAGATGGACAAGACAATTACCTGGATGCAGGCAATGGAAGACTGGGATCTACATATGTTGAATGGGAACATCCAAGGAGATCTAACCAGAGCGCAACGTGGAACACAATCAGCCACCCTAGACTAAAGTTTCGTCTCAAGGAACATATTCGACGAAATTGCATTATTCAGAGTAATAAATACTGAGAATGGTTATCACAATATCGTAGAAATAAATAGGAGTCATATCACAAAAACCTAACATGGCATGAATCTTGGAAGGATAGAAGTAGAACTTGGAAGAAAGAGACTGCGGATCAGATGAAATGTCATAACATTAAGTAACAACCTAATGGACCTCATTAAATAGGATGTAAGAGGGGTAGACTACAGACACTCCTCAGCGGTTACATGGAAAAGATGTAGACCACAGGAAAACTGCAGTTTTCTCTAATGCATAAATACAATCTCACGATAGTGGCACAAAAGAAATATCTCAGGAAAGATTTAAAAGCCATGAGAGACCTGCCATAACTAATACAAATGGAATCCATGAGGAAAAGAAGACAAAGATAGCACAACTGGTTGATCCAGAATGACTGAGAATTCATGCTGCAATTAGTGCTAGGACAGAACTTTAGACATTTCTTTGAAATTTTAAATAACTTGGGTGCCCAGGAGAAAGCACTGCTACTTAACCCCATTACAGAGGAAGTCTGGGTTGACCACTACACTCAACTCTTCAGTTTTCCAGGTACCCAAAACATGAGAATAGCAGCAAGTAGCTATATGCAATGGAACATCCAAATAGACGGACACAAATTGCTTGGCCTCATAAAAAATGCAAGTGCCTCACATGTATCTGGTCCTGATGGCCTTTCGAATTTAATACTGAAAGCGTACCCAGAACTGGGCACATTTCTGTCTCACCCGATTCAAACATGTTTTTGAAGATGGCAAAAATCTCTCCAACCAAGAAAAATGCAATTCTGGTTCCAATTTTTAAGAGGGGCGGATCGATTGGACCTTACTATTGGCCATTTGCCTCATTGGATGTCTTGGGAAAACTTTTCGCAGTGAACTTATTGAAACAACTGAACAACTGGGAATTGAAATCTGTCAATTTCGACAAGACAGACCTGATTCACTAAAGGAGTAGGATGTAACGTTAATCTGTTATTACTTAATGCTTTAAAAATCAGAACACTAAAATCAGGAAGGCCAATATATCTAGTATTCATCAACCTAAAACAGGCTTTCGGTAGTGTTGACTGGAACATCTTATGGAACAAATTGAGAGCCTGGGAGTGCCTCCAGGAGCTTCTGTCATCAATAATGGCCCTACATATAGACACAATGATTGAAATAAGGCTAGATAGCGCTGGCAACTTGTCTTTTAAGATGGGATGTTTGCTGGCTCCGGCCCCGTTTTGTCTTTACATATCGGACTTCAAATGTGCTCTTTATAAAACATCAACTAGTCTCCTGAGAATGAACAGAGCGCCCCTGGACTGGATGATCTATGCGGACGACCTAGTAGTTTTGGACCCAACAGTGGTAAGCCTACAATCAAGTCTGGAAAACCTGCAGAGATACACAGCTCAAAACAACTTAAATATCAATGTAGGGAAATACAAAATTGTAGTGCTACACAACCAACCGGAAAGAAAAAGCTGTTTCGCAGGTGCCTGGGGAAGGAGTTGATGCTAGTAGTGGGGGTTTAGAAATACCTCGGTATGTTTATCAACTCAAACAGAGATGGGAATCCGTAGAACACGGAACTACAGAGGAAAACAAAGCACCTCTGGGCACAAGCCCTAACCATTAACAGGAAGTATGGGAAACTCTCTCTCACCGACCATCTATTTTACAAGCAGATGGTTATTTCTGTTCTGACCTATGGCGCAGAGACAGCCCTTACTACATCTTGGGAGACCTGGGACCTGTTAGGTCTCTTCTGGAAAAGGTTACTGGGCTTACCAAACTCGTTACCCATCACTGCCATGAGATGGGGATTGGGCCTTGGCTCTATGTATGGCAGAGTCCAGCGGAATTCCCTCAGTCTATACAGGAAAATAATCATGGAAGACAGCCCGGCACAATTCAAGATCTTCAAGAAAAAGCCGGGATTCACCCAGGAAGAGGTAATGAGATCCTGGTCTTCGAATTGCAGACTAATCTTAAATAACTGACCCTTGTGCCAAACAGCTTAAGACCAACCCTGAAAGATGAAGCAAAAACTGGTGTGCAGACTGGAACCTTCCGGAAAGATCAACGGGAATGACCACACTGGGATCTTTGGTAAAAACAGCAGATCTCTGAACATGGGGGAATTCCCGGGTCTGGCTCAGAGAAATGTATTCCTCAGATTCAGGCTGAACCTTCTACACACCAAAGAGGTCTTTTTGTAAGGGATGGGGCCACAGACTCTCTTTGAAGATTTTGCAAGCACTATACAGATAGTCTACAACACCTACTCCTGGAATGTGCGTCACTTAGGGCACCAAGATCAAAACACTTGGGGATTTAATCATAAATGCCCCGACCTGTTGGTGGATGTTTAGGAGTGGTGGGAATGATTCTACTGTGCAAATGATTTTAAGTGATTTTTGCGCTATCACATTTCTTCAAGGGCATATTACCAGATTTGAAATATTTTAAAATGAGGTGGCCAGACTAGAGATACTAAACATGGGGTTCTGGGGGTCCTAGGAGGAATTGAAGGAAATTGACTAAATAAGAGAATGATGTGCTTACAGCATGGCTCGGTTTGACAGCACATATGTAGCATACTACTTCTCTTAGACTTCTCTTAGACCTTGCTGTTTTCATAGTCTGCACCTTGTCCCTCTCTTGGTTTTTTTTTTATTTTCTTCTAAATTCTTTTCTTTCTTTGTTTAGGAATTTTAGATAAGTTTGTAGTTAAAGCTTGAATTGGGCATTTATAACCATTTATAACCATAGTTTACATTTTTCCATGTTCCCATGGTTTAGAATAGTGCACTCAGCCAAGCTCATGTACACTCCTGTGCATAGTGCACTTCAAAAATCGTGTCCCTTCTTGCAGGTCTTCTAGTTGGTAGACTTCTCATTCATACATCTGGTGGATAGAAGGGAGGACCCCAACAGGTGGATTGCTATGGTTACCTGTGTTTTTTGACTCGTGGCTTCATATTTATCTTTAGATTTAGCTTGTAGTGATTTTGATATGTGTTCAGCTTTTCATTTTTAATAGGTTTTCAGTGGCTGGATTGGCATTCCATGACTACAGCGATGCCTTTCCATAGAGTACTTTGAGTACATATTTTAGTTTTACTGTGCCTTATTTAGATGGCTCTGTACATAGATGAGTGGCTGTTGTTATTGTTTGACTACTGTACTTCTAATTATATATTATAAATAATACATGTGCTATAAATAGAAGTGTGCCATGATTCTTTGTGTATTCGTGTTTCACAAATATTGTGGGATACTATATTGAAAGCATAAAAGCTTGTTGCTGTATTGAGAAACTGAGTAGAGATTTGATAGTATTTAATGTAGTAAATGTACACAAGGGAAAGAAGTTGCTCTTTGGATTTCTAGTGGTAGCCACAAAACATTTCTGCTGACTAATAGTAAGCTTAAAAGGGGCCGAGGCTGTACTATGGGAATTATTCCTAACTATCATTCGGAATACCCTAATGGCAAGTCCTGACCCATCCATCTATTAACCATTATGAACCCCGCTGCAGTTTGGTCCCGGTCTTAAAGGGGCAGGGTTGTTAGAGATTTTAATTTGATGTGTGGGAAAAGTGAGGATGCTCATCTATTGGTCCTGAGTGGTATCACAGCTATTTGTTCTCAAGTGGTGACTAATAGTTTGGGTCAACTGATAAGAGAATGGGCTGTTGGAGCAGATGTGTGAACCCTCAATGGGATATCACAAGGAATAGTGCAGTGGAAAACGCATTTTGTCCAACCTCCCGTCCTCTCCTCCTCTTCCCCCTTCTATCTCCTCTACCTCTGGCCCTCCTATAGCTGCCACCCACTTTCTCTTTGCTCTTTTTTTCCCCTGATGAGGTTTCTAGACAAGTCCAATCTATGAAAGTCTCATCAAACAGATCCTTCCCTGATTGTCTAAAACCCATCAAGGACCACATTGACATCCTTGCTCCTGCTCTGGCTGACTTCTGTAACCTCTCCTTCACCTATGGAGCCTTCCCCTCTGAAGTGCTCGCTTGTGCACCCTCTTGTCAAGAAACCCACAGCCTTCCCCTCATGCCTGCTAACTATCGCCCGATCTCCATCACTCCTTTCCTGTGCAAGCTCCTGGGAAAGCTGACATCTTCCAGCATAATCTTCACACTGAGTATGAGTGTCTCCATGACCATCAGTCTGGCTTTAGAGCTGCCAGAAGTAGACTTCTCTCCTGAACATCCGCAAAGACCTGCTCTCCAACCTTGATTCTAACATCCCTACTGTCCTCATCCTACTCAATCTCTCTTCTGTCTTTGCTACGGCAAACCATGCCATCCTGCTCAACCAAATCCGTGATAACCTGGGCATCACCGATCATGCTCTCGCCTGGCTGACCTCTTTCCTCTCTGAACCTCCCAGGTCAAACTTGAGTCCTTCCTTTCCTCTATCTCAATCTTTACCTGTGGTGTTCCCCAGTGGGCTAACCTTGCTCCCTGGCTGTTCAACCAATACCTGGCACTCCTTGCCCACCACATTGCTGCTCTCTGCTCCAACTTTCAGTGCTATGTGGATGAAACTCAGCTTGTCTTCAGGCTTCCCGCCACCTTCTCTCCTTCTCTCATATAACTGTCCACTATCCAGGAGTGGTGTGCCACCAATGATCTCTGCCTTAATGCCAGCAAGACCAGGATTTTCTTCATCGGCATACCTGCAGTCTCCTTTCCTGTCTCTGTCCGGCCTCTCTTGACCCTCATCCTGCTCCCATCTGTGAGGCTAATAACCTCAGGGTTATCTTCGACTCCACACTCTCCCTTTCTCCTCACATCTCGTACGTCTCCAAGAAGTCAAACTACCAACTGCCCCTCCTCCGAGGTATCCTTCCTTACCTCTCCTTACCTCAGAAGCTTACTGTCTCACGAGTTCTGGTTCTCTCTAGGCTTGACTATTGCAACAGCCTCTTTCTAAATCTACCAGACACCCCATGGCTGCGCATTAAACCCTGTCGTCCTGCTGGCGGCACTACCAGTTGCTGCTGTTCTTTTTCTCCCTTGCTTAGCACATTCCAATTTTTCCTCTCCCACGGCACTTTCCCACTTCCCTCTCCCCTGCACTTGCGCGTTCTCAATGTCACTAGGCCTAGTAAGATTGTTGTTTTTGTCCTCCCTTCTTCCCTTGCCGCCTCGCGCTCTGAAACACTTCTGTATGAGCGCAATACAAATAAAATATCACATCACATCCGGGGTCTTCTAGTATCAACCAGTTTGTTCTGACATTCTAAGTTTGGGTGCACTTTAGTGACTTTTAGGTTGACTCAAGGATAGAAAGCAACAATGATCCCTTGCATATTTTCGTCTCTCTATATCTGGAAACAGATGTGGAGGTGGAAAGTCATGGTAGGGACACTGGTTGCAACTAATGGGTGGAGCATACAGTAGTGAAAGGTAGATTTAACCAACATTCTTCAGTGTATGCACTGTTCTAATTTACAGAATTTGCAGAGTATCTTAACCTATGAGGAGGGGCCCTGGACTGAAATTCTTTTGAGCAAAGTTCTTCAGGATATTAGGTCTTTTGAGTATCCCTGTTAATTCTTGCCATTAAGATGGGCCCCAAAGGAATTCCTGGTTTGGTAATGAATGCTGTGGCAAGAGGAGAGCTATGCCAGGCTATAAGGAAAATGAAACAAATAGGGGGGCAGGGGGGGAACTATCCACTAGTTCACCTGATTAGGAACCAATGTAGGTAGCTTGTTAGTGTCAAAGCTTAGAATTGGGAAGAGCCTGGAATGATTTTGGCCCAGGCAACTCTTGACAGGACAATCGGGCTTTTCGGACACTGGCGGAATGAAAGGCTATTCCCATAGAACTGAGCGTAACATCATTGGAGACAGTTTGAGGAATCATTTTTGTTTCATATATGGTTGTAGAACAGATTGGAAGGGTTGGAGGATTTATCAGCGGCCTAATCCTAGCCAACACTCCCTTTTTACTGGGGGGAGGTTAGTAAGGCATTGTCTCTTATTCAAAGGTTATGTCTAATCTATTTGAATCAGACACTGCCCTTTGTGTTCCTATTCATTGCAGTTGATACAATTCTATATTAACTACAGGAGCTACCCCTTCTTCCTGGAAACCTCATATAACAAATGTGCAAGTGTAACCCTACAAATTGCAAGCCTATTTCCTTTCTGGACACTTTAAGATCTTATCTAAAGTTACAGAAGTGGGAGGGCATTGTATTCAGTACAGTGGGGGCAGGGTTCCATGGGGAGCCTACACCTTCAAAGTCTCTACCTGATGCTCCTAATTGTGAATCTATGGAAGGGCTTGCTGTTTGTGGGGTTTGTTGACCTCAAGGCTGAGTCTGATTCTGTTGACAGGAGCTGTGTATGGGAGAAAGAAGGCATGGATCTAGAACAGATTGATTTTATTAAGGCTATCCATGAGGGTTCATGGGCTAGGGTACGACTGTGCCCCGGCAGGGAGATTTCAGATGGTTTTGATATTGCTAGAGGTTATGAGGTAGGGCTGCATTCCTGCCCCTATATGCTACATGTTTAGTAATTATGTTGATGGTTGCTTCCAGTGCCAGGGCTGAGCATCCTTCCAGGACGGGTAGTGTGTCCCTATCCTTCTCTTCATAGATGAGAGTAATCCTCTCAAATCAAGAATGGCTTAAGGTAGCAGGCGTTCTATGATTATGATTTGCCCCAAGGAGGCGGTCTGACCTGTCGGTTACGAGTCTCCCTTAATGAGGGGGCGGTGCAGTTAGCGAGGGGGCGGTGCAGTTAGCGACACGTTTGGCCTGCCGCCACAGGGCATATCGCCACTAGCACATGTGTAGTTCCATACATGGGCAGCTAATGGTGTTATTTTAAAGATTCAATTATTTGAGACAGAGCTCAAGGATCAGGTTGCATAAACAGTCCGTTTACAAAGAAACCTACATACAAACTTTAATTTCATACATATGTTTGTTATGTTTATTATTTGATAATGCGCACAAAACCCAGGGGTAGCGGGGCGCAGCAGGTACAAGGTTACTTAAGCTTAGGTTGCATACAGAGTATAAAAACATATCAATACGGTACATACATGTCAATGCAAGCAGTTGGAATGAAAAACTAACATGTTACAGTATAGAGAGAGTGTACAAGGTAAAGGGGCGAGAGCAGAATCATCTTAGACTGGGTTACAAGGGTATCGTGGCCGTTAGGTACCACGAGAATTAGTTGTCGTTGTACCAGAGCCAATTTTTTACCTTACATCTGAAGTTAGAGTAGGGTAGGTTAGCTCGCAATGGGTAATGCGTTCCAAGCCTAGTCAGCTCTGACAGGGAAGCTTGCTGTGCCCGCTTTGGATCGTCTGATTCTAGGAGTTTCGAGCAGGAAGTGGTTGGTAGCCCTAGTGTGGTGGCTGGATGATTTTCTGGTCAGTCTGGCCGAGATGTAAGGGGGTGCTGTGTTGTTGAGCCCTTTGTGGGTAAGCGATAGTGTTTTATATAGAAGGTTAAAAATATGTAAATCAAAAATCATTACACAAATGCTCAACTTATCACATAAAAAACACATACGATTTCGTCATTAACAATCAAATGTTTGGTTAACAGAAAATTGAAAAATACATTCAACCTATAACTGGTATTGTATCAGTTTCTAATAATTGTTGAATAACTAGAGTTGTTCTTTTCCTGTGTCAGGAGGGTTGTAAGAAACACGAAAATCCCAATTTAAAATTTGATCGTTTCACGGAGGACCAGCAGTAAGGTTATAATTGCCTTGTGTGGTGCTCGTGGGGGCTCACAACATGGGTAGTTTGAGTTGAAGAAGGCTGTCAGCTAGCCCTTCACCTATAACTAATGCACGAAAAACCAAATGAGCTGCAAAAACCAACTTGACACTTAAGTTACAACAGGACAGATCTCCTGCAAATTCAAATCTGGGTAAAACAAATAACGTGAAATGCCAATGGCTCACCTGTAGGTCTGATAATGAGCCGCAGACGCAGATGAAGTGTCAGGTCTTTAGAAATAGCTCCACTCTGGCCTAGAGAATTGTAGGCAAGAGCTAACACCATCAATGTGGGCAAGAGCCAGTAAACCCTAGAAAGGCGAGGGCGTAGAGTGACACTCCTCAGTATGGTCTCTAAATGCAGGGTAACACATTTACCAGGAGCCGTCTCGTTGAACAACTCGTATAATTAGAAATCCGGTAACTCTTATAAAGGCACAACCTCCGTCCACATTTGGGAGAAATAAAGAAGGGGTACACCCGTGAGTGATAGAGACTGTCCCCTTAGTGCCTATTTTTCATACTGATCGGAGATTTCAATTTCTGGTTTTATTTATTTCCATGCAACATTAAACATTTGCATTTTAACTTTGTTGCCTGTTGGGGTGTGTCCTTATGTGGGATTATTGAGCCTTCTTCTGATCGCTAATAGAATCAATTCAGGCACCCTGCAGCCTAAAACAAAGTATTTTTATTTAGTAAATATGATATTATAGGTTATTTATAACATGCTTAATACCCAGAGTTTTCTAAGCGCAAGCCTGTGTCGCTCCGTGTTGTCTTGCTTCCAAGGTGATCACGTTGCCACTGAGCTATCCTCCCGGGACAAATGGGACCTTTTTATGGGACAAACTGAATCAGTGGGGGCTGTCCATTAGGCATAGTGCAAGCCTTTTGGGCTTTATACTCGAACATCTTTGAGAGTGAAACTGAACGAGCCAGGCTGTTATCAAGGCCAATAAAAACAACTCTAGGGCTGAAACAGGGCTGTCCCCTGGCACCGGCACTGTTCAATCTGTATATATCAGATATTGGTGAAATCTTGAATGAGGGGAGGCGTTTCCCTCCTAGCTTAAATAGGAGACTGATTGGTCACATCTTGTATGCAGATGATCTGGATGATCAAACGCCTATAGGGTTACAAATGAAATTAAACTCCCTCAAGCTGTATGTTGATGGGAATTGGATGAAGGTTAACGTGTCTAAGATTATAACAATCTCATCATCATTGAGTAGATTGGCTAGGACTCTGAATTGATATCTGGAATTTGAACCATTGAAAAGAGTAGCGTCTTTAACCTACTTGGGGATGCCATTAAATTCCTGTCTGAATGATGCACCAAGGGTAGAGCTTTTGAAGGCGAAGACTAATAGCCTTTCAGCGGACTTGGACATGAGCAAAGGGACCCTGCTTGTGAACCCTGTGCTTGTTAAAAACAAAATGTGGAAAAAGGATTGGTGTCTCGAATGACCAAAGGTCAGCTTTCACCCATTCCCAAGCCCGCCTTGTGAATGTTGTCCTTTAAATGTGTTGCCAAGATATTTAACAAAATTTCCCTGTAACTATCTTTGTTCCCAACTTGAGATTCATTTAAATTTATACCCAACAAATGAAATTCTGCTGGCACGGAAGCTATGGAAAAATTAGGACTTGTAGGTTTTGTAATACTCGAGGGAGTGGGGTCAAAGAAACACTACAGCACGTGGTTATGGAATGTAGTGGATTGAGCAATAAAAGAAACCTGCACTTGGTTAGGTTCTTTGAGGACCTAACATCTGTCACACCAGAAGGTCTGATATTGTGGTGTGGAGAACGGGTTGCCACAATTAAGTTCTTGAAGGAAGTTGTTTTGACCGTATGCTAATAATGGGGAGACAAACTGTTACAAGAATGTAATACATCTTTTAGTTTGGATGCTCATTATTAGTGGGTGTGGACTGACTAAGAAGGGATGTACAAATATCAGATTTTAGAATGTGTTTTTTTTTTATTTTTATTTTTTTATTGTAAACCCATCCTTTTAACAAGAGAAATAAGTATTGAAGAATGTGATCATAGGTATGATGTTGTGCTGGATTTTGATTTTGTATATTGCTGACAAGTGATGCAAGAAGTGGTCTGTAGTGCAGGATCTTTAATGTCTACTGGTTGGAGGTGTGGCTTAAGCCTGTGCTGACTGGAAGGACTCTAAACCCCAGAGACCCGCGGAACGAAGATCAGTGAAGTGTTGCAGGAAGTGGTCTGTGATGGTCCATAGGGGGCGGGGGCAGCATTGGGGGATGATCCTTTAACCTACTACTCAGGTACTCTGGTACAGTGACTTTCTTCTTGTACATCTCTACAGGTTGTGTTAACGGATACTGTTACTCGCTGTAATTTGCTTAAAATGTTTTGCCTTTTGCCTCCTGTTGAGGGAGGAAAGGAGATACCGTGGGCAAGAAAATACTGAGGCGACTGCAGGACAACGCCCTTTTGAGCTTCGGTTATGCATCATACTGTACATGAGAAAAGGGGGACCGAGAGTAAGAAGATCAAGTGGATATCACTTGTGCAATTTCCATACCTAGTGACAGTGGGACTGTTGGTCCTTTGAGCCGTGTGCATCCATCTTGCCTCGGAACAACTTTCTTACATTTTTCTTTCTACTTTCCTCGGATAAACCTCCCTATAACTCCCAGGTTTACTTTTGGTTGGAACCCATGGCTTCTTGCACAGAATTGAGAAGCCTATTGGGAGGGACTTCTGCAAACCTTACTCATCCCAAAGAGGGACGGAACACTTTGGAACAAAGGTCTAATTCGGAGGACGTCATACTTGGGGCAGAAGTTATGAATTGCTCTTGTGGGGAACAGGACATGGTTGTTTTGGTGTACAATTTAGGCGACAAACGCATCTGCACACAGGGTTCACTGACCAAGGTGGCCCAGAATATTGAGGAGTCCCTACGCACACATGCTCGTCCTAGACAAGGAAGAGATATAGGGAAGACCCCGATAGGGTTTCAAAGCTGCAGCTGGTCCCCTCATCCAGCCTTGCAGCCTATTGCGGAGAACACAATCACTGACTTCTTTAAAGTTGCAAATACAAACAGTGTGAACAAACTGGTATGTGTTAAACCAGCAAGATTTGATAGGACTCATATGAAGGAGCTTAATGACCACAGTTTAATTCAGCATGCAGATTCATTGTTTTGTGAAGTAGGAATAGGGTATGGGAATACAATAATGAACCATACTGGTGATCCCTCCATTCAAGGTTCACCGAATGATCTCACACATTTTTGGGAAAATGAACAGAGAACGGACCATATAACTAATGCGCAAAGAAACGTTAGTTCTGATGGGACAAGTAACATCTACCATACTTTGGGAGATGTGGAAGAGCGCATTCGTTTGACCTCACAAACATTGCACTAAATATGGTTTTGAGCTAGTTTGTTATGCTTTATGACAATATGTGAGATGAGGTAAGTGTTCACTCTATTATACTGGCAAACATCAATGCAAAGGTGGAGGTACTTTCTATGGCCCACCACCGTGTATCAACAAGCAATCAGGAATTTGTTGATGAATCATGTGTGTGGCCCCAAAAAGAAAGTGTAATCCCCTCCCCTCTCCTATTATTGTTATAACAGATTCTGAGGAGGAGAAAGAATCAAACAGAGAACCGAATGAAGCTGCAAACACTAAACGTGGCGTATGGGATGCGCGCAGAGATTTGGGTTTAGAGCAAAATTTAGAACCGAAGGATATGTCAAGTGAAAAAGGGAGAGAGGAAAGTAAATGGAGCATGTCTGGTTATGAAGAAATCTAAAAGTTTGAAAGGGACTAAAAAGAAAAGCACTCGTATGCGGTCTTTCTTTAGAAAACCGACCCCTTTTGGGCCTTCGAGGGGGAGGAGTAGGAGAGGAACTCGGAAGGGGGGAGAATGGTTCTTGAACTTCTGGGCCTGAATGGCCCATATAGCTTGACAGCTAATCAAACTTAAGCAGATGGTGATAACAAATAACCACAGAGTTTAACCATAAGAAATAATTAAAACAAGGCTTGTATTACAAGGTTGGTCCTTTTGGGTCAAAAAGGACATGAGGATAATAACCTGATTGAAGGACTTTGGGGATATCTGGGGTGAAACCGACTCCTATTGTAAAAACCAATGCAGTGGCTCAGGAAATGGGGCTCCAGCAAGATAGGGGTGCAGTCTGGGACACAAGTAATAAAATGGGTCACCAGATGTATGGTGATAACATGGATTCGAGGGGTGAAATGTTGAGAAAGGATTGTATGCCACATGCTTCTGGATGTGCAATATTGTGGAAGGAAAGAAGGCAGGGTGGTGCAACTGTTGGTCAATCTGTCGCATTAAGATCTTACAAAATATGGTGAACAAGGTCCTAGAGAAAGTGTAAACTTGGGTGACTTATTAAACCGTATGTACAACCCACCTAGAGAGGTGTACATTAACACTCAGGTTCTGGGACAGTGATTTGGTAAATTGAGAGGGGATACCCCCTATGTTCTGTCGACAAGGAGGCATTGTGGGTGATAGAACATCAGTTGGTCCTCCCAGAAATTCAAAAACCGGGGCAACTGAAGTGGTAAGATTCAATTGCCCGAGTCAAAGAAAGCAATTGGGACGAAATCAGGAGACAGACCAGCATGTGACAAAGGGAGTTCAATTGATGTTCACACACACGTTTGGTAGAGGACAGAATGTATGCTTGAATAGAAGTAATGCACTCCTGATTTTGGCTGAAATCCCTAATCTAAGGGCAGTTTGTACTAGGGACATTGAGAGGGTAGTATTCCTGGACAAAGGGGATACAAACTGCTGCATTGTCCCTTTCAACTCAAAAATCGTGCATGAACGTATACTTTCGGAGCATGACGGACCCTTGAATTTGGGCTTGGTTTCCCCTGTTGATTTTGGGAAGATAAACATTTTTGAATTGACAAGTGTGCACGGCAAGAGTTCAAGCAACAATAGGGGCGCCAATTAAGGTAAAGTTGGCTTGGGACAAATTGATTGACTGGCTGGCTGTTATCTCTGCCCTGCAACACCCATTCAATGGGGAACATTGTGATTTAGAGAGTATAGGTCTAGTTAGCCTAGGGAATTTGGAAGAGCATTGATTACAAAGAGCCTTATCTTGGCACCATGGAACATCAAGGGTTTTGGTAAGCTAACCCATGACCTACATTTGATGGCAAGACTGAATGCCTATGGTATTGTAAGCTTTCAGCAAACATGTGCTATGGAAAATCTGGTCTGGGATTGTTATTCCTGCTTCCAACAACTAGCACTCAGACTAAATGCTGGTCGGCCCTCACGAGGACTGTTTGTATGAAGCATGGGGTAGGTATTGAGGGAAGAATCATTTTGACTGAACACAGCAGTGTTCTGGGGTTTTGTTGGAGATGGAAATGAATCTTGGTTGTAAAACATCTTAACGTGTATTGGCATCCCTCCCATTGTGCAATAGCTGTTATGCTGGAGATATTGGAAGAATTGTTTCTAACCATTAAGCTGGAATTGCTGGACCTGGAAGGGAAAATGGTGGGAGATTTGAACTCCCACTGTTTGCCTCTGTCTGTAGTGTTGGACAAAGAATGGAATCCTAAAAGTCTGTATGTACAACTCCTACTTGAACATGGTAGATACTGGAGATAGTTTTGGGAAGGTTGGGGCCTATTTATATTTTATGGCTATACTGTGGGAGATATACCTGCTAAACCCACCTGGCATAGAAAGGAATCTTGCTCTTGGCTGAATTACAAGGTGATCTCAGAGGGTCTATGATGGGATATAAACTAGTATCTTAGTGAGTGATCGTTAAATAGTGAGTTTGAACTTTTACTTAAAAATCCCAAATTCAAAAACTAGTACCAAAAATATAGTAATGAACAGGGTTAGTTGGAACCAGTAAAGTATGAGGACCATTAATGGGTTGATGAGAGAATTCTGAGAGACCACCACATTGCCAAATAAAATTAAGGATTTGGGAGTGGAGAGCTTCCCCACATTCATCATGGAAAAGGTGGGTAATTGTACCCGGAACATAGTAAGGGGACCTCACTCAAATCGTCCTCGTGTATATGTGAAGGAGGTCCAACTGAGGAAAAGGGAGATGCGTAGAAAAGTTTAAGGAAGTAAGTACTGGTTTCCTAGATGAGAAAGCTAAGATCCCTGCAATAAAGAAATAAAAAGCCTATAAAAATTGGATTAAAAGCCATAGGTGGCTGCTTGCCCAAAGGGATCGGGAAATGATGCTTGAGGCAGTGCTGGAAAAAAGTAACTTCTGGAATATTATCAATCTAAGAAAAGGGAAGGACAAGCTAGAGATGATAAACCCTATTCTGGAAGATGATTGGAAGACCTACTTATTAGAACTATAGAGAAGTGAACAATCAAACGGTTACAGGGGTATGTAGTGAGGGATGGGATATGGACATTTCTGCCCAACATCTGGAAGCAATAATAAAAGCCAGATCCAATTTACGAGCACCGGGTCTGACTGGGTTGTGCAACTTAATCTTGAAGCAGGACCCGAGAGTCTGGGCGAATGTTAAACATCGTGATCCAAAATGTTATAGTTGGCAAAAGCATCCCTCTCTCTTGGTCTACCTCTATAATTGTTCTGATATACAAGAAGGGAAGTCATCTTGAGCCCGCATGTTATAGACCTGTTGCATTAATGGACATAGAAAGTAAAGTATTTGCAAGATGCCTTCTGAAAGCAATAGAAGTTGGGTGCAGAGATACAGAGAGACTGTCCAAATTTCAGACAGGCATTAGGCGGACTACTGGAACTGATGCAAGTGGCCTGCTTATTCATTCATTAACCGATCAGGCATGTAGGGAAGGGAAGGACCCATTTGTATGTTGCATGTGCAGACTTCAGTTTGGCGTTTGATACAGTCAACAGAGCAAGATATTTGGCGAAGCTTTCTAAGTGGGGATACCTGCATTCATATTGAAGATTCTGATTGAACTGCGTAAGGCTGAATATGAATGGAGAGGTCTCTAAATCTATAAAGATGCACTGGGTATTGAGGCAGGGGTGTGTCTTGGCCCCCAGCCTCTTCAACTCATGTTTCAGATCTGGGTGACTATTAGAAAGAATCCTCTTTGTCAACCCTATGATAAATGAGGAAAGGGGTTTCTGGGAGGCCTATGCAGATATCTTGCTCATGGATGGAACACCAGTAGGTTTCCAAAGGCTACTCGAATGTCTTGCCGATTGTGCCTCATTGAATAGCTGTAAATCTAAATCGGTTGATTTCCAGTAGTTGATGGATGGTACTCCAGTGTCGGTTGTCTCTTCGGTGAAATATTTGGGGTATAAACTCACTAGGCCAAAAGAGTACAGAAATTGCAAGATGAATCTGTGGGCAAGGGGCCACCAACCTGCAGCCCAAATGTGTTACATGAGGAAAGAAATACTCCTGGTTTAACTTGCAACAACTTATGCAATTGTATAGATCCAAAGTGATTCCTGTACTATCATACGGTTTGGAAATTAGCTGCTGGGTGGAGAATTTGGGACTGCATACATTGGAAGGGATGATCTTAAGGACAGAATTACCATTGCCTAATTGTGTACCCTTAAATATGATCCAATTTGAATTGGGTCTGAATTCTTTGATCTCAGTTGTTCAATTAAGGACCTTGTTACTATACAGGAAATTGATTGGTGAAAGAAATCCTTGTATGCATTAATGGGTTCGCAAATGGAGAATGGAGAGGTGGGGGGAGGAGATTTTCAACTATGAACTCATGTGGAACATTATGCGGTGCCCCTGGAATTGGTAAATCCTGGACACACATAGGTCAAAATGTTAGCGAGATATTATATGGATATGTGCAGCAAGGACTAGGTTTGGTTCATATATGGAAATAAGCATAGATTCTAAAAAAGGGGAACGCTTTTGAAATACCTTAAAGTTTCCGGATAAGCATTAGAGATACATTCATGAAGTTTAGAATTAAGTTTCTGCAAACAAGTGAGGTGTTATCAATTCGAAGTCAAAGGGAGAGTGCAATTTGTCAGTTTTGTGAAGATTCATTGCAAACGCAAAAACACCTGATGCTTTCTTGACCGTCACTGCAGAATATTACGGAAGAGCTGTTTAGCTGATTTGTTTACTGAATTTTTGGAGATGCATCCTACAAGGTACTCATTTGATTCTTTTATTTAGTGTAGTTAAAAGTAATGATCACATGACATATTAAAATGTTGTTGTAGGGTGGAGGATTTGTTAATTATGACCTGTGACAACTTGGTTGTAAATATTACTTTGTTTTAATTCAAAACATATTTTTTCCATACCTAATTGTTAATGTATCTTTAGTGGTGCGATAGTTGAAATGGAATCATTAAAAGTATTTATGTGGTGTATAAGGTTTTGAATAAGACCAATTACAATAAAAAAATGTAAAAAACATCTTTTAGATTGGACGCTCATTACTATTGGGTGTGGACTAAGAAGGGATGTACAAATATCACATTTTAAAATGTGATTTTTATTGTAAAACCATCCTTTTAAAAAGGAAGTAAGCATTGAAGAATTTGATGATGGGTCTGATATTCTGCTGGATTTTGTATATTGCTGAATGGATTTGTTTTACTGTGAAAGGTTTTGTTTTAAGCCAAACACGGTTTTAAATAAAAAATAATATAGGATAGAGATGCACAGCGGGCTTTATGAACTTTTATTATGGATTTCGCCCATTAATGGCATGTGCAACTACAGACTCGGGTGAAACTATAACATCACATACTTTGGATTCAATAAGGTCTACAATCCTTCACTGAAAATGGGCTTCATAATTCAAGCAACCAATACATGTTCAGATGTATTGAAAAGGCTTTTATTCATAGAGCATTCCCGCAGCCATTAAGGATATTTCCCCTTCAAATAGTTCCTACAAGCTTTTGAGCATGTTAATGCACCTGATGCAGAGATCGCCATGTAACCAGAATGCCATAGATTTAAATCCCTGTGAGTCATCTAAAGTAGGCACTTACATTTTTCATCTTTTTGTCAACATGGCAGATGTGTCTAGTGCACTGTATTCAAGTTTTGCTTTCCAGGTAGCCAATTGAAATATTGATTGAAAAATATAGGGTTTAAATATTTTCGGTTTATATTATCTTTTTTTTAGACTGAAAATAGTGCATTTAAATGTCTTGGAGGTGACACTGGCTTCGGGAAATGAGGGGATGAACCTTTTCCCTGAGCTACCTGCCAAAGGAATAGGAAAAGGTTTAGTGGCAGGCGTTCCCATGTGGACTGAGGGTTGTAGGAACACAGTAGATGCTAAGTTGTTTTCTGGGGGTAATAAATTGGTAGCAAGGATGCAACACAATGCTCATAAACCCCTAGAGCTGAAAGAGGATTGGGAAATGTTGATAGTACTGATGCAATGCAAATTTTATAATTCTGTAATGCTTGTAGGGGAAGATATTAATTGGCCTTTAATAATGTGCTTAATACCAGAGACTAGTCACTAAGCATGGGACCGGTATTCAAGCCAGTTTTACTCATTCAGTGTCTTGCTTCCAAGCCCTAGATATGTTGATAGTACTGATGCACTACAAAGCTCAAAACCCCACAGTGCTTGGAGGCTGTGGGTATATGCTGATAGTAATGATGCAATATTCATAATCCTGTAGTGCTTGCAGGAGGTTTTGGATATATTGATCGTATGATGGCATTATAAAGGTCATACAATCCCGCAGTGCTTGTAATGGGTTAGGGTGAGTAGATGGTATCTCATTTAAATTCCTCCCTTTTCTCTTAGTTATGTGTCGGGCATTCTTGACTATTACTATAAGAGTGAGGAGAGCATCCAGAAGGACCCCGAGCTGCAGGCCTGGGTTGCCGAGATCTTCAAAGAAGGTTTCTTGGCGAGAAAGTCCTCGGGTAAGATTGGATAACTTCAGTGCTGGAAACTTGGTGCCTGTCGTATGTGTAAACCAGATCCCAAGTCATGAAAGGTTCAGCTTAATTACATTTATTATTTGATTATCTGGATATAATTGAGATTTTGTAAGCCTACTCGGCTGCATCGGGGTCCTTTCATGTTTGGTACGGACCACGTTTGATATCCCTCTGTTTCTCCAAGCCCAGTGAATAAGCATATCACACCCTGAATACTTGGCTTTTAAAAAGTAAGCCTTTAACTCTTTGTGATATGGGTGTTTGTGCCTGTTATCAACTTTTTTTGGTTTGCTGAATCATACAGATACCAATAGACAATGTATCACGAAGAGTAAAAGGTCATACAATGCAATTTCCTTTCAGGTTACTGGAGATTTTGGCTCATGTGATGAGTGCCCCTTCCACGATTTCTCAGATTTGTCTGAAATGGCTATCACTGCTGGTCAGACTGATGCTCAAAAGGAGCAGGAATTGAAAGGGACATGGACACACAGCCCGGCACACAGCAATGGGCTGCTGTCAACTAGCACCTATAGTGAACTGGAGTGGACTAATATTCTCCTTCATTCAACATAAAAAACAAAAAAAGATCTGATTTGTGTTTCTAAAAAACAGCTACGTTCTTTGCAATGCTCAAGCATCCACAGATCTAGATAACCGAAGACAAACTCCATCACCAAGCACCCAAATGTATTCAATTTCCCATAACCTGAAAGTGTTGCAGTGCTGATGCTACAGGAAAAAGCAACCCAGAGATGTGATCACAAGACCACACCTGTCACCCTAGTCTGGATCTGGACTGCTCATGTATGTAGTGTTCTGGTGCTCTTGAACATGTCCATCGCAGTTACTGGTTTTCTCCTGGTTTCTTTTCTCTTAGGCATCCCTTCTTCTCTGGAGACCCGCGCGGAGCTCATTAAGTATCTGACCATGGTGATTTTCACATGTTCAGCTCAGCATGCTGCTGTCAACAGTGGGCAGGTGGGTCGGAATGCGCTGCACTTTCTTTCGGAAATCAATATCTGCATAGCACTGGCTGTGGCCACTGGCAACAAGAACCTCTGTCCTTCTCCAAAGGGCATTTGTGGTTAAGCCTCAACAGAAGTAAAACCTGTAGGGTGATGCCTGCTCTTCAGAGGCACCAACCTCTTTCAGTAGTTTGTAAAGGACATATGTGACCACATACATTTAAACTCAAAGGAAGGTCATGCTATGGTAAATTCTGAATTGAACTATGAGCAGACTCATGTGGGTTTGCAACACATTTACCTCATTCTAAATTTGAACTTGTCCTGTTGTAAATAAGTGATGCTTGACTTGTGATTTGAGACTTAAAGGCTGACACAAAATGCAGCTGTCATTTTAACTCACCTTAAAGAATTTCATATATACAGGGAGAAGCTTATGGTGGGACGGAAGGAAGCCGCTATGAGCTAAATCAGGCCCTTTGCAATGAAGGGAGATGTGGTCCAATGATGAACCTAATTCTAATTCTGGCTTTATACCTGAGCCTTGAAATATTTTATCACTCTCTGCCTCCGCTGCCTTATCTTACAACAATTGGAGCATTTAGAAAAAAGAAAAAGGGCTGCATTAACATTATGAGGCGGGCGAACCTCCTGCCCATAAAACTGCTGAAGTGGGTATCCAATCTGCCATCTATTTGCAAGGTATATAATTGCTGGATGAAGCCCTGCTCTTGTCTGGTTTAGCCAAATCTTCCCAATCATACAAGCGGGATTCATGCTCATCCCTAAAGCCATGGGAACTTCACCCATCCCTATTAAACATTACATACATTTTGAAACTGTCACTGGATATAATAGAAAGCAGAGAGAATTGTATATTTTCATGTTTCTATCAGACCTAACATGTGAGACCAAAAATGCACGAGGGAAGCTTACATTGGGCAATTTGAGTATAAGACTTGAACACGTTTCTGCCTTAGGAGATCTACACATGTATTAATAGTCATTGGGAAATACTGAAGCCGCAGTAGTGTTGGGATTATGGTACTGATGTCCTTCTTAAATTTACTGAAGAGTATTTTGTTCTCTGAGCTGCTCATACTGATGCTGTAGACTCTCCCTCTAATTCATTGAACACATTTTGAATATCACAAATAAATGTTTTCCCTTTTGGTTTCTGGAATTTGCTTTTGCCACAAATCCTAGAAAAACTCTTTTAAAAAGCATCAACTAATGTCAATGGCACACACTAGAAAGTGATTCTGTACTTTTAGGAACTAGAAATTGGGTGATTGGGACCAATAGATAATGGCTGGTAGGTGTGGCTGGCAAGGGGTAGCTTTTTGTACTTTTGTCCTGGCCAAGCGAGCATGACCTCTTAGCTACCCTGCTCCCATCATGTGGCAATGTCATCCTCATCAGTAATGATTCTTTAATTGGTGTATTCTCGCTCTGACGTGTTCCTATAACCTGTCTGTTAACCTCCTGCTGCCCGAGGTCCCACCTTGCTAAAATATTGTTTTTCTTTCCTTTTGTATTTGCCGCTGTAGTTTGATTTCCTCTCCTGGATGCCCAACAGTCCAAGCTCAATGCGCCAGCCTCCTCCCAAGATTAAGGGCTTGGCAACACTGGAAAGTGTCCTGGAAGCCCTGCCTGAGGTGGGCATCAGCACCAGCGTAATGACGACTGTCTGGACACTGAGTAAAGAGCCTGGGGACATGGTAAGGATTGTTTTCTCGCTACTTTCATCCTGCTGCCTCCCACACCCAACCGGTGAATAACTTGGGCCACATTGTGAATGGACCAGATCCATGGCTTTGAAGTTTAAAAAGCATGTTAAGTCACGCTGCTTTGCCTATTGAAATCCTTGATAGTCCTTATATGTGACACACTGTGAGATTTAAGATTGAACGCACCAGAGTTAAGCAGTACTTTTTATGTTCTTCCTTTTCTGGTGGAAAATGCATGTGCCACACAAGTAAAAAATATCCAACATTGTAACTCCCCTTTTCATTACCATGTTCCAATGCCATAAGCTATTGTATCTATTAAACATTTATACACCACGAATATTCTCACACCTCCTAGCAACACTCCCCAGTCTCTGTATATTCCCCTCTATACCTGTATTTTGGAGAAACCTTCCAGTCTACCTGCAGTGCAGGAATTCCCAACCATTTGTGAAAGAGAGAGAGGAAGGACTAACCGTACTGAATCACCATGGAGGTTTACATGTTAGCGCCACTTCACTGAAGTAGTGCTTGAAATATTATTCCACTGAGAAAATGACATTCATTATTAATCTCATAGTAGAAGGTGCACTTGTTTTTTTTTCTGTCCTGAAAGTAAATTTGAGTGCAGTGATCTTAAGCGCATCAAGAGTATGATTTGGTTCCAAGACATGCTCACCTATTGGACTGTCTTTCCTACATCTCTTGATTTTATGCTGGTGGAGATGTCTGTGCTTTTGTTATTGTTGGGCAGTTTCTCCCTTGTTCTAACATCCCCTGGGACATTTCATACACCTAATCAAGTACACAGCATTGTTTAATGCACCTGTGAAATTTCCTCAATTTGTAATCCTGCCCCGAACAGGTTAGACATAGTTTGTTTGTGCATAGCCTGGTTCAATTTTCTGTACTATGTGGAGGTCCCAGCCCCTTTCTCCTGTCCTTGCTGTGTTTGTCTCCTGTGTCTGTGACTGTAGGGCTTCCAGTTCATTAATGAGATGTTCACAGAAAATAAGTGGACTGTGATGAAAGGCATACCTCTGTGGTGCCACACAGACACACACAATTTCCTTCTATCTACACAAAAGGAAAACTTGCAATCTATATACAAGAGGCCAAGAGAGAAAAAACATTTAATTTCCAAACACGCATACACCTAGCACAAGTTGCAAAACTGCAAACACTTCAAAATACAGAGATCTCTCAAACCCTGAAGCCATGACCACCCAACCTAACTAACCCATTTTTTATTTTTTTACTGGTTCAAAAAATTGAACCTTTCAAAAAAGAAACAAAAAACCGTTTAGAACCATGCTTGTTACATCCATTACATTTCAAATGGAATTCTTTAGGTTTACTTCTTACAATGTGAGACAATACTAAATTAAAATAAAAGTAAGATCTATACAAAAATTACTCTTCAACAATACAATACATCATATAGGAATACAAGATTTGTTTCAATTCTATTTCGATCTGTCAAACATTTAGATCAATTTTCAGAGATTCCTCTCAACTTATTTGGATTTTGTCCCACTTGCTTTCAGTTTGAAATATTGAATCAAGATACTGGATGATTGCAATTCGTACTGTTAGTTTGTTGTTAGTGAATAGCCAATGCCATGCTTGTGTCTGACTCATTGGAGTTAATGAAGCGTTAACTCTCATAAAATACTGTTTGTGTTTGGCTGTCAACTTTGGCCAAGATAGTAAGCAATGTTGGAGGGTTTCTTTTTGAGACTGATCACTACACAAACGACTGTAATTTTGTTCTTGAGAAATTAGTCACCTTCTGGCTAATATATCTCGGTTATGCCACAGGTTAAGCTTAAATCGTAGATATTGCTTGTGTATATACAGGGAAGGACATTTAAATGGATAATCCACTAGTCTCCCAACTTTTTTGTGCCCAAAACGATTGTCAAAATCTTTAAGTGTCACATTTGTCTAATGTGAGGATCCTATCGTGTTGAGTTTAATTTTTGCTCAAGCAGGATTATATAGCACCGTCTCAAGAGGTATAGCAGCATCTGCAAGGGCATTTAGGTGCTTTACTATTGGAAATGTATCTTTAGCTGATAAAAGGTGACATGCCAAAACTCCTAAGACATTAGCTGACTGTACACCTAGCAAGCATTTTCTCAACATTGTGCACATTTTCCATTGTACTTGTGAATATAGCGATGCTAGACCTAGCTCAAATTGAATTACGATGAGAGGAGTGCTATTTGGATGCTGTAATATGTTTCCAGAACTTGCCTTCAAGCATGACCCAGAACTTGTATTTTTATTTTTTTGGTAAACTGGCTCCTGAGCCATATGTAAGTACCGGAATTGCCTTTTGTTTATAAAACATGATGATAAGTTTATATGAATATTTTGCAAATCTATAAGTCAATACTTTGGCTTGTGATAGCAAGGATTGTAGTTTGCACTTTATATTCAGCTCGGTGGTCAGTCAAAATATCCCAAAAAAAATCTCGACTAACAATAAGGTCGGGAAAAAAAGACCGAAAAAAAAGTTGAATTTCTCTTTTTTTAATTATATATTTATTTTGGGGTCCGGGATTTGAAAAAAAATGGTAAAATAAATAAAAAAGGGTGTTGGGGGGGGATACCCCCCATTTCGAATAAAAAAGTCATAAAAAAAATTTGAGATTTTTTTTTTCGAGATTATGACCATAAACCATTCAGCTCATGTTCATGATCTTTCAACGTGTTTGTTATAGTGACTCCCAAATACTTGTATGACAATACTCTCTCCAGGTTCACTTTTCCCACACTCCACTGGTATGAATTAATTCTGGTGTTTGTTATTTTTACAAACCAGAATTTGAGTTTTAGCTGTATTTATTATGAGGTTGTTCTTGAGCACACAGATTATGTAATCCAATTGGGTTTGGGACAAGAGAACCAAATCGTCTGCGTACAAAATATAACTTTTTTGTTGGCAGCCTAATTTGAGAGCATCGCTCCTGGTCTGTCGAAATGCATAAACATGTTAAATAACGTGGAGGCTAAAATGCACCCTTGCTTGAGACCTCTGTGTCAGGATATTGGTAGATAGGGTTCCATCTAAAGTTAGCCTGACTTGCATGGTGGTGTTCATGTGCAAAAGCATAATCAAGGCTAATAGGGAAGGTGGACAATTGTAATTCCTTAGCTTCTGATATAGTAAAACCCTATCAATCAACTGAAACGCAACCCTAAAGTCAACGAATGCGATGTGTATATAGGTTAATTTGAGCAGCATATAATGTTAGGGGTCGTTCCCATACCTGTCACAAAGCCTGCTTGGAAGGGATCCATTAGTTGTGTAGAACGGGCCCATTGATTTTCTTTCAATGGAACTCGAGAACATTTTTCCAGGAGCGTCTAATAACGCAATTGGCCTATAGCTATTTGGCATTTGCCAATCTCCCTTTTTATATATTGGCACAGTTAAGGAATGTCTCCATGTCGGTGGAATTGTTTGAGAAAGATTTATCAGGGTGAATATATTAAAGAGAATCGCGGCCCAAATGGCTGGATGTTGTTTAAATAAATAATTTGATAAACTATCAGGACCACAGGCTCTCGAACGAGTAATCGATCTTATACATATGTCCTGACGATCAAATGAGAGATGACATTTTGTTGGCAGAATCAGGGAATCCAGACTCGAGCAGTTTACTGGTGGTGCATAGAGGTCGGTGAAATGTTTTACCCATTTGCCTTCAGTGACAGTTTGCTTGGATTGTTCCGTGGTTGCCTTGGGACATCTGATTCAAAATTGCCCAGGTTTTTGCTATGTTTTTATATTGCAATATGTTTAGCATATTTCCGCCGTCCTTTTGGTAAAGTGAGGCCCGTCTGGCTCGTAGCCAATTTTTATATTGAGTTCTGCCAAGCAAAGCACTTCTGATTTCCCTTGGTTGCTTAGATGCATCACATTTATCAGCTCTAGATGTGGCTTTCCTAGCTTTCAATTCGCTAACCTAACAATGTACAGGACGTTTCTGGCTTTGGAATTTAGATGGTTTATGCTGCAATACTTGCATCATGCTGCTATATATGGTATTTCGCGGTTGCAGACCTTGGCCAATTGAGTTATGTTAGTTACCAGGGAGGAGTTAAATAGCCATAAAGATTGCTCCGAGCATCATAGTCTGTTTTCACTAGGGTTAATAGTTAAACCTGAGATGGCTGCACTTGTGTTCGCCCTTTTTCCAGTTGGTGATAGTCCATTTGGTGGTAAGCTGATCGGTATCGCTGCATAATATCCCCAACAAAAATATTGCCGTAGATATGGCTGTTTGGTTCGCCATAGGTGATATTTTTGTTGGGGATATTATGTGGGTGCAAGGGTTGCGGGGGTGTCCCCTGCAGGATCCATGTGTGAATATTGCCGCAAAGCTATGGCGATATTTTTGCATTGCGATATTTTTGTAGTGGAATTCACCTGGAACCAGCTGATCGTGATAACTTTCATTCACTTTTAGTACCCAAAAGTCCAGAACAGCAGGAAAAAGGGAGTCACTTAAAATAAATGTAGGCAATGGTTGCACAACAAATGCCTCAACGCCACGTTGGATGGGGGAATTTCGGATTCAAACGATCCATTGAGCATTATTAGATTGTGGGTTTTAATATATTGTTTCCATTGTATTACTCTAGATTTGGCTTTTGTAGTCGTTATTCCCATATAGTTCAAATTGAGGTCACCTGCTATTTCAATATGATTAACAGATGTATATTGAGTGACTATCACCATTAACTTGCTTAACTCCTCCATGAAACGTGTCTGATAAGCCCACCGGATTCCAGTACAGGTTAATTGCATATACACAAGATTGGATTGTAATTTTCTAACATTTGCATAAAAATGTTTGGCATAGCCCAAAGTTCCACAAGTGTGCCAGTTTTAATTTTACAAGCGACAAGCCTGAAGTCGGGCGTCCATTAACTCTACTAGCCGGATTCAAGAATATGTCATAGTCATCCCATAACGGTGGATTCATGAGCCATGTTTCTTGTAACATTACTATGTTATATTCTAAGAGGTTATGGTTGGAGTTGTGTTAACAAATTTTTAAAACCTCTTATGGTCTAGCTAGCTAACATTAAGTTGTCACTTTGGTTAGACAGCATTGGTTATTTTTGGGCTCCCCTTCCTCTACAGGTGCAAGCGTTTTGAGTCAAACAGTTATTGTTTGTATATACTGTCTGAAGTGTGGCTATATCCTCTGCGGACTTAATTCTGACCAGATCGCTTTCTAATGACTGAACCTCTTCTGTCAGAATTATAAATCCCATTTTGAATAGGCATGCTTTTGCTGAACAAATTGTATTTTGTATAACTCTGGAGTTCATCCATAATCTTCCAGATGATAAATCAGTGTCCTTTGTGAATTCAACAAGTGCTATATCTGTTGACATAATGTCTTCCAGTTGTGGAATGTCGGAAAAAATTGCTGAGACTGATTTTCGATTCAGATCATATTGTGATTGGATGAGGGCGACATGCCATGGTTAGGGTGTATAAGGCTGGGCGCTTAGCTGATAATTTAAGGGCCTTTCCGTTGGTCCCGCCGCCACATACCTTACTACTCACGATCTCTCCGCTTGGGTCATTTGTGCTAATGAGATTGGCTAAGGCCATTTGTAACAACTGTAAAGCTTGGGAAGACCTCATCGATACATTTGTATGGTCTTTAGGATTTCTCGCAAAAGCTACATAATCATCTTGATTTCCATTCATGGCATGAGTTATTAAACTTTTTGTGGGAGCTAGAGAGGACTTGAGCTCAGTTTTCTGTGGGTGAGCGCGATTTGCTCAAGCTGTAAAGTTATCATTTTGGCTTGGAAGAGACTCTTTATTCTGGTTGATGTGAGATTGGGGGGAGATTATAATCACACTGTCCCCGGTAGGTACACTGGTCGGGGTCACTATTGACATACGACCCGCCATATAGGCACCTACGGCCTTGCAAATCTCTTTATGATCGCTCTCAGGTTCAGGGTGTTTGCTTTTGTTCTGTAACAGATTAGCAGCTTTAACTAAGTTGTCAAGTGGTGCATACAATAATGCTGAAGCTTCATTGGGCTCTGATTCAGTTTGTGCTTTTGCTAAATCTTGCGAATGGTATTTTTTCGTAATGGTCTTAGAAGCTATTATAGAGTTTTTCATTGACTTTGGAATAGTAAAGGCTTTAAAAAAATTGTTTTTGAAGAGGTAGGTTTGGTCTGCTGATTTTGATTTTTAGATTTGATTTGTGCATTTGTTCCTTTAGGAGCTCTTTTGGGGTTAGCAAAGATTGTGTAGGCATTTTTATTTTTGGGAGACTTAACTTGAGCAGACTCATTGTCTTTCACCAGTGTAATTACTGCAATGGGTGTATCTGGAGAGCCGTTTGTATCTCGTATGACTCCAGTAATTGTGGGAATTACGCATCGCTGTTCAATCTCTATTGTTTTATCTATTATTTGAGAACTTTTTGACCATTTGACTGCTGCCATCTCGCTTAGATCTTCCTTTCAAGTTATTCTGTAGATGTGAGGAACATTTCCGCCTGCCATTGAAGAATTTTTTCAATTTGGTTATGTTGCTTGTTCATTTTACCATCTAATGTATCAAATAATTTAGTCATTGTTTTGAGCGCTAAATTCATGGTGGTAAGCGTGACTTCCAATACTTTAGAGAGCGGATTATTTTGAGCTACCATACGTGGCGTTGTGGACTCGCCTCTTAATTTTCTAGGGGTAGGGGCAATGTAAGAGGCAATAGAACTTCTACTGGATTGACTTGCATCAACAAATAATACACAAGATCTTGACACATTTTCGGGCAAGTCTTCTTTTGAAAACCTTGCGTTAGGCGAGACAATTACGATTTCTACCTCCTCATCTAACAATGGCGGTGAAGCCGGATTTGCGACTGCATTTTCTACCGTGTTCACTGCATTATTTAGTAACATGCTGTCCGAAGGTGAGGAGAGTATATCACAGATGTTATTGGAGTTATTTTATCCAAAGCCTTGAGCCTCCGTTCTGTCAACCTCACCACAGGGGTAGGTGTGGGCATTTCTACTTGCAAAAACTGTCTGTGCATTAGGCAGCTATAGTTTGCTTAGTAAACATGAGATTCCCAGATTGATAGTCTTTACAATATTTTCGGATATCTGCATGCACATCTTCGATGAATGCACATTTCTTAGATTTGGAATATATTCTGCCAGTTGGAGTCGAGCATGTTACATTTAACGCTCGTTTTGTTCCATTAACAGACTGCGAGCGTGGTCTCGCTCCATTGCAAGGCAGCATTGTTTTCAACGGCATGCCGGTTTTTAAGGTGGGCCTGGATTCTCAGAGCCACCCACAAAGTGGCGACTTTAGGCGGAAGATAATACAATCACAACAATACGAAACGAAAAACCTGCGCTGCACCCAAGAGAAGTACGAGTAGCTGCTTGAGCACTGCCTCGCCAAACTCAGCAAAGAGGCACTCAGCGGGTACTCCGCTTAGTGCACGTGCGGGTACTTGTATTTGTTTGTTCATGCCAAAAGAGGGCAGGGTTTAGGAAATAACACACATTTTACGTTTTCTTTACTTCATGCAAGCTGATTCAGCAAGTGATGTCCAAATGAGTGAGAAGTCCAACGGGAAGCACGACTGGCAAAGAGGCACTCAGCAGGTACTCCACTTGAGTACCCCATCACAAATATGGACTGAAGAAATATCTACAGGCTTTAAAACACAAATAAAGACCATCTAAACAAAAGTTGACGGGAGAGGTTGGGCAGGTGCTGAAGTGGGAGAGTGGAAGGGCTTGTTAAGATTACCTGCACATCACCCTAAGGACTACATCACATAGCAGTGGGTTTCCCTGGCACCAATGGTTCCTAGTCTCTAGCTCAATGCCCGCCTTAAAGGTGAGTGTTGCAACATCTGCATAAACAGTGTCACCCTCCAATCATCCATCCGTACACACATTAATTAAATATTCAATCCCTATGCACAAACAAGCGCTGGGTATTAATACAATCACCATCAACCAATATATATTATAGGACGGCTGTCGCTGCACTATATTTAAGGTGATTGCCTAGATTCATAGCAAATCCGAAATTATATTGCTAATAACTATTGACTTGAATGATGGATTTGGTTGATATTTTTTAAACAAAACATTTGTCCCAGCCCCCCCACAGACTGGACATTTTGGGAAAGATTTGTTAAGAAATGAAAAAATTAAGAAAGCAAAACAGTTTTTAGCGGACACCCATTCTTTTTCCGATAGAGAAAAGGTTGTGCCTGCTGAAGCACAAACGCTGGATGGATTTGGACCAAATGAGAAACTTGTGTTGACTTCATTTCCTGGACATGTTTAAATGAAGAACTTTTGACTTGCTGGATGGATTTGGATGATATTTTGAAAACTGCAAACCCTGAGAACAATACAATTTTTGAACTGCTTTAGTTTGTAAACCCCTGCGCAGATTTGGAACAAATTGGGCACAAAGTGTTAACTTAATTTCCTTGACTGGCTTGGGGAAAATCCATCCAGTAGATTTTAAAATATTCAGCAGAGAAGGGGGTGCTCCTGTTCCTTAAACCTTATATCGCCTTGCTGTTTTGCAGCAGTGAGGCTGAGCAAGGTGAATTACTTTTGACTTGCTGAAAGGATTTGGATAACATTTTCCAAATAAAAAGGCTGTCAAAGACACCCCCAAACTGGACGTTTGGGAACATTTCGTTAAAAACTGAAATAATTATGACAACATAAAAACGCAGTTGTCAGCAACTCCCATTTATTTTCCCATAGAGAAAATGTGCAGTTTTTGAACAGCCATAGCATGAAAACCGCTTGGCAGATTGGGACCAAATATGAAACAATGCGGGCACAAAGCATTGACTTAATTCCCTTCATGATTGGGACCCTTTGCCCCTTTAAATCTTTATATATATATATATATAGGCTTTGGAGCATTGCAGCAGAGAGGCTTTTCAGAAATGCTGCAAGTGATATCATCGGGAGAAGCTGAAAATGAAAGAACTCAAAACACTTATTTGGAGGAGGAAAAAAGCATTCTCTCAAACTTTGGAATGGCCTCCCCATATCCTTGCAGAGTCTAATAATGTTCTTGAATTCAGAAAGAGACTCAAAACTCTTCTGTTTACAGGGTCACTCCTAGAGGAAAACTAATTGTTTTGAGAGACATTGCTTAGATGGCCTGGCCATAGGCGCTACATAAATAGTGATAGCAATCATATCAGCCTAGAAGTCATGAGTGGCAAAGAAGACACCATGTGAAGTCAGATCTGGGGGAGGAAACTAAAGTACAAAAAAACCTTTGAAATTGAGTGAAAACACATTAGTTAAGAGTTAAGGTGTTCAGATTTTATGCAACAAACCCCCTAAAATTCAGCACTCCCACTTCAAGCAAGTGCACTTACTATGCGGCCCCTGTTGCACAGCGTATACACACAATGATGGAATGACTGGTGACATTGCGAATTAAATCACACATGGCATCAATGATGACATCACTGGTGTTACTAATGACATCACTTATATCACTAATTACATCATATGACATTATTGATCAAATGCATTAGAATATCTTTGGTCACCTCTTTTGATACAGAGTGTATTTTATTACACTTCACAATAACCTAACATGGAACAACATACTGATACAGAAGTATCATAATGTGTGGAGCATCCATTTATAATACTTATCAACTTATAATATATTTTTTATTTGAAATGTTGTGTTATAGAAATGGGTTGAATTTCATATATTAGTAAGCAAATACAATACTTAATTGCAGGGAAACTACCTGATTCAGGTAAATCTATTTCGGGTATTTCAAAAAAATATATAAAAAGTATATGTAGTAGTAAAAATAAGAAGTAAAAACATGTTTAACAGTAAGTGATATGAAAATAGTAAATTTACACATTTAAATTTACAATTCTCCCTGATGTAATAACATTACATGAACACATTTTCTAAGTTTGGTTAATATACAAAAACAAATAATTTACTTATACTACATAATTAAATTTAAAAGAAAAACATGATTAGAAAGAAAATATTTAATTAGACATGGCAATTGTATTGATATTTTTAGTCATTTCCTTTAAAAATAAATTATGGATTTGAATTGCAATATAACGGATTACATTCCAAAGTATGTAATACTTATATACTGCGATTTTGTGTAATAATCTCTTTATGCTTCTACAAGTGTGCACTTCACACTACATTTAAAGAAACCCGGGAAAAATACAATGTACTGTGTAAGTATGAAATAATGTACATAATGTTATGTAACAAAACCACTAATATCAGTGATGTCATAAGTGATGCCATCGGAGATGTTATCAGAGATGTGACGTGTAATGTAATTAGTGGCTATGGCTACCAGAGAAAACTATTGATGTAATATGTACAGTGGCCAAGGACGAATGCCAAGGGCCATGGGTCGTAGTCCCCAAAGAAATGTATTGGTCCAACACATACAGTCGCCACGGCCGAAGACCATGTCTAGTAGGCCCCAAAGAAACCTATTGGTTTGGTAGATACTTTGGCCATGCCGTGGCTAGTGGGCCCCAAAGAAAGCTTCTCATGCAACATGGGCAGTGGCAAAGGCTGAAGCCATATAGCAACAGGTCCACAAAGAATGCTATTGGTGTAGCATGGACAGTGGCCAATTCGTATGTCCCTGGCCACTGCTCATGGCCTTTCAGCCATGGCTAGTGGGCCTGAAAAAAGCTATTGGTGCAAAAATGGACAGTGTTCAAGGCCAAAGGTTGTGGCCATGGCTAGTGGGCCCCAAATAACCCAATTGGTGCAACATATACTGTGGCCATTGTCAAAGGCCTTGGCCAAGGGCCACAACCAAAGGCCATGGCTACAGGTTCCCAGAGAATGCTATTGGTGCAACATGGACAGTGGCTAAGTTTGAAGACTGTTGCCACTGGCCGTGGCTGAAGGCCATGGCTAGTGAGCCCCAAAGAAACGTATTGGTGTAACATGTGCAGTGGCTACAACCAAAGGCCATGGCCACTTGTCATGGTGGAAGGCCATGGCTAATGGGCCCCAAAAAAAACGACTGATGTAAGATGTACAGAGGCCAAGGCGGGCGGCGGTGGCCAATGGTCGAGGCTGAAGGCCATAGATGGTGGGCCCTGAAGAAAGCTATTGGTGCAACATGGACAGTGACCATGGCCAAAGGCCATGGCTAGTAGGCCCCAAAGAAACTATAGTATAAAACAAGGCTTAATATTCAGTGATAAAACTTTAGTTGAGAGTTTCAATGTGAAAGGTACATAGCAACAAATCCTTTGAAATTCACTGAAAAACGTTTAGTTTGAAAACCGTTAAGTTGAATAAGACATTGCAACAAAACCTTGTATAGTTTGGTGACATTATCAGACTAATACTGCAAGAATCGGAAAATAGTTTTTAAAAAAAAGAAATGTTTCACCTGCTGTGATCACATGTACTAGGCAGCGGGTAATGGGTCTTTCTGCCACTTATCATGCTGAAATGCCATGGCTAGTGGGCCTTAAACCTATTGGTATTGGTGCACCTTGTCTCGTAATCTAAAGAAATTACACTATAGGCCTCGTGACACAGTATCCAGGAGACCTTGCTGCTAAAAATTGGCATGTGATTAAAAAAATCACCAAACAAACCAGCCTCACCCATCTGCACAGGCTCTCCTATGTCCCCATCCTAAACAAGCCTGGAGTCCCCCTGTTCACCTTCAACATAATTACCACACAGGAATCCCTGCACATTCTGTGAAACATCAATCATTCACGTTGTAAAGCAGATGTCTCCCCCTTTATCAAAGACTGTGCTGAAACAGCACCCTTCATTGCAGCTTTCATTAACGCTTACTTCACCTCCGGGCTGGTTCCAGCATGCCTGGGTACTCCTGCTTCTAAAAAAAAAAAAACACTGTCGATCAAACCTCACCCAGCAACTACCGGCCCATCACTACAGTTCCCTTCCCCCTCAGAATTCTTGACAGGGCGTCTTACATCCAAACTCAACATCGTCTTGGGCCTAATCAAATTCTTGGTATGCACCAATCTGGTTCCCGCCCATCTGGTTCCCGCCCAGGTCATTACACGGAATCAGCATTCCTAGACTTGAAAATCCAGATGGACAAGATCAGAGATGAGGGAAAACTAGCCTTAATCCTCCACGTTGATCCGTCCGCTGCCTTCGACCTGGTCGATCATAACCTTCTGTGCCAACAACTGATTTCCTCAGCCTCCTTTTCCATGGAAGCAGCCTCCTGGATTGCCTCTTTTCTCAAAGGTAGAGTTATGAAAGTCTTTGCAGAGAATGCCTTTGCAGTGCCCTCCCCTTTAACTGCGGCCCATTAACTGCGGGGTGCCACAAGGGTCATGCATGTCCCCCGTGCTTTACAACATTTTCATGACGCCCCTCTTTGATCACCTTGACTCCTTCGGCATCACCTACAAGATCAGTGCCGATGACACTAATCCTCCCTCTCCTAGCTGGATCCTACCATGCTGATACTACCACACTAAACTCCACCATCCAAGCTTGGATGGCTACCAATGGACTATGCCTCAGCCCTGAAGCAACTGAACCCACTGTACTCAGCCTTCAACATAGAGGGCTCAGTTATCCCAGTCTCTGCATCTGTGAAAACCCTAAGAGTTTACCATGCTTCAACGCTATCCCCTTACCCGCCAAGTCAAGGCCATCTCTTCAGCAGCAGCTTACTCTACCAAACTCATCTATGCTGCCAGAGCCTTACTTACCAATGACAACTGTCTAACCATCGCCCACTCGGTGGTGGGAGCCAGGTTAGACTACTGCAACGCCCTGTGTGCCTGCACCTTGTCTCGTAATCTAAAGAAATTACACTATACAAAACAATTCCCTTTGCGCAGCCCTTAACATACCCCGCTCAGAGCATACCTCAACTACCCATAGAGACGTCCACTGGCTCCCCATCAAAGAATGAATCACCTTCATGACTCTCGCCATCACACACAAATGCATCTCCAAGTCCGCCCCACTATACCCGTCACAAAAAGTCGCCATGTCCCAACCTTCTAGGCCCACCAGAACTCCCTATTCTCACAGGCTTGTGCAACCTAAATTCAAAAGTGCAAAAGCAGGAGGCACAAGCTTCTTGTCATTGCAGCCAAGCAGTGGAACTCCCTCCCACCTGCTGTTAGAGCTGAAGCTTCCTTCTGGGCCTTCCGCAGAGTCCTCAAAATCTGATTGTTCAACTAATCTGTCACGTAAAGCAAACTGTAACCTGCTTGATACTTTGAATGTTGTCGGCTGCCGGTTCCTCTGTAACTTTTATGCCTTCACGCCTTTAGGCCCCATTTAACTGGTGCTACAGCGCCCTGATGCCTTAGGGCTTGTGCGCACTTTACAAATGAAATTAAGAAAACATGCTGGAGAAACCCTATCTGTCCCAAATTCTAATAGGGGTTTCCATGCCCCAACAAAACGAAGTAATGTTCATGTCAGGATGTTAATCCATACAGCATTCCATGTCCTGTGTCCAGAATCCCTAAACTGACCATTACATGCTAAAATTAATACAATGTGTACATTGGGATTTTTGTAACTAAAAACGTGTAACTTTCCCAAAGTTAACACCATAGTTCAAAGTTCTAACCCTTGCACTCTGTGGCGTTTCTCTATCCCTATAGCCACCTACCGGCACTTGACACCTGATGTCTGCACTTACCCTTGCACTTGCCACCAGCTGGCTGCACTTCTTATTTATTTATTGTTTTTTATTTACTGTTTATCCTATGTACTGCACTTCCCCGGCCCCTTCCCCCTCACACGTTTCCCCTTCCCTCCCCTGCACATGCGCGATCTCAATGTCACCTGGCCTAGTAGGATTGTTTGTCTTCCCTCGATCCCCTCCGTTGCCTCGTCGCAAGAATACATTACAAACAGAAAAACATAAATCATACACATAAAGGGAACAAAAATATAACACCATCATATGTCATAAACATTCTTCACATGGGATTAATAGCCAGAATTTAACCCACTATAAGATTTAAATTCGATGAGCCCCATGGCATAGGTTTACAATTGCTAAGGAAAGCTTGCAAGTTGCTGGCCCCACAACCAACCAAAAAACAGTCCTTGTTTTCCTGGGTACACCATTCATTAATCTCAAGACCACGCAATATCTTCATATCTAAAGATCTGACCACACCAGGCCCAATTCTTCGATGCAACCAGGCCAGGACTTTATTCTTTAGTGCATCACTCAGTTCTTTCCCACCCAGCTTCTCTATATTGGTGAGAATAAAAAGTCTGTTGTCCATAATTAAGTCTTTTAAAGTCTTATCCTTAAGTGCCGGCATAGTCTGTTTCCTTGCTCATAGGATTTTTAAAGTGGATGATCAAGTACAAGCTTTTACAGGTTGGCCCAAAACAGATTGGCCTGACTTTAAATTCCTTTGTCCACAGATGGTAAATTATTTGATCTCTCAACCACGCAACCACTTCTGGGAGAGAGATGAAAGGTTCAGCCACTGGCTGGGAATCAGTGATAGGTCTCAAATCCTCGAGTCTCACAAACCATACAGCTTGTATCCGATCTATTTTTTTTCCAATAAAGGAATCAATTGGCTACAATCATTCTGTTGACTTACATGCTGAAGGATCCTAGGTGGAATTATTGGATCTGTTTGACATACATTATTCACCTTGATTATGTGGTAGCTCCCTGCACAATTATCTTGGGAGTCCATCCATTTGCAGAAATCATTGAATTTATTGTACAAATCAAATTATTTGATCGTGTTAGCTTTTACCAATATCCATCAGGTGAGATCTGTGCACGTAGGTTTTCTTCCAAGTCAGGCAATTGTACCGTAGAGAGAATTTGAGGCTTCGACTTAGACTCCATTCCGGCCAACTCCTTATTTCCTTTATTCAAGGCAATGACATCACCAACAATGAGGGCCGAGCCCGCCTTCTCCGAACACAACTATTGCTTCCTGGGCAAACTCAGCGCCTGAACTTCAGAAAGGCTAACCTTCTACAGGGTCTGAAAAATGACCCTGGAGGTAGCCAGCCAGTGTAGTCGCCAGCGGCCAGGCACCGCTACCACATGGGTTAACTGCTGCTGAGGAGACAACTGGAGATATGTTTCACAGAGCCAGTCCCAGGGGGATCAGAACGCATTCATCTTTTGTCAGGCATCCAGCATGCTTTTTTGGAGCACCTTTATTTACGTTTTCCTTCCCCAGGCATAATATGTAAGGAGCAGGTTCCCCTAAAGCAGGTCGCACTGGATCAGTAGCCACTTGAACCAATGGGGTAATTGGGGCACACAGTAGAAGAGGCAAAAGACTGTTCACTAGTGACAGCCCAAGTGCCTACATAAACTGAACAAGCCAAATCACTCCGCACCAGGGCACAGGAAACACTGTATGTCAAGTGCCTCCACTGCCTAGAGCTTGGCAGGTCAAAGTAGACTCAAGAATAACTAGTCAAGACAAACAGACAGAAAAGATCACAGCACTGTTCCGGAAAGGGGGATGTAGTGGAGGATTCAAACCCCATATCATTCCGTCTCTCCTTCCCTGCTCAGCTCACCACATGCAAGTGCTAGAGGAAGGGACCTAGAGATGTCCCGAAAGTGTCAAGCCACACCACAAGTGGCTGCCTCCGACACATTAGACCTCGTAAATTCCAGTTTGGTTCAGGGGGAATGCTCTTCCCTTGAATTTCCTTAAGTGCACATTTCACTTGAATGCACACAGCTCTCTTGAATGGTTTGTTCAATGGGGAATGCCTTTCCCTTGAACCTCCTAGAAGCCCATACAACTCTCTTGTTACTGTTTTACAACTTCACTGAGAGATACTGATGCCTCGACCTTCTCAGTCTTTTCCCTTTTCCTAGTGTACTGTCCTGCCAGGGTATTGCAACTTTATAACTATGCTTTAGAACGGGGTTAGGCCCTCCCTTTTCCAATGTTTGACAATATCCAATTGGGATTTCAATCCCTTGTTTCTCGTGCTCTTCTTTTTGCCTCTGGTTTACTCGCCTGCCAGGGTGTTACAACTTTATTACACGTGTTCGGGTACCAGAATTGCACATTGCCTGGTTCACTATCCTGCCTGGGCTTTTCCACCTTTCACTCACTTTCTGTTGTATCCAGAAAACTATCCTTTTCATATGCCGGGTCACCAACGCTTTTTAAACAATGTCCGCGTCGGTTTTACTTCCCTTGTTTTGGCTCTTAACAATGTGGCTCTTAATAATGTTTGTACCAGTTTCAATGTCCTTCCTTGGACTCTTAACAACATTTGTATTGGTAACAAATATAATGTCTTTATTTACGGAACAATATTTGTAATTATTAACGGTTTCACTTTCTTTTCTTGGACTCTCATGCACTGTGTAACATCCGCAGCATTCACCCTGATGTGCCCCGGTAACACACATACTCTCCCCAGACGTACCTGTCTTCTGTGGCTGCATTGGTGTTCCTCAAATTTCACCCACTGCTTGCGAAAGGTGCGTGCTGCGAGCCGCTCTGCTTCCATCTTCCCTCTGTCGGTATGCGACAGCTCCAGCTGCAATTGACAGACACGACACATTTCTCCTGGTTTTGCTTCTCTGTATGCCGTCCCTGTCCTTCGCATAGCGTTCCGCAGACTTCTCCTTCCTGGCCTTCCGAACAGCATCAGAACAAGGTAGCCCCTGCTGCAGCGTCTTCCACTCTCGCTGCTTCTGTGCCTGGTTCTCTCTCTTGCTGTTCACCTATGTTCATTTTAAAGGTCCCAGTTTTATTTTCCATTCTCCAACAACTAGAATGTTGGTTTACTGCATCTGGTCATACACATCATTCCATCCGTCTTTCTCGTCTCTGTATTTGGAAAGGGGTGGAGAGTCAAAGTGATGTTGGTTAGAAAAATGTGGTAATTCACCATCCACATTACAATAAGTCATAATTGCGTGTTGTAAAGGTACATGGATGTTACTAAGATATATCTGAAGGGTTGTTTTTATGCAATATCCCTCTACCTCGCTGGAGTTGGTCCTCCCCATGTAGTCATCGCCCCAGGGTCAGTCAGGTGGCTTCTGCCTTTCCCTGATCACGTAGGAGAAGCTTCCCTCCAGAGAATCAGTGATGAGATCATCGGATTTGTCACTGTATACACAAACTCAGTGACAGCAAGTGTGTTAACCACAGGCATGAGTGGTTCTGGAGAAGATCCGACCAATATAACATCCTCACCCTGAAAGCCCACTGCTCAGCACTGCCTCAGCAATATAACCTCCTCATCACAGGGAAGGCAAACTACACAGCGTTCATTGAGGAAGTGCTAAACAAGTGCAAATACATTTTCAAAACTCTGAATCACTTTGAGGAACCCATAGACAAGTGCATCACAACTAACAACTTCTACACCAACATAGAGAAGTTAAAAGAACCCATTGATTGTGCCAAACGCACCACAGGCATACTGTGCATACCAGCCGGTAAAATAACAAAATGGATTGAATTCAGGAAATGTATTACAGACGACTTGACTATAACTCTTGCCTCCCTCCAACGCACCAACTACAAAAACAATAGTCTTCTCCTTCAAGGCAATCACATGAGAAGCACTTACACCACTCTTCAGTGACATCAACACACAGCTGTCTAGATGCACTGAAACCAGGAACAAATCCTCTCACGGTTGAAGGCCATAATCAGCCAAGCCAGCTATCACAAATCTAGCCTTCCTTGGCAAGGTCATTAGGAAGGCCGTCCACATCAACTGCCAGTAAGGATCACACGTTGCAATCTCCGACATGCCCACAATGCAACACAGAGACAAGCACCACCCAAGTTATCTACAATGCATTCCACACAGTGAGTAACTTTGCTGAAAATGTTGGGGGGAGACATGACCTCTGAAAAAAGGTGCCCAAGCCAAATGAATCGGGACAAAATGGTGTGCCATGAAAGTTGGAGGGGGGACAAGCACCCCTGTCCCCCCACTAAAATTACGCCCATGATTCCACATCTGGGACAAAGATCATCCCTGTCAATTTGTGCTACTCGAACTCTCATCTGCCTTCAATAGTGTTGATGATTAAGCCCTCCTCAACACCCTCACCACCTGTATGTACTTTGGTGGAATAGTCCTGTAGTGCGTCATCTCCTACTTCTCAACTAGACACAAATTTGTCCAGAGGGTCCTCAACAGAGTCTAGTACTTTCCAATAACCTTCGTAGTTCCACGAGAGTCTATCTTATTCCCAGTCATCTTCAGCCTCTACATGGAATCTTGGAGTATTCCTTGCCAATGCTGATGTAAAGACACAATATGCAGATGGCACATGCGAATCCGCTAAAGGACAGTCTCACCCACATCCAAGTTTGGATGCCAAGCGTCTACTTGAAGATAAACCTAACAAAGCCCAAATGCATTTTCCATGAATACCCATGTATGGAATTAGTGAATGGAAATGCATTGCAATGCATTCATGCCCAAACGTTCATTAGAGCAAAATCCTTTGACCCTACCATTGACGGTGACTTCTCATTAAAAACACACATCACTAAGAAAACACAAACCGCACTCTACCAGCTTGTGCTCCTCCACAATGTCAATCCCATTATCCCAGACCTTAGATATGCTGTCCAAGCCACTGTCATCTTCTACATGACTAGTAGCAACACCCAACTTGCAGGAGTCCCAGCTTCCGCTTTGCCCTCTCTAAAACCCATCCAGCACACTACAGTGCCTCATTTCAGCACTAAGAAAATAGGCTACTCCTTCAAGAATGTGCCTCATTCACAAGACAACCTGCATCGCCTACAAAGCAGTCGCAACCACAAAATGGCAGAGATCATTGGTGGCACACCACTCTTGGATGGCGGACAGACAGTCAGATGAGAGAAGGAGACGAGGTGGCTGAAGAGAGCCTGAAAATGAGCAGAGTGTCATCCACATAGCACTGAAAGTTGGGGCAGAGAGCAGCAATGTGGTAGTAAAGAAGTGCCAGGTATTGGTTGAAAAGCCAGGGAGAGAGGTTAGACCCCTGGGGGACACCACATGTAGAGATAGGAGAGAAGGACTCGAGTTGGACCCTGCCCCGTGAAACACATGATGGTATTAAAGATTACTAGGTGGAACATTTAAAAAAAACTATTTTTCTGATAACTGGTACGTTTGCATGTTAGGTTTGGCGCTGGTCATTACACTGTTTAGGAAGATTCTCAGTTTGTGGCTTCAAACACACTTTCTTGGGGTATAGTATCATTCTGGGCTTTAACCATTTTAATGGCCTAAGGAAGAACACATTTCTTCCAATTTATATGGGAAAGTATTTATGTCTCGGCAGTGAAAGTGTTAAACTCCTGCTCAGCTTGCAAAGGTTTGAGACACACGGAAGAAAGTGGAATTAAGACTCTTTATTTCACAGCAAGTTGAGCTGTCAAACATGCAGCTGTATTGCATATCCTGAACTTCAATACTTTCGCAGTCTGCAATATTTTAGACCATTAGCATTATGTTTGCTCTGGGCTTCAATATTCTTTTCCCAAACAAGAAGTAGATTTTGACAAACGATAGCTATGTGCCCTAAGACCGTTTCCCAGCATACATCGTTCTTAGCCAAACAGGAGTTCACGTCACACAGCACTTTAAGAAATTCTTCCCCAGCGTGCAGTGTTTTGGTACATTAGTTCATGATGGGCTTTTAATACCCCTTCCCAGCATGCAGCACTTTAGACAATTGAGTGTTTACAGCATGCAGTACTCTGGGAAAACATGATTATAAGTGTTCAGGACTCATGTTCCCAGCATGCAGCATTCCACACAGAGCTTTCCAACCTCTTACTGGATTCCTGCTGGTCATGGTGCATTAGACCTCCCTGTTATGCAGCCTTACGTAATTCTGGCAAACTCTCCTTCCGGCCCTCTGTTCCTCCAGGGCTTCGCACAATCTCTTCCTTTGGCCCAGGGGAGTTGCTAGGTCTGAAAAAGACCCGAGGCTAAGCTGATGTCGGAACTGTTGGGACTGGGGGCTATCTAGTCTTTTGGCTGTAGATCCTGAGATTCTATCCGGGGCTACAACCAAAAGACCAGGGGCTATAGCCCCCGTAGCTCCCCCCTAGCAACGCCCCTGCTTTGGCCACTTGTTCGGTATGGCGGGCTTGTCTCTTTCCAGCTATGTGGAATAGTGTGCATTACTCTTCTCGTTCCCTGGCTTTCGCGCCCTCTCGCTCGCTCCAAGAGGCAGGTATGCAGCTTATTCAAGGTGACATCACTTCCTTTTCACATATTAGGCTATGGGTCCAAAATAAGAGAATGTAATGCATAGTGCCTATGCAGATATATATGCCCTGACGCTGTTTTGTAGGTTGGGGGTCAATACCATAGTGTCCTGTGTATAACACACCGGCACATGCATCTAATATGTTTTCTTTACAGGAAGCCATTGTAGTTGGCTGAGAATTGGGGGGAAATGTGTTCTAAGTTGATCAGGTACGATGCTCAAGCCGGATAAAGAGAATTGTGGTAGTCCAGCCAAGAACCAATGGGGGCCAGGGCCAGACATTTTACTGGGAGCTGATAGAAAGGGTAGAGTAGTAACGGAAGGTAGTAGAAACTGCCATTGACTGGACCTATGGAACAAGTGAGTGGATTGTGAACCCCAGATTCACCCCACATGTTGCAGGTCAAGAGGAAAAATCCATGGTAGAAGACCACTTTTTTTTACCAACCAATGCAGGCCTGTCCACTCGTTGACTCAACAATTTTACAAGTTGCCAGCCCCGTCCCCATTCAAACAGGTGTGGAGTTGTAGGTCGTTGGAACGAGAAAATCACCCCAAACGCAGTGAGTGATCTTGGTGGAAAGGAGCCGATAAATATTAGGAATAATGGGCGAGTCTGAGGATCCCCGTGTGACACCACCTGTCAAGACAAGCATTGGCAATGCCTACAGTTTTGGCGTTTACTGACGTTATTTGCATTTATAGGCACCAGGGGGCAAGGAGAGGGTGCAAAGTTTCAAAGGAGTATGTGCTAAGGGGCGCAGGCGTGCAAGACAATGAAATGGAAGGAGAATGGAGCATTAGCCACCCAAATGCGCCAAAACCAAAAAGGGTGCTGTGAAGGAGCCAATATAGCCGAAGCATTACCCCTAAATAGCACATGAAACCAATCCTTCATAAATATGCATATAAACTAAACCAGGGAAGATATGTGCCTAAATTGCCACATCCCGGTTTCACCACTTAACCGAAGCCTGTGTTCTTGTACACATCTTTTAACTAAATAATTCTGGACCTGGGAGTCAAAGTGTGCGGTAGGTGACCATTGTCTATCTCCACCTGCCACACAGAGGGTGCCCACTAACCCAGCAGGCTGATTTCTGTAGAAGGTCCGTTTTACCACTCCGATGAATCGGAGGAACCGTACTTTAGTATTCACAAAGCTGCGCTGGAATTGCGTAATGTAATCCTCTGCAATTTTAGCCCCTGACACTCTTAATGAGACCCGACTGGACGTGCACTCCTCGGTGCACCATCAGTACTAGCCCAGCACACAGATGTTTTCATCTAACGTTTCATTACTGTATGTGGCCAGTGCTGCTTATGAGGAAGTCCACCCCACATGTCGCCCACTTCTCCTGGGAAAGGACTTGGCGTTGATGCGCGGAGGAGACTTGAGAGCCGTTCTCCTCTCCCACTTTCCTAAACCAGCTCCCCTCAGCGGGCAGATGTAGTTACACTGGCACGTTGCTCTCGCTGTGTGATGCAACCAGATTCTACTCCCTCCTCCGCAATGGTAAGGGAACCGAGGCACGTGCCCCGGGTCACCCATTGCAGTCAGGTATCCTTCCTTTCTTCTCCTTCCCCCAGAAGCTCACTGTCTCCAGAGCCCTGGTTCTCTTGAATCTGGCCTACTGTAACAGCCTCTATCTAAATCTGCCTGCCTCTACTCTCCGCCCGCTGCAACTCATCCAGAACAGGACTGCGAGACTTGTCCTTGGCCTCAAGCCCAGGGACCGTATCTCTCCAGGACTGAAATCACTATACTGGCTCCCAGTGACTGCGAGGATTAAGTTAAAAACCCTCTGCATTGTCCACAAGGCCTTCTGGGGCCTTGGGCCAAAATATCTTCAGCTCTCTCTTCCTAAATACCTTCCTTCTCGAGCTCTTCGCTCATCCGCCTCCAACTCCCTCGGGGTCAGCCGCTTCTCCAAACAACGAGTTGGGGGCAGATCTCTCTCTGCTGCAGGGGCCTCCCTCTGGAACAGCCTTCCTGCCTCCCTGAAACTTGAGGAGAACCATCTCCGGTTCCGGAAGCACCTCAAAACCTTCCTCTTTGCCTCTGCTTTCTCTCCCCCTCTCCCCTGCTAAATATTACTGAAACTGCACTCAATCTGCTACTGGGCCACCTACTGATCTCGTCCCTTGGCCCAGCCACTCTCCCCTGCACTGCCTCCCTGGTAACCTCTGCACTGCGGGACTGGACTGTGTCTGTATCCCTACAGCCCCCCCTTCCCAGCACTTGTCTGCACTTACCTTGCACTTGCCACCAGCTGGCCCTTGCTTTTTATCTTGTATGCTAATAACCCTGTTCCTCACTTTCCCCTCTCCCTTTCCACCTTGCACTTTCCCCTTCCCCTCTACCCTTGCACTTGCGCGATCAGAATGACACCTGGCCTAGTAGGATCGTTGTCTGTCTCCCCTGTTCACCGCAACCGTTTTTTCGCATCAAATAATGTTCTGTGCCTTAAGGCTGTGGGGGAAGGGATTTAATAATCGGCCTCACTGTGTTCAAAACCGTGACAATCTCCCTGGTCCAGTTTATACACCACACCGCCACCTCCCACAAAGCACCCAGCAACAGGGTCTTGTCAGAACAACTCCATGATATTTGGCTTTGTTAGGCCGAGCAAGTCAATGCATGCCTCCATTTGTGGCTCCCAGCAGCTACACTACATCACCCATGCTGATGGCTGCCAATCCACACATATGCGCTAAAAAGGAACACACCCATCAGCCGGCCGCCCATGCAGAGACTTTTGCCTCCACCACTGCAGGAGTGCATGTGGGTGTCAGAGAAACAGATTAAAAAAGTAAACAAAGGGCAAGGGAAACCTCCCACGAAGAACGACAATATGGCTGCCCTCGCCCAGTGGCCAGAAGGGAGGCCTGCTCCGCGGCTCCACCGTTGAAAGTCACAAGACACGTGACCTGTGACAAGAAAATACATTTAAAAAGCCACTATTGGATTACATTTGCGTAGTACAGCAGGAATTAACACTTAGCGAGTTGACAATTGTATGGCCCATAATTTCATTTCCAGTTGTCATGCCAACCACAGACTGCTTGTTGGCATCCATTTTTTATCTGTAGCAATGGTGTTTGCTATAATTTGGTGGCTATGCCACCAAAATGCACCAAAACCAATAGGTTAAGGTTTTGATATGATAAGATATGATATTTTGATTATATAGAGCCTATACACAATGTGTTTCAAAGCGCTTCAAGGCAAGGGAGGGAGCAAGGGAAAATACAACGTCATTCTTACAGGCCATGAACAGTAAGGATGTGAAATTAACTATCGTACTCGGCCTGACGACATTTCAGATAGTGCAAGAGCTAAGACATAGATAAGGAAGGGAGGCAGAGAGTGGGAAGGAAATGGAAACACACAGGCGACTACCGTACAGGCCTGACGACATTTCTGGTAGAGCCAGAGAAAAACAAAAGGTGCGGGAGAGGGGTGCAGAAATGGAGGGGAGGAACAAAACAAGCGACTAACGTACTAGGCCTGATGACATTTCTGGTAGAGTAGGAGAAAAACAAAAGGTGAGGGAGAGGGGTGCAGAAAGGGAGGGGAGGAACAAAACAAGCGACTATCGTACTAGGCCTGACAACGTCTCAGATAGTGCTGGATGGAGTGGGGGGGCAGTAAGGGGATGGTGGAGCGACAGACGAGGTTGCTATTCTACTAGGTCCAGAGACAATTCTGAGAGTAAATGCATAGAAGAAAGTAAGGGGAGGAGGGGAGGAGATAGACAAAGGGGAGGGGAGGAGAGAACAGAGTAAGCAGTCAAAAAGAGTGGAGAAGCAAGAGTGGAGAGTGAATACATTTGCAGAAATCAGTAGTAACACATAATGTTGCAAGCCAGGATACAAGATGAAGATGGGAACAGCATGATTCATGGCCACCATGAGTACAAGATGCAAAGGAAGTCCAGCATGAGAGCCTAGAAAGGGTCACGCACCATGAATCAATGAAGTCCATAAAAGTCAAATCCAGCATTGGCCACAAGACTGTGGTGGTTAAACCAGAATGTATCCGGACAGACTCCTGTGTGCTGGAAAGTCGAGGGGGCACAAGAGAACACGGGGGTTGGGGGGCGCGGACCAGAGAGGGTGGGGATGGCCTGTCGGGATAGAGGGTGTAAAAACGTGTTGGTGCATGCTTACCTGCCGTTTTAGCAGGGGGTCGGACCCTGGATCCTCCTGGTCCGAACAGGTCCAAACAGGAATTACCCTTTTCTTTGACTGACCTTCACTTTGGATGCCCGGTCGAGAGACACCCTTGATCTAAGAGTTAAGAGCAGAAAGGAAGAGGCAGGGCTAAGAAGGTGGGTGGTGCTCAGGCCAGGTGACCTAGATCCACTTGCACCTGCTCCCAGCTGCAAAGGAAAAGAGGCTGGAGGGCTCCTTAAATAGGGAAAAGAGCGGCAACCAGGAAGGCACCAGGTGAGCGGGGCTTAGGCCAGGTGACCTAGATCCACTTACACCTGCTCCCCAGCTGCCTCATGACTTCTGACCATAGAGATAGCACATGGACTAGTGCTCTTGACCATGTGGGTTTCTGTGGCGAATGTGAGGCGAGATTGTGAAATGTTTTAATGAAAAGTAATGAGGCAGACAGGCATGAGCATTTTTTTAAAGCCCATCCTCTGTGTCCTACATGAAGGCAGCGTCACTCCCGTCAACAAGTGCTGTTGCCTTAAGGTTATATACATTTGGTTTGGTCACGTTGCTGTGTATGCATATTCCTCATTCATTTATTGCAATGTGTAATATTCTCCTTTTACCTTTGTCTACTTATATTTACAACTTTGTCCCCCCCTTACCGTTTATGTATTCCCTATCCTCACACATTAGCTACTCAGGCCGTGGATGCCTTTCATATATATTGGTCACTGTAGCTGCACCTTATGGCTGAAAAACCATTCACCAGCCAGGCTTTCATCCTCCCAACATCTCAGATTTCCTAACGCACGGGGGTCTGATTCTGGTGCCATATTGAACATCTGGAAGCAGGGCACAGTGGTGATGTCTTTCCACTCTTGGGTACAGACAGTCTTTGCTGGGTGTGTTCTGTCTGTAAGGCTGGCTGGCAGTCTACACACGCTGTGCATGCAGTGTGTCTGTGCAGTGCTGTGTGTGAGGTGTCTTGGAGGGTACGTCTGCAGGCGCTGTGTCTGCGCTAACTGTCAGGGAGATACAGTATCAAGGTTACAGTTGCAATTAAACCACTAGCACACAGAAGGCTGCTTAGAAATAATACTTTGAGAGATTTATATGATGAAGTTTGATGTTACTGATTGATATAACTATCTCAAAGGGATCCCTGGAGGAGGTTTTTTGGTGAAAAGGGACAGGAAGTGGATGGGAATGGTCAAAAGGATTAGCATGGCACTAGGCAATCAGTGGGTGGGTAAATAACCAAACACACCCTACAAGCTGTGTGTACCTCAGATGTTATCTCCCTCCTCATCTCGGGAGTATATCACAGGGGTAACATGCTCGCTGTGGAAGCAAGATACGGAGCAACACAGGTTTGATCCCTGGGTCCGCGCTTAGAAACCTCGGCATTAAGCGTGTTATAAATAACCTATCGTTTCCTATCTGCACACTATTGCAATAGCTTTGGCTTATATATGACCCTTGAGCACTAATTAAAATTAAAAACTAAAAAGGGTGGCTCAGTTAGAAGTTAGTTGCCTGTAGCTGCTGTAGAGAAGTTTCATCTGATACTTGCCCTACGGTGAGCTGTATTTTGTATATACGTGAACAGCAGCGTTGAAGTGACAGATACAGCCTTTCAAATTATTGTTAATTATAAGAGGCATGCAGAATCCGCAAAAAGCGTCACATCGTTTTCTCAAATCCACAGGAAAACATGGAACGAAATATGAGATTTCAGCCCTGACTTTAATGTGTCCTCTCCCCACAACTGCAGTCAGAATGGGATTTTACTAATCCCAAAAAGCCCCACTGGTGCTTCTAGAGTTCATGGTCTGGTCTCCAGTATGACTCTCTTTCTCTTTCTTTCTTTAAATAGTGTTTCATCTTTTCTGCTTGCATGCTGTGAGGTGGTCTCTTAGCCATACACCAGTGCTCGGGCTTTTATTTCACAAAGACCCTTCCGCTTTTCTGACAGAAGCTGAAGCACTCCACCTTTCCCTAGGCCGGATGCTCTTCTCTGGACTGCTGCTCTCATGGAACACAGGCACCAGGACACCCTGAAATTTGTTGTCGAGTCCAATGCCAGAAACTTTCAGAGCCATTATCTGCTCTATTTGTGCGCAAATTGCCAGCAATTACAAGGCAACCTAAGCCTGCCAGTGGCCTTTCATCCATCAGGGAATGGCGAGAGATGGCACGGAAGCTCAGCCAGGGCCCTAAACGGCTGTTGACCTTGGCCCAGGGGCGTTAATGAGGGCTTGATAATGCTGAGAAGGACCTACTGGAGAAATAGGTCATTTACCCACATGCTTTGCTACTGAAAAGCCGGTATGGCTGGGGGTAAACCTTCAGCAAACTCCCTCAGGCACTGAGGCAGGCCTCTTGGTGGGCCAATCTGTTTTCAAAGCATTTCACCTGGAAACCCTCAAGTTTTGAAAAGATTAAAAAAGGCACGCGATCCAAGAAGTGACTAGACTTGTAAACGCACCACGGGGAACAGAAATGTATGTTTACGTCTGGACTTGACAGCACTCCACATGGTTCACTCGTGCTGGAGGCGACATTACTCCAAAGCATTAATTCAATCACCAGTTGCTCACTCCTTTTGTGCCCAGGATCTCCGCGAGATACAGTGCGAGACTGAACGCTAAAGCACACTGGTCCCCCGCACAATGGAGAGCCTGACAATAATGGGATTAATGGCAGAGCTTGGCAACTGGGGCTAGAGTTGGCAAAAGGACAGGATTCCTCGCCCCACCCTCAAAGCAGTGCACAAGCCTCGGACGCACTTATTTATCAACCCAACAATGTCCATAAAGCCATGTTAGGAACTGAGCCTATGAACTGGGCCCGGTATAGTGCAGCCCTTGCTAATGTATTGAAAACACGTCTTCTACTGAAGTTGTTTGTGTGTGAAAGAAAATGGCTATCTTACCGAAAAAAGGACATACTGCAGATCCAATGAAATCACAGTGACATCACTAACATTCTGCACACTAGAGCAAACCGCACAATTCAGTACCTGGGCAGTTTGAGAGACATTTTAGATCAACACGTAACAGTAACTTTTCATAAATTACAAAATACATTAACATATGTAACATAGTTTAAAAGCTGTAGTAAATATGTTTTAAAGCATCAATCAAGTCAAAAAGCTTTTTTATTGACATATGGCGGCTGCCATTTTGGAAGAAAAATGGCTGACTCATTCAGCATACAATCCAAATGCAAGCAGAGAGTTCAAAAAGGGGTGTGGTTTGTGGCGAGATGGGTAGGAATGGGAGGAAAATCATATAAATTTCACTTACAGGTGGGCATCAAATGGTGGGTCACATAGCCGAGCAACACAAATCCATCCTCATAAATCATCTTCATTGAAAAGTATTACAGACCCGCATTCAAAGCCCCTATTTTAAGCTGTTATGTTTAGGCTCTTATTTTAATGACCATAGTTTTGGCTTAAAGGTAGCGCTTTCAGCACCACCTAATAGCCAAAAAAAATGACACTGACAGAAAAAGCCCCTTGCCAGATGGTGCGTTCTGTAAGAAAAGCCAAATTATTTTTTAGACCAATGCCTTCATATCTGCCTCAGAGACCCTGTAACTGTTGCTGAAGTTTGATTGTAAAAAAGCCACTGATGGGGTTTTATAAGCCAATAGCTGGACAGTGTTGCCAGCCGCCCTCTGCCTAAGGCTGATTGGACTGATCTGGTCTGTATCTTTGTTAAAGTCTCAAAGGGTTACATTCTCTCCAAGACCTTTTACACAAATGGAGCAGGGTCGTGGGTTGAAAATAATGGGGTTGGGCGTGTCCAGGGCTGGGTTTTTTTCAGAAGCAGATCTACTGTATTATGTTTAAGAGTAGCAGAGACCTGCCTGAACTAGAGACGGTCATTGATATTGGGTACATTGCCCCATGAAATTGGAAAGATGGATTAACAGGGAATCCTCTGATCAATGGATGCAAACAGGTCAAAGGGTTTGATGGTGAATATTGAGATCTGAATGATATGGATGAAGGGCGATAGCACAGAGATGACTGAACATGTCACGCATAGAATACCTAGCCATTGCAAAGATCTAAAGATGCTGGTTGAGGGATGCAGAGCTAGGATGCTTATGTTCACTAGTGATGCTAATCGTGGGAGAGTTCAATGCATCCATCTATCCACATATAGTTCTTCTCACTCTAATGTTCCATCTGCTCTTCCATCAAACAATCCACACATGAATGACCAATCCATTCAAACATGAATCTACCCAGCCCAAACCTACCCATGCATTTATCCATCAATCCATCAGTGCGTCAACAGATGTACCTTTGTGTCCAATAATGTGAGCCTTCTCACACACAACAGCTTATCCAGCACACCCAGACCACCACAGTCACCTATCTAATCCTCCACTCATGGACATCCAAAATGCTGACCCTCGTCCTTTGTCCCAAAACATGGCCATGATATTTTCCCAATCCCCTGGCCATCCTGTCATTGTCATGCATGCTGGACGTGGTTCTACCTCTTACGCTCATAGATCAGCTAGACCGTTCTATTCCAAATGGCGGTTGTTCGATACGTTGCCGGGAAAACGACGTCTGCACTTTTCACGTCGCTAACTTCACGTGTATTCTGCTTCCTCACGTGAACTACGGCATTACGTATATAAGCAGCGTGGAAACTTCACTCGCTGCTTCTGATCGAATCATTTGGCGTTGTGTAGCTGAACCTCTGATCTGCGTCCTTGCAGTTTTCCTCAGCTGCTTCTTGGGCCTTCTATAGCGTGTTTTCCGCCACACGCTGATTCCTGGAGCGGTTAGTTTGCGTGTACTTCCACACGCGCACGTTGTCTTTAAACGCGGCTGTCCTGGGCTGCGTGAATCCTGTTCGCGTGCAAATCCACAAGCGCACGCTATCTTCAAACGCGGCTGGCCTAGGCTGCGTGAATCCTGTTCGCGTGTAAATCCACACGCACACGTTGTCTTCAAGCGCGGTTCCAAGACTGCGTGAATTCTAGTCGCGTGTAATTCCACACACGCACACTATTGTCTTCGCGGCTGTTCAGAACCGCGTGTACTTTGTTTATACCATAAAAGGGCGCTATTTCCAACTCCTGCACCTGTGATATTAACAGGGGGATTTCTTCATCTCTATATTTTTCTCTACGTGGGAAGGAAGCTTTCCAAGGACTATTGGAAGGTGACAGTGAACAGTAATTTGGACGCTATCCTGTGGTGCATCAACCCGGTATCTAGCGTGAGCTTCGTTCCGTTCGGGATAAGTCTCCCTTACTAACCTTCCCTTCCTTGTCGTTTGTTCTACTTCTGGATTTTCCTCAAGAGACTTCTGCTGGATTCTTCTGCCCTAGACATAAGGTCAGTGTGTGCATTAATGTCAATTACTGTTCTATCATAGAGAGTCAAATTGGGGCAGTTTCTTATGATACTTTATTTTGTTCTAGGCTGACTTCCTATACCTTACCCACGCCCTTTCCAGTGATCCATCTCTCTGCCTGTTTTATCAGTCAGAGAGTTGTATCATTTGGAAGGTCTAAACTTGACTTCACAACTATCAAATCGTGTGAACAGGGATCCGGAAGACCCTACCATCTGTATCCTTTTGAGTACCGTATCCTTTTCAGTCAATACTTTGGTACTTTATGACAGTCATTCTTAAACGTGCAACATCCCAAATCATTAACACGACCACACCCAGAAACCTAACTCCCCTTAGGCAAAAACATGACACCTCCCCCCTCGCCCAAAATAAAATCTCCAAAATATGACATCTGCCATTATTGCGAAACATCCCTTAACTTAATGTCCCCCCCTCCAGGACTATATTTTAGGAGGTGTCTGATGTGGAGATTTTGCTCCAGTTGCCCCAGTGTTATATTCTCATAGGGGGTAGACGAGGCCTGGGGGCACCTACCTGTAGGCTACATTTCTTGGGCATGAGCAGGCAGCGAGGCCAGGGGTACCTTTCCAATGGCCATTGCCCCTCCACCTTAGATTCACATGGACCGGTGGCACAAGTCAACTCTGAAGGCAGCCTGCTTGCCACTCCCAGTTTGTCTGCTCCATTGGGACGGATGTTTCTACGTTACCTCTACAAGCATGAAAGAGGCGAAGGGTCAGACTCACCAAAAATAGAAAAAGCGCTCATTTCATTTGCACAATTTTTAGAAATGCACAGAACACCTTTATTCTTAAAATTGATCTGTGCATTTCAGGTGGGGCTGTTCAGTGGCCCGCCGATGTGCTGTGCAGCCCCTTTGCATACATCCGTTTTGGGAGCGCACCCCCAACACCAATGTAGGGAATGCTCGCGTGGTTGCTGGGAGCGCATTTCACCGAGACGGGCCTTTAAGGGACCCGTCTAAGTGAAAAGACAACGAAAAAGCAGGATTTCCAAACCCCCAAATAAGGATTTGCACATCCCCCTATGCCTGTTCTGATGAACCTAGTTTCTTTGCATTTGATGAGCATTAAAATGTGCAGAAACGCGCCTTCCTCTCTGCGCAAAAGTGCAACGGGGCAATGCAGTCATTTAGATGCCCTTTCGAACTGGCGCCAGTGCATCTCCTCACTTGTGCATGAACACGTTTTGAGAATCTGGCCAAAGGGTGAAAAGTCTTACCCCTGTCACTACTCTTTCACATTATCTTTTTGATTCCACATGATTCCTTTGTCAAAGAAAAAGTCAACACATGAATAACTGGCGGTCCAAAGTCAAAGGGCAACAAAGGTCAGTCTGTCTGGGAAATGGAAACAAAATCATCTCTTTCCCAGACTCAGCCGGAGCTTTCCATAGCGTCAGGTGATGCAGCTGCACCATGTTCTGTGTCACACACCAGCAAAATATAGCTTCCAATTATATAAGGGACCCGGGATTCAAACCTGTGTTGCTATGCATTTTCTTGCTTCCAAGAGGGACCCAGGATTGGAACCTGTGTTGCTCTGCGTTTTCTTGCTTCCAAGAGGGTCCTGGGATTCAAACCTATGTTGCTATGCGTTTTCTTGCTTCCAAGAAACCTAGTAAACGGAAAACCTACAATGCGTCCTTTAAGGGGAGAAGTGAGGCAAGGAGCATGTGGATCACAGCCTTGATACGTGTTTATGTGACAGGTAATTGGCGGAGTCCATGTTGGAACGCAATTCAAGCCTAGCACTACAGGCATTCACAGCCTCCATCTTGGAGGGATTCGAACCTGTATCTTGGAAGCAAGAAAATGCATAGCAACAAACCTTGCCCTTGAGCCAGCCTCCCGGTCTAATAGTCACTTTAAATTGAGTGGTCATCAGAGGAAGTTACTGTCCCTTTGTTTACCCTCGCCAGGTCACTGACCCTCCGCACCCACGGGCTCCATGATCTAATATGCAGATTAAATCACAGAGCCCATGGGTTTGCAGAGGGTGAAAGACGCCTTGGGCTCCGTGATCTATGTGCTCTGAGCAGAGATCACTGAGCCCGAGGCGCCTTTCTCCGTTGGCAAAGCTTTATAAAAGATGCCTTGAATTGTATACGTTTCAAGCCGTCTTTTATAAACGTAGAAATATTTCTGTTTATAGAAGACGGCTTGAAACGTGCACAATTCAAGGCATCTTTTATAAAGCTTTGTCAACGGACAAAGCCACCTTGGGTTTTGTCCGTCATCAACGCTTTATAAAAGATGCCTTGAATTGTGCACGTTTCAAGCCGTCTTTTATAAACATAGAAATATGTTATAAATGTCTATGCTTATAAAAGGTGGCTTGAAAACTACACAAACCATAGTAAGGTAAGCATACAAGTGTGCGTACATTACTACGGTTTGTGCACTTTTCAAGCCACCTTTTTATAAACATAGAAATAGGTAACATTGCTATGTTTATAAGGCTTGGAAAGTACACAAACCATAGTAGTATGCATACAAATATATAAATGCTCACATACATTTATATATTTGTTTGCGCACCTTACAATCATTTGTGCACGTTTTAGGCCACGCTCACAATGGAAGCCGCCCCCCCCCCTTCAATGTCTTACCCCACTTAAAGCACTGACGCTTTATATCTACTTACCTCTATCTGCAGCCTTTCCTATTTCTGGCTCACTTCCTCATTCTCCCTTTATAGGGATCAGTTACATTTTGCAAATCTTCACACCTCAACCCTTGTCTGCTCATGGCTGCTTAGAAACCAGGCTCGTGATCTAAAATGAACAGTTGAAAACCACAGTAAACGTACAGATTGAAATGATGGACAGATGGTAACGCTAGCCATGGCAGAAAAACAAGTTCACCAGCGCTGCTGGGAGAATCCACTCCATCTAGGGAATCGGGGTATACCACCAAAAACCCCTTCTGCGGATCAGCCTTTGCAGACGAGATCCATGAGGTGACGGGTGAGTTAGGAAAGACAACAAACAGGTTCTGCATGCATACGCCTATGTCCTGTCCCATTAAGGACATGCCATACATTTCAAGCAAGTGGAGTTTTTCTGGCACAGACCTGCATTCACTCTCTTGAATCCCTATGCCCAGGGTGTCTTTGGTCACTTGGGCCACTTGTCTGTTCTGCAATGCAATTGTTCTTTTTCCACTCATCATTTGCTTTGTTAGGTGGGAAGACCTCTTCTGATGGCCTCCACTTGTGGAACTGAAGTAGTTCATTGGAAACAAGATCTGTGTGGGTAAATCTATATTTTCACAGGTGCTTCAACTTGGTGATCTATTTCTTACAGAACGTGCAACAAAGAGTGGAGGCTCTTTGACTCCTGCTGTGTCTGACCCTCGAACCAAGGGCCACCACTGAGGTTTGTTCAAGGTCTACAGCCGGCACTCACGCTGTGGTGCTCTTAGGGCCTAATACAGGGTACTCACCTGAGGTACTGTCTCGGTATAAAACCTTCCTAATGTTAGAAGAGCCTTTTGAGGCTAACATACTGGCTGGACCTTCAGGCGTTTCACCTGAGCATCCCATTGGCATAGTCAGCGGTCATCTAAAACCAGCTCAGTATAACGGAGGTGGCTCAACCTTATAATGGTGCGTAAAACCAGTGGCACAGTGACTAAACTTGCGGGCCAGTTCCCTTCTCTACCATTCAAATCTTGCACGGACATGTGCTTTGCCGAAAAAATGATCAGGAGGAGGCATCCAGACCAATGGGCGTAAGACCTTCTAGTTGTGGATCCTCAAGTGATTTGGTTTGGGGTCCTCGGCTATGCTCTCTTGACCCCTTAGTCCTCATGCATTAGGAGTCTGATCCTTCAACCCCCAACTCAAGATTCAGTAGAGTTCCACGATTCCATGGTGCTACCCACACTCCAGCTCATCCTATGCCATTCTCTATGCTGTATTGTATGTCTTAATGCATAACTATTCCTTAAAGGTGTTAAACACTGGTCATTGCCTACAAGTTTCCTTCTGCCTCCATGAGCACTAGTCTCTTTTCGGAAGAAGTCATTCTTTCATGGCTCCATCGATGAGTGTAGGTATGCGGCCTGCTTAGCTCAGGTAAGTCTGTCATATCCGGTGAACCTGCAGCTCCCGGTGCGTGCTGTTCTCCACCAAGCATCTAACACGAACGGATGAGCAGATTCACTGACCATAATGCTGGGTTCTGGCACATTTGCGTTGTCATGGATAAAAGTACTGCATATGGACCCCGGGCGCTTATTGGATGGAAGTGCTGTGTTTCAGTACGTGTGTCTGTGCCGCAGAAATAGAGATGCATGGAGCCTGAGCTTCATGATGGCGACACAAAGCTGATGTATGTTTCTCACATGTGTTCTCATACTTCTGTTTTCTCACAGGATGGTAGAGTGCCATTGCTACTAGGATAATTGAATGATGCAACACCGGAAAAGGGGAGAGGGGAAAGAAACCTGGACAGCATATGTGGTGTCTCTAATTAGTTGCTCAACGGGTTGGATTGGTAGTACGAGGAGGAGTTTGGGAATCTCTAACACGCCCCCCCTTCACGTACCTCATGTCACTGACGTGAGGACTCTAGTTGGCTGCCCTTCCTGGTCAATAGCATCTTAATCAGCTGTTGGGGTCAGGACATTGGGTATCATTACAGGTTTGGTGGTATTTCTGCAGTAAATCCACCGAAATCCCACCAAACAGATTTACGGCTATTGGCACTTGGCCTGAAGGAGTTACAGCTGGATTACAAGTGGTGCTAGGCAGTATTAGTCCACATTTATTTCAGTCCACAGGACTCCATGGGGATTTTGGTGGACACCCCGCCAAACCCGTAGTATGGCAGTAAAGAAATGAAGCAGTAATGGAATTACTGGCACGTTACCACCATTTTTGTTTCCCGCACTGCCATACTTGTAATGAGGCACATTGATTTGATCACAAGCCTAATAGTGAGACTATTGAAACGAGTAGTCCAAATTACTTAAAGTAAACAATGAATTTCAAAATGATACAGAGTGTTGATTAAATATTGCTGGAGTACTTTCACAGTTAGTCCAAATTAATCTTAGCACAATCCTAGAACAGCCAAGTACTCTTCACTGCATGCTTGGATTAATCGTTCCATGAAGACAACTTGTGTTCCTTGTCTCACGTACAATTTTCTTATCTTTTTTCACATGTCCTGTTTTTCAGAGACCTCTGGGCACCTACCCTGATGAACATTTCATGGAGGAGGGACCCAAACAGTGCATCCGGGCATTCCAGCAACGTCTGTCTGAGATATCCAGAGAGATTGAGCACAGAAACACATCCTTACCCATCAAGTACAACTACCTGAACCCCAAAGTGATAGAGAACAGCGTGTCCATATAACCGTAAATAAGGAGCCAGCAAACACCCCCTGCACTGCCCACCAAAGCCCACATACCCTTAAATTCCAATAATATCCAGAAAGAACACCCAGTATCTGACGACTGAGACACAAGCACGTCATAGATTGTCTGATTTCAGCAAGCAACCAGCAAGAATGTTCCAGAATGTTCTGCAATCAATGTGACACAGCCAATGAGAGCATCAACCCTGCTGAGGTAGTGCACGACCTTGCAGGCCATCAGCCGGAAGCTACTCTCAGAGTGGTAGAAGTGTACCAAAAGAAGTAGTGGAACCGTAACCCCAACAGAGGACAGAGAAGGTGGCAGCATGGTCCAACATTTGTGAAGGGGTTGTGGCCGGTGAAGTTAGACAGCCGAGTGGTGGAACGGGCCAAGGAAGGAGACCCCTCTGTATTGTGTTCCTTTGTCCTGCCTGTCAGTCAGCTTTATTATCTATATGTCAGTCAACTGTTACATGTGTATATTGCCTTTGTTAAATTACTGGACTCTACTTGCTGATTGTAACTGCTGGAACCTGCTGTACAGATGATGCTTCCAGGCTCAGACTGGCCTATAGGGCAATAGGCCCATGGCTGAACCAAAACACAAAATGCTGGTGTGGCCCACTTTGAGGGACACTTTTTTGGCCAATTTGTTCCAGTTTGATGAGTTCATTCCCTCTGCAGCTAGTAGTTTTGACCAGTGTTGCTGAATAAATAGTCTTTAAAATGTACAATTTGCATCACATTTATTCCAAAAACTCCCTCTTAGTTACTATTCAAACAGGTCACAAAAGGAATGAATAGCCATTTGCAACTGGGGCCTCTTCCTAGGTGCCCGAGACAATTTTATTGCCCAGTCCAACCTTGGATGCTTCATTGGGGGCATTTAAGTCAAACATCTTATGCTGTCATGAATCTACTCTAGAAATGGATTCCTAAGCCTGCGGCTCAAGAATGAAAGTATTTGATCTCCTCTGGTCTGGCAGAGAGTCTTAAGGACGGATTGGCTATTATCGCAATAAACCTAAGGATACTTCCCTCCTCACTTTCTATACTCCTTCTCCTTCTCTCCGATCTGCTGATCTCTTCCTACACTCTCCTCTTCCCCCCCTGCGCCCCATCCCGCTTCTACTCTTTCCAACTGCTCGCTCCTTTCTACTGGAACCTCCCCCTCTCTATCCGCTCCATTCCCTCCTACCATACCTTCTGCCCCTGTCTAAAATCTTATCTCATCCATTCACCTCCCTAACCCTTCCACTCTACTCCCTCCTACCCTACTTCCAGTTTCTCTAATTATTATCCCTTCCATTCTTCTCCCTTTCTCTGTTTGCTTCCTCTTTACTTCTGCTTTTACCACTACTCATACCTCTTTTTCCCTCTCACGCCTTGTTCCTTCTTCTCGCTCACCAATCCTCACCTGTAATGTAAATTGTTTCTTGTACTGTTTTCTGGTTTGATTCAATTTGTTATCTAATGCTTGTTATATCTAATGTTTGTTGTATCTTGCTTGTTCCTCTTATAAAGCGTTTTGGATTAAAACGCTATATAAATTCAATAAAATACAAATACTGTGTGATGCACTTTAAAGGTTGGCAGTAGCAGCACCATGAATGCATGTAAAGATGATCAGAGCATTCTAAGCTGAGCTGATTGGTCATGTTCACACTTCCTACATCCAGAGACCAATCCGTGTTTAGCCCCCTGTAGTCTGTTTGTACGTTTCATAGAAGTACCCCCCAGGTGCACATTGCAATAGCCCAAGCGACCTAGTCACGTAGGGGTGTAGGAGACACATATAATCTGGGGGGGACAGGGGACACCTTGGACTTCTACAGCCACAAACCACAGAGTAAAATCTGTCAATTTTCCTTTTTGAACTAGATATTCCCTCCTCTAATTCCCCCGCCCAGGCGTGCACCCTTTCCAGTGAAGCAACCGTTGCTGCTGCTTATCGCCACCATACGAAAATACCAGTGCTGGAAATGGAAGCAATGTTTGGGGGGACCTGTCACCTCTTTGGAGGGGTGGTGCTGTGGGAAGGGGGTGCGGCCAGATTGCACAACTGAGTGGGCCTCATTATGAGTTTGCCAGTCTGGATACAATGGTACCAGTAAGGTCTGACCTGGCGGAATGAAAGGCACCCGCAAGCACAGCATCCGGCTTCCCCATTCCAATTGAGCCCTATTGGGCTCAAATCAGAATGGGGAAGAATTTTTTCCGGTGTCCAGAAATGGGCAAATACCGGGTCCGGCAGGGCAGTAATGACCCGGTAATTGCCAATTTCTGGGCACTGGAAAAAATGCAACTCCGGCGGCAGCCGTGCCTCTTTGGCTACCGCCAGGGTTGTAATGAGGCCCTTTATCTCTTCATCGAACCCAATCCTAGCGATCTGCATAAAAGCAAAGAGCATTATCGGAACTTCATAATGTCCACATTTTTAAATGTTAAATATGTCCTATATGGATTCAATAAGAAGCCCTTTTAAGTGAATAATGGACTCTTCTGTTTTGAATGGTCGCAATATTCACCCTAATAAAGAGATGTCTGTAAATTGCAGGACATATATATCAGTTTGGACAGCTGTGACGCTGTTTGGAAGGCTTTGGCAGTTTCCAGTACTGAGACTTCCCAAAGCTAGTTGAAGAGCTTGTTACTCATGCGTGCAATACTAATGCAGCTTCAGATTTGCTTCTCCTGGGCCTGAGGAAAGAGCAACACATAGTGGAACATGAACTTTCACTAGAAGACTGCTTTCAGAAGACTAGGCAGTGCTCTGTGACTGAAAGCGGTCTGCTGGCCCGTGTCTGTGGGTTGGGGCAGTGCTCAGGCACAACATACTTTGCGAGAGCGCCGCTCTTTAATAGCCTCTCATCCCGGGGTGAGCCTTTGGCTGCTGTTCCCTAACCGAAGTGTCATCGTCCAAGTACCTACCCATCAGGAAATTGTCCTTCTCAGAACTGTGTCCTGTCGAGTAGTGTCCCCATCTGCAGTCCAGAAGGACACCCTCCCCACTTGCCCCAGCACAAAACAGTCTTCAGGAAAATTATTCTATGATACATGGAATTATCTGCAAACTATGGGGTCCTTCCTGCTTACCCCAGGGGGCATATTCAGCACTTGTCATTTTTCATTCACTCCCACCCTAACCTAGGAAGATGTTAGGGTTAGTGCATCCCCTACTGGGGTGTGTGGGAGGTGTGGACTGCAGTTTTATGAGTGCCCACTTGTTTATTTCTCACCTATAAACTGAGGATTCTGCAGTAATAAGGGACACAAACCGTAGCCTTGTTTCACTTTCCCATACAACTAGGTTATGTTGGAATGGAGATACACTGCCCCTGGTTAATCCCAGCCACATGTGATTTGCATGCTTTGGAATACCTGATCCTGGAGGTCTGGTTCTTGGATCGTTTCTACTTTCTCTGCAGTTGTGCAAGTCTTCCAGTTTAAATCTAGAACTCTGCAGTAGGTACAACAAACCACTGAGTTTTCTTTCCAAATGAAAACTTGTACCTTCGGGTTAGTGGCAGATCCCTAAACTGTGTAACCTCTGCAGTCTGCAGCAGTCACCCTAACTGCCTGAGCTATCTAAGTGGGTTTGAATTTGTCACCTACAGAATATGCACAGATATCTGAAATCCGCCCATTCGTACTTCGAGCATGCTGGGATTCGAACCTGTAACCAACCTGCGGCACACATTTCTCCAGCAGACATATCGGTGCTTGTTGCTGGGGGAGTAACATATTTTAACCCTGTCCCCCTGGTTTTTGCAAAAATGTAGGTTGGGGCAAATGGAGACAGTGATTTTCCTAAGATCCAACATATATTTGGTTATTTTTTTGTCCAAGGTCAGCCCACTGTGGTCAAGTGGTATGACAAAGATCCCAGAAATTAATCAAGGGTCAGAATTATGTTTTGGTCAGTTTGTTTTGTCCTGTACCCTGTGTTGGAGAGTGGGGTAGCAAGGATGAGCGCACAGCAGGATGTTTCCACCCTCCGGGAGACCATCTCCGCAAAGCTCCTGTGTTCCTTCCTGCTTTCCAGACTGTATGTCACTGATGTGGTGCAGGATGCTTGCTAACGAGCTGAAAGTCTACGCAGCTAAAACCGAGGGGACACTGGGTTATAATAGTTTGCGTAGCTGATTGCACTTTGATGGAACAAGCCCAGATTTTGGGATTATTGAGAGGTTTTTGGTTTACTCCTGCCTTGTGCCCGAGGGTCACAAAATCATGATTGGCCGAAATTGGAATGGTTATGTTTGTTTGCCTCAAGACACTGCAGTACATTCAACCTACCTTAGCCTACAACAGTGTGCCATAAATTGCCTGCTGAAGTTGAACCCTCTGAATAACTTTGCCCATGTTATTCTCATAGTCCCTCGATGAGCCCGCACTACTCAGGTGCCGGTGGGCTAGTCTGTTTTTAAAGCATTGAGCCATGTGCACAAGACCACCAACTAGCACCAGGGTCCCCATGCTTCTTTATTAGGAAATGTGCACCCCATCTGCGCTCTCTTTCCCCAAGGCTGCTGTTGCTGTGCATCCCCCACCTTTGAGTGAGAGGCGGCAACAGCAGTTTCGTTTCAACAGCAGCTAAACGCTGCAACCATCTTCCACTTCAGTTCTGCACCCGGTAAATCATTGAAATATCAACCGTTTGCATTGGCGCCCACTGGGCACCCCTGTTGGCCACCTCTAGCCAAGATTAGCCTGTCATTAGTAAAGTGGCCGCCTGTACTTACTTTTTCATCCATCCAGGCAGCAATTTGTCATGACTTACGAGAGTTAAAAAGGTATGCCACAACAACAAAAATAACCCTCTTTCTTATTTGAAAGAGACGGACATTGTAGAACTGAACCAGCCCGCTTTGTGAGATTTAAACAAACCAGGTTTGCGCCTGTATCTTGAAAGACTGCAAAGGAGTTTGAGTGGGCAACTGGGGCTGTTTAGGCAGTTTGAGAATTTAGCGAGCGATTGGACTAGAACAATGCATGCAAATGACATAAAACACGATCATATCCAGAGGAACTGGAACTTGTCAGAAAAGGGATTCTCTTAATCTACTCCTTACTCATTGCCATTTATTCGGCAGCCCCGGTTATAAAAGGTACAAATTACAAGTGCACTGCACGAAACAAAGACCAGATGGAAAGTGCAATTGGCAGGTCAGCGTGATGCCCTTCCGGACCAACACTTATTTCTTTTTTTGCAATTTTTAAGGTGTATTTTGCAAAATGACATTGCATCACACACTTCTTTCAGACCAGGCACACATCTGTACACTCCTCCACCTTAGGTAGCGGGAATCAATGCCACGTTTTCTAAATGGGAGCAAATTAAATTGCAATTACATTGCTTTTAATTCCTCATGCCATGAGTAGCCAGATTCTATGTGGTTTAACAAATGCAGTTCTTCCCCATAATACTGGGCTTCACACATGGCCAGTAGCACACACGAGAGCAACCTTTACAGAATTAATTGCTGAAACTGTGCATTACGGCAATGCCCACGTTAAAACCATTTCAGAGCCACGAGTGAATTTTCCCTAGTCAAATGCACAGGAGCGCACAAGAAGAACTCGCATGTAGATGGTAACGGCTCCAGCCAGGATATATGCAGCACAACTCTCATGCACATCTCTGATCCGTGAGAGCCAAGCACGTTTCTTTTCTCGGTAAAAGTTAAAGTAGCAATGTGACACATAGAGCATTTTGTCCCACCTGCCCTCCCCCTCAATGTCCTACGCCCTCCTATCGCAACCACACACCTGCACATTGGCATGTAGGGACACATATCACACAGTCAAATGATATGAAAATAGCATCCCAATGCCATGGACCTCGATCGACTATAACATATAAGCATGCGATCTGAGATGACAAGTTTTCCATAAATCAGGGAGAGGAGATCTGTGAGGAGAGTTCCTCCCCCATGTTAGCCGGCGCTCCCCCTCATCATTCCTGGCAGCTTAGGTCCATCCAGGGTGAGATGTCATCCAGGCTTCCTGAACACATGCTAAAAGAGATTCCAGTTTAGAGGCAACTGCTATAGGGAAACACAATAAGGAATACAACCACAAAATATAAATGAGTTAGACTTTAATTCAAACAAGAACATTTTCCATTAGTTCCCACTCGCTCATAAAAAAAAGGAACTAGCCACCATCTATAAAGACTACAAACAGCTGCACACGAATGGGATGAAACTAAATTCTGAAATACCTGAGATGGGTAAAAGTGTTTCTGGCTTGAAACACAGCAACTAAGGTGGGCTGTGGCCAGCAGCATGTGGCTCTTTGTTTCTGGAGTGGCTGGTTTTCTGATGGCTATAGAGATAAGATAGCTCAGTAGGTTGATTGCTTGCTGCTGCAATGTGTGTTTGGTCTGCAGGTTTCAGGTTCGACTCCCAGCAAGGTCAACTCAGCCTTTCACCCTGCTGAGGTTGATGAATGAGTACCATCATAGGATGGGTGATATTGTATGTATATTTGTTCTATATGAAGTGCTTAAGCGTAAGTGCTGTATAATAACACATCATTATCGTTTGGACGTCTGCTTGCATTCACAGGAACGTGGTAATATGGGCCTGTACACACTGATATTATTGATACATATGGTGATCCATTCTTGTATGAAATGTATATCACTTTACAGTGATATCTTATCCATATAATTAGTAGTGTACTTAGGAACAATGCTCTGTGATGCCACTCCCTGTTTTGTCCAGGGATTAAAGGTCGTCTTTCATTGCTTCCTGTGATATCACTTCAGGGTGGGGTGAAATGACATCAGAGGTCAAGGGTCATGTGATGTCACTTCCGCTACCCCTGGCATTTTGGTGAAATGACGTCCCTGTTGACAGACCAAAAATAAAACTAAAATAGGTGATTTATTGACCAAGAGCACAGTATAAACCTAGAGAGACCCATGGAATTTCCGAACCAATGGCTAGCGCTGCAGCTACGTTCCAGGGCTGTGTAGAGGAAAGAGTTGCAGGCAAGCATTGCAAGGGCACATGTTTAGGGGAGCATTGAGCACTAGCCTGATGCAGCACCTGGATGCTGCTATTGGCAACAAAATGTAGACTGTACAGAGATCCTGGATACATGTGGGAAGCGTGTGGATATTATGAAAGCAGCCAATCTGCAGGGAAAGCTAGCATGGCAAGATATTGGCAATGCACATTGCCCTGTCCCCGAGAGCTGCTGGTTCCAACACAGAGCCCAACCGGCAGTGAACCTGGCACAGTGGTCAAGCCACTGGCCCATGAGCGAGTACGTAACTTGGCAGATGTGCAACACTGCAGCATTTAGCGTGGTTTAAACCTAGGTCAGTGTGTAGCTCTTAGCAATTTTCTGGATACCCTTCTATTTGTAGTTCTAAGCAGCTTCCAAGTTCAAGGTGACATTTGAGGGGATGTATGATGTTCTGTTCTAAACTTGTAACCCATTTCAGGGTCAACTGGCTAACATGGTCACCAGATCCAGACAACCTATATCTAAAGCATTAATATGGGAGCTTGATTGAAGGTTCATTCCCAATGGAAATACAGGGGTCACCAGGATGATATTGGTTCACCTCGGGCAGGTGAGACAGTGGCTCTTTGACATCTAGTTTGTAGCAACAGAAAAACAAAGCCAAAGACCTACTGGACTCACATCGAACACCATCAAAACGATTCCTCCATGAAGAGCCTAAAATATGAAGAATACCTGAGATGTCCAGTATTCCAAGAGTACCGACGCACATGATCCACATCCATGCGCATGTGTTAGAAGCTTAATGCGCACCCCTGTGTGGAGTCACCCTCGCCAAGAATGTTAAGGATGCCAGTGTGTGCACTTTGTGATTTGTAAAAGTCTTCAAGAAAGAAAGTTTTTATTCAGTAAAATCACACTAACTCATACAGAAGCAGGCACATTTATAGCATATATGTCAATTTGCTTTTTGTAATGTGGACAATGATCGGGAAGCAATTATGTGGGTTGTTCTAACGGCTGAAGGGCGTAAGTGTTCAGTATTGAGTTTATTTGAATGCTGCACAGAGAACTAAAGCATGATTTCCGATTGCTCTAAGTAGAGGGTGTCTCACAGAGATGGCTGTGAAACCAGGGGGCATGCTCAGCCAACGCCGCCCTCATGTGACGGATCACACCAGCATCGTTCACTTACTTGTTTCATCTACATAGGGTGGCGTCCAATAAAAGGGCTAACCCTCAAAGAGCAAGAGTATGCCCTCTTTGCGCTGAGGTGCGCCATACCCCCGCTCATAGGTTTCTATCCCTCTGTCACTTTTCATTCTACCCCTACGTAACGTTTTATTTGTTTGTACTACAGTAGCACTGGTAGCGGGTCTACTCCGACTTATATTTTGCTTGTTGTCCCATTTCTCTCCTAATCTCTCACTTCCTATGTCTCTCACTTCCTATGTAGTCTTCCCTTCCTCATTCTCGCTTCACTAACTCTCCCAACATGCTTCCCCTCCGATGTACTACTTATCTTGTCTATCCTCCTGATCAGTTACCCTCTATCCAGTCAGATCTATTGGTCTACTCCACATGCGCTCCATTTGTAATAAGACTCACTCCATTCTTGATTTTAACTCCAATTTCTCTGCCTTACAGAAACATGGCTCTCTCATAATTCTGCTACACCCACTTCCCTATTCTCCTCCTCTACTGGATTTTCTCGTACTCCGCGCCATCACTCTTGTGGATGTGGCACCAGTATTCTGTACCATCCTTCTTGGTCCCGTTCTCCCCTTTGCCCACTTTACCTTGCTTCTAGTCCTTCGCATATCACTATTCTGCCTTTTCTAAACCACACTCTTTGGCGTTTCTGATTATTTCCCATCCTCCTGGTTCGCGTTGCATCTTCTATGAAGACCTAGACTTATTACACTCTTCTTCTTCCTGACCCTATTCTATCTTCTAGGTGACTTTAACCTCCATCTATCTTCAACTCATGCCTCTTCGCCCTTATTCCTCTACTCCAAACTAACACTATCCACTTTTCTATGTGCCCCCTCTCACATCTCAGGCTCCCCACTAGATCTGATTTTCTCATCTATTTCCTCTCCCACCCCTGTTTCTTCTCTCCCAATTTTCTCATCTGACTATTTTCTTCTGTCTTTCACCTCTCAACCTCCTCTCGCCACTATCCCCTCTTCCGCTCCTACCCCCTTTTTTCATGGCGATCTCTGGCAGTTTTCTCCACTCTATTTCTCTAATTATTTTCTTTTCTTTTATCGTCTATTGATGCGTTCTCTACCTTTTCACCTGATCTTGCTGTTTCTACACTGAATATCATCTGCTCTCTAGTTGGGACACACTTCACACTCCCTCTTTGTGGTTTTCCTCTCGTAAACTGCACTCCATAGACACTTCGCTCATCCCTCTCTAAAGCAGAGTGGCATTGGAAGAAATCTCACTCCGAAGCTAATCTCGACCACCTGTTGGCTCTTCCTTCTTGTTAGGATTCCTCTCTTTTGGCTGCCAGAAAATGCAACTTCTCCTCTCTATTTCCCTCTCACACCATCCTCATCACCTTTTCCAAAGTATTAATAAAGTACTTTCCCCCTGCTCATGATCTCTCAAACTCATCTAAACTTTCAGCCTCAGAATTCTTGAATTATTTCACTATAGAAATGCCTGCTATTCCCGCTTCATTTGCATTAGCTGCTTCCCCTCATCTCCCCTTCTTGTCCAACATGCCACAACTACTTCCTGCTTTTCACAGTTGACTGACACAAGTTTTTATCTCCTGCTCCTCCTACATCCTCGCCCTCTTGATTCCATTCCTGCTTTTCTTGTTCCCCAACTCTATCCATTGTTATTTCCCGAACTTACCACTATTATTAATACTTCCCTTAGGACCTCTCCTTTCCTTTATTCTTGCAAACCTGCTACTGTTATCCCTATACTTAAGAAAAACCTTCCCAGGATTTCTCAATCCAGTCTAACTTTCTCCAGCTCCCTTCTTCCCTTTTTTCCAAGCTCCTAGATTGGGGGCCTATTCTCAGATCTCTTCAACCCTGACTCAACACTCTTTTCTACCCTCTACTCAATCTGGTTTTCGTTCTGCTCATTCCACTGAATATACACAATAAACTATCTTCTATTTGAATTCTCTTGTATCTTTCTGCTGCCTTTGACACTGTTGATCACCCTACTCTCCTCCACTCGCAGCACTGTTCTCTCTGGGTTCTTAAGGTCCAACTCTACAATGGCTTAATTCCTATATTTCGGCTGGAACCTTCTGTCTCATGGTCTGGCAGCACATCCTCTTCTGGCCCCTTAGTCTATGGTGTTCGGTTCCGGGTCACCTCCTTTAGCCCATCTATACAATTCCCTTTGCATCTCTAATTGAATCCTTAAATCTTTTGTGTCACTTCTACGGATATGACTCCCAGATCGTGTCTCTTATCTCCCAGCTGTACATCCTGGATGTCTATGCGTTTTCTTACTCTTTATGCCTCCAAAATGGAAATTCTCTTCTTTCCCCCTCTCCCAACTTGCTATTCCCTCTATCCCCCCCCTTCCTTATCTCCCCATCTCCTGCTGCCCATAACCTAGGGGTTACTTTGATTGTGCGCTATTCTTCTCTCAACACATCTCATCCACTGCCCGTACCTGTTGTTTTTAATCCATTTAAAATTCACAATTTTCTCTCGTTCCAGGCCCGCTAAACTCTTCTTGTTCTCTTCTATCTTCTCGAGACTCGACAATAGCTCAGCCTTGCTTGTTGCCATGTCCTCCGCTCATCTCAACCTTCTATGTTCTATCTCCAGTTCTGCTGCTCACCTTCTCTGCTCTCTTAAACAATCGCTTCTTTCCATTTCCCTTCGACTCCTGTCCTTTTTTTCCATTTTCTTTGTATTGTATTCAAATGCTATCATGGTCCTGCCGCTCACTATCTGTCCTCCATCATTTCTCCTTGCATTCCCGCACGCTCTCTCCGTTCGTTGCACCTTCACCTTCTTACCTATATGAATCCTCCCGGTGCTCCTTCGTGCTTCCGGTCATTTTCACTTCTGGCTCCTAAACTATGGAGCAATCTAGAGCCTGAGATCCGTGTCTCTCCCTCCCTTTATATCCTTCGAACCCATCTTAAAGGACTTTTTCTACTGTCCCCGTCCCCTTGTCTCTGACTGATCTATCCTTGAACATGGAACTGATTTTTATGTCCCGTGTTTCTTATTTACTGGAATTAGCTTTGGCAAATGTGCTCAATAATGCAAATAAATACAAATACAGTGACACACGGACCCCATACACACATCCCACACCCCCAACATGTATGTGTGTTTACTGAGCAGAGGTGAGTGTGGTGTGTGAGAATAGATCAGCCACTGTCCAACCCATGGCCAATGTTTAAGAATGCTGAAATACATGTGTGGTATAGGTCAGATGTCGTGGGGGGGGTTGGAACATGGAACGTGATGGTGACAGCAAAGGCAAACGAAAAGCATGGCACATGATTTTCGGATATGTATAGTAATGTCAGCTGTGGAGGGCAGCCCAGAGAGCAGGGATGATGAGGTGAAAGTGAGAAGGATTGGATTTTAAGTGCAGAATTCCATGCAAGGATAGTGAGCCAGATCCTTAGAAGATGAACCCTTGCCCCACCTACTGATTCAACCCATCAGTGGCAGGCACTACACTACAACAACGCTCCCTTTAGGCAAGCTTCCTTCCCCTAGGCATAGATGGGTCAGATGCCACACCTACTGATCAAACCAACATTCAACACAGACGGCCAATTGTCATCCAATACAAATCATCTATTCAGTCAATGTGTGCTGTAAACATCAATAAAGTCCATGCTGGAACCAATCCCTGGAGCCCAGTTCTTCCCACTAAATGAATCCATTATAAGCCTGTATATTTTGCACGTTTCCACACATAAGCATGGGTGGGATGGTGTCTGCAAAGAACACACTTTACACGTTTCTCTCAAGGTGCTAGATACGAGGTTTTACTGGGATCAAGCTTGTGTCTATAGGAAGGAGGGCGAGTTCAACCTTGATGGTTGGCATTTGAAGAGGCCGGAGGGGGTCAGGCTTATTAGAGAATGCGATTGTAGCTAGGATAGTGTAGGTTAGAGTAGAATTACATTAGTAATAAGGCATAGGTAGGTAATTAGTAATATAAATTGTTTGGTATGGTTTGGGGGAACCCAATTTGTGGGAGGAGGCGCTGAATCACTGAGAACACCTGTGCATTTAATTAGCACAGGTAAAGGCCAAAGAACTAACAACCATGAGCACATTTTCGAAGAGATGACCAAAACATTGAGCACACAGCATGCATTTTTCAGGTGTGGGAGAAGGCTTGAGCCCTGAGAACCCCATGTGTGTGAATATACAAGGTATAGGATAAAGCCAGAGCACTGATAACCCCATGTGTGTGAATATACAAGGTATAGGATAAAGCCAGAGCACTGAGAACCCCATGTGTGTGAATATACAAGGTATAGGATAAAGCCAGAGCACTGAGAACGCTATGTTCCATTTATAGGTGAGGGAGAAGGTGTGAGAGACCCAATATCATTTTCTAAGCATTGGAGAAGGACACAACACTACCAACCTGGAGTGCATTTTGTAGGCGTAGGAAAAGGCCAAAACACAGAAAACCATGTTCAATTTATAGGTGCTGGAGAAGGCTACAAAATGGAGAATCCTGCATGCATTCTGTAAGTGTAGGAGACTGCCAAAGCAGTGAGAACCCAGTGTGTATTTTGCATGCATAGTCGAAGGCCAAAGAACTGAGAGCCAATCTTGCATTTTGTAGGCACAGGAAAAGACCAAAGCACTGAGCAATCAACATGCATATTATAGGTGAAAGAGAAGGCCAAAGCACTGAGCACTCCACATGCCTATTATAGGTGAAAGAGAAGGCCAAAGCACTGAGCAATCCACATGCATAATATAGGTGAAAGAGAAGGCCAACGCACTGAGCAATCCACATGCATAATATAGGTGAAAGAGAAGGCCAAAGCACTGAGCAATCCACATGCATATTATAGGTGAAAGAGAAGGCCAAAGCACTGAGCAATCCACATGCATATTATAGGTGAAAGAGAAGGCCAAAGCACTGAGCAATCCACATGCATAATATAGGTGAAAGAGAAGGCCAAAGCACTGAGCAATCCACATGCATAATATAGGTGAAACAGAAGGCCTAAGCACTGAGCAATCCACAGGCATATTATAGGTGAAAGAGAAGGCCAAAGCACTGAGCACTCCACATGCATATTATAGGTGAAACAGAAGGCCTAAGCACTGAGCACTCCACATGCATAATATAGGTGAAAGAGAAGGTCAAAGCACTGAGCAATCCACATGCATATTATAGGTGAAACAGAAGGCCTAAGCACTGAGCACTCCACATGCATAATATAGGTGAAAGAGAAGGCCAAAGCACTGAGCAATCCACATGCATATTATAGGTGAAACAGAAGGCCTAAGCACTGAGCACGCCACATGCATAATATAGGTGAAACAGAAGGCCTAAGCACTGAGCACTCCACATGCATAATATAGGTGAAAGAGAAGGCCAAAACACTGAGCAATCCACATGCACATTATAGGTGAAACAGAAGGCCTAAGCACTGAGCACTCCACATGCATAATATAGGTGAAAGAGAAGGCCAAAACACTGAGCAATCCACATGCATATTATAGGTGAAAGAGAAGGCCAGAGCACTGAGCAATCCACATGCATATTATAGGTGAAACAGAAGGCCTAAGCACTGAGCACTCCACATGCATATTATAGGTGAAAGAGAAGGCCAAAGCCTGAGCAATCCACGTGCATATTATAGGTGAAAGAGAAGGCCTAAGCACTGAGCATTCCACATGCATATTATAGGTGAAAGAGAAGGCCAAAGCACTGAGCAATCCACATGCATAATATAGGTGAAAGAGAAGGCCAAAGCACTGAGCAATCCACGTGCATAATATAGGTGAAAGAGAAGGCCAAAGCACTGAGCAATCCACATGCATAATATAGGTGAAAGAGAAGGCCAAAGCACTGAGCAATCCACGTGCATAATATAGGTGAAAGAGAAGGCCAAAGCACTGAGCAATCCACGTGCATAATATAGGTGAAAGAGAAGGCCTAAGCACTGAGCATTCCACATGCATATTATAGGTGGAATAGAAGGTCAAAGCACTGAGCAATCCATATGCATAGTATAGGTGAAATAGAAGGCCAAAGCACTGGGAAACCCACATGCATTCAGTAGATGTTGAATAAGACCAAATCACTTTGATCCCCAAATAAATGGAGTGTTGAAGATATACAAGTAGTATTGCAGGCTATCAAAGCATACGAACATGGGAACTTTATACAGCGTACAGCGGAAAAAAAACAAAGTGACCCAAAAAAAGTTAAGAGGAATTGGAAATGGTACAGAAAGCACTGGAAAAAGCCCTTGCAATCAATAAATGCAAAAACATAAACAAAAGGTAATGTTGTGAAATGTAAAAGCTAGTTTCGCACAACACCAGCCAAAAAGAAACAATACCAGGCTGGTCAACAGAAGAATGACAACTGTGGCAATAAGCCACGAGACGGCAGGCCAATACTGCCCCAGGTAATGCCCCCGGGGTGGTAGTTACTTTGCCCTCAAGTGGAGGCCCTCCTCGAATAGTGGGAATCTATTCTTCATCGCCTCACCCACCATCCTGAGCTGCTAGAGACCACTGAAGAGACCCTGTTTTGCCCATTGGAACAACCGCATGCGCCTGTACTACATGTACTATTGTTCATGTGGCACCTCTCTTCTTAGGGTTTGGACTGCCTCTTAGTTAGGTGTGTGTTTGATGTTGAAGGGGAGTAAAGACTATATGCACTGCCTATTTTCCTTCCCCTCTAGGTTGTGAACATATTCCGTGCCTTTAACCCTTAAGACCCCAATGGTCTTGTATATATCATGTATCGATTGTGTTGTGTTGGATTGCTGTGATTATTTTACTGTGTGTTGAGTTACAAAGACCTTGTGATACATGTGTTTATATTTTTCATATATACACCTGTCTGGGAGTATTTTGTAGGTGTCCTTGCTCTGTGTGCTCATTGAGGTCTTTCAGTCACCCTCACCCCTCCTGAGACTTAGTCTTGACCGCCTGCCATAGCTACCTTCCTTGATTGGTCTGGCTTGTCCAGAGGTTATCCTGTTCCAAGAAAATAGGCTGGCCTTCTGAACATCTGCCTATCAGGTCAGAGTTCAGAAATCCATCTTAACAGCTATCTGCCATGATTAGGTCTGTTGTGGGTGGTTATAGTTGTTGCCTAGGGTGTTGGTGGGTTCTTGTCAATAGGTTTGTAAATTGTGCACCCTCCTGTCCAAGACGCAATCAAAGTATCTTGGCGAGGCCAAGCCTGCATTATTTAAACTTTGTTTTATATTTGCATTTAAACAATCAATAACAGTGTTTCTTAGACCCATATTTGACAAATGTAGTCCCTTCCCACTCCCTCTTCCCCACCTTCTCTCAGACATTGAGTTCATGGGACAAACATTCAAACAACAATAGAACCTGTCAGGGATGGATACACCCAGCAGATCTCATCAACACTTTCCCAGCTTCTCTGTCAGACTCTTATTACCCTCCATCCTGGACAGCCCCCATTCCTCCTTGAAGGAATCCCTGTAGTCGTTCACAATGGCCCTCAACCTCTTCATTTCAATCATGTTACACAGTTTACACTCCCATTGCCAGTCGCCCAGCTCGTAGCATCACCTCACATACCCTAGGCAATCAGTACTCTCCCTGGTCAGGAATCCTAGTACTATCTGGAGTGGGTCGAGGCTCAGCTGGGCCCCTACGAGGTCATTCATCCAGCTAAGGAGCTCCTGCCAGAAGATGCGACTTCTGGGACATTCCCACCACATGTGAGTGAGGGACCCCACCAAAGCACAACCAATGGGGCACATGGGTGATGTGCCCGCAAACATTCTTAACATTTTCAGCATATCCCCATGCAACCCTTACAGCATCTTAAAGTTATGTTTGATGGTGGAGATGAAAAGATTGTTGTGGGATGTCACCCGGATGATTCTAGCCCAGTCCTCAGTAATTTCACCACCCGCTAGTTCCACCCAATATATCTTAAAAGTGTATCTCCCCACCGCTGGAGTTGAGATAAGCATCTTATATATGCTAGAGAGAGCGCCCCTCCGGGTGGTAGTCTCGTCCAGCCATTTATAAAACTGAGTTAGTTCTCTAAATATGCGGGTGTCCCACTTTCGGTCAGTAAACATCCCCTTCAGCCTCAGGTATTCAAAGATCGAAATCCTGTACCTCCCCAGTCCCTCTTGGATTTCCTCATATGCCCTAAAGTGACCCTCTTCAAATAGCTGTCCCATCCTTCCAGCCCCCCATCCGACCACTGCTGTGCACACCTCATCCACAGCTTCGTCAGATGGAATGGGAGGCCCCAGAACGAAGTCACAGCCGAGGGCCAGGTCGAAAGAAGTCAGGACCCACTGGCATAATGGTGGGTTTATCTACATTGATTTTCAGGCCTGAGAGGTGCCCATAGCTCTGTTTTTGTTCCAGGAACTTCAGGAGCGAGGAGCCATCCTCGGTGTTGTAGGCCAAGATATCGTCTGCAAAGAGGGATAGTTTAAACTTGACCTCCCCACATCTAATACTGCTGATCCCCAGATTGGCACTGATCATGATCGCCAGCGGCTCCATCGAGAGGGCGTATAGCAGCGGGGATAGGGGGCATCCTTGTCTCGTCCCACGCGTCAGGCAGAATGCCGCCAACATGATTCCATTCACCCTGACTCGTTCTGATGGCTGTTTGTACATCGTCTCCACCCATTTCAAAAATCCCTGCCAAAGGCCCATTCTCTTCAGTACCAATTTCATAAAGGGTAATTTCTCCCTGTTGCACGCTTTTTCAGAGCCCACCGAGACAAAACACATGTCGCTCCCTTGGGTCTGGGCCTGGCGCAGCAGGTTAATTGTTATGCAGATATTATCGGCGCCCTGTCTACCCTTGATAAACCCCATTTGATCCCCATGAATCAGGGACGGCATAACACTCTCCAGTCTAGCACCAAGGATTGTAGCCAGGATCTTCACGTTGCTATTTAGTAGGGATATCGGACGGTATGAAGCACACTTTTCCGGTTCTCTTCCCTCTTTGTGTATCGTTACAATTAGTGCTTCCAACATTGAGCCCGGCAAGGGGTTCCCTGCCAACACTGCGTTAAATACCCATGCCATATATGGGGCCAGTGTGGATCTAAACCATGTATAAAATTGAACTGAGAAGCCATCGCTCCTTGGGGCTGTGCCCGACTTTGCCCCCTTAATAGACTGAACAACCTCCTCCTCTGAGATGGGCTCCTCCAGGTGGACCGCATCCCCCTATTGTATCCCTGTTTGCCCCTCGTCACCTTCAAATTCAGACGTATAGAGCCCTTCATAGAACCTGGAAAATTCCTTCCCCACTCCCTCTGGGTCGTGCATTTCACCCCGTCCTTGCTCCTATTGTCCCAATCTGCTTCTTCTTCCTCTCCTCGCTCAGTCTCAAAGCAAGTATTTTATCTGCCCTCTCCCGTCGCTCATGGTATTTTTGCTTTAGGGACAGTAATTTCTTTTTCGTGTCCTGAACTAGGATCGTCTTGAGTATGGCCCTATGGAGCCTCCGCTCTGCCACGCTAGACGGCGTGCGAGCCATCCTCCCAGGTTGTAGGTGTCAGATATTATGCCTCAGCTCCCCCTCTTTCTTTTTTGGGAGCCTATTCTAATGAGCACGCCCCCGGATTGTGGCCTTAAAACCCTCCCAAAGAGTTTGCGCCCCCATTTCCCCCTTATCATTAAAATCAAAGTAATCCATGATCTCAGTTAATACGGACTATGAGACTCCTCTATCTTTTAGCAGAAAATCATTACAACGCCACCCACCAGAAGTCTTCGGTCTGTGGGGTTTCCCACTGTGGATACCACCATACCATGGTCTGACCATGGGACTGGGGATAACACCAAATCCTTTACCTGCGCCTTCAACTCGACATCCACTAGTATTTGATCAATGCGTGAGTAGGACTTGTGAACTGCTGAGAAAACTGTGAAGGTTAGTCAACAAGGCCCAGGTCCCAGTTAATGCTCCCAAATCTCCTGGAGGCGGCTCTGCCCATGGTATCACCCGCACCCACTCCCAATCTCTTGTGGTCCCTTGTTGGGTCCAGGACCATATTAAAATGTCCTCCCACCATCAGACAGCCTTCCACAAACGTCATCAGTTTGACCGTGACCCCTTCCCAGAAGTCTACCTGCCCAGTGTTGGGGGCTTATATCGGACACAGGGTAATCCTTTCACCTTTCAGACTTCCCTTGATGAACAGATAGCGCCCGCCCGGGTCCCTTTGTGTCCCGTCCACCACCAGTCCCACGTGTGCTGATAGGATAATCGCCACCCCACCATTTTTTCTTTGCACCCGAAGCCATGAACAAATCCCCACCTGTTTCATCCCAAATCTTGGTTCCTTGGCCTCTCCCAGTGTGTCTCCTGAACCATGAGGATGGCCAATTTGGCCTGTCTAAGTTCTCATAGGGTCAATGATGGCTTGCTAGGCGAATTTAGCCCTCTGACATGTCTCCGGTTCCAGTCTTTCCATTTGTGCCATCCCTCTGTTAGGCAGAATCCTGTGCAGTGCCCTTAGGGACCACTACACACAATTAAGACTACAGGTGGCAATACAAGTTTTACCTTTGGTACAAGCCTGTACTACTATGTCTGAGTGGTAGCAGTGGCAGAGCAGCCAGGCTTATCTCAAGAGTATATGAGCAGTAGCAGAGATTGCACAAAGGGACCACAATTACTGTGACTCAAGCAAACACTGACTCAAGGTTTCAGGTAGAAAAATATAAGTACATTCATTTTTAAACCATTTGTTATAAACACAACACTTCTATTAAACTTCAATAAAAACCAAACGTTAAATATACTACAACAAACCAATTCACTTTGTACAGTAAGTCTCAAGGTAAGTACCCTGTGTTTGAATGAACCGGTGTTATGAACAAAACACGTTACCGCAAATACGATTGCGATCACTTTTTGACAGTTCGGTCTACTAAACAAACGTGTATCTGTGACATGAAATGCTACCAGGGCAAAAACGCACTTAGCACCTGAGATACCCAGAGGGAGTTGGAGGCAAAAATCACAGGCAATATTTTCGTTAGGCAGGCAGAATCAAGAAACACTCAGAGACAGGAGGTCAAAAGTCAAAGGGCTGGAGCCAGGGTCGAAAGACACCGGGGCCAGTTGCCGAAGATCATACGGTCCGATAGTTCACGATTCAACGTAGCCAAAAGTACTTCGATATTGTCAATGTTCGGAAGCAAAAGTTTTAAGAAGAAGGGAAGACAAGGGCAAGCCTTGGAAATGAAGAAAAAGGGATTCACCCAGTTTCCTCAACAGAACACAGTACTTGTTCCAGTGGTGCAGCTGGTGCCCTGGCAGTTGTTCCTGTTGGTTTCCCGCAGAGCCATGATTCCTGGAGCTTCGTGTGAAGGAGGACATCTGAAGGGGGTCTGCACCACATAGCAATGAAGCCGGCATTAGCGATAAGGAATAAAAGGTGCGCTCCTTAAAAACAGGAGAGGCTCTTCAGGTGGCTATCTGGACCACTACAGCAGTGTGCAGAAGAGACCACAGAAGAGACCACAGAAGAGAATCCTCCGGCTATAGAAGATGAGCTGGTTATCCCCACCAAGCTCAAGGGAAGAAGACTCCGGACTGGATCTTCTCTGAGTCTTTGAAGGGCAGATAGCTCAGGACTGCAGCAGGCCTTCACCGGGACAGGGTAGTTGCAGCAGCCGTCATTCTCTCTGCTTCTCTTCGGTTCCTTGTAGTTCCAGTGGCAAATCTGACTTCCAGCCCAAGAGACCTGCCTTTTATGCGAAAAACCCCCATTCACGCAGTCTGGCTGTCAATCACCCAGCAAGGGGGTTGTCCAGCCCGGACAACTACCCTGGCCAATCATGACAAAGTGCGACTTGGGTTTCCTAGGATACCCTGTGCAGGGGGTGACTACACCCCTCCCTCACATTCAGCCCACCTAGACACCCAGGCGCCTTGAGGAGGGCTTCTGGGCAGAAGCCCACCAAAAGACAGTGAACAAAGAAGGCAAACCTAGTTTGCCGCGCAAAGTAAAACACAAAAAGGACTTTAACAAAAAGAAATGGCGAATAAACCCAACCGGAGCCAAAAGAAAGACGATTTGGTAAAGCAGGTTTATGTTCGAGGCTAATATAATAGCCAAGAACGGTATCACGTTTATCTAATATAATCGCGTTAGAAAAGTTAGGGTAGATACCACTGCCCCAGTCAAGTCTAAATGTTAAAAGAGCGAACCAATGCTCTAGGAGGTACAGATACCAAGGGATACGAGTTAACCCTTTCCAGTACTCCATGGACGATGGGGTGTACTGGGTCTGTGGTAGATTGACTAAGTAAAGTTAATGGTAACTTTTCCCTTTTCTGGGGGACAGTAGTCGCCTCAGAAATGGAGTCGAGGGAAGTCTCAAAGACAACCCTGTGCCAAGGCACTGAAGGTGCTGTGTGACACACAAAAAGAAGGGGGCTACTGAAGTGGTGTACTTCAGAGTCCACAATCACAAAAACACATAGCAAAACGCAGGTAAGAGTGGGGGAAAAGCTCTCCCTCTTACCTAACACCCTCCCCTAGAGAAATCATACCGCCTTGAGATAGAACTGTCCCCTGAGCCACTGAAGAAATGTCAAACCATGTAAACACCCTCTGGGTGAACCCCAAACTGCCCCCCTCCCACTCCTGAGAATCTAACCCTGACACCCATACCACTATGAATCAGGATAGGATCACCAGAAGGTCCCGAGTGAACAGGACACTATCAAACCACACCTTATTGTACCTGAGCCACCCTCTGACCCACCCACCCCCACAATTTTGAAACACAGTCGTCACCCTAGAGTCGATAGGGCATACTTTTAACCCATCTTAGATCTCTCTCTAGGCCTCACCCTCAAAAGCAGCCCAACGTCAGCCCTCGCTTTCAACACCAACATTTGCCAGCCCCATCCCTCGCCTGTGGGCCGGTCATGGACCCAAGGGGCCCTTCAGTGGGGTATTGAGTTTTTTTTTATACTTGCAGGCCCCCGCCATTCTGCATCTGTTTCTGGTGCCCGTACGCAAGGCCCCTGCTCCAGCGGTCTCTCCCGGGGATAATGCCCAGAGCGGTGAGTCCATCCAGCCCTTGAATCTTATACTCCACTGAGAGGATTCTCTGGTCCATTTTATCTAACCTCTGGTCCAGGGCTGATCTGATGCCCCAAACTCCTCCATTAGGGCCGCAACGTCGGATTTCGTGGGCGCTGGTTCCCCTTCCATGTTGGCCGCAGGTGTGTGGGGGGCTGCTTCTGTCTGCTCTCCTCCTGTTAATTGAAACCTCTGTAGCAATACTCCAGCTCATGGGCCAGGGGGTGGGTTGGGGTTCCAGGGAGGCAGCCCCCAGTCACCTCAGCCAGGGTATCCGAATGCTCCCAGTGTCAGCTCCCACATTGTCGCTCCAGTCATCGCCAATGGGTACAGTTCACTCCTAGACCTCTCCAATGGGCTCCCGCCTCTTCAGTTTACGGCCACCTCTTGCCTCCTCCTGTGCTGGCCGGGTGGCCCACCAAGACTGCAAAGCACCTTGCTCCCCCCCGGCCCCACAGCCTCCAACTCAGGCGGTGTGGGACGCCCACCCTGTGGTGGCATACACTGCCCTCTGAGGGCTGGAGCCCGAAGTTCTGGGGTGGTCACAGTTTTCCAACCCGTTGCCTTCACTTCCCACCAGCCGCAGGTGCCCTCTGCTTCTCTTCTCTAGATCCTCACAGGTGGGGTGCTTGCCATTCTCCTTGGGGGGGGGCTGACTGCCCATCATCCATGGTGAGCCCTTTCCTCCAGGCCACTCCTCATCCACTGTGGGCTAGGGGGCCCCAGTCTGAGTCACCCCCTAGTGTCTGCACTATGAACCTTTCCACAGGTGGGGTCTTTCCACAGGTGGGCTCCTCTGAAGGATATTTGTGGCTGTATGCTTATATGAAGACATACTAATACAGAGGCTATGCCCTATATGCAAATACCATCTTTTTTTAGACAGCCTGAAAACATCTACAGAATCAGGAAACAAACATTTTTAAAAATCACGTTTGTAGATGACATTTAGAGGTATGTTATGATTTGATGTCCCTGTGGTGAGCGTTGGCCAGGCTAAGAAGAAGCCCTCCCCATCTGACCAATGATATGATATCTTCAAACTATTGAGACAAAGAAAGCAGATACGCCTTCTTTTGTTCGCTTTTCGTGTGGTGGCACTCACCCTACTTGGTTACAGGTGAATGATTTCATTCCCTATTACGGTCCTGAAGAAGGTTGCTCCATCAAGAGAACGAAGTTGTGATGTTCATCTAGTCAACCGAAACATATGTAGACTTTTTTCGAATCTGTGTAATTGTTTAAATACAGAAAGTACCATCTGCTACTGAGGTGGAGGACATTTACATATGGAAATAGATGATTTTTTGACCAAGCGGTTAACGAGCGAAGTGTGATTTAATACATTTTAAAATAGCGAATGAATGGTAGGAATGATTGAGAGTGAGTTGAATTTTTTGTGATAAATACTTTGTGATATGTGTGTTTAAACTTGATATTTTTATATGTTTATGACAATAAAATGAATTTGAATTTAATGACTGACACTTATTGGTATTTATAAAAAGATAAAAGTGTAATAATGTGCACCATTCCCTTTTCTACTGGTCCATTGTTGTATTTTGCTATTGTTACTAGCCTGGAGTACCAGGGTTTTGCCCAGGCACCCCTTTTGTTTATAAATACCGTGTTTACAACTGCAATGAAGTCCTTAACTCTCAGAAGACTCCTTTGAGAAAACACTTTCAGTCACATTGAGGGCAACGTTTGATGGCAAGGCTTGTTTAAAGCTAGCTCAGAGTTCCAATTAGGTGTTTTGGGTGGGGAGGGCAGGAACTGGATGAGAATTCCCATAGGGATTAGCATGGCCATGAGAAGTCAATGTGTGGGCAAATAACTAAACAACATCTACAAGCTTTGTGTCCCTCTTCATATGCCATTTCCTCCTATCTGTACTCAATACTGGCATTGCGACGGATCTTCCCAGATCCAGGATCTGGCAAATAATTACTCACCAGATCTCAGATATAGCTCCACAATCTGGGAAATCTATGTGCACTATATGTTTATTTTAAAATGCTGTGGTGTGTTTGAGCTTTAAACTATGTTGGGCAGGGATATGAACGGTGGTTGCTAGGTTCCAAAGTGAGATACCTCCCCACAAGACTACTTGAGGGTCTGAGCGGGAGCCCTGTGAAATCTCTTCTCAATGTTGCAAAGTACTGGAAATACTGATGTGCATTTTTTAGGTTTAATAGTGGTGAAGATTTTGAACTTTGCTGATGATAAATCCTCTGAGGGGAAGAGGTAAATGTTCATGGGGTGGCTAAAATACCTGCCCTACATCCTCCTAATCCTCCTGTCGCTGGACCCTCTTTCACTGTGGAGGAGGGATGCCTAAGATAAAAAGTCTATTTCCACATCTGTCTGTTCGCTAAAGCAATGGGTTTGGCTTATTGGTGGCACACCGAATAACCCAAACAAAAAGAATGCTGTGCAGTGGTGCAACACCATTGAGCAGATCGTTAAGGAGCGGCATCTGTTTCAAACATGCAGAACACAAAAACCTATCCATGCGATCTCTACAGACTCACTTTGATAAAAGCAAAGTCTTAACTTCTGGTCTCAGCTTTTAGATGGCCCCCCTCTCCGGAGATTAGCATAGCATTATGAAAGTAAACAGCCTCTGAATTGGGGTGAAAGGTATGATTAGTGGCCAAAGGGAAGGTGCAAAGCTATTTGGCTTCCTATCTGGGCTCAGGGAATTCGGAGGGAGGTTGGAGCAGGGCTGACTGAAGACTTGTTAGGGCTGGTGCCCATTTCATTTTGATGTTTGGGGGCAACCCTTGTCTTACTGATTGGAAATATGGTCCCAGGCACCTGTGGAGTGCTTAAATCAATAATGAAGTCAAACTAATGCAGCAAGGTGGTTAAAAGCTGCAGATTATCAGTAGGTTTCTGTGTCATAAGACTGCCAATATGGGGACAGCTTCTTGGTGGGCCATTTCAACTGTAAAATTTGTAAGGGCCAGATGCTATCCCTCATTGGGGAGACTGACAGCGCAATGGGTATATTGGCCTCACTCACTATCCGCTTTCAAATCTGTCACCCAGCCCCTGCCGGGCTGACCAACAGAGCGTGGCCAGACTGAACAAGATACAGACATTAAATGGGGCCTTGGCCTCGCTGTTAACAAAGGCCCTGCAATTACTAACATAAAACATTTCACTGTTAGCACCTGCATTCATATGCATACATTTTTAGGTAATTGGAATCGTGATCTGGGGTTAGCACTTGAATGCCAGAGGAGAGATTAGAACAGAAGTGGTGAAATTTGACATCTCATTCTCACAGCAGTACTTAAGTGTGACGTTTCAGAAATGGGGGCGAGAGTTAGCTGCTTGTAACATTAAAGCTTCACCAGGATAGTCTAATTCCAATGTGGAAAGATGTTAGATGCCCCCACACAAGTAAGTTTGCCCCCCCCTCACAGCCTATTCCAATGTGGAAAGATGTTAGATGCCCCCACACAAGTAAGTTTGCCCCCCTCGCAGCCTCGGAAGTTAGCGCCTCTCCCAACATTTGAAGTGTTAGTCTCCCCCCACTGACATTTTAGCCTAGGTGCACCTCTGATGCCATGAACCCATCCCTTAATGAAGTGGCCCCCAGGGCGACTACATTTAGGGGTGGGGCTGAACACACACTCACATCAAACACTTTCACCCATGCATTCATCCACCAGTTAAAGAACTCCTTACATGCATACATAAAACCAAACACAGCATTGACACACACATTGACACCAACATGCACGCACGCATTCATACACATATATGTACTAATTTAAATACACATATATGCACATTTATTTTAAAATATAAAACAGTTACCTTACCTCCATGCACCCTTCAAAAGTACCCGGGGCACTCTGACACATGCTGCCTGACAGGAAAGAACTCCTCTCCCATCAGTCAGCGTGGTCACGCTGAGCAACGTGAACACACTGACTGACAGGAGAGGAGTCCTCTCATGCCATGCAGCATGTCTGCGTTGTCAGCTGAATAACAGGAGGCAGCAGAGCTCATTGTCTCCCATTATTTTGCTGTTTGTTGCGGAGCCAAACGGCTACGCAACAAACAGCATAATCATTGCAGGGGCAGCACAGTCCCCCGTGTGAATAAAAGGACACGGGTGGACTCTGCTGCCTTCTGCTTAGGAGAGGGTGCAGCGAGGCCCCCAGGAGGTGCAGGGCCCAGGGCAGTTTGCCCCCCATGGACTCCCTCCCCCCCCGTGACGGCCCTGCCCTCTCTTGAACAATTGTATCATTTTAATCACCCTCTACTCTCACTCACCTATCTCCTACCACTCCCCCTCTCACTTGTGTTGGAAAACTCACTCTCACAACTACTGTACAGTTTCTCACACTTCGTACCACTCTGTCACACATGTAATACCTCGCCTCTACAATTTCTAACAAATTTTCAACACTCGGCTCTAGCTTCTGTCCTCCACCTGCTCTCTCGGTCAACAGCCTCTACCTCCTGACCTCACCCGTAAAGCCTTCATCTCTTTTTGTGAGCTGGGGCTTTTATACTCATGCTCTTCCTCTTCACAGCCACCTGTCCCTTCTCATTTGTCCCTACCAGCACCTGACTGGTCCCGGGTTCTGGGTTATGCTGGCACAAGGTTTGAAACACCCCACTTGCCATTGCACCTTTTTTACTCACGGGCATCTGCAGCCTGGTCTTGCTGCAGCCTCAAGAAAATGGTGTTCCTGCCAGTTGTTTGGATGGTGACTGGAGAATGAGACTCATGTTCGGTGCATCAGTTTCTATCCAAGGTGTTCTCTGCTGTTAATTGATTGGCTGCAGTGGCGTAACACAAAATGTTGGGGACCCCCCTGCAAGCCCTGCTGACCAGGCCACCCACCGCCACTGCCCCTCCCCCTGCTGGGCATGGGCAGCATGGGGCCCACCGCACTGCGAGGGCTGTAGGGGCCCCTGTTATGCTAGTGACTGAATGCCAGAGTATGTGGACCTGTAAGTAAAAGAAAAGAACTATGGCCAGCCAAGCAGCTGGGAGGCATGGTGCGAGAGACCACTATTACAAGTTTGGCAGGCACGTTCACGGGATCAGGCACTGGGCTCTCCACAGACTCCCTCACCCCCATTTCCGGTTGAGCATCCTCTCTGTCACGTGCCCTGGTAGCCCGCCTATCCCAGGTTGAGAGGAGGTGCTGTAACCCCAACAGGGTCGCTTATTTTCAACCTGTCCTATGCTCTATGCAGAAATAACATGTATGCATAACCAGAAACCAGCTGTGGGCCATCCAAACCACAGGTGCATGATGTGTGACCAGCTTAAACTCTATACCAGCAAGGTAACATCTCAGGCTGTGGGCTACCCATTTTACTAAAATAAACAGGGCACCTGGTTAATGCCTTGCTCAACCCAGGTAGGTAAACTTATATTAAACACAAATAAGCAAAAGCATGTGAACCCAAAATAGCAAAACACTAGCTCCTGAAGGTCAGTGAACAAAACAGTGAGTATCAATGACTGCAAGTAGTTGGGTTACAAATTCAGCAATTACATTTCAAAAGTACTCTTACTGAGAGTAGCATAACCAATCAAGAAACAATCGCAGTACACAATACAGTGGTGCAAAGTAGTAACAAAAGTGACACATGAGAGAGGGGTCAATTGGTCAACACAACAGTGTTTCGGCCTTTGTGCTATCTTTCGGTAGCTGGTGTTTGGTCGGCCTTCATCAGGACAGAAGACAACAAGTGAACGGGGAAGACCATATGTGTGCTGTCAAGAGAAATGGACAGGACAAGAGATCAGGAGAGTGTTTGGTTGCAAGTACTATTATACCATTTCACAGGCTATTAATGCATGACTAAGAAATATTCTGGTGGGAGAATGTGCTTACCGTAATCAGATGCACAATGGCATGAGAATCTGAGAGTCCACGTCTTCAGAGAGGGATGGGAATCAAATCCAACAAAATGTCCAGTCTGTGAAAAATGACCAAACGATGTATGTAAGCAAATAAGTGTGACAAGAGGTATCAAGACACTATATTGAACAAGAGAGTTAATAGCCTAGAGGAAGAACAATGTCTTACCAGCCACGGTGAGGTGCCAGGGATAAATCTACTGGTACTTAATCTTGGTGAGAGGATAAATAATCTCTTCAGCGTGATTTCACAATCCAAAATCTAAAGGACTGTGAAAAGAAAGGGTGAACCAGTGATTCAACCTAGTCTGGAGAGACTGGTATCTACAGCATTATCTACGGTCTGGGGTTGAGTGTATTGTCGGTTGCAAGCTGGAAAAGACGTATAATACACCAAAACATGTAGTGAAACTCCTGCTGTCCCAATAGATTGGTGTTAGGGCAAGATTAGAGTGATGTTGCCTAGAAAAACACATACAACAACACCGAGCCATATAATAAAACCCTACTGTGCTAAAAGAGTGGTATTGAGGCAAGAGCGGGGTAGAGTTAGCGTCAACGGGACAAATGCCAGTGGTTGAAAAAATGGCTGCCTTGGAGCGAGCCCTAGTGCAGAACGAGATATGGGCTGGCCCTCATGCAAGTAGTTCGAGTGGTGTGAGCATGACACTAATATGAAAAAAATGCCTGCTACGTGCCACAGTAAGCAAGAAGACCAGAGAGGGTGCTAGAGGGCCACCCAAGATGGCTGCTTCTTAGCGAGCTCCCGCACGGCCGCAATAAATCCTGTGAAATCCGCTGTAATTCGGTAACCTGTCACCTTGACGAACAATATCCCAGCTGGGGAATCGCTGGCCCGCTACTGCACGGAATCTGGAACCAAAACGGGGAAGCAGAAACCTCCAACGCGATTGTCCTGCTCTGACGCCATCCGGAGGCGGGGGAGTCCAAAAAGCCGCGCGGTGCCATGCTACAGCCCGGGCCGAGCAGAAACCTGACTGGCGGACCCTCCCCCCCTTCCAACTGTCTCCTGGGAAGTGCGGATCGAGAGATCCAGAGGCTGTGGTGTGGAGCCCCCATCCCCCCTCCCCACCCCCACGCAGTGACCGCATCGAGGCCATGGGCCCGGGACCGTGAGAGTGGCGGCCACCGGCGGGCCGTGGATTGCGGCCAAGTGAAGCTCCCCGAGGCCTCCCATCTCTCTGTGCTCTCCTCGCCTGCAGAGCCGGGCTGGCCGCGGTGCTTTCCCGCTCCCCGCGCATGAGAGGGAGAGAGTGCGCGGAGGGGTGCTGGGGGCTGTGATCGCCAGCCCCCCCAGACAAAAACCATCAAGCGCCTGCTGCAAGAAGACCAAGGGAACCTGATAACAGACAGCCCCCTGCAGTGGGGCGCAAAGGTACAGCGCAAGCTCACTCTGCACTGGCATGACACCCCGCGCTCCTGCATAGTTCCCGCAGCACCCAGCTAAACCACATCTCCAAGGCCACCTGCGTGCTCCGACATAAAGCTACACAGCGCTGAGTTATCCTCGCCCATAACGGGCATAGCTACGAGACTCCCTTGGCCCCCAACTTCCCTCCTCACCCGCAAGGAAAAGACCTCTGAGCCTCTCAAAAAATGGCTTATTTCCTGCCGAGAATAGGTCTCTGGGACCCTGAGCCTCTCTGAGAACAGCAGGCCTATAAAAATAGCCGGGTTAATACGCTCCACCCTGCCACCGACCCCCGAAGGGCCTTGGCTCAACCAGCAACAACCTTCCAACCAGTTCACACCCCACTCCAACATAAAGGTACCACTGGAGCCCCGATTTTCAGCAGCGAAACCCACTGATCACACGGGGCAAAATGGACAGATTCCAAAGGAAGCTAAACTTTGAAACTGGAACAGTCCCCCAGACTCCAAGAAGACCCAGAACCCTCGATGGCCAACTCACACCTAATGGATGAGGAAACCTCCGCCACTGACATCAAGGGACTCCTCCTCGATCTGAAAGCTGGCATTGGAAACCTAAACAACAAGATGGACGGCCTCGCCTCCAAAGTAGATCTCCTACAGCGCAGCATGGACACCCATACCGAACGCCTGAATGAAGTTGAGCAGCGAGTGTCCAATCTAGACGATGGGGCTGTAACTCTGGCGGCAAAAGTTGCCCAACTAGAAACACAGATGAAAGCAACGATTGCTAAATGTGAGGACCTGGAAGGTCGGTCGAGAAAAAGTAACATCAAAATTGTCGGGGTACGAGAGCAGACAACGCAATCCAAAATGGAAGACTTCATCGAGGCCCTCTGCACCACCCTGTTTGGCAGAGAAATATTCTCCCACATGTTCGTAGTAGAGAGAGCCCATAGAATTCCATCCGCCATACCCGCTCCAGGTGCGCCCTCGAGGCCGATAATAGCCAAACTGCTTAACTATAGGGATCGCGACACCATACTTCGTTTGGCCAGAGAAAAAGGGGAAATACAACACTATGGAGACAAGATACACTTTTTTCCCGACTTCTCCCCAGCAGTCCAGACACAAAGGAGATCCTTCACGTCGGTTAGACAAAGGCTCAAAGACAATCAAATACCCTACTCCATGATCTTCCCTACCCGGCTGAGGGTGCAGCATGGGGGTAGGGTGCACTTTTTCCTGACACCTGAGGAGACAAATGATTTCCTGGACAGTGCCGATCAGCCGTGCCGTGCAATCCCAATCAGCCACACGTGCAGTGGGAAAGATTCCACAGAAACCCAAATTAAATTATTCAAGAGCGAAGGCACAAGTCCCACAAATAAAGCACAGCTTCTACACCGGAATAACCAAAGGAGCCATGCACTCTGAGGCCGTGCAGCCTGGGAGGCCCCTTGCACCCCTTGCACAGCACAGTTACCTCAGTTGTTACTGTTAATGGGAGGAATTACAGGTAACGGACGCACACCATTGCAGTCCTTACTTTGTTCAAGCAAACAAATGGGCGAGTTGGGGGTTGCCCGTGTAAGGAAGGAAGTTGAAAGAAGGGAGGGACGTGCACCCCCGAGCCACCCACCCACACCGACCCCTCAGACCACCACGCTACACTATGCCCTCTCTCTCAAGCATTACATAAACCTCCAACACTCAGGCGTAGAAACCGTCAACGGCACCCTGCCTGCTTACAACTCAAAAGAACAAATATCAGCTTCAACTCACAAGCCGAGCGAACAATTCAAAGTCGCCACATGGAACATTAGAGGAGGCAACCTCCCTTCAAAAACCAGGAAGATCCTTCAATATCTGAAAAGACACAGCATTGATGTGGCTATGCTCCAAGAAACACATCTCCTACCTGAAAGAGAACACCAATGGGCTTGTCACTGGGGCTGCCATAGACACTTCTCCTCATTTTCATCATACGCCAGGGGAGTGGCGATACTGATCAACCGAAAAACAGGCTTCAGGCTGATAAACACAGCCAAAGATACGGAGGGCAGAGCACTGCTGGTGAGAGGGATTGTAGATGGCCAAGACATCACCCAAGTCAACTCCTACGGTCCCAATATAGATGGAATTAATAACTTCGACTGGGTGCTCACAAACCTATCGCTATAAACCTCCACAACCATCATCTGGGGAGGCGACCTGAACACCACCCTAGACCCCTTGAAGGATAAGTCACAGACCACAATATCGACCAGGTCCAAAGCCGGTCTCCAGATAGATGAAATATGTAGAGCCTACGACCTTGTGGACGCAATGAGACACAGCATTTGTGAGCTGCGCGAATTCACATTCCACTCAGCAGTGCATAACACCAGCTCAAGAATTGACTACCTGTTCATCTCGGCCAAGGGTCCACTCCAATGGGGACAATGTCAAATCCTTCCCAGAACGCTTTCGGACCACTCCCCGGTAACCCTTGTCTGCAGCCCGGCAATCGCCAAATCCCATCTACTACACTGGTGCTTTAAACCAGGGTCCCTGCAAGACCAAGTGTTCGCCTCTGAACTCCGAGATGAAATTGCGCTATTCCTAGAATCGAATCAAGGCTCCGTGAACTCAATCAGCACTATCTGGGAAACGCTGAAATGTTTCGTAAGAGGCGTCTGCCTGGCAAAGGAGAATGTCATCCTTAAGCTGATCCGTTGTGGACTGTCCTCCACCGAAGAACAGCTAAAACACCTCGAACTTAAACTTTCCACCACAAGCGATTCACGCTCCCAGGCAGAGCTTAAAGAGGAGCTGGAAAAGTTCAGATCCACGGCAGAACGGGAGGTAAAATTCTTAGGAAGAAACAGTCAAGTCCGTCAATACGGAGAAGGCCAAAAGCCCGGAGCCCTCCTTGTGAGGCTCCTGAACGCTGATAGAGAGCTAACGACAGTTGAAAGGATAAAGACCAGACAGGGCTCACTGGTGCACACTGATGAAGAAATAGCAGTTGAATTCAAAGCCTTTTACCAAAACCCGTACTCCTCGAAACACAACTCAGACACTGACTCCCTAAAAAGTTACCTCGATGACACTGAACTCTACTGGGTCGAAGGGGGGCTGCGCAAACCCCTCAATTAATCCATCACCCCAGACGAGATAATAGAAGCAATCAAAACCCTCCCAAACACAAAGGCTCCAGGGCCCTACGGCCTAACGGGAGAATTCTATAAAGCATTTGCCCACACCCTAGGCCCCCTCCTGGCGGAAGTGTACGCTGAGGCACTCGACACAGGTTGCCTTCCACAGTCCACCCACGCGGCCAACATAATACTATTACACAAAGCTGGCAAACCCCCCGAGGACTGTGCATCCTACAGGCCCATATCTCTTCTAAACCTCGACAACAAGAGTCTAGCGAAAATACTCACGAACAGATTACTACCGCTGATGCCTGCCCTCGTGCTGGCAGATCAGGCCGGGTTTGTGCCCGGCCGCAACACAACATTTGGCATTAGGCGACTGTTTGGAATCATCGGGCCCTTGACCACTCTCAGCAAACCGTGGTGGTACTGCTGGATGCCGAAAAGGCCTTCGATTTGGTGGAATGGCCCTTCCTTTTCTCAGTGCTCACGCAGATAGGCCTGGGGGCATGATTCATTAGATTAGTCTCCCTGCTATACAAAAACCCCCAAGCAAACATTCTAGTGGGCTCTCCACAATTCACCTACAATGCACCCGTCAGGGCTGTCCACTATCGGGACTAATATTTGCACTAATAAAGGAACCCCTGGCGTCAAACCTTCGAGCCTGACAACTCCACAGAGGGCTTAGCTTTGGCCCACACAGGCTAATCACTTCCCTCTATGTGGACGATGTATCACTATTCACTAGCAACCCCAGTGAAAACCTGAACCCAGTGATGAGAGAGGTAATTAAGTTTGGGGCAATGTCCGGCCTAAAACTCAATCAGTCTAAATCCATCATCTTCCCACTCACCCGAGGGACCAGAGCATTCACTGATGACTACCACTTCACATGGGAAACCTCTAGGGTGCGGTATTTGGGGATATTGATGTCAATAAACTACCTTGAGGTGCTCCAAGACAACTACGAGGTGGTGTTAAAAACACTACAAGAGAAAGCTCACCGCTGGCGGTCTCTCCCGCTAACCCTATGGGGAAGAGCCTCACTTGTCAAAATGGTGATCCTGCCGAAACTATTATACCTTTTCACTAACATCCCCATTCTGATCCCCAAATCCTTCTTAAAGAAAGTCAAAAGCCTGGTCCTCGAGCTGTTATGGGCAGGCAAAACGGCTAGGGTCGCCTACTCAACATTGACACTTCCAGTATCCAGCGGTGGATTAGCCCTCCCCGATCTCGAACGCTATTTTTGGGCAGCCCAGGCGCAGTTCCTCAGCCAGATAGTGCAGATCGAACGTCTACTACCGCTTCAAACAAATCCACTTTAATTTCCTCCACCAAACGTGCTTTACCCCGTCAAAAAGAATCGACAACAACCAGAGATACCCTCAAAGAGTGAAAGATGTGGAGGTCAGCCGGCTGATTTCATACACCTAGCTTGGGACTGGCCAAAACTGACACCGTTCTGGACTCAGGTACTTCAGATGACAGCATCGATCATAGGATAGGAAACACAGCCGATCCCAGCGATAGCCCTGCTGGGATTGACAAACCAGCTGTCGCCAGCAGTAAGGAAACTGGCTGGACTACTGCTTACTCTTGCACGCAGAAGAATCGCCATGTCATGGGGCCGGGGACCAGCGCTGACGCTTATGAACTGGCGGAAAGACATTCTCTACTGTCAGGACATAGAGTCTGATTTCATCAAGATATTGCCCCAACACGCACGTCCCCCCAATATCTGGGGGCCAGTTGTAACATATCTAATGAACGAAGCAGACAGAGACCAGTCCTCCTCGCCAGAAAAGCATGGCTCCCAGGACGCTGAGTCTGACCGGTATTAATATTTAATAGCCAGCCCGATAATAGATATACGAGGAGGACTGAGCAATGTATCATCAACCTAACGGACTGAGAGAGGAAAGGGTCGGGGGGCAGGGGCGGTGGAGGTGGTTTTGGTTGATGCATGGGAACACGCCCTAATGTGGCTTGTATAACAGTTGAAAATTCAAAAATAAAGTTCTTAAGAAAAAAAAAAGCAAAAACGCCAGTGATTTTCGTGCTGTATCCTATGAAGCAGTGCATAATGTGGTAGTGAACATGCAACTGAAAAAAATCAGTGGAGGAAAATGCCCAACGTCGTAAAGCTTGTGCAAATGAACGCCTGATCGTCTGCTAACCTCAACAAGTCGGTGATGCAGTGCCCGAGCAATGATGATATAATGTCAAAATAACTGGCTCCGCGGAGCTAAACGGTTGTCATGGTGGCGGCAAGTTTATATGGCTGCTGCCATTTTGTTTATGCGTATGTGGCAAAAGCATGACTAAGCAGCCCCTCGCCCGACGTATTACTGTAAAAAAAAAAATTGCATGCATAACAAACTTCCTAAATTAATTTGTTTGTTTAGTGGCATGAATGCACTAATTCTGGCGGAAGCAGCGTGAGTTTGTTATACGGGTTGCCATGGTGACCAAAACGTGAGCGACACAAATTGCTGTAGACCGCCCCGTGGTCATAAGGTATATACCATCTCAATGATGGATAAAAGGGAGACAGAGCTGAGGATATAAAGAAAAATGTGTCTTAGCATTGTAACTAAAAAACTCAGTATCCAAGGCAAATGCCCAGTATATATTAAAGGAGAGTTCCGGGACTTTTTTTTTATTGTCCCTACGGTTCGGCCATGTGTTTTTAAGCATAACTCGGTAGATCGTGGAAAACTTTCCTATGGACCTTACCCGACTTTTCGTCCATTAACGCACTCGAAATCAGCCGCCATTTTATGATAATCCTATCACTTGCCGCATCGCCCTGACTCACCTGCTTTTGCGGCACTAAATCAAATCCCCCGCCCCTGAAAAAGACTTGATCAAAACATTCATATTCCCCGCCTCTATCCGTGACGTGACTGAGCTGCGTAGGCAAACGCGCCCAGGCGTCTTATACGCGACTCCACACAGAACCAGGAAATCAACACAGATGAGCTCAAACAACACAGCGCGCCACAATTGGGAATATGAAACTGTAATTTTAAATTAAACCGCAAGATTGTAAATTTGGTAAAGTAAATTTATTTGACATCAAATGTTTTGAGAATATTCAGCGATTTGCATTTTTATTTGTTCACGTTCCGAAAAGTTCGTTTCGAGGCACACGATGTTCCTTTGCTGTACACAGGGTCTTAGATAAATGAATTTTTATTTGCTCTCGATCCAAAATATTTCGTCTTGAGGCAAGCGATGTTCGTGTGCAGTAGACATGGTGTTGGTTTACGATAAAATAAGCTCTTCGGTCGCACTGATAATCGCATGGCTATTCCAACAACGAGGCACTAGGGCACCACAACGGTCTGTATGTTGCATCTAGCCGTTAGTACCGCGTAAGGGCATACTTGTACTTGGCGATCGTCCCACAAAATGGTCAGGGTGCTAACGTTGTTCACGTGGAGAAGCAACTGGCGGTTAAAAAACCCATCCGCCGGTGTCTGGTACTCGTGACACAGACAATAATGGACGATGTATCTATTTGAAAAACATAAAAAAAGGAAATTAGTCTCACCATCAGATCTTTATTAAAATTATTCATTTTATATATTAGGTCTGGAAATTATTTCATAGCTAGGACAGTGCAACTGGGTTTTATACGTCAAGGGGGGCTGTAGGATACTGAGACAGTCCCCCAGTGCAGGGGTTGACAGGGAGTGCAGGTGGAGAGTGGAAGGGCCCAGGACCGAGATCGCAGACAGTGGACCAGTTGTAGCAGGGGAGAGGGAGAGAGAAAGCAGAAGCAAAGGTTTTGAGGTGCTTCCGTAAAAGTATGATATGAAATGATATGGTATTTGTAACGCGCCTATACACAAGTGTTTCAAGGCGCGACGAGGCAGGGAGGGAGGGGAACAAGGGGAAGACAGACAAACGATCCTACTAGGCCAGGTGTCATTCAGATCGCGCAAGTGCAGAGGTAAGGGGAAAAGGAGAAAGTGCAAGGAGAGGAGGTGGGGGGGAAGTGCAGTACAAGGTAAGTAGCGTAATAAAATAATAAATAATAAATAATAAATAAAAAGGGCCCGCTTGAGGCCAAGGACAAGTCTCGCAGTTCTGTTCTGGATAAGTTGCAGAGGGCGGAGAGTGGAGGCAGGCAGATTAAGATAGAGGCTGTTACAGTAGTCCAGCCTAGAGAGAACCAGGGCTCGGGAGACAGTGAGCTTCTGGGGGAAGGAGAGGAAGGGAAGAATACCTCTGAGGAGGTGCAGCTGGTAGTGTGACTTCTTAGAGACGTCAGATATATGAGGAGAGAAGGAGAGTGTGGAGTCGAAGATGACCCCGAGGTTTTTAGCCTTGCAGGTAGGGGCGGGAAGGGGGCCAAGTAGACGGTTCTCCCCAAGATAGTGCGCGGTACAAAACAACATGCCACATAGAACGAACAAGTACAACTTAACCCGTCTTTAAAGCAACTGTATAGTAATTAAATGGCGGTATAAACTCATCTAAAGAGTTACTTACATTATATTTGCATTTTCCATTGCGTCTGTGCGTAGGGCAGCCCCGAAATACCACTCCTTCTATGCCGACGTTATTTCTTCTAATGAACGAACATGAAATGGCTTTCGTTTCTGAAATTATATCCATTATCGTTTCTTACGTGGTCCAGGCCTGTCAAGGTCAAAATACAATAGAACCTTATTCTGAGTCGTGGGCCATTCTGGCACCCGAGAAAAAATCAAAGCAGCTGACCTTCACTTCGAACGAGCACACATTCCAAGTTAGCTACATTCAGTGTAAGGCATTCTCACAGGACTTGAAATTTACACTCCATCTTTGCATTTTGTCTGTGTGCTTTGCAGCCACACAGAACCATAAATACGGAGAGATTCTATATTTATTGAAAAATGATTTATATTAGAATCACTTTTATTTACACAATACATAGATACACATATTCAATGGGCCTGCGACATGAGGAGACTTGAGAGAACAGACAATCAAATTACAATCATTTAAACCGTGATGTGTATTTCTCAATGAGTTCTTCTTTAGGTGGACATGGAACAGATGCAATGTTGGGTGGCAATGCAGTTGTCCCCTGCACAGGTTCGTTCACAGCTCCATTTATGTGCCTATCTAGGACGTCAACAATAAGTTTCTCAATAAACTCATATTGCATATCCTCAAACACTGGTTTGATCACCCATTGTTTACTTCTTTTAGTGAAGGCCTTATTGTAGCGAAGCGTCCCTAAAGTTCCGGTCGTCCTACTTTGTTGACGGCCAACATTATGGTTATGTGCCAAGACCGCTAAAAGAGTCCGATTTATCATGCCCTCCATGCCAAAATGCAATCGTTTTGGCCTGTACTTTAGGCACATATTGTGGAACACCTCCAAATCTCCTGTGTGGCAGAATTCCGTGAGTCCACTCAAAGCTTTTGTTATAGTTTTATCAAATACAATCTTTTCAATGGCTTTGTGAGTGGGTGATGAAGGAATCAACCACTTCTTCTTCCGTGCCTCCTCTGTGGACAAATGGCCATGTTCACAATTGTGGAAATGTTGGTTCGTGTTCCATCGGTGAACATTTGTACAGTGTGGCATTACTGACCGCCATTTTTCCAGTAGAATTTCCAACGACCCTCCACATGTTTTTGAGCTCCACCAAAGATGGTTGCTGATTGACTTGGACCACTGTGAAATACCTTGCAATTCTTTTTTTTTACCTGCAGCCGACAATTTTTTATTGATTGATTTTGCAAGATGCCAAACGTCAAATTGGTGATTTATATTTTTGTACTGTTCTCTCATTGTCTTGGCAATTGAAACGTGTCTGTCCGTGGCTATCAGGTCGATCACCATTCCCCGCGATTGTAGTTCTTGCAATGATGCTACAAAGCCAACTTTCTCCATGGCCACTGAGGATGTACTTTGTGACACCTGCACGACCACCGAACTCACAATTTTCTTACTTTCCATGTCCTGAAAGTGGTAGGTGCAGTACTTGGCTGAAAATCCTGGGCTGTCGCACTGTCCATCACCGGCTAGCCTGAACCGTTTGCCCGCGAATGTACTATCAATAGACATTTTTTCCATTCTCCAAGCTTCGCTAATGGCTGGAAATAGATAATCGGTTTGGTATTTGTAGAACTGAGTTTTCGCAATGAAATGGATTCCCACAAACTGAAAGAACGACTCTAATTTTTTAAAACTTGAACCACTAAAAAGTGCAGCCGCTGCACAAAGTAGATTGCCTGCTGGCAGTTGTCCCAGCATAGGTTGTGCAGACCATGTGAAAGGATGATATTTTGTACAGGTGGCATGTATTTTAAGGTTAGTGCCTCGAATTGCACGAGTCACATTAATCAATGGCTCCCCACATACTTCCCCACCAACCAAATGCCCACATTTCATCCGAATAATAATATCAATCAAACAACTATCGAATACAATGAATTTGGCCTCTTTCCTTATACTGTCACTCTGCATCCCAGCTGGTTCGGCCTGTAACGTTGAGGACATGTCACTCACATGAAAGGTAGAATCTCTGATATCGTCTTCCGCTATGTTCAGTGATATTGATGGTGTTTCATTGTCGTCTACTTCATTCTCTTCCATTGCAACATCTGTTCCTTCTCCGGCGATGGGTGAATAAAACAATTTCTTCAACTTTCTCGCGGTCTTAGTTTTTGCGGGTGTGGATTCTGTGAATTGATCTCCGACTGCATCCGAACTACCAGGAGGACATTCACTATCAATGGCTGGTGGTGGTATAGCTCCGTTGTCAATCACTTCATATTCTTCCCATTGGCACGATGCTTCTCCAGTCTCAAGTCCCTGCCAAAAGGTTTGACAAGCAACATCTCTCGTTCGCTTCACTGTCTGTGTAGATCTAGTTCTTACACCCACTCGCAACTAGAGGACAGATTAGAAAAGGGATGTTCAGTTTAAACACAACTTACAGTATTGAACTATTGACAGTGAAAGACAACATAATATAGTGAACAGGACACTAACCTTCTTTTGCTTTCTTTTCTTTGAAACTTTCTTGCCTCGAACTTCAACATCAGGACGCTGTTGCTCCGACTCATGTGTGCATGTCTCCACTTCCTCTTGCGCTGCAACGACTATATTTTCATGATAAGCACATCCATCACGCACTGACGCTCCATCGACTCCCTGAAACATAGAACTTTCATTATTATGTATAATAATATTGAAAACACAAAATGTACTTGGGGACCAATACCCACGTACATCTCAATAGCAAAACACGAATGAACGCTTTGTGTAGAACATTCAAACGACAATTATTCACGCATTGTTGATCTAGTTAGATGGAACTGTCAAGATCCATACCTCGGGCTCCTCATAGACTTCCATTGATGATATTATTGAAGATGATGCTTCAGTGACTCCCTGAAACACAGTAATTGCATTAGTATGGTTTTCTATTTTGATAAAAAGAACATAAAGTTTGTGCAGGCGTCAACGGCTCATCTAAATAGACCTGCACAAATGATCAGTTGTCTAAAATAAATAATGGATATCTAAATATGATTCGATTTGCTCGATCGTTGGAAGTGTCACCACCCAGAAATCTGCATCAACTACTAGGGGTGATGTTCTTGTAGAAGAAGCTCCGTCATCTCCCTGAAACATAGTACTTGCGTTAATAAAGAAGGAAGTATAGCGGATGTAATCAAGTCATATGATCTCGCTTGATCGAGCTGTCAGTATCCATACCTCGAAATGCATAAGAACATCAAGGGACGATGTGACTGCGGTGCACACTTCTGCAAGCTGTTGCGCCGACCCGTAACTGCACGCTCCCCCTTCTTCTTGGACTAATGCTCCATCGACTCCCTGAAACATAGGACTTTCATTAGTAATGAACACAATATTGAAAAAAGAAGACACATAGGAGGGCGACGACAGAAGGACATATCAATGGCTAAAAATGATAGAAACATTGTGTGTAACAATCACGCTACAAGAATGCAAGATCTGATGATCTCCATCGATGGAACTGTCCTGAAACGTACCTCGAGCATCTGAGTGACATCAACGGTAGTCGTCAATACGTTGGACTCCTCAGCATCTCCCTGAAAGACAGTACTTGAATTATTTTGGATAACAATAATTATAACTGAAAGCAAAGACTAGAGGACGAGTACAAGGGTGTACCATTAGGTAAAATAATTACACGATAAATTAAAACTATTGATTTACATGCCTAAAACAAGTCAGTGGCAGAATAGCCAAGTAAGATTACCCGATAGGCGCTTGAAGTGGCTGATGACTGCAATAACGACACGGATGGAGAATCTTCCGCCTTCATATTGAGTGGATACATAAATGGGGAAATTATTGTTAGCTAATGCTACACACTACCGCAAGGCCGAGAGATAAATACGTAAACTTGACTCACCAGTGGAGGGATGTGGACGAATAGAGTGGGAATAGCGGTTGAGAGCAATTTTCGCCTCGCTCGCGGTGTGTTCTTCTTTATTAGCAATGATGTGGAGTACATGTCAGAGGTAAAGTGCCTGCTGCAGATGCGGTATCGATCACCCCTCTTGTCCGCAAAGACTTCTAGGACTCTACTTTCAAGCTCAGAGGGTGGATATCCGCAATATCGGACCCATTCTCTTATCTGATCTATTGTCTTAGGGAAAACATGCATTATAGTACCTTCAGATTTATTATGGGTCTTCGAAGGACAACCGCCAATGGAACAGGCAGGCATTGTGGAAAGTTCTGAAAAGTAAAGATCAACAATTCTCTATGAATACCATTGTGTTAAAAAATTAAATACATAAAAGGTTCAATGCAAGGTATGTTTTGGTTCTTGGAACTATACACGTTATTCACATGCGGATAAGTATTTGAATAACTTTAAAAAAATACAAAAATAATTTCACTAAACTCAGAACATGTGACTAGTTCCTTGCATGTACTGTCTTGAACGAAAAGAAATTGGACGCAAAATGAGTATGGTACATGGCCTTACCTTGACGAGCAAACAGTTAGATGCAGGGATCAGAGTAGTTTCTTGTCGTAGAACAGGGAGCAGTTCACAGGTTGCAAACTGATGAGTTTGCTCAAAGTGGTCACGGAAGTTCACAGAGACGAAGAGCAGACAACCAGCACCTTCACGGGTTGACTAGCAAAGCGCAAAGAAGTTCTCATTAGAAATATGAAGTGGGTTATAAAGAATTCGAAACAGGGGTGTGTTTGTGAATGAATGACGTGTATATGTCGTGGCATTATGCGGTTTGCAGGGGGGCGTCCCGCGTGAGGGGAGATGCTTGGCAGGAGACACGGGGTCTGGCGGTAGACATGGGAACAACAACCCATGCTCTATAGACCACTTTGAAGTGTACATGGTCTTTGGCACCTCTTGGCCTTTATCGCTCCCTGACAGCTCCACTTGCCAGCACAAGTACCCCGGTGCGAACTGCCTTTGATAGGGCGGGGGGTGGATTGGGGCGGTGGTCGTGCAGACAAGACACAGGAAGACTCGTGAATGGAGACACACTTATGTGGATTGCAGGGGGCCGTCCAGCGTGAGGGGAGATGCTTGGCAGGAGACACGGGGTCTGGCGGTAGACATGGGAACAACAACCCATGCTCTATAGACCACTTTGAAGTGTACATGGTCTTTGGCACCTCTTGGCCTTTATCGCTCCCTGACAGCTCCACTTGCCAGCACAAGTACCCCAGTGCGAACTGCCTTTGATAGGGCGGGGGTGGATTGGGGCGGTGGTCGTGCAGACAAGACACAGGAAGACTCGTGAATGGAGACACACTTATGTGGATTGCAGGGGGCCGTCCAGCGTGAGGGGAGATGCTTGGCAGGAGACACGGGGTCTGGCGGTAGACATGGGAACAACAACCCATGCTCTATAGACCACTTTGAAGTGTACATGGTCTTTGGCACCTCTTGGCCTTTATCGCTCCCTGACAGCTCCACTTGCCAGCACAAGTACCCCGGTGCGAACTGCCTTTGATAGGGCGGGGGGTGGATTGGGGCGGTGGTCGTGCAGACAAGACACAGGAAGACTCGTGAATGGAGACACACTTATGTGGATTGCAGGGGGCCGTCCAGCGTGAGGGGAGATGCTTGGCAGGAGACACGGGGTCTGGCGGTAGACATGGGAACAACAACCCATGCTCTATAGACCACTTTGAAGTGTACATGGTCTTTGGCACCTCTTGGCCTTTATCGCTCCCTGACAGCTCCACTTGCCAGCGCAAGTACCCCGGTGCGGGCGGTGGTCGTGCAGACAAGACTCGTTTGCCGTAGGGCCTCACCAAGGAGAGGCCATCTAACTGCATGTAAGAGGCAGGCTGCAGGATCTAGTACATGGAAGGCAGGGGGGTGAGTTTATAAATACCTCAGCCTCCCAGGAGAATATATGGGTGCAGTTCACCCTGGAGACCCTGAACAAAGTGGTGTGGTAAGTATTTTTGGGGGAGGAGGCAAGGCCGGGAGGCTTGATGCCAACCCGCAAAATAACATATGTATGTCTGCTGCATATGGGTTCAACGGTTATGTGGATTGAAGGTGGGCGGCCAGCGTGAGGGAGGATGCTGGCCGGAGACATGTGGTGTGACAAGACAAGGCACAGGAAGACTATTCAATGGAGACACACTAGATTCATTTAAAAAATCAAAACAACCATTGTTAAAATATATGTTGGGTTTTATTTTAGATCTTAATTTCAATTGAACATAAATAATAAACATTACACATTGTAAAGTTGCGGTTGCAGCACATCCCGGGAAAAGCCGCGGTATTGTCCACTGTCGCTGGGGAAATGTTGTCTAATGGCAAGTACCGCACAGGCAGGTATTACTCTCCGAACGCGGTGTCCGAGCCTCCCGTGAAGCCACCAAGTGAAGCAACGATAGGCCACCAGCCTGTACCACCTGTGAAAATGAAAGATGCAAACTGTATTAAAATGACAACTTTCTTATCACTGTCGATTCAGGTACAAAAATGTCATTCTGCTTTGAAAAAAATTCTATCTAGAAAATGCACAACATGGAACCAATTTACATGCATTCGAATGATATGTAGATGTAGTTTTATATGTGGGAGACGACCATGAAATAGTAGTGGCATCACTGACATCACAACCAGAGTATACTTACTCGTTACTCGGATTACGAGGACGAACAGTGCCGCAAAGTTCGTGCATAAGCACCATCATCATCCTCAACACTGTCCGTGAGAGGCAGGCTTCCCTGAACTCTGGCAGCTCGGTGATGCATTGCGGACTTGGCTCGCCTTCCGAAATGTAGGCCAAGCACCCGGAATTTTCACGGCAGCAGCAGTTCTCCTCCTCAGTTGGCATTAGCTCGCAACGATTGCACGTGCACCAGGTGGAGACGCCGTCCATGCGACATGGTCCAGGCTCTTCATCCGTTGACTGGTCCTCCCAACTGCCGTCCGAATCCCCATCGTTTTCGCGTGCTTGCCTTTCCAGTAGTTCTTCCTCGGTGTACTCGGGCTCGTACATATACGGCATTATTGTAGCCATTGTGTGGTAAAGAAAGTAAAATAATTTATAGCGGTGGTACTGGTATCTGTTCACACGGGCTACAATCAACGAAGGTATTTGACCAGAGCACAGAAACGAGTCACAGAATACTCAAAGTAACACAGCGAGAGTAATGGAATCGAAAATCTGCTGCTGTGTGTTGTGAAACGGTGTGTTTATACTTATTGTGGAAAGAGGCGTCCTGCCGTTTCCATGGCGACACTTCATTAGCTGAGGCGCAGCGATTGTTGACACGAAACGTGCTTTGGCGTTGGGAAATGGGCGGTACGCGTCTGCTGATGTCAGGCTCGGGGGCGGGGGATTTGATTTAGTGCCGCAAAAGCAGGTGAGCCAGGGCGATGCGGCAAGTGATAGGATTATCATAAAATGGCGGCTGATTTCGAGTGCGTTAATGGACGAAAAGTCGGGTAAGGTCCATAGGAAAGTTTTCCACGATCTACCGAGTTATGCTTAAAAACACATGGCCGAACCGTAGGGACAATAAAAAAAAAGTCCCGGAACTCTCCTTTAAATGCTGGGTACGTATAATGCAAACAAAGTGCGGTGTTGTTCACACAGAGTGAGCTAACATTGTCCTGGTCTGGCATGTTACAATTATTAGGTACATCATCATACATGTGTTGTAACAATCTGATTTGGATGGAACGACCTGAGGCGCACAAAACTGGTATAGTTTACAGAACTAAAAAGAGCAGTGCATGATATGCAAAAAAAAGAAGTGATACGTTATTTACAAAAATAACATTACTTGCTCACATGGTAATGTTAATCACACCATAACGAATCATGCAATGTCAGGGTTGGTTAAATAGACACTGTAGTTAGAAAATGGCCGCAGACATATAAACTTGCCATCACCATGACGACCGTTTAGCTTAGCCGAGCCACGGACGAGACAAGCTCACTGGCTGCAGGACCTCAGCCTCACCAGGTACATTATATCATCATTTCTCAGGCACTGGATCGCCGACTCGTGGAGTTTAGCAGACGATCACGCGTTCATGTGCACGAGCTTTATGACGTTGGACATTTTCCTCAACGGATTCCTTTTTAATTATACACATTATGCACTGCTTCATAGGATACAGCACGAAAATAACTGGCGTTCTTGCTTACTGTGGAACATAGCGGGCATTTTTTTCATATTAGTGTCATGCTCACACCACTCACAGTACTTGCATGAGGACTACCTAGTTCTGCATTAGGACTCCCTCCAAGGCAGCAGTTTTTTCAACCACTGGCATTTGTCCCGCTGACGCCAACTCTACCCTGCTCTTGCCTCAACACCACTCTTTTAGCACAGTAGGGTTTTATTATATGGCTCAGTGTTGTTGTACGTGTTTTTCTAGGCAACATCACTCTAATCTTGCCCTAACAGTATCTATTTGGACAGCAAGAGTTTCACTACACGTTTTGGTGTATTACACACCTTTTCCAGCTTGCAACCGACAATACACTCAACCCCATACCATAGATAATGCCGTAGATACCAGTCTCTCCAGACTAGGTTGAATCACTGATTCACCCTTTTTTTTCACAGTCCTCCAGATTTTGGATTGTGAAATCACGCTGACGAGATGATTTATCCTCTCACCAAAGTTAAGTACCAGTAGATTTATCCCTGGCGCCTCACTGTGGCTGGTAAGACATTGTTCGTCCTCTAGGATATTAACTCTCTTGTTCAATATAGTGTCTTGATACCTCCTGTCACACTTATTCGCTTACATACATCGTTTGGTCATTTTTCACAGACTGGACATTTTGTGGATTTAATTCCCATCCCTCTCTGAAGATGTGGACTCTCAGATTCTCATGCCATTGTGCATCTGATTACGGTAAGCACCGTGATTAGACTCTACATTCTCCCACCAGGAGATTTCTTAGTCATGCATTAATAGCCCATGAAATAATATAATAGTACTTTCAAACCAACACTCTCCTGATCTCTTGTCCTGTCCATTTCTCTTGACAGCACACATAGGATCTTCCACGTTCACTTGTTGTCTTCTGTTCTGATGAAGGCCGACCAAAGAACAGCTACCGAAAGATAGCACAGAGGCCGAAACACTTTTGTGTTGACCAATTGACCCCTCTCTCATGTGTCACTTCAGTTACTACTTTGCACCACTGTATTGTGTACTGTGATTGTTTCTTGATTGGTTATGCTACTCTCAGTAAGAGTACTTTTGAAATGTAATTGCTGAATTTGTAACCCAGCTACTTGTTCTTGGGTCATGCCATTGATGTACTATACCCACATGCTCTATGTATGTTTTGTGTATCATTAAGTATCCTATGACTTTCTTTTGTGTAAATAAAACTGGCTACTAAGTTTTACAATATGGATTAAAGTAGCAGCCATTGATACTCACTGTTTTGTTCACTGACCATCAGGAGCTAGTGTTTTGCTTTTTTGGGTTCACATGCTTTTGCTCATTTGTGTTTAATATAATTCTACCCATTTTACTGCCAAATATTCTAGGTCCTCTATATAGTAACTGCAGCCTGAGGGTATAAATTATGGCTGATGAACAGGGTATGTTTTTCTTCGACAGGCCGGGAGAAAACGTTACCGAATGGAGCTCTATGTGTTTTGAAGGTTCCCTGGTATATTTTCAGATAAGGGCTACTACTCTCCATCAATGTTTTAAGTTTACTAATGTGATGAAGTTGGGATGGCTTCAGCCAGTCAGCCTGCTGGACTTTTTCCTTGAGACCACTTCAGTGAGGACATGTCCTCTAGTCAACAGCTCATTCTGCGGTTTCGGAAGATGGATCATCACCTAGTCCCAATGTTGAAACTTTGCAGCTTTGCCTTCTGATTAAAGGATTTTTATTCTATCACTTATGTGGCCAGGGTATGCGATTTCAACAAAGATCTGACTTTCTTCATATGTTCTCTTGTGTTCTGTATCAAGGGATTGTCACTTCTAGGTTGGTTTTTCAGATAACCCACTTTTCTCGCATAAGTTCTAACATGTCTTGTAGATGCTACCCATTGACCAACTTAAAGGGTGAAAACCCTGTGGATGCTTTGGTGGTCTTCCGAACAGCGAAAAGGGAGCAGGATATCAAGTCATCACAATTCTTTCATTCCTCATAAACCTGTTTTCTCAGGATCTTATTTAAGTTCTTATTGAATCTTTCCCCTAGTCTGTCGGGATGGGGAATGGTACACCAAGGTGCCTAATGTCTTGATGTTCATGAGTTCTTTCATAACCTCATTAATCTTGATATACAACTACTGCCTTGATCTAACAAAGTCTCCTGGGGGGGATCCCACTTGGGTGCAAAAGGGGATCAACATCTTAAGGATTGCTTTTGTGGTGCTACTTCTCAACAGGAAGACATTGTCATAACAGGTGGTAAAGCCCATGATGACTCAAATGAACTTGTTTCCTGTTTGAGAGAGTCCAAGGGGACCAACAATGTCCATGCTAATTCTCATGGCTCGGAATTTCAAATCGCATGTCATGGCTGTAAGGGTATCCTGGACGCCGCACACCACTGCCCACGACACAAGAGTTACACAAATCCTGACCCGAAAGTGTTTGGGACAATGGGGGACACACAGTCAGCAGGCCTTGATAAAGCAAGCAGGTAGTTTACACATGCCTTGCCCTGTTGTGGAGCATTATTATTTATCAGTTTGTTGAGAACAGCTGAAGCCAAATTGTCTCAGGATCACACAGTCATTATGGGATCTCAGGGTTTTTTGTGTGCGTCCTGTCTCCGTGTACCCAGCATGAAATAATCAATGTTTGTGGACGTTAAGAGGCAACCTGTAACAGTCAGGAACTACATGCACAGGGCCTAGGAGCGCCATGTTGCCTTGGGGAAACAGCATACAAAGTGTTGCGAGCCCTGGTACTGATATACAGCACTTTTCTCAGATTCCCTCTACAGTAGAGAGCAGCCTAATAGGGTGAAACTCCGAAATAAGGGGTGTTGCCATCACCCAATCCACTTCCTGGTAAAAGTCTTTGAGGTCCTAGTACCCCTTGGCACAGGGTGACTGAAGATATGACTTCCAAAAACCGTGTCAGGCTCCAAGAACTTTCCTCCCATTCCCCACAAATCTAGGTTCCAGCGATGGGTCACGATGTTGCTTTAAATGGAATCACCAGCTCCACTCCACAAGGCCAAAGGTCCGGTACACTAAACACCACACTGGAAACACAGATATACACTTCCTAAACATAAAGGAAGCAACCAGGTCCCGAAATTCATAATTCCCCAGTCTAAAATATTGTATCTGCAAAGAATGTAGCAAGCAAATAAGGGAGGAAAATAAGCTGCTCACAGGTCTCCAAAAGCACATAGTATGAATTAACAATGCCAACACACTTTTTAAAGCCCTGCCTGGAGTTCTGAACTGCAAAGTCTCTCTCTCAAGCAGATCACTGCAGAGAAACACTGACCACCCCAATCATCCAGGGAGTAGACACTTGCTTCAGACAATGTAGAACAGGTTCTGTTTACTCAGCTGGCAGAAAGGGAAACAGTAGTGCAGATGTTCTTGACAAACCTGTGGTCTCAGAGCCAGGGTAGAGCCCTGGGCCGTTACCAGCCCTGAACGCCCCGCCCTGTGGGGGGGTTATCAATATTCGCACCCAAGGGTTTGTACAGGATGCAAATAGGATGCAAATAGTGCATTGTTTATTTGTTTAACGGGGGATGAGCCCTGCACATATTGCACAAGTCCAATTTCCCATAAATAAAGCAAAAAACAAGATGGTCGCCACAATAGGAAAAGGGTTTAGTACTTTATCAATTTCCATGGTTGCAGCCATGGATGGAAGGAGTGTCATGACCAGTGCACAAAGCTCTGGTCCAGCATGTAAGTGGGGAGGGAGGCATGGCAGTGGGGAAAGGCTGCGGGATGTCGTTGGGGGCAGGATGGGTATCTGAGGTGGAAACAAGGAGAGACTTCCTGTTGCCTCCCCATAATCAAGATGGTGCCATCCGAGGAAGGGCCTTGGCTGGCTGGAAAATGCTGGCAGTACACATTGTGTTCTCATCCACTTTACCAGCCACCTGATTGGCTGAGTGACCTACCCCGGGTGTGAATACCATTCAATGGTGAAAAAAGCATTCTCTCAATTGCAGCATGAAATAACTTGCAGAGAAAGCCAGACCGTGGGGGACTGATGAAACAGGGGGGGGAGTGAAGGGCCCTCGGAAGGGGCTACAGATGTAGATTCAGGGCTCAAGAGAAACCAGAACATCTTCAGCAGGTTTATCCCAGACAATCATCGGGACCAGACCCAGTGAAAGAGAACCAACGAGCCTGGTGGGGGCTTAATGCCAGACACTGGAAGAGATCAGATCTAAAGCAAAAGAAAAAACCTACAGCCTACTGAAGGCTATGTCTCAGACCATGCCATTAGCAAGAGCAGGAACCAAGAGGATTTTAAAGTGTTGAAGGCTGGAAGCGTCGGCCCAGGAGGACAGCCCCGTCCTGGTGGGTAATAATAACTCTGTCAAGAGCGAAGCCATACTTGCTGATAAGATAATCCTGCATGCAGGGTAACCCTTAAGGCAAGACTGGTTATGAAGTACTTGATAGAAGGCATTGCTGACACAAAGGAGCCTAGGAAAGCAGCCTATAGCCCGGAGAGGGACATCTTCATTACCAAGAAAAAACCCAAGAAAAACTAAGAATGGTCGCAATATCCAAGATAGTATGATTGAATAGAGGAAGTGTGCAGAGCCCCATATCCCTGAGACTGTATACCTTAGAGTAGGGAATCCTGGCATGTAGCTAGGGCCCCTGCACCTTGTTTTAGTTCTCCATCCTGGCAGCTTAAGTACAGCTGTCCCCTTTTGAGTTATAGTGGGAAACACCCAGACTCTGTAGGCGATCATCTCCTCCCACTCCCATGAGAGGCTGGAGCCAGAGGACAGATTCGGACTGCCTCAGGAGGTTGAACTTTAGTCCCAGGCTGATCAGGAAACCCAGGATAAATAGTAAAATCTTCACCTTTTTCTTCATTCCCTTCCTGGTCAATGACTGATTAGCCCAAGGCCAGGTAGGCCATACTACTTTGCTTCCTAAACTTTCTTATAGGCATTCATCAAACCCATCTTGTTTAACAAAGGTTTTGCCTCATCTTACCTGTGTCAAATGTGTTCTGTTGGTCTTGCATCATCACACAGGGTAGATAAGAACAGGTCACTGTGTTTGTCACTCACTGCTAGGTTGGGTTCCATGCCTTTTTTCTCTTCATAGGAAGTTAGACCTTCATCGCACCTGTTGGTGTGCAGGAAATCTTTTTCCATGAACCTAGACATGTATGCTTGTTACACATATGACAGTGACACCTTTTGGCTGGGTTGAAATATTTCTTACAGTCCTAAGATCTTGAGGGTTTGCAGGGGGTGGTTTCGGTGTCTCAACATCCCAATCTCTATCCCCCATTTAACAAGAGAAAGGGTTACTGGCACCCAGCATATCAACAAACATTTGTATATTTTGTATTTTTTGTATTTATTTATTTGCATTTATATGATATGATAAGTCATTTATAACGCACCTGTACACAAGTGTTTCTAGGCGCAACAAGGGAAGGAAGGGGAAGACAAAGGGGAACAAAGCAATCGATCTTACTAGGCCTTGTGTCATTCAGATTGTGCAGGGGGAAGGGAAAGGAGAAGTGCCAGGGGGGAGGGAAAGGGAGAGTGCAATAGCAAAGCTCAATTAAGTGCAGCCGTGGTGGCCGGTTCTAAGAAAGTGCAAGGAGGCAGGGGACTGTAGCGTTGCAGATACAGTGCGTAGTGTGCGGTAGGCCAGGAGGCAGTGCATGGGGCTACTGGTCGTGAAGGAGCCTGGTCCCTGTAAGGTTCGGAGGGAGCCCAGGCACCAGTTAGTACAGCAGACAAGAACATCAGCAGAGGAGAGAGATAGAGAGAGCAGAGGTTAAAAGGAAGGTCTTGAGTTGCTTCTGGAACAAGTCTTGAGTTGCTTCTGGTACAAGTGTTGAGTTATTTCTGGAACAAGTTGCTTCTGGTCCTGGTCAAGTATGAGAGAGACAGGGAGGCTTTTCTAGAGGCTTCTTCCACTCTTAGCTTGGAGAGGCGTCTGACCCTCAGAGAGTTGGAGGTGGATAAACAGAGGGCTCACAAAGGAAAGTGCTGAGGAAGAGAGGGTTGGATGTATTGTGGTCCCCAGCCCCAGAAAGCCTTGTGGACAAGGCAGAGGGGCTCGAACTTCATCATTGCAGCCACTGGGAGCCAGTGGAGAGATCTCAGGGCTGAAGAGATCCGATCCCGGCGCTTGAGGCCAAGGACAAGTGTTGCAGTCCTGTTCTGGATTATTTACAGAGGGCGAACAGTGGAGGCAGACAGATTTAGAAAAAGGCTGTTGCAGTAGTCTAGCCTAGAGAGGATCATAGCTCTGGAGAGAGTGAGCTTCTGGGGAAAGTGAGAAAAAGAAAAAATACCTTCCAGGAGGTGCAGCTAGTAGTGGGACTTGTTAGAGACGTCCTTGATGTGAGGAGAGAAGGAGAGGGTGGAGTCGAAGATGACACCAAGGTTTATTGCCTCGCAGAAAGGCTCAGGTAGAGGGCCCAAGGAGGGTGGCCAGAGTGAAAGAGGGAAAGCGGGAGCAGGGGTCCCAATGAGAAGGATCTCAGTCTTACTGGCATTCAGGCAGAGACCGTTAGAGGTGCACCATTCCTGAATCGCGGATAGACAATCAGGAATAAGTGAGAAAGGAGAGGAGGCTGCGGGGAACCTGAACGAGAGCTGAGTGTCATCCGCATAACACTGAAAGATTGGAGAGAGGGTAGAGATGACATGGGCCAGAGCTGCCAAGTAAAGGTTGAAGAGCCCGGTACCAGTTAGAGCCATCAGGAACACCGGATGTGGAGAGAACGATGGTGGAGAGAAAGGACCCCTGGTTGGACCTGGGAGGGTCGAGCGGAGAGGAAGGTGGCCACACAGGCTAGGGCCTGATCCGTAATGCCCAGGTTGTCAAGGAGACGATTGATCAAGTGGTGTTGTAGAGTGCTTTACACCAAGGCGCTTAACAAAATTATAAAATGCTACAAATCAAATGCATGTAATGGAAATGTTAAGATATAAGAAAAAAGAAGGTGGTCCTTTAGGTGAGAACGGAACTGAGGATAGGAGGATGGAGAGAGGAGAGGACGAGGAAGTGGGTTCCAGTACCTAGGTGCAAGTAAGAGAACGTTTGAAAATGGAATTGCATACAGGGTCGGTCGAGGGACAAAAAGTAAAATGAGGGATTGAGAGCAAAGAGAGCATGCAGGGGTGCAGAAGGGAAGGAGCTAAGAGAGATTTTGTGGGGCCAGATTGTGAAAAGATTTGAAGATGACAGAGAAAGTCAAAAAGCGCAGATGAGATGGAAAGGAAGTCAGCAAAGTGACGCTAGTGCCAGGGAAATAGAATCACGTTCAAATAGAGACAAGAATGGAGAGGAGTCATGTGGGTAGTAGCAAGACCAAAAAGAGGCTAAAGCAACAGAACGAGAAAAAAATTAGCAATGAAACAAGACATTTTGTAGTGTGGAAAGAAAGGAAAGTCCTAGCTTTCTGTTCAAGAGATGGAAAAGACAGGAGAGAACAGAGATATGAGAAGAAAAGGCAAGGGAAGAAACAATGTGAAAATCAAGGTTACAATCCGACTGGGCGATAGGAAGAGAAGCAGGGGGAAAAGAAATAGAAGTCAGGTGGGACATGCAGAAGCATAGTATTAGTCAGAAAGAAAAGATCCTCATTCTTGGAAGGGTTGATATAGAGAACATTATCCAGAAGAATAATTGAGAATCGAGGATCAATGGGCACCAAGGCCTGAGAGAAGCCGAATAGCGTGAAGCAGCTATGCTGAGTCTGTGATAAGTTGAAATTGTTCGCCCTGTTGGTTGGGCATTGTTGTAAAAGGATTTGAGATATGCAGTTCAGAGCACGTAAAGAAGAGGAGGAGTCCAGGAACAGGAAGGGTGTCATAGCTGGACTGAGCAGGATAGGACTACAGAGACATTGGGATTTGTAGTTTATAAGAAAAGAAAAGTGAGATGAGGATCCTTTTCAGTGTCTTCTTATGTTTTTGTTGAAACTGATGAGGAGCAAATAAATAGAAGTTGAAGCATAATGATCACCTCCAGTCTTGACAAAGAATTATAGTTAATATCGTTAGAGTTCTGAGACTAGAACAGGCGTTCACGGAGATTCGAGAGAAAGCACGGGAGTGATATAGGCCAATGGCTAGAAGGACTGAGAGAGGATTTCTTGAGACTAGTAAGCACAGTAACAATCTATTTGTGATTTTTTTGTCTTTTTTCCTATATTAAAGGCATCAATTGACATAACTACAGATACACTAACACAAACACAACACAAAGTAAAAACAATTTCAATTATCGCCCCACAGGTGACAAGAGATGTTTAAGACCCTAACTAGTTGATCTTAGCATGTACATTTTGTGAGTAAGCGAGCGTTCACAGCATACGGTCCCATGTTTCATAACGTGGGTCTCATAACAATTATGGCGGTAAGGCAACAAAGGTGCCAGTAGCGCTACCGGCACCCTTGCTACCGTACCACCATACTACGAGTTCTACTAGCAGGTGACTTTGCAGCCACGAGGTCTGACCTAGTGGCCGTACCCGCACCCTCGAGAACAGGACTGTAGCACCGGTACTGTTATTAACGGTACTGGTGCTACCGCCTTCCCCTTTCCCATTCACCCCTATGGGGCCAAATGGGGATGGGGAGTCCCGTCCCTTATTAGCGGCACCTGCGACTGGGCAATTACTGGGTCCGCCAAACTCGGCATGACCCGGTAATTGCCGATTCGCAGGTGCCGGAAAAAAATGGATACCGGCGGCAGCCGTGCCTCTACTACAAGCACGGCTACCGTCAGCCTCGTAATGAGGCCCACGGTGGGAACCTGAGAATAAAGTAACTGTTCTGCCAGAGACTTACACACACAACAGCGCCATTACATGTTTTCAGAGTAAGCAGGGAGATGTCATGTCTTTGGCTCTCGTGATGAATGTACAGTCCTGTGATCTTTCCCCACCCAGAATGGGGTAAGATACCACCTAGTGGAATTTCCAAGACTTCCATGAAAGTATGCCTTGATAGTGGAATTAATACATTTCAGCACCTGGTGCGGTGGAGCCAGCCAATCAGCTCCGCCCAATGCTTTGCAAACTCTGCAGATGAGCACCCACCTTTCCGATGGAGGTGCACGCTGCTTCCCTCTGCACTGGGGATGGAGGTGCACGCTGCTTCCCTCTGCACTGGGGAAAGAGGTGCACACTTCTTCCCTCTGCGCTGGGGATAGAGGTGCACGATGCTTCCCTCTGCACTGGGGATGGTGGTGCATGCTGCTTCCCTCTGCGCTGGGGATGGAGGTGAGGTGCACACTGCTTCCCGTGCTAGAGATGGAGGTGCATGCTGCTTCCCTATGCGCTGGGGATGGAGTTGCACGATGCTTCCCTCTGCACCTGGGATGGAGGTGCACGCTGCTTCCTTCTGCGCTGAGGATGGAGGTGAGGTGCACACTGATTTCTGTGCTGGAGATGGAGGTGCATGCTGCTTCCCATGCTGGAGATGGAGGTGCACACTGCTTCCCTCTGCTCTGGGGATGGAGGTGCACGCTGCTTCCCGCTGCTCTGGGGATTGAGGTGCACGCTGCTTCCCTCTGCACTGGGGATGGAGGTAAACGCTGCTTCCCTCTGCGCTGGGGATGGAGGTGCACGCTGCTGTACTGGGTATGGAGGTGCACACTGCTTCCCTCTGCACTGGGGATGGAGGTGCACGCTGCTTCCCTCTGTGCTGGGGATGGAGGGGCATGCTGCTTCCCTCTGCGCTGAGGATGGAGGTGCACGCTGCTTCCCTCTGCACTGGGGATTGAGGTGCACGCTGCTTCCCTCTGCGCTGGGGATGGAGGTGAGGTGCACACTGCTTCCCGTGCTGGAGATGGAGGTGCATGCTGCTTCCCTCTGCTCTGAGGTTGGATGTGCATGCTGCTTCCCTCTGCTCTGGGATGGAGGTGCATGCTGCTTCCTGCGCTGGGGATGAAGGTACACGCTGCTTCCCTCTGCGCTGGGGATGGAGGTGCACGCTGCTTCCCTCTGCAATGGGGATGGAGGTGCACGCTGCTTCCCTCTGCTCTGAGGATAGAGGTGCACTCTGCCCTCCTATGTTCTGGGGATGGATGAGAGGTGCACAGTGCTTCCCACGCTGGAGATGGAGGTGCACGCTGCTTCCTTCTGCTCTGGGGAGGGAGGTGCATGCTGCTTCCCTCTGCTCTGGGGATGGCGGTGCACGCTGCTTCCCGTGCTGGGGATGGAGGTGCACACTGCTTCCCTCTGCGCTGGGGCTAGAGGTGCACATTGCTTCCCACTGCGCTGGGGATGTCGGGGCACGCTGCTTCCCTCTGCTCTGAGGATGGAGGTGCACGCTGCTTCCCTCTGCGCTGGGTATGGAGGTGAGGTGCACACTGCTTCCCGCGCTGGAGATAGAGGTGCACGCTGCTTCCATCTGTGCTGGGGATGGAGGTGCATGCTGCTTCCCTCTGCTCTGGGGATGGAGGCGCACGCTGCTTCCCTTTGTGCTGGGGATGGAGGTGAGGTGCACGATGCTCCCGCACTCGGGATGGAGGTGTACGCTGCTTCCTGTGCTGGGGATCGAGGTGCACGCTGCTGCACTGGGGATGGAGGTGCACGCTGCTTCCCTCTGCGCTGGGCATGGAGGTGCCCGCTGCTACCCTCTGCTGTGGAGATGGAGGTGCACGCTGCTTCCCTCTGCGCTGGGGATGGAGGTGAGGTGCATGCTGCTTCCCGCGCTGGGGATGGAGGTGCACGCTGCTTCCATCTGCACTGGGGATGGAGGTGCATGCTGCTTCCCTCTGCTCTGGGAATGGAGGTGCACGCTGGTTCAAGCGCTGGTGATGGATGTGCACGCTGCATCCCTCTGGACAGGGGATGGAGGTGCATGCTGTTTCCCTCTGGGCTGGGGATGGAGGGGCACGCTGCTTCCATCTGCAACGGGGATGGAGGTGCATGCTGCTTCCCTCTGATCTGGGGATGGAGGTGCATGCTGCTTCCTGCGCTGGGGATGGATGTGCACGCTGCTTCCCTCTGTGCTGGGGATGGAGGTGCACCCTGCTTCCATCTGCGCTGGGGATGGAGGTGCACGCTGCTTTCCTCTGCTCTGAGGATGAAGGTGCACGCGCTTCCCTCTGTGCTTGCGATGGAGGTGAGGTGCACGCTGCTTCCCGCGCTGGGGACAAGGTGCACGCTGCTTCCCTTTGCGCTGGGGACGGAGGTGCACGCTGCTTCCCTTTGCGTTGGGGATGGAGGTGCATGCTTCTTCCCTCTGCGGTGGCGTACTTCTAGTGTGTCACTGTTGAAGCTGTCCCCCCCCCCCCCCCCGTCCATTTGTGTCTGTTTGCTCGCTGCTTCCCTCTGCACTGGCACTCTTTAAGTGTGTCACTGTTGAAGCTGTACCCTCATCCCCCCATTTGTTTCTGTTAGCTCGCTGCTTCCCTCTGTGCTGGCGCTCTTCTAGTGTGTCACTGTTGAAGCTGTATCTCCCCACCCCCATTTGTCTCTGTTCGCTCGCTGCTTCCCTTTCCGCTGGGGCTCTTCCATTGTGTCACTGTTGAAGCTGTGTGTCCCCATTTGTCTCTGTTCGCTCGCTGCTTCCCTCTGCGCTGGTGCTCTTCCATTGTGTCACTGTTGAAGCGGTACCCCCTGCCCCCCATTTGTCTCTGTTCCCTCACTGCTTCCCTCTGCGCTGGGGCTCTTCCACTGTGTCACTGTTGAAGCTGTATCCCCCACCCCATTTGTCTCTGTTCCCTCTCTGCTTCCCTCTGAGCTGGCGCTCTTCCATTGTGTCACTGTTGACGCTGTATCCTCCCTCCCGACCCACTTGTCTCTGTTCCCTCGCTGCTTCCCTCTGCACTGGCACTCTTCCAGTGTGTCACTGTTGAAGCTGTACCCCCTGACCCACATTTGTCTCTGTTCCTCGCTGCTTCCCTCTGCGCTGGGGCTCTTCCATTGTGTCACTGTTGAAGCTGTGCCCCCTTACCCTCATTTGTCTGTGTTCCCTCTCTGCTCCCACTCGCTCACGTTCTTGTGACCCTTACTTACCTTCTGCCCCTTCACCTCCATAGAAAGCGAGAAAAGACTCTCTCCAGAGCATCTCTTGCTTTATCTTGGTGGCCACGTTGAGTTGGCAATAGCTTTCCTTTGATGAAAGGGCATCGAGCTGCCCCTCCTTTTTTGAGGCCTAATAAAAACGTTTTAGGACCACAGTAGCTAGTAAAATAAATTTCTTGGATATGGAATGAGCATGGCCTAACACACCTAATCACATTTGGAAGAACATTATGGTATCAAGTGTACCAAAATAAATCTATTCTTCACTTGATTAGGAAGAACATTTAATCACTTTTAAGTGATTTTTCACAGATTTCAAGATTTTGGGATGATTTAGCACTTGATGCCATGTGATCTCGTCAATCATAGTATAGAACATGACTATTGTCCAATTCTCCCCCTGTGCAGTAGATGCCCGCGAGATTACAGACATCCGCTGTCATGCTCTGTGCTTTCCCAATACAAGCCACTGTCTATCACCAACACCTCTGGCTTCTTCATCAACCCCATGCCTTTGCTGATGGGCTAAGTTAAGGCTAACTGTAATGCATTGAAAATGATGGGGGTGATGTGTACTTGTTTTTGATTTGCCTGCTGTTGCCATTGCACTGGCTTGTGTTATCTGTGGATCCAAAAATGATACCACCGTAAACACTATTTATTTAACTTAACCTGCACTTACTGATAAGTTAAGTAAATATGTGCTTGCTGTAATATTGCTTTGTATTTAGTAGTAGGTTCCTAAAACCTTTCCAATCCATCGAAAGCAATTCAAATGCATGCCTGTGTTATCTTACTACACAATGTGCCTGTAGAAGTGTGTGAGCTCAGAGTTCATGCCATAAAGTTAAATAACATGATGTGGTTTCAATGCTACGAAGAGGTGACATGTTTTGAGCTGGAGGGTCCGGCTGGGGTTACTATGGGAGTTCCGGGGGCGTAGAACCATACCTACTCTACGTTGAATTCCTTGGAGGAGGAATAAGGTGGATTATTGAGGTTGCCCAGCCCATCCCTAGCCTTCTATGTGTTACCCACAGCTTTGTTTGTTTGTTTATTTATTTGTAGCGCGCACCAGACCCGAAGGTATCAGGGCGCGGGAATAAGAATACTTTAGGCTTACAAGTTGATTATAGTTAGATAGGTTACAAAGACAAAAATGCAGATTAGTCCAAATGTGTCATGGCCACTGGACAGGAACCCCGTTCACATCCCCTAAAGGGTCCAGTTGGACCCAGTCCTGGTGCCTTCGGCACCAGGCTCATAAGAAAGTGTGCTCTGCACACTTTTTCCCTTGGTCATGTGTCATTCCATCTCATATCAGTCAACCACGTGTATCTGGCCCGGACGTGGCCATAGGAATCAATGAAGCTGCACGTGCAGCATCATTTGGGAGTGGCAGGGTACAACCATCTAGCAGAGCAAGGGGACGTGGCTGGGACCAGGCTATTTAAGTCTGCCCCGCCCGCAGGCCTAGGCTTCGCGTTATTCTGCCTAAGCAGCGTAACGCTCACCACCACCTGAGAAGCATCTTACCTGTTTTCCAGTGCAACCATCTCGGAGAAACCTCTTACCTGTCTTCCAGCAAACCATCTCGGAGAAGCATCTTACCTGTCATCCAGTGAAACCATCGCGGAGAAGCATCTTACCTGCATAGCCAGCCAAACCATTGCGGCGGCGCGACTTACCCGTTTTCACCATCAGAACCAGCTGAATCATCGCTGAAGCGTCTCTTACCTGCTCGCAGTGACTCCATCCGCGATCGACCAGAGCGCACTTACCTGGCTCGTGGAATACAACCACCGACTGCACGCCTTACCTGACCTTCAGCTTGGACACCAACTCAGAAGTTCGACACGGCCAGCTTCATCGCGGTCGCAGGCATCCTTCACCTGCCGCCAGGTCCGCGCACCGCAACTCTTCTCCAAGCGCCGCCAGACTATACCTGCATGAGGAAAGAACAAATAAGGTTAGAAACCTAATTGAGACATTTGCTAAGGTCGCGCGCCATCGCATCTAGCGCTTACCTTTGGATTCCAACTAGTCATCTTCTTGGGAACACTTCGAAGTCCTCCACCGGCACAATGGCTCCGCTGGGCTGCCATCACCTATAAGGGAGAAAGAGACATTATTAAGAGCACGAACTTAAATCATGTGACAAGACATTAATACTTATATAAACAATATTCATCACAAAGACTCCTACCTTCAAAGTGGTTCGGTCAAAGCCAGCGTGGGCCACCACATCTATGGACCAGTGAAGCAACTGGGTCATCTTGAAGCACCCCTGATGATGAGAAGCAGGATGGATAGCTCGCCCTAACTATATTTCAGGTGGGCCTATATGGGTAAACGCTTACTTGCCTCATTTTGGCACGAAAGGTCAGAGGGGAGTCACAATACCTCCGCACCCTTCTCATTGCCTCTCATGTTTCCGCAGGGGCAGTACCAGCATCCAGAACTGTATACTTGGCAGCAGCTGGGGGTGAGAACCGATCCCGGGGAGCCGAATCCAGGTAGGGCTCCAACCGTTCCCCAACGTCCCCGCAGAGACCAGGTGAGCATAACAGAATGCAGCAGGTAATACATATGCATTACAAATGAATATTCAATATGATATGTAGTCCAAGTGCAGTGCAGGTGCGGGTCGTGCACGAAGGTCAAAAAGTCCAATTTGTTTGCTAGGTCAACTTGGTCGTGTGGCTGGGCTATTGGTCATTTTCTTTAAGCCACTTAATCACATTTGTTCTAAAATTTGGGTATGATTGGCCCGTCCTTGATGAGGGTGGGAGGGAGTTCCACAACTGGGCAGCTTTGACGGGGAAGCTGTTTCCTCCAGTTGTGGTTATTTTGAACAGGGGAACTGGTAGGCAGTTCGTATAGGCAGCTCTCGTGGGTCTAGATGTGACTCTTCTTTTAAATCTCTCTGTTAGGTAGCTTGGTGCTAGGTTGTTGAGACACTTGAAAGTTAGAGAAGCAGTTTTAAGTTTAATTTTGTCGACTGTGGAAGGCCAGTTAAATTGTCTTCTAGTCGATGATATATAAGCTCTCTTGGAGATTCCTAGTGCAGTTGTAAGGGCATTGTTTTGCAGTATTTGGATTTTTTGCATGATGTATTTATTAGACCCCAAATAGAGGGCTTTGCAATAATCCAGTTTGGTCAACACGAGTGCTCTTGCCAACGTGGTGCAACTATTTGTAGAGAGGTAAGGTCTAGCTGATCTGATCAGTTTACAAGTATAGGCTGTGGAGGATACCATAGCGTTTACTTGCTTAGCCAAGGTGAGACAGGAGTCGAGGTAAAAACCTAGTGTTTTTACCTCCTTGGCAACTTTTATTGTATGGCCATCTATGACAAAAGTGGTGTAATCTTGGCTAAGTTTCCTGATGTTCAGTGTAGTCCCCAGAATGATGAGTTCTGCTTTGTCATCATTCAGGCATAGACCATGGCGTGCCATCCATGCCTGGATGATGAGGTATATCTCTTTCACCAAGGCCAAATCCTGTTTGTAATCCCCAGAAAGTGGGATGAGAATCTGGGTGTCATCTGCATAGTTAGGGTAGGTGACACCTAGAAGGTCCAAATCATCTAACAGGGGCTTAGTAAAAATGTTATACATAGTAGGGGAGACACATGATCCTTGGGGTACACCACACGTAATAGGAGCGGGGTCTGCAGCCGCTGAGGTGGAGAAGACCCTCATGGTTCTTTCACTAAAGAAGGATTCGATCCATGCTATAGCCTGGGGTGAGAAATGTGCTGCAGACTCTAGGTGGTTGCAGAGCACTTTATGATCCACCAGGTCTAAAGCTGCAGAGAGATCCAGAAGGAAAAGCAGGGCCGTTTTTCCTTGGTCTCTCAGCTCGTCGACATGTGTCTTAAGATCAATGAATGCTCTTTCGGTTCCGTGCTGTGGTCGGAAGCCTGATTGCCATGAGCCTAGGAGTTGGTGCAGTTCCAAGAATTTTTGGATCTGTAAGTAGGCCACTAAAATCTTAAGTAAAAATGGCACTGTGGTGATGGTCCTATAGTTTGTGGGTATGGCCGGGTCTAGCGATTGCTTCTTGAGGAGGGGGAGGACGCAAGATTGCTTAAGATTACTTGATATAATACCTGATGAGAATGAGGAGTTGATGAGTTTTGAGATAAATGGTGATAGGTCTCTAGCATCATCTTTTATTATTTGTACCAGGCAGTTATTGCCTCGACAGTTTGATGGTTTAAGTGATAGGATTATTTTTTCAACCTCCAGTATGGACACTTTGGTGAAGTTGAATTTTAGTTCAGGTTTGGCCGTAGTGCGAGGTGTGTTAGTTTGGGTAGTTGTGGGAGGTAGGTTTAGTTTCTTCTTGTCAATTTTAGTTTGGAGTGTGGCGATTGTGTCGCCCAGGGCTTTCTGTATGTTAGAACACCATACCTTGTTTTTAACACAGTTATCAGATACCGGGATAGGGTTCTCCAGTTCCTTTAGGATTGTAAAGAGCTCCTTAGTTCCTGATTTGGCTTGCATTATTGTAGTGTCAAAGCTTTCTCTTTTAGCTTGCTTGATTTAAGATATGTATTTTGTAGATATGTCGGTAAGCTAGCTTTATTGGCTTCTGAAGGGGCTAGTCTCCAGGAGGATTCGCACTTGTGTTTTTCTAGCCTTAGTGATTTCAAATAGGGAGTAAACCAGGCATTTACGTGTGCTCTAGATTTGCTGTTTCTTATTTTTAGCGGGGCAATATTGTCAAGGGCATTGGCCATAATTGTGTTGAATTCGTCGACTAGCGATGAGGGATCAAGAGTGTCGGGCATTGAATTTAGGGTAGTTAGAATTAACGGTAATAACCTATCTGTGGTTATGTTTTTTTTGGTCCTTGTTAGCGTTGGAGGTGCTATACTGTTCTGTTGGGGTTGGGGGATTTTAACGTCTAAAAAGAAGGCTATAAGAGTGTGGTCGGTCCAAGCTTGTGGACTGATGGAAGTAATAGTTGTGTTGCATTTATGGTCTGCCACCCAGTCAAGTGTTCGGCCTTTCTAATGGGTAGGCTGTGTCACTCTTTGGGTGTAGCCAGACTCCGATAGGACATTGGCAATGTTTGTGGCTTGAGTGTCTTTGGGATCATTGAAGCCCAGTTTCAGGTCTCCTAATAGTATGGCTTGAGATGTATTTTTTAAATTATCAGAGAGTATCGTAGAGATGTCCTCTTCGAAAGATCCACTGGGTCCTGGTGGCCTATAGATAAGGTGTATGTTAATGGTTTGTGAGTTGGAAGTTAGAAGCTTGACAGTTAAGGACTCACAGGTGTGCAGGGGTGTTTCTATTCTGATTGACAAATCAGTTTTGGCAATGAGTGCCAGGCCTCCTCCACGGGAATTAGTTCTGTCTTCCCTGAAAATGGTATAATTGGTGGGCACAGCGAGCATTAGGGCTGGGCCGGCTGCTTGGTGTAACCAAGATTCGGTAACGGCTAAGAAGTTATAGTTACCTGTTTCTATAATGTCGGCAATTTCTGTGGCATGGGCTATTAATGACCTGGCATTAATGAGTGCTCCTTTAAGGGTGGGGCTAGGTAAGGCAGATCTATTGTGTTTGGATAGGCTGGTATGTCGTTTGTGGTGTTTGTCTGTTTTATCTTTGTAGTTGGTAGTAGTATTTACAGAGGAGTAGTTTAATTTAGCAGTATCCTTGTGATGATTCCTATTATGAGCACTGGTAGTAAGGTATCTAGCAGGCAGTTCGTATATCTTCGGTAATCTCAAGCGTAGCTTAGAGTTCCTTTGTGTGAGGTCACATGGAATGTTATTTATAATAAGTTTGGGAGTAAATTCCTTTCCTAAGGTCTGTTCCATGCTTAGGGAGATCACTTCCAGTCTAAGAATACATTTGGGGATTTCAGTAAGCATATCTAGGGGGTGTGTGTTCATAGGAGACATTATCAACCAAGGGCTGTCTGGTGAAGGAAGATAATAAACATTGTAAACATGGACCAAATGAGTAATTCAGGCATGCACGCTGGTACAAACTAGGTTAAGTCAATGGGCTGGTCAAACTAAACAAATACTTGAACAGTGCATAGGCAGTTGCAATTGAGTTAAAGGATCTCTAGGGTAGCAGGGTATATTTATCATGAAATGAACATTGCAGTAACAATAGATAGTGTAGGTAAAGGCCGGCAGCATTAATGAGTCAGATATAACTATAGGCAATAGTATTGATAATCAACAAAGGCGATTTGTAAATGCAGGCATTCAATAACAATGGAAAGACAACAGGTTATGGATGTCATGTGCTAATCGTATATGCATTGTGGGGAACACAAATTTTCACACGCTAATGTGCAACATCTAAGTGTGGTGGTCACAGTCACCAATGAATGTGCTAAATTAGGCATAGAGAGGCAATTTGTTATCAATGTCCATAACGCAGCGAGTGAAGATGTAGTAGCAAGATGATAGTCAGTAGTCTATAAGGGATTTACGTGATTAGGTTTGTTGTTATCTATGCTGTGGCGAGCATGGGCTGGACTCACCTAAGTAGTATTTGCAAGGCAGTTCAAGAGCACTGGGAAACATGGCACCTGGCTCCTGTGGTGCTCTGTCAGCACAGGCCTTCTTTCCTAGGCCTTACTTCATAGGCCGGCTAGCAGCCTGCCGGCTATTGGGGAAATGAATAAGCAATGCGGCAGCCAATCCAATGCGAGGGAGGCCAGACACACAGTGCTACAAGATCAGGAAAAAGTTCAAATCTGGGCGGCGGCCATTTTGGAAGCTTTTTGCTTCGTGGTTTCTAATGGATTTGGGTCACAGAAACGAAATATGCATCTACTTCAATGCAGGTAGCTTGTTAAAGACTAGAAGATTGTGGATGTCAGGGAAAACCTAACAGCTGGTAGCGTGGATCAGGCGCGGATCAGGGGTGCATTGAGGGGCTTCAAGGCAGTGGGTTAAAATGCCTAGAGCTTACCTCCTCTGCACGTTGATTCTGAGTTGGGTGTGCTGCTCCTGCAGCACACGGCGGCAACAACGCTGGGGGGCTCCTGTTCCAGCATATGAAGGGGTGGTGTTAGAACTGATATAATATTGTTTCGTCCTCATTGTATATGTTGGCCTATGTCCAGTCGCTTTGCGAGGAAATCCGTAAATCCGTAAGGTCGTGACATTAAGTGAATCAAGCCTCCATTTTAGGTTAAAGCCGCCATTTTAGTTTATCGTGCAAAGTCACCCTGTGGCCTAAAATGGCCGACCTGTGTTCTCTTGTTCTTGCTTTAACCTCTTCAACCTCTGTAGGAGATTTAATGTCCAACCTGCCTTCAGGCTACATGTTAGTGTCATGTAGACCTTGTCCTTTGTTGACCTCGGGATCAGGGGATTACTTGAATCGGTGATGTTAACCTACAAGTATACAAGAACAAGAACGCTATCTAAACACGATATGTGAAACATCTGTATGATCTGTATTAAAGCAATGTGTAAAGAGTGTAAAGTTAAACCTAGAGAATAATAGTGTTTGTTAGCAAATGTATTAAAAAGTAAATGCATGAGATATGTAAATTATGAACGAACCTGGCGCGACCCTCGCCCAGTACATGATTAACTTGTAAGAGGCTGGACATCGTTATAACGAAACTGTATAAATACGCTGATGTCCAGCTAGCAAATTCTGTTCACTGCTCACATTGAACCTTGCTGGTGGTCTCTCTGATGTATTGACGGCCGAATAGCTATTTGTGTACTTTGTTGGTAAACTGTACAGAATTGCAATACAGATTCTGGGAATCTTTACAAGCCTGTGTCGGTGTATTTCTCTTTGCATGGTGTAAAAGCCTTAATATTGTATTTTCAACAGAAACAGCCCCTCTGGACGAGAAGTGAATTCCTCGACAGAACTGCACGATCCGATCCCTGAACGGTGAGCTGTAGACCGAGACGACGTCTTGACGAGGGTCCATATATCGAGGTGGGTAAATTTGCCGAAATCACCAGACACGTGGGTCCTTAGCATTGTCCTTAGTAACCTGATCGGGCCTCCCAGTCCTTTGGTCAGGTGAATCGTGACCCGATTCTTAATTTAACCCTGACAATTTGAATTTGTCGCATTGTACTCGCGAGCACAATTATTTGACCAGGTAACACAGAACTTTGATATGCCTGGGAAATTGTCTGCCTGCTTTAGGGCATTATTCCGCAGCGACAGACAGTCTTTGGAAGATAGCCGTCCCGCACCACAGGAGGGGTCACCGGCATGTACTATGTACTGTAAGAAAGGCTTTGGTAGTATAGCATTTAATGACATTTGGCACAGACAGACCAGACATAACTCTAATCTTCGGTGGCCAACCAATGGTAGCTTTGAAATCCCTCGTATAGAATATCTAGAGTCTGTATTAGTAAAGAAAAAGGCTAGACCTGCAGCATTTGACGCATTGCACAGTTGGAAAACAGAAGCTTTGCAGCAACAAAAGAGTAGAGAGAAACATATGCGTCGACATATGACAAGTGTCGAAAAGGCACGGTTATATGATGAAAATAAACAATTGGAGTCAGGAACACGGACTGAGCGTTTCAATTAGGCATTCAAAAAATGTACCCTTCAAAAGATTTTCATACGTCAGATGAATTGATTAATAAACTTTTGCATGAACGAAGGCCCGATGCCTCCGCGCCACCCCCGTACTTCCCTCCTCCTGGCGCTTTGCCCCTTCCCGTTGTTATTCCTCCTCCTATGGTTCCTCCGGTCCTCCCTGTTGTTCTTCCTGTTGTTCTTCCAGCCGTCGCTCCTTTGCCTGCCCCCTTGCCTCCACCTGTTGACATTCAGAATGTGCCTACTCTTCCTCTTCCAAGTGATTCTGCATGGCTTGTAGTAGACCAGGGAGCGGGATCAAGGGTTGTGACTCATAATACTGTGTCCCCAGATAAAAAGAATGAATTGATTGCTTGGGCTAAACATTGCATGGAGAAGGGTGAACAAGCTGATGCTTTTTCCACACTCGAAAATTGAAAAGGTATTCCTGAGAAAAATGTCTTTATTAAAGGATTAGGGATTCATTTGAGTATAATGTGGAATAGATTAAACGATGTAGATCTCCCACAAGGGTTACGGGATTTGAACGCCTTAGCGTTGTCCAGAGATACTGCGGAGAAAGTATATGAGCATGTCCAGAGGATTTTTGTGTATAGGAAGGAGTTGGAAGAGTTACAGAATGAGGAGGCAGATGGTGATAGTTTAGGTATTATGTTCTTACAGAAACGGTTTTCTCCTCGCCGTGAATTAAAAGGTGAGGAAGCACGAATTTGTACAAAGGATGCGATAAGATGGATTTCGGATATGTCGATAACTCCAGATGAAGTATATGACACATACAGTCAGTATACGTTAGAAATGCAAAAGAAAGTGATACAGGTTATGGTAGAATACCTGCAGAATGAGCGTGTAAAAAGAAAGATTTGTTGTCCCGCAGAATTGTTGAGTGTTTATAAGAGAGCCTTTTCGATTGATACTTCTTCGACTGCCTTAGCGCTTGATTTGGCTCTGTTGCTTAGTAAGCGTTCGGAGCTACCTACTTCTCAGTTGCCTATGAGAGAGGTCCCTCCGACATTTGTCCCAAAAGTTGAGATGGCGGCCGATGCTGCACGAGGAATACTCGCGGGGGAAATTCCTGCACATTACGTATCACAGTTTGTTCACGTCCCATTTTCAAGACAGGAAGTGAACACCATAAAGCAATCTATTCCCGATGTAAGAAAGAATCCTACCGGGTTCTATAAAGAAATAGAGTCAGTCTTACAATCATCGGTATTCACCTTAAGTGATATTGACTTATTATTTCCCGTACTCCTGCCAGTTGATTTGTGGAAACAGATTAGGACTGTAGATGATGTACCTGGGTTAGGAGATACATGGGATAACATGGTTAGGCTCGACAGAGAAAGACCAGCTGGCGAGCGACTGCCTCAAGTGATATTAACTTTGCCTGATAGGATTATTGTAAAATTAAAAACTATAGTTCCTGAAAAAAGAATAATTTGGGACAAGCTTACGGCCTGTGTCCAAGGAAAGTCGGAGGGTGCTACCGATTTCTTCAATCAGTTTGAACAGGTATTTTCAGATTTCAGTGGACAAGACTTAGGCACAGAGTCAGGGAAAAGGCTGTTTGTCGAAAAATTTGTACGTGGATTGCTGCCTGACATCCAGTTACAGATTATGTCTTCCGAAAGCGCTTGGCAGGCGAAGTCTCAATCAGAAGTACTGCACATGGCTCAGTACTATGAAAATCGTGTGAATAATGAAAAGGAAAAACTTGAGAAAAAAAGGGTGACCTGAAAACAAAAGTCCTATTACAACAGATTGTTAGAAACCCTAGAGGGGGTAATCAATTTAGAGGTCAGTACGTTTCACAGGGAAGTACGCCCCTGGCTCCGGTAACCATTAACCAGTGTGCCTATTGTCGACAGGAAGGCCACTGGCGCGCACAATGTCCGGCCTTGCAGCAAAGGTCATTTGGGAACATGGGTAGACGATCCAGAGGTCGCCCAGGTGCAGGGGGCCCTGGCAGAGGTCAGTTTGCACCAGAATCACAGCAACCTCCTCCACAGGATAAGCAAGTTTCGAATGTGGATAATAGAAACATTTTTTATCACCCTTCTGCCGCGTACCTCTCTGAAGAGCTTCCTTTCGACGATATTCTGTTTCGCTAGGATTGCCAGAAGCAGGATTTGGAACCGACGCCTATTCCCGTTCATCAGAAAGGCCCCTACGTTGAGACGGCGGTGGGAAATAGGAAGCATCTATTTTTAATAGATACGGGAGCACAGAAATGTTCCATTGACCATTCGTGGGTTCCAAATATTCCCCTGTCAGGGCAGTCCAACGTTTCCGTAGGGTTTTCAGGCACACCTGTAGTTTGTCCGGTCTCTTTGCCGGTACCGATAACACTGGGTCCCTTCACGGAGCAATGTCCATTTCTACTTACCACAAACTGTGGGGAGAATTTGCTGGGGTTAAATCTGTTGAAAGAATTTCATGCAGTAATACATTGTTCTCCGGACGGAGTTCAGTTAACAATTTCACCTCAGCAATCACTTGCCTCTCAGTTTTTGACTCGACCTTTAACACCAGAATTCAGTAATATTCCAGAATAATTATAGGCAATTGATGATAATGATGTGGGCATTCTTCAAATTGAACCTGGTAGAATTATTCTGAAACATGGAGTTAAATTGCCTTGCATCCCACAATATAAGATCTCAGTTGAAGGCGAACAGGCTTTGAAATGTATAGTCTCTGATTTTGTACATCGTGGAGTAATTGAGGAAATTACGGGTAGCTTGTGTAACAGCCCGATTTTGCCAGTATACAAAAAAGGTGCTAATGCGATTCCCTTTCGGTTTATAATTGATTTACGAGCTATTAACAAAATTGTGGCTCCTCAATTCCCTATTGTACCTGATGTTACAACGATACTAACCATGATTCCGGCTTCTGCCACTCACTTTAGCGTTGTTGACCTTAAAAACGCGTTTTTCAGTATTCCCATACACAAGGATAGTAGGTATTTGTTCGCGTTTACCCTAGGTGAACGCTCGTTCACATTCACTCGTGCACCACAAGGGTACACCGAGAGTTCAAGTATTTTTAGTAGGGCATTAAAAGAGCAGCTCGATACCCTCGAGTTGCCTTCTACTTGCACGTTACTACAGTATGTAGATGATCTCCTCTTGGCTGCTGATTCTGAGAGTGCCTGTAAAGAAGGCACCATGTTGTTGCTTTGTCATCTAGCAAAACATGGCCACAAAGCTTCACTCAAAAAATTCCAATATTGTTGTCAGGAGGTCGCCTATTTAGGCTATATCCTGTCAAAGGAGGGAAGACGGTTGACACCTGAACGAATAAAAACCATTTCTGGCATGTCTGTCCCAAATACGCAGAAGGAAGTTAGAGCCCTGCAAGGTATGGCTTCTTACTGTAGATTCTGGATCCCTAACATTTCGTTACCGATTAAACCAATGCTGGCTTTGACAAAGAAGGGCATTTCTTTGCCATTGCCATGGACTTTGGAACACCAGACAGCATTTGACTGTGTTCAGCGCCGGTTTTAGGAACTCCAAATTATGAAAAGGCCTTTGTGTTGTATGTGCATGAACGTGATGGATGTGCTTTGGCTGTGTTAACGCAGGAACATGGAGGGAAGAATAGACCGTGCAGCTATTTCTCATCCGCCGTTGATCCTGTTGCATGCGCTTTGCTGAGATGTTTGAGAGCTGTCGCTGCTGCATCTGTAAAACAGAGTGAGGGAATGGTCCTGGGTCATGCGTTAACGCTAATGGTACCTCACTCTGTAGATATTTTATTGAATAGAACTCAAACGCAACACCTCACTTCCGCACGATTGACAAGATATGAATTGATCTTGTTTTCTCCCCACATTCAAATTCAGTTAACTATTATAAAATGTGCAGCACATCAAAAGGTTACAGATGAGATAGGAAAATGGAATGCTTTCGCTGATCAGATAGCTAAGCAAACTGCCACTGATTTTAGTTCAGAAATGTATGCTGTAAGAGAAACTGTAAATATTTGCACTTTTGATGAAAGTATCGATTCTGTAAAAGACATTCAAGCAGGTGCTACTATAGAGGAAACCAAGAAATGTGTCGAGGGTGCAGGAAGATTGGATGACGATGGGTGTTGGGTGGACAATGTTGAAGGAAAATGGTTACTACCTGACGCCTACATTACAATGATGGTTATTATGGCTCATGGTCCGATACGTCTGCACGCGTAAATAGACTAAAATGTTACACAGTGTATGGGCCAATGATAACATTTTCAAAATTTCAGATCGCTTTGTCCAAGGGTGCATGGTCTGCTTGCAGCACAATGTAGGAAAGGGTACCTCGACTCCTAGAGGAAGTTTCGCTCCACCTTCTGTTCCGTTTGAGGTTATCCACTTTGATTTTATTGAAATGGAACATTGCAACAATCTTAAATATGTGTTGGTTGTCATTTGTGCTTTTAGTAAGTGGGTTGAGGCCTTCCCTGTTAGAGATGCAACGGCCATAACCACGGCAAAAACTCTTTTGAAAGAGTTTTTTCCTAGGTTCGGGCTGCCGAGAGTCATCTGGTCGGATAATGGGCCATACTTTATCGCTGCTGTAATTCTACAAATATGCAAAGGATTACAGATTGATAAACGGTTCCATTCGGCCAGACATGCCCAAAGTGCCGGATTAGTGGAAAGGCATAACGGCATTATAAAGAACAAGCTCGCTTAGACGTGTGCTGGCAACAAGTTAAAATGACCGGACGCCTTACCGATCGTGTTGCTGTCGATGAGAACAACCCCTCAAACTAAGACTGAGCTCTCTCCCTTTAAGGTGGTAATGGGGAGGCCTGCTAGTATTTGGGGTATGCCAAAAAGTCGCTCGTTGCGGGATGTAGAGAATGTGATTCTTTCAGGTTACTGCAACCAGTTGACTAAAAATCTGTTTTCAATTTATCACCAGGTGTGTGAGGCATTACCTGAACGTTACAAGGGTCCTGGTCACAGTCTACAACCGGGGGACTGGATCCTCACGAAAGTTTTCGAGAGGTCATCTTGCCTTGCACCTCGGTGGAGGGGTCCCTACCAGGTCCTGCTAGTCACCCAGACTGCTGTGCGGGTAGCGGGTCGTAAGAACTGGACCCACGCGACGCACACCAAACGGATCCCGCAGCCCATGCCATATGATACAGAAGACACAGAATCCCTTTCCACTGCTGTTACCAACGTGCCCGAAACAGCAACAACCGACACGAGAGTATCGGAGACCGTTCCAGAGTTCGCAAGGCCAGACAACACGGCCATCTTGTCTCCGCACTCTCCAACAGTGGTACTTCCGGATCAATCATTTTCTGATCCCATTTCCGTTCACTCGCCACCTCCAGTAGGAAGTGACGACATATTGTTATCCGATCCTTCGGCACCAGAAATTGTGAAATATAATTTACGTCCAAGGAAATACAGCACGGTTTGACTGTGCGATTGAGGAAATCATTTGAGGGCTTGCCTTTTGGCCCGACTGTACGAAAGGATTCTGTTGGCTAAGGGTTGTGGGAAGAACATTAAGAAGACGCGCGACTGGAGTCGCCAGCAAATGAACAATTGGCATTTTTTCGATTGAATACTGCGATGCCTGCTCCCGCTACCGCTCGTACCGAACTTTTAGATAAATATGTGACTAGCAGAGACAATGATCAAGCATGCAATGGGACCCCCAAAGTGTATTGTTGCCTTTTTGTAATAATAACTGGGTTTTTAGTAACTACTGGTTTTGGGTTATGGTATCTGGAGGAAGCATATCTGCTAGAGGACTTTTTACCTGTTGAAAATGTATCTGTTTTCCCCACGCCTTTCGTGCAATTGCATACATTATCGCCTAGAGATTCTTCGCATAGACGGAACTATCAGAATAATACCCTTTTGTTAATAATGAATGCCACTCATGCAATTTTAAATAGGACCAATTGCTGGATCTGCTCACCTCTACCGCAACATGGGGATAAGGGGCTAGGTTGGTATATTCATCCTTTACCGTTGACAACTGCTTGTTATGCTTCCCTTAGAGCACTATTCTTTGGCCGATGGAATGACAGCATCTCAGGGAACTTTGATGGTACAAATTTGAATAGTTTTGAAAAACATGTTTTGATGCCCCTGGGATGCTTGCTTTTTGCAAATAGGAGTAAGCCAAACGTTGCTTCTGTTAGGCCCTCTGATAGATTGACTCGTCTTTTCAGTCTTTGATCTCTTTCAAAATGGCTCATATAGGCAATAAGGATGCCACGCCTCCATCTTATTCTGTTAACCATAGCCCCGATTCAGTATCCTTCTGCATACAGAGGAATGGAATACGGTCAATGGGTAATTTTAGGAAATGCGCAACGTTGCAAATTTGACTAGTGAGAACAGACCTCTGTACGTAGGTGAACCTGTCTATTTTGTTTGCGGTAATGTGGCATTTCCATGGTTACCCAGGGATTGGCAAGGAACCTGCTATTTGGGGATTCTATTACCTGGGGTGTTTATTGCCAGTACTGCAGAAATTTTGAAGACTCGTCCACGACTAGGTGTGAAAGGGGATACTCCAGCGCAAACTCTAGGAGACATCATGAAATCCTTTGTGCCATTTTTTGGGCAAATTACGAATTCAGAAGATATCAGGGGACTAGCAAGAGTATTGGAGAGAATCATCAACCGGACCACTGACATATGACTATAATATGACGTTAGAACAGAAAGCAATAAGATTAGTGGCTCTTCAGAACCGGATGGCATTAGATGTCATTCTGGCTGAGCGTGGAGGAGTATGTAAATTAGTGGGGTACTCTTGCTGCATTTACGTACCAGACTCCTCTCCAACGATCTTTAGGGCTATCGAAAATCTACATGTTCCTAGTTCAGAAGTGCATGTTCCTGAGGGAAACTGGGAACTTAGTGCATGGTTTTGGGACCTCCTACGGTCGTGGGGATGGAAGTTGTTTTCGGCCCTGTTGATTATCTTGGGTAGTTTTATGTTCATTTGTTGTTGTATACAGTGTCTCCCTAGTATATGTTCAGTATTAGGGGGGTGTTGCGCGCAAACAACAAGGGCATTAGGGCATAAAATATACGCCCCAGATAAGATTTCCAAGGAGTATGTGTTGAAAGAAACTTTAGTGTCTGATCTAATGGCAATAGATATGTCTGACAATGATTTGGGGTGTATATATGTTGAAATGTGGAGTTAGACGCAGAGTGATTAAAGGTAGTTTAGCGCTTGGCAGAAGGGCCAAAAGGAGGGTTTGTTAGAGCTGATATAATATTGTTTCGTCCTCATTGTATATGTTGGCCTATGCCCAGTCGCTTTGCGAGGAAATCCGTATTGCAAGGTCGTGACCTTAAGTGAATCAAGCCTCCATTTTAGGTTAAAGCCGCCATTTTAGTTTATCGTGCAAAGTCACCCTGTTGCCTAAAATGGCCGACCTGTGTTCTCTTGTTCTTGCTTTAACCTCTTCAACCTCTGTAGGAGAGTTAATGTCCAACCAGCCTTCAGGCTACATGTTAGGGTCATGTAGGCCTTGTCCTTTGTTGACCTCGGGATCAGGGGATTACTTGAATAGGTGATGTTAGCCTACAAGTATACAAGAACAATAACACTATCTAAACACGATATGTGAAACATCTGTATGATCTGTATTAAAGCAATGTGTAAAGAGTGTAAAGTTAAACCTAGAGAATAATAGTGTTTGTTAGCAAATGTATTAAAAAGTAAACCGCATGCACGAGATATGTAAATTAGGAACGAACCTGGCGCGACCCTCGCCCAGTACATGATTAACTTGTAAGAGGCTGGACATCGTTATAACGAAACTGTATAAATACGCTGATGTCCAGCTAGCAAATTCTGTTCACTGCTCACATTGAAACCTGCTGGTGGTCTCTCTGATGTATTGACGGCCAAATAGCTATTTGTGTACTTTGTTGGTAAACTGTACAGAATTGCAATAAAGATTCTGGGAATCTTTACAAGCCTGTGTCGGTGTATTTCTCTTTGCATGGTGTAAAAGCCTTAATATTGTATTTTCAACAGAAACGGCCCCTCTGGACGAGAAGTGAATTCCTCGACAGAACTGCACGATCCGATCCCTGAACGGTGAGCTGTAGACCGAGACGACGTCTTGACGAGGGTCCATATATCGAGGTGGGTAAATTTGCCGAAATCACCAGACACGTGGGTCCTTAGCATTGTCCTTAGTAACCTGATCGGGCCTCCCAGTCCTTTGGTCAGGTGAATCGTGACCCGATTCTTAATTTAACCCTGACAATTTGAATTTGGCGCATTGTACTCGCAAGCACAATTATTTGACCAGGTAACACCAGAACTTTGATATGCCTGGGAAATTGTCTGCCTGCTTTAGGGCATTATTCCGCAGCGACAATCTTTGGAAGATAGCCGTCCCGCACCTCAGGAGGGGTCACCGGCATGTACTATGTACTGTAAGAAAGGCTTTGGTAGTATAGCATTTAATGACATTTGGCACAGACAGACCAGACATAACTCTAATCTTCGGTGGCCAACCAATGGTAGCTTTGAAATCCCTCGCATAGAATATCTAGAGTCTGTATTAGTAAAGAAAAAGGCTAGACCTGCAGCATTTGACGCATTGCACAGTTGGAAAACAGAAGCTTTGCAGCAACAAAAGAGTGGAGAGAAACATATGCGTCGACATATGACAAGTGTCGAAAAGGCATGGTTATATGATCAAAATAAACAATTGGAGTCAGGAACACGGACTGAGCGTTTCAATTAGGCATTCAAAAAATGTACCCTTCAAAAGATTTTCATACGTCAGATGAATTGATTAATAAACTTTTGCATGAACGAAGGCCCGATGCCTCCGCGCCACCCCCGTACTTCCCTCCTCCTGGCGCTTTGCCCCTTCCCGTTGTTATTCCTCCTCCTATGGTTCCTCCGGTCCTCCCTGTTGTTCTTCCTGTTGTTCTTCCAGACGTCGCTCCTTTGCCTGCCCCCTTGCCTCCACCTGTTGACATTCAGAATGTTCCTACTCTTCCTCTTCCAAGTGATTCTGCATGGCTTGTAGTAGACCAGGGAGCGGGATCAAGGGTTGTGACTCATAATACTGTGTCCCCAGATAAAAAGAATGAATTGATTGCTTGGACTAAACATTGCATGGAGAAGGGTGAACAAGCTGATGCTTTTTCCACACTCGAAAATTTAAAAGGTATTCCTGAGAAAAATGTCTTTATTAAAGGATTAGGGATTCATTTGAGTATAATGTGGAATAGATTAAACGATGTAGATCTCCCACAAGGGTTACGGGATTTGAACGCCTTAGCGTTGTCCAGAGATACTGCGGAGAAAGTATATGAGCATGTCCAGAGGATTTTTGTGTATAGGAAGGAGTTGGAAGAGTTACAGAATGAGGAGGCAGATGGTGATAGTTTAGGTATTATGTTCTTACAGAAACGGTTTTCTCCTCGCCGTGAATTGAAAGGTGAGGAAGCACGAATTTGTACAAAGGATGCGATAAGATGGATTTCGGATATGTCGATAACTCCAGATGAAGTATATGACACATACTGTCAGTATACGTTAGAAATGCAAAAGAAAGTGATACAGGTTATGGTAGAATACCTGCAGAATGAGTGTGTAAAAAGAAAGATTTGTTGTCCCGCAGAATTGTTGAGTGTTTATAAGAGAGCCTTTTCGATTAATACTTCTTCGACTGCCTTAGCGCTTGATTTGGCTCTGTTGCTTAGTAAGCGTTCGGAGCTACCTACTTCTCAGTTGCCTATGAGAGAGGTCCCGCCGACATTTGTCCCAAAAGTTGAGATGGCAGCCGATGCTGCACGAGGAATACTCGCGGGGGAAATTCCTGCACATTACGTATCACAGTTTGTTCACGTCCCATTTTCAAGACAGGAAGTGAACACCATAAAGCAATCTATTCCCGATGTAAGAAAGAATCCTACCGGGTTCTATAAAGAAATAGAGTCAGTCTTACAATCATCGGTTTCACCTTAAGTGATATTGACTTATTATTTCCCGTACTCCTGCCAGTTGATTTGTGGAAACAGATTAGGACTGTAGATGATGTACCTGGGTTAGGAGATACATGGGATAACATGGTTAGGCTCGACAGAGAAAGACCAGCTGGCGAGCGACCGCCTCAAGTGATATTAACTTTGCCTGATAGGATTATTGTAAAATTAAAAACTATAGTTCCTGAAAAAAGAATCATTTGGGACAAGCTTACGGCCTGTGTCCAAGGAAAGTCGGAGGGTGCTACCGATTTCTTCAATCAGTTTGAACAGGTATTTTCAGATTTCAGTGGACAAGACTTAGGCACAGAGTCAGGGAAAAGGCTGTTTGTCGACAAATTTGTACGTGGATTGCTGCCTGACATCCAGTTACAGATTATGTCTTCCGGAAGCGCTTGGCAGGCGAAGTCTCAATCAGAAGTACTGCACATGGCTCAGTACTATGAAAATCGTGTGAATAATGAAAAGGAAAAACTTGAGAAAAAAAAGGGTGACCTGAAAACAAAAGTCCTATTACAACAGATTGTTAGAAACCCTAGAGGGGGTAATCAATTTAGAGGTCAGTACGTTTCACAGGGAAGTACGCCCCTGGCTCCGGTAACCATTAACCAGTGTGCCTATTGTCGACAGGAAGGCCACTGGCGCGCACAATGTCCGGCCTTGCAGCAAAGGTCATTTGGGAACATGGGTAGACGATCCAGAGGTCGCCCAGGTGCAGGGGGCCCTGGCAGAGGTCAGTTTGCACCAGAATCACAGCAACCTCCTCCACAGGATAAGCAAGTTTCGAATGTGGATAATAGAAACATTTTTTATCACCCTTCTGCTGCGTACCTCTCTGAAGAGCTTCCTTTCGACGATATTCTGTTTCGCTAGGATTGCCAGAAGCAGGATTTGGAACCGACGCCTATTCCCGTTCATCAGAAAGGCCCCTACGTTGAGACGGCGGTGGGAAATAGGAAGCATCTATTTTTAATAGATACGGGAGTACAGAAATGTTCCATTGACCATTCGTGGGTTCCAAATATTCCCCTGTCAGGGCAGTCCAACGTTTCCGTAGGGTTTTCAGGCACACCTGTAGTTTGTCCGGTCTCTTTGCCGGTACCGATAACACTGGGTCCCTTCACGGAGCAATGTCCATTTCTACTTACCACAAACTGTGGGGAGAATTTGCTGGGGTTAAATCTGTTGAAAGAATTGCATGCAGTAATACATTGTTCTCCGGACGGAGTTCAGTTAACAATTTCACCTCAGCAATCACTCGCCTCTCAGTTTTTGACTCGACCTTTAACACCAGAATTCAGTAATATTCCAGAATAATTATAGGCAATTGATGATAATGATGTGGGCATTCTTCAAATTGAACCTGGTAGAATTATTCTGAAACATGGAGTTAAATTGCCTTGCATCCCACAATATAAGATCTCAGTTGAAGGGGAACAGGCTTTGAAATGTATAGTGTCTGATTTTGTACATCGTGGAGTAATTGAGGAAATTACGGGTAGCTTGTGTAACAGCCTGATTTTGCCAGTATACAAAAAAGGTGCTAATGCGATTCCCTTTCGGTTTATAATTGATTTACGAGCTATTAACAAAATTGTGGCTCCTCAATTCCCTATTGTACCTGATGTTACAACGATACTAACCATGATTCCGGCTTCTGCCACTCACTTTAGCGTTGTTGACCTTAAAAACGCGTTTTTCAGTATTCCCATACACAAGGATAGTAGGTATTTGTTCGCGTTTACCCTAGGTGAACGCTCGTTCACATTCACTCGTGCACCACAAAGGTACACCGAGAGTCCAAGTATTTTTAGTAGGGCATTAAAAGAGCAGCTCGATACCCTCGAGTTGCCTTCTACTTGCACGTTACTACAGTATGTAGATGATCTCCTCTTGGCTGCTGATTCTGAGAGTGCCTGTAAAGAAGGCACCATGTTGTTGCTTTGTCATCTAGCAAAACATGGCCACAAAGCTTCACTCAAAAAATTCCAATATTGTTGTCAGGAGGTCGCCTATTTAGGCTATATCCTGTCAAAGGAGGGAAGACGGTTGACACCTGAACGAATAAAAACCATTTCTGGCATGTCTGTCCCAAATACGCAGAAGGAAGTTAGAGCCCTGAAAGGTATGGCTTCTTACTGTAGATTCTGGATCCCTAACGTTTCGCTACCGATTAAACCAATGCTGGCTTTGACAAAGAAGGGCATTTCTTTGCCATTGCCATGGACTTTGGAACACCAGACAGCATTTGACTGTGTTCAGCGCCGGTTTTAGGAACTCCAAATTATGAAAAGGCCTTTGTGTTGTATGTGCATGAACGTGATGGATGTGCTTTGGCTGTGTTAACGCAGGAACATGGAGGGAAGAATAGACCGTGCAGCTATTTCTCATCCGCCCTTGATCCTGTTGCATGCGCTTTGCTGAGATGTTTGAGAGCTGTCGCTGCTGCATCTGTAAAACAGAGTGAGGGAATGGTCCTGGGTCATGCGTTAACGCTAATGGTACCTCACTCTGTAGATATTTTACTGAATAGAACTCAAACGCAACACCTCACTTCCGCACGATTGACAAGATATGAATTGATCTTGTTTTCTCCCCACATTCAAATTCAGTTAACTATTATAAAATGTGCAGCACATCAAAAGGTTACAGATGAGATAGGAAAAGGGAATGCTTTCGCTGATCAGATAGCTAAGCAAACTGCCACTGATTTTAGTTCAGAAATGTATGCTGTAAGAGAAACTGTAAATATTTGCACTTTTGATGAAAGTATCGATTCTGTAAAAGACATTCAAGCAGATGCTACTATAGAGGAAACCAAGAAATGGGTCGAGGGTGCAGGAAGATTGGATGACGATGGGTGTTGGGTGGACAATGTTGAAGGAAAATGGTTACTACCTGACGCCTACATTACAATGATGGTTATTATGGCTCATGGTCCGATACGTCTGCACGCGTAAATAGACTAAAATGTTACACAGTGTATGGGCCAATGATAACATTTTCAAAATTTCAGATCGCTTTGTCCATGGGTGCATGGTCTGCTTGCAGCACAATGTAGGAAAGGGTACCTCGACTCCTAGAGGAAGTTTCGCTCCACCTTCTGTTCCGTTTGAGGTTATCCACTTTGATTTTATTGAAATGGAACATTGCAACAATCTTAAATATGTGTTGGTTGTCATTTGTGCTTTTAGTAAGTGGGTTGAGGCCTTCCCTGTTAGAGATGCAACGGCCATAACCACGGCAAAAACTCTTTTGAAAGAGTTTTTTCCTAGGTTCGGGCTGCCGAGAGTCATCTGGTCGGATAATGGGCCATACTTTATCGCTGCTGTAATTCTACAAATATGCAAAGGATTACAGATTGATAAACGGTTCCATTCGGCCAGACATGCCCAAAGTGCCGGATTAGTGGAAAGGCATAACGGCATTATAAAGAACAAGCTCGCTTAGACGTGTGCTGGCAACAAGTTAAAATGGCCGGACGCCTTACCGATCGTGTTGCTGTCGATGAGAACAACCCCACAAACTAAGACTGAGCTCTCTCCCTTTAAGGTGGTAATGGGGAGGCCTGCTAATATTTGGGGTATGCCAAAAAGTCGCTCGTTGCGGGATGTAGAGAATGTGATTCTTTCAGGTTACTGTAACCAGTTGACTAAAAATCTGTTTTCAATTTATCACCAGGTGTGTGAGGCATTACATGAACGTTACAAGGGTCCTGGTCACAGTCTACAACCGGGGGACTGGATCCTCATGAAAGTTTTCGAGAGGTCATCTTGCCTTGCACCTCGGTGGAGGGGTCCCTACCAGATCCTGCTAGTCACCCAGACTGCTGTGCGGGTAGCGGGTCATAAGAACTGGACCCACGCGACGCACACCAAACGGATCCCGCAGCCCATGCCATATGATACAGAAGACACAGAATCCCATTCCACTGCAGTTACCAACGTGCCCGAAACAGCAACAACCGACACGAGAGTATCGGAGACCGTTCCAGAGTTCGCAAGGCCAGACAACACGGCCATCTTGTCTCCGCACTCTCCAACAGTGGTACTTCCGGATCAATCATTTTCTGATCCCATTTCCGTTCACTCGCCACCTCCAGTAGGAAGTGATGACATATTGTTATCCGATCCTTCGGCACCAGAAATTGTGAAATATAATTTACGTCCAAGGAAATACAGCACGGTTTGACTGTGCGATTGAGGAAATCATTTGAGGGCTTGCCTTTTGGCCCGACTGTACGAAAGGATTCTGTTGGCTAAGGGTTGTGGGAAGAACATTAAGAAGACGCGCGACTGGAGTCGCCAGCAAATGAACAATTGGCATTTTTTCGATTGAATACTGCGATGCCTGCTCCCGCTACCGCTCGTACCGAACTTTTAGATAAATATGTGACTAGCAGAGACAATTATCAAGCATGCAATGGGACCCCCAAAGTGTATTGTTGCCTTTTTGTAATAATAACTGGGTTTTTAGTAACTACTGGTTTTGGGTTATGGTATCTGGAGGAAGCATATCCGCTAGAGGACTTTTTACCTGTTGAAAATGTATCTGTTTTCCCCACGCCTTTCGTGCAATTGCATACATTATCGCCTAGAGATTCTTCGCATAGACGGAACTATCAGAATAATACCCTTTTGTTAATAATGAATGCCACTCATGCAATTTTAAATAGGACCAATTGCTGGATCTGCTCACCTCTACCGCAACATGGGGATAAGGGGCTAGGTTGGTATATTCATCCTTTACCGTTGACAACTGCTTGTTATGCTTCCCTTAGAGCACTATTCTTTGGCCGATGGAATGACAGCATCTCAGGGAACTTTGATGGTATAAATTTGAATAGTTTTGAAAAACATGTTTTGATGCCCCTGGGATGCTTGCTTTTTGCAAATAGGAGTAAGCCAAACGTTGCTTCTGTTAGGCCCTCTGATAGATTGACTCGTCTTTTCAGTCTTTGATCTCTTTCAAAATGGCTCATATAGGCAATAAGGATGCCACGCCTCCATCTTATTCTGTTAACCATAGCCCCGATTCAGTATCCTTCTGCATACAGAGGAATGGAATACGGTCAATGGGAAATTTTAGGAAATGCTCAACGTTGCAAATTTGACTAGTGAGAACAGACCTCTGTACGTAGGTGAACCTGTCTATTTTGTTTGCGGTAATGTGGCATGGTTACCCAGGGATTGGCAAGGAACCTGCTATTTGGGGATTCTATTACCTGGGGTGTTTATTGCCAGTACTGCAGAAATTTCGAAGACTCGTTCACGACTAGGTGTGAAAGGGGATACTCCAGCGCAAACTCTAGGAGATATCATGAAATCCTTTGTGCCATTTTTTCGGCAAATTACGAATTCAGAAGATATCAGGGGACTAGCGAGAGTATTGGAGAGAACCATCAACCGGACCACTGACATATGACTATAATATGACGTTAGAACAGAAAGCAATAAGATTAGTGGCTCTTCAGAACCGGATGGCATTAGATGTCATTCTGGCTGAGCGTGGAGGAGTATGTAAATTAGTGGGGTAAGCTTGCTGCATTTACGTACCAGACTCCTCTCCAACGATCTTTAGGGCTATCGAAAATCTACATGTTCCTAGTTCAGAAGTGCATGTTCCTGAGGGAAATTGGGAACTTAGTGCATGGTTTTGGGACCTCCTACGGTCGTGGGGATGGAAGTTGTTTTCGGCCCTGTTGATTATCTTGGGTAGTTTTATGTTCATTTGTTGTTGTATACAGTGTCTCCCTAGTATATGTTCAGTATTAGGGGGGTGTTGCACGCAAACAACAAGTGCATTAGGGCATAAAATATACGCCCCAGATAAGATTTCCAAGGAGTATGTGTTGAAAGAAACTTTAGTGTCTGATCTAATGGCAATAGATATGTCTGACAATGATTCGGGGTGTATAGATGTTGAAATGTGGAGTTAGTCGCAGAGTGATTAAAGGTAGTTTAGCGCTTGGCATAGGCCAAAAGGAGGGTTTGTTAGAGCTGATATAATATTGTTTCGTCCTCATTGTATATGTTGGCCTATGCCCAGTCGCTTTGCGAGGAAATCCGTATTGCAAGGTCGTGACCTTAAGTGAATCAAGCCTCCATTTTAGGTTAAAGCCGCCATTTTAGTTTATCGTGCAAAGTCACCCTGTTGCCTAAAATGGCCGACCTGTGTTCTCTTGTTCTTGCTTTAACCTCTTCAACCTCTGTAGGAGAGTTAATGTCCAACCAGCCTTCAGGCTACATGTTAGGGTCATGTAGGCCTTGTCCTTTGTTGACCTCGGGATCAGGGGATTACTTGAATAGGTGATGTTAGCCTACAAGTATACAAGAACAATAACACTATCTAAACACGATATGTGAAACATCTGTATGATCTGTATTAAAGCAATGCGTAAAGAGTGTAAAGTTAAACCTAGAGAATAATAGTGTTTGTTAGCAAATGTATTAAAAAGTAAACCGCATGCACGAGATATGTAAATTAGGAACGAACCTGGCGCGACCCTCGCCCAGTACATGATTAACTTGTAAGAGGCTGGACATCGTTATAACGAAACTGTATAAATACGCTGATGTCCAGCTAGCAAATTCTGTTCACTGCTCACATTGAACCCTGCTGGTGGTCTCTCTGATGTATTGATGGCCAAATAGCTATTTGTGTACTTTGTTGGTAAACTGTACAGAATTGCAATAAAGATTCTGGGAATCTTTACAAGCCTGTGTCGGTGTATTTCTCTTTGCATGGTGTAAAAGCCTTAATATTGTATTTTCAACAGAAACGGCCCCTCTGGACGAGAAGTGAATTCCTCGACAGAACTGCACGATCCGATCCCTGAACGGTGAGCTGTAGACCGAGACGACGTCTTGACGAGGGTCCATATATCGAGGTGGGTAAATTTGCCGAAATCACCAGACACGTGGGTCCTTAGCATTGTCCTTAGTAACCTGATCGGGCCTCCCAGTCCTTTGGTCAGGTGAATCGTGACCCGATTCTTAATTTAACCCTGACAATTTGAATTTGGCGCATTGTACTCGCGAGCACAATTATTTGACCAGGTAACACCAGAACTTTGATATGCCTGGGAAATTGTCTGCCTGCTTTAGGGCATTATTCCGCAGCGACAGACAATCTTTGGGAGATAGCCGTCCCGCACCACAGGAGGGGTCACCGGCATGTACTATGTACTGTAAGAAAGGCTTTGGTAGTATAGCATTTAATGACATTTGGCACAGACAGACCAGACATAACTCTAATCTTCGGTGGCCAACCAATGGTAGCTTTGAAATCCCTCGTATAGAATATCTAGAGTCTGTATTAGTAAAGAAAAAGGCTAGACCTGCAGCATTTGACGCATTGCACAGTTGGAAAACAGAAGCTTTGCAGCAACAAAAGAGTAGAGAGAAACATATGCGTCGACATATGACAAGTGTCGAAAAGGCACGGTTATATGATCAAAATAAACAATTGGAGTCAGGAACACGGACTGAGCGTTTCAAATAGGCATTCAAAAAATGTACCCTTCAAAAGATTTTCATACGTCAGATGAATTGATTAATAAACTTTTGCATGAACGAAGGCCCGATGCCTCCGCGCCACCCCCGTACTTCCCTCCTCCTGGTGCTTTGCCCCTTCCCGTTGTTATTCCTCCTCCTATGGTTCCTCCGGTCCTCCCTGTTGTTCTTCCTGTTGTTCTTCCAGCCGTCGCTCCTTTGCCTGCCCCCTTGCCTCCACCTGTTGACATTCAGAATGTTCCTACTCTTCCTCTTCCAAGTGATTCTGCATGGCTTGTAGTAGACCAGGGAGCGGGATCAAGGGTTGTGACTCATAATACTGTGTCCCCAGATGAAAAGAATGAATTGATTGCTTGGACTAAACATTGCATGGAGAAGGGTGAACAAGCTGATGCTTTTTCCACACTCGAAAATTTAAAAGGTATTCCTGAGAAAAATGTCTTTATTAAAGGATTAGCTATTCATTTGAGTATAATGTGGAATAGATTAAACGATGTAGATCTCCCACAAGGGTTACGGGATTTGAATGCCTTAGCGTTGTCCAGAGATACTGCGGAGAAAGTATATGAGCATGTCCAGAGGATTTTTGTGTATAGGAAGGAGTTGGAAGAGTTACAGAATGAGGAGGCAGATGGTGATAGTTTAGGTATTATGTTCTTACAGAAACGGTTTTCTCCTCGCCGTGAATTAAAAGGTGAGGAAGCACGAATTTGTACAAAGGATGCGATAAGATGGATTTCGGATATGTCGATAACTCCAGATGAAGTATATGACACATACAGTCAGTATACGTTAGAAATGCAAAAGAAAGTGATACAGGTTATGGTAGAATACCTGCAGAATGAGTGTGTAAAAAGAAAGATTTGTTGTCCCGCAGAATTGTTGAGTGTTTATAAGAGAGCCATTTCGATTGATACTTCTTCGACTGCCTTAGCGCTTGATTTGGCTCTGTTGCTTAGTAAGCGTTCGGAGCTACCTACTTCTCAGTTGCCTATGAGAGAGGTCCCGCCGACATTTGTCCCAAAAGTTGAGATGGCAGCCGATGCTGCACGAGGAATACTCGCGGGGGAAATTCCTGCACATTACGTATCACAGTTTGTTCACGTCCCATTTTCAAGACAGGAAGTGAACACCATAAAGCAATCTATTCCCGATGTAAGAAAGAATCCTACCGGGTTCTATAAAGAAATAGAGTCAGTCTTACAATCATCGGTTTCACCTTAAGTGATATTGACTTATTATTTCCCGTACTCCTGCCAGTTGATTTGTGGAAACAGATTAGGACTGTAGATGATGTACCTGGGTTAGGAGATACATGGGATAACATGGTTAGGCTCGACAGAGAAAGACCAGCTGGCGAGCGACCGCCTCAAGTGATATTAACTTTGCCTGATAGGATTATTGTAAAATTAAAAACTATAGTTCCTGAAAAAAGAATCATTTGGGACAAGCTTACGGCCTGTGTCCAAGGAAAGTCGGAGGGTGCTACCGATTTCTTCAATCAGTTTGAACAGGTATTTTCAGATTTCAGTGGACAAGACTTAGGCACAGAGTCAGGGAAAAGGCTGTTTGTCGACAAATTTGTACGTGGATTGCTGCCTGACATCCAGTTACAGATTATGTCTTCCGGAAGCGCTTGGCAGGCGAAGTCTCAATCAGAAGTACTGCACATGGCTCAGTACTATGAAAATCGTGTGAATAATGAAAAGGAAAAACTTGAGAAAAAAAAGGGTGACCTGAAAACAAAAGTCCTATTACAACAGATTGTTAGAAACCCTAGAGGGGGTAATCAATTTAGAGGTCAGTACGTTTCACAGGGAAGTACGCCCCTGGCTCCGGTAACCATTAACCAGTGTGCCTATTGTCGACAGGAAGGCCACTGGCGCGCACAATGTCCGGCCTTGCAGCAAAGGTCATTTGGGAACATGGGTAGACGATCCAGAGGTCGCCCAGGTGCAGGGGGCCCTGGCAGAGGTCAGTTTGCACCAGAATCACAGCAACCTCCTCCACAGGATAAGCAAGTTTCGAATGTGGATAATAGAAACATTTTTTATCACCCTTCTGCTGCGTACCTCTCTGAAGAGCTTCCTTTCGACGATATTCTGTTTCGCTAGGATTGCCAGAAGCAGGATTTGGAACCGACGCCTATTCCCGTTCATCAGAAAGGCCCCTACGTTGAGACGGCGGTGGGAAATAGGAAGCATCTATTTTTAATAGATACGGGAGTACAGAAATGTTCCATTGACCATTCGTGGGTTCCAAATATTCCCCTGTCAGGGCAGTCCAACGTTTCCGTAGGGTTTTCAGGCACACCTGTAGTTTGTCCGGTCTCTTTGCCGGTACCGATAACACTGGGTCCCTTCACGGAGCAATGTCCATTTCTACTTACCACAAACTGTGGGGAGAATTTGCTGGGGTTAAATCTGTTGAAAGAATTGCATGCAGTAATACATTGTTCTCCGGACGGAGTTCAGTTAACAATTTCACCTCAGCAATCACTCGCCTCTCAGTTTTTGACTCGACCTTTAACACCAGAATTCAGTAATATTCCAGAATAATTATAGGCAATTGATGATAATGATGTGGGCATTCTTCAAATTGAACCTGGTAGAATTATTCTGAAACATGGAGTTAAATTGCCTTGCATCCCACAACATAAGATCTCAGTTGAAGGGGAACAGGCTTTGAAATGTATAGTGTCTGATTTTGTACATCGTGGAGTAATTGAGGAAATTACGGGTAGCTTGTGTAACAGCCTGATTTTGCCAGTATACAAAAAAGGTGCTAATGCGATTCCCTTTCGGTTTATAATTGATTTACGAGCTATTAACAAAATTGTGGCTCCTCAATTCCCTATTGTACCTGATGTTACAACGATACTAACCATGATTCCGGCTTCTGCCACTCACTTTAGCGTTGTTGACCTTAAAAACGCGTTTTTCAGTATTCCCATACACAAGGATAGTAGGTATTTGTTCGCGTTTACCCTAGGTGAACGCTCGTTCACATTCACTCGTGCACCACAAAGGTACATCGAGAGTCCAAGTATTTTTAGTAGGGCATTAAAAGAGCAGCTCGATACCCTCGAGTTGCCTTCTACTTGCACGTTACTACAGTATGTAGATGATCTCCTCTTGGCTGCTGATTCTGAGAGTGCCTGTAAAGAAGGCACCATGTTGTTGCTTTGTCATCTAGCAAAACATGGCCACAAAGCTTCACTCAAAAAATTCCAATATTGTTGTCAGGAGGTCGCCTATTTAGGCTATATCCTGTCAAAGGAGGGAAGACGGTTGACACCTGAACGAATAAAAACCATTTCTGGCATGTCTGTCCCAAATACGCAGAAGGAAGTTAGAGCCCTGAAAGGTATGGCTTCTTACTGTAGATTCTGGATCCCTAACGTTTCGCTACCGATTAAACCAATGCTGGCTTTGACAAAGAAGGGCATTTCTTTGCCATTGCCATGGACTTTGGAACACCAGACAGCATTTGACTGTGTTCAGCGCCGGTTTTAGGAACTCCAAATTATGAAAAGGCCTTTGTGTTGTATGTGCATGAACGTGATGGATGTGCTTTGGCTGTGTTAACGCAGGAACATGGAGGGAAGAATAGACCGTGCAGCTATTTCTCATCCGCCCTTGATCCTGTTGCATGCGCTTTGCTGAGATGTTTGAGAGCTGTCGCTGCTGCATCTGTAAAACAGAGTGAGGGAATGGTCCTGGGTCATGCGTTAACGCTAATGGTACCTCACTCTGTAGATATTTTACTGAATAGAACTCAAACGCAACACCTCACTTCCGCACGATTGACAAGATATGAATTGATCTTGTTTTCTCCCCACATTCAAATTCAGTTAACTATTATAAAATGTGCAGCACATCAAAAGGTTACAGATGAGATAGGAAAAGGGAATGCTTTCGCTGATCAGATAGCTAAGCAAACTGCCACTGATTTTAGTTCAGAAATGTATGCTGTAAGAGAAACTGTAAATATTTGCACTTTTGATGAAAGTATCGATTCTGTAAAAGACATTCAAGCAGATGCTACTATAGAGGAAACCAAGAAATGGGTCGAGGGTGCAGGAAGATTGGATGACGATGGGTGTTGGGTGGACAATGTTGAAGGAAAATGGTTACTACCTGACGCCTACATTACAATGATGGTTATTATGGCTCATGGTCCGATACGTCTGCACGCGTAAATAGACTAAAATGTTACACAGTGTATGGGCCAATGATAACATTTTCAAAATTTCAGATCGCTTTGTCCATGGGTGCATGGTCTGCTTGCAGCACAATGTAGGAAAGGGTACCTCGACTCCTAGAGGAAGTTTCGCTCCACCTTCTGTTCCGTTTGAGGTTATCCACTTTGATTTTATTGAAATGGAACATTGCAACAATCTTAAATATGTGTTGGTTGTCATTTGTGCTTTTAGTAAGTGGGTTGAGGCCTTCCCTGTTAGAGATGCAACGGCCATAACCACGGCAAAAACTCTTTTGAAAGAGTTTTTTCCTAGGTTCGGGCTGCCGAGAGTCATCTGGTCGGATAATGGGCCATACTTTATCGCTGCTGTAATTCTACAAATATGCAAAGGATTACAGATTGATAAACGGTTCCATTCGGCCAGACATGCCCAAAGTGCCGGATTAGTGGAAAGGCATAACGGCATTATAAAGAACAAGCTCGCTTAGACGTGTGCTGGCAACAAGTTAAAATGGCCGGACGCCTTACCGATCGTGTTGCTGTCGATGAGAACAACCCCTCAAACTAAGACTGAGCTCTCTCCCTTTAAGGTGGTAATGGGGAGGCCTGCTAATATTTGGGGTATGCCAAAAAGTCGCTCGTTGCGGGATGTAGAGAATGTGATTCTTTCAGGTTACTGTAACCAGTTGACTAAAAATCTGTTTTCAATTTATCACCAGGTGTGTGAGGCATTACATGAACGTTACAAGGGTCCTGGTCACAGTCTACAACCGGGGGACTGGATCCTCATGAAAGTTTTCGAGAGGTCATCTTGCCTTGCACCTCGGTGGAGGGGTCCCTACCAGATCCTGCTAGTCACCCAGACTGCTGTGCGGGTAGCGGGTCATAAGAACTGGACCCACGCGACGCACACCAAACGGATCCCGCAGCCCATGCCATATGATACAGAAGACACAGAATCCCATTCCACTGCAGTTACCAACGTGCCCGAAACAGCAACAACCGACACGAGAGTATCGGAGACCGTTCCAGAGTTCGCAAGGCCAGACAACACGGCCATCTTGTCTCCGCACTCTCCAACAGTGGTACTTCCGGATCAATCATTTTCTGATCCCATTTCCGTTCACTCGCCACCTCCAGTAGGAAGTGACGACATATTGTTATCCGATCCTTCGGCACCAGAAATTGTGAAATATAATTTACGTCCAAGGAAATACAGCACGGTTTGACTGTGCGATTGAGGAAACATTTGAGGGCTTGCCTTTTGGCCCGACTGTACGAAAGGATTCTGTTGGCTAAGGGTTGTGGGAAGAACATTAAGAAGACGCGCGACTGGAGTCGCCAGCAAATGAACAATTGGCATTTTTTCGATTGAATACTGCGATGCCTGCTCCCGCTACCGCTCGTACCGAACTTTTAGATAAATATGTGACTAGCAGAGACAATTATCAAGCATGCAATGGGACCCCCAAAGTGTATTGTTGCCTTTTTGTAATAATAACTGGGTTTTTAGTAACTACTGGTTTTGGGTTATGGTATCTGGAGGAAGCATATCCGCTAGAGGACTTTTTACCTGTTGAAAATGTATCTGTTTTCCCCACGCCTTTCGTGCAATTGCATACATTATCGCCTAGAGATTCTTCGCATAGACGGAACTATCAGAATAATACCCTTTTGTTAATAATGAATGCCACTCATGCAATTTTAAATAGGACCAATTGCTGGATCTGCTCACCTCTACCGCAACATGGGGATAAGGGGCTAGGTTGGTATATTCATCCTTTACCGTTGACAACTGCTTGTTATGCTTCCCTTAGAGCACTATTCTTTGGCCGATGGAATGACAGCATCTCAGGGAACTTTGATGGTATAAATTTGAATAGTTTTGAAAAACATGTTTTGATGCCCCTGGGATGCTTGCTTTTTGCAAATAGGAGTAAGCCAAACGTTGCTTCTGTTAGGCCCTCTGATAGATTGACTCGTCTTTTCAGTCTTTGATCTCTTTCAAAATGGCTCATATAGGCAATAAGGATGCCACGCCTCCATCTTATTCTGTTAACCATAGCCCCGATTCAGTATCCTTCTGCATACAGAGGAATGGAATACGGTCAATGGGAAATTTTAGGAAATGCTCAACGTTGCAAATTTGACTAGTGAGAACAGACCTCTGTACATAGGTGAACCTGTCTATTTTGTTTGCGGTAATGTGGCATGGTTACCCAGGGATTGGCAAGGAACCTGCTATTTGGGGATTCTATTACCTGGGGTGTTTATTGCCAGTACTGCAGAAATTTCGAAGACTCGTTCACGACTAGGTGTGAAAGGGGATACTCCAGCGCAAACTCTAGGAGATATCATGAAATCCTTTGTGCCATTTTTTCGGCAAATTACGAATTCAGAAGATATCAGGGGACTAGCGAGAGTATTGGAGAGAACCATCAACCGGACCACTGACATATGACTATAATATGACGTTAGAACAGAAAGCAATAAGATTAGTGGCTCTTCAGAACCGGATGGCATTAGATGTCATTCTGGCTGAGCGTGGAGGAGTATGTAAATTAGTGGGGTAAGCTTGCTGCATTTACGTACCAGACTCCTCTCCAACGATCTTTAGGGCTATCGAAAATCTACATGTTCCTAGTTCAGAAGTGCATGTTCCTGAGGGAAACTGGGAACTTAGTGCATGGTTTTGGGACCTCCTACGGTCGTGGGGATGGAAGTTGTTTTCGGCCCTGTTGATTATCTTGGGTAGTTTTATGTTCATTTGTTGTTGTATACAGTGTCTCCCTAGTATATGTTCAGTATTAGGGGGGTGTTGCACGCAAACAACAAGTGCATTAGGGCATAAAATATACGCCCCAGATAAGATTTCCAAGGAGTATGTGTTGAAAGAAACTTTAGTGTCTGATCTAATGGCAATAGATATGTCTGACAATGATTCGGGGTGTATAGATGTTGAAATGTGGAGTTAGTCGCAGAGTGATTAAAGGTAGTTTAGCGCTTGGCATAGGCCAAAAGGAGGGTTTGTTAGAGCTGATATAATATTGTTTCGTCCTCATTGTATATGTTGGCCTATGCCCAGTCGCTTTGCGAGGAAATCCGTATTGCAAGGTCGTGACCTTAAGTGAATCAAGCCTCCATTTTAGGTTAAAGCCGCCATTTTAGTTTATCGTGCAAAGTCACCCTGTTGCCTAAAATGGCCGACCTGTGTTCTCTTGTTCTTGCTTTAACCTCTTCAACCTCTGTAGGAGAGTTAATGTCCAACCAGCCTTCAGGCTACATGTTAGGGTCATGTAGGCCTTGTCCTTTGTTGACCTCGGGATCAGGGGATTACTTGAATAGGTGATGTTAGCCTACAAGTATACAAGAACAATAACACTATCTAAACACGATATGTGAAACATCTGTATGATCTGTATTAAAGCAATGCGTAAAGAGTGTAAAGTTAAACCTAGAGAATAATAGTGTTTGTTAGCAAATGTATTAAAAAGTAAACCGCATGCACGAGATATGTAAATTAGGAACGAACCTGGCGCGACCCTCGCCCAGTACATGATTAACTTGTAAGAGGCTGGACATCGTTATAACGAAACTGTATAAATACGCTGATGTCCAGCTAGCAAATTCTGTTCACTGCTCACATTGAACCCTGCTGGTGGTCTCTCTGATGTATTGATGGCCAAATAGCTATTTGTGTACTTTGTTGGTAAACTGTACAGAATTGCAATAAAGATTCTGGGAATCTTTACAAGCCTGTGTCGGTGTATTTCTCTTTGCATGGTGTAAAAGCCTTAATATTGTATTTTCAACAGAAACGGCCCCTCTGGACGAGAAGTGAATTCCTCGACAGAACTGCACGATCCGATCCCTGAACGGTGAGCTGTAGACCGAGACGACGTCTTGACGAGGGTCCATATATCGAGGTGGGTAAATTTGCCGAAATCACCAGACACGTGGGTCCTTAGCATTGTCCTTAGTAACCTGATCGGGCCTCCCAGTCCTTTGGTCAGGTGAATCGTGACCCGATTCTTAATTTAACCCTGACAATTTGAATTTGGCGCATTGTACTCGCGAGCACAATTATTTGACCAGGTAACACCAGAACTTTGATATGCCTGGGAAATTGTCTGCCTGCTTTAGGGCATTATTCCGCAGCGACAGACAATCTTTGGGAGATAGCCGTCCCGCACCACAGGAGGGGTCACCGGCATGTACTATGTACTGTAAGAAAGGCTTTGGTAGTATAGCATTTAATGACATTTGGCACAGACAGACCAGACATAACTCTAATCTTCGGTGGCCAACCAATGGTAGCTTTGAAATCCCTCGTATAGAATATCTAGAGTCTGTATTAGTAAAGAAAAAGGCTAGACCTGCAGCATTTGACGCATTGCACAGTTGGAAAACAGAAGCTTTGCAGCAACAAAAGAGTAGAGAGAAACATATGCGTCGACATATGACAAGTGTCGAAAAGGCACGGTTATATGATCAAAATAAACAATTGGAGTCAGGAACACGGACTGAGCGTTTCAATTAGGCATTCAAAAAATGTACCCTTCAAAAGATTTTCATACGTCAGATGAATTGATTAATAAACTTTTGCATGAACGAAGGCCCGATGCCTCCGCGCCACCCCCGTACTTCCCTCCTCCTGGTGCTTTGCCCCTTCCCGTTGTTATTCCTCCTCCTATGGTTCCTCCGGTCCTCCCTGTTGTTCTTCCTGTTGTTCTTCCAGCCGTCGCTCCTTTGCCTGCCCCCTTGCCTCCACCTGTTGACATTCAGAATGTTCCTACTCTTCCTCTTCCAAGTGATTCTGCATGGCTTGTAGTAGACCAGGGAGCGGGATCAAGGGTTGTGACTCATAATACTGTGTCCCCAGATGAAAAGAATGAATTGATTGCTTGGACTAAACATTGCATGGAGAAGGGTGAACAAGCTGATGCTTTTTCCACACTCGAAAATTTAAAAGGTATTCCTGAGAAAAATGTCTTTATTAAAGGATTAGCTATTCATTTGAGTATAATGTGGAATAAATTAAACGATGTAGATCTCCCACAAGGGTTACGGGATTTGAATGCCTTAGCGTTGTCCAGAGATACTGCGGAGAAAGTATATGAGCATGTCCAGAGGATTTTTGTGTATAGGAAGGAGTTGGAAGAGTTACAGAATGAGGAGGCAGATGGTGATAGTTTAGGTATTATGTTCTTACAGAAACGGTTTTCTCCTCGCCGTGAATTAAAAGGTGAGGAAGCACGAATTTGTACAAAGGATGCGATAAGATGGATTTCGGATATGTCGATAACTCCAGATGAAGTATATGACACATACAGTCAGTATACGTTAGAAATGCAAAAGAAAGTGATACAGGTTATGGTAGAATACCTGCAGAATGAGTGTGTAAAAAGAAAGATTTGTTGTCCCGCAGAATTGTTGAGTGTTTATAAGAGAGCCATTTCGATTGATACTTCTTCGACTGCCTTAGCGCTTGATTTGGCTCTGTTGCTTAGTAAGCGTTCGGAGCTACCTACTTCTCAGTTGCCTATGAGAGAGGTCCCGCCGACATTTGTCCCAAAAGTTGAGATGGCAGCCGATGCTGCACGAGGAATACTCGCGGGGGAAATTCCTGCACATTACGTATCACAGTTTGTTCACGTCCCATTTTCAAGACAGGAAGTGAACACCATAAAGTAATCTATTCCCGATGTAAGAAAGAATCCTACCGGGTTCTATAAAGAAATAGAGTCAGTCTTACAATCATCGGTTTCACCTTAAGTGATATTGACTTATTATTTCCCGTACTCCTGCCAGTTGATTTGTGGAAACAGATTAGGACTGTAGATGATGTACCTGGGTTAGGAGATACATGGGATAACATGGTTAGGCTCGACAGAGAAAGACCAGCTGGCGAGCGACAGCCTCAAGTGATATTAACTTTGCCTGATAGGATTATTGTAAAATTAAAAACTATAGTTCCTGAAAAAAGAATCATTTGGGACAAGCTTACGGCCTGTGTCCAAGGAAAGTCGGGTGCTACCGATTTCTTCAATCAGTTTGAACAGGTATTTTCAGATTTCAGTGGACAAGACTTAGGCACAGAGTCAGGGAAAAGGCTGTTTGTCGACAAATTTGTACGTGGATTGCTGCCTGACATCCAGTTACAGATTATGTCTCCCGGAAGCGCTTGGCAGGCGAAGTCTCAATCAGAAGTACTGCACATGGCTCAGTACTATGAAAATCGTGTGAATAATGAAAAGGAAAAACTTGAGAAAAAAAAGGGTGACCTGAAAACAAAAGTCCTATTACAACAGATTGTTAGAAACCCTAGAGGGGGTAATCAATTTAGAGGTCAGTACGTTTCACAGGGAAGTACGCCCCTGGCTCCGGTAACCATTAACCAGTGTGCCTATTGTCGACAGGAAGGCCACTGGCGCGCACAATGTCTGGCCTTGCAGCAAAGGTCATTTGGGAACATGGGTAGACGATCCAGAGGTCGCCCAGGTGCAGGGGGCCCTGGCAGAGGTCAGTTTGCACCAGAATCACAGCAACCTCCTCCACAGGATAAGCAAGTTTCGAATGTGGTTAATAGAAACATTTTTTATCACCCTTCTGCCGCGTACCTCTCTGAAGAGCTTCCTTTCGACGATATTCTGTTTCGCTAGGATTGCCAGAAGCAGGATTTGGAACCGACGCCTATTCCCGTTCATCAGAAAGGCCCCTACGTTGAGACGGCGGTGGGAAATAGGAAGCATCTATTTTTAATAGATACGGGAGCACAGAAATGTTCTATTGACCATTCGTGGGTTCCAAATATTCCCCTGTCAGGGCAGTCCAACGTTTCCGTAGGGTTTTCAGGCACACCTGTAGTTTGTCCGGTCTCTTTGCCGGTACCGATAACACTGGGTCCCTTCACGGAGCAATGTCCATTTCTACTTACCACAAACTGTGGGGAGAATTTGCTGGGGTTAAATCTGTTGAAAGAATTACATGCAGTAATACATTGTTCTCCGGACGGAGTTCAGTTAACAATTTCACCTCAGCAATCACTCGCCTCTCAGTTTTTGACTCGACCTTTAACACCAGAATTCAGTAATATTCCAGAATAATTATAGGCAATTGATGATAATGATGTGGGCATTCTTCAAATTGAACCTGGTAGAATTATTCTGAAACATGGAGTTAAATTGCCTTGCATCCCACAATATAAGATCTCAGTTGAAGGCGAACAGGCTTTGAAATGTATAGTGTCTGATTTTGTACATCGTGGAGTAATTGAGGAAATTACGGGTAGCTTGTGTAACAGCCCGATTTTGCCAGTATACAAAAAAGGTGCTAATGCGATTCCCTTTCGGTTTATAATTGATTTACGAGCTATTAACAAAATTGTGGCTCCTCAATTCCCTATTGTACCTGATGTTACAACGATACTAACCATGATTCCGGCTTCTGCCACTCACTTTAGCGTTGTTGACCTTAAAAACGCGTTTTTCAGTATTCCCATACACAAGGATAGTAGGTATTTGTTCGCGTTTACCCTAGGTGAACGCTCGTTCACATTCACTCGTGCACCACAAGGGTACACCGAGAGTCCAAGTATTTTTAGTAGGGCATTAAAAGAGCAGCTCGATACCCTCGAGTTGCCTTCTACTTGATATGATATGATATGATATGATATGGTATTTGTAACGCGCCTATACACAAGTGTTTCAAGGCGCGACGAGGCAGGGAGGGAGGGAAACAAGGGGAAGACAGACAAACGATCCTACTAGGCCAGGTGTCATTCAGATCGCGCAAGTGCAGAGGTAAGGGGAAAAGGAGGAAGTGCAGGGGGAGGAGGTGGGAGGGAAGTGCAGTACAAGTAGCGTCAAAAATAATAAATAATAAATAAAAAGGGCCAGCTGGTGGCAAGTGCGAGGTAAGTGCAGAGCAAGTGCTGGGAAGGGGGCTGTAGGGATACAGTGACAGTCCCACAGTGCAGGGGGAGCCAGGGAGGCAGTGCAAGTGGAGAGTGGCTGGGCCCTGGACCGAGGTTGCTGAGAGTGGCCCAGATGCAGGTTTAGTGCTGAATTCAGTGGGGAGTTAAGCAGGATTAGCAGGGGAGAGGGAGAGAGAAGGCAGAAGCGAAGAGGAAGGTTTTGAGGTGCTTCCGGAACCGAAGATGGTTCTCCTCAAGTTTCAGGGAGGCAGGAAGGCTGTTCCAGAGGGAGGCCCCTGCTGCGGAGAGAGATCTACCCCCAGCTCGTTGCTTCGAGAAGCGGCTGACCATGAGGGAGTTGGAGACGGATGAGCGAAGGGCTCGTGAAGGAAGATATTTATGAAGAGTTGAAGGTATTTAGGTCCCAGGCCCCAGAAGGCCTTGTGGACAATGCAGAGGGTTTTTGAACTTAATCCTCGCAGCCACTGGGAGCCAGTGAAGAGATTTCAGTCCTGGAGAGATACGGTCCCTGGGCTTGAGGCCAAGGACAAGTCTCGCAGTTCTGTTCTGGATAAGTTGCAGAGGGCGGAGAGTGGAGGCAGGCAGATTAAGATAGAGGCTGTTACAGTAGTCCAGCCTTGAGAGAACCAGGGCTCGGGAGACAGTGAGCTTCTGGGGGAAGGAGAGGAAGGGAAGAATACCTCTGAGGAGGTGCAGCTGGTAGTGTAACTTCTTAGAGACGTCAGATATATGAGGAGAGAAGGAGAGTGTGGAGTCGAAGATGACCCCGAGGTTTTTAGCCTTGCAGGTAGGGGCAGGAAGGGGGCCAAGGGAGGCCGGCCAGAGAGCTCCAGGGAAGGAGGGAGTGGGTGTGCCGATGAGTAGAATCTCAGTCTTACTGGCGTTGAGGCAGAGGTCATTGGCGGCACACCATTCCTGGATAGCAGACAGACAGTCGGAGATGAGGGAAGGAGAGGAGGAGGCCGAGGGTAGCTGCACGTTACTACAGTATGTAGATGATCTCCTCTTGGCTGCTGATTCTGAGAGTGCCTGTAAAGAAGGCACCATGTTGTTGCTTTGTCATCTAGCAAAACATGGCCACAAAGCTTCACTCAAAAAATTCCAATATTGTTGTCAGGAGGTCACCTATTTAGGCTATATCATGTCAAAGGAGGGAAGACGGTTGACACCTGAATGAATAAAAACCATTTCTGGCATGTCTGTCCCAAATACGCAGAAGGAAGTTAGAGCCCTGAAAGGTATGGCTTCTTACTGTAGATTCTGGATCCCTAACGTTTCGCTACCGATTAAACCAATGCTGGCTTTGACAAAGAAGGGCATTTCTTTGCCATTGCCATGGACTTTGGAACACCAGACAGCATTTGACTGTGTTCAGCTCCGGTTTTAGGAACTCCAAATTATGAAAAGGCCTTTGTGTTGTATGTGCATGAACGTGATGGATGTGCTTTGGCTGTGTTAACGCAGGAACATGGAGGGAAGAATAGACCGTGCAGCTATTTCTCATCCGCCCTTGATCCTGTTGCATGCGCTTTGCTGAGATGTTTGAGAGCTGTCGCTGCTGCTGCTGCATCTGTAAAACAGAGTGAGGGAATGGTCCTGGGTCATGCGTTAACGCTAATGGTACCTCACTCTGTAGATATTTTACTGAATAGAACTCAAACGCAACACCTCACTTCCGCACGATTGACAAGATATGAATTGATCTTGTTTTCTCCCCATATTCAAATTCAGTTAACTATTATAAAATGTGCAGCACATCAAAAGGTTACAGATGAGATAGGAAAAGGGAATGCTTTCGCTGATCAGATAGCTAAGCAAACTGCCACTGATTTTAGTTCAGAAATGTATGCTGTAAGAGAAACTGTAAATATTTGCACTTTTGATGAAAGTATCGATTCTGTAAAAGACATTCAAGCAGATGCTACTATAGAGGAAACCAAGAAATGGGTCGAGGGTGCAGGAAGATTGGATGACGATGGGTGTTGGGTGGACAATGTTGAAGGAAAATGGTTACTACCTGACGCCTACATTACAATGATGGTTATTATGGCTCATGGTCCGATACGTCTGCACGCGTAAATAGACTAAAATGTTACACAGTGTATGGGCCAATGATAACATTTTCAAAATTTCAGATCGCTTTGTCCAAGGGTGCATGGTCTGCTTGCAGCACAATGTAGGAAAGGGTACCTCGACTCCTAGAGGAAGTTTCTCTCCACCTTCTGTTCCGTTTGAGGTTATCCACTTTGATTTTATTGAAATGGAACATTGCAACAATCTTAAATATGTGTTGGTTGACATTTGTGCTTTTAGTAAGTGGGTTGAGGCCTTCCCTGTTAGAGATGCAACGGCCATAACCACGGCAAAAACTCTTTTGAAAGAGTTTTTTCCTAGGTTCGGGCTGCCGAGAGTCATCTGGTCGGATAATGGGCCATACTTTATCGCTGCTGTAATTCTACAAATATGCAAAGGATTACAGATTGATAAACGGTTCCATTCGGCCAGACATGCCCAAAGTGCCGGATTAGTGGAAAGGCATAACGGCATTATAAAGAACAAGCTCGCTTAGACGTGTGCTGGCAACAAGTTAAAATGGCCGGACGCCTTAACGATCGTGTTGCTGTCGATGAGAACAACCCCTCAAACTAAGACTGAGCTCTCTCCCTTTAAGGTGGTAATGGGGAGGCCTGCTAATATTTGGGGTATGCCAAAAAGTCGCTCGTTGCGGGATGTAGAGAATGTGATTCTTTCAGGTTACTGTAACCAGTTGACTAAAAATCTGTTTTCAATTTATCACCAGGTGTGTGAGGCATTACCTGAACGTTACAAGGGTCCTGGTCACAGTCTACAACCGGGGGACTGGATCCTCACGAAAGTTTTCGAGAGGTCATCTTGCCTTGCACCTCGGTGGAGGGGTCCCTACCAGGTCCTGCTAGTCACCCAGACTGCTGTGCGGGTAGCGGGTCGTAAGAACTGGACCCACGCGACGCACACCAAACGGATCCCGCAGCCCATGCCATATGATACAGAAGACACAGAATCCCTTTCCACTGCTGTTACCAACGTGCCCGAAACAGCAACAACCGACACAAGAGTATCGGAGACCGTTCCAGAGTTCGCAAGGCCAGACAACACGGCCATCTTGTCTCCGCACTCTCCAACAGTGGTACTTCCGGATCAATCATTTTCTGATCCCATTTCCGTTCACTCGCCACCTCCAGTAGGAAGTGACGACATATTGTTATCCGATCCTTCGGCACCAGAAATTGTGAAATATAATTTACGTCCAAGGAAATACAGCACGGTTTGACTGTGCGATTGAGGAAATCATTTGAGGGCTTGCCTTTTGGCCCGACTGTACGAAAGGATTCTGTTGGCTAAGGGTTGTGGGAAAAACATTAAGAAGACGCGCGACTGGAGTCGCCAGCAAATGAACAACTGGCATTTTTTCGATTGAATACTGCGATGCCTGCTCCCGCTACCGCTCGTACCGAACTTTTAGATAAATATGTGACTAGCAGAGACAATGATCAAGCATGCAATGGGACCCCCAAAGTGTATTGTTGCCTTTTTGTAATAATAACTGGGTTTTTAGTAACTACTAGTTTTGGGTTATGGTATCTGGAGGAAGCATATCCGCTAGAGGACTTTTTACCTGTTGAAAATGTATCTGTTTTCCCCACGCCTTTCGTGCAATTGCATACATTATCGCCTAGAGATTCTTCGCATAGACGGAACTATCAGAATAATACCCTTTTGTTAATAATGAATGCCACTCATGCAATTTTAAATAGGACCAATTGCTGGATCTGCTCACCTCTACCGCAACATGGGGATAAGGGGCTAGGTTGGTATATTCATCCTTTACCGTTGACAACTGCTTGTTATGCTTCCCTTAGAGCACTATTCTTTGGCCGATGGAATGACAGCATCTCAGGGAACTTTGATGGTACAAATTTGAATAGTTTTGAAAAACATGTTTTGATGCCCCTGGGATGCTTGCTTTTTGCAAATAGGAGTAAGCCAAACGTTGCTTCTGTTAGGCCCTCTGATAGATTGACTCGTCTTTTCAGTCTTTGATCTCTTTCAAAATGGCTCATATAGGCAATAAGGATGCCACGCCTCCATCTTATTCTGTTAACCATAGCCCCGATTCAGTATCCTTCTGCATACAGAGGAATGGAATACGGTCAATGGGTAATTTTAGGAAATGCGCCAACATTGCAAATTTGACTAGTGAGAACAGACCTCTGTACGTAGGTGAACCTGTCTATTTTGTTTGCGGTAATGTGGCATTTCCATAGTTACCCAGGGATTGGCAAGGAACCTGCTATTTAGGGATTCTATTACCTGGGGTGTTTATTGCCAGTACTGCAGAAACTTCGAAGACTCGTCCACGACTAGGTGTGAAAGGGGATACTCCAGCGCAAACTCTAGGAGACATCATGAAATCCTTTGTGCCATTTTTTGGGCAAATTACGAATTCAGAAGATATCAGGGGACTAGCGAGAGTATTGGAGAGAACCATCAACCGGACCACTGACATATGACTATAATATGACGTTAGAACAGAAAGCAATAAGATTAGTGGCTCTTCAGAACCGGATGGCATTAGATGTCATTCTGGCTGAGCGTGGAGGAGTATGTAAATTAGTGGGGTACGCTTGCTGCGTTTACGTACCAGACTCCTCTCCAACGATCTTTAGGGCTATCGAAAATCTACATGTTCCTAGTTCAGAAGTGCATGTTCCTGAGGGAAACTAGGAACTTAGTGCATGGTTTTGGGACCTCCTACGGTCGTGGGGATGGAAGTTGTTTTCGGCCCTGTTGATTATCTTGGGCAGTTTTATGTTCATTTGTTGTTGTATACAGTGTCACCCTAGTATATGTTTAGTATTAGGGGGGTGTTGCGCGCAAACAACAAGTGCATTAGGGCATAAAATATACGCCCCAGATAAGATTTCCAAGGAGTATGTGTTGAAAGAAACTTTAGTGTCTGATCTAATGGCAATAGATATGTCTGACAATGATTCGGGGTGTATAGATGTTGAAATGTGGAGTTAGTCGCAGAGTGATTAAAGGTAGTTTAGCGCTTGGCATAGGCCAAAAGGAGGGTTTGTTAGAGCTGATATAATATTGTTTCGTCCTCATTGTATATGTTGGCCTATGCCCAGTCGCTTTGCGAGGAAATCCGTATTGCAAGGTCGTGACCTTAAGTGAATCAAGCCTCCATTTTAGGTTAAAGCCGCCATTTTAGTTTATCGTGCAAAGTCACCCTGTGGCCTAAAATGGCCGACCTGTGTTCTCTTGTTCTTGCTTTAACCTCTTCAACCTCTGTAGGAGAGTTAATGTCCAACCAGCCTTCAGGCTACATGTTAGGGTCATGTAGGCCTTGTCCTTTGTTGACCTCGGGATCAGGGGATTACTTGAATAGGTGATGTTAGCCTACAAGTATACAAGAACAATAACACTATCTAAACACGATATGTGAAACATCTGTATGATCTGTATTAAAGCAATGTGTAAAGAGTGTAAAGTTAAACCTAGAGAATAATAGTGTTTGTTAGCAAATGTATTAAAAAGTAAACCGCATGCACGAGATATGTAAATTAGGAACGAACCTGGCGCGACCCTCGCCCAGTACATGATTAACTTGTAAGAGGCTGGACATCGTTATAACGAAACTGTATAAATACGCTGATGTCCAGCTAGCAAATTCCGTTCACTGCTCACATTGAACCCTGCTGGTGGTCTCTCTGATGTATTGACGGCCAAATAGCTATTTGTGTACTTTGTTGGTAAACTGTACAGAATTGCAATAAAGATTCTGGGAATCTTTACAAGCCTGTGTCAGTGTATTTCTCTTTGCATGGTGTAAAAGCCTTAATATTGTATTTTCAACAGAAACGGCCCCTCTGGACGAGAAGTGAATTCCTCGACAGAACTGCACGATCCGATCCCTGAACGGTGAGCTGTAGACCGAGACGACGTCTTGACGAGGGTCCATATATCGAGGTGGGTAAATTTGCCGAAATCACCAGACACGTGGGTCCTTAGCATTGTCCTTAGTAACCTGATCGGGCCTCCCAGTCCTTTGGTCAGGTGAATCGTGACCCGATTCTTAATTTAACCCTGACAATTTGAATTTGGCGCATTGTACTCGCGAGCACAATTATTTGACCAGGTAACACCAGAACTTTGATATGCCTGGGAAATTGTCTGCCTGCTTTAGGGCATTATTCCGCAGCGACAGACAATCTTTGGAAGATAGCCGTCCCGCACCACAGGAGGGGTCACCGGCATGTACTATGTACTGTAAGAAAGGCTTTGGTAGTATAGCATTTAATGACATTTGGCACAGACAGACCAGACATAACTCTAATCTTCGGTGGCCAACCAATGGTAGCTTTGAAATCCCTCGTATAGAATATCTAGAGTCTGTATTAGTAAAGAAAAAGGCTAGACCTGCAGCATTTGACGCATTGCACAGTTGGAAAACAGAAGCTTTGCAGCAACAAAAGAGTAGAGAGAAACATATGCGTCGACATATGACAAGTGTCGAAAAGGCACGGTTATATGATCAAAATAAACAATTGGAGTCAGGAACACGGACTGAGCGTTTCAATTAGGCATTCAAAAAATGTACCCTTCAAAAGATTTTCATACGTCAGATGAATTGATTAATAAACTTTTGCATGAACGAAGGCCCGATGCCTCCGCGCCACCCCCGTACTTCCCTCCTCCTGGCGCTTTGCCCCTTCCCGTTGTTATTCCTCCTCCTATGGTTCCTCCGGTCCTCCCTGTTGTTCTTCCTGTTGTTCTTTCAGCCGTCGCTCCTTTGCCTGCCCCCTTGCCTCCACCTGTTGACATTCAGAATGTTCCTACTCTTCCTCTTCCAAGTGATTCTGCATGGCTTGTAGTAGACCAGGGAGCGGGATCAAGGGTTGTGACTCATAATACTGTGTCCCCAGATAAAAAGAATGAATTGATTGCTTGGACTAAACATTGCATGGAGAAGGGTGAACAAGCTGATGCTTTTTCCACACTCGAAAATTTAAAAGGTATTCCTGAGAAAAATGTCTTTATTAAAGGATTAGGGATTCATTTGAGTATAATGTGGAATAGATTAAACGATGTAGATCTCCCACAAGGGTTACGGGATTTGAACGCCTTAGCGTTGTCCAGAGATACTGCGGAGAAAGTATATGAGCATGTCCAGAAGATTTTTGTGTATAGGAAGGAGTTGGAAGAGTTACAGAATGAGGAGGCAGATGGTGATAGTTTAAGTATTATGTTCTTACAGAAACGGTTTTCTCCTCGCCGTGAATTAAAAGGTGAGGAAGCACGAATTTGTACAAAGGATGCGATAAGATGGATTTCGGATATATCGATAACTCCAGATGAAGTATATGACACATACAGTCAGTATACGTTAGAAATGCAAAAGAAAGTGATACAGGTTATGGTAGAATACCTGCAGAATGAGTGTGTAAAAAGAAAGATTTGTTGTCCCGCAGAATTGTTGAGTGTTTATAAGAGAGCCTTTTCGATTGATACTTCTTCGACTGCCTTAGCGCTTGATTTGGCTCTGTTGCTTAGTAAGCGTTCGGAGCTACCTACTTCTCAGTTGCCTATGAGAGAGGTCCCGCCGACATTTGTCCCAAAAGTTGAGATGGCGGCCGATGCTGCACGAGGAATACTCGCGGGGGAAATTCCTGCACATTACGTATCACAGTTTGTTCACGTCCCATTTTCAAGACAGGAAGTGAACACCATAAAGCAATCTATTCCCGATGTAAGAAAGAATCCTACCGGGTTCTATAAAGAAATAGAGTCAGTCTTACAATCATCGGTTTCACCTTAAGTGATATTGACTTATTATTTCCCGTACTCCTGCCAGTTGATTTGTGGAAACAGATTAGGACTGTAGATGATGTACCTGGGTTAGGAGATACATGGGATAACATGGTTAGGCTCGACAGAGAAAGACCAGCTGGCGAGCGACCGCCTCAAGTGATATTAACTTTGCCTGATAGGATTATTGTAAAATTAAAAACTATAGTTCCTGAAAAAAGAATCATTTGGGACAAGCTTACGGCCTGTGTCCAAGGAAAGTCGGAGGGTGCTACCGATTTCTTCAATCAGTTTGAACAGGTATTTTCAGATTTCAGTGGACAAGACTTAGGCACAGAGTCAGGGAAAAGGCTGTTTGTCGACAAATTTGTACGTGGATTGCTGCCTGACATCCAGTTACAAATTATGTCTTCCGAAAGCGCTTGGCAGGCGAAGTCTCAATCAGAAGTACTGCACATGGCTCAGTACTATGAAAATCGTGTGAATAATGAAAAGGAAAAACTTGAGAAAAAAAAGGGTGACCTGAAAACAAAAGTCCTATTACAACAGATTGCTAGAAACCCTAGAGGGGGTAATCAATTTAGAGGTCAGTACGTTTCACAGGGAAGTACGCCCCTGGCTCCGGTAACCATTAACCAGTGTGCCTATTGTCGACAGGAAGGCCACTGGCGCGCACAATGTCCGGCCTTGCAGCAAAGATCATTTGGGAACATGGGTAGACGATCCAGAGGTCGCCCAGGTGCAGGGGGGCCTGGCAGAGGTCAGTTTGCACCAGAATCACAGCAACCTCCTCCACAGGATAAGCAAGTTTCGAATGTGGATAATAGAAACATTTTTTATCACCCTTCTGCCGCGTACCTCTCTGAAGAGCTTCCTTTCGACGATATTCTGTTTCGCTAGGATTGCCGGAAGCAGGATTTGGAACCGACGCCTATTCCCGTTCATCAGAAAGGCCCCTACGTTGAGACGGCGGTGGGAAATAGGAAGCATCTATTTTTAATAGATACGGGAGCACAGAAATGTTCCATTGACCATTCGTGGGTTCCAAATATTCCCTGTCAGGGCAGTCCAACATTTCCGTAGGGTTTTCAGGCACACCTGTAGTTTGTCCGGTCTCTTTGCCGGTACCGATAACACTGGGTCCCTTCACGGAGCAGTGTCCATTTCTACTTACCACAAACTGTGGGGAGAATTTGCTGAGGTTAAAGTTGTTGAAAGAATTGCATGCAGTAATACATTGTTCTCCGGACGGAGTTCAGTTAACAATTTCACCTCAGCAATCACTCGCCTCTCAGTTTTTGACTCGACCTTTAACGCCAGAATTCAGTAATATTCCGGAATAATTATAGGCAATTGATGATAATGATGTGGGCATTCTTCAAATTGAACCTGGTAGAATTATTCTGAAACATGGAGTTAAATTGCCTCGCATCCCACAATATAAGATCTCAGTTGAAGGCGAACAGGCTTTGAAATGTATAGTCTCTGATTTTGTACATCGTGGAGTAATTGAGGAAATTACGGGTAGCTTGTGTAACAGCCCGATTTTGCCACTATACAAAAAAGGTGCTAATGCGATTCCCTTTCGGTTTATAATTGATTTAGGAGCTATTAACAAAATTGTGGCTCCTCAATTCCCTATTGTACCTGATGTTACAACGATACTAACCATGATTCCGGCTTCTGCCACTCACTTTAGCGTTGTTGACCTTAAAAACGCGTTTTTCAGTATTCCCATACACAAGGATAGTAGGTATTTGTTCGCGTTTACCCTAGGTGAACGCTCGTTCACATTCACTCGTGCACCACAAGGGTACACCGAGAGTCCAAGTATTTTTAGTAGGGCATTAAAAGAGCAGCTCGATACCCTCGAGTTGCCTTCTACTTGCACGTTACTACAGTATGTAGATGATCTCCTCTTGGCTGCTGATTCTGAGAGTGCCTGTAAAGAAGGCACCATGTTGTTGCTTTGTCATCTAGCAAAACATGGCCACAAAGCTTCACTCAAAAAATTCCAATATTGTTGTCAGGAGGTCGCCTATTTAGGCTATATCATGTCAAAGGAGGGAAGACGGTTGACACCTGAACGAATAAAAACCATTTCTGGCATGTCTGTCCCAAATACGCAGAAGGAAGTTAGAGCCCTGAAAGGTATGGCTTCTTACTGTAGATTCTGGATCCCTAACGTTTCGCTACCCATTAAACCAATGCTGGCTTTGACAAAGAAGGGCATTTCTTTGCCATTGCCATGGACTTTGGAACACCAGACAGCATTTGACTGTGTTCAGCGCCGGTTTTAGGAACTCCAAATTATGAAAAGGCCTTTGTGTTGTATGTGCATGAACGTGATGGATGTGCTTTGGCTGTGTTAACGCAGGAACATGGAGGGAAGAATAGACCGTGCAGCTATTTCTCATCCGCCCTTGATCCTGTTGCATGCGCTTTGCTGAGATGTTTGAGAGCTGTCGCTGCTGCTGCTGCATCTGTAAAACAGAGTGAGGGAATGGTCCTGGGTCATGCGTTAACGCTAATGGTACCTCACTCTGTAGATATTTTACTGAATAGAACTCAAACGCAACACCTCACTTCCGCACGATTGACAAGATATGAATTGATCTTGTTTTCTCCCCATATTCAAATTCAGTTAACTATTATAAAATGTGCAGCACATCAAAAGGTTACAGATGAGATAGGAAAAGGGAATGCTTTCGCTGACCAGATAGCTAAGCAAACTGCCACTGATTTTAGTTCAGAAATGTATGCTGTAAGAGAAACTGTAAATATTTGCACTTTTGATGAAAGTATCGATTCTGTAAAAGACATTCAAGCAGATGCTACTATAGAGGAAACCAAGAAATGGGTCGAGGGTGCAGGAAGATTGGATGACGATGGGTGTTGGGTGGACAATGTTGAAGGAAAATGGTTACTACCTGACGCCTACATTACAATGATGGTTATTATGGCTCATGGTCCGATACGTCTGCAGGCGTAAATAGACTAAAATGTTACACAGTGTATGGGCCAATGATAACATTTTCAAAATTTCAGATCGCTTTGTCCAAGGGTGCATGGTCTGCTTGCAGCACAATGTAGGAAAGGGTACCTCGACTCCTAGAGGAAGTTTCGCTCCACCTTCTGTTCCGTTTGAGGTTATCCACATTGATTTTATTGAAATGGAACATTGCAACAATCTTAAATATGTGTTGGTTGTCATTTGTGCTTTTAGTAAGTGGGTTGAGGCCTTCCCTGTTAGAGATGCAACGGCCATAACCACGGCAAAAACTCTTTTGAAAGAGTTTTTTCCTAGGTTCGGGCTGCCGAGAGTCATCTGGTCGGATAATGGGCCATACTTTATCGCTGCTGTAATTCTACAAATATGCAAAGGATTACAGATTGATAAACGGTTCCATTCGGCCAGACATGCCCAAAGTGCCGGATTAGTGGAAAGGCATAACGGCATTATAAAGAACAAGCTCGCTTAGACGTGTGCTGGCAACAAGTTAAAATGGCCGGACGCCTTACCGATCGTGTTGCTGTCGATGAGAACAACCCCTCAAACTAAGACTGAGCTCTCTCCCTTTAAGGTGGTAATGGGGAGGCCTGCTAATATTTGGGTTATGCCAAAAAGTCGCTTGTTGCGGGATGTAGAGAATGTGATTCTTTCAGGTTACTGTAACCAGTTGACTAAAAATCTGTTTTCAATTTATCACCAGGTGTGTGAGGCATTACCTGAACGTTACAAGGGTCCTGGTCACAGTCTACAACCGGGGGACTGGATCCTCACGAAAGTTTTCGAGAGGTCATCTTGCCTTGCACCTCGGTGGAGGGGTCCCTACCAGGTCCTGCTAGTCACCCAGACTGCTGTGCGGGTAGCGGGTCGTAAGAACTGGACCCACGCGACGCACACCAAACGGATCCCGCAGCCCATGCCATATGATACAGAAGACACAGAATCCCTTTCCACTGCTGTTACCAACGTGCCCGAAACAGCAACAACCGACACAAGAGTATCGGAGACCGTTCCAGAGTTCGCAAGGCCAGACAACACGGCCATCTTGTCTCCGCACTCTCCAACAGTGGTACTTCCGGATCAATCATTTTCTGATCCCATTTCCGTTCACTCGCCACCTCCAGTAGGAAGTGACGACATATTGTTATCCGATCCTTCGGCACCAGAAATTGTGAAATATAATTTACGTCCAAGGAAATACAGCACGGTTTGACTGTGCGATTGAGGAAATCATTTGAGGGCTTGCCTTTTGGCCCGACTGTACGAAAGGATTCTGTTGGCTAAGGGTTCTGGGAAGAACATTAAGAAGACGCGCGACTGGAGTCGCCAGCAAATGAACAATTGGCATTTTTTCGATTGAATACTGCGATGCCTGCTCCCGCTACCGCTCGTACCGAACTTTTAGATAAATATGTGACTAGCAGAGACAATGATCAAGCATGCAATGGGACCCCCAAAGTGTATTGTTGCCTTTTTGTAATAATAACTGGTTTTTTAGTAACTACTGGTTTTGGGTTATGGTATCTGGAGGAAGCATATCCGCTAGAGGACTTTTTACCTGTTGAAAATGTATCTGTTTTCCCCACGCCTTTCGTGCAATTGCATACATTATCGCCTAGAGATTCTTCGCATAGACGGAACTATCAGAATAATACCCTTTTGTTAATAATGAATGCCACTCATGCAATTTTAAATAGGACCAATTGCTGGATCTGCTCACCTCTACCGCAACATGGGGATAAGGGGCTAGGTTGGTATATTCATCCTTTACCGTTGACAACTGCTTGTTATGCTTCCCTTAGAGCACTATTCTTTGGCCGATGGAATGACAGCATCTCAGGGAACTTTGATGGTACAAATTTGAATAGTTTTGAAAAACATGTTTTGATGCCCCTGGGATGCTTGCTTTTTGCAAATAGGAGTAAGCCAAACGTTGCTTCTGTTAGGCCCTCTGATAGATTGACTCGTCTTTTCAGTCTTTGATCTCTTTCAAAATGGCTCATATAGGCAATAAGGATGCCACGCCTCCATCTTATTCTGTTAACCATAGCCCCGATTCAGTATCCTTCTGCATACAGAGGAATGGAATACGGTCAATGGGTAATTTTAGGAAATGCGCCAACATTGCAAATTTGACTAGTGAGAACAGACCTCTGTACGTAGGTGAACCTGTCTATTTTGTTTGCGGTAATGTGGCATTTCCATGGTTACCCAGGGATTGGCAAGGAACCTGCTATTTAGGGATTCTATTACCTGGGGTGTTTATTGCCAGTACTGCAGAAATTTCGAAGACTCGTCCACGACTAGGTGTGAAAGGGGATACTCCAGCGCAAACTCTAGGAGACATCATGAAATCCTTTGTGCCATTTTTTGGGCAAATTACGAATTCAGAAGATATCAGGGGACTAGAGAGAGTATTGGAGAGAACCATCAACCGGACCACTGACATATGACTATAATATGACGTTAGAACAGAAAGCAATAAGATTAGTGGCTCTTCAGAACCGGATGGCATTAGATGTCATTCTGGCTGAGCGTGGAGGAGTATGTAAATTAGTGGGGTACGCTTGCTGCGTTTACGTACCAGACTCCTCTCCAACGATCTTTAGGGCTATCGAAAATCTACATGTTCCTAGTTCAGAAGTGCATGTTCCTGAGGGAAACTAGGAACTTAGTGCATGGTTTTGGGACCTCCTACGGTCGTGGGGATGGAAGTTGTTTTCGGCCCTGTTGATTATCTTGGGTAGTTTTATGTTCATTTGTTGTTGTATACAGTGTCTCCCTAGTATATGTTCAGTATTAGGGGGGTGTTGCGCGCAAACAACAAGTGCATTAGGGCATAAAATATACGCCCCAGATAAGATTTCCAAGGAGTATGTGTTGAAAGAAACTTTAGTGTCTGATCTAATGGCAATAGATATGTCTGACAATGATTCGGGGTGTATAGATGTTGAAATGTGGAGTTAGTCGCAGAGTGATTAAAGGTAGTTTAGCGCTTGGCATAGGCCAAAAGGAGGGTTTGTTAGAGCTGATATAATATTGTTTCGTCCTCATTGTATATGTTGGCCTATGCCCAGTCGCTTTGCGAGGAAATCCGTATTGCAAGGTCGTGACCTTAAGTGAATCAAGCCTCCATTTTAGGTTAAAGCCGCCATTTTAGTTTATCGTGCAAAGTCACCCTGTGGCCTAAAATGGCCGACCTGTGTTCTCTTGTTCTTGCTTTAACCTCTTCAACCTCTGTAGGAGAATTAATGTCCAACCAGCCTTCAGGCTACATGTTAGGGTCATGTAGGCCTTGTCCTTTGTTGACCTCGGGATCAGGGGATTACTTGAATAGGTGATGTTAGCCTACAAGTATACAAGAACAATAACACTATCTAAACACGATATGTGAAACATCTGTATGATCTGTATTAAAGCAATGTGTAAAGAGTGTAAAGTTAAACCTAGAGAATAATAGTGTTTGTTAGCAAATGTATTAAAAAGTAAACCGCATGCACGAGATATGTAAATTAGGAACGAACCTGGCGCGACCCTCGCCCAGTACATGATTAACTTGTAAGAGGCTGGACATCGTTATAACGAAACTGTATAAATACGCTGATGTCCAGCTAGCAAATTCTGTTCACTGCTCACATTGAACCCTGCTGGTGGTCTCTCTGATGTATTGACGGCCAAATAGCTATTTGTGTACTTTGTTGGTAAACTGTACAGAATTGCAATAAAGATTCTGGGAATCTTTACAAGCCTGTGTCAGTGTATTTCTCTTTGCATGGTGTAAAAGCCTTAATATTGTATTTTCAACAGAAACGGCCCCTCTGGACGAGAAGTGAATTCCGCGACAGAACTGCACGATCCGATCCCTGAACGGTGAGCTGTAGACCGAGACGATGTCTTGACGAGGGTCCATATATCGAGGTGGGTAAATTTGCCGAAATCACCAGACACGTGGGTCCTTAGCATTGTCCTTAGTAACCTGATCGGGCCTCCCAGTCCTTTGGTCAGGTGAATCGTGACCCGATTCTTAATTTAACCCTGACAATTTGAATTTGGCGCATTGTACTCGCGAGCACAATTATTTGACCAGGTAACACCAGAACTTTGATATGCCTGGGAAATTGTCTGCCTGCTTTAGGGCATTATTCCGCAGCGACAGACAATCTTTGGAAGATAGCCGTCCCGCACCACAGGAGGGGTCACCGGCATGTACTATGTACTGTAAGAAAGGCTTTGGTAGTATAGCATTTAATGACATTTGGCACAGACAGACCAGACATAACTCTAATCTTCGGTGGCCAACCAATGGTAGCTTTGAAATCCCTCGTATAGAATATCTAGAGTCTGTATTAGTAAAGAAAAAGGCTAGACCTGCAGCATTTGACGCATTGCACAGTTGGAAAACAGAAGCTTTGCAGCAACAAAAGAGTAGAGAGAAACATATGCGTCGACATATGACAAGTGTCGAAAAGGCACGGTTATATGATCAAAATAAACAATTGGAGACAGGAACACGGACTGAGCGTTTCAATTAGGCATTCAAAAAATGTACCCTTCAAAAGATTTTCATACGTCAGATGAATTGATTAATAAACTTTTGCATGAACGAAGGCCCGATGCCTCCGCGCCACCCCCGTACTTCCCTCCTCCTGGCGCTTTGCCCCTTCCCGTTGTTATTCCTCCTCCTATGGTTCCTCCGGTCCTCCCTGTTGTTCTTCCTGTTGTTCTTCCAGCCGTCGCTCCTTTGCCTGCCCCCTTGCCTCCACCTGTTGACATTCAGAATGTTCCTACTCTTCCTCTTCCAAGTGATTCTGCATGGCTTGTAGTAGACCAGGGAGCGGGATCAAGGGTTGTGACTCATAATACTGTGTCCCCAGATAAAAAGAATGAATTGATTGCTTGGACTAAACATTGCATGGAGAAGGGTGAACAAGCTGATGCTTTTTCCACACTCGAAAATTTAAAAGGTATTCCTGAGAAAAATGTCTTTATTAAAGGATTAGGGATTCATTTGAGTATAATGTGGAATAGATTAAACGATGTAGATCTCCCACAAGGGTTACGGGATTTGAACGCCTTAGCGTTGTCCAGAGATACTGCGGAGAAAGTATATGAGCATGTCCAGAGGATTTTTGTGTATAGGAAGGAGTTGGAAGAGTTACAGAATGAGGAGGCAGATGGTGATAGTTTAAGTATTATGTTCTTACAGAAACGGTTTTCTCCTCGCCGTGAATTAAAAGGTGAGGAAGCACGAATTTGTACAAAGGATGCGATAAGATGGATTTCGGATATGTCGATAACTCCAGATGAAGTATATGACACATACAGTCAGTATACGTTAGAAATGCAAAAGAAAGTGATACAGGTTATGGTAGAATACCTGCAGAATGAGTGTGTAAAAAGAAAGATTTGTTGTCCCGCAGAATTGTTGAGTGTTTATAAGAGAGCCTTTTCGATTGATACTTCTTCGACTGCCTTAGCGCTTGATTTGGCTCTGTTGCTTAGTAAGCGTTCGGAGCTACCTACTTCTCAGTTGCCTATGAGAGAGGTCCCGCCGACATTTGTCCCAAAAGTTGAGATGGCGGCCGATGCTGCACGAGGAATACTCGCGGGGGAAATTCCTGCACATTACGTATCACAGTTTGTTCACGTCCCATTTTGAAGACAGGAAGTGAACACCATAAAGCAATCTATTCCCGATGTAAGAAAGAATCCTACCGGGTTCTATAAAGAAATAGAGTCAGTCTTACAATCATCGGTTTCACCTTAAGTGATATTGACTTATTATTTCCCGTACTCCTGCCAGTTGATTTGTGGAAACAGATTAGGACTGTAGATGATGTACCTGGGTTAGGAGATACATGGGATAACATGGTTAGGCTCGACAGAGAAAGACCAGCTGGCGAGCGACCGCCTCAAGTGATATTAACTTTGCCTGATAGGATTATTGTAAAATTAAAAACTATAGTTCCTGAAAAAAGAATCATTTGGGACAAGCTTACGGCCTGTGTCCAAGGAAAGTCGGAGGGTGCTACCGATTTCTTCAATCAGTTTGAACAGGTATTTTCAGATTTCAGTGGACAAGACTTAGGCACAGAGTCAGGGAAAAGGCTGTTTGTCGACAAATTTGTACGTGGATTGCTGCCTGACATCCAGTTACAGATTATGTCTTCCGAAAGCGCTTGGCAGGCGAAGTCTCAATCAGAAGTACTGCACATGGCTCAGTACTATGAAAATCGTGTGAATAATGAAAAGGAAAAACTTGAGAAAAAAAAGGGTGACCTGAAAACAAAAGTCCTATTACAACAGATTGCTAGAAACCCTAGAGGGGGTAATCAATTTAGAGGTCAGTACGTTTCACAGGGAAGTACGCCCCTGGCTCCGGTAACCATTAACCAGTGTGCCTATTGTCGACAGGAAGGCCACTGGCGCGCACAATGTCCGGCCTTGCAGCAAAGATCATTTGGGAACATGGGTAGACGATCCAGAGGTCGCCCAGGTGCAGGGGGGCCTGGCAGAGGTCAGTTTGCACCAGAATCACAGCAACCTCCTCCACAGGATAAGCAAGTTTCGAATGTGTATAATAGAAACATTTTTTATCACCCTTCTGCCGCGTACCTCTCTGAAGAGCTTCCTTTCGTCGATATTCTGTTTCGCTAGGATTGCCAGAAGCAGGATTTGGAACCGACGCCTATTCCCGTTCATCAGAAAGGCCCCTACGTTGAGACGGCGGTGGGAAATAGGAAGCATCTATTTTTAATAGATACGGGAGCACAGAAATGTTCCATTGACCATTCGTGGGTTCCAAATATTCCCTGTCAGGGCAGTCCAACATTTCCGTAGGGTTTTCAGGCACACCTGTAGTTAGTCCGGTCTCTTTGCCGGTACCGTTAACACTGGGTCCCTTCACGGAGCAGTGTCCATTTCTACTTACCACAAACTGTGGGGAGAATTTGCTGGGGTTAAAGTTGTTGAAAGAATTGCATGCAGTAATACATTGTTCTCCGGACGGAGTTCAGTTAACAATTTCACCTCAGCAATCACTCGCCTCTCAGTTTTTGACTCGACCTTTAACGCCAGAATTCAGTAATATTCCGGAATAATTATAGGCAATTGATGATAATGATGTGGGCATTCTTCAAATTGAACCTGGTAGAATTATTCTGAAACATGGAGTTAAATTGCCTCGCATCCCACAATATAAGATCTCAGTTGAAGGCGAACAGGCTTTGAAATGTATAGTCTCTGATTTTGTACATCGTGGAGTAATTGAGGAAATTACGGGTAGCTTGTGTAACAGCCCGATTTTGCCACTATACAAAAAAGGTGCTAATGCGATTCCCTTTCGGTTTATAATTGATTTACGAGCTATTAACAAAATTGTGGCTCCTCAATTCCCTATTGTACCTGATGTTACAACGATACTAACCATGATTCCGGCTTCTGCCACTCACTTTAGCGTTGTTGACCTTAAAAACGCGTTTTTCAGTATTCCCATACACAAGGATAGTAGGTATTTGTTCGCGTTTACCCTAGGTGAACGCTTGTTCACATTCACTCGTGCACCACAAGGGTACACCGAGAGTCCAAGTATTTTTAGTAGGGCATTAAAAGAGCAGCTCGATACCCTTGAGTTGCCTTCTACTTGCACGTTACTACAGTATGTAGATGATCTCCTCTTGGCTGCTGATTCTGAGAGTGCCTGTAAAGAAGGCACCATGGTGTTGCTTTGTCATCTAGCAAAACATGGCCACAAAGCTTCACTCAAAAAATTCCAATATTGTTGTCAGGAGGTCGCCTATTTAGGCTATATCCTGTCAAAGGAGGGAAGACGGTTGACACCTGAACGAATAAAAACTATTTCTGGCATGTCTGTCCCAAATACGCAGAAGGAAGTTAGAGCCCTGAAAGGTATGGCTTCTTACTGTAGATTGTGGATCCCTAACGTTTCGTTACCGATTAAACCAATGCTGGCTTTGACAAAGAAGGGCATTTCTTTGCCATTGCCATGGACTTTGGAACACCAGACAGCATTTGACTGTGTTCAGCGCCGGTTTTAGGAACTCCAAATTATGAAAAGGCCTTTGTGTTGTATGTGCATGAACGTGATGGATGTGCTTTGGCTGTGTTAACGAAGGAACATGGAGGGAAGAATAGACCGTGCAGCTATTTCTCATCCGCCCTTGATCCTGTTGCATGCGCTTTGCTGAGATGTTTGAGAGCTGTCGCTGCTGCAGCTGCATCTGTAAAACAGAGTGAGGGAATGGTCCTGGGTCATGCGTTAACGCTAATGGTACCTAACTCTGTAGATATTTTATTGAATAGAACTCAAATGCAAGACCTCACTTCCGCACGATTGACAAGATATGAATTGATCTTGTTTTCTCCCCACATTCAAATTCAGTTAGCTATTATAAAATGTGCAGCACATCAACAGGTTACAGATGAGATAGGAAAAGGGAATGCTTTCGCTGATCAGATAGCTAAGCAAACTGCCACTGATTTTAGTTCAGAAATGTATGCTGTAAAAAATACTGTAAATATTTGCACTTTTGGTGAAAGTATCGATTCTGTAAAAGACATTCAAGCAGATGCTACTATAGAGGAAACCAAGAAATGGGTCGAGGGTGCAGGAAGATTGGATGATGATGGGTGTTGGGTGGACAATGTTGAAGGAAAATGGTTACTACCTGACGCCTACATTACAATGATGGTTATTATGGCTCATGGTCCGATACGTCTGCACGCGTAAATAGACTAAAATGTTACACAGTGTATGGGCCAATGATAACATTTTCAAAATTTCAGATCGCTTTGTCCAAGGGTGCATGGTCTGCTTGCAGCACAATGTAGGAAAGGGTACCTCGACTCCTAGAGGAAGTTTCGCTCCACCTTCTGTTCCGTTTGAGGTTATCCACTTTGATTTTATTGAAATGGAACATTGCAACAATCTTAAATATGTGTTGGTTGTCATTTGTGCTTTTAGTAAGTGGGTTGAGGCCTTCCCTGTTAGAGATGCAACGGCCATAACCACGGCAAAAACTCTTTTGAAAGAGTTTTTTCCTAGGTTCGGGCTGCCGAGAGTCATCTGGTCGGATAATGGGCCACACTTTATCGCTGCTGTAATTCTACAAATATGCAAAGGATTAAAGATTGATAAACGGTTCCATTCGGCCAGACATGCCCAAAGTGCCGGATTAGTGGAAAGGCATAACAGCATTATAAAGAACAAGCTCGCTTAGACGTGTGCTGGCAACAAGTTAAAATGTCCGGACGCCTTACCGATCGTGTTGCTGTCGATGAGAACAACCCCTCAAACTAAGACTGGGCTCTCTCCCTTTGAGATGGTAATGGGGAGGCCTGCTAATATTTGGGGTATGCCAAAAAGTCGCTCATTGCGGGATGTAGAGAATGTGCTTCTTTCAGGTTACTGTAACCAGTTGACTAAAAATCTGTTTTCAATTGATCACCAGGTGTGAGAGGCATTACCTGAAGGGTCCTAGTCACAGTCTACAACCTGGGGACTGGATCCTCACGAAAGTTTTCGAGAGGTCATCTTGCCTTGCACCTCGGTGGAGGGGTCCCTACCAGATCCTGCTAGTCACCCAGACTGCTGTGCGGGTAGCGGGTCGTAAGAACTGGATCCACGCGACGCACACCAAACGGATCCCGCAGCCCATGCCATATGATACAGAAGACACAGAATCCCTTTCCACTGCTGTTACCAACGTGCCCGAAACAGCAACAACTGACACAAGAGTATCGGAGACCGTTCCAGAGTTCGCAAGGCCAGACAACACGGCCATCTTGTCTCCGCACTCTCCAACAGTGGTACTTCCGGATCAATCATTTTCTGATCCCATTTCCGTTCACTCGCCACCTCCAGTAGGAAGTGACGACATATTGTTATCCGATCCTTCGGCACCAGAAATTGTGAAATATAATTTACGTCCAAGGAAATACAGCACGGTTTGACTGTGCGATTGAGGATATCATTTGAGGGCTTGCCTTTTGGCCCGACTGTACGAAAGGATTCTGTTGGCTAAGGGTTGTGGGAAGGACATTAAGAAGACGCGCGACTGGAGTCGCCAGCAAATGAACAATTGGCATTTTTTCGATTGAATACTGCGATGCCTGCACCCGCTACCGCTCGTACCGAACTTTTAGATAAATATGTGACTAGCAGAGACAATGATCAAGCATGTAATGGGACCCCCAAAGTGTATTGTTGCCTTTTTGTAATAATAACTGGGTTTTTAGTAACTACTGGTTTTGGGTTATGGTATCTGGAGGAAGCATATCCGCTAGAGGACTTTTTACCTGTTGAAAATGTATCTGTTTTCCCCACCCCTTTCGTACAATTGCATACATTATCGCCTAGAGATTCTTCGCATAGACGGAACTATCAGAATAATACCCTTTTGTTAATAATGAATGCCACTCATGCAATTTTAAATAGGACCAATTGCTGGATCTGCTCACATCTACCGCAACATGGGGATAAGGGGCTAGGTTGGTATATTCATCCTTTACCGTTGACAACTGCTTGTTATGCTTCCCTTAGAGCACTATTCTTTGGCCGATGGAATGACAGCATCTCAGGGAACTTTGATGGTACAAATTTGAATAGTTTTGAAAAACATGTTTTGATGCCCCTAGGATGCTTGCTTTTTGCAAATAGGAGTAAGCCAAACGTTGCTTCTGTTAGGCCCTCTGATAGATTGACTCGACCTTTTCAGTCTTTGATCTCTTTCAAAATGTCTCATATAGGCAATAAGGATGCCACGCCTCCATCTTATTCTGTTAACCATAGCCCCGATTCAGTATCCTTCTGCATACAGAGGAATGGAATACGGTCAATGGGTAATTTTAGGAAATACGCCAACGTTGCAAATTTGACTAGTGAGAACAGACCTCTGTACGTAGGTGAACCTGTCTATTTTGTTTGCGGTAATGTGGCATTTCCATGGTTACCCAAGGATTGGCAAGGAACCTGCTATTTAGGGATTCTATTACCTGGGGTGTTTATTGCCAGTACTGCAGAAATTTCGAAGACTCGTCCACGACGAGGTGTGAAAGGGGATACTCCAGTGCAAACTCTAGGAGACATCATGAAATCCTTTGTGCCATTTTTTGGGCAAATTACGAATTCAGAAGATATCAGGGGACTAGCGAGAGTATTGGAGAGAACCATCAACCGGACCACTGACATATGACTATAATAGGACGTTAGAACAGAAAGCAATAAGATTAGTGGCTCTTCAGAACCGGATGGCATTAGATGTCATTCTGGATGAGCGTGGAGGAGTATGTAAATTAGTGGGGTACGCTTGCTGCGTTTACGTACCAGAGTCCTCTCCAACGATCTTTAGGGCTATCGAAAATCTACATGTTCCTAGTTCAGAAGTGCATGTTCCTGAGGGAAACTGGGAACTTAGTGCATGGTTTTGGGACTACCTACGGTCGTGGGGATGGAAGTTGTTTTCGGCCCTGTTGATTATCTTGGGTAGTTTTATGTTCATTTTTTGTTGTATACAGTGTCTCCCGAGTATATGTTCAGTATTAGGGGGGTGTTGCGCGCAAACAACAAGTGCATTAGGGCATAAAATATACGCCCCAGATAAGATTTCCAAGGAGTATGTGTTGAAAGAAACTTTAGTGTCTGATCTAATGGCAATAGATATGTCTGACAATGATTCGGGGTGTATAGATGTTGAAATGTGGAGTTAGTCGCAGAGTGATTAAAGGTAGTTTAGCGCTTGGCATAGGCCAAAAGGAGGGTTTGTTAGAGCTGATATAATATTGTTTCGTCCTCATTGTATATGTTGGCCTATGCCCAGTCGCTTTGCGAGGAAATCCGTATTGCAAGGTCGTGACCTTAAGTGAATCAAGCCTCCATTTTAGGTTAAAGCCGCCATTTTAGTTTATCGTGCAAAGTCACCCTGTTGCCTAAAATGGCCGACCTGTGTTCTCTTGTTCTTGCTTTAACCTCTTCAACCTCTGTAGGAGAGTTAATGTCCAACCAGCCTTCAGGCTACATGTTAGGGTCATGTAGGCCTTGTCCTTTGTTGACCTCGGGATCAGGGGATTACTTGAATAGGTGATGTTAGCCTACAAGTATACAAGAACAATAACACTATCTAAACACGATATGTGAAACATCTGTATGATCTGTATTAAAGCAATGTGTAAAGAGTGTAAAGTTAAACCTAGAGAATAATAGTGTTTGTTAGCAAATGTATTAAAAAGTAAACCGCATGCACGAGATATGTAAATTAGGAACGAACCTGGCGCGACCCTCGCCCAGTACATGATTAACTTGTAAGAGGCTGGACATCGTTATAACGAAACTGTATAAATACGCTGATGTCCAGCTAGCAAATTCTGTTCACTGCTCACATTGAACCCTGCTGGTGGTCTCTCTGATGTATTGACGGCCAAATAGCTATTTGTGTACTTTGTTGGTAAACTGTACAGAATTGCAATAAAGATTCTGGGAATCTTTACAAGCCTGTGTCGGTGTATTTCTCTTTGCATGGTGTAAAAGCCTTAATATTGTATTTTCAACAGAAACGGCCCCTCTGGACGAGAAGTGAATTCCTCGACAGAACTGCACGATCCGATCCCTGAACAGTGAGCTGTAGACCGAGACGACGTCTTGACGAGGGTCCATATATCGAGGTGGGTAAATTTGCCGAAATCACCAGACACGTGGGTCCTTAGCATTGTCCTTAGTAACCTGATCGGGCCTCCCAGTCCTTTGGTCAGGTGAATCGTGACCCGATTCTTAATTTAACCCTGACAATTTGAATTTGGCGCATTGTACTCGCGAGCACAATTATTTGACCAGGTAACACCAGAACTTTGATATGCCTGGGAAATTGTCTGCCTGCTTTAGGGCATTATTCCGCAGCGACAGACAATCTTTGGGAGATAGCCGTCCCGCACCACAGGAGGGGTCACCGGCATGTACTATGTACTGTAAGAAAGGCTTTGGTAGTATAGCATTTAATGACATTTGGCACAGACAGACCAGACATAACTCTAATCTTCGGTGGCCAACCAATGGTAGCTTTGAAATCCCTCGTATAGAATATCTAGAGTCTGTATTAGTAAAGAAAAAGGCTAGACCTGCAGCATTTGACGCATTGCACAGTTGGAAAACAGAAGCTTTGCAGCAACAAAAGAGTAGAGAGAAACATATGCGTCGACATATGACAAGTGTCGAAAAGGCACGGTTATATGATCAAAATAAACAATTGGAGTCAGGAACACGGACTGAGCGTTTCAATTAGGCATTCAAAAAATGTACCCTTCAAAAGATTTTCATACGTCAGATGAATTGATTAATAAACTTTTGCATGAACGAAGGCCCGATGCTTCCGCGCCACCCCCGTACTTCCCTCCTCCTGGCGCTTTGCCCCTTCCCGTTGTTATTCCTCCTCCTATGGTTCCTCCGGTCCTCCCTGTTGTTCTTCCTGTTGTTCTTCCAGCCGTCGCTCCTTTGCCTGCCCCCTTGCCTCCACCTGTTGACATTCAGAATGTTCCTACTCTTCCTCTTCCAAGTGATTCTGCATGGCTTGTAGTAGACCAGGGAGCGGGATCAAGGGTTGTGACTCATAATACTGTGTCCCCAGATAAAAAGAATGAATTGATTGCTTGGACTAAACATTGCATGGAGAAGGGTAAACAAGCTGATGCTTTTTCCACACTCGAAAATTTAAAAGGTATTCCTGAGAAAAATGTCTTTATTAAAGGATTAGGGATTCATTTGAGTATAATGTGGAATAGATTAAACTATGTAGATCTCCCACAAGGGTTACGGGATTTGAATGCCTTAGCGTTGTCCAGAGATACTGCGGAGAAAGTATATGAGCATGTCCAGAGGATTTTTGTGTATAGGAAGGAGTTGGAAGAGTTACAGAATGAGGAGGCAGATGGTGATAGTTTAGGTATTATGTTCTTACAGAAACGGTTTTCTCCTCGCCGTGAATTAAAAGGTGAGGAAGCACGAATTTGTACAAAGGATGCGATAAGATGGATTTCGGATATGTCGATAACTCCAGATGAAGTATATGACACATACAGTCAGTATACGTTAGAAATGCAAAAGAAAGTGATACAGGTTATGGTAGAATACCTGCAGAATGAGTGTGTAAAAAGAAAGATTTGTTGTCCCGCAGAATTGTTGAGTGTTTATAAGAGAGCCTTTTCGATTGATACTTCTTCGACTGCCTTAGCGCTTGATTTGGCTCTGTTGCTTAGTAAGCGTTCGGAGCTACCTACTTCTCAGTTGCCTATGAGAGAGGTCCCGCCGACATTTGTCCCAAAAGTTGAGATGGCAGCCGATGCTGCACGAGGAATACTCGCGGGGGAAATTCCTGCACATTACGTATCACAGTTTGTTCACGTCCCATTTTCAAGACAGGAAGTGAACACCATAAAGCAATCTATTCCCGATGTAAGAAAGAATCCTACCGGGTTCTATAAAGAAATAGAGTCAGTCTTACAATCATCGGTTTCACCTTAAGTGATATTGACTTATTATTTCCCGTACTCCTGCCAGTTGATTTGTAGAAACAGATTAGGAGTGTAGATGATGTACCTGGGTTAGGAGATACATGGGATAACATGGTTAGGCTCGACAGAGAAAGACCAGCTGGCGAGCGACCGCCTCAAGTGATATTAACTTTGCCTGATAGGATTATTGTAAAATTAAAAACTATAGTTCCTGAAAAAAGAATCATTTGGGACAAGCTTACGGCCTGTGTCCAAGGAAAGTCGGAGGGTGCTACCGATTTCTTCAATCAGTTTGAACAGGTATTTTCAGATTTCAGTGGACAAGACTTAGACACAGAGTCAGGGAAAAGGCTGTTTGTCGACAAATTTGTACGTGGATTGCTGCCTGACATCCAGTTACAGATTATGTCTTCCGGAAGCGCTTGGCAGGCGAAGTCTCAATCAGAAGTACTGCGCATGGCTCAGTACTATGAAAATCGTGTGAATAATGAAAAGGAAAAACTTGAGAAAAAAAAGGGTGACCTGAAAACAAAAGTCCTATTACAACAGATTGTTAGAAACCCTAGAGAGGGTAATCAATTTAGAGGTCAGTACGTTTCACAGGGAAGTACGCCCCTGGCTCCGGTAACCATTAACCAGTGTGCCTATTGTCGACAGGAAGGCCACTGGCGCGCACAATGTCCGGCCTTGCAGCAAAGGTCATTTGGGAACATGGGTAGACGATCCAGAGGTCGCCCAGGTGCAGGGGGCCCTGGCAGAGGTCAGTTTGCACCAGAATCACAGCAACCTCCTCCACAGGATAAGCAAGTTTCGAATGTGGATAATAGAAACATTTTTTATCACCCTTCTGCCGCGTACCTCTCTGAAGAGCTTCCTTTCGACGATATTCTGTTTCGCTAGGATTGCCAGAAGCAGGATTTGGAACCGACGCCTATTCCCGTTCATCAGAAAGGCCCCTACGTTGAGACGGCGGTGGGAAATAGGAAGCATCTATTTTTAATAGATACGGGAGCACAGAAATGTTCCATTGACCATTCGTGGGTTCCAAATATTCCCCTGTCAGGGCAGTCCAACGTTTCCGTAGGGTTTTCAGGCACACCTGTAGTTTGTCCGGTCTCTTTGCAATTACCGATAACACTGGGTCCCTTCACGGAGCAATGTCCATTTCTACTTACCACAAACTGTGGGGAGAATTTGCTGGGGTTAAATCTGTTGAAAGAATTGCATGCAGTAATACATTGTTCTCCGGACGGAGTTCAGTTAACAATTTCACCTCAGCAATCACTCGCCTCTCAGTTTTTGACTCGACCTTTAACACCAGAATTCAGTAATATTCCAGAATAATTATAGGCAATTGATGATAATGATGTGGGCATTCTTCAAATTGAACCTGGTAGAATTATTCTGAAACATGGAGTTAAATTGCCTCGCATCCCACAATATAAGATCTCAGTTGAAGGCGAACAGGCTTTGAAATGTATAGTGTCTGATTTTGTACATCGTGGAGTAATTGAGGAAATTACGGGTAGCTTGTGTAACAGCCCGATTTTGCCAGTATACAAAAAAGGTGCTAATGTGATTCCCTTTCGGTTTATAATTGATTTACGAGCTATTAACAAAATTGTGGCTCCTCAATTCCCTATTGTACCTGATGTTACAACGATACTAACCATGATTCCGGCTTCTGCCACTCACTTTAGCGTTGTTGACCTTAAAAACGCGTTTTTCAGTATTCCCATACACAAGGATAGTAGGTATTTGTTCGCGTTTACCCTAGGTGAACGCTCGTTCACATTCACTCGTGCACCACAAGGGTACACCGAGAGTCCAAGTATTTTTAGTAGGGCATTAAAAGAGCAGCTCGATACCCTCGAGTTGCCTTCTACTTGCACGTTACTACAGTATGTAGATGATCTCCTCTTGGCTGCTGATTCTGAGAGTGCCTGTAAAGAAGGCACCATGTTGTTGCTTTGTCATCTAGCAAAACATGGCCACAAAGCTTCACTCAAAAAATTCCAATATTGTTGTCAGGAGGTCGCCTATTTAGGCTATATCCTGTCAAAGGAGGGAAGACGGTTGACACCTGAATGAATAAAAACCATTTCTGGCATGTCTGTCCCAAATACTCAGAAGGAAGTTAGAGCCCTGAAAGGTATGGCTTCTTACTGTAGATTCTGGATCCCTAACGTTTCGCTACCGATTAAACCAATGCTGGCTTTGACAAAGAAGGGCATTTCTTTGCCATTGCCATGGACTTTGGAACACCAGACAGCATTTGACTGTGTTCAGCGCCGGTTTTAGGAACTCCAAATTATGAAAAGGCCTTTGTGTTGTATGTGCATGAACGTGATGGATGTGCTTTGGCTGTGTTAACGCAGGAACATGGAGGGAAGAATAGACCGTGCAGCTATTTCTCATCCGCCCTTGATCCTGTTGCATGCGCTTTGCTGAGATGTTTGAGAGCTGTCGCTGCTGCTGCTGCATCTGTAAAACAGAGTGAGGGAATGGTCCTGGGTCATGCGTTAACGCTAATGGTACCTCACTCTGTAGATATTTTACTGAATAGAACTCAAACGCAACACCTCATTTCCGCACGATTGACAAGATATGAATTGATCTTGTTTTCTCACCATATTCAAATTCAGTTAACTATTATAAAATGTGCAGCACATCAAAAGGTTACAGATGAGATAGGAAAAGGGAATGCTTTCGCTGATCAGATAGCTAAGCAAACTGCCACTGATTTTAGTTCAGAAATGTATGCTGTAAGAGAAACTGTAAATATTTGCACTTTTGATGAAAGTATCGATTCTGTAAAAGACATTCAAGCAGATGCTACTATAGAGGAAACCAAGAAATGGGTCGAGGGTGCAGGAAGATTGGATGACGATGGGTGTTGGGTGGACAATGTTGAAGGAAAATGGTTACTACCTCACGCCTACATTACAATGATGGTTATTATGGCTCATGGTCCGATACGTCTGCACGCGTAAATAGACTAAAATGTTACACAGTGTATGGGCCAATGATAACATTTACAAAATTTCAGATCGCTTTGTCCAAGGGTGCATGGTCTGCTTGCAGCACAATGTAGGAAAGGGTACCTCGACTCCTAGAGGAAGTTTCGCTCCACCTTCTGTTCCGTTTGAGGTTATCCACTTTGATTTTATTGAAATGGAACATTGCAACAATCTTAAATATGTGTTGGTTGTCATTTGTGCTTTTAGTAAGTGGGTTGAGGCCTTCCCTGTCAGAGATGCAACGGCCATAACCACGGCAAAAACTCTTTTGAAAGAGTTTTTTCCTAGGTTCGGGCTGCCGAGAGTCATCTGGTCGGATAATGGGCCATACTTTATCGCTGCTGTAATTCTACAAATATGCAAAGGATTACAGATTGATAAACGGTTCCATTCGGCCAGACATGCCCAAAGTGCCGGATTAGTGGAAAGGCATAACGGCATTATAAAGAACAAGCTCGCTTAGACGTGTGCTGGCAACAAGTTAAAATGGCCGGACGCCTTACCGATCGTGTTGCTGTCGATGAGAACAACCCCTCAAACTAAGACTGGGCTCTCTCCCTTTGAGATGGTAATGGGGAGGCCTGCTAATATTTGGGGTATGCCAAAAAGTCGCTCATTGCGGGATGTAGAGAATGTGCTTCTTTCAGGTTACTGTAACCAGTTGACTAAAAATCTGTTTTCAATTTATCACCAGGTGTGAGAGGCATTACCTGAAGGGTCCTAGTCACAGTCTACAACCGGGGGACTGGATCCTCACGAAAGTTTTCGAGAGGTCATCTTGCCTTGCACCTCGGTGGAGGGGTCCCTACCAGGTCCTGCTAGTCACCCAGACTGCTGTGCAGGTAGCGGGTCGTAAGAACTGGACCCACGCGACGCACACCAAACGGATCCCGCAGCCCATGCCATATGATACAGAAGACACAGAATCCCTTTCCACTGCTGTTACCAACGTGCCCGAAACAGCAACAACCAACACAAGAGTATCGGAGACCGTTCCAGAGTTCGCAAGGCCAGACAACACGGCCATCTTGTCTCCGCACTCTCCAACAGTGGTACTTCCGGATCAATCATTTTCTGATCCCATTTCCGTTCACTCGCCACCTCCAGTAGGAAGTGACGACATATTGTTATCCGATCCTTCGGCACCAGCAATTGTGAAATATAATTTACGTCCAAGGAAATACAGCACGGTTTGACTGTGCGATTGAGGAAATCATTTGAGGGCTTGCCTTTTGGCCCGACTGTACGAAAGGATTCTGTTGGCTAAGGGTTGTGAGAAGAACATTAAGAAGACGCGCGACTGGAGTCGCCAGCAAATGAACAATTGGCATTTTTTCGATTGAATACTGCGATGCCTGCTCCCGCTACCGCTCGTACCGAACTTTTAGATAAATATGTGACTAGCAGAGACAATGATCAAGCATGCAATGGGACCCCCAAAGTGTATTGTTGCCTTTTTGTAATAATAACTGGGTTTTTAGTAACTACTGGTTTTGGGTTATGGTATCTGGAGGAAGCATATCCGCTAGAGGACTTTTTACCTGTTGAAAATGTATCTGTTTTCCCCACGCCTTTTGTGCAATTGCATACATTATCGCCTAGAGATTCTTCGCATAGACAGAACTATCAGAATAATACCCTTTTGTTAATAATGAATGCCACTCATGCAATTTTAAATAGGACCAATTGCTGGATCTGCTCACCTCTACCGCAACATGGGGATAAGGGGCTAGGTTGGTATATTTATCCTTTACCGTTGACAACTGCTTGTTATGCTTCCCTTAGAGCACTATTCTTTGGCCGATGGAATGACAGCATCTCAGGGAACTTTGATGGTACAAATTTGAATAGTTTTGAAAAACATGTTTTGATGCCCCTGGGATGCTTGCTTTTTGCAAATAGGAGTAAGCCAAACGTTGCTTCTGTTAGGCCCTCTGATAGATTGACTCGTCTTTTCAGTCTTTGATCTCTTTCAAAATGGCTCATATAGGCAATAAGGATGCCACGCCTCCATTCTATTCTGTTAACCATAGCCCCGATTCAGTATCCTTCTGCATACAGAGGAATGGAATACGGTCAATGGGTAATTTTAGGAAATGCGCCAACATTGCAAATTTGACTAGTGAGAACAGACCTCTGTACGTAGGTGAACCTGTCTATTTTGTTTGCGGTAATGTGGCATTTCCATGGTTACCCAGGGATTGGCAAGGAACCTGCTATTTAGGGATTCTATTACCTGGGGTGTTTATTGCCAGTACTGCAGAAATTTCGAAGACTCGTCCACGACTAGGTGTGAAAGGGGATACTCCAGCGCAAACTCTAGGAGACATCATGAAATCCTTTGTGCCATTTTTTGGGCAAATTACGAATTCAGAAGATATCAGGGGACTAGCGAGAGTATTGGAGAGAACCATCAACCGGACCACTGACATATGACTATAATATGACGTTAGAACAGAAAGCAATAAGATTAGTGGCTCTTCAGAACCGGATGGCATTAGATGTCATTCTGGCTGAGCGTGGAGGAGTATGTAAATTAGTGGGGTACGCTTGCTGCGTTTACGTACCAGACTCCTCTCCAACGATCTTTAGGGCTATCGAAAATCTACATGTTCCTAGTTCAGAAGTGCATGTTCCTGAGGGAAACTAGGAACTTAGTGCATGGTTTTGGGACCTCCTACGGTCGTGGGGATGGAAGTTGTTTTCGGCCCTGTTGATTATCTTGGGTAGTTTTATGTTCATTTGTTGTTGTATACAGTGTCTCCCTAGTATATGTTCAGTATTAGGGGGGTGTTGCGCGCAAACAACAAGTGCATTAGGGCATAAAATATACGCCCCAGATAAGATTTCCAAGGAGCATGTGTTGAAAGAAACTTTAGTGTCTGATCTAATGGCAATAGATATGTCTGACAATGATTCGGGGTGTATAGATGTTGAAATGTGGAGTTAGTCGCAGAGTGATTAAAGGTAGTTTAGCGCTTGGCATAGGCCAAAAGGAGGGTTTGTTAGAGCTGATATAATATTGTTTCGTCCTCATTGTATATGTTGGCTTATGCCCAGTCGCTTTGCGAGGAAATCCGTATTGCAAGGTCGTGACCTTAAGTGAATCAAGCCTCCATTTTAGGTTAAAGCCGCCATTTTAGTTTATCGTGCAAAGTCACCCTGTGGCCTAAAATGGCCGACCTGTGTTCTCTTGTTCTTGCTTTAACCTCTTCAACCTCTGTAGGAGAGTTAATGTCCAACCAGCCTTCAGGCTACATGTTAGGGTCATGTAGGCCTTGTCCTTTGTTGACCTCGGGATCAGGGGATTACTTGAATAGGTGATGTTAGCCTACAAGTATACAAGAACAATAACACTATCTAAACACGATATGTGAAACATCTGTATGATCTGTATTAAAGCAATGTGTAAAGAGTGTAAAGTTAAACCTAGAGAATAATAGTGTTTGTTAGCAAATGTATTAAAAAGTAAACCGCATGCACGACATATGTAAATTAGGAACGAACCTGGCGCGACCCTCGCCCAGTACATGATTAACTTGTAAGAGGCTGGACATCGTTATAACGAAACTGTATAAATACGATGATGTCCAGCTAGCAAATTCTGTTCACTGCTCACACTGAACCCTGCTGGTGGTCTCTCTGATGTATTGACGGCCAAATAGCTATTTGTGTACTTTGTTGGTAAACTGTACAGAATTGCAATAAAGATTCTGGGAATCTTTACAAGCCTGTGTCAGTGTATTTCTCTTTGCATGGTGTAAAAGCCTTAATATTGTATTTTCAACAGAAACGGCCCCTCTGGACGAGAAGTGAATTCCTCGACAGAACTGCACGATCCGATCACTGAACGGTGAGCTGTAGACCGAGACGACGTCTTGACGAGGGTCCATATATCGAGGTGGGTAAATTTGCCGAAATCACCAGACACGTGGGTCCTTAGCATTGTCCTTAGTAACCTGATCGGGCCCCCAGTCCTTTGGTCAGGTGAATCGTGACCCGATTCTTAATTTAACCCTGACAATTTGAATTTGGCGCATTGTACTCGCGAGCACAATTATTTGACCAGGTAACACCAGAACTTTGATATGCCTGGGAAATTGTCTGCCTGCTTTAGGGCATTATTCCGCAGCGACAGACAATCTTTGGAAGATAGCCGTCCCGCACCACAGGAGGGGTCACCGGCATGTACTATGTACTGTAAGAAAGGCTTTGGTAGTATAGCATTTAATGACATTTGGCACAGACAGACCAGACATAACTCTAATCTTCGGTGGCCAACCAATGGTAGCTTTGAAATCCCTTGTATAGAATATCTAGAGTCTGTATTAGTAAAGAAAAAGGCTAGACCTGCAGCATTTGATGCATTGCACAGTTGGAAAACAGAAGCTTTGCAGCAACAAAAGAGTAGGGAGAAACATATGCGTCGACATATGACAAGTGTTGAAAAGGCACGGTTATATGATCAAAATAAACAATTGGAGTCAGGAACACGGACTGAGCGTTTCAATTAGGCATTCAAAAAATGTACCCTTCAAAAGATTTTCATACGTCAGATGAATTGATTAATAAACTTTTGCATGAACGAAGGCCCGATGCCTCCGCGCCACCCCGTACTTCCCTCCTCCTGGCGCTTTGCCCCTTCCCGTTGTTATTCCTCCTCCTATGGTTCCTCCGGTCCTCCCTGTTGTTCTTCCTGTTGTTCTTCCAGCCGTCGCTCCTTTGCCTGCCCCCTTGCCTCCACCTGTTGACATTCAGAATGTTCCTACTCTTCCTCTTCCAAGTGATTCTGCATGGCTTGTAGTAGACCAGGGAGCGGGATCAAGGGTTGTGACTCATAATACTGTGTCCCCAGATAAAAAGAATGAATTGATTGCTTGGACTAAACATTGCATGGAGAAGGGTGAACAAGCTGATGCTTTTTCCACACTCGAAAATTTAAAATGTATTCCTGAGAAAAATGTCTTTATTAAAGGATTAGGGATTCATTTGAGTATAATGTGGAATAGATTAAACGATGTAGATCTCCCACAAGGGTTACGGGATTTGAACGCCTTAGCGTTGTCCAGAGATACTGCGGAGAAAGTATATGAGCATGTCCAGAGGATTTTTGTGTATAGGAAGGAGTTGGAAGAGTTACAGAATGAGGAGGCAAATGGTGATAGTTTAGGTATTATGTTCTTACAGAAACGGTTTTCTCCTCGCCGTGAATTAAAAGGTGAGGAAGCACGAATTTGTACAAAGGATGCGATAAGATGGATTTCGGATATGTCGATAACTCCAGATGAAGTATATGACACATACAGTCAGTATACGTTAGAAATGCAAAAGAAAGTGATACAGGTTATGGTAGAATACCTGCAGAATGAGTGTGTAAAAAGAAAGATTTGTTGTCCCGCAGAATTGTTGAGTGTTTATAAGAGAGCCTTTTCGATTGATACTTCTTCGACTGCCTTAGCGCTTGATTTGGCTCTGTTGCTTAGTAAGCGTTCGGAGCTACCTACTTCTCAGTTGCCTATGAGAGAGGTCCCGCCGACATTTGTCCCAAAAGTTGAGATGGCGGCCGATGCTGCACGAGGAATACTCGCGGGGGAAATTCCTGCACATTACGTATCACAGTTTGTTCACGTCCCATTTTCAAGACAGGAAGTGAACACCATAAAGCAATCTATTCCCGATGTAAGAAAGAATCCTACCGGGTTCTATAAAGAAATAGAGTCAGTCTTACAATCATCGGTTTCACCTTAAGTGATATTGACTTATTATTTCCCGTACTCCTGCCAGTTGATTTGTGGAAACAGATTAGAACTGTAGATGATGTACCTGGGTTAGGAGATACATGGGATAACATGGTTAGGCTCGACAGAGAAAGACCAGCTGGCGAGCGACCGCCTCAAGTGATATTAACTTTGCCTGATAGGATTATTGTAAAATTAAAAACTATAGTTCCTGAAAAAAGAATCATTTGGGACAAGCTTACGGCCTGTGTCCAAGGAAAGTCGGAGGGTGCTACCGATTTCTTCAATCAGTTTGAACAGGTATTTTCAGATTTCAGTGGACAAGACTTAGGCACAAAGTCAGGGAAAAGGCTGTTTGTCGACAAATTTGTACGTGGATTGCTGCCTGACATCCAGTTACAGATTATGTCTTCCGAAAGCGCTTGGCAGGCGAAGTCTCAATCAGAAGTACTGCACATGGCTCAGTACTATGAAAATCGTGTGAATAATGAAAAGGAAAAACTTGAGAAAAAAAAGGGTGACCTGAAAACAAAAGTCCTATTACAACAGATTGCTAGAAACCCTAGAGGGGGTAATCAATTTAGAGGTCAGTATGTTTCACAGGGAAGTACGCCCCTGGCTCCGGTAACCATTAACCAGTGTGCCTATTGTCGACAGGAAGGCCACTGGCGCGCACAATGTCCGGCCTTGCAGCAAAGATCATTTGGGAACATGGGTAGACGATCCAGAGGTCGCCCAGGTGCAGGGGGGCCTGGCAGAGGTCAGTTTGCACCAGAATCACAGCAACCTCCTCCACAGGATAAGCAAGTTTCGAATGTGGATAATAGAAACATTTTTTATCACCCTTCTGCCGCGTACCTCTCTGAAGAGCTTCCTTTCGACGATATTCTGTTTCGCTAGGATTGCCAGAAGCAGGATTTGGAACCGACGCCTATTCCCGTTCATCAGAAAGGCCCCTACGTTGAGACGGCGGTGGGAAATAGGAAGCATCTATTTTTAATAGATACGGGAGCACAGAAATGTTCCATTGACCATTCGTGGGTTCCAAATATTCCCCTGTCAGGGCAGTCCAACATTTCCGTAGGGTTTTCAGGCACACCTGTAGTTTGTCCGGTCTCTTTGCCGGTACCGATAACACTGGGTCCCTTCACGGAGCAGTGTCCATTTCTACTTACCACAAACTGTGGGGAGAATTTGCTGGGGTTAAAGTTGTTGAAAGAATTGCATGCAGTAATACATTGTTCTCCGGACGGAGTTCAGTTATCAATTTCACCTCAGCAATCACTCGCCTCTCAGTTTTTGACTCGACCTTTAACGCCAGAATTCAGTAATATTCCGGAATAATTATAGGCAATTGATGATAATGATGTGGGCATTCTTCAAATTGAACCTGGTAGAATTATTCTGAAACATGGAGTTAAATTGCCTCGCATCCCACAATATAAGATCTCAGTTGAAGGCGAACAGGCTTTGAAATGTATAGTCTCTGATTTTGTACATCGTGGAGTAATTGAGGAAATTACGGGTAGCTTGTGTAACAGCCCGATTTTGCCACTATACAAAAAAGGTGCTAATGCGATTCCCTTTCGGTTTATAATTGATTTACGAGCTATTAACAAAATTGTGGCTCCTCAATTCCCTATTGTACCTGATGTTACAACGATACTAACCATGATTCCGGCTTCTGCCACTCACTTTAGCGTTGTTGACCTTAAAAACGCGTTTTTCAGTATTCCCATACACAAGGATAGTAGGTATTTGTTCGCGTTTACCCTAGGTGAACGCTTGTTCACATTCACTCGTGCACCACAAGGGTACACCGAGAGTCCAAGTATTTTTAGTAGGGCATTAAAAGAGGTGCTCGATACCCTTGAGTTGCCTTCTACTTGCACGTTACTACAGTATGTAGATGATCTCCTCTTGGCTGCTGATTCTGAGAGTGCCTGTAAAGAAGTGTAAAGAAGGCACCATGGTGTTGCTTTGTCATCTAGCAAAACATGGCCACAAAGCTTCACTCAAAAAATTCCAATATTGTTGTCAGGAGGTCGCCTATTTAGGCTATATCCTGTCAAAGGAGGGAAGACGGTTGACACCTGAACGAATTAAAACTATTTCTGGCATGTCTGTCCCAAATACGCAGTAGGAAGTTAGAGCCCTGAAAGGTATGGCTTCTTACTGTAGATTGTGGATCCCTAACGTTTCGTTACCGATTAAACCAATGCTGGCTTTGACAAAGAAGGGCATTTCTTTGCCATTGCCATGGACTTTGGAACACCAGACAGCATTTGACTGTGTTCAGCGCCGGTTTTAGGAACTCCAAATTATGAAAAGGCCTTTGTGTTGTATGTGCATGAACGTGATGGATGTGCTTTGGCTGTGTTAACGAAGGAACATGGAGGGAAGAATAGACCGTGCAGCTATTTCTCATCCGCCCTTGATCCTGTTGCATGCGCTTTGCTGAGATGTTTGAGAGCTGTCGCTGCTGCAGCTGCATCTGTAAAACAGAGTGAGGGAATGGTCCTGGGTCATGCGTTAACGCTAATGGTACCTAACTCTGTAGATATTTTATTGAATAGAACTCAAACGCAAGACCTCACTTCCGCACGATTGACAAGATATGAATTGATCTTGTTTTCTCCCCACATTCAAATTCAGTTAGCTATTATAAAATGTGCAGCACATCAACAGGTTACAGATGAGATAGGAAAAGGGAATGCTTTCGCTGATCAGATAGCTAAGCAAACTGCCACTGATTTTAGTTCAGAAATGTATGCTGTAAGAGAAACTGTAAATATTTGCACTTTTGGTGAAAGTATCGATTCTGTAAAAGACATTCAAGCAGATGCTACTATAGAGGAAACCAAGAAATGGGTCGAGGGTGCAGGAAGATTGGATGATGATGGGTGTTGGGTGGACAATGTTGAAGGAAAATGGTTACTACCTGACGCCTACATTACAATGATGGTTATTATGGCTCATGGTCCGATACGTCTGCACGCGTAAATAGACTAAAATGTTACACAGTGTATGGGCCAATGATAACATTTTCAAAATTTCAGAGCGCTTTGTCCAAGGGTGCATGGTCTGCTTGCAGCACAATGTAGGAAAGGGTACCTCGACTCCTAGAAGAAGTTTCGCTCCACCTTCTGTTCCGTTTGAGGTTATCCACTTTGATTTTATTGAAATGGAACATTGCAACAATCTTAAATTTGTGTTGGTTGTCATTTGTGCTTTTAGTAAGTGGGTTGAGGCCTTCCCTGTTAGAGATGCAACGGCCATAACCACGGCAAAAACTCTTTTGAAAGAGTTTTTTCCTAGGTTCGGGCTGCCGAGAGTCATCTGGTCGGATAATGGGCCACACTTTATCGCTGCTGTAATTCTACAAATATGCAAAGGATTAAGGATTGATAAACGGTTCCATTCGGCCAGACATGCCCAAAGTGCCGGATTAGTGGAAAGGCATAACGGCATTATAAAGAACAAGCTCGCTTAGACGTGTGCTGGCAACAAGTTAAAATGGCCGGACGCCTTACCGATCGTGTTGCTGTCGATGAGAACAACCCCTCAAACTAAGACTGGGCTCTCTCCCTTTGAGATGGTAATGGGGAGGCCTGCTAATATTTGGGGTATGCCAAAAAGTCGCTCATTGCGGGATGTAGAGAATGTGCTTCTTTCAGGTTACTGTAACCAGTTGACTAAAAATCTGTTTTCAATTTATCACCAGGTGTGAGAGGCATTACCTGAAGGGTCCTAGTCACAGTCTACAACCGGGGGACTGGATCCTCACGAAAGTTTTCGAGAGGTCATCTTGCCTTGCACCTCGGTGGAGGGGTCCCTACCAGGTCCTGCTAGTCACCCAGACTGCTGTGCGGGTAGCGGGTCGTAAGAACTGGATCCACGCGACGCACACCAAACGGATCCCGCAGCCCATGCCATATGATACAGAAGACACAGAATCCCTTTCCACTGCTGTTACCAACGTGCCCGAAACAGCAACAACCGACACAAGAGTATCGGAGACCGTTCCAGAGTTCGCAAGGCCAGACAACACGGCCATCTTGTCTCCGCACTCTCCAACAGTGGTACTTCCGGATCAATCATTTTCTGATCCCATTTCCGTTCACTCGCCACCTCCAGTAGGAAGTGACGACATATTGTTATCCGATCCTTCGGCACCAGAAATTGTGAAATATAATTTACGTCCAAGGAAATACAGCACGGTTTGACTTTGCGATTGAGGAAATCATTTGAGGGCTTGCCTTTTGGCCCGACTGTACGAAAGGATTCTGTTGGCTAAGGGTTGTGGGAAGGACATTAAGAAGACGCGCGACTGGAGTGGCCAGCAAATGAACAATTGGCATTTTTTCGATTGAATACTGCGATGCCTGCACCCGCTACCGCTCGTACCGAACTTTTAGATAAATATGTGACTAGCAGAGACAATGATCAAGCATGTAATGGGACCCCCAAAGTGTATTGTTGCCTTTTTGTAATAATAACTGGGTTTTTAGTAACTACTGGTTTTGGGTTATGGTATCTGGAGGAAGCATATCCGCTAGAGGACTTTTTACCTGTTGAAAATGTATCTGTTTTCCCCACGCCTTTCGTGCAATTGCATACATTATCGCCTAGAGATTCTTCGCATAGACGGAACTATCAGAATAATACCCTTTTGTTAATAATGAATGCCACTCATGCAATTTTAAATAGGACCAATTGCTGGATCTGCTCACCTCTACCGCAACATGGGGATAAGGGGCTAGGTTGGTATATTCATCCTTTACCGTTGACATCTGCTTGTTATGCTTCCCTTAGAGCACTATTCTTTGGCCGATGGAATGACAGCATCTCAGGGAACTTTGATGGTACAAATTTGAATAGTTTTGAAAAACATGTTTTGATGCCCCTAGGATGCTTGCTTTTTGCAAATAGGAGTAAGCCAAACGTTGCTTCTGTTAGGCCCTCTGATAGATTGACTCGACCTTTTCAGTCTTTGATCTCTTTCAAAATGTCTCATATAGGCAATAAGGATGCCACGCCTCCATCTTATTCTGTTAACCATAGCCCCGATTCAGTATCCTTCTGCATACAGAGGAATGGAATACGGTCAATGGGTAATTTTAGGAAATACGCCAACGTTGCAAATTTGACTAGTGAGAACAGACCTCTGTACGTAGGTGAACCTGTCTATTTTGTTTGCGGTAATGTGGCATTTCCATGGTTACCCAAGGATTGGCAAGGAACCTGCTATTTAGGGATTCTATTACCTGGGGTGTTTATTGCCAGTACTGCAGAAATTTCGAAGACTCGTCCACGACGAGGTGTGAAAGGGGATACTCCAGCGCAAACTCTAGGAGACATCATGAAATCCTTTGTGCCATTTTTTGGGCAAATTACGAATTCAGAAGATATCAGGGGACTAGCGAGAGTATTGGAGAGAACCATCAACCGGACCACTGACATATGACTATAATATGACGTTAGAACAGAAAGCAATAAGATTAGTGGCTCTTCAGAACCGGATGGCATTAGATGTCATTCTGGCTGAGCGTGGAGGAGTATGTAAATTAGTGGGGTACGCTTGCTGCGTTTACGTACCAGAGTCCTCTCCAACGATCTTTAGGGCTATCGAAAATCTACATGTTCCTAGTTCAGAAGTGCATGTTCCTGAGGGAAACTGGGAACTTAGTGCATGGTTTTGGGACCTCCTACGGTCGTGGGGATGGAAGTTGTTTTCGGCCCTGTTGATTATCTTGGGTAGTTTTATGTTCATTTTTTGTTGTATACAGTGTCTCCCGAGTATATGTTCAGTATTAGGGGGGTGTTGCGCGCAAACAACAAGTGCATTAGGGCATAAAATATACGCCCGAGATAAGATTTCCAAGGAGTATGTGTTGAAAGAAACTTTAGTGTCTGATCTAATGGCAATAGATATGTCTGACAATGATTCGGGCTGTATAGACGTTGAAATGTGGAGTTAGTCGGAGAGTGATTAAAGGTAGTTTAGCGCTTGGCATAGGCCAAAAGTAGGGTTTGTTAGAGCTGATATAATATTGTTTCGTCCTCATTGTATATGTTGGCCTATGCCCAGTCGCTTTGCAAGGAAATCCGTATTGCAAGGTCGTGACCTTAAGTGAATCAAGCCTCCATTTTAGGTTATAGCTGCCATTTTAGTTTATCGTGAAAGTCACCCTGTGGCCTAAAATGGCCGACCTGTGTTCTCTTGTTCTTGCTTTAACCACTTCAACCTCTGTAGGAGAGTTAATGTCCAACCAGCCTTCAGGCTACATGTTAGGGTCATGTAGGCCTTGTCCTTTGTTGACCTCGGGATCAGGGGATTACTTGAATAGGTGATGTTAGCCTACAAGTATAGAAGAACAATAACACTATCTAAACACGATATGTGAAACATCTGTATGATCTGTATTAAAGCAATGTGTAAAGAGTGTAAAGTTAAACCTAGAGAATAATAGTGTTTGTTAGCAAATGTATTAAAAAGTAAACCGCATGCACGACATATGTAAATTAGGAACGAACCTGGCGCGACCCTCGCCCAGTACATGATTAACTTGTAAGAGGCTGGACATCGTTATAACGAAACTGTATAAATACGCTGATGTCCAGCTAGCAAATTCTGTTCACTGCTCACATTGAACCCTGCTGGTGGTCTCTCTGATGTATTGATGGCCAAATAGATATTTGTGTACTTTGTTGGTAAACTGTACATAATTGCAATAAAGATTCTGGGAATCTTTACAAGCCTGTGTCGGTGTATTTCTCTTTGCATGGTGTAAAAGCCTTAATATTGTATTTTCAACAGAAACGGCCCCTCTGGACGAGAAGTGAATTCCTCGACAGAACTGCACGATCCGATCCCTGAACGGTGAGCTGTAGACCGAGACGACGACTTGACTAGGGTCCATATATCGAGGTGGGTAAATTTGCCGAAATCACCAGACACGTGGGTCCTTAGCATTGTCCTTAGTAACCTGATCGGGCCTCCCAGTCCTTTGGTCAGGTGAATCGTTACCCGATTCTTAATTTAACCCTGACAATTTGAATTTGGCGCATTGTACTCGCGAGCACAATTATTTGACCAGGTAACACCAGAACTTTGATATGCCTGGGAAATTGTCTGCCTGCTTTAGGGCATTATTCCGCAGCGACAGACAATCTTTGGAAGATAGCCGTCCCGCACCACAGGAGGGGTCACCGGCATGTACTATGTACTGTAAGAAAGGCTTTGGTAGTATAGCATTTAATGACATTTGGCACAGACAGACCAGACATAACTCTAATCTTCGGTGGCCAACCAATGGTAGCTTTGAAATCTCTCGTATAGAATATCTAGAGTCTGTATTAGTAAAGAAAAAGGCTAGACCTGCAGCATTTGACGCATTGCACAGTTGGAAAACAGAAGCTTTGCAGCAACAAAAGAGTAGAGAGAAACATATGCGTCGACATATGACAAGTGTCGAAAAGGCACGGTTATATGATCAAAATAAACAATTGGAGTCAGGAACACGGACTGAGCATTTCAATTAGGCATTCAAAAAATGTACCCTTCAAAAGATTTTCATACGTCAGATGAATTGATTAATAAACTTTTGCATGAACGAAGGCCCCATGCCTCCGCGCCACCCCGTACTTCCCTCCTCCTGGCGCTTTGCCCCTTCCCGTTGTTATTCCTCCTCCTATGGTTCCTCCGGTCCTCCCTGTTGTTCTTCCTGTTGTTCTTCCAGCAGTCGCTCCTTTGCCTGCCCCCTTGCCTCCACCTGTTGACATTCAGAATGTGCCTACTCTTCCTCTTCCAAGTGATTCTGCATGGCTTGTAGTAGACCAGGGAGCGGGATGAAGGGTTGTGACTCATAATACTGTGTCCCCAGATAAAAAGAATTAATTGATTGCTTGGGCTAAACATTGCATGGAGAAGGGTGAAAAAGCTGATGCTTTTTCCACACTCGAAAATTTAAAAGGTATTCCTGAGAAAAATGTCTTTATTAAAGGATTAGGGATTCATTTGAGTATAATGTGGAATAGATTAAACGATGTAGATCCCCCACAAGGGTTACGGGATTTGAACGCCTTAGCGTTGTCCAGAGATACTGCGGAGAAAGTATATGAGCATGTCCAGAGGATTTTTGTGTATCGGAAGGAGTTGGAAGAGTTACAGAATGAGGAGGCAGATGGTGATAGTTTAGGTATTATGTTCTTACAGAAACGGTTTTCTCCTCGCCGTGAATTAAAAGGTGAGGAAGCACGAATTTGTACAAAGGATGCGATAAGATGGATTTCGGATATGTCGATAACTCCAGATGAAGTATATGACACATACAGTCAGTATACGTTAGAAATGCAAAAGAAAGTGATACAGGTTATGGTAGAATACCTGCAGAATGAGTGTGTAAAAAGAAAGATTTGTTGTCCCGCAGAATTGTTGAGTGTTTATAAGAGAGCCTTTTCGATTGATACTTCTTCGACTGCCTTAGCGCTTGATTTGGCTCTGTTGCTTAGTAAGCGTTCGGAGCTACCTACTTCTCAGTTGCCTATGAGAGAGGTCCCTCCAACATTTGTCCCAAAAGTTGAGATGGCGGCCGATCCTGCACGAGGAATACTCGCCGGGGAAATTCCTGCACATTACGTATCACAGTTTGTTCACGTCCCATTTTCAAGACAGGAAGTGAACACCATAAAGCAATCTATTCCCGATGTAAGAAAGAATCCTAGCGGGTTCTATAAAGAAATAGAGTCAGTCTTACAATCATCGGTATTCACCTTAAGTGATATTGACTTATTATTTCCCGTACTCCTGCCAGTTGATTTGTGGAAACAGATTAGGACTGTAGATGATGTACCTGGGTTAGGAGATACATGGGATAACATGGTTAGGCTCGACAGAGAAAGACCAGCTGGCGAGCGACCGCCTCAAGTGATATTAACTTTGCCTGATAGGATTATTGTAAAATTAAAAACTATAGTTCCTGAAAAAAGAATAATTTGGGACAAGCTTACGGCCTGTGTCCAAGGAAAGTCGGAGGGTGCTACCGATTTCTTCAATCAGTTTGAACAGGTATTTTCAGATTTCAGTGGACAAGACTTAGGCACAGAGTCAGGGAAAAGGCTGTTTGTCGACAAATTTGGACGTGGATTGCTGCCTGACATCCAGTTACAGATTATGTCTTCCGTAAGCGCTTGGCAGGCGAAGTCTCAATCAGAAGTACTGCACATGGCTCAGTACTATGAAAATCGTGTGAATAATGAAAAGGAAAAACTTGAGAAAAAAAAGGGTGACCTGAAAACAAAAGTCCTATTACAACAGATTGTTAGAAACCCTAGAGGGGGTAATCAATTTAGAGGTCAGTACGTTTCACAGGGAAGTACGCCCCTGGCTCCGGTAACCATTAACCAGTGTGCCTATTGTCGACAGGAAGGCCACTGGCGTGCCCAATGTCCGGCCTTGCAGCAAAGGTCATTTGGGAACATGGGTAGACGATCCAGAGGTCGCCCAGGTGCAGGGGGCCCTGGCAGAGGTCAGTTTGCACCAGAATCACAGCAACCTCCTCCACAGGATAAGCAAGTTTCGAATGTGGATAATAGAAACATTTTTTATCACCCTTCTGCCGCGTACCTCTCTGAAGAGCTTCCTTTCGACGATATTCTGTTTCGCTAGGTTTGCCAGAAGCAGGATTTGGAACCGACGCCTATTCCCGTTCATCAGAAAGGCCCCTACGTTGAGACAGCGGTGGGAAATAGTAAGCATCTATTTTTAATAGATTCGGGAGCACAGAAATGTTCCATTGACCATTCGTGGGTTCCAAATATTCCCCTGTCAGGGCAGTCCAACGTTTCCGTAGGGTTTTCAGGCACACCTGTAGTTTGTCCGGTCTCTTTGCCGGTACCGATAACACTGGGTCCCTTCACGGAGCAGTGTCCATTTCTACTTACCACAAACTGTGGGGAGAATTTGCTGGGGTTAAATTTGTTGAAAGAATTGCATGCAGTAATACATTGTTCTCCGGATGGAGTTCAGTTAACAATTTCACCTCAGCAATCACTCGCCTCTCAGTTTTTGACTCGACCTTTAACGCCAGAATTCAGTAATATTCCGGAATAATTATAGGCAATTGATGATAATGATGTGGGCATTCTTCAAATTGAACCTGGTAGAATGATTCTGAAACATGGAGTTAAATTGCCTCGCATCCCACAATATAAGATCTCAGTTGAAGGCGAACAGGCTTTGAAATGTATAGTCTCTGATTTTGTACATCGTGGAGTAATCGAGGAAATTACGGGTAGCTTGTGTAACAGCCCGATTTTGCCAGTATACAAAAAAGGTGCTAATGCGATTCCCTTTCGGTTTATAATTGATTTACGAGCTATTAACAAAATTGTGGCTCCTCAATTCCCTATTGTACCTGATGTTACAATGATACTAACCATGATTCCGGCTTCTGCCACTCACTTTAGCGTTGTTGACCTTAAAAAAGCGTTTTTCAGTATTCCCATACACAAGGATAGTAGGTATTTGTTCGCGTTTACCCTAGGTGAACGCTCGTTCACATTCACTCGTGCACCACAAGGGTACACTGAGAGTCCAAGTATTTTTAGTAGGGCATTAAAAGAGCAGCTCGATACCCTCGAGTTGCCTTCTACTTGCACGTTACTACAGTATGTAGATGATCTCCTCTTGGCTGCTGATTCTGAGAGTGCCTGTAAAGAAGGCACCATGTTGTTGCTTTGTCATCTAGCAAAACATGGCCACAAAGCTTCACTCAAAAAATTCCAATATTGTTGTCAGGAGGTCGCCTATTTAGGCTATATCCTGTCAAAGGAGGGAAGACGGTTGATACCTGAACGAATAAAAACTATTTCTGGCATGTCTGTCCCAAATACGCAGAAGGAAGTTAGAGCCCTGAAAGGTATGGCTTCTTACTGTAGATTGTGGATCCCTAACATTTCGTTACCGATTAAACCAATGCTGGCTTTGACAAAGAAGGGCATTTCTTTGCCATTGCCATGGACTTTGGAACACCAGACAGCATTTGACTGTGTTCAGCGCCGGTTTTAGGAACTCCAAATTATGAAAAGGCCTTTGTGTTGTATGTGCATGAACGTGATGGATGTGCTTTGCCTGTGTTAACGCAGGAACATGGAGGGAAGAATAGACCGTGCAGCTATTTCTCATCCGCCCTTGATCCTGTTGCATGCGCTTTGCTGAGATGTTTGAGAGCTGTCGCTGCTGCTGCTGCATCTGTAAAACAGAGTGAGGGAATGGTCCTGGGTCATGCGTTAACGCTAATGGTACCTCACTCTGTAGATATTTTATTGAATAGAACTCAAACGCAACACCTCACTTCCGCACGATTGACAAGATATGAATTGATCTTGTTTTCTCCCCACATTCAAATTCAGTTAGCTATTATAAAATGTGCAGCACATCAAAAGGTTACAGATGAGATAGGAAAATGGAATGCTTTCGCTGATCAGATAGCTAAGCAAACTGCCACTGATTTTAGTTCAGAAATGTATGCTGTAAGAGAAACTGTAAATATTTGCACTTTTGGTGAAAGTATCGATTCTGTAAAAGACATTCAAGCAGATGCTACTATAGAGGAAACCAAGAAATGGGTCGTGGGTGCAGGAAGATTGGATGATGATGGGTTTTGGGTGGACAATGTTGAAGGAAAATGGTTACTACCTGACGCCTACATTACAATGATGGTTATTATGGCTCATGGTCCGATACGTCTGCACGCGTAAATAGACTAAAATGTTACACAGTGTATGGGCCTATGATAACATTTTCAAAATTTCAGAGCGCTTTGTCCAAGGGTGCATGGTCTGCTTGCAGCACAATGTAGGAAAGGGTACCTCGACTCCTAGAGGAAGTTTCGCTCCACCTTCTGTTCCGTTTGAGGTTATCCACTTTGATTTTATTGAAATGGAACATTGCAACAATCTTAAATATGTGTTGGTTGTCATTTGTGCTTTAGTAAGTGGGTTGAGGCCTTCCCTGTTAGAGATGCAACGGCCATAACCACGGCAAAAACTCTTTTGAAAGAGTTTTTTCCTAGGTTCGGGCTGCCGAGAGTCATCTGGTCGGATAATGGGCCACACTTTATCGCTGCTGTAATTCTACAAATATGCAAAGGATTACAGATTGATAAACGGTTCCATTCGGCCAGACATGCCCAAAGTGCCGGATTAGTGGAAAGGCATAACGGCATTATAAAGAACAAGCTCGCTTAGACGTGTGCTGGCAACAAGTTAAAATGGCCGGACGCCTTACCGATCGTGTTGCTGTCGATGAGAACAACCCCTCAAACTAAGACTGGGCTCTCTCCCTTTGAGGTGGTAATGGGGAGGCCTGCTAATATTTGGGGTATGCCAAAAAGTCGCTCATTGCGGGATGTAGAGAATGTGCTTCTTTCAGGTTACTGTAACCAGTTGACTAAAAATCTGTTTTCAATTTATCACCAGGTGTGAGAGGCATTACCTGAACGTTACAAGGGTCCTGGTCACAGTCTACAACTGGGGGACTGGATCCTCACGAAAGTTTTCGAGAGGTCATCTTGCCTTGCACCTCTGTGGAGGGGTCCCTACCAGGTCCTGCTAGTCACCCAGACTGCTGTGCGGGTAGCGGGTCGTAAGAACTGGATCCACGCGACGCACACCAAACGGATCCCACAGCCCATGCCATATGATACAGAAGACACAGAATCCCTTTCCACTGCTGTTACCAACGTGCCCGAAACAGCAACAACTGACACGAGAGTATCGGAGACCGTTCCAGCGTTTGCAAGGCCAGACAACACGGCCATCTTGTCTCCGCACTCTCCAACAATGGTACTTCCGGATCAATCATTTTCTGATCCCATTTCCGTTCACTCGCCACCTCCAGTAGGAAGTGAAGACATATTGTTATCCGATCCTTCGGCACCAGAAATTGTGAAATATAATTTACGTCCAAGGAAATACAGCACGGTTTGACTGTGCGATTGAGGAAATCATTTTAGGGCTTGCCTTTTGGCCCGACTGTACGAAAGGATTCTGTTGGCTAAGGGTTGTGGGAAGGACATTAAGAAGACGCGCGACTGGAGTCACCAGCAAATGAACAATTGGCATTTTTTCGATTGAATACTGCGATGCCTGCACCCGCTACCGCTCGTACCGAACTTTTAGATAAATATGTGACTAGCAGAGACAATGATCAAGCATGTAATGGGACCCCCAAAATGTATTGTTGCCTTTTTGTAATAATAACTGGGTTTTTAGTAACTACTGGTTTTGGGTTATGGTATCTGGAGGAAGCATATCCGCTAGAGGACTTTTTACCTGTTGAAAATGTATCTGTTTTCCCCACTCCTTTCGTGCAATTGCATACATCATCGCCTAGAGATTCTTCGCATAGACGGAACTATCAGAATAATACCCTTTTGTTAATAATGAATGCCACTCATGCAATTTTAAATAGGACCAATTGCTGGATCTGCTCACATCTACCGCAACATGGGGATAAGGGGCTAGGTTGGTATATTCATACTTTACCGTTGACAACTGCTTGTTATGCTTCCCTTAGAGCACTATTCTTTGGCCGATGGAATGACAGCATCTCAGGGAACTTTGATGGTACAAATTTGAATAGTTTTGAAAAACATGTTTTGATGCCCCTGGGATGCTCGCTTTTTGCAAATAGGAGTAAGCCAAACGTTGCTTCTGTTAGGCCCTCTGATAGATTGACTCGTCCTTTTCAGTCTTTGATCTCTTTCAAAATGGCTCATATAGGCAATAAGGATGCCACGCCTACATCTTATTCTGTTAACCATAGCCCCGATTCAGTATCCTTCTGCGTACAGAGGAATGGAATATGGTCAATGGGTAATTTTAGGAAATGCGCCAACGTTGCAAATTTGACTAGTGAGAACAGACCTCTGTACGTAGGTGAACCTATTTTGTTTGCGGTAATGTGGCATTTCCATGGTTACCCAGGGATTGGCAAGGAACCTGCTATTTAGGGATTCTATTACCTGGGGTGTTTATTGCCAGTACTGCAGAAATTTCGAAGACTCGTCCACGACGAGATGTGAAAGGGGATACTCCAGCGCAAACTCTAGGAGACATGATGAAATCCTTTGTGCCATTTTTTGGGCAAATTACGAATTCAGAAGATATCAGTGGACTAGCGAGAGTATTGGAGAGAACCATCAACCGGACCAATGACATATGACTATAATATGACGTTAGAACAGAAAGCAATAAGATTAGTGGCTCTTCAGAACCGGATGGCATTAGATGTCATTCTGGCTGAGCGTGGAGGAGTATGTAAATTAGTGGGGTACGCTTGCTGCGTTTACGCACCAGACTCCTCTCCAACGATCTTTAGGGCTATCGAAAATCTACATGTTCCTAGTTCAGAAGTGCATGTTCCTGAAGGAAACTGGGAATTTAGTGCATGGTTTTGGGACCTCCTACGGTCGTGGGGATGGAAGTTGTTTTCGGCCCTGTTGATTATCTTGGGTAGTTTTATGTTCATTTGTTGTTGTATACAGTGTCTCCCTAGTATATGTTCAGTATTAGGGGGGTGTTGCGCGCAAACAACAAGTGCATTAGGGCATAAAATATACGCCCCAGATAAGATTTCCAAGGAGTATGTGTTGAAAGAAACTTTAATGTCTGATCTAATGGCAATAGATATGTCTGACAATGATTCGGGGTGTATAGACGTTGACATGTGGAGTTAGTCGCAGAGTGATTAAAGGTAGTTTAGCGCTTGGCATAGGCCAAAAGGAGGGTTTGTTAGAGCTGATATAATATTGTTTTGTCCTCATTGTATATGTTGGCCTATGCCCAGTCGCTTTGCGAGGAAATCCGTATTGCAAGGTCGTGACCTTAAGTGAATCAAGCCTCCATTTTAGGTTAAAGCCGCAATTTTAGTTTATCGTGCAAAGTCACCCTGTGGCCTAAAATGGCCGACCTGTGTTCTCTTGTTCTTGCTTTAACCTCTTCAACCTCTGCAGGAGAGTTAATGTCCAACCAGCCTTCAGGCTACATGTTAGGGTCATGTAGGCCTTGTCCTTTGTTGACCTCGGGATCAGGGGATTACTTGAATAGGTGATGTTAGCCTACAAGTATACAAGAACAATAACGCTATCTAAACACGATATGTGAAACATCTGTATGATCTGTATTAAAGCAATGTGTAAAGAGTGTAAAGTTAAACCTAGAGAATAATAGTGTTTGTTAGCAAATGTATTAAAAAGTAACCGCATGCACGAGATATGTAAATTAGGAACGAACCTGGCGCGACCCTCGCCCAGTACATGATTAACTTGTAAGAGGCTGGACATCGTTATAACGAAACTGTATAAATATGCTGATGTCCAGCTAGCAAATTCTGTTCACTGCTCACATTGAACCCTGCTGGTGGTCTCTCTGATGTATTGACGGCCAAATACTTTGTTTGTAAACTGTACAGAATTGCAATAAAGATTCTGGGAATCTTTACAAGCCTATGTTGCTGTATTTCTCTTTGCATGGTGTAAATGCCTTAATATTGTATTTTCTGATTCCACAGAGGGAGCAGTATTTCTCCACAACACACTAAGCAGACTAGAGACAGGCCACAATGCAGACAGATAAACAGCTAAAGAGACCAGACACAGTCTCAACCACCATGAAACAGGTCATACCATTGAGTATAGTGGTTCACAGGAAGACATTGATCTGCAAGTGCGGCTCGCTTGATGTTCACGGACCACACACACACAGGTACGTTCAAGCCTTCTGAGATCTGAGGAATCCAAAAGCGCACTAATGGCGAGATGTCAGCAAGGCCAAACACTGGTGATCCTAGCATTCCATGGTATGAACTAAAAATGGCAAACCAACTTAATGTAACCTCAATGGAAGAAGCTGCGCAGTAGCCGGCCCACCCATTAAAATCCAGTCGATAAACTGTAGTTCCTATGCTGGGTCTTTAATTCCCACGCTCAACACGCCTGCAGTTCTTTACGCAAGCACACAGTTCATGGTCCACACTTATGGGGTTAAAACATAGCGCAAGTCAGAGGCTGGTGTGGGTGTTAGGAGGATGAAGAAGATGTTAGAAGCATTGCAGTGCGGCAAGGGGAACAGAGCAAAACAGAGAGAGATGAAAGTGGTAGAGGAGAGAGCAGGAGTGGTGGGGAAAAGCAGAGGAGGAGAGCGAGGGGTGATATGGTGGAAGAGTAGACTGAGAGAAAATGGCCAGTGATTGGAGAGCGAAGGGAGGAGGCTGGGAGAAAATCTGCTGCGAAAGTGGAATAGGTGATGGGAGGAGAAGAGGAGAGTATTTTTTTTTTGTTTTTTTGTTTGTTTATTAACCTGTTTAAGGTTTTTTACAAATCTGTGCTGTGGTGAACTGTTTGTGCTACTTCTAAGAAATTAGACCCAGAACTTACGACACCACTCTCAAATTTCCTTGAAGGTCTCTTGCTGGTATTGCAGGCGACAAAGTACTGTCACTGGCTTTTGCCAGAGCTACTTCAAGGAATGTAGCTGCCGCTCTGGACCATCTGGTGGAATCGCCTGCAATTAGCCGAAACCATATTGTCTCTTCGTCGAGTGTGAGCGGGCACGTGATGAGTGGTGTCAAGTAAGCCCTTCTTTCGTGCGTCAGTCCAGGACATGAGGTGAGTAGATGACGGACAGATTCTATTTGGTCAACTAGTCCACAGACCCGACAGTCAGGAGAATTTGCCAGTGCCCTTTTGGCCAAAATTTCTCTCGTATGCAAAAGATTCAGGCGGGCTCGTAGAAGAATTTTTCTCAGCCTTTTTTCAGGAAATTTTTCGCAATATTTCAGCGGAATCTTTGGGCGGTTGCAAGTAGGTGGCAAATCTTTTAGGGATGTGTACGTTAGGATTTTCTCGTTGGTACGTATCCAATCTTGTTCTAAAAGTTTTTGCTTCACACACCCAGGATTTTAGATGAGAAGGTCGTCCGTGCAGTGGAATTCTTCTAATTTTTGTCCAATTTTCTTCACCCAGTTGGTGAATGGTGTGCACTTCCCGTTTTCCAGTTCGTTTTCTAGTATCCGAAAAATCGGCAGAGAGTCAGGGGTTCATATTTTCCTGTAAAGTAGAATCGCGCTTTGCATGACAACTGAGGCTAGTGAAGGAAGGCCAAGATCGCGCCGAATGGCTGGCATGGGGGCTGCGATAGGAAGTCCCAAGACCGATTTCCATAGAAATCCTTCCAGTCTCAGCCAAAATTCAGCAGGTAGAGTTAAGTTGGCTGCCATTCCGTATGTTATGGCCGGTACAACCTTTGTCTTGTAAAATTGCAGTACCGGGGTCCAAGAGAACTTGCCGAATTTACTGTCGACAGCTCGAGATTGGGCTGTCAGGTTCTTGATTTTTGCCCATAACGAGGCTTGAAGTGAAGAGTCGTTTAAAGTGTTGTCTAGTTGAATGCCCAGGTACTTAAACTCATCTACTACTTCGATTTTTTCTTCCTCGAGAAACCATACCGAACACTTCTTTGTCTTTTTTTTGCTTTTTGAAAAGGACAGGATTTTAGTTTTGCTTTTGTTTATTTGCAGATTATTTTCTTCCATGTATTTGGCCAGATTTGTTAGCTGTCTCTGAAGGCCCACTGCCGTCTGGTCAATCAGAATTAAGTCGTCGGCATACCACAGTCTTGGGACTTTAGAGGTACCCACTCGCGGTGGGAAAGATCTTACTGATTTCACTGAGTCTTGGAAGTCTCCAATAAACGAGATGAACAGAGCTGGGGCTAACGGGCAGCCCTGTTTTACTCCCCGTTTTGTAAAGATTTGCTCTGAGAGTGTGCCTTGTTGGTTTAGGCGGACTCTGAGTGAGGTGGTTTCATGGAGTGCCATTACTGGTGCGAGAATCGAGTCTGGACATTTCCAGTTGGCTAACTTGGTCCACAGTCTTTCTCGTTCAACCAGGTCAAAGGCCTGGGACAAGTCCACCATTGCCATATGGACCTTTCCCATGCCCCTCTTTGTATTTGCTTTGAGTATGTTCAGAAATAGTAGGTTGATTGACGTTCCTGCTCCCTTCTGGAATCCTGTTTGAAACATGTCGGCTGCCGGGGAGGCACTGGCCCAGACTTTGAAGTGGCGGAGGAGTAATGCTGCGAAAATCTTCCCTATAACATCCAGTAAGACAATAGGTCTGTAATTGGCAGAGGTGTCTCTGTTTCCTTTCTTATAGATGGGTACCAATACAGCCTCTGTCCAGGTTTTGGGAATTTGTTTTGTTTGCTGAATTTGAGTAAATATTTCACCAATTGCTTGCGCCCATAGAAGTGGGTGTGCCTTAAGGTCAGTGGTAGTCAAGCCGTCTGGCCCAGGAGCCCTTGAAGATTTAAGATTGTTGATTGCTTCTGTGATGTCCTCGACCGATGAAAGAGTGATCCATGGGGAGTCTGAGAGGACTGGAAGATATAGTGACGTGGAGGTGGGGCAGCGGTATAACTCCGTGAAGTGCTGAATCCACTTTGCCTCTGGGACACAGTTTGCCAGCACGTTTACCTTCTGCCCATTAATGGATTTCAGTAGTGACCAAAAGTCTCGAGTGTTCCTTGTGGCACAAGTGTGGAGCATTTCTTCAGCGTCGTTTTTGTACATGAACAACCGGTGCTGTTTTAGCCATGATTTGTAGGACTTTTGTTCTGCTTGGTAATTGAGCCATATTTCCGGCGAGTCAGCTCGTATGGCCGTTTTTTTCAGTTTGTTAAGCTTTTTTCTTTTTGTTGCCACTTCAGTGTCGAAGGAATGCGTATGGATTGGTTTCCCTGTTTTTGTTCCCGCAAATTTCGTTTTGTGTGCGGCCAAGAGCGACACGTATTCTGGTCGTCTGTCGCTTTTGCTCTTTATTATTTGGACGGTTTTCCTCGCAACGGTAGAAAAAAAGTTTTTTACGTTTTCGGGGGTTAAGCGAAGCCTGTTTTGTTGTGCGTTAGTTTCCACTACTGCAGGATAGAAGGGTCTTAATGGAGCTGTTCCGTTCCATGACATTTTTAGAAGGTTGTGGTCGCTTTCCTGCGTTTTTACCACCGTGAAGTCGGTGAAATGAGCTATCAGCCCTTCCGTGATGGATATGTAATCCAGCGTGGCGGACGAGCTCAGTCTTTCCCACGTAGGGATTTGTGATTCTCGATCTTGTTGTGATGATACATTGTGGAAGTTCCTTGATTTCATTAGGAGGGACCAGGCTCGACCTCTTTCGTCCATCGTTGAGTTCGGGCTTTGTTTGTTTTCCACTCTCCCCTCACATTTAGAGTTCAGATCGCCGCAAATGATGATGTTGGGTACTTTCCGCTCCACCGTTAGGTCGTCAATTTGGTTGGCGACCATGGTGCAGAATTCTGTAGTGCTGGTTTTCGCCGGGTTCCAGTAGAGGTTTATTATGCCTAAGTCCGAGTTTGTCCAAGCGTCTCTGATTGAGTCTTGATGGCACAATGTGGCCAACGTCGTCAGCATTCCGTAACCCTCTGCTATTTTCCCTTTTGGAGTAATCCCTGAGCCAATCCGGATAGCTGTTAGTATGCCTCCGGAGGGGCGTCCTAGGATGGATTTACAGGCGGGCGAGGCCTCTGTTACGTATCCATCCATGGCTGGTTTGTGAACCAACCATGTTTCTTGAAGGCAGATCAGTTCGAACATACCTAAATTTGTGTCACTAGGCGTTGTAAGATGTTGATGACCTCTCGTATTCCACGAAGCCATGTTTAGGGAGCATTTTTGTAGAGGGTTTAAAGGACCGATGTATTGTTTCTCCCTCGAATGTGATCCTTGGTTTTGTTGCTATTTCTTGTGAGTTTGCGCAAAGGTTTCTGAAATCCATTTCCATGGGTTGCGTGCTGGTGGTCTACTCTCCTTTGTGAGTTCCGTTCTAGATTGTCTTGTTTCTCTTTTCTCGTGATGACTTTGTGTTTTTGAAGCTTCGTAGTTGTTAGTTCGGGTCGTAGTTTGAAGGGTAATTTGGTTTCTCCGCCCCCACCTTTCGTCGCCGTGTGCCGCATTTTGTTTTCTTGGAAGCCTCTGTGCATAGTTTTCTCTGTGTCGCTCCCTGTCTCGAGTTGGATCTTCAATTTTTTCTTTTGTCGCCTTGATGTTTTCCTTCGAATGTTTCTGAAGGCAGTGGATTTTTAGGCCCATTTTTTGGAGGTCCTTGTGCACGTCGGGAGTTAACTCCAGTGCAGTTTTTCTTCTTAAATGGAGGTAAGCTTTTGCTTTGTGTTCCCGGTGGTAGGGTTCGACCAATGTGAAGTCTTCCGTTCTTAGGTGGCAGAGTGTTCCTATTTTCCCTAGTCTATTTAAGACTGTTCTACGGTTTAGGACCAGGTAAGAATCTTTAGATGAGGTTTGTTCTAGCTTGAAAATTTTTCCCCCTTCAGAGATCTTATCTTTGTCTGAGGCAGTGTTCTTTTTTGCTCTATGATCCTTCGATGACTGAACTCTGGCAGGATAGTTCGGTTTGTAGTGTTTCTGATCTCGGTCTCTGTGAGGCTCGTGTCCAACGTATTCATGAGTCTCCTTTAAGTTTTTCAGGGCTTCTAAGGCAATGGATGGGGAGTTTGAGCGAGATCGTTGTCTGGGCGGCTCCCTTGATACCTGGGAATGATTTTTTTTCTTTTGTTCTTGGATAGGTTCGTCATTAGATAAGGGGTTTGTTTGCATTTGTTTTGGAGCGTCGTCGCAGTTTGACCGCAGTGGGGAATCTGTTTCCCGTTCGTCGGGGTACAACGATATGTTTGATAAGTCTAAGGATGAAATTGAGTCTACACTTATTCTGGTTTTGTCTGTTGCGGTCGACTGCTTCAAGTTTGTGAGTGTGAGGTTCGTGGTTACTTCTCCTTGCTTAGCTCCCGTCTCTGTTTCCCCAGTATAATTTCGATTTTGAAGGGTTTTTTGAGGGGATTCCTTTGGGCGCGGCCACACAGAGGGTTTGGTGCCGTTCTTGGTCTTTTCTTTGACTTTGCCTCTAGCTGTGGATTTTGAGGGGGACAGTGCTAGTGTATTCTCGTCAGTTTTATGTTTTGGAGGAATTTTTGTGAAGATTGGGGCACCTTCTTTGTTCTTCTCGGTTTGTGTAGACTGTGTGGTTTTGGTTGGTGGTTCCATATTTTTATGCTTAGTGCCCTCTTTCTTTAGTAGTTCTGACATCACGATGTCTATTTTCTCCTCCCATCTTGAATGTTTGGAGTTTGACGTTCTTTCCATTGCTGTGAGATAGCCTTCCACGTAAATTAGCTTGTCCTTTAGTTCACTGATCATTGCTGTATTGTCTGTCAAGGCCTCGTGTATTGATTCGTATAGCTTTGTGAAGGGGTTTAGCACTATTGAAAATGCAGACATCACTGACAGAAGGTCTTTTTTCTTTGTCGCGGGAGAGTCGTTTTCTGACATGTTTGATGTGTTTCCAGGGCGTCTGCTTTTCTGCGGGGTATTTGAGTCTTTGGCGGCATAGAGTGGCGCAAATCTTTCTGAGGATCTTCTTTCTACCGATGATACGTTCCTTTGGGGAGGCTGAGATGGTTTTTCCGACGATTGGGTCAGGTTCCCCAAAGTATGCGGCTTGTTCCGCGCGTAATTTTCTCGTTGTTGGCTGGGGCAGGAGTTGTAGGTCTGCTTTGGTCCCTCTAAGGTGGGCACAGGATTTTGAAAGTTTGCGTGTAGCAGCTTTGGGAGACTGAAAGAGACTTTGGGGAAGTTGTTTATTTCCTCTGCCTTCTTTTTGTTCGGGTCTTTTTCTCTTTCTTCCTGCTGAGACAGTTCAGGCGGCGCTGGTCTCCTTTGGTTCAGGTCTCCCAGTTGCGTGGGCTCATGGTCGGTGACAGCATATGCCGTCTGAATCCGTCCTTGAAGATTTGTGTCAGTTTTTCTGGCTTTGCTCAGTGGAGATTTGTCTTGGATAGCCTCTAGGATTTCAGCGTCTGATAGCTCAGACTCTTGGCTAATCTTTCGTTTATGTTGCTTTAAGAAGTAGTCCTTTAGGCTGCTTAGGTTTGTCAGGGTCGGGTTACCTTTGTACCCTCCCAATGGTTTAGAGATGACTTTTTTTTTCAGGGTCTTTGATATCATTTTTTTCTCCCTTATTGCATTCAGATTAAGGTTTTCCTTTTTGCGTGGAGTCTTTCCTCTCTGGGGTGAGTTTGTTGAGACTGTGCCGTGTTGATCGTTGTCGCTCAGCTGTGATTCAGCCAGCACCAAAGGCGTACCTTCTGGTGATTTTGATGGTTGAGGACTCAGATGTCGGTCTAGGTCCTGGACTGGGGATTCGTTCCCTTCTGGGGACCCTGTGGACCCCACGGACTGAGTTACTACTGGTTGATTTCGGGCCTGCTCCGGGACCGTGGTGCTGGGTGTTTCTGATGGTAAGTACCCTTCCAGCCCTTTGTTCGTGAATACGTCGTCTTCGGATTCCGTGTCCCATGAGGAAGTTGTAGTGCCTCGTCTCGTGGTTAGCTGGGCCTTTCTAAAATGAGATCTCTTTTCAGGGTTCGTCTGATAGGCTCGACTCTGATGTACCTGAGCCTGAACCTTGATGGCTGTATCGCATAAGTGTTCTTATGCTGCGGTCGCATCAGCGCGCGCCGCGCTGCTGACCGCGTGGTAGCCCGATCTGGGTTTCCCCCAGTTTCTGGGGTGCTGATTGAGGGTGACTTGGCGAGGCCTCCGGGTCACTTTTTCCGTCAGTGGGATGAGTAGGTTGCAGATGGATCGTGTTTGGCCTGGCATGCTCTGCAATACCCTGCCGTGCCCACCCTCCAGTGGTCACCGGCAGGGGGTCGCTCGTCGAGACGGTAGTCAGACTGGGCGGCTGGAGTCGCTCCGTTCTTGCTGTTTGGCTGGGGTGACTGTGCGAGTTTCCAGTTGTGGTGGCGAGACTTTCCCGACCCCCTGCTTGTGTGGCGGGCTTCAAGTTTCCATGATCCGAGTCAAGGTCACGTTTTTTTGGAGTAGTAGGTGTTGTTGGTGGACGAGCCTCGCCCTTCCAGTGCCTATCGGTTGTTTTAGTACTGGCAGGGCGATCTTGCAGGTTCTCTTGGTCTGTTTTGCTGCTGCTGCGCAGCCGGCAGCTAATATCGCCCTCCGTGGGTGATAGAGGAGGCATATGTGTAATGAGTGTGGTGAGAGGATGTCTACGGGGTTTATACGATGGAATCGGGACGACACGTGCTCTTCGGCTATCTGGTGCTGCCACAGTGCGCCAAACAGTCGCTCAACAGTCCCTGGTCTTTACTCCTCTCGGGCTTAACGCTGCGAGGGTGAGTGTCTCCGTATTTTGAGGCAGCTGGGGGTCACGTGATGCCTCACGTGTGTCACTCAAGCCACGCCTCCTCCAGGAAGCAGGCACGGGACAGAGGACCAGAAAGAGCCCCTTCTCAGCTCAGAAGCGTTCGTTTTTAGGAAAAAAATGCTGCTTAAGGTAGGTGCAGAGGAGAGTATTGATGAAGCAGAAACTAAATAGAATGTGGAGAAAGAAAGGCAGATGAAGAGAAGAACAGAGGAGATGAAGGAGGTGGGAAGAATGTCTGAGGGAAAGCAGAGGCATAGAGGAGTGAGAAGGAGCTGAAGATGAGAGTGAAGCACGAGAGGATTGGGAGGCCAGGCAAGAAAGATGTTAAAGGAGGAACAGAGAAGAGAAGAGTAGAGCAGAGAAAGGGGGAAGAGCGAAAAAAGAGGAGTGGAGGAGAAAAGAAGATGAGCAGAGGTGACAGAGCGCAGGGGGGATTAGGTAGTAATAAAATGGAGAAGTATATTCGAGGAGGCCATAGAGAACGAAGGCACAACCTGCATGGCTGACATCTAGGAGGCCTGAGAGAAGGAAGTAGGGCGATCAGCCGTAGCGGGAGAGGAGGAGCACATCAAATGCAAACTGGAGTAGAGAAGACAACATCTGAGAGTGGGACAGAGGGGGTTGCCTTACTTTTGAGAGTGCACCTGATCATCTTAAGATGGCAAAAGCCTGGGCACCAGTCAAGAGGGTGCAAGAAGCAAATGAGCTGAGCCTGCACCCTAGAAAGGGGAAGAGAACATGCAATACCCCAAGGGTCAAACTGCTGCCAGAGTCTAACCCCTGACCACATCGGAGACCAGGTTTCAAGACGGCACAAGAGGAATTATTGGGCCATCCTAAGAAGTACCAGGCCAACCAAGAAAGTTTCCACAGATTTGGACAAGCCAGGGTCTAGACAGTGCTCAAGAAAGAAGTGCGTGTTCACTTAAATCTTCAGGGACTTTGAGTTACTGTCTATTTGCCAATAGAGTACAATTACACAAGAAGAGAGAGTGTAGAACCGAGGACCACACTGCTAAAACAAGTTCTTACCTTTTGTAATCATACCTTAGAGTTTCACCCTTCTTGAGATCAGTTATACCTAATCATCTTATTTGTCTGTTGGTAATAACCCATTTGAACTGCAATTCCTGGCTTCAAGGCGCTTGTTGATCCCTCGGCTGCAAGAAGCTTAGATTCAATTTTTTTAAATTCCAGCTGCCGCTTTTATCTTGGCTGTGTTCGGCATTTCTGAGGGCATTTTTGGGATAACGGGTTGACTCGTCTGCTATTCTACTTCTGGCTTGAGATCCAACTCTGGGAGGGCGAAGGGTAGTTTATCTTATCCGCCTTGCTACCACTAAAGGCGTGTGGTAAACAGTGCATGTCCCCAAGGTTCTAACACATGGAGCCTTTATCTGCTTAGTAAAGGTTCCAATATGTCATTATTTACTAAATATAAACTTGTGTTATACTGGCTTGTATTGAAGTGTCCTGCCTAAGGTTCTTGGTTCACAGACATAATACAGCCCAGGAAGACTACTTAAGATCCTGGCGCCTGCTCAGAAAAGAGTAATGGATAAGTAGATACCAAAAGCAACTCATCATTTGCAAGGACCGGTGAACTGGGGCCCCCAAGAGCACGGTTCCATGTGATAATGTTGCCTGGAAAAGGTCACCAGGTGGGCGAACTTTGTTTTCCTGAGCCCTAAAATACTTCCCCCAAATATTCTAGGAGGGGTATCATTTTATATTATAAACTCCAATCCTAGAACATTTGAGGAAGGTGGGCCTCATTATGAGTCTGGCACTCCCGTAATGAAGGGGGCCGGTATGGGACCGGCCACCTTCATTCCGGGAGTGCCAATTACGAGCTTCCCATCGCGAGACCCGGATCACACGAGGGGAAGAGGGAGGAAATAACAGGCCAGATGTAATCTGCCTGTTATTACCTCCCTCCCCATTCCCATTGAGCCCTATGGGGGCTCAAATGGGAATGGGGATGGGTTCCTGCCAGGAGGAATTACCGGGTCCTCCTATGTCAGAGTAACCTGGTAAGTCCCCATTGCAGGAACCCGGTAATGGAGCCCGTAACAGAGGCAGCCATGGAGCTAATAGCTCCATGGCTACCTCCATTTTCGCAATGAGGCCCAGTGTTTGATTTTACTGAGGGTGCATTTTTTGGGGAAATATCGACCCCTGGCGTCCGTTTCCCAGATGACTTTATCACTGGACACCAAGAGCACAGACCACAAGTACCCACAGTTGCGGTTCCACTTCAGAAAGATTTGCAGCCCAGGAGAGCATCCCTTTCATTATGCATGCAATCATTAGACTTTTACACACAAGTCTACATTGCAGTACTTATATAGTCAAACATGGCATTGCACCAAAGGTTTATGAATGACAACAAGGCATTGAAGCACATTTATCACCATAGTATAGCTTGTCATGGCACTTCAAGTTACTCCATTTACAGAGGTGATAAGAGCACCACCAGCATGTTTCCTAATTCCTCATTATGGCCCCGATTCATGGATTTCTTTGTGTGGAAAATTGGGACTATGCTGGACATTGCGTAAATCCCCCCCGCCCCCCTCCGTAGATTCATGGAATCGACTTTGCAGGACTTTTCTGCACCTTGCGGGGACTCTGTGCAGGTCTGGCCCGGCTCTGCGAGCAGTCGAGTGCCTTGCGCAAAACTCCACACAGAGTGTGGGCTGGACCTGCGCAGAGATTTAAATAGGGGGCGGAACATGCATATTCCCCATATGCATGTTCCGCACACAGTATTGGCGGGGTGCATTATTTCATGGACAAGGAGGGTGCATAGGTTGCTATACATTGCTGGATTGCTTTGCTTTGGGGATAGTCGTGGGCGCTCCGGCCTCTACTTGTGCGTTGGGTATCTGTGCGGTCAAAATTCCATGAATAGCCGGAGCGTGCACAGAATCTTTTGCGCTCAAGGATGCGCATAGTCGTTTTTGGTGCCACGGACTCTACAGGATTTATGTGCGTTTTTTTATGAATCTGGCCCTATGTCTCTCTGTACTCAAATACATCTCTGCTGGGTTTGGGGATTGGAGCATACTGGCTATATTTAAAAGTCCCCGGCTCCAATAAAAATCTTTTTATGCAAGTACATACATCATTCTAGGGCAGAATTGGTTTTTGATCCAGAATGGTCTACTCTAAACAGCAAGTGATCCTCTTGCGCACCAGATGTGGCTGCCACTTTATTCCACGCGAGTGCATCTGAAGTGTCCCTCCGTCTGCCACAGAACCTCTTCCTTCTGGAATGGCTGAAGGAGAGAGGCAGAGAGCTGGCCCACCTCAAAAGTCTAGTGGGTAAGTCCATTCTCTGTTGTAAAGAAGGAAAGGTTGCAGCCAGAAGCTCCCATGTTGCAGATGAGTGGGAAGCTGCATGCTCTTCCTGTCACTGCCCACTGATATGTTCAGTCCCTTTCCCTGGTTTCCTGTCTAGAAGAAGAGGCTCCCCGTCCATCTATTGTCACAGGGCTGTCCAAGGGAAATTCATTCATAAAAGTTATAAAAAAAAAAAAGAAGGGGCCCATTCAAAAAAGGAGGAATTTGTGAACATTCTAGGAGTCATTGTGGTCCGAATGAGCAGATAGGTATATACTTTGAAGCTGGTTTACCAGCAGGCAGCCCATGGCACAGGGGACCCCCTACACTCGTGACCATGCCCTGCAGGCAGCCCACACCACAGGGGACCACCCAACAACCCTGACCATGCCCCGCAGGCAGCCCATCACACCTGACCATGCTCAGCAGGCAGCCCACACCAAAGGGGACCACCCTACACTTGTGAACATGCCCCGCAGGCAGCCCACACCACAGGGGACCACCAAACACCCCTGTCCATGCCCCGCAGGCAGCTCATCACCCCTGACCATGCCACGCAGGCAGCCCACACCACAGGGGACACCCCATCACCCCTGACCATGCCACGCAGGCAGCCCACACCACAGGGGACACCCCATCACCCCTGACCATGCCCCGCAGGCAGCCCATCACCCCTGATCATGCCCCGCAGGCAGCCCACACCACAGGAGACCACCAAACACCCCTGACCATGCCCCGCAGGCAGCTCATCACCCCTGACCATGCCATGCAGGCAACCCACACCACAGGGCCACCCCATCACCCCTGGCCATGCCACGCAGGCAGCCCACACCACAGGGTCCCCCTAAACTCATGACCATGCCCTGCATGCAGCCCACACCACATGGGACCACCCAACACCCCTGACCATGCCCCACAAGCAACCCATCACCCCTGACCATGCCCGCAGGCAGCCCGCACCACAGGGGACCCCCTAAACTCATGACCATGCCCTGCATGCAGCCCACACCACAGGGGACCACCCAACACCCATGACCATGCCCCACAGGCAGCCCATCACCCCTGACCATGCCCTGCAGGAAGCCCACACCACAGGGGACCCCCTACACTCGTGACCATGCCCCGCAGGCAGCCCACACCACAGGGGTCCCCCCAACACCCCTGACCATGCCCCACAGGCAGCCCACAAGACAGGGGACCCCCATCAAACCTGCCCATGCCCCACAGGCAGCCCACAACACAGGCCCCCCTTACACTCCTGACCATGCCTTGCAGGCAGCCCACACCACAGGGGAACCCCCTACACCCCTGACCATGCCCACAGGCAGCCCCCAACACAGGAGACCCCCCATCACCCCTGACCATGCCCTGTAGGCAGCCCATCACCCCTGACCATGGCCCGCAGGCAGCCCACAACACAGGGGACACCCCATCACCCCTAACCATTCCATGCAGGAAGCCCACACCACAGGGGACCCCCCTACACTCGTGACCATGCCCCGCAGGCAGCCCACACCACAGGGGACCACCCAAAACCCCTGACCATGCCCCGCAGGCAGCCCATCACCCCTGACCATGCCCCGCAGGCAGCCCATCACCCATGACCATGCCCCGCAGACAGCCCACACCACAGGGGACCCCCCTAAACCCCTGACCATGCCCCGCAGGCAGCCTACAACACAGGGGATCCCCTTACACCCCTGACCATGCCCCGCAGGCAGCCCACAACAAAAGGGACCCCCATCACCCCTGACCATGCCCTGCAGTCAGCCCATCACCCCATACCATGCCCCGCAGGCAGCCCACAAGACAGGGGACACCCCATCACCCCTGACCATTCCCCACAGGCAGTCCATCACCCCTAACCATGCCCGCAGGCAGTCCACACCACAGGGGACACCCTTTCACCCCTGACCATGCCCCGCAGGCAGCTCACACCACAGGGGACACCCCATCACCCCTGACCATGCCCCGCAGGCAGCCCATCACCCCTGACCATGCCCCACAGGTAGCCAACATGGCACCATGCACCTGCGAGCCCCAACTCTTGTCCCCCAACAGTGACGGGCACCTGCCAGCAGGCCCCAACTCATGTGCCCCCACCAGTGACGGGCACCTGCCAGCAGGCCACGACTCATGTCCCCCCACCAGTGACGGGCACCTGCCATCAGGCCCCGACTCATGTCCCCCCATCAGTGATGGGCACCTGCCAGCAGGCCCCGACTCATGTCCATCCACCCAACCAACCTTGTCATAACATACATGTAAGTAGCAAATGTCCACCCAAATCACACCCCACGCTGCCCTCCACCCCACAGTGCAACTCCACACCCATCGATTGTCCCCACTTCCCAGAACAGGCCCCATGGCATGTCATTCACAGAAGCAAACATGCATGCACACAAAGACATGAGACACATGGTGTCATGATCTCTGCTTCCAAAAGGTCAGGGTTTTCCCAACTCCCTTGGAAGCAGATCCATAACCCAGGTTCCGAGTGCCAACCAGTCCCAATTGGGACCTTTTGGACCCAGTCCTGGCGCCAGTGGCACCAGGCTCATAAATATGCCCAGTCCCAGCGCTGGAAGCGCCGGGCTCATAATGCTTGGGTGGACTTACCTGCAGCAGACCATGCTGCTTACTTGCCTGCCAGTTGAGCCTCTGATCCTCTTCTGTTTGGAACTACTTTTCCTGTTGGGTGGGGCAGGAGCCACTCCCTAGATTCAGTACACTGGAACTCTTCTGGAAAGCAGGAACTCTTTTCTTACCTAGGCGTGGCTGTGGAAGGAGACACCTAAGCACTACAGGAGGCTATTTAAACCACACCCGATGGATGAATCTTGCTTTGCGTTATTCTGCATCCTCTGCAGCAGAACGCTCATCGTGTCTTCTGCATCTGATCCTGGGCCTAAGGAAAAAGGCTTACCATCCTGAATCCAGTCTTCAGCAACACCTATAAAGACAAGAAAGAACAGGTTAGCATTACGGTCTTCAGTGACAGCTCTTCACTTACCTGGTCCATCGGCTGTCACCAACGCCTCGCGCTGCATTCCGGCATCTGAAAGACAAAGGCTTACCTACTCTTCGTGCGCTCCGGAGGTCTTCACACTGCATTCCGGCATCTGAAAGACAAAAGCTAACCAACTCTTTGCACGCTCCGGAGGCCTTCGGCGCTGCATCCCGCATCTGAAAGACAAAACAAGGTGCGTTTAAAGACATTGGGGAACTTTAATACTCACGTGCCATTACTCCTTTCCACATCTAACCCAGTGGGTATTCCGGCACCCTGCAGCCGCTCCGAACTTGTACCTGCAAAATAAAAAGACAGTTAGAGCGCATCGTGAAGCAGGCAACAAGCGCTTACTTACGTGCTTCCAGGCGCTTCTATTCATCACACGGGCTCCATCTTCAACTCACTTCAGCCCGTCATCCGCAATCGCCGGAACCCTGCAAAACAAGAAACATCATTACTAAAGACTTTAAAGACATTAGAATTACTCGAAACTTACTGTTCGTGCAGTAAACGACGGACAGCAGTCCTCTGAAGTCAAGAGGCCTGCTCCCCTTATCCAGTGAAGAAACTGGTTACAGCACCCTGCCCCGAGGCAGATGGAGAGCACGGCGTTCACTTACCTAAGGTGAGAGCGTTAACCTTTGGGGTTCTACAGGAGAAGAGAAAGGGAAGAAGAGAGAGACATTCAATAACCCAGTTCCTTAATCCCATATTTTCTATCTGCAGACATCTTACCCTTCGAGTCAGACATACAGTGCACAGAGGTCCAGCCCAAAGAGCCAGCCGTGTGTTACACATCACCTTTGAAGATACGGTATACGCCCAGTCAAGACCGGCGCCTCTACGGGAATCAGGTGAGCGTTACAGAACGCAAAGCCTACCACAAAACTCCCGTCCAGGCGCTATGGAAACCTCGGATACCGACCAGCTAGCCCAGTTACTTGGGGAACTAAGGGCAGAAGTGCATGCAGCCCGTCAGGAAACGAACGCTCTAAGAAGGGAACTGATTATTTCCAAGGAGCGAACAGATGATCTCGCTAGACAATTGCTACAGTCACAAGCCGGACAGACCCCGTTACCCGCATCTGGGGGAAATCTTCCTTCTACATCCTCTATGAATCCAGTGCAGATCAACCTACCTGGGAATGTACCTCTGGCTCCGCCCAAATGATTTTCTGGTGACCCAAAGAGGTTTGCAGTATTTATCAATCAGTGCCGGTTGCATTTCTTATGCCGGCCAGCAGCCTTTCCAACTGATCAAGCTAAAGTAGCTTTCGTGCTTTCGTACCTTAGTGGCAATGCGGCAGACTGGTCGATCCCTCTAGTAAATCAAGATGATCCGGTCCTCCATGATTTTCAAGCTTTTCAGCTCAGTATGGAAAAACTGTTCGCAAGACATTCACAGGGGCAGGCCTTGGACAATGAGCTTCTTTCGTTGCGACAAGGTAATCAAGACCTTTTGGCTTATATTGCGTCTTTCAACAGACTGATAGTGGAAACTCAATGGCCTGAGGACAAAAGGATTACGCTGTTTTATAGAGGTCTACGTGGAGAGCTCAAAGATGTGTTAGCCCAAGTAGTGAATCCCCCACAAGATTGTTCGGACTATATAGACTTAGTCGTTCAAATAGATCACAGACTGCAGAACAGGAAGGCCGATCGTTCCAAGTTTGATGCTCGAGTATTTTCCAAACCGCCAACTCCTTCCAAAGGAGTAGACTCCGGGGAACCCATGCAAATAGGGGGTCTGAAAGGTCCTCTAACACAAAAGGAGCGGGAAAGGAGAAAACAGTTGCAATTATGCCTCTATTGCGGAAACTCAGGGCACTTTCTTCGAGACTGTCCGGTGAAACCTGCCAAGAAGGCAGTAGGAGCTGCAGTTACCAAAGTTACAAACTCTGAGCAGGAAAACGACCTCGCCCGACAAGAATAGAGGTCCTCTTGCCGAGCGTGAAAACCAGTTCCGTGACCTTGCATTTCGTGATACCTATGGTCCTCATTAGCCCTGATAATCCGGATCGATTACATGCAATTGAAGCTTACGTCGACAGCGGTGCCATCGGCAATTATGTGGATCATGAAATGGTTTTGAGGATGAATCTAACTCTTTGTCCCAAGGCTGTAAAGTACGTCATCACTACGGTGGATGGTACGGAGATAGCCTCCGGGCCAGTAACGCATACCACTCAAGAGGTGACGCTAGTAAGTCAAGATGGACACCATGAGAAGATCGTGTTCGATGTGATCAAGGCCCCTCAGTTTCAGATTATTCTAGGAATACCTTGGTTAGAGAAACACAATCCTCTGATCGATTGGCGAGCAAGAACGGTCCAGTTTCCAGAATGTGTCTCTACTTGTCACCCTCCACCTGGTGTTGCACTGGCAGCAATTTCTTCAGAGACTCCCCAGTTACCTCCCGAATACCTAGAATACCAAGATGTTTTCCGGAAGGATCAGGCTAACTCTCTACCTCCTCATAGGTCTTATGACTGCCAGATAGACCTGATACCTGGATCTACTCCTCCTTGTAGTAGAATTTATGCCCTCACCGAGCCTGAGAACCTTCACCTTCGACAATACCTGGATCAATACCTGGCAAATGGGTTTATTCGTCCTTCCAAGTCCCCTGCTTCTTCAGCTTTGTTCTTCGTTCCAAAAAAGGAAGGAGACCTTAGAACTTGTATAGATTATCGCTCCCTGAACCAGATCACCGTTAAGAATAGATATCCGTTACCTTTGATCCCTGAACTCCTGGACCAAGTCAGAAAAGCATGCATATATACAAAGCTGGATCTTAGAGGAGCTTACCACTTGGTACGAGTAAAAGAGGGCGATGAATGGAAGACGGCCTTCCGCACCAAGTATGGGCTATTTGAATATCAGGTCATGCCCTTCGGACTTTGCAATGCCCCGGGCGCCTTTCAATATTTTATGAACGATGTCCTCAGAGAGCTCATAGATGTGTGTGTTGTTGTTTACATTGACGACATCCTCGTTTATTCTTCATCGGAATCTGAACATCGGAAACACGTGAAAATGGTCCTCGAAAGATTGCGTCAACACAAACTTTTCGCTAAGTTGGAAAAATGTGTTTTCAACGTGACTGAAGTTGAATTCTTGGGATTCATATTATCACCTGGCGGAGTGCGTATGGATTCAAAGAAGGTAGATGCAGTTCTCAAATGGGCATCACCATCCTCCGTAAAAGGTGTGCAAAGCATGTTAGGCTTCGCTAACTTTTACCACAGGTTTATCCCCGAATTCTCTCGAATAGTCCAGCCCATCACTGCCTTGTTAAAGAAAAACAAACGTTTTGAATGGTCTACCGAGGCGGAACAAGCTTTCCAGGATTTGAAGAGTAAATTTATCTCTGCACCAATCTTAAAACACCCTCGCCCCGAACTCCCCTACATCGTGGAAACTGATGCTTCAAGCCTTGCCATGGGGGCAGTTCTATCACAAAAGGACCCGGTAACCAATCAGTTGCATCCCGTGGCATTTTGGTCCCGCAAATTCTCGCCTCCTGAAATCAATTACACGATTACTGACAAGGAACTTCTGGCTATCAAGTCTGCCTTTAAGGCTTGGCGGCATTATCTGCTGGGGGCCCGACACACCGTTACTGTGATTACGGATCACCGAAACCTGCAATATTTGAAAACCGCAAAAGCCCAATCCTCTAGACAACTCCGTTGGGCATTATTCTTTGCCGAGTTTGACTTCATAATTACCTATCGACCTGGTACAAAGAACGGTAAAGCTGATGCCCTTTCTCGGATGGGAGTGGAAGAACACTTGATCAACCCTAAACCTGTACCAATCATTCCCGAACAAAGAATTCTGGGTGTAATCGCCACAGAATCCATAGAGGAAGTTAAGGATAAAGCCAGGCAACTTGTAACTCCAGCAGACATACAGAATTGGCATCTGCAGGGAAAGGACTTTGCAGTAAAGGACAACTTATTGTATTTCCAAGAACGATTATACCTACCCAGCACAGATTTACAGAAAAAAGTAATCTCTTGTTATCACGATTCTTTAATGGAAGGACATCCCGGTATGGCCAAGACCTCAGAAAAGATCAAGCGCTACTTCTGGTGGCCGTCTTGGAAAAAAGATATCAGAGACTTTATAATGTCCTGTGGAGTATGCGCCCAAAACAAGAGTCAAAAGGAAAGACCAGCAGGCCTCTTACGCCCTATTGACATCCCACCTCGCCCTTGGCATACGCTTTCTATGGACTTCATCACCGATCTACCTCCATGCTCCGGATACAATACGATTCTAGTAATCGTGGACTTATTCTCCAAGATGGCGCATTTCATTCCGCTCAAAGGCTTGCCAACAGCAGCAACTCTGGCCCGAGAATTTCTCGAAAACATCGTCCGACTGCACGGTTTTCCTTCGGTTCTAATTTCGGATCGAGGTAGTCAATTTATTTCTCATTTTTGGCGAAGTTGCTGTCGGTCGGCTCAAATTGATGTGAGACTATCGACCAGTCACCACCCTCAGACCGACGGACAAACCGAGAGGACCAATCAAACTCTGGAACAGTATTTACGCTGCATGCTGCAACAAACTGAAAAAACTTGGAAAGACATCCTTTGGATAGCCGAATATGCCTACAATAACTCTGTCCATTCGGGAACTGGGAAAACCCCGTTTTTTCTTTTGTACGACAGTCACCCTCGAACCTCGGAGTTGGATCCCCTCCAAGATCTTGAAACACCAGCAGTAGACTACCTGCATTCTACAATCACCCAAGCCTTTAAGGAAGCTGTTTCTCACCTTTAAAGGGCTAAAGAACAATACAAGAAAGGAGCAGATCAACATCGGAAGGAAGCCCCTCAATATCAAGTAGGGGATCAAGTCTGGTTATCCACCAAATATCTACCTCTAAAAGGGCCACGCACATTCAACCCAAGATACCTTGGTCCCTATTCCATCACTACCATAGTAAACCCAGTAGCGGTCAAGTTGGACTTGCCCCCGCACATGAAGATACATCCGGTCTTCCACGTCTCTCTATTAAAACCCGTACAACCTCAAACCCGACTAACTAAATCTCCAAAACCTATCCTAGTTGATGGAGAACTCGAGTTTGAAGTCAAAAGCATTCTGGACTCCAAGATCTCCAAATCTAAACTATTTTACCTAATTGACTGGAAAGGCTACGGCCCCCAAGAGAGATCCTGGGAACCTGCTGAATATGTCCACGCTCCTCGCCTAATCAAAAGATTTCACCGAACATTTCCTGACAAGCCAAAACCCCCGGAGAAGCCCGGTTTGGGAGGGGCCTTGAGGGGGGGTACTGTCATGATCTCTGCTTCCAAAAGGTCAGGGTTTTCCCAACTCCCTTGGAAGCAGATCCATAACCCAGGTTCCGAGTGCCAACCAGTCCCAATTGGGACCTTTTGGACCCAGTCCTGGCGCCAGTGGCACCAGGCTCATAAATATGCCCAGTCCCAGCGCTGGAAGCGCCGGGCTCATAATGCTTGGGTGGACTTACCTGCAGCAGACCATGCTGCTTACTTGCCTGCCAGTTGAGCCTCTGATCCTCTTCTGTTTGGAACTACTTTTCCTGTTGGGTGGGGCAGGAGTCACTCCCTAGATTCAGAACACTGGAACTCTTCTGGAAAGCAGGAACTCTTTTCTTACCTAGGCGTGGCTGTGGAAGGAGACACCTAAGCACTACAGGAGGCTATTTAAACCACACCCGATGGATGAATCTTGCTTTGCGTTATTCTGCATCCTCTGCAGCAGAACGCTCATCGTGTCTTCTGCATCTGATCCTGGGCCTAAGGAAAAAGGCTTACCATCCTGAATCCAGTCTTCAGCAACACCTATAAAGACAAGAAAGAACAGGTTAGCATTACGGTCTTCAGTGACAGCTCTTCACTTACCTGGTCCATCGGCTGTCACCAACGCCTCGCGCTGCTTTCCGGCATCTGAAAGACAAAGGCTTACCTACTCTTCGTGCGCTCCGGAGGTCTTCACACTGCATTCCGGCATCTGAAAGACAAAAGCTTACCAACTCTTTGCACGCTCCGGAGGCCTTCGGCGCTGCATCCCGCATCTGAAAGACAAAACAAGGTGCTTTTAAAGACATTGGGGAACTTTAATACTCACGTGCCATTACTCCTTTCCACATCTAACCCAGTGGGTATTCCGGCACCCTGCAGCCGCTCCGAACTTGTACCTGCAAAATAAAAAGACAGTTAGAGCGCATCGTGAAGCAGGCAACAAGCGCTTACTTACGTGCTTCCAGGCGCTTCTATTCATCACACGGGCTCCATCTTCAACTCACTTCAGCCCGTCATCCGCCATCGGCGGAACCCTGCAAAACAAGAAACATCATTACTAAAGACTTTAAAGACATTAGAATTACTCGAAACTTACCGTTCGTGCAGTAAACGACGGACAGCAGTCCTCTGAAGTCAAGAGGCCTGCTCCCCTTATCCAGTGAAGAAACTGGTTACAGCACCCTGCCCCGAGGCAGATGGAGAGCACGGCGTTCACTTACCTAAGGTGAGAGCGTTAACCTTTGGGGTTCTACAGGAGAAGAGAAAGGGAAGAAGAGAGAGACATTCAATAACCCAGTTCCTTAATCCCATATTTTCTATCTGCAGACATCTTACCCTTCGAGTCAGACATACAGTGCACAGAGGTCCAGCCCAAAGAGCCAGCCGTGTGTTACACATCACCTTTGAAGATACGGTATACGCCCAGTCAAGACCGGCTCCTCTACGGGAATCAGGTGAACGTTACACATGGCCACACACCAGCAACACATGACTGAGGCAATGACGACTGACACATGCACCAAACTAATGAGAGCAGACAACACAAATATGTGAACTGATGAAAATGTATTAAAAAACAGAAATCTCCCAAACGAAAAACAACCATGACAAGGAAAAATAAATGAATGTGAACTGAACTGAAATGCAAATAAAAAAATAAAAGTGATTAAAACAAAAGGAAAACCTCCCAGTGGTCCATGTCCAGAAAACAAAAATCAGAATCCAAAGGGTAAATCAAAAAAAACATTCCATCATGGGTGTCAAAAACAAAAAGAATGAAGTCCACAGTTCCAGAACTATTTACAATGAAAGTTCTTAGGGTTCATGATCCCAAAATCAAATGAAACCTAGTAAAATTCCTACAAAAATACAACTATGTACAAAAAGTGGAGCAATGTCCATGCACTCCAAAATAAAAATAAATGGAATGGAAACCTAAGCCTAATAAACTATATACAATGCTCACCTTTCTCCCCAAGAGTCTTGGCCAGGGCATCATCAAACTCTGAGTCTATGGCCTGGAGGCGGGACTGGGCTCTGTCCTCGAGGGCTCACAGAGACGCTGACATGCTCTCCACCAACTCCCTGAGAGTCTCCTCGAGAAACTGTGCCTGCCTCAATGCCTGCCCAATGGAGTTTTCCACACTGACCATGGTGAGTCGTGCCCTCTCTGCCCGCTGCCGCTCTGCATCCATTTGCCTGCCCATCCGCTGCCACACGGAAAACACACTTAGTCCACGGTCCTCCTGCCCTTCAGCCGATGCCTGCCCCTGTGATGTTGTATGCCCCGAGTCCGGACGCCTCCTACATCGAGCCTGGAGCTGCTGCCTTGATGTCATCTGCCTGTGCCACCACGACTGCCTCTGGGATGCTGACGCCCCCCGGGCCTGTCGTGGACGTGCCCTGCTGGAAGTTGCCTGCACATCCTCCATTGCCAGGGATCCTGTTGCTTGGGTGACCACCTCTGCTGCACCTCCGACTCCCGACTGTGGCAGGGATGTGATCTCCACCCTGGTGGCATCTGGACCGGAAGACGGCATGGAGGACAACTGGCGCATAGTGGGTGCAGAGGAGGAGAGGGTCGCAAGAACGGCCAGCACATGGAGGAACCCAGCAACAATGAGCCGTCCTAGCCAGTTCAAGATGGCAAACAGCTGTTCGTGATGATGTGCGTTGTCCTTCCTGGAATCACACACATCATCACGAATCACACGTGTGCGCATCACGACACCGACTAGGATGGGCTCAACACTGTCACGGATTGCCTCGTCCACAGGTAGAGGAAATTCAGTTCACGTGGACACATCATCTACCTGCGGACGGGCCTGGACTGAGGCTTCCGTTCCTGTGCACAGTGATGCAGTCTCAGTTTCAGGGACAGGATCAGCCACAGGCACCTCCGCGGCGACCTGTGCTGCCTCCTGCCCCTGGACTGCACAACTTGCACCAGTGGAATCACCCCCACCAGGCCCAATGTGGATCTAATGCGGCCTCCTCCTCCTCCTCCTCACCCACCACCAACCTGGATACCTCTGCACCGTCTTCCGCATTGTCTTGCCCCTGTGGGAGCTCACCTGCCCCTTCCTCTGCCGAGGAGCCCACTCCCAACCTTGGCCTCTTGGGCCTCCCCTCGGCAGCTGCGGCCGTGGTGGCAGATGCAGCACCAGTCACCTCGCTCCCGGTAGATGCCATAACCTGGGAGAGTGACTGGGCCTTGCATCTCCTGCCGGTGGAGGCATCACCGCCGCTCTGCTCCACAGCGCCGCCTCTGCCCTCTTCTTCACTGGCCGCTGTGGAAAGGGAGACATTGAACACAAGCATCAGGGTACTGAACGTAAGTCTGCTAGACACAAAGCAAATGCACATGAGTGGCACTGTCGTATGTCATATCCATCATCACCTTCCACAACATACGGTCCTTGCAAGCAGCACACATGCACATACACCACCGCACAGTCATGCATCCATCTGTGTCCACCTCCCATCACAGTGCAATCAAGGACAGCTATGCCACAACAGTTAATGCACGCATCGAGATGTGCATGTATCATGCATCCATGGCGTTTCCCAGTCACACTCTCACCACTCACTAACACACACATCTACACCATGCATGTCCATGAGGGTGATATCAGCATCCATGATTCACACAACAGACATGGCCAGGCACAGACACAGGCATGCAATCATGTGTGCATCATCACATGCAGGTGCACATCATGCATAGCAACACACACACCATTGTCGTTGCACATGATTGACCGGACTTACATGCTTCACTTTCATGTCCCTGCACACAGACATCCATACATGGGTCATGCCAGACATACGTCGAAGGTGCACACACTTGACACACCTCAACATGCACTACGCTGGACAAGTACACATGGACACTTACCACTCGACTCCAGACGGGTCTTCAACTCGAGGACGTGGTAGTGAAGCGCTGGGAGTGTGTGCTCTAGAAACCTCATCTGGATGTTGGTCAACTGGTCCTGCTGGGCCTTGCTGTGGGTACAGGATCTGAAGTCCTCCCAGCGCTTCAGGACGTACTTGTAGTCATGGGATGCCACCCCCTCCGCGTTTATGGCATCCACAATGCCCAATCAGATCCTCCTCCGGCCTTCCTTGTCGAGGCGCTATGTTGTTGAGAAGAGGGCATCATAGTGCCCCAGGACTTGCTCCACCAGGATGCCATCTTCATTTTCAGTGAAGTTGACAGCCCTCTGCCTGTCTGCCAGGGGGTTGCCACTGGCCCCAGATGGTGTTTGGTCCGACATGGCAATCCCCGAGGCAGGTGTGGGTGGGCAACTGGATCCTGGGGCTGGGCTGTGGAGCGATGGTACACCAGTCGGGAGTCTTCTGGGTCAGCAGAGGTGGTCTCCGGAACAGGATCCCTTGTAATGGCTTCTGTGCAGGCACCAAATGGCAGGGCACATTGGCAGCAGGCAGGCTGGCAGCAGCAGATGGCTCATATGATACTGCTCGGGGCTCTGGGGGGCAGGTAAATGGCCTTCTGGACAGGAGCGTGGTCTTCCATGTGTTGTTGCGTGGCCAGCTTGATGCAGAGTGAGTCCATGCAGAGTCAGCACGTGAGCGTGTAATTCGAGGAAAGGCCCTTAGCGTGTACGCGCGTAAGTGATGTGACACGTGCGGGCGTTGCTTCGCCAGGGGTTAAAGGTCCGTGCGGGTAAGCAGTTCACTGTACAAGCTTTTCGTGGAGATCGACTGCGTGTTTCTTCTTCTTGTGGGTTCACACACAATTACTTCACAGCGCTTAACGTTCGTACTTCTTGTTTTGGTGGGGGAGATGCCTACGCGCACACACTCTTAATATTTTCTTTTCCACGCAAGGCAGACGGTGAGTCACGCATGCTTATTTTTCCCACTGTGGTTGCCCCTGTGTATCCCGCACCCATTTTTGAGGTCAGAGAAGCCCGTGTGTTCCACGCGTATGTATTTTTGGTGTCCCTGGGTGCCACAGCGTACTGTGGCAGGTTTGTTCCACGCACGTGGGCTACCGTGGGTTGCGTGCATGTTTATTATAATTTTTTGGGGTGCCTGAGCATTGTGTGACCCGTCTTTTATCACCAGGGGTCACAGACAGCCTTGCAGAAGCACAGGGGTGTGTTTTACATCACGTACCCTACTCCCTTCTCCCCAATTGTCCATGTGCTGCTCTGCACCCACGCACTTCTGAGCCATGTTTCACCCTTCAACATGCTTATTCACTGGGGTGTTGTCAAAGTGACCTGCCATGTATGTATCCATTTGCCTCCCTTCACTGTATTTCAAGGCACTAGCGTTGTTGTATCCTGTGACACGTGTGCTTTTATTGATATTAATGTTCTTGTAGTGCATGTTGACATGCATTTTGCATGTGTCATGGACACTACTATTTGACATACTGCTGTGGCTATTTGGAATTTGTGCCAGGGCTATGCTACCTGCCATCTCTTAGTTGACATCTGTAAATTTTGGCAAAGATTCATGCCTGCCAGAAGGTTGTGTGTGATGCAGTTGATATGCAACATGCAGTACTCGTGTGGGTTTTGCATTTGACACGCATCCATGTCTGCTTTTAGGGTCCCCTTCCATTTCATTGCCACTGCATCCATGCCAGAGTTTGTGTCATGTTTGACATGGCTGCCTCATGTGTTGGCCCTCAATATAGTGTTGTATATGTGTGTGGTATGTGCTGCTGATATGTGTACTAATGTTTATTTTAATTTCTTTACAGGTGATGATGCACCGAAGCAGTGGAGGAGGAGAAGGCAGACAGGGTGGAGGGTTCAGGTCACCATCCCAGCACCAGTGTATGGTCGTGGGGTGGTAGACCACGAACATCCCTCGGAGCTCCAGGCCATCCTGTCCAGGCCTGCCTCTGGGTATGGCTTTGAGGATCCCCCTCTAACTCTGAAGTTGAGTCGGATGCTCATGAATCTATGCCGTCGATGGTGGGTGATTCTGCTATGGATTCTGTTCTTTCTGCCACACCTGCAGTGGGGGTAGAGCCCTCAAGGGGCCAGTCAGTGTTGGTATGTCGACCTGTGGCGGTTACGGGTGCAGAGGCACACTCCACACCAGTTGCTCCGGTTCCTGGGGCAGCAGATCGAAAGAGGAATGGTGTCTTGCAGTCACAGGCTCTGCCCTCACAGCAAGGTCCACGTCTCCTTGGGCCCCGCACGCATGGTGCCCAGCAATGCAGTGGCCGTGCGCCACCGGGGAACAAAGGGTGGGAGCAATCCATGTATGCCATTGCACAGCAACAGGGGGGAGCAATTGACGTGTTGGCTCAAGGTATGGAACGTGTGGCTGATTTCATTCTCCCCCCTGATAGGCAGGTGGAGCTCCAGCAGCAGGCAATGCAGTCCACGTGCCGCTCACTCAGGCTGGGAATGGCGGCGTCCAACAGGGCACGCCGGGCTGAACTGGTGGCTCTGCGCTCAGCTATTGCTGCTGACGCATTGGCCAACAACGAAGCCCTGAGGAAAGATTACTCCTCCCTCAGAAGTACTCTGGGTGCTCTCATCATGGCCCAGGATGAACGGGCAGACCAGAGGATGGTGCAGCTTGAACGCACACTCTCGGCTGAGCTCCATGCAAGCCAGGAGGAGGTCCGACTGGCACGGGAGGCCTCCCTGGCAGACCTCCATGTAACACGTGCGTCCTTGCAGGAGGAACTCTGTGTTACACGCGAGGTGGTGCATGGGAACCTCCGTGCCATATTCATGGAACCAGGTTCACCAGGCCTGCATGCTTGCAGCCGTGGAGGGGCTTGCTGGGGCTATGTGTGGTCAGGCGCCTGTGCCACGCACACCTCCTGATGTACAACTAGGGGGTGACGACGACCTATCTCTCACTCAGGTCATGCCGTGAAGACCATGAGCCCATGGAGGATTTTATTTTTAGTCTCAACATCGACACATATGGGTGTTGAGGAGCACCCTGCACCTCCCCCCTCCTGGGTGGCCCCTCAACCCCCGGGTCCACTATGGCCATTTTTATTTTTTGTCTATTGTGCATTTATGTTGCAGTGTGGTGCTATGGAGCATCCAATGGCATCCACTGTGTGTTCCAGCTGGGCCCATACAGCCTTGTCTTGTGCTTGTGGCTTGGGGTCCGGACACATATGCCACTCCTGCTTCCCCTTTCCATGGGCTCAGAAGGATGGCACCGTGTGAGAGTAACTTACACAGAGGCATTGGACTTCTGTTATATCTGTGGCCAGTCTGAAGTCCAACTTGTGCATACACCCCTAGTTGGGATTCATGATGGTTTCTCCAGTGCATGGGTGGACTGCATTTTGGTGAGTATATTGTTGACTGTGCATGATTTCATTCTGCTAATTCATGTATTGGCTTGTCTGTGTACAATGTTGATGCACTTCATGCTGTATGCGGTCCCATGCCCACTTTAGCTGTCAAGGCCACTCTCATGATAGTAGGGGGACGTGGGGTGGCAATGTCACATTGAGGCACTTGTGCTATGGTGTTTACTCACTGTCTGACATTGTGACTGTTGGGTCCTGGGTTCATGATGTGTTATGCTGGTAAATTGATAGACCTGTGTTGGCTTTGCTTATGATGTGTCACAGGATCAGCAATATGTTTCCGTTGCAGATGTGTCCACAACAGAGTGGTTAACATGGAAAATGTATGCTACACTGTGTGTTCATGCATTTCCCATGCTAACATGCATTGAATCGCCCCCTCAACACACACAACACACCCCCAAGCCCACCCCCACCCCAACATCCACCCACCCACTCACTATTTGCCTTCCGAGACATGCTGTGTCCCTGCTGCACATGTTCACATTGACTTTCGTGATCGTGAACTGGCGCGGCTGGCTCATTTTTTTCCTTTGTTTTTTTTATGCAGCTGCAGCGGTTTCCAGGCCAGTGACACCACTTACTGGCAGCACCCGCATTTTCTTATATTTTTTGTGATTCCCTGAAATGCATGCCATCAAAGGTTCGAGGTTTTGGTGTTCAGGCCTTTGGTGGCATGCATTTACCTACTTTTAGTATAGGTTGGATGTTTTTGCTCACTCTTTTCTTCAGAGTGCGTGTCTGAGGGGATTGTCTGTGGCCTGTTTCTATTTGGAACAGTGCACTTTGTGACAGCTGTGTCATGTGTGTTGATATTTTATTGAGGTTTTCACTTTGCATGTCATGCCATGCTGTGTGGGGTGGGTGACCTGGGGCTGAGGGAGGTGTAGGTGACATAACAGCATTTGGATGTGCTATTTTGCATGGGGGGTTTGGAATCTGTGGCTTGAATGTGTGCCTTTTGGTCACACGGGATTGTGTTTGTTTAAGTGGCTAGGGATGCACACAATGCTGAAATTCCAAGGACACATTCTCAGGGCGTTAAGGTTGTGAAAGTTGACAGTCCCTTTGTCATCATCGATTGTCACCTGGAATGTGCGAGGCCTGTGTGTACTCCACAGGGGGGGAGTTTAGGTGAAAAATGTAGCCACAAGCTGGGTACGGACTGCCCCGCCACATACCCTTTCCCCTCCCATGCGCTGCGGCCGGTGTTGTGGTGGGGTTCCGTATTGGCGTCATCATGTGGGTGCTCAAAGGGTAGGCACTGTCCCCTGGGGAGGTGATAATGGTTGTCATTAGTTGGGTTTGTTTATTTGTCTGTGTGTCACATGCATGCATGTGCACAGGCATTTGTACTCACCAATGAGCCATGTGTTGCCATGCCTCCCAGCTTCCAGGTAAGGCTGACATTCTGTATATGAAACTGTCATGGGTGGACCCGGGATAGTTTGTATAGACAGAGGTGATGATTCCCGTGGCATTGTATACAACCTGCACGTTGATGGAATGCCAGTGCTTGTGGTTGCGCTAGATGTGCTCAGTGGCCCTAGGTGGACGTAGGGCCACATGGGTGCAATCAATGGCACCAAGCACTCTGGGGAAGTGTGCCACCCGTAAAAGTCCTGGACCACGGCCTGCCTTTCTGCAGGTGTTCTGGGCATGTATATGTGTCTGCGGACTGAGGGCCGTGTAGTCATTATTGCCAACACCTGGTGTAGGCAGCGTGACTGCGTGGCCTGTGAGACGCCCCCAACTATGGCAGTTGTCCGCTGAAATGACCCAGTGGCCAAAAAATTCAGGACATTGAGCACCTTTTCCAAGGGGCTCAGTGCTTGGGAGCACAAAGTGGGTGATGTGAGGTCATCCTCCAACTCAGTGACCAGGTCTAGGATGATATGAGGTGGAGACCTATACCTGCCATAGACCTGGTCATCAGGCATCCCAAAAAGGCTGGTCCTGGGTAAGAAAATGCGGGTACCTGGCTATCCTCCTCCTCCTGCGTTGTCCCACGATCACTGCTGCGAGGAATGGGAGGAATAGCTGCATATGCTTGCTTGTTGTTTGTGCGTGCTTTTATGCTGCGCTTGGCCACTTCTGCCTGCTTTCGCGTGGCGGACGTCTTTCCGGCTTTGCACATCTTTTGGCATGCGTCGGTTTGCCCTGTTCAATTCCATGAATACTTGTTGTTAGTGTGGGTGTGGGCATTGCAAGGGTTCTACATTCCACGACCACATTTTCGCTTGTTGTTCCACTTTTTGCGTGTTCCGCCCCCTTTTTAGGTGTGTGAGCTGGATGTTGTGCGCCTTCAGTGGGCGACAGGCGCGCAGCTTTTGGGATGTCGCAGTGACATGTGCGCCATGCGCAGGTTCAGCACAGGTCCCAGGTAATCCACGAACAGTGCCTTCCATGACTCGGTAAAAGGGCACACACGTGCGTTTCGCACACGTGTCCTGCATTTCTAACGCTTACACTAGAGATTTCAGCGCACAATAATTCCATGAATTACCCCCTTGGTTGCAACTAAAGATTAGGAAGGCAGATTTCTAAAACGGCAGAACATTTCCAATTGGTTGCAAATCGGACTGTGCAATTCGCAAACAGCATACAGCCCGGGAGGGGAAGACCGTGCTAGGAGTAGCAAACCAACCCTGGAAATGAGAGGAATATAAAACGGGCTCACAGGAAGAAGTAATCATTGTGAGTTGTTTTGGTGAGGTCACAGGAGGTGGAGGAGGTGGACCATGAGACCAGCAACAGGAAAGAAGGAGAAGGTGTATTCTGGAGAAGGTGAGGTATTGGATAGTGAGTGGTAGTGATGCTGCAGTGTGAGTGTGCATGATAGTGTGGCAAGTAAGTATAGGGGAGATTGGATAAGGAGTGACTGTGGTGAAGTGTATGGTTCTGAGCAGAACAAAGGTGACTGAGTAGTAGTGGTGCAGAGGAGGGAGAAGTAGTATGGAGGATGGAACAGTAGTGTGGAAGAGTGAGTAGTAGTGTTAAGGAGGAAGTGGGAGATTAAGTAAAATGGGTATTGCGTCTTTTTGCCGACACCCGTTTTTCCAACCAGTTTTACCGCTGGAGTTTTCCCAAAAATGTCCATCTAAATTTTGGGGGTGGGGGTGAGAAAGGGTAAATAAAGCGTTGGGGGAGAAGGGAAATTAAAAACAATTAAATGAAGCAGTTCTTGGGGGAAACCTTCGGCAAAACTCCTGCGGCAAAACACTTGTCGGAAAAAAGGGGGTCGGGGAAATTACATGCAACCATAAACGGGAGTTATAAGGGCATAGAGGAGGCAGTAACATCTAAGGGTGGAGGGGAAGACCAGAAGGAGTGGGAACTACAAGGGAATGAAGAGTGGTGGGAAGAGTGAATAGAGAAGGGAGACATTGGGGAAAGAGGAGAAGACAAGGAAGGAGAGAGAGCGGTAGCGAGACAAAGCGGGAGATGCATGAAAGGGCACAGTTTGACTCAAACTGGGCATCCTGCACTTATCTGTTGTGCGGTTCCCTCTTCACTCAGGAAAGTCTCCATCCATGCATTTACCTGTTGCCCCTCCCCCGCCCTCAACAGGCACCTCTTGTCCTCCCCCCCCGAGGGACCCTAATAGAACTTACCCCTGTCCTCCCCCTTTACTCTCTCACTGCACTTGCACGTTCTGAATGTCACAAGGCCTACTAGGACCGCAGTTTGCCTTATTATTGATGCATTGTCTTTTCCACTGTTTATTGACTCCCTTGTTCCCTTCCCTTTTTGCTTTATGGTGCTTTGAAACACTGTCTTGTTGTACAAGCACCTTATAAATAACCAATAGATAAACGTGTAAGGTACATTTCCCACATTGTCTTTAAGCAATTACCCACTGGATAGTAAAGGGACAGTTTTTATGAAGTGCCTAATTTTTAGTAGGGGTTATATGGATAAGGCGCCTGGCCTTTAGGTCCTCGCATCCAGTGCAGGTCAGATCTTAGACAGTAGGGGTCATTAATCACTATTTACTAACCTGGGGGCCTGAGAAACTGGGTTAGGGCGGAGGTGATTTACAAAATGAGAGTGAGAGAGAGAGAGAGTGGCCATAGGCCCCATTGAAAATTCAATAAAACCCTCTCTGTCTCTGAGTCATGGAGTAATTCCTGTGCCATCTGTGACACTAGCACTAAACCAGTTTACAATTAATTCACAATTATGTCACAACGTAACTAAAAATAACACAAAGTTTCATGTAGATTTTATCAGAAGAGGTGCATGACATAAGAGCTTGGATACAAATAGCGACGTCCAATAAGAGGTGAGGGAGGCAAAGATTTAATGGCTAAAGCCAAGACAAAGTCAAGCCATGGTGCCTGGCATTGGCTCTCAGAGTAAAACACAAGCTGAGCCGCCAAAGATGCCTGTCTTCTGCCTCCGCACTCTCAACCACAGAACTGTAATATCTAGACGGGTTGTCTGCACTGGGTGCACACTGTGCAGATAGTGGAATGTTATTATGTCATCTAGAACCTTATGTGTCATCAAGGTTCTGAATCCTACAGTTGGGACTTTCAGGATGGTAGAGCTTACCAACTGGATGCATTTAGCCTAGCTCCTGTCTCACATATATATATAAGCTTACCCTGTAACTAATAATAAAGCTCATGTACCTTTATAATAATCATTCTCAGTCTCTTACCTGATCTCCAGTAATATGGATGCTACAAGAACCCATATCTGTTATCCTGCCACTTCCAACCCCACAACAAAAACCCAATACCTGGTATCCTCCAACCAATGACCACTCCCCGCGACCCCTCCCCACCCCCCCACCCCCCTACAACACACACCCATACCTGATATCCTTCCTCTCTGCACCCTGTACATGGCATCACAATTACGGAAGATACAGCACAGAGAAATTACATTATTTGTCTTGGGTCACGATTTCGGTAAAATGGGGTTTGATTCCAGTTTACCTTCAGACCCTTCACCAGATATCTTCTCATCTCTAATTGTTATTGTTATTGTTATTTTGCATTTATATAGCGCCTTATATACCATTGGTGCGTGTTACTGTTTTAAGGAGATGAAACAAAGCTCTATTTCATAAAGATGACTTCATGAACCTCGCCTGAATACTAGCTTGGGCATCATCGACTATACTGACTCCTACAAAAACCTGGGAGTTGAGAGGTCTAATCGCGGCAACCACAATGACATCTGTGAAATTAAAGCTAGATTGGCCAGCCAAATTACACAGTTAGTTCGCAACCTGCACTCCGTGTGGGGAATCCTGTGCTGAGCTCTGGCCATAAGCACAGCTGCCACTGCAGTTTCTGACCCTCGGGGAGAGTGAGGAGGTAAACAGATAAGGATAATGGGATTGTGAGAGCGCAATGAAAGTGACACGAGGAAAACATGCGAGGAATTAAACACTTGCGTATTGATGAAATCAGAAGCAAAACACAAAGCAAACAAAATGCATGTGAGAATAAAAGGAGAACGGTGCAACAATGCCTTAAAAACACGAGCGAGAAAGACTCTTCACAGCATGAATTCTCATATTGTACTAACGGGGTGCTTTCTGAATTGGGGCTAAAATTACTTTGGTCATAAAATGCATTAAAGAAAGGTCTTTTGCAGTGTGGCAATGTTTACCCTGGTTCTAATGCCATACCATGCAAATAGGCACTTGCCCTGGTGCAAACATTTGGTAGGAGAAAGCATAAAATCATTAAAAAAAGGAGCAAAAATGAAAGAGGGGGTGTAGAGCGTACATTATCCTAGAAAGGGAACCAAAAGGATGAAGAAACAAGACAAGTTAACAGCACAAGCTCACATGAAGGCAATTCTACAGAATAGAAATTTGAGTTTGCTTTCTTCAAGAAAATGTCACCAAACACACCATAAACATGCACTTTACAAAATTGGTTAGACAAGCTTTCTCTGGTACTTTTTTGTGTAGCTTGCATTTTCGCCCATAAAACATTCTTTGGCATTGCAGAAATGTGCCAGTCTATTTTAGTTTGGGCTGTTAGGTGTGGCTTGCGACACCCACAAGCCTCAACCATTGCATTAGAGTACATGGCATATGAAGAAGGACACACAGCTTGTAGGTGCCTTTTGGTTATTTGCCCTCCCATTCACTGCCCATGGCCATGTTAAGCCCGAAGGCTATTTCCACCCAGTTCCTGCCCCTCCCCGAACAAAACATCTCCTCGTGGGAACTCTTTTTCTAGCCTTACCATCAAACATTGTGCTCAGTTACTGGTGTAATAAAAATGTGTTAGACAGGTCTGCCTTAAGCAAATCGATTTATAAGCACTCTGCGTGTCCTTCAATGAAGTCACTGAAGTCCTGTTAAAACAAACATTGGTAAAGCCAACAGTTTTGGTTTGTTATGTTATGTTAATTGCATTTATAAAGCGCCTTTGTGCATAAATATTAGGCATTTGTCAGGCATTGCTATTACATGGCCAGTTAATTGCACCATTTTGCATGTGCTACTATCAAACAGCAGTTAATACCTTCATGCAGTGCCTGGTAGGTGCCTTTTCCATGCCTACACAAAAGCCGAAAATGTTGGCATTGCCAATGCTTGTATTTTCTGGTGGGTGTAACAAGTATAAGGGGTCTGTAAATCAGGGTCCCATCACCATCTCTGGGCGTTTGCCTCTCTGGGTAAAGAAGGAACTCTGAAGCATAGCAGGACACTCAGATTGGTTTCCAAAAGACATCAGTTATTTTTTTTTTCTTCAAGGCAGGACACACCATACAGATTCCACAACATCTCTGGTACTCTGCTATAATTCTGTGAATTTCCTGTCTTATATACACTCTAGGGAGGTGAGGTGATGGCCTAATCAAAAGTACAACCCCTTTCCCTGTTTGTGATTCGTCGGCCTATCTGCCACTCAGAACTAGTCTAAACAGGTTTTGCTCACTCATTCTCCCCACCAGTGTCCTCTCTATGAACTTTTATAAAAGAAAATCTCCACAGATGCCATTATCACTCACTCATTGTAAAATATACTTAGCATATACTACTTAACAAGCCTTTTATTATTCAAGACATTCTGACCTCATAAAATAGATCGTCTTTCAAAAGCGCTTTTCTGCAAAGCACTATAATTCTAATTTATGCAACATTTTGGGGTCATTAATCAAACCAATAAGTTATCAACATTCGGATTGAGGTGGAGGGGTCTATCTCCACTACATTCAGTTTGAGGGGGGCATAATCCACTTCTGTACACTTCTCCCTCTGTATAGTAGTTAGTCATCTACTCAATACATACAACTATACCCATGTCCACCCTCCTCAATTTTCAATGTACCTACACATCTCTGACCTAATCATCCTTTTTCTATGAGACAATTTACTTCAACCTCAGAGGTATCCTAACACATTTCTACAACGTCAATACTAACACATTATACTCTCCTAATCTAAACATGTATGTGTCCCTAAAAACTACTTGTATTTACTTTTATCTGAGCCCCACCTTCATTCCACAATTTACTTTAAACTAACTACAAGCCTCAGATATTTTTACAGCCACTATGACATTTTTCAGAGACAGTCACTCCTTGAGGTAACCCATTAGCCCATTCAACATATAGGGCCTCATTACACGGTAGGCGGTGAGCCATGGCGCTATTAGCGCCATGGCTCATGCCGGTAAAATACCGGCACCGCCTTGGCGGAAAGGGGATTTACCGCCCCATCCCAAGGTTGGAGGGGCGGTAAATCCCCCTTCCGCCATTGCCCTTCCCCATTCCCATTTCTGCCCCATAGGGCTCAATAGGAATGGGGAAGGCGCTAATTACGGCACCGCAATTTAGCGGTGCCGTAATTAGCTCCGAGGTCCCTTAGCGGGTTGGTATTTAACGCCTGCAAAAAGCAGGCGTTAAAACTCCAACCCGCTAAGGGACCTCGTAGTAAGGCGGCAGGGATTTACCGGTACCGGTATTTTACCGGTACCGGTAAATCCCTACCGCCTACCGTGTAATGAGGCCCATAGTATTCACATGTGATATATACTCCACATTTTATCCGTCACTCCCACCCCATGACATATTTTTCTTGCTCCCATTGTCTTGCCCATAAATATTTTCAGTGTTCAACGTGTATTTTTCTTCTCATCAATACATCTTCCACTCGCACGTCTTTTTACCCGACTCATCTCGGTTTAGCATCCACTGACCGTTTGTCCTGTTAAATTTGTCCTCTTTTTTGGCTGCTTTGCAGCAAGTCCTTGGGCCCTTTAATCCAAAGGCCGGTACTTTCGCATTTTAGTGTCTTCTTTTTCCATGGAGCAATCGTAAAAGTCAGTAAGAGGGGACATTTTAGCAAGGGAACGCAAGGATGGGGGAATCTTTTGCAGAATGGTTTTGAACATTTGTACTTTAAAATTGGGCATGTGGTTGGGTTATTCAGTGACTTCTCTCTGATCATGTGGATAGATCCTGCCAATTCTCTGAGTCCCATAGGTCCCTCGTTGTCCACCTGTAATATAAAACTAAATCAGTTTCCTTTGACAAATAAGTATGTCTCTATTATCAATAAATGTTCTCTCAACCCAACCCCTTAAAACCCTTTTATATATCCTGTCAAAATTCCCTGCATTCTAGACAAAACTTAATTTAGACAACATTTTTTGAACATCCCTGCCTCCTAGAAAAACTACTTTTAAGCATTTTCTAGACATCCCTGCCTAGACAAAACTTCATCAGACAAATTAGTTCTTTGTGTACTAAAGCTACTAATTTTCTCCCTTTCTCGTACACATTCATATTTATTTTCACTGTATTTTGTCAGCCTGCTGGAACTTGATTTGTTTACAATAAACGTATTCAGTTGTGTCTATATTTTTAGGCAATACATACGTTTGCCTGTCTCATTTTCTCTGCCCTTATATCTTTTGGGCTTTCTTTTTATATATATGATCTCTGTCCATTCAGGGGACTTTTTCATTGTCCCTCTAAATCGACATTCTCAAATGTAGAGGTACTCAAAAAACATTAATACATAATTTAAAAAAAAAGGCATGTCGTCGTCTTCTCCATCTCCTAGGCACATCCGTAGCAGACGAGGACATCTTTTATCAGGGATCCCTGTTCTCTGTTAAAAATCGAAATAGAGACAATAGTCATTTGGGTACTGGCAAGGAAGTCAAGTTACTTCCTAACCTAGATTCTCTCTCCTTGCTGCTAACAAAAACATATTTTCTGGATTCACTTCTATCTTTTTTCAGCCCATTTAACTCACAGGCTATCCCTAATTCGTTGGTGCACAAAACAATAACATTTTTCACTAGCCCTATTCAACACTAGGGCTACTACTTCATTTTGTTCTCTGCTTTGCTGTAAATACTTCCCGCTGAACCGTAAATGCTTGCCGCTTAGCTGTAAATGCTTGCTGCTTAACTGTAAATGCTTGCTGCTTAACTGTAAATGCTTTATCCAGCCTTGCTTCGCCATCTTTCTCCCAATCATGTTGGACCATGGTCTTTTTCTTCTGTGCTTTGTCCTCATCCTGAGACAAACTAAATGTTTTGCTGCACATTATCTCCTCCTTAACCCACTATACTAATCTAATCTACCCCTGATTTTCCTAGACTATGGCACCAATTCTTACTATGTGCCTTCATACTATGAAATAAGACACTCATCGTTTGCCTTCCTTAAATATTTGTATATATGTGTTTAAACTCTATCCTTGTTGGCATTCTGCCAACTATTAAAATGTATAAAAGGTTACCCACCTTTCATTTTACGTCTTCTATGTTCTACGTTGTCTGAAGTGGCCATGCTTTCATCTATATACTACTCTGATTTACCCCCGATTGCACCTATTTTGGGAAAAAATGGCTACATAATTGAAGACACTGTGGGCCTCATTACGAGGTCGGCGGTAAGGGGTTAACGGCAACGGTAAGGGTGCTGTTGCCGTTAACCCCTTACCGCTGCATTACGCGGTCCCTTAGGGAGAGCTGCTAAGGGACCAGGGAGCTAATAACGGGTCCTCCATTAGCGGGCCCGTTATTAGCTCCTTCCACATTCCCATTAAGCCCTGTAGGGGCTCAAATGGGAATGGGGAATGGTTCTCAGAATGGGGATTTACCGGGTCCTCCCGGTAAGTACCCATTCCGAGAACCCAGAGCCGGTATGCGGTAAGGGGGGAGCCATGGTGCTAACAGCACCATGGCTACCTCCTACCTCGTAATGAGGCCCTGTGTCTCTATCTGCCTCTTTTTCTGTTACTCACCTGGGTCCTCTTACTTTTAAAAAATGATCAACAGTGTGCCCACACCCTGTGGTGTGAACCAGTATTTACTTCTCTCTTTTTTCTTTTCTCTTCTCCCTGTTCACTAACAACTACCTGTGTTATAATATACTGTCTTTTTTCCTATCAATGCCATGCAGACATTCCTCCTATGTTCATGCAAGGTCCATGATTATGAACAAACATTGTTACAGGCACTCAAAAAATGGTGATTTACTTACCCTTGTACGTTCTTCTCGAATTGGCTCTGTACAAAATTGTCTTTGTCTGGTTAACCCAATTTTGGTCAACCATACTCCTTTTTGTTCCCAGGTACTTTATATTTCTTTTTTTATTACTCTGAGCAGCTTTTCAATGTTGACATTTAACCCTCACTGATGCTATTTGTTTTTTCAATTTTGAATTTTTGCTTCTTGTTATGCTCCCTTTTGATTTAAGGCCCATTCCTTCATTCATCCAATCATTTCTTCATTCATTTTTCCTTTCATTCATTTTTATTTATTTATATTGTCCAAATTATACCAATTTTTTAAACTGAGCTATTTATTCCCATACTGGTTAGAATGCATTATTTATTTTCATCTTCTCCTAATTCATTTTTCTGGACTTATGCCAAAAGGCCCAAAGTCCACCTACCATTTTTGACACTCTCTCCAATTTTCTTTAATTTATACTGGACTCTACTACATTATCGCCATATATACTAAAATGTTTCATTTTCTTTCTTTTTAATGTGTGATGTCCCTGAAGAAAGCACCACTTCGTACTCTATTAAGCCCTGTCTAAATATATCACCATCTGTCACGTTACTTAACCTAAACCTTTTCATGACAACCATTACTGTCCTCCATGATCCATTTTTATTATTCAAGCCTTGATCATTTGCCATATTTCCTTACTTTTTGGCTGTTTCTAATTCTATGAAGGTCATCTCCCTCCTACCCTCTCTTGTTCATAAATATCCATGGTCTGACACTAAATTCAACAAATGCCCTCACCACTATTCCACTAGGTCACACACTTATCTATAATACCGCGCTTTTGCTACAACAATAAAAACCTTTGGTTTCTACCAGAACCGTCTCATCAGCCTTTTACCCTGTACATGCCCCTATGGATGCATCCATATTCAAATGGTGCATTCCCAAGCAAAACAAAACACGCTTTTCCTAAATCACCTAAACCACATCATCATGCTTAGGCTTGTATTATCCAGTCCTTTCCTTAAACCGTTGGCAGGTGCCTGTTACACATATACCAAAAATGTGTCACCACACACGCTCCTCCAGAGACTACTAGTTCTTTACTAAGCAAAACTACATTTATAGTCTTCAATAAACACCCTCAATCTTCTAATATTCATTCACCACCTTTCTGTCTTTGCTTTATGGACATACAGTCCCAATGTCTACCGCTAGAACAACATTTTTTCTCCCTTTGCCATACTAATTCTCAGCACCTTTTGAGGCCTAGCGCCACTAACAATTCTGAATGCATCAAGTCACCCTGTGAGGCTGTTCTAGTGTGGATGCATGCATACCCATGTCTTTGTAAAATAATTTCTCTCTGTTAAACCCAGCACTTTCACTCCTGTGTGTAACTGTTTATTCTGTGTTTGCACATTGCTGAGCCTGCATGTGTGCTCACTTACTTGCCCTCTACAGTAAATCTGTTTTGCACCTTTCCGAAACTGCTGTACCTGCTACACTCCTAGCGCGTATGTCTAATACAATGTCTGATCCTGGGCGAAACCCTTCCTTGTCTTGTGAGCTGTCCCCCCTCTTGAAAATTGCCAATTTCTGCATGAATCCTCTTCTCCTACACATGCGTGCAAGGTGCTCTAACATACTGCATGTCCAACCTACAGGATGTCTCCTAATTTGCCCCTCATGCATGTTTTGACTACTCTTCTGCATGCTTTGAAACCCACCTGGGCTACTCTGGTAATTTGCTTGATTATTCTGGAAGCCTCTTCCTCGAAAACATCCTTTCTTTAACAAAAAGACTGTAAAAAAATCCCAATGCTTACATTTGTCACCTATCGTTTTCTGCTCATGGTAGAGACAATAGTCCTGCACTGCCTTCTACCTGGCAATGGCCTTAAACTTCTCACATACAATGGCACCTCCCCCCTCTGACCATGGAACTGCCTATTATAAGGTCGATTTAGCCACATCACCAAGGTTGTCGCCCGAGATATAGGGAGGTCTAAATCCGAGCGCTTTACTTTTTTACTCCTTTAAAGCTTTCTATGAAGCTACATATATTACATACCTCATCATAAATGTGTTCTCTCATCCCTTTTGCCACATTCTAATTCCATCATGTACACCCTTTCATTTCATTATTTCTATTCAGAGTCAGTCTATTTAAAAGACAACTCCTTGGGTCCTACACTGCGTGAGGCTTTCCTCATGCCGTATCACTCTGTACTGTTGAATCGATCAATTTTTAACCTTCCCATGCAAGACTTTCTTCTGTCTTGTATCATGATAGACTCCTATAATTCTTATTAAATGCTTTTTGAGTCTGCCTCATCCTCCAAATCTAATCTAAATAGATCTACTTTCGACTTATGTGTCGAGAAGAGACCTTCTCTTTTGTCACTACTGGATTGTACATTTTTCATTACTTCTTTTTCCAGACAATCAGTGCTGTGTACTCTTGTGTCCTCAATGCTCTTACCATTGAGTCTCTGCAAACTCCAACCACCCATTCATTTGTTCTATATGTGTGCTAACCCATCAGTTATTGCTTCTTCCCTTGTTGCGTCTCTCCTTGTCCCTTGGGACTTTGGAGATTCCATCTCTCTCAATATATCTCTTCCTGACTCTCGTCGCTGCTTTGCACAATCTGCCGGGTTGCTATATCTTAGTACTGCCTTGAGCTCCCAGAATGGGTACAGCCCTTCACCTGTGTTACTATCACCCTCTGTTCAGACGCAGTGGGTGGAGCTAAAGGCTCCTCACCCCCCTCTTGTGCATACATTGAACAGTATGATCGCTAAGAGGTAACTCCTCTTTCTCCTCCTAATCTATACTTTAAAGAGCGCTAGCTCAATAGCTACTCGTCTAACTTTTTTTCTTGAACATGCATCATGCAAATATGTCGTCATACACTGCGGAACTGCCTTTAATGGTGATCCCTTTTGCAGCTGTAATACGCATTTTTCATTTTCGATTCTTCCACTTTAATACTTATTATCTTCTCTGAGCTTATGAGTAAGTGTGCGTGCACGTTTCCCAAATGCATTGTCCATAGTGCACAGGTTACTTATACTTTCATAAAATAATGTATACCTTTGTATATGTGTCTGCATGTGAGTTCTTTCTCATGTCAGTGCATCTTCATGGATGTCTGCATATGTCGGTACAGCCTGCTAGCACTTCCTTCAATGCTTTACCGCTTCTTTTTAAACTGCATTTGAATATTTTTCCAAATTTGTCATTTTAGCTCAGAAATGTCTGTCAAATACTGTTTTCTCCCATTGAATTCTGTAATTTCCCACAACTTATTTACTGTGCCTGGTCCAACCACTATCCACTAGCACATTGCTATATTTTGTGCTGTATTTTACACACAAAAACACAATTTGAATCTCAGCTATACCTCTCTCGAATTGTGTGCTCCTGGGCACCTTTTCTCTGATTTTATTTCCAAATGTCTTTGAAATTCTCAGACATAATATATATATATCACTGGGAACATCTCTTCCTTTCTTGACATCTGTCTACTGTACAAATGTATTTGATGCATTTTTTAAACTCGCATGCATGCTATCATCTCCATTCTCAACTCAGTTATGGCGCACATAAAAAAAAACGTCATTTTAAAGGATAACATGCCTCCTTCTCTTCTCATTGCAGTGCATAACACCAAATATCCTATAAATACTTATCATAATACGTTTGTCAAAAAGGCATTCATTGTCAGTTAGCTTTGGCATGACTGAGGCACTGCCCTCACAAATGTGACACAGCCTATGCAACAAGTATTCAAATAACCATGACACTTCACTCATGATTTCACCACATAATCGATCCCCTTCTTATAATTCAAAAACAGCTTCTGTGATTTTTTAGCACTGTGTCGCACATAGTCTAAATCACATTCCATTCAAATAACCATTCACTGCGAACATCAATTATCTCATCTAACTGTGTTGATTGTCTTTGTAATCCCTTAAAGCAAAACACTTAACCATTCTCCCTGCTCTGTAGCTAAGTAGTTCAGAAGAAAAAACCCCATCATTTTTTATCACATGTCAGTTTTATCTGGGGGCTCAGTTTACAAAACAATCCGGTGCAGTTTTATACCGTCCAACATTTTTGAAGTCCTTAAAAATGTTAACTCCATAAATATAAAAGATTAACCTTCTGCCTCCTTGCATCTTCTTGCTGCAGAGATATGTAAGTACCTATGCATTTTTAGAAAGCACAAATCATTCTTTCCTCAGACAAGCATTCTTTCTCTGTCCTTGGTTTCTGAAAAACAAAGTGCAAAATGTTATTGTGTGAGGTTAATTAAGCAGCTCTGCTTATCTATTTTTAGCAAATACAAGAATTAACCCCATACTTACTGGATTTTTGTTTTTACAAAGGTTCAAAGTGACTCACTTTTTTCACTTGTTTCTTCATTTCTTCCACTAAATATAATTTTTATCAAAATTTAAACAATGCGCCCCTATGTACTTTGATCCATAGCACATATTTATTTCTTTTTTTCCCATAATTGATCACTTTAATTTCTGGCTTGATGACAATTTTTCTAAATCAATAAAAATGCATTTTTCTTAATCCCAAATCATAAACAAATATACAGTGCACACAAAAAACACATAATAGGGGGCGCTGTTGAGCAGCCAAGCAAGATGGCCGCTTAGCGTCGGAGCTCCGTCACTGCACACCTAATCCTTGCTGCACCAGCACGAATCCGGTCCGCCTGCTGCACGACACGACAACGATTCGACTAGCGGCGCTGTCCGCTATATTCTCCCGCAATCCCGAGTCGAAACGGCGCCCGGGACCCGAACTTCCGCGGCCCGGGGCCGTCCGAGGCCTCCCGGATCCGCTGCGGCCCAGCCACCGCCGGAGGGAGAAGCGGCTCCGGGGGCCTCCCGCGCCGCTGACCGCGGATCCATCGCCCCGTGGGCTTCCCTGAATCTACATTGTCAGGAGGAGCTGTGGGTCCCGCTCCTCCCACGCTACAGCCCGCTACCGCCAGCGAGGCCCCCCCGCGAGGGAGACTGGCCTTGCTGCGGCCTCGTGGATTTCCTGACTGCCGCGGCTTGTGGCACCTGGTGGGCCCCGCGCCGGACTGAGCGGCGACTCCGCGGGAGGAGGACGGACCGCTCGCCCGCTCTCGCTGGTGGGGGAGCTGGGCGCCGGCCCCCGAGAGGGCTGCCCGACGCATCTCCGGGACACCGCTGCTGGGAACCCCCACCTCTCCAGCCTGCCACGAGGATCGCCCTGAAGCACTGCTGCCGCTGTGGGCCCACGTCAAACACAGCATTCCCGGAGGCCTTGAGGTGGGTGCTTGGGCGCTGTCCTCCCTGACGCCTCCCGGACTGGGCCCCGGTCCCTTCCGGCCATAGCTAACTCCGCTTGGGGGTCTCCCTCACCTGCTGCTGGGCTTTGCCCCCACCTGCTTTCTCCACTTTGCGCTTAGGGCCCGGCCTGGCACCCGGTGGCCGCATAGGATACGCGGGGCCCTTGGGCTCCCTGGACAATCGGGGCCTATTCCCCCCGCGAAAACTACACCGCCCGGGACCACGCATTCCCCCTGCCAACCTACACCACCTTGGTGGCCACGCTGTCGACCGCCCCCCCACCCTACGAGGTCACTGCTGGCTCCCCTGTGCCTACAATACTGGGGATTAGTGGCTGCAGTCCCGCCTTCGCCTCATCGCCTCCACGGCCGCTGCCCGTCTCTGACTCTGCCGGAGTCGCTGGGAACCCCCCACCACAACAATGTCCAACAGGGCGCGGGGCGCCAACGAGGCGGGCGCTATGGACAAATTTACCAAGCCAGCCCATCGAGCGGACCCGGCGTCCTCCTCCGCGACACAGGAGGATGGCGAGACACTCCCGGACCCCCCGCAACCAGACCTCGCTACCATGATGGAGTCCATGGCCAAAAACTTTGCTTCCTTCCATGAAAAGCTGGACGATATTAATGCTAACGTCGCCTCCCTACGCGCCCAAATCGACCAGCATGGGTCCAGGCTCACGGAAACAGAGCAGCGGATAGGGACCAACGAAGATCACATCCACACCCTCCAGACCATGGTCTCAGAGCTCGTCCGCGACATGAAACAGGTCAAGGCCAAGAACGATGACCTTGAATCGAGATCATGGCGGAACAACATCCGAATAGTGGGGGTTCCCGAATCCGCTCTCAAGGGCCGCATGGAGACCGCTGTTGAGCAGCTCATCAAGGACCTCCTGGGCAACCCTGAGCTCTCCCCATTCTTCACCGTTGAAAGAGCGCACCGCTCCCTGGCACCCCGCCCTAAGCCCGGAGACTTCCCCAGGCCCATCATCGCTAAACTACTCAGCTACAAAGACAGGGATCACATTCTCCGCCTGGCCAGGGAGAGGGGTGAACTAAGGTTGGAATCCCAAGTCATCAGAATTTTCCCTGACTTTTCGGTGGGAGTCCAGATGGAGCGACGCAGGTTCAGCGGGGTTAAGAAGATGCTGAGAGATAGGAAAATTGAGTACTCTATGCTCTTCCCTGCCCGCCTGAAATTTATCCACCGCAACAAGAGCTATTTCTTCACGGTCCCGGATGAGGTCCCCCTGGTGAATCCGCCTGAGGAACGGATGGACGACGACTGACGCCGTAATTTCTAGGCTCCTCCGCTGACCCTGGGTGGAGGATGGGGCCGTGCCGCGGCTCTCCTGGTGTGGGGCGGCCCCCCCCGGTCATCCCACCAGCCGGCCGCTTAAGGCCCCCGCCAATTTTGCAAGTATTTCCCACCCTGGGGGTGCCGCCGCCCTGTGCTTCATGATTCCATGGCCGGACCCAGAAAACTACCCCAGGGCCAGGGCTGCACCGCTGTCCACGGCCCTGCAGTGGACTCCACTTCGTCCTTGCTATACTGAAAACTGCGGTTATCCGCTACCTGTAACCTCCACTTAAATTATCTAACGATGCTGGTAAGAATGTGTATGTTGACATTCACTCAAAGTCCTATTATGGGTGTGCTAGACGGCAGCAGCAGCCCCCACTGCAGCTTCAAGGCCGTTGATGGCAGTAAAGTTGTGTTCGAGCCCCCATTGGGCTGCACTCCAGGCGTTGCCGAGTTGGGGATGGCACGCAGTTTCGCTTCAGGGTGGTTGCCTATACACTGCTTGGTATCACTGGGCAGTGAGGGTGGGGGGTGGGAAAGTTGGGGTTTGTTGTTCGCAAAAAGGCGGGTTGGTCTGGACCGGTGCGACAGGGCGGCAGGCCTGCTGCATCACAGTGCACCATTTTAAGCTCAAAGTGAGAATACACGCCTGGGATGTCCCGTAACTCATTATTATGGCTATTAGAATATTGTCGTGGAATGTACGGGGGCTGACCAACTTCACCAAATCTCGCAGAATTGCGGCTTATGCACAAAGGCATGGGGTCAAGGTTCTCCTGCTGCAGGAGACTCATGCTAAGAAACTCCTGGCTTTCAAACCTCGCACAGTCCTGGGGCCACAACAGGTACTATACTCAGTTCTCCACCCAGTCCAGAGGCGTCCTCACTCTCATCCACAAATCAATCAGATTCACACTTCACACATCCCACATTGACCCCGAGGGCAGATTTGTGATCCTACAGTGCTCATTAGCCGGCGAAGAATGCCTGCTTGTGAACTCGTACGCTCCCAACATTGATTCTCCCGACTTCATGGACATGGTGTACGGCATTCTCATGAAATATGTCGACGTTCCCATTGTGTGGGGGGGCGACATGAATCTCATTCTCGACACAGCCCTAGACAGGACAACCACGGCCAAGAGACCGGTAGCCCGAGCGGCCAAGCGGCTGCTTACCCACATGAGCTCCCTGAACTACACGATGTGTGGAGAACACTCCACCCCCAGGAGAGGGACTACACGTTTTACTCCACGGTACACGACAGCTCCTCAAGAATAGACCTATTCCTCCTGTCGGGCAGTCGGATGGGTAGGGTGTCCGAAGTCAAGATTCTAGCGCGCACACTCTCCGATCACTCCCCTGTGCTGCTCCAGATCCAGCTGGGTTTCATCGCAGGGACTCGCCCCGCTTGGCGTTTTAAGTCCGACGCCCTATCAGACATCGTTTTTAAAGCAGAGATACTGGCTGACATAAGCCTGTTCTTCGAAACCAACAAGGCCTCCGACACGTCCGTTGGGACCCGCTGGGAGGCCTTCAAAGTCTACATCAGGGGAATGTGTATTGCCAGAGAAGCGGGGGTCCTCAAGTCCATAAGACAGGCCTTAAGCCGCTCCGAATCTAAACTCAAAACTTTGGAGCAGGATTATGCCTCCAGGCCAGTACCTGCCACCCTAGCGAAAATTAGGACGGAAACTGGAACTATTTGAGGCACATGCCCTTAGCGAAGTGAGATACCATACCCGCCCTGCAGCCACCCGTAGATATGGCGAGGGAGACAGGCCTGGCAGAACCCTGGCTAGGCTGGTCCGGGCCGAGGGAGGCGGGACTCGTATAGATAGCATTATCGATAATAATGGGTCCAGACAATGGGCAGACCATGCTATTCTTGACACTTTTGCCAACTTTTATGCCACCCTGTACGGCCCCCAGCCAGAGCACTCGACCCGCGACCTTGACGACCTGTTGGAATCCATCCCTATGACCCTGATCTCCCAGGACACCAGGGAACTCCTAGACGCCCCGTTCTCACTAGAAGAGATAGTCCGGGTGATCTCAGATCTCCCTAAGGGCAAAGCCCCTGGCCCCGACGGACTCACATCTGAGTTTTACCAAGAGCATGTGGCCATACTAGCGCCGTCACTACACGAGGTCTGGACCGAATCACTCCGCTCACACTCCCTCCCCCCCTCCCTAAGAGAAGCACTAATCACTGTCCTCCCTAAACCAGGGAAACCCCCAGACGAATGCGGCTCCTACAGACCCCTATCCCTCATCAACACTGATATGAAGATCTTTGCCAAAGTAATCGCCAACAGATTCCTCCCACTAATGCCCCACTTAGTCCACGCCGACCAGAGTGGATTTGTCCCTGGCCGCTCTACAGCACTTAACATCCGGCGCCTATTCAACGTGATGTCGAGAATTGACCCAAACGCGGATGCTGTGGCAGTCACACTGGACGCCCAAAAGGCGTTCGATATGGTCTCGTGGCAATACTTATGGGCCGTCTTGGAGAAAATGGGAATCGGGCCGAACATGATCGCCTACATACAGCTGTTATACACGGGACCGTCGGCAAGGGTGCTAGTCAACTCCGTCCCCTCTCCCCCCTTCGCGTTGCATAGGGGCACTCCGACAAGGCTGCCCATTCTCCCCCATCCTCTTTACACTCGCCATTGAACCCATGGCCGATCATGTCAGAAACCGTCATACTAATAAGGGCATCCGCTTGCAGGGCACACCGGAAATCATCTTGCTGTACGCGGATGATGTCCTCCTCTACGTCAGACAACCCTCCACACACCTGGACCCCATCATCCGAGACATAACAAAAATAGGCACCTATTCGGGCTTCACTATTAACTACTCAAAATCCGAAATCTTCCCCCTCACTAGAACAACTCAGCAACCGTCCTGCGAGTTCCCCTTGCGCTGGTCCCCGTCTGGGATTAAGTATCTCGGGGTTCAGGTGTCAAGGGCTGGAGACTCCCTGCTGGCAGATAACTACAAAGCAACGGCGCTGCTCATTGAAACCAAGATGCTCAAGTGGTGCAATCTCCCTCTATCCCTCGCTGGTAGACTCTCCCTAATAAAGATGATCGCGGTACCCAAGCTACTCTATATATTTGTAAATGTGCCAGTTTGGCCTGGCAAGCAGTATTTCAAGAGGCTCCATGCGTCGTTCGCCCAATTCCTCTGGCACTCGGGGGCGGTCCGTAAGAAGTGGCAACATATGACCCTCCCGTACGAGAAGGGAGGCTTTACTGCCCCCGATTTAGCTTTCTACTGGAACGCTGCGCAGGCCCAGCATGCTACCCAGTGGTACACACACCCCGACCCGCCCCCACATGTCAAATTGGAAAGAATGGCGGGAGACGGCACCCACATCATGACCCTGCTATTGCACCATGGTTACCACGCGGATGCCCCATGGGACCCGGTAGCATCCACGATTAGGGCTTGGAACAATATCCTCTCCCCCAGTCCAGTACGGCGCACATACTATAAGTGGCTTCCCTTATGGCAATTTCCTGGCCTAACCCCCACGCATGACCAACACCTCTCCCAGCGATGGGAGAGCCTGGGGTACCGTGCCCTGACTGACCTTTACCCTGAAGGCTCATTCATTACCCCTCTAACACTACGCCCCGGGCACTCCGGCTCCGCGCTCGACCTGTTACAGTACTACAGACTGAGAGCAGCGGTGCGGACAATGTGGCCCGCCTTCCCAGAGGAGCCTCCTGACTCACCCGAACTCCTGTACATAGCGAACTCCGCAGGCTGTAGGGGCATAGTATCCTCCCTGTATAAAATACAGATGGGAAAAATAGAGAATACCTCCCCGGCACCACGGGAGTCATGGGCCAGAGAACTCGGAACGGAGATCACTGATGAAATGTGGGGTAAGATGTGTGCACACACGCGAAAGGTATCACTCAGTGCCAGGTTCCGCTGCATCCAATACAAGTTACTCAATAGACTCTACTACACCCCGTACAGAGTGGCAAAATTTACGCTTAGTTCGACACATAAATGCCCGAAATGCGAATCGAACGAAGCAGACCATGCCCATATGTTTTGGTCCTGTGAGGCGCTGCGCAAGTTCTGGGGGGAGGTGACACAGGCGCTCACCGAGATAATAGAGGCCCCGGTAGAGATGGACCCATTGGCCTTGCTATTTGGCATGTGGACGGGAGAAGATGTAGGGAAATTGTCGAGGTTCTTGAATGTCAGTGTTATGGTTGCCAAAAGATGCATATTACAACGCTGGAAGCGCCACACACCCCCCACCCTCAACATGTGGCTGAAGGCCCTTACGTGGATACAAACATGCGAGGAGGAGTACATCGGCACCCTGCCTGCTCCATCCCGCCCTGCAAATGTATGGACTGAATTCCGTAGTTACCTAAACGGCAAGGATGGCGCAGAACGAACATCAGCCCCTTCCCCGGCACCACTAGACTCCTCCTGACACACGCCGCATAAGTACGAATCCTTTTTTCCAATATGTGTTTTCCCCTCTACAATGTGAATCTTACGTTATCGATGAAGCAATGTATTTTGATGCTGTAATACTGTTTTCCTTTTGTTCTCACTTACATGATAAATGTGCTGTACCTGTCTTGACCACCTGCCAATAAACAGAAGTTTAAAAAAAAAAAAAACACATAATACAACACATAAATATGATTTTGACAGAAATAACAGACTGGCCGGCCACATGCATTTCTAGTCTTCTCTCAAAAGACTCATTTCACCCCTAAAATACCCCATACGTAGTGTGAACAGACCTCATTAAGTTTGTCTTTATTCAAACTCATTTCCTATGGCTTCCTCTATGGGATTTTAGGTTCTGTTCCTTCTATTAAGCTCTTTAAAGCTCAGGCACTTGGTATACTTTTATCGCAGCTCCTCCTCACAATACTTCTTAATTGCTTGGCTCCTCTTCAAGTCAATTTTCTCAATAAACAATTGCTTGGCTCCTCTTCTAGTCAATTGTTCAATATATACAACACTTATTGTCTCTAAAGCTACTTTTACCCCAGTCCCGTTTACTTCTAAGCTACTATATTTGTCTCTAAAAACATTGCTTTTCTCAACCAAAAAAATTCTAAGGGGGGTTCCCCACAAGTGATAAAAAATTGTTTCTAAAATCTGTTCAAACATTAACTCAAAAATATTTCTTCTAAGAGTGGTCTCCCAAAATTGACTTATAAAAACTTTCTGAAAAATCAAAAAAACATTTTTTCTATAATGGGTCTCCCAAAAGTAGGTAAATAATTACTTAAATACATTTTCTTGAAGACCCCCGAAAAATCCCCAATTTAAATATTTTTTGGAAGACTGCCAAAAAATTGCCCTCTCCACCCCCTAGATGCCAAGGCCCTCTTCAGTGCTATCAGGCCTGCAAGACCCTTCTCTTTGGGGATGTGCAGGCAACTGCAGCTTGCCCCACCAACATCTCTCTCTTTCTCTCTCTCCCCCTCTTTCAGGCCCAATAGCATGTTTTACCTTTTCTTCCAGGGTCTTTTGTCTTGAGGCATTCTGAAGCAAAGCAGGACCCTCAGACTGGTTTCCAAAAGACATCAGTTTTATTTTCTTAAAGGCAGGACACACCATACAGCTTCCACGACATCTCTGGGACTCTGCTATAATTCTGCGCATTTCCTGTCTTATGTACAGTCTAGGGAGGTGAGGTGATGGCCTGATCAAAAGTACAACCCATTTCCCTATTTGTGATTTGTCATCCTATCTGCCACTCAGAACTAGTCTAAACAGGTTTTACTCACTCATTCTCTCTACCTGTGTCCTCTGTATGAACTTTTATACAAAGTGTCTCCACTGATATCATTATGACTCACATAAATCCACTATCTTTAGAACCGCCTGCCAATGCCTGATCTATCTCTCTATCTATCTATCTATCTATCTATCTATCTATCTATCTATCTATCTATCTATCTATCTATCTATCTATCTATCTATCTATCTATCTATGTCTGTCTGTCTGTCTGTCTGTCTGTCTGTCTATCTATCTATCTATCTATCTATCTATCTATCTATCTATCTATCGCCCATGGGCCTCAAGGTGCTCACGAGAAACAAACAACATGGAACAAATATCTCCAGGAGGGTAGAAGCAACCAGTGCTATTAAGTTTCCCCTTCGTCAAACAGATGCGTTTTGAGTAGTTTTTCAAATATGGTAAGAGAGACACTGGGCCTCACTACAAGTCCAGCGGTAACCGTGCCGGAAAAATGGCAGGCAACCTCCAGACCCATATTACCATTCCGTCTCTGATATTCCTGGAATCACCGGGGCATTGCAACCCCGGTGACCCGGTAATTCCGGAGGCGGAATTCTGTAAGTCCCCATACCCATGGAGTCCCATAGGACTCCATGGGGATGGGGACAATGGAACACTGGTTCCGTCTATGACAGAGTTAGTGTTTCCATGTCCGCCTGCAAGGGGGTGGTGTAAAACCCGCCAGGTCAGACCTGGCGGGAGTGACGCCTCCCGCCTGCAGGACTCTGAATCAGCTGGGCCGGAAACAACGGTGGCAGTGGTTTTACCCCCACCATTCTTTTCGTACTGGCAGGGTTGTAATGAGGACCATCATCTTCCATCAAAGAGGGCAAAAGATTCCAGATCGTAGGAGCCCAATGAACAAAATTGGTGCCACCTACTCTTGCCAAGACTTTACGTGGTTGCTGTAAGTTATGTTTTCCGTTAGATCGAAGATTTCATCGAACGGGAACCTTGATTAATCTCTTTGCAAGATAGCTTGGGGCAGAGCCAGCCAGGCAATTATAGATCATAACCGAGCATTTGAATCTTATTCGCTGTTGGATAGGTAGCCAGTGAAGTTTATTTCTGGCTGCAGAGATTTTTTTCCCATCTATTTAGTCCCAAAACGGCCCTAACTGCACCATTCTGTATCGTCTGGAATTTTGTGATGCTGCCTTTAGACATACCCATTAAACGACTGTTGCAGTAATCCAATTTTGAGTTAATTATGGCTCCTGCAATCAGCGCTTGGTTTTGCTTGGATAAGTATGGTCGAATTTGCCAAATGAGATCGGTATAAAAAGCACAAGATGAGTTGAGGTGAGTGACATGTCTTTTATACGAGAGGTGTGAGTCCATAAAGATACCCAAGGTCTTAACATGCTCTGAAACTTCAATGTAGCTGTTCTTAATCTTAAATGTTTTGTATTGTTTGCTTAACTTTCCTATTTTCTGATGTGTACCAAGAATTAAGAGTTCAGTGTTTGCCGCATCGAGCGCAAGAGAGTTATTTGCCATCCATTTTTGTACAGCATTGAACACTTCATTAACTCTTTGTGCATCCTTTTCACAAGAGCCTGACAGTTCAATAACCAGCTGGGTGTCATGAGCGTAGTTTGTAAATTGGACACCCATGTTTTTGAGCATGTCACATGAAGGTTTCTAGAAGATATTAAAAAGCAACAGTGATAAGCACGATCCCTGCGGGATGCCACAAGTCAGCAATGTTTTCAGGGAGCTGAAGTTACCCTTCACAACAGCACTCATTCTTGGGCCATGGAATGATTTAAACCAGTTTATGGCTGACGGAGAGCATTTGTCAATTTTTCTCAATCTCTCGGCCAGGAGATCGTGATCTATAAGATCAACCGCAGAGGAGAGATCGAGGAGCATAAGTAAGGCAGGGTTTCCTTTATCAATGATACTAGCGATGTTAGCCTGGAGATCCAGAAGCGCAGTCTCTGTTCCATGTTTGGCCATATAGCCAGATGATTGTTAATTTGCCAGTAGTTCATTAGTATTTTTGATACTGTAGATAAGCAATCCTATCATTAATTTTGAGCAAAAAAGGCACGTTGGTTATAGGCCTAAATTGCCCGGTATTGATGGATCCAAGTTTCCCTTTTTTATAAGAGGCGTAATCCAAGCTTCCTTAAGGTTTGCAGGAACATAAGCTACTTTAAATGATTGGTTGACAAATTGTACTACCCAGGGTGCTAAAGTATCTGCATACTCTTTAAACAGATTTGTGGGGAACATATCATCCTGATAGGAACATTGCCTTAATTTGTGGATAACCTTCAGAACCTCCACAACAGTGACTTTTTCAAAGGAGAAGAGATCCGAGTGGCAATCCAACAGGTAACTCTTAACAGTCGATGTTATGGGGAGGATATCCTTAAGCTCAGAGAGCTGTTTTGTCTGTACTTCAATGGCCTGTTGATGTTTATAGGTTTTTTCAGAAAAACCTTCATGAATATCTTGACACCACTTATCACTCTCTTGAGCAGAGTGCGTAGTTGGAGGGTCTTTCCGTTCTTTGAGAATTTAGAACATTTCTTTTGATTGATATTTAGCTTCTTGAATCCTTGCATGAAAGTGTTCAGATTTGGATTGAAAAATAAGCGATTTATAAGCTTTAGCAGCTTGCTTGTATCACAAAATGGTGGATTACCCTATTTCTGGTCATATTTTGATACCAAGTCAGATTCAAATCTAGTTTTTTAGTAAAATATACTTAGCATATACTACTTAACAAGCCTTCTACTATTCAAGACATTCTGACCTCATAAAATAGATTGTCTTTCAAACGTGTTTTTCTGCAAAGCACTGTAATTCTAATTTCTGCAACATTTTAGAGTCATTAATCAACCCAATAAGTTATCAACATTCTTTTCGAGGTGGAGGGGGTCTATCTCCACTACATTCAGTTTAAGGGGGGCATAATCAACTTCTGTACAGGTCTCACATCAGGGATGTTTGTTAGAGGTCACCATGGGTTGCAGCGACCCCTGAAGTCTCCCTTGCTACCCATGTAGTCTCCCTTGCCGACCCCCAAAAAAACTAAACAAAAACACATTTTTTTAATGGAGCATCCTGGGCTGTGGCCAGCAGCATGTGGCTCTTTGTTTTTGGAGTTGCTGGTTTTCTGGTAACTATAGCTGGAGATATAGCTCAGTGGGTAGAGCGCTCGCTGCTGCAATGTGTGTGTGATCTGCAGGTTTGCCTCCCGGCTAAATCAACACAGCCTTTCTTCCTGCTGAGGTTGATAAATGAATAGCAACACAGGTTTGGTGATATTGTGTGTATATTTGTTTTATATGAAGTGTTTAAGCCTAAGTGCTATATAATAACACATCATTATTGTTTGGCCTTGGACGTCTGCTTGCATTCACAGTACTTTGGTAATATGGGCCTATGCGTACTGATATTAATGATACATATGGTGATCCATTCTTGTATGCAATGTATATCATTGCATACAAGGATGTGTTCCATTGCTTTCTGTGATGTCACTTCCTGTGATGTCATCAGAGGTCAAGGGTTGTGTGACATCACTTCCGCCACCCCTGGCATTTTGGTGAAATGACGTCCCTGTCTCACATTCTGTGAAGCACCGGGTAGGCAACCTTTTTAGGGCAATGCTCTGAAGATGAGACCTCTCACCCACTTCAGTGCAGGGGAGGATTGAGACACCACATATACACGTTGAGCCAATCTAGCGAGAAGCAACAGAGTACTGCACAACAAGGAGTTACAACAATAGCATACAATAATATGGACACAGTTAGTAGGAGCAACTATTTAGTGTAGTGTCAGGAGACTATACATAGAGTGCATCTATAAGGTACCAGGCAGGAGGCATGGCTTCGGGAGGGAACAGAGGAGTCGGTCTGGTTCGTGGGGGTGGAGGGACAGAGGAGGTCTGCAGATGTGTTCCTGTTGAAGTTATATTTCTGTAATTTTCCACTGATCAGACCTGAGAAACTGCTCTGCTACATCCCTGGGTGAGCATCAGGGATCCTCCCCTTCCCCCATTGTCTTCCTCTGCTATGAGAGCAGAAGCAAAGGCATCCCTTTCAATCACCCCCATTAGGTGCAGGAACTGCCAAATCCTTAACCAGCACCTCCCAGATGTTCTTGCACCTGTCCCTATGCCGATGTTTGTAGAAATGAAACGCTGGAATTATTTCTCACTCTAGGACGTACTTTTTAATTAGAGATAATCAGGAGAAAATAGCCATTAAACATAATGCACTAACTGTAGGGGGGCGGGGTGGGGGTCAACTGAATACATAGTTATGCAGCAATGGTAGCACTAGCAGCTACTGGGCTTGATGAGGTGGGCTAACACTGTACTAGGAAGGCCATTACAGGAGCGCAAAAGAGGCGCAGTGTCAATAGGAAGGTTTCAGAGGGGGCGGGGTGCAGGATTTCCGGAGTTCCATGAAGGGAATGGCAATAGACCCTCACCTTTAACTACACCCCCTACAATGCACGCACTATATAATACGATTCACTCGTGTGGCATACAATACGTTCTTTTGAGCAGGTAGCACTTGTGTTCAATATCGCTATCGCTACTAGTAAACTTGTAAATAACCTATATACATAATATGTTCTAAAACAGTCATGGTATTTCTATCACTTCGCAGAAGGTAAAGAAATCCTACCCTAATCCCTAAACCAAAAATCTAAAGCAATTGTTAAACTAGGAGCATTTTGGCATTTGGAAAACTGAGAGCATATTGAAATGTAAAATGGGGGGTAACGTTTAAGATGAACATTTGGAATATACTGTGTTTGGTCAAACTTTGTGTTAATTGGGATTGTGCAAACTGTCAATGTTCCTTGCACATGCAACTCGGAGTAAACCGAGATTGTTGAACTGGGAGCAATGAAGGCTTGGGCGCCCTCAGAATGGACAGGATTAGTCAATCAAGCGGATTGTGCAAACTGAAACTGGCAAAGTACGAGTGCCCATCTCATAGCAAACTGGTATCGTGCAGACTGGACATTTACTGGGAATGTGCAAACCTCTGTACACAAAAACTGTGAAATAGTATACTGGGATTCTGCAAACTGGATGTGCGCTAAAATAATAGAATCTGGAGGTGCAGGGGGTATATTAAACTGGATGTTTACTGTAAATGTGAAATGGATCACATGCTCAGATTGAGCAATCCTGTGTCTGGCAAACAGGAAGTATTCTGAGGTTGCCAAACTCACAGTGTACTAGCATTGTGCAAACTGGGAATATACTGTGCAAGCCCAAACTGTCAAAGTATACTGGTATTTTCCAGACGTGTTCACTGTGTCTGTGCAGACAAGAAGTATACTGGGATTTAGCAAATAAGGAGTATACTGGATTTGTGTAACAGTATAATGGTAGTGTACTTGAATTCTTAAAATCGGAACTATACTGGGATTTTTGCAAATTGAGAGTATAGTGGAATTGTGTAACATTATACTGGTAGTATGCTTGAATTCTGAAAGATGGAAATATACTGAGATTTTTGCAAATTGAGAGTATAGTGGAATTGTGTAACATTATACTGGTAGTATGCTTGAATTCTGAAAGATGGAAATATACTGAGATTTTTGCAAATTGAGAGTATAGTGGAATTGTGTAACAGTATACTGGTAGTATACTTGAATTCTGAAAGATGGAAATATACTGAGATTTTTGCAAATTGAGAGTATAGTGGAATTGTGTAACATTATACTGGTAGTATGCTTGAATTCTGAAAGATGGAAATATACTGAGATTTTTGCAAATTGAGAGTATAGTGGAATTGTGTAACAGTATACTGGTAGTATACTTGAATTCTGAAAATTGGAAATTATTTTTAAGTGTTTAGTTACAAAGAACCTTAAAAATAACAGTTAATAATTTACACATATAAATTTCGAAATACATATCAATTTATAATACACCACGTTATATATAGCTCATACACATTCATAAACACATATTTAGGTTATTAATTCATAATACAGTGGGTTAAATGGTTTAGAATAACATGATTCAGGTAATTCATTAAAAGGGGATTTCATATACTTTATTTATTATAACGGTTGTCTAAAAAAACAGAACCAGTAAAATCATTTGCAATTGTTACCTATTAGCCAATGTTCAACAATTTCTTTATGTCCAGCCATATATAATGGACCGTGTAATTCAAAGTCAGGCTAGATCCAGCAAAAATCGTTTCCCAAGTCTAATCGCTATGCAAATTATCAAGAGGCAGGCTCAGCCTTTGCTATCCCTTATCTAAAATGTGGGTGGGTTTAGCGCACTGCGTTAACAGGTGTCTGTCAGTTTGTACCTCTAGTTTGCATAGTCTGCATATACGATCCTCCAAGCTTCATTCTAGAAAGAGTTGAAAGTAAACCTAGGCATAAGTGTAAAATAAAACTCATTGTTTTTGCATCTCTAATAGTTTGGAGGTATTGGCATGGGGCATTGATCGTGAAAGACTGTAATTCATATCTTTTATACAATGTTCTAGTTGAAAGAATGTTACAATTCGTATCCCTATCCCTGCCTTTATTTTTTATTTCTTTAATTGCGATCCCAATATTCTCAAAAGTCTTTATATCGTTATCAATCATAGATAGGAACTCAAGAACCTCTTAAAAACAATTATCCAAGGCAGATTTACGATAGGGCTCGTGCAACAACAGGTTAAAAGTATTATAATCTGTATTCAAATTACTGCCTTTTTAAGAAAAGATGTGAACTATTTATTTTCCTAAGTGTGCTAAGGGCCATAGTGCCTAATTCACAACATATTGCTTCCACGGGTGTACACTAGGATTGTCATACCAGAACATGCTGTTAATGTCAGATTGAAAATATACTAGGATGGTAAAAAGGGGATTGTTCTTTGACAACCACAGAACATACTCAGAGTGTGCACATTTAGAGTGCCCGATTCATGGAATTATTTCCGCTGAAAATAGGATGCTTGCGTGCCAAATTGCACGCAAATCCGCTTTCGACGATTCATGGAACCGACTGTGCAGGACTTTCTTGGGACTTGCGTGGAGTTCACGTAGGCTCGGCATGTCTCTGCAAGTCGACGAGCGCATTGAGTGAGACTCCACATAGAGTGTGGGCCGGGCCTGCACTTCAATCAAAATAGGGGTGCAACATGCAGAATGAGGAAGAACACGTGGAAATGTGGGCGTTTTGAGGAACGGTACACGGCCAAGCTATGACATGCCCATCAACGCGCAAATACAACTGTATTCATGGTTTTGAGTTGGGAACTTCGGGTTGCGAAAAAAAGTACACGCAAATCCCGGAACCCATATGCCACATGATAGCAGGTGTAAATGTCAACGTGCATTCAACAAGCATAGGAACAAATCTGTATAGTGCACGAAATACACACCAAACAAATGTCTGCAGCCATGATGAATCCAGCACTACTCAGAGCTATTGTGCACGGACACCGCAGGAGGAGGGGGATGGACAGGGCCCGGATCTTCACAACAAGCAAAACACTTTTTGGGATGCCAGATGATCAGGTCTATGGCAGGTACAGGTCTCCCCCCATAGAATCCTAGACCTTGTCAGGGAGTGGAAAGCTCTCCTAACATCAACCACCATCTGCTCCCAGGCCCTTACCCTGCTAGAAAAACTGCAGACTGCACTCAATTTCCTTGCCACTGGGTCCTGTCAGCAGACCACTGCAGTAGTTGGTGGGATATCACAGGCCACCCAGTCACACTGTCCACACCAGGTGCTGTCCTGCATAACAGCACGTGCATGTGGCGCAGGCACATATGGCACATATATATGCCCCAAACACTGGCGGAAAGGCAGACAGTCATGCAGGATTTCTATGCAGTGGCACGCTTCCCCGGTGTACTAGGTGCAATAGCCTGCACACATATTGCACTACGGCCACCCCGATTAACAGAGTACATCTACCGGAACAGAAAGCATTGATACTCCATCAATGTGCAGGTAGTGTGTGATGCCAAGGGAATCATCATGGAAGTCTATGCTAATTACCCAGGCAGCGCACATGACAGCTACATCTTCCACATGTCACCTCTACACTGGGCCCTGGTATCTGTAAAACATGGCAACGTATGGCTCGTTGGTAAGCATGGGCGTTCATGCACATGCATGCATGCTACACACTGAACAATAGAACCAGCAATAAATGACAATGTCAACCATGTACACATTTACAGAGGACAGTGGCTACCTGCTGATTACCTTTATGATGACACCTATCCGGAACCCCACAACACCAGCTCAGGCGAGGTAGAATACTACACATGTAGTGGAGTGCACATTTGGAGTGCTAAAGTCATGGATCCACTCCCTTGAACACTCTGGTGGGGTGTTAATATATGCACCACCACTAGTCTGTAGAATCATTGTGGCTGCATGTGTCCTGCACAATGTAATGTGAGAATCCTGAAGGAGTCTCACTTACTAGTCCCCGGGGATCTGTCATCCAGGTGGCCGGGACACGGCCATCGTTTTTGGATCCAGTTCCTGGGGGTGGACCAGGGCAGGAAGATCACCTGGATAAGGGGTCCTTGTGGAGTGGCGGTGGGACACCGACGGGTAAGATGCGGTGTCCCCTTCTTATAACACATTTCCCCATCCGGCCATGTAGGATACTAAGACACTCTACCCCCATCCCCTTTTCCAACATGAACACTTTCTTACACCACGAAAGACAACAGACTAACACTAGAGCCGTTTACCTGACATGACCCAGCACAAGGGTCAGGCAAAGTCAGGCAATTGACCAGAACCACACACACCTGATGGCCCTTTCCTTTCCCCACAGAAACAAAAGGTGGAACACGAGAGCACACTACGAGCAAGGCAAACCACACAAGGAGACAGCTATCCCAGGGTGGCAGTTCAAGAGGAGGAGAAAAGCAGTGAGAACCGAAGGGACGACAAGGAGAGAAGTAACCTTGCCCTTTTTGACCCAGACCCACAAAGCCTCAGTGAAAGGAATCAAAAGACCCTGAACAATAGCCAACGTGTGTTGCAGCAGATGTCAACACTACATAGAGCCCTCTTACACTGACAATCAGGGCAGGGAGAGATGTTTGCTACCGTAGTACCGTCCTTGGCTCCAGAGACAAGAAAAGCTAAGCTTTTCATCATAGCCAGTGAGTCGAAGGGAAGTCCGATAAGAAACCGAAATGTGTAGAACAAAAGTTGCGAATGGCAAATTAAGGGGTAAACCAGCTGCAGAGGGGTCCGGCATCATGTCGGTGCACACTCGATAGACTCTGGTTGATTCCCCTATTGTTAAAACTACCGAAGTGGTCATACAGGGTCTAGCAAAATCCCCTGTTCAGTCGAAAGTCTTTGACCAGCACGTAATTGGAAAGCTAAGGGAACATATGCTGCATAGTGAGAAAGGAGAAGGAACTATGTGATTTGCAGTAGTGAACCTGGCAGAGGGAGGCTGCTATTCAAGAGTAAAAGTCATAGTGAACCTGATGGAGGGAGGCTAACATTCGAGAAGGATCTGAGCCTGGTAGAGGGAGATCCAATGGTGAAAAGCCATCACCCAACGACTTGTGAATACCACAGGCAAAATCTTTTGAATAACCCTAGAGAAAGGTCTGAGCCCGTAAGAGGGAGATCCAAGGGTGAAATGCCATCACCCAATGATTCGTGAATGCAGCAGGTGAAATCTTGTGAATAAAAGCCATAGTGAACCTGACAGAGGGAGGCTGACATTCGAGAGGGGTCTGAGCCCGGAAGAGGGGGACCCAGAGGTGACAACCATCAACCAACACAATGAAACAGATTAAATCCTTTGAATAAAAGCTGTAGTGAACCCGACAGCGGGATGCAGCTATTCGAGAGGCGTCTGAGCCCGGAGGTCGGTGGAAAGCCATCACCCAACGTACAGACAGAAAGGAACCTTTTGCTTTATTATTTTGAACAAATCAGATACTCGGAGGCAAGAGACTTTTTTGTAGAAAAGAGACTTAACCACCGAAGATCCTGATATTTCAGAACGGAACTGTAGTCTTGTGCTGGGAAAGCTCTAGAGCTCTAGAGTGTGCTACACTCCGGTGTCCTGCCTTGTCCCGTGCTCAAAACGTGGGGAAGGGAGACCTCTGGCCATAATATCATGACTTATCATTTGTAAACACTTCTTTCTTTCTTGTGAACACTATCCAACACTCGTTTATTGTATTTTGTTGTAAGGATTGGCAATAGATTGTTTTACTATAGGCCCTTTTATTTGACAAAACGCCACTACATACCTTTTCCAACCTACCTACACAGTTTAATAAACACCCTTGAACTGTGATCACTAGTGTCTGTCTTTACTGTTGCCACCATGAGTTCCTTACAGTAGTCAAATGGAGCAGTGTACCAGTTGACATGCTGTAACGGTTTTATAACACGGCACACTCCAGCCAGGCACTCCTTCCACTGACCATGAATGTGGTGCACAATAAAAATGCATTTTATCTTTAATCAACCACAGGTTCTTTATTTGAGTAGGCCCCCAACTCGTCTCGCACCCACCTTAATCCACACCCCGTGTCGCAATGGAACCAGGCCCGGTGTGTAACAATATGATATTTATTAATTCTATGGTCATATGAAGAATCAAGCAAAATTCAAAAATTGGGCAGCAACCACTGATGTTGTGGCAATACAAATGCTAAAATCCCGGCAACACACTTAATTCAAACTCCTATCATAATATACAGAAACATTTAATAGCAAGCAAAAGAGAAATCGTTTTTAAAAGCAACAGATGGTGTTCAAGTTAAGCACTCCCCCTGTACACTCACCCCCAAACTCCTGCTAACTAAATTCTTGGTGGATGGAAGGCAGTGGCAAGGAGTCAGAATGGAGAGGGAAACATCGGATTTTGAATTCAGCCCACCACCCCAAGATGGGAGGCCAGAAACAAAAATAAAAACCTTATTTAGGAGCAAAACAGCATAATCGGATTTCACTGGTTACTCGCACAGCAGCTGACAACCGCGGTGGGGTAGCTAGGATAGAAATTCATGTTGCTACACTTGAGAGATAAGGAAGCTTACAGACCACTAGCAGCGCACCCAGGCAACGTCAACACAAGGTAAGAAAGTCGAGTTTGGGAAAGGAAATCAAATGCAAAAGAAAACAGGCACAGCAGAATGGCAATTCTTCTCTACATAGGACTTGTGATGGCAGGCAGCCCCAGAAAGGGCTTGGATGCCAAAATCGAAAATCGGTTTTCAAAACAAGGATCAGAGGCACATGACAGATAGGATTATGATAGAAAGGGTTACTCTTTATGGGCTACAGTTTGGGTTTTCTATGGCACAAAGGCAACTCTGAATTTGTAGAAGGCATCTAATGCACAGGCAAATTCGTTTTTTTATACACAGAAACTAATTCTATTTAGGCTATATTATGAGGACTATAGTTATTTAAAGGAAGACACTGAATGCAAGGGGGTACATTTCGAATTTTAACCAGCTCACACTGTGAATTTCCCTGTAGAGAAATTACTTAAATTGCTTCAAAATGGTACTATGAACTTACACAGATAACAGAAAGAACTATAAAAGTATACGCTACGGACACACGCTAATACAGATTCTTCTATGGAAAGGTGAACAGATTATACTGGCAATTTGGGACTTGAATGGGATTTCAGTGGGGTGCAAGGGTCAAAAGAGCGGGATATGCAGTTTGGGGAACTGGGGTTATGTGCTACTTTATAATGTAAGCTTGAGTTTGGGATTGTGGGAAGCCAGCAAGGTCACTGGACAGCTAGGCCACGTGATCTGGTCACTCTGGACAGCTGGGCCAAGGGATTTGGTCACTGGGCTCTCCTGGATGAGATGCTGGACAGCTAGGCAAGGTCTGGTCACTGCACTCTCTAGGATGGGATCAGCTGCCTCCTCTCCTTTCTCCCTGGATTTTTTTGGTGTGCCTGGATCTGGATGAATGGATGGGTCTGCCTGGAAGGATTTATCTGGTTTCCTGGATCTTGAATGAATTCTGCGTCTTGAGTGAGTGAGTAAGTCTTGAGAGTCAGTCCCTTGTGTTTCTCTGTCTCCCCCTTATATAGCCTATATGACATCATCGAATTTACAACCTGGGGGGAAGTACTCTGGAATTATTCCTCTCTGGGATAGGACAGCCTAACAGTCCTCTCCCCTCCCCCTGGGCCGATTGGTTCAGGGCAAATGACATCATTCATGTGTTTGCATTTATGACCTTTCTGTTACGCTCACCTGGTATCCACAGGGACGCCACCCTGGTTACTCGCTGGTATGCTTCTCAGCTTTGCCCAGATGTGGTCTGCTGGGAAGGTTCTGCCTGAAAATAAAGGAGGACTGTGTTCAAGGCAGACCGACCGGGGTAAGTATCCTCCCTCCACCCCCATATGATTTCAGCCCCTTTGGGACCCTCTCCTCACCTTGTGGTAGAGTTAGGCGTGCTCTCCATCGTGCCTTCTTTGCAGGGGCACATTGTCTTTCATGGGCGTGTGCGGTCCAGTTACTTCACTGACGCCGGCCCGTTTGATATTGTTCAGGTGGGTCTTATTGCTGTTCTTTAGTTTTGTTGCTATCCTGCATGCCTTTCTTTATTTAAAAATGTCTCTTTTTTCTCCCTTAGGTATGCAGAGCTTCAGTGCAGTGAACTGGTTTGGTTGAGCTCCGCTTTAAATGATGGCATATTAACAGCGCTATGATGCGGTAAGTAAGCGCTATGCGCAGTGCTGCGAAGTCTTGCCTTTTCTAACCTGTGTTTTCCATCCTTGTAGGTCACGGTGCTCTTCAGCGCGAGTGGAATGTCCGGAGTGGTGCCAGCCGAGAGGCGACCAGTCAGGTAAGCCTTTTGAGCATTTCGTAACTTGCAAATGTCTCTACTGCTTTCTTTAATGTTGCCTCTATCTTCCTCTTTCAGGTTGTTCTGTCTGGGAGGCATGCAGATTCGAGGAAGCTGTTCTCAGTAGCTGCGAGTGGCTAAAGATGAAGACTGCAGGTAAGATGCTGCTGCTAATGATGTTCCTTTTGTCTCCTTGCAGGTTCTGCTTCTCCGAGGTTCGAGGGAATAGCTGGACACAGTGAGCGTCACGTTGCAAGCTGCAAAGTAACGTGAAGTGTATTTTCTTGCTCGGGTGTGGTTTAAATAGCCCCAACAAAATAGTCCAGGTAAAGTAGTCCCTAGGCTGCCACACCCAAAACACTAGACCACATACCTTGGTTCTTTGGAACCAAGCTATGTGGAAGCCTCCATGTTGGCTAATAACACATTAAGTAGTTCCCATGCATATGTTTTTCATGGTGTATGAGCCTGGCGCCATAGGTGCCAGGAGTGGCCCCAAGAGGGTTTTGCAAAAGGATGCCAGGTTCTAGAGGCCCGGTTGGTGACTCCACCTGGCCAATGGGTTTGCCAGAGGGGGTTTTGGGCGAGGGTCGTGCCACTTTCTTTGTCTCTCCAGTCTACTTTTTTTTCTTAACCAGAAATGAGTTATAGATCAAAACTTCACACTTATACTAGCCACCGCCATAAGAAGTAGATATGCAGATTCTACAGGTCACAGGAAATTGGATCATCGACTCTGTGCAAGTTCGCATCGCCCTTTGGCACATTTTAGCAGTTTTTATAAAATGCATAATACTTAAAATTCTGCCAATGACTACCCATATTTCCAATACCAATTCGCATCATCCCACCTAGTTTCATATTTGTCCCATTTATAATTCACCCCGAAATGCGTCTTTCATTGCCATTTCAGTTTGCCAAATGCTAGAAACATGTACTTGTTCTCTTTACCTTTGTCCAAAAATCACATGGAAAACTGGCATAATACAAAATTATTACTTATTAGGGTGCTGGGAGAAATGTCTTAAAATACTGCAGTCCTTTAATGTGAATGGGGTGGATTTGTCACCAGTGTGGGCGGTGCTGCAGACCTCCACAGCAAACTGTCTCTGCCAGGCTCGGCTCACAACAAAGGACTTTTATGATGTCCTTTGAATTTTGACAGTTCCCCTTTCAAAGTGGGTACTGGAGGAAATCGCCCCTCTCGGTCAACGACTGGGCCCACTTGCATTCTTTGTCTTTTCTGCCAGTGCTGCCTGCTAGTCTGGTAGAACTGGTAATTATCATGCCCTCACACCTAGAAGTGTCCTTCTGGAAAAGTACACTTCTAGGTGTGATTTCCCGTGGGATTTCAGGCTTCCAATTGAGCCCAAAAACTGGTTTTACTAGTATTCTGAGTCTCAGGTGCTTGAGGTCTTGTGGGGGAGGAACATAATATACATGGCTTTGTCATCCACCCACAAACTGACATTTCTGTGAAAGGAAAAGTTACAATTTTACATTAGCGTTTAAACATCATGGGCTGATTCATGGAATTATTTGCACCGATAAAAGGGGATTTGTGCGCCATTCTGCTCGCAAATCCCTGTCTGACAAATGGAGATTTGCGTGCAGAATGGCGCACAAATCCCCGTTTTTCAAGGCAAAAATTCCATGAATTAGCCCCAAAATGTTCTTTCTTTCACACGTGTGCAGCCACATTTGTCATTTACCGTTTGAAATGCGGTTTTGTAAGTCAGGATTTCTTTTAATGTAGACCTTTTGAGGGGGTTTGTATGTACAGTTGGTTTATGGACACAAAAAGATGCTGCACAGGATTTCTGGTATATTGACATGGACTAAAAGCTTAGCCATTTTTCATTCATTTTCAGTGTTTTGAGCGTGGCGGTTCACATGAAAGAAAAACAAAGCCATGTCAGTTGCAAGGTGAAATCCTTGCCCCTCATGTGAATGAACAGTCAATGTCGGTTTTGGATGTATTGCCTCACTTTTTGGCAGTACAGATGGAATAAAGCACGCACGGCTGTGTTTCAATGGAGTACATAACTTTGTGGTGTTTTAGCTGAAAGAAAGAACAAATTGCAGGGCTGTCTGGAATGTTGTGTGCAACTTTAGGATTTAGAGGACAGAACAGCAAATGTGGTGCCGTTTCTGAATGCAGGTCCTTTTCTTATGATTCAACTTGGAGTACAGCAAATGCAGAGCCATTCTTTCGATGGCAGTGTTCAATGCTTAAACAAAGAGGTGATGGCTGGAAGGTTTAGACTGAATCTTAACCACTGGCATTGCTCGGGGCAACCCTCCAGACCATCGTTCTTCGCCTGCCAAGCCATTACAGAAGGGGAAAGACCATATGCAAATCAGGCTTGGCCCCACCCCAAAAGGGGAAGTCCAGCCCGAACTGCTAGGTCACATCCCTTCTGCACGAGACCACAAGCATCCCCAAACATGCTTCACCCTTGTTGGGGCTCATCAGTGAGGAGTAGCTTGGGTCTCTAGGCCCAGCAGGCACGGGACCCACGTCTGGGCATACCCGTCCCACTCGGGGTGACAAAGCAAAAACAAAGAGGTGATGGCTGGAAGGTTTAGACTGAATCTTAACCACTGGCATTGCTCGGGGCAACCCTCCAGACCATCGTTCTTCGCCTGCCAAGCCATTACAGAAGGGGAAAGACCATATGCAAATCAGGCTTGGCCCCACCCCAAAAGGGGAAGTCCAGCCCGAACTGCTAGGTCACATCCCTTCTGCACGAGACCACAAGCATCCCCAAACATGTTTCACCCTTGTTGGGGCTCATCAGTGAGGAGTAGCTTGGGTCTCTAGGCCCAGCAGGCACGGGACCCATGTCTGGGCATACCCGTCCCACTCGGGGTGACAAAGCAAAAACAAAGAGGTGATGGCTGGAAGGTTTAGCCATTACAGAAGGGGAAAGACCATATGCAAATCAGGCTTGGCCCCACCGTGCCTGCTGGGCCTAGAGACCCAAGCTACTCCTCACTGATGAGCCCCAACAAGGGCGAAACATGTTTGGGGATGCTTGTGGTCTCGTGCAGAATGGATGTGACCTAGCAGTTCGGGCTGGACTGCCCCTTTTGGGGTGGGGCCAAGCCTGATTTGCATATGGTCTTTCCCCTTCTGTAATGGCTTGGCAGGCGAAGAACGATGGTCTGGAGGGTTGCCCCGAGCAATGCCAGTGGTTAAGATTCAGTCTAAACCTTCCAGCCATCACCTCTTTGTTTTTGCTGAGTGTTCAATGCTTGCCAGAAAGACAGAAGCACAGCCGTTTTGGTGGGAGTGTTTAAATGCATTTTTTGTTTGAAGGGGATTTCTGCATAGTGCTTGTAAATACACCCCATAATGCATGTAGTACACCAGCTGCACCCACAGGCACCACCCTTGCCCATGCCTGGCAAAAGGGCACGTAGAGAGGCAACACGCACATGGCTGGAGCAATTGTTCTTTACATAAATACCAGACCCTGTGATGTCCACACAGTGAAGTCACCTCCAAGCTGCCATTCAATGATGAATTGGGGCCTATCCTCCGTGCCCACAACAACACCCTGAGAACGTGTCACTGGGAGTGCAAACATGTGTGTGTCCATTAGACATAAAATAACATAAAAAATCAGAGGCCCCAGAAAAAACCTGTAATTGGGAGTATACAACTACCACTTTGTGAAGTGTGGAGTGAAATAATTCTGGAGGCTCAACAACTGTACAAATGCCAAAAATATAAGAATGATTAAAAATATGATGAGAATGAAAAATGCATGAACTTGGAAACAAATATTATCACCCAGCCATTCATGACCACCAAAAGAACAATTTCACCAATTCACATAATCAAAAAACAATCTGATTGAAGACCTGTGTGACCATGTGCACTACAGGCACAAACATATCCATGTAGTTGTGAGCGTGAAAGCAGGGGTGCAAGATTGCACATGTGAAATACATATTGGGAATATGGATACATTGCAACCTATATTTTTAAAAAAACACAGACCAAGACACAATTTGTAAGTGATCAAAAGTGGTATTCACACCCCAAAGACAACATTTACAGAAGCGTGAAATAATGGTGCAATCACACATGACAACAGCCTGTGACTCATGACACAATATGTATGGCAAAGCTGAAATTAACACAGGCATAGCAACTTGCACCAACAGTGTCCATGTATTGCACCCAAAAGCACAAACCACAAGCAACAAAGTCCCTGACCACCGTCACATGACAACAACAACTTTACTGCATGTAGACACCAAACCACACACATCAGACCACAGGTAGGAAGTCATAGTACAATATAGATGCTAACAAACTCAGGCGAGGACAGCCATGGACCCACAATTTCTGTTACACAACAATGTACATGTTCATTGGCCATCCCATTCCCTGCCAAGCCCTATGCTCACAATACACAGTCACATGAAAGCATTCATGTGGAATCTTTAAAGTGCACTGCAACAGAAATGCACACCTTACCCCATCCCATGTGAGCCAGCAGCAGCTGGACTGTGCAGACCTCCTAAATTCTGCCAGACTATAATCCAACAAACACGATTGCAGTGTCCTGTGTACACATCCAGCATGAACTTCCTCCACAATTGCTGCATCCATCATTCCATGGAAAATTCATCTGTACAGAAATACAAATCAATGTTAGGGCAGGCAATACATACATGCACCCAGACATACAGTAACTTGTGCCCCCTGAGTGATCTGCAACAAATGCATACAATAACTCACCAGCCACCCATCACCATGAGTCCTGGCACACATGCAGCCACATCGCACCCACCTCACCCCGATGAAACAATACCCATCTCCACACTGACACCTTACCCACCCACAACACTACTTACACTGCCTCCCCCCACCCCCGAGTGCCATGCAGTGAAGGACCATTATCCAGCATGACACTGAGAGGACCTCCAAAAAGAGACCACATAGAGGAAGGAAACCCAGGAGCACCTTTGTAGTATTCTCAATGCATTGATATGCCATACCCTCATCAATGTGACAGTGGGACAATGCAGCAAACACTGTCAGGGTAGCCGATGATGAAAAGCCCAAGAAGAAGTGAAACAAAAATCACACCAATTGCACAGAAGACAGGATATTGCAGAAGGCAGCACTTCACAGGGGCAGCTGTCAGGCTAGTAGGCATGGCACCAAGTCGACTGGCCTGAAAGACACAAGGAGACATGATAAAACAATGACAGAAGCCAATGACAAACACACACAAAATGAAGCAGGCAATAGGAAAGTGCAAGTAAACACTCCCAAATCCAACCTTAAACAAGTTTCACAGCACACAACTAGCCGGACATTCCACCCTGATGACAACTCACCAACAACGGCCCTACAATGATAGGTACACTCCCACCCCCATAGGATCCCACAACCCGAACCACCATCAATATGTGTCGGAAACCACAGGCATATACACACTAGACCAACACCATGTGTGACATGCATCCACAAAGCTGAACCCCTATCCACAAATAAAAGGAAAAGAAAACCAACCACACACAGTGCCAGACTACCTGCCACAAATCACAAGACAAGTGACACCCTGAGTGCCCTTCAACAACCTGCAGAGAGTACCCACCTGGCTTTCATCAACTGCATCACTCCTGGAAATACATTTAGAAATTGCAAAGACATACATTGCAATGATCAAAAGATACTGGACATCCCTGACAACTCATCTAGTGAATAAGAAATGTAGCTTCTAACACCCAGTGTACTTGGATTATTGAGTGCAAGAGGTAGACAGGACACAGAGTGACGATTGACTAGGAGTCGAGTGGAGCGACAGAGAGAGAGAAAGAGAGAGAGAGAGAGAGAGAGAGAGAGAGAGAGAGAGGGACAGGAGAAGAGCATTTCCAGGAGACTGCCTGCAACGGAGATGAGGACGGGCATGTCTGACACCACAGTGGGTGATCGTATAGATAGGCAACCTCAGGATGAAGATGGAGACATGAACATCTCTGGAAGTAGCATCCTAGTTTGAGAGCACGGAACGAACTGAGATGGAATAAAACCACATGTAGTGGTCCATGAGGACAAAAGAGGGTGAAGCTGAAGTTGAGGCTGGCAAAGAATTTTCACTTGAATGTGTGTTTTTCGTGCCTTGAAACACTTGTGTATAGGCACGTTATAAATCCATATCATATCACATGTGAAAGGTCAATCATCAGCTCTACATCCGAAACAACACAGGGAAAACCCAGCATGGTATGCAAATCACAGAAAGACCCATGCACTCCACATCCCTGCTAAGAAGTCACTCCAAACATATACCCAGACCATACAACAAAAAACATACACTCCTATGCACAACACTACAAATAGACCTCCAGAAAACATGCAGCCGTTCACTCACCCCAATACACGACACACCTTGATTGAGATTGTCCAAGTAAGTGTGAAATTATATGATATGATATGATATATGATATGATATGCATGGGTTCCAGGGTGCACTTAACTCACACAGGTAGAACACATGAAGACAAGCTGTGGGGAGTGGACAAACTCACACATGCATGGGTCCCCAATGTGGGCACACAATGTTTACTCACTGGCCCTCATTACAAGTCAGGCGTTAAGGGTTTAATGGCGCCGTCAGCGCCGTTAACCCTTAACGCCTGATTCACACTTTAACGCCTGCTTTTTGCAGGAGTTAAAGTCCAAGGCGCTAAGCGACCTTGGTGCTAATTACGGCACCGTAATTTACGGTGCCGTAATTAGCGCCTTCCCCATCCCCATTATGCCCTATGGGGCAAAAATGGGAATGGGGAAGGGCAAATGGTGAATGGGGAATTACCGCCCCACTCACCTTGGAATGGGGCGGTAATTCCGCCATCCACCATGGCGGAATCCGGCATGGACCATGGTGCTAAAAGCACCATGGTCCACCGCCTGACTTGTAATGAGGGCCACTGATATTGGCAGATGAGATGAAAAAGGAATCCAAACCAATGAACATGGAACACATCCGGTGCAGTTAACCAACATAATTAAACACTGTAACAAATGTCTCCTCATTGTGTAACACAGAAGCAGTATGTCACAGGAACACAGGCTCATAATTGTTCCACCCGCCATGCATCAAGTGTGACACACATGTCCTGTGCAGTCAATGCACACAAAAGGCCAGAATGATTCTCCATAGGCTACGTCATGGCGCGCTGCAGCGGAGGATGAAGTTACATGAGAATCAATGTGTGTGGCACATTTTGAACAGTGACATGTCTGCGCAGGTCATATAAGTGGAGCAGGAATTGGATAGTGAAGTGGAACACGTCAAAGAGATGTGTGCACAGGGAGTACACATGCAGGGCAATGTGGGAAACATGGGGACAGGGGGATTTGAAGGGTGGCAGTAAGGACACATCATCACTGTTGGTTGTGCAGGTGCACAGAGAATGCACGGCATCAATCAGAATGTACATTCAGACTGAATGAAACACTGACAATGGGTAAAGTGTGTACAGTGTTGTCCATCCACATCCAATCATGGTGTCACTTATCTAAGTGCATCGACCCAAACAATACACATGCATCGAAGTGTAACTGCACATACTCACACATGCATGTGTACAGACACACCTCTGACCAGACATTCCCGGTGACACAAGGTTAACCCACCAGTATCTCAAGATGTGTACTGCAATACCATGGTGACCAATAACACAGACACAGCATGCGAGACAGTGCACATGCTTACCTGCTTACTAATCTGGTATGATGTGATTCCCTCATCACCTCGACCAGGAACTGTGCCTCCAAATGCTTGAGTGGAGGGCCAGTGCCTGGCAGAGGGCATCTGGACTAGGGATGTGAACGTGTGCAGGGTGGACCTCCCATGAAGTGCAGTCACTGCATGATTCTGTAGCACTTCAAAAACATGAGACAATGCATTACAACAGCCATATTTCACAATCATGGATACAGCACACATGCGTCAAGATTCACTCAACCCAATGTTACCTGCACATGCCTTCCTGTTGACCACGATGCAACCATGCCAGTTGACGTCACTGTGCTTGGCTGCTTATCCACAACTGCATTTATTATGCCCCTGAGAGTGCAACTGCACATCTCAAGGTCCAAAAAATAATAATAATTATCCACCTTCGAAAGTGCAAAACAAAAACACATGCCAACATCTGGACCAGGGGAATACCCTGCAAAAAGAGTCCATGGCGAATCAACGAGACCAAAATGAAAAAAATCACAACATTGGCCATGGAAAAAAATAAACAATAGTCCATCATGGACTGGGCGTCGGGGGGGTGAGTCCACCCAGGAATCCCCTCCATGGGCTCATGGACCTCAAGACAATAGTGGATAAGGAGGCTGAGGCTGGTATGTGCTGGGACCACCATTCTGCATTTGATATGCAGGTGGCTGTGGTATTGGAGCCCTACCACGTAGTGCCACGGCCTTGTCTTCAGCGGCCATGGCCAGTCTTGACACGGTCAAATGCACCAGCATAGTGAGGTTGGTGATGTCTCCCTGCATTTCCTCACGGATGGCTGCATAGCCTATATGGGTGCACATCTGTGAGGGATTTAGTTGTTCAGATAGTGTCTGCGTGAACGCATCCATCTCCTCATGGATCAGTGTCCTTGTGGCTGAGAGTTCTTCATGGATGGCAGTTCTCATGGCCTGTATCTCACGCCTGAGGGCCTCTGTGTGCCCGAGGGTCTGCATGCAGGGACTCCTGCAGACACCTCAGATGAGCCTGTCGGCCCTTGATGTTTTCCTCCATGCGCAGTCTGTGGGAGTGGCATGAGGACCGCATGACATGCAGCTGTTGTTTTACCCGGGCATCTGGCAGGGTCATCGACTTGGCCATCATATCCATTCCCTCTGATGACTTGTCCAACACATACCCATGTCGGAAGGTGGCACGCAACATCCGCTGCTCCCACTTTGTCTCCCCAGCCTGCACACATTCCCAGCGTGTGCGGGGCCCATGGCGGTCTGATGCAAGGGTCCATGCCATTGCTGTGGTTCCCCTGCTGTTGGCTGCAGTCTGCAACCCTCTCTTCGACATCAGCCCCAGGGCCTGAAGCCAAATCATGAGAGACTGCCCTTGCAGCCGTAACCACAGCAGACGGGGAGACAACCACTGACTGGCTTTGTGAAGCCAGCTGGCCTGCTGCAGACGCACGGGCCCGTTCTGCTGCACCTTTTGTGCCACTCACCTTTGCCCTCTTTAAGGGATGCACATCAGGTTCAGCATGAAAGCCAGCATAGTCCGAAGGGTGCAAAGAGTATGCAGCATGACGCTGGAGCACAAGTGGGTTCTCATGGCCTATCACACCATGTCCCCCACTGGTAGTCTGACGCACCATTAACTCTTCCTTCTCCTCATCCTCCTGCTTCTCCTCCTTCTCCTCCTCAGCGTCTGGTGCAGCCTCACCTGCACATGTATAGAGAAAGACATATTGACACAGACAATGCACATATGCTTCAAGGTACACTGTAACAACAAATGGTAGGACACACACCCATCAGATATTGTGTATTCACACACTTTGTTCAGTAAGCAACAGGTGCATGGCATTTGCTGACAAGTGACCCCCCCACCCGTACCCATCATGTCCATGCCAGCAGTGACACATTGACATTCAACAGTGGCGTAAACTTACAATTAGGGCCCATTCAACTGTCCATTTGCCACACATACCAGGGGAAATGTAATACACATGTAACATTTTAATGTTCAATGACATCACATGGCAACAGCCAGACATCCATATCCACAGACAACACCACAGTCAACACATGACACACTTATCAGGTCTGGGACAGGGAACCGGATACAATGAGAACCTGCAGGAAGGTGTGGAAAGGGAAAAAACCTGGTACATCAGAAAGTGGGCCTTCTAGTCAAGGTCGATACAGAGAGGCGGAGAGTGGATTGGGTGATGTAAACAAGGTCCACTGAGACACAAGAGGGTGAGGGGAGTGGCCCCATGGAGTGGTTCCAGAGTGTGGGAATGTAAGAGCAGGCATCACAATGAGTTGGCTCTCTGCGTCACAGTGAATTGAGTCACTGTGGATGTTGTCTGCGGACACACATGCAACTTCACTCTGGGAACACCACAAGGTGCGTTGACAGACAGCTGTGATATGCATCGTGACAAGTAATCCCATATGAGCAGGTGACAAATTGAACAATCAACTCTGCATGACATGGCGTGAAAGTTAAACTTTGTCTGCATGTGCCTGTCTAGCAGTGCAGAGTGAAACACAACACAAATGTAGCATTCAACAGTACATGTAGGTGTCATATGGTGCACATGTACTGGGGGAGTACCCTGTGTGGAATGCATACATACATGACATGTGCCACAAATGGCAGCCACACGATGTACTCCCAGTATGATGGCCATTTGACATGAATCTGTATGTCACAGGGCATGTTTTATCCAGGGCTACCATACAAATGCAGCCAGAAGTGCCAATACACAAATGATGTGGGTGATGCATGACTGGAAAACCACAGGAGGCACAAAGACGGACACTCACCTGATGTGTCCTCATAATTCTCCAGGACTCCCAAGCCTTGCACCTGCTCAAGGAGGATGAAATGGCTTGTGGCCTCCTCGTGCAGTGTCAGCTGCTCCTCCTCTGCTGGACCCCTTCCGTTGCCATTGCAAAAGACAGGTTGACACTGAATGGTGCGCCGAGTGAGATAATTCCAGCATTTCTGAACTTGTTCAGCATTGCCAATCTCAACCTCTAAGGCGTTGTCTGTTCCGTGACATGCTGTCAATGCACCGAACGTTGTGTGACTGTATGTGTGCTCCCTGATTACAAGCAAATGTCACAATGGTGATCAGGCACCTAGTCAATTTGGACCTGTAGCTCCTAATCAGTGAAGTTATTCTTCCTTTCCTGGCCAGTGTCCTGTGCCCTGTTGTGGGGTTGAGCCTGTTCATGCTGTGCAGGGCCTCCCTTCCTGCCTCGAGTGGCACTGGGTTTTGGAGCTGCCGCAGGCCACGTTGGCATTCAGGTGCCGGGCCACCTGTGGTCTGGGGCCTGCCATTCCTTCCTGGGGCTGGGGCAGATGTCTCCACACCAGGTCCCCGACCCCCTGGGGCTGGGGCAGGTGTCTCCACACCACGTGCCCAAACGCCTAGTGCTGGGTCAGATGTTTCACCACCACGGCCTCCACTCCAACCTTGTCTGCCCCCTTTCCCTCTTGGGGCCTTTCCACTCATGTTACAGGTGTAAGGAATGAATGGACGGCACACCAAGTTATTGTCCTGGGCAATATGAGTCAGGGAACTGTCTACTTGATGTACAACGTAGATGTGTGGTCCAGGAAGTCTCAAATGTACCCCGAAAGGGGTAAAAACGGTACGTGATACGCAGTGGCACACTGAAAAAACACAAACTGTGTATGTGGTACTCAGAGAGCTTCCGTTAAATAAAAAGAGTGGTATGTGATACACAGAGGCACCCAGATATACAAAAAAATTTGTATGCAACGCACAGTATAGCTCAGATAGTACACGAAAACATGTGCATATGCACAGAGGCAAATACCCCAAAACAAAATGGGTACTGATTTCGTAGCAAAATACACATACGACTTTGTAATTCCTCCGGATCATAACTTTCACGCGCACAACTAGTGATAGGCATTGCTTGGCTTATATTACGGCGTCAATGCTAGAGCCGTGTAGGCGTGTCACGTAGGTGTGCAGCATCACTGCACACAGGACGTAACTTACGTGTTAAGGGCCTTTACTCTGCTATCGGCTGCTGCAGATGCAAGACGCACACCACTGCTTCTCCTGTCTAAACTGCTGCTGATTTTGCCTCCTCTGACCCTGCTTTGCCTCATTCAGTCATATAGTGCTGCTGCATGCTCGAGAGTGTGTGTCTGCCTGCAACCTACACTGTCTTGGTGTGCCAACTGCCCCGCTTTTGCCTGGACTCTTGTGTTGGCCACCTCCTCTGTACTTTCCGGTACTTCCACCTCTGCCAACACCACCGTAGCTCCACAAAACCTACCCAGGTTCTAGGAACCCCATACCTGGCTCAGGTGTGCCATGTCTGCCCCATCCACGTCATCTGGGGATAACAGCGCCTCCTTGTTGAGGCAGAGGGTGGCCAACATAAGCAACACTGAACTTAGCATCCTGGTGGATCAGGTCCTGGGCGCTTATGATGCCCTCTTCAACCCGGCTACACAGCTGGGCACCAACGCAAGGCAAAGATCTGGGATGACATCACGACTGCCATCAACGCAGAGGGGTTGGCACTCTGGCCCAGGGAGACAGTCCGGAAATGCTGGGACGACCTCAAGACCCGTAGCCATACCAAGGTGTGGGCAGCCCTCTCCATGGAACCCACCGTGGAGGTGTACTGTGCTGGCTGCCACCGGTTCACCCAGATACAGCTGCAGGTACTTGAGAGGTTCTATCTGGAGCTCCACTCCTGGCTCTTTGCCTGGAGAAGTCATCTGGATGATCTTTGGGGGACAATGCTCTACGGCGTATGTCTGGCATGCATGTCTGCAGATGCCACATCTTGTTTGTGGATTGTGTGTGTTGTGAGACGCAGATGATTTCTAACTCATGCCAATGCAAGCCATTTGTGGCATTGGATATTGTATGCTGCCATTTGCATGAGGATTGCTGGATATGCATTCATGGCTTGTTGTTGTTGTGCACGCGCAATGTGTGAGCATGGAGCAAGTGCTTGTACATGACCGATGTGGATGTGTTATGTTGTGGGAATGTGAGTGATGTGCATGATGTCCGAGTCTATGTGTGGCACCATGCAGGCACATCTGATGATAGTGACACATTTGCTTTGATGCCTGCGTGGGTGGGGTTCATTTATTGACGCCTCTGGGACTGGGATGTGACATACCCTTCCACTAGATTTGTAAGACAAGTGTAGGTGTGTACATGCAATATTAGTATGGTTGGCCAATTGACATGTGTCATTTAATGTCAGACACGGCTGGCGATACATGTTGCTTGCTTGCAGGTTATCCTGTGGCATGTGGACATTGGTGACTGTATTTGTGTGGGCAGGTGTTCTGGTGCTGTCTCCATGACATGGCTTCAAGTTGTTTTTGTGTTGGTTGCTGATTGGTATGGTGGCATTGCCTGTTGTAGGGGAGGTGTTGTTGGGCACTGTACAATGTACATTGTTCACATGTGCATGGGTGATGACTGTGATTATGCACTCACACTACAATCATGCCACATTTTCAATGCAGGTTGCCAGGGCACATACATGTGTGTGTGTGCACTGTGTGCGTGCGTCAGGTCATGGTTGTGACATGCAAGGGTGAGTTGGTTGGGGGAGCGCTAGTTCCATCGGGCGGAGATGCTGGGGTTATGTACCTGGAGGTTGTTGTGGAGTGTGATTCTTTAATGGCTATGGGACAGGGTGCCTGGACAGAGGGGCCGTACAGGGAGGAAGGCTCTCTGGAGCCATCCAGAGAGATGGAGGGGGTGGGGGTGGTGGAGGAGAACGTCGATGAAGGCCACCGCACAGAGTCAGGTGGGGACAGCCAGGGGGGTGTTCAGGCTGCTCCCCTGGGCCAGGGACAGGAGAATGTGCATTGCACCATGGGGGGAGCTGACCAACCTCCTGTACCTGCTCCATCTGACGCAGCCATGACCACCGTCATGGATGCCTCCACCCAGTCCGGGCCCACCTTTGGGGCCACAGAGATCACCCGTGAGATGTTGCATGCCCTGCTCGCTAGGATTGCAAGGCGGATGGGCACAATTCGTGATGATGGAGCGGGATGTGTGAGCTCCTCTCACATCATCACCATACAATGTGTGTCTCGATGTCCCAGCTGTCTTGTGCGCTGCTCTCGGATGGACTCTGTGCGCTGGCACATTCAGCTGCCCCCTTCTCCACTGTCTCTTTTGTGCCCAAGTCGTCCTCCGGGGTGCTTTCCTTGCCATTTCTCACACAGCCCCCTCTCTTGCTGTCCTACCCACACCGCCTAGTCTGGTGGCCAGCACGTCCCTGCCTAAGGTGGAAGTCCAAAAAAGTATAATGGAGGTGGTCGCTGTTCCTGGACATGCACAGGAACTGGCATCAAGACAGTGCTGGTACTGTACACCACGTCGTGCAACATCTAGATGGTGGAGCTGCATGCACTGGGTATGCTTGCCCAGGCAGCATCTCTGTATGAGTGACACAGGGCCCAACGGCATCAGGGAGGCAAGCTACACAGCAAGGATTGGACAACTGGTAGGAGGAGCACCGCCGGTTCAGGCATATGCTGTGCGTCAGGATGGATTTGAGAATGCAGCTGATGGCGGATAGGAAGCAGGCTAGGGTTGCACGGATTGCCAGGGCAGAAGAGGTGGGAAGGAGGAAACTGAGGCGGGTTGAGATTCTGGAGGAGGCTTGCAGGGAGGAGGGGAAAGAGGAGAGGAGGATGAGGGACAACCTGCAAGCCACCCAGGACGGACAGTGGCTCGCCTCCAAGTAGAGGATGAAGAATGTGACTCTGCCCTGGAGGACAAAATGGCACAGTATTGAGCCCACTGCCTATGTAAATAGTTGATTGTGTGGTTTATTGTTTTGGTTCATTTTTTTTACCTTCAGACATTTCCCCCTTGATAGTGTATATATTGTTAATACAGGTTCTCATCGTTCATCACACAGTTATTACCTCTTTGTTCAAGTGTTTTTATTTTATTTTGCTATGCATTTGTTATGTGACTGTCACATGGGTTGGGGGCCAAACTGTGGAGGGGTGACATATGCTCACCAATTATATATGGGGGTGGTGTCGGGAGCCTCACAATGCATGGACACCCACCAACACACATCAGCTAACAAACAGTGTGTGGTCTCATGTCATGCAGCACCTCTGCCACTGTACGCTTCTTCATCACATGTGAGTTTAGTTATATGTGGCTGTACACATCATACGTCTGCTTGGCTCACACACTCTCAGAATTCCTAACCATCCCCCCAAAATATGCCTGCTCAAATAATGTTAGTTTCAGGGGCTTAGAATGCTGAGCTTTCCGACCTCAGTCCATTGATTTATTGCATGTTGTTTGCTACTATGCACTGACATCACATGTCACACTTTCCGGTCAGTAATGTATTGAACTAGTGTCCTCCTACATCTTTAACCTACAGCAGGTTGAGGCAATTGCACTGACACATGTGCACAATGATACACCACATTGCATCTCATTGCTTTACTGTTTGACAGATACATGGTGGTTTCATTGTGTAGCTGCTACTAAATTCAGCTGTCCTGTTGCTGTGCCACTGGTTGTAATGTAGCATGGAGTCCTGTGATCCGCTGAAAACCTGAATTCTGCATCAGTGCACCCAGTTGCTGAGTATATGGATGTGTATGTGGCCAGTGTGCTTCATGTTGGTGGCAGGCCAGTAGAAGTGAGGTACATTGTTGGGCAATATTGCACTGTTATGGCGTGATGTGGCAGGGCCAGGCTGGGTTGGTGTTGGGGGCTATGAGGGCTGGTGGGTGGTGTGTAGGCCGTTAGGGGCTGGCTGGGGTGGTGGCAGAGGTGAGGGGGGCTGGTGGATAGTGTGAGGGCTACCTGGGGTATTGTAAGAGGTGAGGGGGGCTGGTGGGTGGTGTGAGGGGTACCTGGGATAGTGTAAGAGGTGAGGGGGGCTGGTGGGTGGTGTGAGGGGTACCTGGGATAGTGTTGGAGGTGAGGGGGGCTGGTGGGTGGTGTCTGCACCTGATGGGGCTGATGTGCAGTCTGAGTATGTGGCAGCACTTTGTGTGTGATGGGAGTATGAGGGGACGGTACGCATGGGGTGCAGCCATTAATTACGTGGTTCCTCACACAGATTAGCTGGGGTGCAGCCGTTACTTACATCTAACCTTGTGCAGATTAGCTGGGGTACAGCCGTTACTTAAGTAGGACATCGCGCAGAGTATCTGGGGTGCCACTGTTACTTACGTGGGACCTCTGTGTCGTGCGACAAAACCCCTCCTCAATATCAATAAACAATTGCTATATAAATGAAGCTGTTTTCATTACATTGTAATTCAAGTACTTTACAGAAGAAATCTAATGTGAAAACACAGCTGTTGCTGCCCAAGTAAATAGTTATTCTGGCCCCTGCTCTTCTGTTCGTTCCACCTCACTTGTATTTCGCATTGGGCAATACCAGACTAACCATATGTATTATTTTCTTATAGAAGGTTATCATTCCAAGATGAACAGTCTGGTACACTCTCATTCTACCCTTTCAAAATACCCCTACGAGAATGGGAAAGGGGGCAATTGCACCAATGAGGGTTCCTGCATGCTTTGCATTAAATCACAGAGCATTTCAGGAATATAACAGTGATCAGAAATCTCTATATTTGATAAACAAGTCTGTGATAAGGATTGTAAGTGTGAATTTCTAAATTCATAACAGAAGCATGGCTTGGTGCTCACATTAGGGTTGACAACATTCAGCCTAACATTCAAATGTTTGTAACCATAAACCATACAAAGTCATTCGACCAGGTTACCTTTTTGGATGTGAGTATAAAATGGCTGCAACATGAGCCACTCGAATAGGGCACAAGAGCTCTTTTGCTTCTTGTTTCTGGAGAATTTTAGATGCAAAAGGGCTGAGTTTCAGCGTGAGCATGCCCAACACTCAATACAGAAACTTTGTTATGGAATTATATCTATAGACAGGACATGATATACAAGATACACCCAATAAACAATACACATAAAGGCTAGACAGAAAGGATTGTACCTCTTGCAAACTTTAGCCTGACCAGTAATAAGCTGCTTAAATCCATAGGAACAGAGACTTGGACCACTCCATCCACTCTTCAGCCAGGCAGCTCCCAACTCACAGGACATTCACCCAACACATGCGCCCAACATTCCAGACACCTGGAAACCCAGACTAGCATGCTATCAACAGCATCAACATGGAGCCTTCCTTCGCAATATAGTAACAATAAAAAATCCTTGCCAAAACTAAACGCACACTGCTGCCCAACCACAACTCAACAAACATCTTCCAACACAGTGCCCGATTCATAGATTTTTTTGCACGGATCAAAGTGACGTTGCACTGCTGAAAAAGTGTATTTTACAAAGTCAGTGCAACGTCGATACATAGTCACTTTTGCAGTACAAAATGAGTTTGCACGGACTTTCCACTGCAAAAATACCCTTTGCAGAGTTCTATGAATCAGGGTTTGTGTCGGCACCGCAAAGTCACTTTTCAGCAGTGTAAAGTCACTGTGAATTCCATGAATCGGGCCCACAATCAAATAACACAACAACCACATGAACTGGAAGGCTCCAGGCACCAATGCACTATGCAGAGAGTTGCACACATCACAGAAACCTGCAACTAGAAAATGAACTGGCAGAGGAAATGAACCCATTTTCTAAGCAGCCTCTTATATGTCACAATATACTGCAACCTGCAGACGAAGCTGCAAAGGGCATTGACTTTGCACTCCACCATAATCTCAAAGTAACACAGTACAGAGATATGCGCCCATATTCTAAGCAAAAGATCATAATGAACTACTGAAGACCCAGTGGTTTCTTGGCGCGGACCGGGGGATCGAACCTGTGCTGCTCGAGCGTTTTCTTTCTCAGGCAAGCGCGTTGCCCCGAGCCTTCCCGAGACGCAGATGAAACGGGGAATGATGTCAGCTCATACTCTGGCTACCCACACCCTGTACAGATAGGTCTGCGCTTCAAACAATAGAATAACAAATTCAATAAGCGCCTCGTAAGACTATTTACCGTTTTTAAGTTATTATGCAGAGGTGACTATCATCTTAAAGCACCGCAGTCACATTCAAGAATTTCCAAAGAAGACCAGTTACTCATTAACATTCCTAAGCAACTCCTTCTGCATGAATGCACTTCCGTGGAAAACACGTTTAGCACAAACATAGCCCTGAGATGTCACCCATGATAAGTGTCTTCTTGAGAATTTCAACATCCACTGCTCTTTGTTCCCCTTGACGCCCTAGGGCCAAAAGTGTGCATGAGCCTCTCACAGGAAAAGGGAACGCATTCCTTAGAACTCAGCGGAACACACCCTCCCGCATGCACTCCACAGGGCACAGGGGCAGTGCGGCATTCGTCATTACCCAATGGCTGTTCCCTAAGGGCCTTTTAATCACTGCAGAAACATCCACGTCCATCCATCACCAATGCCACTACATGTTCCTTCTTGCTGTCCCAGGCCTGGCGCACCTATTCAAAGCCTGCCAATCGGGCACCCTACGTCAAGCACATCAGAACATTTTCCAAGCAACCAGGAGTGTTGCTAGGTCTGGAAAAGATCAGGGGCTAAGCTAATGTCAGGTCTGGCCGGCACTCGGGGCAGGGGTCAAGTCCTACATATTAAAGTGGGGGCACTCATCAACAAATGTAATGGAATGTCACTTTGCCAGAAATTATCATATCAAGGGGAAGTATGTACATTTCATTAAATAGGCTTTGCATAACCACTCAAATTGCACAGGACGAATGGCATTTGCCTTTCACAAAACACCACACACAAAACCAAGGGAGGATATGTTCTTGTTTTTGAAACGATGTGCATGGTTTAAACTCCAAGAGCCAATACACAGTTTTCCCTGGGACTTGCAGTACCGAAATGGGGCATTTTACCTTTAGTTGTGTGCCGTTTTTCGTCAGGTTACATAGTGCAGTGGTGAAGTGTCCAGGCTGCCAACCTGACAACTGTTTTACGATCCCCGTGCTCGGCTTAGCTTTAATGCATACATTCAAATAAGACACTCAATGTTTCTCATTTTAGCTGGGGGGGGGGACTCCGCCCTTCTATCCGGGGCTATAACTCCCTAAGCCCCCTGCTAACAACGCCTCTGCAAGCAACCGCCCCTCACTGAGAAGGAGAGAAATGAGCCCCACTGCTAATACGTCGCCACATTGCCAACTGATTCTGATTGGCTCACCGGTATAAATGTCTGACAGGCTCAGTGCCAGCTTATCTGTAGGAATGCATTGTGGTGAAGCAGACCTCCAAACCCTGAAGGGGGCCTTTAGTATAGCAGTCCCTCTGGCATGGAATAAACTCCCACTTGACTTGAGAGAAACACAATCTACAAAACAATTTAAGAAGAAATTGAAAACTCTCCTGTTTTACTAGACACATAAACCCTGCTTCTACGCCAGAGGCGTTGATAGGGGGGGGGGGCGATCCTTTTGGTTGTAGCCCCAGATAGAAACTCAGGGGCTACAACCAAAGGGCTATTTCTAGCCCCGAGTCCCAACAGTCCTGACATAGCTGCTTAGCCCCTGATCTTTTCCAGACCTAGCAACACCCCTACCTAATCAGGCTACGATAAATGTTTCGCTGTCAGTTGGTCAGTCTTGTCCCTGTGTTCATGCCCTTAAGCCCATGGGTACTCGGTTGCATGTTACAAACACAAAAGGAAAGTAAAGGAAAGTAAAGGTGAAGTCCACTCTCAAATAAAAGCTTCTTAGGATAGTAAACAGATCAACCCCTAGGCCAATAATCATTCAATATTTTAAGGCACTAAGAACTCAGCTGAATTCTAAAATTCTATTTCTCCTATGTAAAGCCAGCTGCTGATCATTTCTTCCTGCTGGCATTAGACCAGCAAAAACTGTAGAGTCTTTTAAGGGTTTCCGTCTCCCTGAAAATTGAGCAAAATGTACTCTTGGCCTCAACTGCGGCAGAAGGCGCACATATTCTGTCACTTTGGCTGAATTTACATTCATGGATGGTTTATGTCTTTTGGGGTTTGTAGGTGTCATAATGACATGGCCAAAGACAAACATACAAGCAAGTATTAGTTTAAAACATACATATTTTAGTCGTGATTTCACAACAAAGAAGGAGGAACGGAGCCCTGATCTTCAGGAATATATCAGTGGCGGCTGGTGAATATTTCAATTAGAGTGGATTAAATGTTCCCACAAATATGTGTGAGCAACACAAAATGCAAGTTCAGCTTCAGCAAAATAAGTCAGAACTTATCGAAATAGCTGGAATTAAATTAAGGAAGAAAAAGGCGTTGCGTGTCATTTAAGGTCTACATTTCTGCTTTTTGAGCAAGGAGTGCAAACCAGCCAAGAGTTAAAATGATGCTTTATACAGCAGACCTTTTGGATAAATTGGGTAAAAAAGCACACAGTTTGCAATCAATATTGTAGTGTAAATCATGAAAAATAGATACAAGTCACCAACAGCGCACAGCAGCATTTCCAAACAAACTTTCATGATGCCTTTTCTCACAATATATGGTAGTATAAAATATGGTCATACTGGCTGTATCCAAACGTTTCTATGCTGGCTGCATCAAAAAAGGCCTGTATTCCCATATACGAATATGCCAAATTTTGCTTTAAGCATAATGCCAGTCATTAAACTATCAGTATATTGTCCAAGCTGTTGTTACTAATTTATGCCAGTATTTCCACATAAGAACATACTTCTGTTGTCTTTGCCAATAAAATTACCATGCCCCAATAAGAATACATGTCCAGACTGGCTGCAACATTGTAGGCCAGTATGGCCATGTAGGAAGTCTCATAATATTGGCTTAACCCTTGATGCTGTCATACTTCACGGCAAGGTGCGCTTATAGCTATGCAGACAGTGTGGCCCTTCATGCTCACTTCCACGTTCCTAGTGGTTACCATGGCAGCTCCTTCAATTCCAGGAGCATCTCGCCAGACTGCGTTCACACCGCCTACATTCCACGTTGTTCAGGACACAGGAAACGCGGTGGTATGTCATCGCGTATCGCAGGACTCCTTAAAAGAGTATGGATGCCAAATGCGGGTGCTTCTAAACGGTGTTAGTACTCTCACGGTTACTCTGTGAATTCCAGTTTCCTGTTTGACTTCCTTGCTCTTGATGCCGGCTTTCGTTCTCAACTTTCTCGTCGGATTTCTACTACATGGCACCGTATCTTCCACCCAGACATCTCTGACCAATTCTGTCTTAATGGAATGCCTTCTGGATTACCCTTTCCTTGTTATTCATGCTTGCTTGTCTGACCTACGCGTTGCCTAAACGGATTGAGATTGGATTACCCTTAGATTGTATTCTTCTAGGAACCCGGTCACTTCACGCTTTCACAACGTGGGATTGAACTGTGTTGGATTAGTTTAGTGAGATTAACAGGAGATTACGCTTTGCACAGGACTTCCATGAACACTATGCAGTATTTAATATTAGGGTGGGTTCATTTCCAATACATCTAATAGATTTCCTGGTCCTTCACATCTGCCTTCATTCTCCAGATATAGATGCTGGGTGATCCCACCAGACGTCCTTCCACCCCTTTTCCTAAACAATGTCCAGGTGTATTTCAGGTTAGTTCTTCTAGTATCACATTCAGTATACCTTCATTTAGGACACACGCTAATACCATCTGTTCTTTCTTTCCACAGCCTGGCGTATATCTGGTGGTATCTGCTCTTTCGTATGAACCTCAGTTTTGTCTGTCCAATTGTAACAGGCAGAACAGCGTTTCTTAAGAAAGATCGCCAATAACAATTATGAAGTTCACCTCCCTTTCCTTATCCAAATCAGCACACCTGGCCCAGCAGAAATCCCAACACACAAACGCAAGCACACACATATTCATTCACTCATTCATTTACTCACACAGCATTCACTCGCTCATTCACACGCGCACTCATACACCATACACTTGATCTTTCACACACACACATGCACACATACATTCATACTTGTTTTTTCCTTGACTTCATGCCGACTCACACAAAGGCCGCCTGGCTCCCATACAGCACGAACAGGAACCAGGAAGCTGGGAGCACTACTTGGTTCTTACAATATGTGAACAAGCTTGAGTGGTCATAGAACAATGCCTCAGGCTGTCTGAATGTGTGGGGTGTCCAGGAGTGCCCACAATTCCCTATGACAGTTAAAGCCAGCCCAGCAGTGCTCCCTCAGCTGCAGCAAGCAACTAGGGGAGTGCTCATTGTTTTCTTTAGGCTTGCTTGGCACCTCCAGAATGGGTGGCATGTCTGTGGTCCATCTCCCAATATGGACGAGCAGCATCTAGGCTATACTGAGGATAAAGTAAACTTGAAGCCCTAGAGATACCCCTTCCCAGTATAGCTGCAGCAAGTCCCTAGTGGAAGTCATTAATGAGAAGTTAAAATCTTACTGTATTCCGCATCTGAGTGCACACCCAAATATTACTTAAATATGATATAAAAAGCGTTTAGAATGCTTTCATCAGCCACTGGAGTAAAGAAGAGATTCCATTTACACGGCCAATGGCTGTTGATTCTGCCTCCAGGAAAGCATCATTTGAAGGGCCAACAGCACGAGGATGTCCTATCCAACGATTCCCTGCCCCATGCCTCCAGTTTGTGTGGGGTGACCAGGGTACCCTCCCCATACTACTTCAGGGCTGTACATTATATAGCGTGTTATGGGGACAAGCTCCCCAGGTTTCCCCCCCCACACCAATAGGGCCAGTTAAGGGTTGCTGTCACATACCTCTATCATGTTCCCCTTTTCCCACCCCCCCATGAGAGTTTAGATGTCTGTGCATTTAGAGATTCTGTTGCCATATGATGCTAAACCCAACTCTCTTCCCTTTTCTATGGCTCTGTTGGTTTGAAACAGGGGGATTGAGATTATTCCCAACCACACCCAACAGTCACCTCTTCACCTCGGTACCATATGGAAAAAGCCTCTCTAGGTTCTGGGTCAGGGTGTCTCCTTATCTGGACTGTTCAACGAGTTCTGAAATTACAGCCGGTCAATTCTAAGAAGTATTGGTTCACGTCCCAGCATACCTGACATCTTTGCTCTTACTGGTTCTCTGTGGAGGCCAGGTGGGCTCAAACCTTTCAACAGACTTTGTAAACACTATGTACACAAGTATACAGTACATATTCGTTAGTGAGAAGCTCCTATGTGTGTACCTGTCCAGCCCATATTGCAGACCGTGGACTGTTGGAATCCAATACGGCTCTGGTGGTCTTCCTATCTATTTTGATTGGTAAATAGAATCTCTGCGATTCTCCCGCTGAGCAAGGACATGATGACTCAGGTCCATTGGATCAGGTTCTAGAAAAGTGTGAAACTGATTTGCCAAATGTACTCTATTTCTGCACCCAAAGCAGCAAATCGGAATATTCACAATTTGTGTTTGTGGGGACTTCATTGCTTCCACAGTTGTTCCACCAGAAAGATGACTGGAATATACCAGGCCTTTTAGTAGCTAAACCGGCCTCTGCAGGTGCAAAGGTAGTAGATTAATGAATTCCTCTGCCCTGGCCCCTAATTTTGTGGTGACACAAGGGAAACCTCCTTAAACCAGTCATTCCATCCACATCGCACAACGGTTGGTGGAGCACAGCCTTCAGTGTAGCTTCCACACAAACTCCCATAGGGCCAGGCAGGGGACATTGTCACATAGTGTTAGGAAAGATTTCTCTTGAGGCAACTTTTCCTCCATATTTGATGAAACCACAAACCTTTTGCTTTTGTTTTTGAACCTGTCCTTACTTTTTGCAGGGAAGTGAAGCCTTCAGGTTCACTCCCTTGGCCTTTTGCTCATTTTGTTATGTGGAAACTGATCAGTCCTTCAGACTATTGTACTGGCTTTTAGAAACATTTTAACAGTGCACAGAGCATCTTACAATGCAGTGCAGTGGGATACTTTGTTTCACCGCAGTCTTTTACACTTGGGATTTTTGGTTACTTTTATATGTGTCTAAAGACAAGCTGGTGTCCGAAGATACATATTTAAAATGATTGCGTTATTTATAGTGTGCACATTTGCGTTTACCGCGCCGGTCTGCTAAATGTGGCTTGTCATTGTTGTTTGGCCTTCTTCCTTCCTTCCCAGGCCAGGAAATCCCTTATATACCATGCATTCGCCCGGGAAAGCTGCTGCTTTCGCGGCCTACTGCTGGTCTGGTGCTGCGTGGACCCAGAATGTGGGTGGGACTGTCTGGCCCCACTCCACATCTGGGGTGCCTGAAAGTCTAATGAGTGAAACCCACAGTGGTCCCTAATTGCACCACTGCTGGCTATTGGAATGGTGCAGAACCTTACTATTGGTAGGCTTGGACTTGCTTCCAGCCAGTATTTATGATAAGAAGAGGATTCCTGCAGCCATTTCTTCAGATCACTGTTGGTGCCAAGTTTCCTGTGTAGAAGAGCAGCCGAATGGAGATCTGTGGATGACTAATGAAGAGGCCTGGCATCCATTCCTATGTTTGGCCTGGTGAAGTCCTGCTGGAATACCTAATCCGTGAAGGGCCTGAGCAGGGCTTCAACCCTTGGACTGGTGGGACCAACCAGTCTCAACGCATTCCCGAGGATCCAGCCATCCTGAACCTTTGGAAGTGTCCCTGGACCACCCTGTGTACTGACCATCTCTCCAGTAGAATCTTTGCCGTTCCATGTTCATTGCCAGAACTATGGTGGTCATCAGCTCGTGCCTAAAGTCATCTTCCTGACAAGTTTCAGCTTCCCAGCATCAAGGTATCCTGCTCTGGAAGATCTTCTTCAACTGCAATTGGAAAGACGCCTGCTGTCGCCCATGTGCGGTAGCCATCACTGGAATTTGCCTTCCCCCATCTGGTGAAGTGTCCTCAGGAGTTCTCCATTGGTACCTTCTGTGTTTCTTCTTTGCAAAGGGTTGCACTCTGCTCCTGGAACCGACCAGAAGAATCCTTGCACCCACAGCTTCTGAGCATCTTCTACTGGATCCAACAGCAGGAAAAACTACCTACATTGACTCCCAGTTAACCTGCCTAGTCATGAGGGAAAATCGGAGTCAGGGGGGTAAGGACTACTGTCTAAGTTATTGAATGCATTCCTATAAACCTAAAGGTAACTGTATATGTGTTTGATAATTGAGTATTGTATGTTACCACCTGATTGTTTCATTTTCTCTAGTGTGTGCTTTGGGCCTATAATGAATAGAGATCTGACCACTCTCCATGCTTACCTTGATTGAGTTTGGCTAACCTCTCAGAGTTCCCCTGTTCAATCAAGATTCCACATGGTAGAAACACTGACTCCATCTTGTTAGACAGCAAAGAAGGCATCTTGTAACACCCTGAAGCTCACCAACCTATAGTCATTGTTCTGATTTATCTCTAGGCAGCGTACAACAGGTTGGACCATTCAATCCTGATCTCCCGCCTCAAATTATGTATGAGACATACAGTAACATGTGCCCCCTGAGTGATCTGCAACAAATGCATACAATAACTCACCAGCCACCCATCACCATGAGTCCTGGCACACATGCAGCCACATCGCACCCACCTCACGCTGATGAAACAATACCCATCCCCACACTGACACCTTACCCACCCACAACACTACTTACACTGCCTCCCCCCCACCCCCGAGTGCCATGCAGTGAAGGACCATTATCCAGCATGACACTGAGAGGACCTCCAAAAAGAGACCACATAGAGGAAGGAAACCCAGGAGCACCTTTGTAGTATTCTCAATGCATTGATATGCCATACCCTCATCAATGTGGAAGTGGGACAATGCAGCAAACACTGTCAGGGTAGCCGATGATGAAAAGCCCAAGAAGAAGTGAAACAAAAATCACACCAATTGCACAGAAGACAGGACATTGCAGAAGGCAGCACTTCACAGGGGCAGCTGTCAGGCTAGTAGGCATGGCACCAAGTCAACTGGCCTGAAAGTCACAAGGAGACATGATACAACAATGACAGAAGCCAATGACAAACACACACAAAATGAAGCAGGCAATAGGAAAGTGCAAGTAAACACTCCCAAATCCAACCGTAAACAAGTTTCACAGCACACAACCAGCCGGACATTCCACCCTGATGACAACTCACCAACAACGGCCCTACAATGATAGGTACACTCCCACCCCCATAGGATCCCACAACCCGAACCACCATCAATATGTGTGGGAAACCACAGGCATATACACACTAGACCAACACCATGTGTGACATGCATCCACAAAGCTGAACCCCTATCCACAAATAAAAGGAAAAGAAAACGAACCACACACAGTGCCAGACTACCTGCCACAAATCACAAGACAAGTGACACCCTGAGTGCCCTTCAACAACCTGCAGAGAGTACCCACCTGGCTTTCATCAACTGCATCACTCCTGGAAATACATTTAGAAATTGCAAAGACATACATTGCAATGATCAAAAGATACTGGACATCCCTGACAACTCATCTAGTGAACAAGAAATGTAGCTTCTAACACCCAGTGTACTTGGATTATTGAGTGCAAGAGGTAGACAGGACGCAGAGTGACGATTGACTAGGAGTCGAGTGGAGCGAAAGAGAGAGAGAAAGAGAGAGAGAGAGAGAGAGAGAGAGAGAGAGAGAGAGAGAGAGAGAGAGAGGGACAGGAGAAGAGCATTTCCAGGAGGAGACTGTCTGCAACGGAGATGAGGACGGGCATGTCTGACACCACAGTGGGTGATCGTATAGATAGGCAACCTCAGGATGAAGATGGAGACATGAACATCTCTGGAAGTAGCATCCTAGTTTGAGAGCACGGAACGAACTGAGATGGAATAAAACCACATGTAGTGGTCCATGAGGACAAAAGAGGGTGAAGCTGAAGTTCAGGCTGGCAAAGAATTTTCACTTGAATGTGTGTTTTTCGTGCCTTGAAACACTTGTGTATAGGCACGTTATAAATCCATATCATATCACATGTGAAAGGTCAATCATCAGCTCTACATCCGAAACAACACAGGGAAAACCCAGCATGGTATGCAAATCACAGAAAGACCCATGCACTCCACATCCCTGCTAAGAAGTCACTCCAAACATATACCCAGACCATACAACAAAAAACATACACTCCTATGCACAACACTGCAAATAGACCTCCAGAAAACATGCAGCCGTTCACTCACCCCAATACACGACACACCTTGATTGAGACTGTCCCAGTAAGTGTGAAATTATATGATATGATATGATATATGATATGATATGCATGGGTTCCAGGATGCACTTGGAACTCACACAGGTAGAACAGATGAAGACAAGCTGTGGGGAGTGGACAAACTCACACATGCATGGGTCCCCAATGTGGGCACACAATGTTTACTCACTGGCCCTCATTACAAGTCAGGCGTTAAGGGTTTAACGGCGCCGTCAGCGCCGTTAACCCTTAACGCCTGATTCACACTTTAACGCCTGCTTTTTGCAGGTGTTAAAGTCCAAGGCGCTAAGCGACCTTGGTGCTAATTACGGCACCGTAATTTACGGTGCCGTAATTAGCGCCTTCCACATCCCCATTATGCCCTATGGGATAAAAATGGGAATGGGGAAGGGCAAATGGTGAATGGGGAATTACCGTCCCACTCACCTTGTTATGGGACGGTAATTCCGCCATCCACCATGGCGGAATCCGGCATGGACCATGGTGCTAATAGCACCGTGGTCCACCGCCTGACTTGTAATGAGGGCCACTGACATTGGCAGATGAGATGAAGAAGGAATGCAAACCAATGAACATGGAACACATCCGGTGCAGTTAACCAACATAATTAAACACTGTAACAAATGTCTCCTCATTGTGTAACACAGAAGCAGTATGTCACAGGAACACAGGCTTATAATTGTTCCACCCGCCATGCATCAAGTGTGACACACATGTCCTGTGGAGTCAATGCACACAAAAGGCCAGAATGATTCTCCATAGGCTTTGTCATGGCGCGCTGCAGCGGAGGATGACGTTACATGAGAATCAATGTGTGTGGCACATTTTGAACAGTGACATGTCTGCGCAGGTCATATAAGTGGAGCAGGAATTGGATAGTGAAGTGGAACACGTCAAAGAGATGTGTGCACAGGGAGTACACATGCAGGGCAATGTGGGAAACATGGGGACAGGGGGATTTGAAGGGTGGCAGTAAGGACACATCATCACTGTTGGTTGTGCAGGTGCACAGAGAATGCACGGCATCAATCAGAATGTACATTCAGACTGAATGAAACACTGACAATGGGTAAAGTGTGTACAGTGTTGTCCATCCACATCCAATCATGGTGTCACTTATCTAAGTGCATCGACCCAAACAATACACATGCATCGAAGTGTAACTGCACATACTCACACATGCATGTGTACAGACACACCTCTGACCAGACATTCCCGGTGACACAAGGTTAACCCACCAGTATCTCAAGATGTGTACTGCAATACCATGGTGACCAATAACACAGACACAGCATGCGAGACAGTGCACATGCTTACCTGCTTACTAATCTGGTATGATGTGATTCCCTCATCACCTCGACCAGGAACTGTGCCTACAAATGCTTGAGTGGAGGGCCAGTGCCTGGCAGAGGGCATCTGGACTAGGGATGTGAACGTGTGCAGGGTGGACCTCCCATGAAGTGCAGTCACTGCATGATTCTGTAGCACTTCAAAAACATGAGACAATGCATTACAACAGCCATATTTCACAATCATGGATACAGCACACATGCGTCAAGATTCACTCAACCCAATGTTACCTGCACATGCCTTCCTGTTGACCACGATGCAACCATGCCAGTTGACGTCACTGTGCTTGGCTGCTTATCCACAACTGCATTTATTATGCCCCTGAGAGTGCAACTGCACATCTCAAGGTCCAAAAAATAATAATAATTATCCACCTTCGAAAGTGCAAACCAAAAGCACATGCCACCATCTGGACTAGGGGAATACCCTGCAAAAAGAGTCCATGGCGAATCAACGAGACCAAAATGAAAAAAATCACAACATTGGCCATGGAAAAAAATAAACAATAGTCCATCATGGACTGTGGGTCAGGGGGGTGAGTCCACCCAGGAATCCCCTCCATGGGCTCATGGACCTCAAGACAATAGTGGATAAGGAGGCTGAGGCTGGTATGTGCTGGGACCACCATTCTGCATTTGATATGCAGGTGGCTGTGGTATTGGAGCCCTACCACGTAGTGCCACGGCCTTGTCTTCAGCGGCCATGGCCAGTCTTGACACGGTCGAATGCACCAGCATAGTGAGGTTGGTGATGTCTCCCTGCATTTCCTCACGGATGGCTGCATAGCCTATATGGGTGCACATCTGTGAGGGATTTAGTTGTTCAGATAGTGTCTGCGTGAACGCATCCATCTCCTCATGGATCAGTGTCCTTGTGGCTGAGAGTTCTTCATGGATGGCAGTTCTCATGGCCTGTATCTCACGCCTGAGGGCCTCTGTGTGCCCGAGGGTCTGCATGCAGGGACTCCTGCAGACACCTCAGATGAGCCTGTCGGCCCTTGATGTTTTCCTCCATGCGCAGTCTGTGGGAGTGGCATGAGGACCGCATGACATGCAGCTGTTGTTTTACCCGGGCATCTGGCAGGGTCATCGACTTGGCCATCATATCCATTCCCTCTGATGACTTGTCCAACACATACCCATGTCGGAAGGTGGCACGCAACATCCGCTGCTCCCACTTTGTCTCCCCAGCCTGCACACATTCCCAGCGTGTGCGGGGCCCATGGCGGTCTGATGCAAGGGTCCATGCCATTGCTGTGGTTCCCCTGCTGTTGGCTGCAGTCTGCAACCCTCTCTTCGACATCAGCCCCAGGGCCTGAAGCCAAATCATGAGAGACTGCCCTTGCAGCCGTAACCACAGCAGACGGGGAGACAACCACTGACTGGCTTTGTGAAGCCAGCTGGCCTGCTGCAGACGCACGGGCCCGTTCTGCTGCACCTTTTGTGCCACTCACCTTTGCCCTCTTTAAGGGATGCACATCAGGTTCAGCATGAAAGCCAGCATAGTCCGAAGGGTGCAAAGAGTATGCAGCATGACGCTGGAGCACAAGTGGGTTCTCATGGCCTATCACACCATGTCCCCCACTGGTAGTCTGACGCACCATTAACTCTTCCTTCTCCTCATCCTCCTGCTTCTCCTCCTTCTCCTCCTCAGCGTCTGGTGCAGCCTCACCTGCACATGTATAGAGAAAGACATATTGACACAGACAATGCACATATGCTTCAAGGTACACTGTAACAACAAATGGTAGGACACACACCCATCAGATATTGTGTATTCACACACTTTGTTCAGTAAGCAACAGGTGCATGGCATTTGCTGACAAGTGACCCCCCCACCCGTACCCATCATGTCCATGCCAGCAGTGACACATTGACATTCAACAGTGGCGTAAACTTACAATTAGGGCCCATTCAACTGTCCATTTGCCACACATACCAGGGGAAATGTAATACACATGTAACATTTTAATGTTCAATGACATCACATGGCAACAGCCAGACATCCATATCCACAGACAACACCACAGTCAACACATGACACACTTATCAGGTCTGGGACAGGGAACCGGATACAATGAGAACCTGCAGGAAGGTGTGGAAAGGGAAAAAACCTGGTACATCAGAAAGTGGGCCTTCTAGTCAAGGTCGATACAGAGAGGCGGAGAGTGGATTGGGTGATGTAAACAAGGTCCACTGAGACACAAGAGGGTGAGGGGAGTGGCCCCATGGAGTGGTTCCAGAGTGTGGGAATGTAAGAGCAGGCATCACAATGAGTTGGCTCTCTGCGTCACAGTGAATTGAGTCACTGTGGATGTTGTCTGCGGACACACATGCAACTTCACTCTGGGAACACCACAAGGTGCGTTGACAGACAGCTGTGATATGCATCGTGACAAGTAATCCCATATGAGCAGGTGACAAATTGAACAATCAACTCTGCATGACATGGCGTGAAAGTTAAACTTTGTCTGCATGTGCCTGTCTAGCAGTGCAGAGTGAAACACAACACAAATGTAGCATTCAACAGTACATGTAGGTGTCATATGGTGCACATGTACTGGGGGAGTACCCTGTGTGGAATGCATACATACATGACATGTGCCACAAATGGCAGCCACACGATGTACTCCCAGTATGATGGCCATTTGACATGAATCTGTATGTCACAGGGCATGTTTTATCCAGGGCTACCATACAAATGCAGCCAGAAGTGCCAATACACAAATGATGTGGGTGATGCATGACTGGAAAACCACAGGAGGCACAAAGACGGACACTCACCTGATGTGTCCTCATAATTCTCCAGGACTCCCAAGCCTTGCACCTGCTCAAGGAGGATGAAATGGCTTGTGGCCTCCTCGTGCAGTGTCAGCTGCTCCTCCTCTGCTGGACCCCTTCCGTTGCCATTGCAAAAGACAGGTTGACACTGAATGGTGCGCCGAGTGAGATAATTCCAGCATTTCTGAACTTGTTCAGCATTGCCAATCTCAACCTCTAAGGCGTTGTCTGTTCCGTGACATGCTGTCAATGCACCGAACGTTGTGTGACTGTATGTGTGCTCCCTGATTACAAGCAAATGTCACAATGGTGATCAGGCACCTAGTCAATTTGGACCTGTAGCTCCGAATCAGTGAAGTTATTCTTCCTTTCCTGGCCAGTGTCCTGTGCCCTGTTGTGGGGTTGAGCCTGTTCATGCTGTGCAGGGCCTCCCTTCCTGCCTCGAGTGGCACTGGGTTTTGGAGCTGCCGCAGGCCACGTTGGCATTCAGGTGCCGGGCCACCTGTGGTCTGGGGCCTGCCATTCCTTCCTGGGGCTGGGGCAGATGTCTCCACACCAGGTCCCCGACCCCCTGGGGCTGGGGCAGGTGTCTCCACACCACGTGCCCAAACGCCTAGTGCTGGGTCAGATGTTTCACCACCACGGCCTCCACTCCAACCTTGTCTGCCCCCTTTCCCTCTTGGGGCCTTTCCACTCATGTTACAGGTGTAAGGAATGAATGGACGGCACACCAAGTTATTGTCCTGGGCAATATGAGTCAGGGAACTGTCTACTTGATGTACAACGTAGATGTGTGGTCCAGGAAGTCTCAAATGTACCCCGAAAGGGGTAAAAACGGTACGTGATACGCAGTGGCACACTGAAAAAACACAAACTGTGTATGTGGTACTCAGAGAGCTTCCGTTAAATAAAAAGAGTGGTATGTGATACACAGAGGCACCCAGATATACAAAAAAATTTGTATGCAACGCACAGTATAGCTCAGATAGTACACGAAAACATGTGCATATGCACAGAGGCAAATACCCCAAAACAAAATGGGTACTGATTTCGTAGCAAAATACACATACGACTTTGTAATTCCTCCGGATCATAACTTTCACGCGCACAACTAGTGATAGGCATTGCTTGGCTTATATTACGGCGTCAATGCTAGAGCCGTGTAGGCGTGTCACGTAGGTGTGCAGCATCACTGCACACAGGACGTAACTTACGTGTTAAGGGCCTTTACTCTGCTATCGGCTGCTGCAGATGCAAGACGCACACCACTGCTTCTCCTGTCTAAACTGCTGCTGATTTTGCCTCCTCTGACCCTGCTTTGCCTCATTCAGTCATATAGTGCTGCTGCATGCTCGAGAGTGTGTGTCTGCCTGCAACCTACACTGTCTTGGTGTGCCAACTGCCCCGCTTTTGCCTGGACTCTTGTGTTGGCCGTGCGGCCACCTCCTCTGTACTTTCCGGTACTTCCACCTCTGCCAACACCACCGTAGCTCCACAAAACCTACCCAGGTTCTAGGAACCCCATACCTGGCTCAGGTGTGCCATGTCTGCCCCATCCACGTCATCTGGGGATAACAGCGCCTCCTTGTTGAGGCAGAGGGTGGCCAACATAAGCAACACTGAACTTAGCATCCTGGTGGATCAGGTCCTGGGCGCTTATGATGCCCTCTTCAACCCGGCTACACAGCTGGGCACCAACGCAAGGCAAAGATCTGGGATGACATCACGACTGCCATCAACGCAGAGGGGTTGGCACTCTGGCCCAGGGAGACAGTCCGGAAATGCTGGGACGACCTCAAGACCCGTAGCCATACCAAGGTGTGGGCAGCCCTCTCCATGGAACCCACCGTGGAGGTGTACTGTGCTGGCTGCCACCGGTTCACCCAGATACAGCTGCAGGTACTTGAGAGGTTCTATCTGGAGCTCCACTCCTGGCTCTTTGCCTGGAGAAGTCATCTGGATGATCTTTGGGGGACAATGCTCTACGGCGTATGTCTGGCATGCATGTCTGCAGATGCCACATCTTGTTTGTGGATTGTGTGTGTTGTGAGACGCAGATGATTTCTAACTCATGCCAATGCAAGCCATTTGTGGCATTGGATATTGTATGCTGCCATTTGCATGAGGATTGCTGGATATGCATTCATGGCTTGTTGTTGTTGTGCACGCGCAATGTGTGAGCATGGAGCAAGTGCTTGTACATGACCGATGTGGATGTGTTATGTTGTGGGAATGTGAGTGATGTGCATGATGTCCGAGTCTATGTGTGGCACCATGCAGGCACATCTGATGATAGTGACACATTTGCTTTGATGCCTGCATGGGTGGGGTTCATTTATTGACGCCTCTGGGACTGGGATGTGACATACCCTTCCACTAGATTTGTAAGACAAGTGTAGGTGTGTACATGCAATATTAGTATGGTTGGCCAATTGACATGTGTCATTTAATGTCAGACACGGCTGGCGATACATGTCGCTTGCTTGCAGGTTATCCTGTGGCATGTGGACATTGGTGACTGTATTTGTGTGGGCAGGTGTTCTGGTGCTGTCTCCATGACATGGCTTCAAGTTGTTTTTGTGTTGGTTGCTGATTGGTATGGTGGCATTGCCTGTTGTAGGGGAGGTGTTGTTGGGCACTGTACAATGTACATTGTTCACATGTGCATGGGTGATGACTGTGATTATGCACTCACACTACAATCATGCCACATTTTCAATGCAGGTTGCCAGGGCACATACATGTGTGTGTGTGCACTGTGTGCGTGCGTCAGGTCATGGTTGTGACATGCAAGGGTGAGTTGGTTGGGGGAGCGCTAGTTCCATCGGGCGGAGATGCTGGGGTTATGTACCTGGAGGTTGTTGTGGAGTGTGATTCTTTAATGGCTATGGGACAGGGTGCCTGGACAGAGGGGCCGTACAGGGAGGAAGGCTCTCTGGAGCCATCCAGAGAGATGGAGGGGGTGGGGGTGGTGGAGGAGAACGTCGATGAAGGCCATCGCACAGAGTCAGGTGGGGACAGCCAGGGGGGTGTTCAGGCTGCTCCCCTGGGCCAGGGACAGGAGAATGTGCATTGCACCATGGGGGGAGCTGACCAACCTCCTGTACCTGCTCCATCTGACGCAGCCATGACCACCGTCATGGATGCCTCCACCCAGTCCGGGCCCACCTTTGGGGCCACAGAGATCACCCGTGAGATGTTGCATGCCCTGCTCGCTAGGATTGCAAGGCGGATGGGCACAATTCGTGATGATGGAGCGGGATGTGTGAGCTCCTCTCACATCATCACCATACAATGTGTGTCTCGATGTCCCAGCTGTCTTGTGCGCTGCTCTCGGATGGACTCTGTGCGCTGGCACATTCAGCTGCCCCCTTCTCCACTGTCTCTTTTGTGCCCAAGTCGTCCTCCGGGGTGCTTTCCTTGCCATTTCTCACACAGCCCCCTCTCTTGCTGTCCTACCCACACCGCCTAGTCTGGTGGCCAGCACGTCCCTGCCTAAGGTGGAAGTCCAAAAAAGTATAATGGAGGTGGTCGCTGTTCCTGGACATGCACAGGAACTGGCATCAAGACAGTGCTGGTACTGTACACCACGTCGTGCAACATCTAGATGGTGGAGCTGCATGCACTGGGTATGCTTGCCCAGGCAGCATCTCTGTATGAGTGACACAGGGCCCAACGGCATCAGGGAGGCAAGCTACACAGCAAGGATTGGACAACTGGTAGGAGGAGCACCGCCGGTTCAGGCATATGCTGTGCGTCAGGATGGATTTGAGAATGCAGCTGATGGCGGATAGGAAGCAGGCTAGGGTTGCACGGATTGCCAGGGCAGAAGAGGTGGGAAGGAGGAAACTGAGGCGGGTTGAGATTCTGGAGGAGGCTTGCAGGGAGGAGGGGAAAGAGGAGAGGAGGATGAGGGACAACCTGCAAGCCACCCAGGACGGACAGTGGCTCGCCTCCAAGTAGAGGATGAAGAATGTGACTCTGCCCTGGAGGACAAAATGGCACAGTATTGAGCCCACTGCCTATGTAAATAGTTGATTGTGTGGTTTATTGTTTTGGTTCATTTTTTTTACCTTCAGACATTTCCCCCTTGATAGTGTATATATTGTTAATACAGGTTCTCATCGTTCATCACACAGTTATTACCTCTTTGTTCAAGTGTTTTTGTTTTATTTTGCTATGCATTTGTTATGTGACTGCCACATGGGTTGGGGGCCAAACTGTGGAGGGGTGACATATGCTCAACAATTATATATGGGGGTGGTGTCGGGAGCCTCACAATGCATGGACACCCACCAACACACATCAGCTAACAAACAGTGTGTGGTCTCATGTCATGCAGCACCTCTGCCACTGTACGCTTCTTCATCACATGTGAGTTTAGTTATATGTGGCTGTACACATCATACGTCTGCTTGGCTCACACACTCTCAGAATTCCTAACCATCCCCCCAAAATATGCCTGCTCAAAAGATGTTAGTTTCAGGGGCTTAGAATGCTGAGCTTTCCGTCCTCAGTCCATTGATTTATTGCATGTTGTTTGCTACTATGCACTGACATCACATGTCACACTTTCCTGTCAGTAATGTATTGAACTAGTGTCCTCCTACATCTTTAACCTACAGCAGGTTGAGGCAATTGCACTGACACATGTGCACAATGATACACCACATTGCATCTCATTGCTTTACTGTTTGACAGATACATGGTGGTTTCATTGTGTAGCTGCTACTAAATTCAGCTGTCCTGTTGCTGTGCCACTGGTTGTAATGTAGCATGGAGTCCTGTGATGCGCTGAAAACCTGAATTCTGCATCAGTGCACCCAGTTGCTGAGTATATGGATGGGTATGTGGCCAGTGTGCTTCATGTTGGTGGCAGGCCAGTAGAAGTGAGGTACATTGTTGGGCAATATTGTACTGTTATGGCGTGATGTGGCAGGGCCAGGCTGGGTTGGTGTTCGGGGCTACGAGGGCTGGTGGGTGGTGTGTAGCCCGTTAGGGGCTGGCTGGGGTAGTGGCAGAGGTGAGGGGGGCTGGTGGATAGTGTGAGGGCTACCTGGGGTAGTGTAAGAGGTGAGGGGGGCTAGTGGGTGGTGTGAGGGGTACCTGGGATAGTGTAAGAGGTGAGGGGGGCTGGTGGGTGGTGTGAGGGGTACCTGGGATAGTGTTGGAGGTGAGGGGGGCTGGTGGGTGGTGTCTGCACCTGATGGGGCTGATGTGCAGTCAGAGTATGTGGCAGCACTTTGTGTGTGATGGGAGTATGAGGGGACGGTACGCATGGGGTGCAGCCATTAATTACGTGGTACCTCACACAGATTAGCTGGGGTGCAGCCGTTACTTACATCTAACCTTGTGCAGATTAGCTGGGGTGCAGCCGTTACTTAAGTAGGACCTCGCGCAGAGTATCTGGGGTGCCACTGTTACTTACGTGGGACCTCTGTGTCGTGCGACAAAACCCCTCCTCAATATCAATAAACAATTGCTATATAAATGAAGCTGTTTTCATTACATTGTAATTCAAGTACTTTACAGAAGAAATCTAATGTGAAAACACAGCTGTTGCTGCCCAAGTAAATAGTTATTCTGGCCCCTGCTCTTCTGTTCGTACCACCTCACTTGTATTTCGCATGGGGCAATACCAGACTAACCATATGCATTATTTTCTGATAGAAGGTTATCATTCCAAGATGAACAGTCTGGTACACTCTTATTCTACCCTTTCAAAATACCCCTACGAGAATGGGAAAGGGGGCAATTGCACCAATGAGGGTTCCTGCATGCTTTGCATTAAATCACAGAGCATTTCAGGAATATAACAGTGATCAGAAATCTCTATATTTGATAAACAAGTCTGTGATAAGGATTGTAAGTGTGAATTTCTAAATTCATAACAGAAGCATGGCTTGGTGCTCACATTAGGGTTGACAACATTCAGCCTAACATTCAAATGTTTGTAACCATAAACCATACAAAGTCATTCGACCAGGTTACCTTTTTGGATGTGAGTATAAAATGGCTGCAACATGAGCCACTCGAATAGGGCACAAGAGCTCTTTTGCTTCTTGTTTCTGGAGAATTTTAGATGCAAAAGGGCTGAGTTTCAGCGTGAGCATGCCCAACACTCAATACAGAAACTTTGTTATGGAATTATATCTATAGACAGGACAGGATATACAAGATACACCCAATAGACAATACACATAAAGGCTACACAGAAAGGATTGTACCTCTTGCAAACTTTAGCCTGACCAGTAATAAGCTGCTTAAATCCATAGGAACAGAGACTTGGACCGCTCCATCCACTCTTCAGCCAGGCAGCTCCCAACTCACAGGACATTCACCCAACACATGCACCCAACATTCCAGACACCTGGAAACTCAGACTAGCATGCTATCAACAGCATCAACATGGAGCCTTCCTTCGCAATATAGTAACAATAAAAAATCCTTGCCAAAACTAAACGCACACTGCTGCCCAACCACAACTCAACAAACATCTTCCAACACAGTGCCCGATTCATAGATTTTTTTGCACGGATCAAAGTGACGTTGCACTGCTGAAAAAGTGTATTTTACAAAGTCAGTGCAACGTCGATACATAGTCACTTTTGCAGTACAAAATGAGTTTGCACGGACTTTCCACTGCAAAAATACCCTTTGCAGAGTTCTATGATTCAGGGTTTGTGTCGGCACCGCAAAGTCACTTTTCAGCAGTGTAAAGTCACTATGAATTCCATGAATCGGGCCCACAATCAAATAACACAACAACCACATGAACTGGAAGGCTCCAGGCACCAATGCACTATTCAGAGAGTTGCACACATCACAGAAACCTGCAACTAGAAAATGAACTGGCAGAGGAAATTAACCCATTTTCTAAGCAGCCTCTTATATGTCACAATATACTGCAACCTGCAGACGAAGCTGCAAAGGGCATTGACTTTGCACTCCACCATAATCTCAAAGTAACACAGTACAGAGATACGCGCCCATATTCTAAGCAAAAGATCATAATGAACTACTGAAGACCCAGTGGTTTCTTGGCGCGGACCGGGGGATGTTCGAACCTGTGCTGCTCGAGCGTTTTCCTGCTCAGGCAAGCGCGTTGCCCCGAGCCTTCCCGAGACGCAGATGAAACGGGGAATGATGTCAGCTCATACTCTGGCTACCCACACCCTGTACAGATAGGTCTGCGCTTCAAACAATAGAATAACTAATACAATAAGCGCCTCGTAAGACTATTTACCGTTTTTAAGTTATTATGCAGAGGTGACTATCATCTTAAAGCACCGCAGTCACATTCAAGAATTTCCAAAGAAGACCAGTTACTCATTAACATTCCTAAGCAACTCCTTCTGCATGAATGCACTTCCGTGGAAAACACGTTTAGCACAAACATAGCCCTGAGATGTCACCCATGATAAGTGTCTTCTTGAGAATTTCAACATCCACTGCTCTTTGTTCCCCTTGACGCCCTAGGGCCAAAAGTGTGCATGAGCCTCTCACAGGCAAAGGAAACGCATTCCTTAGAACTCAGCGGAACACACCCTCCCGCATGCACTCCACAGGGCACAGGGGCAGTGCGGCATTCGTCATTACCCAATGGCTGTTCCCTAAGGGCCTTCTAATCACTGCAGAAACATCCACGTCCATCCATCACCAATGCCACTACATGTTCCTTCTTGCTGTCCCAGGCCTGGCGCACCTATTCAAGGCCTGCCAATCGGGCACCCTACGTCAAGCACATCAGAACATTTTCCAAGCAACCAGGAGTGTTGCTAGGTCTGGAAAAGATCAGGGGCTAAGCTAATGTCAGGTCTGGCCGGCACTCGGGGCAGGGGTCAAGTCCTACATATGAAAGTGGGGGCACTCATCAACAAATGTAATGGGTTGTCACTTTGCCAGAAATTATCATATCAAGGGGAAGTATGTACATTTCATTAAATAGGCTTTGCATAACCACTCAAATTGCACAGGACGAATGGCATTTGCCTTTCACAAAACACCACACACAAAACCAAGGGAGGATATGTTCTTGTTTTTGAAACGATGTGCATGGTTTAAACTCCAAGAGCCAATACACATGTTTACCCTGGGACTTGCAGTACCGAAATGGGGCATTTTACCTTTAGTTGTGTGCCGTTTTTCGTCAGGTTACATAGTGCAGTGGTGAAGTGTCCAGGCTGCCAACCTGACAACTGTTTTACGATCCCCGTGCTCGGCTTAGCTTTAATGCATACATTCAAATAAGACACTCAATGTTTCTCATTTTAGCTGGGGGGGGGGGACTCCGCCCTTCTATCCGGGGCTATAACTCCCTAAGCCCCCTGCTAACAACGCCTCTGCAAGCAACCGCCCCTCACTGAGAAGGAGAGAAATGAGCCCCACTGCTAATACGTCGCCACATTGCCAACTGATGCTGATTGGCTCACCGGTATAAATGTCTGACAGGCTCAGTGCCAGCTTATCTGAAGGAATGCATTGTGGTGAAGCAGACCTCCAAACCCTGAAGGGGGCCTTTAGTATAGCAGTCCCTCTGGCATGGAATAAACTCCCACTTGACTTGAGAGAAACACAATCTACAAAACAATTTAAGAAGAAATTGAAAACTCTCCTGTTTTACTAGACACATAAACCCTGCTTCTACGCCAGAGGCGTTGATAGGGGGGGGGGGGGCGGGCCTTTTGGTTGTAGCCCCAGATAGAAACTCAGGGGCTACAACCAAAGGGCTATTTCTAGCCCCGAGTCCCAACAGTCCTGACATTAGCTTAGCCCCTGATCTTTTCCAGACCTAGCAACACCCCTACCTAATCAGGCTACGATAAATGTTTCGCTGTCAGTTGGTCAGTCTTGTCCCTGTGTTCATGCCCTTAAGCCCATGGGTACTCGGTTGCATGTTACAAATACAAAAGGAAAGTAAAGGAAAGTAAAGGTGAAGTCCACTCTCAAATAAAAGCTTCTGAGGATAGTAAACAGATCAACCCCTAGGCCAATAATCATTCAATATTTTAAGGCACTAAGAACTCAGCTGAATTCTAAAATTCTATTTCTCCTATGTAAAGCCAGCTGCTGATCATTTCTTCCTGCTGGCATTAGACCAGCAAAAACTGTAGAGTCTTTTAAGGGTTTCCGTCTCCCTGAAAATTGAGCAAAATGTACTCTTGGCCTCAACTGCGGCAGAAGGCGCACATATTCTGTCACTTTGGCTGAATTTACATTCATGGATGGTTTATGTCTTTTGGGGTTTGTAGGTGTCATAATGACATGGCCAAAGACAAACATACAAGCAAGTATTCGTTTAAAACATACATATTTTAGTCGTGATTTCACAACAAAGAAGGAGGAACGGAGCCCTGATCTTCAGGAATATATCAGTGGCGGCTGGTGAATATTTCAATTAGAGTGGATTAAATGTTCCCACAAATATGTGTGAGCAACACAAAATGCAAGTTCAGCTTCAGCAAAATAAGTCAGAACTTATCGAAATAGCTGGAATTAAATTAAGGAAGAAAAAGGCGTTGCGTGTCATTTAAGGTCTACATTTCTGCTTTTTGAGCAAGGAGTGCAAACCAGCCAAGAGTTAAAATGATGCCTTATACAGAAGACCTTTTGGATAAATTGGGTAAAAAAGCACACAGTTTGCAATCAATATTGTAGTGTAAATCATGAAAAATAGATACAAGTCACCAACAGCGCACAGCAGCATTTCCAAACAAACTTTCATGATGCCTTTTCTCACAATATATGGTAGTATAAAATATGGTCATGCTGGCTGTATCCAAACGTTTCTATGCTGGCTGCATCAAAAAAGGCCTGTATTCCCATATACGAATATGCCAAATTTTGCTTTAAGCATAATGCCAGTCATTAAACTATCAGTATATTGTCCAAGCTGTTGTTACTAATGTATGCCAGTATTTCCACATAAGAACATACTTCTGTTGTCTTTGCCAATAACATTACCATGCCCCAATAAGAATACATGTCCAGACTGGCTGCAACATTGTAGGCCAGTATGGCCATGGAGGAAGTCTCATAATATTGGCTTAACCCTTGCTGCTGTCATACTTCACGGCAAGGTGCGCTTATAGCTATGCAGACAGTGTGGCCCTTCATGCTCACTTCCACGTTCCTAGTGGTTACCATGGCAGCTCCTTCAATTCCAGGAGCATCTCGCCAGACTGCGTTCACACCGCCTACATTCCACGTTGTTCAGGAAACAGGAAACGCGGTGGTATGTCATCGCGTATCGCAGGACTCCTTAAAAGAGTATGGATGCCAAATGCGGGTGCTTCTAAACGGTGTTAGTACTCTCACGGTTACTCTGTGAATTCCAGTTTCCTGTTTGACTTCCTTGCTCTTGATGCCGGCTTTCGTTCTCAACTTTCTCGTCGGATTTCTACTACATGGCACCGTATCTTCCACCCAGACATCTCTGACCAATTCTGTTTTAACGGAATGCCTTCTGGATTACCCTTTCCTTGTTATTCATGCTTGCTTGTCTGACCTACGCGTTGCCTAAACGGATTGAGATTGGATTACCCTTAGATTGTATTCTTCTAGGAACCCGGTCACTTCACGCTTTCACAACGTGGGATTGAACTGTGTTGGATTAGTTTAGTGAGATTAACAGGAGATTACGCTTTGCACAGGACTTCCATGAACACTATGCAGTATTTAATATTAGGGTTGGTTCATTTCCAATACATCTAATAGTGTTCCTGGTCTCGCATTCAGTCCTTCACATCTGCCTTCATTCTCCAGATATAGATGCTGGATGATCCCACCAGACGTCCTTCCACCCCTTTTCCTAAACAATGTCCAGGTGTATTTCAGGTTAGTTCTTCTAGTATCACATTCAGTATACCTTCATTTAGGACACACGCTAATACCATCTGTTCTTTCTTTCCACAGCCTGGCGTATACCTGCTGGTATCTGCTCTTTCGTGTGAACCTCAGTTTTGTCTGTCCAATTGTAACAGGCAGAACAGCGTTTCTTAAGAAAGATCGCCAATAACAATTATGATGTTCACCTCCCTTTCCTTATCCAAATCAGCACACCTGGCCCAGCAGAAATCCCAACACACAAACGCAAGCACACACATATTCATTCACTCATTCATTTACTCACACAGCATTCACTCGCTCATTCACACGCGCACTCATACACCATACACATGATCTTTCACACACACATGCACACATACATTCATACTTGTTTTTTCCTTGACTTCATGCCGACTCACACAAAGGCCGCCTGGCTCCCATACAGCACGAACAGGAACCAGGAAGCTGGGAGCACTACTTGGTTCTTACAATATGTGAACAAGCTTGTGTGGTCATAGAACAATGCCTCAGGCTGTCTGAATGTGTGGGGTGTCCAGGAGTGCCCACAATTCCCTATGACAGTTAAAGCCAGCCCAGCAGTGCTCCCTCAGCTGCAGCAAGCAACTAGGGGAGTGCTCATTGTTTTCTTTAGGCTTGCTTGGCACCTCCAGAATGGGTGGCATGTCTGTGGTCCATCTCCCAATATGGACGAGCAGCATCTAGGCTATACTGAGGATAAAGTAAACTTGAAGCCCTAGAGATACCCCTTCCCAGTATAGCTGCAGCAAGTCCCTAGTGGAAGTCATTAATGAGAAGTTAAAATCTTACTGTATTCCGCATCTGAGTGCACACCCAAATATTACTTAAATATGATATAAAAAGCGTTTAGAATGCTTTCATCAGCCACTGGAGTAAAGAAGAGATTCCATTTACACGGCCAATGGCTGTTGATTCTGCCTCCAGGAAAGCATCATTTGAAGGGCCAACAGCAAGAGGATGTCCTATCCAACGATTCCCTGCCCCATGCCTCCAGTTTGGGTGGGGTGACCAGGGTACCCTCCCCATACTACTTCAGGGCTGTACATTATATAGCGTGTTATGGGGACAAGCTCCCCAGGTTTCCCCCCCCCCACACCAATAGGGCCAGTTAAGGGTTGCTGTCACATACCTCTATCATGTTCCCCTTTTCCCACCCCCCCATGAGAGTTTAGATGTCTGTGCATTTAGAGATTCTGTTGCCATATGATGCTAAACCCAACTCTCTTCCCTTTTCTATGGCTCTGTTGGTTTGAAACAGGGGGATTGAGATTATTCCCAACCACACCCAACAGTCACCTCTTCACCTCGGTACCATATGGAAAAAGCCTCCTCTAGGTTCTGGGTCAGGGTGTCTCCTTATCTGGACTGTTCAACGAGTTCTGAAATTACAGCCGGTCAATTCTAAGAAGTATTGGTTCAAGACGTCCCAGCATACCTGACATCTTTGCTCTTACTGGTTCTCTGTGGAGGCCAGGTGGGCTCAAACCTTTCAACAGACTTTGTAAACACTATGTACACAAGTATACAGTACATATTCGTTAGTGAGAAGCTCCTATGTGTGTACCTGTCCAGCCCATATTGCAGACCGTGGACTCTTGGAATCCAATACGGCTCTGGTGGTCTTCCTATCTATTTTGATTGGTAAATAGAATCTCTGCGATTCTCCCGCTGAGCAAGGACATGATGACTCAGGTCCATTGGATCAGGTTCTAGAAAAGTGTGAAACTGATTTGCCAAATGTACTCTATTTCTGCACCCAAAGCAGCAAATCGGAATATTCACAATTTGTGTTTGTGGGGACTTCATTGCTTCCACAGTTGTTCCACCAGAAAGATGACTGGAATATACCAGGCCTTTTAGTTGCTAAACCGGCCTCTGCAGGTGCAAAGGTAGTAGATTAATGAATTCCTCTGCCCTGGCCCCTAATTTTGTGGTGACACAAGGGAAACCTCCTTAAACCAGTCATTCCATCCACATCGCACAACGGGTGGTGGAGCACAGCCTTCAGTGTAGCTTCCACACAAACTCCCATAGGGCCAGGCAGGGGACATTGTCACATAGTGTTAGGAAAGATTTCTCTTGAGGCAACTTTTCCTCCATATTTGATGAAACCACAAACCTTTTGCTTTTGTTTTTGAACCTGTCCTTACTTTTTGCAGGGAAGTGAAGCCTTCAGGTTCACTCCCTTGGCCTTTTGCTCATTTTGTTATGTGGAAACTGATCAGTCCTTCAGACTATTGTACTGGCTTTTAGAAACATTTTAACAGTGCACAGAGCATCTTACAATGCAGTGCAGTGGGATACTTTGTTTCACCACAGTCTTTTACACTTGGGATTTTTGGTTACTTTTATATGTGCCTAAAGACAAGCTGGTGGCCGAAGATACATATTTAAAATGATTGCGTTATTTATAGTGTGCACATTTGCGTTTACCGCGCCGGTCTGCTAAATGTGGCTTGTCATTGTTGTTTGGCCTTCTTCCTTCCTTCCCAGGCCAGGAAATCCCTTATATACCATGCATTCGCCCGGGAAAGCTGCTGCTTTTGCGGCCTACTGCTGGTCTGGTGCTGCGTGGACCCAGAATGTGGGTGGGACTGTCTGGCCCCACTCCACATCTGGGGTGCCTGAAAGTCTAATGAGTGAAACCCACAGTGGTCCCTAGTTGCACCACTGCTGGCTATTGGAATGGTGCAGAACCTTACTATTGGTAGGCTTGGACTTGCTTCCAGCCAGTATTTATGATAAGAAGAGGATTCCTGCAGCCATTTCTTCAGATCACTGTTGGTGCCAAGTTTCCTGTGTAGAAGAGCAGCCGAATGGAGATCTGTGGATGACTAATGAAGAGGCCTGGCATCCATTCCTATGTTTGGCCTGGTGAAGTCCTGCTGGAATACCTAATCCGTGAAGGGCCTGAGCAGGGCTTCAACCCTTGGACTGGTGGGACCAACCAGTCTCAACGCATTCCCGAGGATCCAGCCATCCTGAACCTTTGGAAGTGTCCCTGGACCACCCTGTGTACTGACCATCTCTCCAGTAGAATCTTTGCCGTTCCATGTTCATTGCCAGAACTATGGTGGTCATCAGCTCGTGCCTAAAGTCATCTTCCTGACAAGTTTCAGCTTCCCAGCATCAAGGTATCCTGCTCTGGAAGATCTTCTTCAACTGCAATTGGAAAGACGCCTGCTGTCGCCCATGTGCGGTAGCCATCACTGGAATTTGCCTTCCCCCATCTGGTGAAGTGTCCTCAGGAGTTCTCCATTGGTACCTTCTGTGTTTCTTCTTTGCAAAGGGTTGCACTCTGCTCCTGGAACCGACCAGAAGAATCCTTGCACCCACAGCTTCTGAGCATCTTCTACTGGATCCAACAGCAGGAAAAACTACCTACATTGACTCCCAGTTAACCTGCCTAGTCATGAGGGAAAATCGGAGTCAGGGGGGTAAGGACTACTGTCTAAGTTATTGAATGCATTCCTATAAACCTAAAGGTAACTGTATATGTGTTTGATAATTGAGTATTGTATGTTACCACCTGATTGTTTCATTTTCTCTAGTGTGTGCTTTGGGCCTATAATGAATAGAGATCTGACCACTCTCCATGCTTACCTTGATTGAGTTTGGCTAACCTCTCAGAGTTCCCCTGTTCAATCAGGATTCCACATGGTAGAAACACTGACTCCATCTTGTTAGACAGCAAAGAAGGCATCTTGTAACACCCTGAAGCTCACCAACCTATAGTCATTGTTCTGATTTATCTCTAGGCAGCGTACAACAGGTTGGACCATTCAATCCTGATCTCCCGCCTCAAATTATGTATGAGACATACAGTAACATGTGCCCCCTGAGTGATCTGCAACAAATGCATACAATAACTCACCAGCCACCCATCACCATGAGTCCTGGCACACATGCAGCCACATCGCACCCACCTCACGCTGATGAAACAATACCCATCCCCACACTGACACCTTACCCACCCACAACACTACTTACACTGCCTCCCCCCCACCCCCGAGTGCCATGCAGTGAAGGACCATTATCCAGCATGACACTGAGAGGACCTCCAAAAAGAGACCACATAGAGGAAGGAAACCCAGGAGCACCTTTGTAGTATTCTCAATGCATTGATATGCCATACCCTCATCAATGTGGAAGTGGGACAATGCAGCAAACACTGTCAGGGTAGCCGATGATGAAAAGCCCAAGAAGAAGTGAAACAAAAATCACACCAATTGCACAGAAGACAGGACATTGCAGAAGGCAGCACTTCACAGGGGCAGCTGTCAGGCTAGTAGGCATGGCACCAAGTCAACTGGCCTGAAAGTCACAAGGAGACATGATACAACAATGACAGAAGCCAATGACAAACACACACAAAATGAAGCAGGCAATAGGAAAGTGCAAGTAAACACTCCCAAATCCAACCGTAAACAAGTTTCACAGCACACAACCAGCCGGACATTCCACCCTGATGACAACTCACCAACAACGGCCCTACAATGATAGGTACACTCCCACCCCCATAGGATCCCACAACCCGAACCACCATCAATATGTGTGGGAAACCACAGGCATATACACACTAGACCAACACCATGTGTGACATGCATCCACAAAGCTGAACCCCTATCCACAAATAAAAGGAAAAGAAAACCAACCACACACAGTGCCAGACTACCTGCCACAAATCACAAGACAAGTGACACTCTGAGTGCCCTTCAACAACCTGCAGAGAGTACCCACCTGGCTTTCATCAACTGCATCACTCCTGGAAATACATTTAGAAATTGCAAAGACATACATTGCAATGATCAAAAGATACTGGACATCCCTGACAACTCATCTAGTGAACAAGAAATGTAGCTTCTAACACCCAGTGTACTTGGATTATTGAGTGCAAGAGGTAGACAGGACGCAGAGTGACGATTGACTAGGAGTCGAGTGGAGCGAAAGAGAGAGAGAAAGAGAGAGAGAGAGAGAGAGAGAGAGAGAGAGAGAGAGAGAGGGACAGGAGAAGAGCATTTCCAGGAGGAGACTGTCTGCAACGGAGATGAGGACGGGCATGTCTGACACCACAGTGGGTGATCGTATAGATAGGCAACCTCAGGATGAAGATGGAGACATGAACATCTCTGGAAGTAGCATCCTAGTTTGAGAGCACGGAACGAACTGAGATGGAATAAAACCACATGTAGTGGTCCATGAGGACAAAAGAGGGTGAAGCTGAAGTTCAGGCTGGCAAAGAATTTTCACTTGAATGTGTGTTTTTCGTGCCTTGAAACACTTGTGTATAGGCACGTTATAAATCCATATCATATCACATGTGAAAGGTCAATCATCAGCTCTACATCCGAAACAACACAGGGAAAACCCAGCATGGTATGCAAATCACAGAAAGACCCATGCACTCCACATCCCTGCTAAGAAGTCACTCCAAACATATACCCAGACCATACAACAAAAAACATACACTCCTATGCACAACACTGCAAATAGACCTCCAGAAAACATGCAGCCGTTCACTCACCCCAATACACGACACACCTTGATTGAGACTGTCCCAGTAAGTGTGAAATTATATGATATGATATGATATATGATATGATATGCATGGGTTCCAGGGTGCACTTGCAACTCACACAGGTAGAACAGATGAAGACAAGCTGTCGGGAGTGGACAAACTCACACATGCATGGGTCCCCAATGTGGGCACACAATGTTTACTCACTGGCCCTCATTACAAGTCAGGCGTTAAGGGTTTAACGGCGCCGTCAGCGCCGTTAACCCTTAACGCCTGATTCACACTTTAACGCCTGCTTTTTGCAGGCGTTAAAGTCCAAGGCGCTAAGCGACCTTGGTGCTAATTACGGCACCGTAATTTACGGTGCCGTAATTAGTGCCTTCCCCATCCCCATTATGCCCTATGGGATAAAAATGGGAATGGGGAAGGGCAAATGGTGAATGGGGAATTACCGCCCCACTCACCTTGGAATGGGACGGTAATTCCGCCATCCACCATGGTGGAATCCGGCATGGACCATGGTGCTAATAGCACCATGGTCCACCGCCTGACTTGTAATGAGGGCCACTGACATTGGCAGATGAGATGAAGAAGGAATGCAAACCAATGAACATGGAACACATCCGGTGCAGTTGACCAACATAATTAAACACTGTAACAAATGTCTCCTCATTGTGTAACACAGAAGCAGTATGTCACAGGAACACAGGCTTATAATTGTTCCACCCGCCATGCATCAAGTGTGACACACATGTCCTGTGGAGTCAATGCACACAAAAGGCCAGAATGATTCTCCATAGGCTTTGTCATGGGGCGCTGCAGCGGAGGATGAAGTTACATGAGAATCAATGTGTGTGGCACATTTTGAACAGTGACATGTCTGCGCAGGTCATATAAGTGGAGCAGGAATTGGATAGTGAAGTGGAACACGTCAAAGAGATGTTTGCACAGGGAGTACACATGCAGGGCAATGTGGGAAACATGGGGACAGGGGGATTTGAAGGGTGGCAGTAAGGACACATCATCACTGTTGGTTGTGCAGGTGCACAGAGAATGCACGGCATCAATCAGAATGTACATTCAGACTGAATGAAACACTGACAATGGGTAAAGTGTGTACAGTGTTGTCCATCCACATCCAATCATGGTGTCACTTATCTAAGTGCATCGACCCAAACAATACACATGCATCGAAGTGTAACTGCACATACTCACACATGCATGTGTACAGACACACCTCTGACCAGACATTCCCGGTGACACAAGGTTAACCCACCAGTATCTCAAGATGTGTACTGCAATACCATGGTGACCAATAACACAGACACAGCATGCGAGACAGTGCACATGCTTACCTGCTTACTAATCTGGCATGATGTGATTCCCTCATCACCTCGACCAGGAACTGTGCCTCCAAATGCTTGAGTGGAGGGCCAGTGCCTGGCAGAGGGCATCTGGACTAGGGATGTGAACGTGTGCAGGGTGGACCTCCCATGAAGTGCAGTCACTGCATGATTCTGTAGCACTTCAAAAACATGAGACAATGCATTACAACAGCCATATTTCACAATCATGGATACAGCACACATGCGTCAAGATTCACTCAACCCAATGTTACCTGCACATGCCTTCCTGTTGACCACGATGCAACCATGCCAGTTGACGTCACTGTGCTTGGCTGCTTATCCACAACTGCATTTATTATGCCCCTGAGAGTGCAACTGCACATCTCAAGGTCCAAAAAATAATAATAATTATCCACCTTCGAAAGTGCAAACCAAAAGCACATGCCACCATCTGGACTAGGGGAATACCCTGCAAAAAGAGTCCATGGCGAATCAACGAGACCAAAATGAAAAAAATCACAACATTGGCCATGGAAAAAAATAAACAATAGTCCATCATGGACTGTGGGTCAGGGGGGTGAGTCCACCCAGGAATCCCCTCCATGGGCTCATGGACCTCAAGACAATAGTGGATAAGGAGGCTGAGGCTGGTATGTGCTGGGACCACCATTCTGCATTTGATATGCAGGTGGCTGTGGTATTGGAGCCCTACCACGTAGTGCCACGGCCTTGTCTTCAGCGGCCATGGCCAGTCTTGACACGGTCGAATGCACCAGCATAGTGAGGTTGGTGATGTCTCCCTGCATTTCCTCACGGATGGCTGCATAGCCTATATGGGTGCACATCTGTGAGGGATTTAGTTGTTCAGATAGTGTCTGCGTGAACGCATCCATCTCCTCATGGATCAGTGTCCTTGTGGCTGAGAGTTCTTCATGGATGGCAGTTCTCATGGCCTGTATCTCACGCCTGAGGGCCTCTGTGTGCCCGAGGGTCTGCATGCAGGGACTCCTGCAGACACCTCAGATGAGCCTGTCGGCCCTTGATGTTTTCCTCCATGCGCAGTCTGTGGGAGTGGCATGAGGACCGCATGACATGCAGCTGTTGTTTTACCCGGGCATCTGGCAGGGTCATCGACTTGGCCATCATATCCATTCCCTCTGATGACTTGTCCAACACATACCCATGTCGGAAGGTGGCACGCAACATCCGCTGCTCCCACTTTGTCTCCCCAGCCTGCACACATTCCCAGCGTGTGCGGGGCCCATGGCGGTCTGATGCAAGGGTCCATGCCATTGCTGTGGTTCCCCTGCTGTTGGCTGCAGTCTGCAACCCTCTCTTCGACATCAGCCCCAGGGCCTGAAGCCAAATCATGAGAGACTGCCCTTGCAGCCGTAACCACAGCAGACGGGGAGACAACCACTGACTGGCTTTGTGAAGCCAGCTGGCCTGCTGCAGACGCACGGGCCCGTTCTGCTGCACCTTTTGTGCCACTCACCTTTGCCCTCTTTAAGGGATGCACATCAGGTTCAGCATGAAAGCCAGCATAGTCCGAAGGGTGCAAAGAGTATGCAGCATGACGCTGGAGCACAAGTGGGTTCTCATGGCCTATCACACCATGTCCCCCACTGGTAGTCTGACGCACCATTAACTCTTCCTTCTCCTCATCCTCCTGCTTCTCCTCCTTCTCCTCCTCAGCGTCTGGTGCAGCCTCACCTGCACATGTATAGAGAAAGACATATTGACACAGACAATGCACATATGCTTCAAGGTACACTGTAACAACAAATGGTAGGACACACACCCATCAGATATTGTGTATTCACACACTTTGTTCAGTAAGCAACAGGTGCATGGCATTTGCTGACAAGTGACCCCCCCACCCGTACCCATCATGTCCATGCCAGCAGTGACACATTGACATTCAACAGTGGCGTAAACTTACAATTAGGGCCCATTCAACTGTCCATTTGCCACACATACCAGGGGAAATGTAATACACATGTAACATTTTAATGTTCAATGACATCACATGGCAACAGCCAGACATCCATATCCACAGACAACACCACAGTCAACACATGACACACTTATCAGGTCTGGGACAGGGAACCGGATACAATGAGAACCTGCAGGAAGGTGTGGAAAGGGAAAAAACCTGGTACATCAGAAAGTGGGCCTTCTAGTCAAGGTCGATACAGAGAGGCGGAGAGTGGATTGGGTGATGTAAACAAGGTCCACTGAGACACAAGAGGGTGAGGGGAGTGGCCCCATGGAGTGGTTCCAGAGTGTGGGAATGTAAGAGCAGGCATCACAATGAGTTGGCTCTCTGCGTCACAGTGAATTGAGTCACTGTGGATGTTGTCTGCGGACACACATGCAACTTCACTCTGGGAACACCACAAGGTGCGTTGACAGACAGCTGTGATATGCATCGTGACAAGTAATCCCATATGAGCAGGTGACAAATTGAACAATCAACTCTGCATGACATGGCGTGAAAGTTAAACTTTGTCTGCATGTGCCTGTCTAGCAGTGCAGAGTGAAACACAACACAAATGTAGCATTCAACAGTACATGTAGGTGTCATATGGTGCACATGTACTGGGGGAGTACCCTGTGTGGAATGCATACATACATGACATGTGCCACAAATGGCAGCCACACGATGTACTCCCAGTATGATGGCCATTTGACATGAATCTGTATGTCACAGGGCATGTTTTATCCAGGGCTACCATACAAATGCAGCCAGAAGTGCCAATACACAAATGATGTGGGTGATGCATGACTGGAAAACCACAGGAGGCACAAAGACGGACACTCACCTGATGTGTCCTCATAATTCTCCAGGACTCCCAAGCCTTGCACCTGCTCAAGGAGGATGAAATGGCTTGTGGCCTCCTCGTGCAGTGTCAGCTGCTCCTCCTCTGCTGGACCCCTTCCGTTGCCATTGCAAAAGACAGGTTGACACTGAATGGTGCGCCGAGTGAGATAATTCCAGCATTTCTGAACTTGTTCAGCATTGCCAATCTCAACCTCTAAGGCGTTGTCTGTTCCGTGACATGCTGTCAATGCACCGAACGTTGTGTGACTGTATGTGTGCTCCCTGATTACAAGCAAATGTCACAATGGTGATCAGGCACCTAGTCAATTTGGACCTGTAGCTCCTAATCAGTGAAGTTATTCTTCCTTTCCTGGCCAGTGTCCTGTGCCCTGTTGTGGGGTTGAGCCTGTTCATGCTGTGCAGGGCCTCCCTTCCTGCCTCGAGTGGCACTGGGTTTTGGAGCTGCCGCAGGCCACGTTGGCATTCAGGTGCCGGGCCACCTGTGGTCTGGGGCCTGCCATTCCTTCCTGGGGCTGGGGCAGATGTCTCCACACCAGGTCCCCGACCCCCTGGGGCTGGGGCAGGTGTCTCCACACCACGTGCCCAAACGCCTAGTGCTGGGTCAGATGTTTCACCACCACGGCCTCCACTCCAACCTTGTCTGCCCCCTTTCCCTCTTGGGGCCTTTCCACTCATGTTACAGGTGTAAGGAATGAATGGACGGCACACCAAGTTATTGTCCTGGGCAATATGAGTCAGGGAACTGTCTACTTGATGTACAACGTAGATGTGTGGTCCAGGAAGTCTCAAATGTACCCCGAAAGGGGTAAAAACGGTACGTGATACGCAGTGGCACACTGAAAAAACACAAACTGTGTATGTGGTACTCAGAGAGCTTCCGTTAAATAAAAAGAGTGGTATGTGATACACAGAGGCACCCAGATATACAAAAAAATGTGTATGCAACGCACAGTATAGCTCAGATAGTACACGAAAACATGTGCATATGCACAGAGGCAAATACCCCAAAACAAAATGGGTACTGATTTCGTAGCAAAATACACATACGACTTTGTAATTCCTCCGGATCATAACTTTCACGCGCACAACTAGTGATAGGCATTGCTTGGCTTATATTACGGCGTCAATGCTAGAGCCGTGTAGGCGTGTCACGTAGGTGTGCAGCATCACTGCACACAGGACGTAACTTACGTGTTAAGGGCCTTTACTCTGCTATCGGCTGCTGCAGATGCAAGACGCACACCACTGCTTCTCCTGTCTAAACTGCTGCTGATTTTGCCTCCTCTGACCCTGCTTTGCCTCATTCAGTCATATAGTGCTGCTGCATGCTCGAGAGTGTGTGTCTGCCTGCAACCTACACTGTCTTGGTGTGCCAACTGCCCCGCTTTTGCCTGGACTCTTGTGTTGGCCGTGCGGCCACCTCCTCTGTACTTTCCGGTACTTCCACCTCTGCCAACACCACCGTAGCTCCACAAAACCTACCCAGGTTCTAGGAACCCCATACCTGGCTCAGGTGTGCCATGTCTGCCCCATCCACGTCATCTGGGGATAACAGCGCCTCCTTGTTGAGGCAGAGGGTGGCCAACATAAGCAACACTGAAATTAGCATCCTGGTGGATCAGGTCCTGGGCGCTTATGATGCCCTCTTCAACCCGGCTACACAGCTGGGCACCAACGCAAGGCAAAGATCTGGGATGACATCACGACTGCCATCAACGCAGAGGGGTTGGCACTCTGGCCCAGGGAGACAGTCCGGAAATGCTGGGACGACCTCAAGACCCGTAGCCATACCAAGGTGTGGGCAGCCCTCTCCATGGAACCCACCGTGGAGGTGTACTGTGCTGGCTGCCACCGGTTCACCCAGATACAGCTGCAGGTACTTGAGAGGTTCTATCTGGAGCTCCACTCCTGGCTCTTTGCCTGGAGAAGTCATCTGGATGATCTTTGGGGGACAATGCTCTACGGCGTATGTCTGGCATGCATGTCTGCAGATGCCACATCTTGTTTGTGGATTGTGTGTGTTGTGAGACGCAGATGATTTCTAACTCATGCCAATGCAAGCCATTTGTGGCATTGGATATTGTATGCTGCCATTTGCATGAGGATTGCTGGATATGCATTCATGGCTTGTTGTTGTTGTGCACGCGCAATGTGTGAGCATGGAGCAAGTGCTTGTACATGACCGATGTGGATGTGTTATGTTGTGGGAATGTGAGTGATGTGCATGATGTCCGAGTCTATGTGTGGCACCATGCAGGCACATCTGATGATAGTGACACATTTGCTTTGATGCCTGCGTGGGTGGGGTTCATTTATTGACGCCTCTGGGACTGGGATGTGACATACCCTTCCACTAGATTTGTAAGACAAGTGTAGGTGTGTACATGCAATATTAGTATGGTTGGCCAATTGACATGTGTCATTTAATGTCAGACACGGCTGGCGATACATGTTGCTTGCTTGCAGGTTATCCTGTGGCATGTGGACATTGGTGACTGTATTTGTGTGGGCAGGTGTTCTGGTGCTGTCTCCATGACATGGCTTCAAGTTGTTTTTGTGTTGGTTGCTGATTGGTATGGTGGCATTGCCTGTTGTAGGGGAGGTGTTGTTGGGCACTGTACAATGTACATTGTTCACATGTGCATGGGTGATGACTGTGATTATGCACTCACACTACAATCATGCCACATTTTCAATGCAGGTTGCCAGGGCACATACATGTGTGTGTGTGCACTGTGTGCGTGCGTCAGGTCATGGTTGTGACATGCAAGGGTGAGTTGGTTGGGGGAGCGCTAGTTCCATCGGGCGGAGATGCTGGGGTTATGTACCTGGAGGTTGTTGTGGAGTGTGATTCTTTAATGGCTATGGGACAGGGTGCCTGGACAGAGGGGCCGTACAGGGAGGAAGGCTCTCTGGAGCCATCCAGAGAGATGGAGGGGGTGGGGGTGGTGGAGGAGAACGTCGATGAAGGCCATCGCACAGAGTCAGGTGGGGACAGCCAGGGGGGTGTTCAGGCTGCTCCCCTGGGCCAGGGACAGGAGAATGTGCATTGCACCATGGGGGGAGCTGACCAACCTCCTGTACCTGCTCCATCTGACGCAGCCATGACCACCGTCATGGATGCCTCCACCCAGTCCGGGCCCACCTTTGGGGCCACAGAGATCACCCGTGAGATGTTGCATGCCCTGCTCGCTAGGATTGCAAGGCGGATGGGCACAATTCGTGATGATGGAGCGGGATGTGTGAGCTCCTCTCACATCATCACCATACAATGTGTGTCTCGATGTCCCAGCTGTCTTGTGCGCTGCTCTCGGATGGACTCTGTGCGCTGGCACATTCAGCTGCCCCCTTCTCCACTGTCTCTTTTGTGCCCAAGTCGTCCTCCGGGGTGCTTTCCTTGCCATTTCTCACACAGCCCCCTCTCTTGCTGTCCTACCCACACCGCCTAGTCTGGTGGCCAGCACGTCCCTGCCTAAGGTGGAAGTCCAAAAAAGTATAATGGAGGTGGTCGCTGTTCCTGGACATGCACAGGAACTGGCATCAAGACAGTGCTGGTACTGTACACCACGTCGTGCAACATCTAGATGGTGGAGCTGCATGCACTGGGTATGCTTGCCCAGGCAGCATCTCTGTATGAGTGACACAGGGCCCAACGGCATCAGGGAGGCAAGCTACACAGCAAGGATTGGACAACTGGTAGGAGGAGCACCGCCGGTTCAGGCATATGCTGTGCGTCAGGATGGATTTGAGAATGCAGCTGATGGCGGATAGGAAGCAGGCTAGGGTTGCACGGATTGCCAGGGCAGAAGAGGTGGGAAGGAGGAAACTGAGGCGGGTTGAGATTCTGGAGGAGGCTTGCAGGGAGGAGGGGAAAGAGGAGAGGAGGATGAGGGACAACCTGCAAGCCACCCAGGACGGACAGTGGCTCGCCTCCAAGTAGAGGATGAAGAATGTGACTCTGCCCTGGAGGACAAAATGGCACAGTATTGAGCCCACTGCCTATGTAAATAGTTGATTGTGTGGTTTATTGTTTTGGTTCATTTTTTTTACCTTCAGACATTTCCCCCTTGATAGTGTATATATTGTTAATACAGGTTCTCATCGTTCATCACACAGTTATTACCTCTTTGTTCAAGTGTTTTTATTTTATTTTGCTATGCATTTGTTATGTGACTGTCACATGGGTTGGGGGCCAAACTGTGGAGGGGTGACATATGCTCACCAATTATATATGGGGGTGGTGTCGGGAGCCTCACAATGCATGGACACCCACCAACACACATCAGCTAACAAACAGTGTGTGGTCTCATGTCATGCAGCACCTCTGCCACTGTACGCTTCTTCATCACATGTGAGTTTAGTTATATGTGGCTGTACACATCATACGTCTGCTTGGCTCACACACTCTCAGAATTCCTAACCATCCCCCCAAAATATGCCTGCTCAAATAATGTTAGTTTCAGGGGCTTAGAATGCTGAGCTTTCCGACCTCAGTCCATTGATTTATTGCATGTTGTTTGCTACTATGCACTGACATCACATGTCACACTTTCCGGTCAGTAATGTATTGAACTAGTGTCCTCCTACATCTTTAACCTACAGCAGGTTGAGGCAATTGCACTGACACATGTGCACAATGATACACCACATTGCATCTCATTGCTTTACTGTTTGACAGATACATGGTGGTTTCATTGTGTAGCTGCTACTAAATTCAGCTGTCCTGTTGCTGTGCCACTGGTTGTAATGTAGCATGGAGTCCTGTGATCCACTGAAAACCTGAATTCTGCATCAGTGCACCCAGTTGCTGAGTATATGGATGTGTATGTGGCCAGTGTGCTTCATGTTGGTGGCAGGCCAGTAGAAGTGAGGTACATTGTTGGGCAATATTGCACTGTTATGGCGTGATGTGGCAGGGCCAGGCTGGGTTGGTGTTGGGGGCTATGAGGGCTGGTGGGTGGTGTGTAGGCCGTTAGGGGCTGGCTGGGGTGGTGGCAGAGGTGAGGGGGGCTGGTGGATAGTGTGAGGGCTACCTGGGGTATTGTAAGAGGTGAGGGGGGCTGGTGGGTGGTGTGAGGGGTACCTGGGATAGTGTAAGAGGTGAGGGGGGCTGGTGGGTGGTGTGAGGGGTACCTGGGATAGTGTTGGAGGTGAGGGGGGCTGGTGGGTGGTGTCTGCACCTGATGGGGCTGATGTGCAGTCTGAGTATGTGGCAGCACTTTGTGTGTGATGGGAGTATGAGGGGACGGTACGCATGGGGTGCAGCCATTAATTACGTGGTTCCTCACACAGATTAGCTGGGGTGCAGCCGTTACTTACATCTAACCTTGTGCAGATTAGCTGGGGTGCAGCCGTTACTTAAGTAGGACATCGCGCAGAGTATCTGGGGTGCCACTGTTACTTACGTGGGACCTCTGTGTCGTGCGACAAAACCCCTCCTCAATATCAATAAACAATTGCTATATAAATGAAGCTGTTTTCATTACATTGTAATTCAAGTACTTTACAGAAGAAATCTAATGTGAAAACACAGCTGTTGCTGCCCAAGTAAATAGTTATTCTGGCCCCTGCTCTTCTGTTCGTTCCACCTCACTTGTATTTCGCATTGGGCAATACCAGACTAACCATATGTATTATTTTCTTATAGAAGGTTATCATTCCAAGATGAACAGTCTGGTACACTCTCGTTCTACCCTTTCAAAATACCCCTACGAGAATGGGAAAGGGGGCAATTGCACCAATGAGGGTTCCTGCATGCTTTGCATTAAATCACAGAGCATTTCAGGAATATAACAGTGATCAGAAATCTCTATATTTGATAAACAAGTCTGTGATAAGGATTGTAAGTGTGAATTTCTAAATTCATAACAGAAGCATGGCTTGGTGCTCACATTAGGGTTGACAACATTCAGCCTAACATTCAAATGTTTGTAACCATAAACCATACAAAGTCATTCGACCAGGTTACCTTTTTGGATGTGAGTATAAAATGGCTGCAACATGAGCCACTCGAATAGGGCACAAGAGCTCTTTTGCTTCTTGTTTCTGGAGAATTTTAGATGCAAAAGGGCTGAGTTTCAGCGTGAGCATGCCCAACACTCAATACAGAAACTTTGTTATGGAATTATATCTATAGACAGGACATGATATACAAGATACACCCAATAAACAATACACATAAAGGCTAGACAGAAAGGATTGTACCTCTTGCAAACTTTAGCCTGACCAGTAATAAGCTGCTTAAATCCATAGGAACAGAGACTTGGACCACTCCATCCACTCTTCAGCCAGGCAGCTCCCAACTCACAGGACATTCACCCAACACATGCGCCCAACATTCCAGACACCTGGAAACCCAGACTAGCATGCTATCAACAGCATCAACATGGAGCCTTCCTTCGCAATATAGTAACAATAAAAAATCCTTGCCAAAACTAAACGCACACTGCTGCCCAACCACAACTCAACAAACATCTTCCAACACAGTGCCCGATTCATAGATTTTTTTGCACGGATCAAAGTGACGTTGCACTGCTGAAAAAGTGTATTTTACAAAGTCAGTGCAACGTCGATACATAGTCACTTTTGCAGTACAAAATGAGTTTGCAAGGACTTTCCACTGCAAAAATACCCTTTGCAGAGTTCTATGATTCAGGGTTTGTGTCGGCACCGCAAAGTCACTTTTCAGCAGTGTAAAGTCACTATGAATTCCATGAATCGGGCCCACAATCAAATAACACAACAACCACATGAACTGGAAGGCTCCAGGCACCAATGCACTATTCAGAGAGTTGCACACATCACAGAAACCTGCAACTAGAAAATGAACTGGCAGAGGAAATTAACCCATTTTCTAAGCAGCCTCTTATATGTCACAATATACTGCAACCTGCAGACGAAGCTGCAAAGGGCATTGACTTTGCACTCCACCATAATCTCAAAGTAACACAGTACAGAGATATGCGCCCATATTCTAAGCAAAAGATCATAATGAACTAGTGAAGACCCAGTGGTTTCTTGGCGCGGACCGGGGGATGTTCGAACCTGTGCTGCTCGAGCGTTTTCCTGCTCAGGCAAGCGCGTTGCCCCGAGCCTTCCCGAGACGCAGATGAAACGGGGAATGATGTCAGCTCATACTCTGGCTACCCACACCCTGTACAGATAGGTCTGCGCTTCAAACAATACAATAACAAATACAATAAGCGCCTCGTAAGACTATTTACCGTTTTTAAGTTATTATGCAGAGGTGACTATCATCTGAAAGCACCGCAGTCACATTCAAGAATTTCCAAAGAAGACCAGTTACTCATTAACATTCCTAAGCAACTCCTTCTGCATGAATGCACTTCCGTGGAAAACACGTTTAGCACAAACATAGCCCTGAGATGTCACCCATGATAAGTGTCTTCTTGAGAATTTCAACATCCACTGCTCTTTGTTCCCCTTGACGCCCTAGGGCCAAAAGTGTGCATGAGCCTCTCACAGGAAAAGGGAACGCATTCCTTAGAACTCAGCGGAACACACCCTCCCGCATGCACTCCACAGGGCACAGGGGCAGTGCGGCATTCGTCATTACCCAATGGCTGTTCCCTAAGGGCCTTTTAATCACTGCAGAAACATCCACGTCCATCCATCACCAATGCCACTACATGTTCCTTCTTGCTGTCCCAGGCCTGGCGCACCTATTCAAAGCCTGCCAATCGGGCACCCTACGTCAAGCACATCAGAACATTTTCCAAGCAACCAGGAGTGTTGCTAGGTCTGGAAAAGATCAGGGGCTAAGCTAATGTCAGGTCTGGCCGGCACTCGGGGCAGGGGTCAAGTCCTACATATTAAAGTGGGGGCACTCATCAACAAATGTAATGGAATGTCACTTTGCCAGAAATTATCATATCAAGGGGAAGTATGTACATTTCATTAAATTGGCTTTGCATAACCACTCAAATTGCACAGGGCGAATGGCATTTGCCTTTCACAAAACACCACACACAAAACCAAGGGAGGATATGTTCTTGTTTTTGAAACGATGTGCATGGTTTAAACTCCAAGAGCCAATACACAGTTTTCCCTGGGACTTGCAGTACCGAAATGGGGCATTTTACCTTTAGTTGTGTGCCGTTTTTCGTCAGGTTACATAGTGCAGTGGTGAAGTGTCCAGGCTGCCAACATGACAACTGTTTTACGATCCCCGTGTTCGGCTTAGCTTTAATGCATACATTCAAATAAGACACTCAATGTTTCTCATTTTAGGGGGGGGGGGACTCCGCCCTTCTATCCGGGGCTATAACTCCCTAAGCCCCCTGCTAACAACGCCTCTGCAAGCAACCGCCCCTCACTGAGAAGGAGAGAAATGAGCCCCACTGCTAATACGTCGCCACATTGCCAACTGATGCTGATTGGCTCACCGGTATAAATGTCTGACAGGCTCAGTGCCAGCTTATCTGAAGGAATGCATTGTGGTGAAGCAGACCTCCAAACCCTGAAGGGGGCCTTTAGTATAGCAGTCCCTCTGGCATGGAATAAACTCCCACTTGACTTGAGAGAAACACAATCTACAAAACAATTTAAGAAGAAATTGAAAACTCTCCTGTTTTACTAGACACATAAACCCTGCTTCTACGCCAGAGGCGTTGATAGGGGGGGGGGGGGGCTGAGGGGGCTATAGCCCCGGGCCTTTTGGTTGTAGCCCCAGATAGAAACTCAGGGGCTACAACCAAAGGGCTATTTCTAGCCCCGAGTCCCAACAGTCCTGACATTAGCTTAGCCCCTGATCTTTTCCAGACCTAGCAACACCCCTACCTAATCAGGCTACGATAAATCGCTGTCAGTTGGTCAGTCTTGTCCCTGTGTTCATGCCCTTAAGCCCATGGGTACTCGGTTGCATGTTACAAATACAAAAGGAAAGTAAAGGAAAGTAAAGGTGAAGTCCACTCTCAAATAAAAGCTTCTTAGGATAGTAAACAGATCAACCCCTAGGCCAATAATCATTCAATATTTTAAGGCACTAAGAACTCAGCTGAATTCTAAAATTCTATTTCTCCTATGTAAAGCCAGCTGCTGATCATTTCTTCCTGCTGGCATTAGACCAGCAAAAACTGTAGAGTCTTTTAAGGGTTTCCGTCTCCCTGAAAATTGAGCAAAATGTACTCTTGGCCTCAACTGCGGCAGAAGGCGCACATATTCTGTCACTTTGGCTGAATTTACATTCATGGATGGTTTATGTCTTTTGGGGTTTGTAGGTGTCATAATGACATGGCCAAAGACAAACATACAAGCAAGTATTAGTTTAAAACATACATATTTTAGTCGTGATTTCACAACAAAGAAGGAGGAACGGAGCCCTGATCTTCAGGAATATATCAGTGGCGGCTGGTGAATATTTCAATTAGAGTGGATTAAATGTTCCCACAAATATGTGTGAGCAACACAAAATGCAAGTTCAGCTTCAGCAAAATAAGTCAGAACTTATCGAAATAGCTGGAATTAAATTAAGGAAGAAAAAGGCGTTGCGTGTCATTTAAGGTCTACATTTCTGCTTTTTGAGCAAGGAGTGCAAACCAGCCAAGAGTTAAAATGATGCTTTATACAGCAGACCTTTTGGATAAATTGGGTAAAAAAGCACACAGTTTGCAATCAATATTGTAGTGTAAATCATGAAAAATAGATACAAGTCACCAACAGCGCACAGCAGCATTTCCAAACAAACTTTCATGATGCCTTTTCTCACAATATATGGTAGTATAAAATATGGTCATGCTGGCTGTATCCAAACGTTTCTATGCTGGCTGCATCAAAAAAGGCCTGTATTCCCATATACGAATATGCCAAATTTTGCTTTAAGCATAATGCCAGTCATTAAACTATCAGTATATTGTCCAAGCTGTTGTTACTAATGTATGCCAGTATTTCCACATAAGAACATACTTCTGTTGTCTTTGCCAATAACATTACCATGCCCCAATAAGAATACATGTCCAGACTGGCTGCAACATTGTAGGCCAGTATGGCCATGTAGGAAGTCTCATAATATTGGCTTAACCCTTGATGCTGTCATACTTCACGGCAAGGTGCGCTTATAGCTATGCAGACAGTGTGGCCCTTCATGCTCACTTCCACGTTCCTAGTGGTTACCATGGCAGCTCCTTCAATTCCAGGAGCATCTCGCCAGACTGCGTTCACACCGCCTACATTCCACGTTGTTCAGGAAACAGGAAACGCGGTGGTATGTCATCGCGTATCGCAGGACTCCTTAAAAGAGTATGGATGCCAAATGCGGGTGCTTCTAAACGGTGTTAGTACTCGCACGGTTACTCTGTGAATTCCAGTTTCCTGTTTGACTTCCTTGCTCTTGATGCCGGCTTTCGTTCTCAACTTTCTCGTCGGATTTCTACTACATGGCACCGTATCTTCCACCCAGACATCTCTGACCAATTCTGTCTTAATGGAATGCCTTCTGGATTACCCTTTCCTTGTTATTCATGCTTGCTTGTCTGACCTACGCGTTGCCTAAACGGATTGAGATTGGATTACCCTTAGATTGTATTCTTCTAGGAACCCGGTCACTTCACGCTTTCACAACGTGGGATTGAACTGTGTTGGATTAGTTTAGTGAGATTAACAGGAGATTACGCTTTGCACAGGACTTCCATGAACACTATGCAGTATTTAATATTAGGGTCGGTTCATTTCCAATACATCTAATAGATTTCCTGGTCCTTCACATCTGCCTTCATTCTCCAGATATAGATGCTGGATGATCCCACCAGACGTCCTTCCACCCCTTTTCCTAAACAATGTCCAGGTGTATTTCAGGTTAGTTCTTCTAGTATCACATTCAGTATACCTTCATTTAGGACACACGCTAATACCATCTGTTCTTTCTTTCCACAGCCTGGCGTATACCTGGTGGTATCTGCTCTTTCATGTGAACCTCAGTTTTGTCTGTCCAATTGTAACAGGCAGAACAGCGTTTCTTAAGAAAGATCGCCAATAACAATTATGAAGTTCACCTCCCTTTCCTTATCCAAATCAGCACACCTGGCCCAGCAGAAATCCCAACACACAAACGCAAGCACACACATATTCATTCACTCATTCATTTACTCACACAGCATTCACTCGCTCATTCACACGCGCACTCATACACCATACACTTGATCTTTCACACACACACATGCACACATACATTCATACTTGTTTTTTCCTTGACTTCATGCCGACTCACACAAAGGCCGCCTGGCTCCCATACAGCACGAACAGGAACCAGGAAGCTGGGAGCACTACTTGGTTCTTACAATATGTGAACAAGCTTGAGTGGTCATAGAACAATGCCTCAGGCTGTCTGAATGTGTGGGGTGTCCAGGAGTGCCCACAATTCCCTATGACAGTTAAAGCCAGCCCAGCAGTGCTCCCTCAGCTGCAGCAAGCAACTAGGGGAGTGCTCATTGTTTTCTTTAGGCTTGCTTGGCACCTCCAGAATGGGTGGCATGTCTGTGGTCCATCTCCCAATATGGACGAGCAGCATCTAGGCTATACTGAGGATAAAGTAAACTTGAAGCCCTAGAGATACCCCTTCCCAGTATAGCTGCAGCAAGTCCCTAGTGGAAGTCATTAATGAGAAGTTAAAATCTTACTGTATTCCGCATCTGAGTGCACACCCAAATATTACTTAAATATGATATAAAAAGCGTTTAGAATGCTTTCATCAGCCACTGGAGTAAAGAAGAGATTCCATTTACACGGCCAATGGCTGTTGATTCTGCCTCCAGGAAAGCATCATTTGAAGGGCCAACAGCAAGAGGATGTCCTATCCAACGATTCCCTGCCCCATGCCTCTAGTTTGGGTGGGGTGACCAGGGTACCCTCCCCATACTACTTCAGGGCTGGACATTATATAGCGTGTTATGGGGACAAGCTCCCCAGGTTCCCCCCCCCACACCAATAGGGCCAGTTAAGGGTTGCTGTCACATACCTCTATCATGTTCCCCTTTTCCCACCCCCCCATGAGAGTTTAGATGTCTGTGCATTTAGAGATTCTGTTGCCATATGATGCTAAACCCAACTCTCTTCCCTTTTCTATGGCTCTGTTGGTTTGAAACAGGGGGATTGAGATTATTCCCAACCACACCCAACAGTCACCTCTTCACCTCGGTACCATATAGAAAAAGCCTCCTCTAGGTTCTGGGTCAGGGTGTCTCCTTATCTGGACTGTTCAACGAGTTCTGAAATTACAGCCGGTCAATTCTAAGAAGTATTGGTTCAAGACGTCCCAGCATACCTGACATTCCTGCTCTTACTGGTTCTCTGTGGAGGCCAGGTGGGCTCAAACCTTTCAACAGACTTTGTAAACACTATGTACACAAGTATACAGTACATATTCGTTAGTGAGAAGCTCCTATGTGTGTACCTGTCCAGCCCATATTGCAGACCGTGGACTCTTGGAATCCAATACGGCTCTGGTGGTCTTCCTATCTATTTTGATTGGTAAATAGAATCTCTGCGATTCTCCCGCTGAGCAAGGACATGATGACTCAGGTCCATTGGATCAGGTTCTAGAAAAGTGTGAAACTGATTTGCCAAATGTACTCTATTTCTGCACCCAAAGCAGCAAATCGGAATATTCACAATTTGTGTTTGTGGGGACTTCATTGCTTCCACAGTTGTTCCACCAGAAAGATGACTGGAATATACCAGGCCTTTTAGTTGCTAAACCGGCCTCTGCAGGTGCAAAGGTAGTAGATTAATGAATTCCTCTGCCCTGGCCCCTAATTTTGTGGTGACACAAGGGAAACCTCCTTAAACCAGTCATTCCATCCACATCGCACAACGGGTGGTGGAGCACAGCCTTCAGTGTAGCTTCCACACAAACTCCCATAGGGCCAGGCAGGGGACATTGTCACATAGTGTTAGGAAAGATTTCTCTTGAGGCAACTTTTCCTCCATATTTGATGAAACCACAAACCTTTTGCTTTTGTTTTTGAACCTGTCCTTACTTTTTGCAGGGAAGTGAAGCCTTCAGGTTCACTCCCTTGGGCTTTTGCTCATTCTGTTATGTGGAAACTGATCAGTCCTTCAGACTATTGTACTGGCTTTTAGAAACATTTTAACAGTGCACAGAGCATCTTACAATGCAGTGCAGTGGGATACTTTGTTTCACCGCAGTCTTTTACACTTGGGATTTTTGGTTACTTTTATATGTGCCTAAAGACAAGCTGGTGGCCGAAGATACATATTTAAAATGATTGCGTTATTTATAGTGTGCACATTTGCGTTTACCGCGCCGGTCTGCTAAATGTGGCTTGTCATTGTTGTTTGGCCTTCTTCCTTCCTTCCCAGGCCAGGAAATCCCTTATATACCATGCATTCGCCCGGGAAAGCTGCTGCTTTCGCGGCCTACTGCTGGTCTGGTGCTGCGTGGACCCAGAATGTGGGTGGGACTGTCTGGCCCCACTCCACATCTGGGGTGCCTGAAAGTCTAATGAGTGAAACCCACAGTGGTCCCTAATTGCACCACTGCTGGCTATTGGAATGGTGCAGAACCTTACCATTGGTAGGCTTGGACTTGCTTCCAGCCAGTATTTATGATAAGAAGAGGATTCCTGCAGCCATTTCTTCAGATCACTGTTGGTGCCAAGTTTCCTGTGTAGAAGAGCAGCCGAATGGAGATCTGTGGATGACTAATGAAGAGGCCTGGCATCCATTCCTATGTTTGGCCTGGTGAAGTCCTGCTGGAATACCTAATCCATGAAGGGCCTGAGCAGGGCTTCAACCCTTGGACTGGTGGGACCAACCAGTCTCAACGCATTCCCGAGGATCCAGCCACCCTGAACCTTTGGAAGTGTCCCTGGACCACCCTGTGTACTGACCATCTCTCCAGTAGAATCTTTGCCGTTCCATGTTCATTGCCAGAACTATGGTGGTCATCAGCTCGTGCCTAAAGTCATCTTCCTGACAAGTTTCAGCTTCCCAGCATCAAGGTATCCTGCTCTGGAAGATCTTCTTCAACTGCAATTGGAAAGACGCCTGCTGTCGCCCATGTGCGGTAGCCATCACTGGAATTTGCCTTCCCCCATCTGGTGAAGTGTCCTCAGGAGTTCTCCATTGGTACCTTCTGTGTTTCTTCTTTGCAAAGGGTTGCACTCTGCTCCTGGAACCGACCAGAAGAATCCTTGCACCCACAGCTTCTGAGCATCTTCTACTGGATCCAACAGCAGGAAAAACTACCTACATTGACTCCCAGTTAACCTGCCTAGTCATGAGGGAAAATCGGAGTCAGGGGGGTAAGGACTACTGTCTAAGTTATTGAATGCATTCCTATAAACCTAAAGGTAACTGTATATATGTTTGATAATTGAGTATTGTATGTTACCACCTGATTGTTTCATTTTCTCTAGTGTGTGCTTTGGGCCTATAATGAATAGAGATCTGACCACTCTCCATGCTTACCTTGATTGAGTTTGGCTAACCTCTCAGAGTTCCCCTGTTCAACCAGGATTCCACATGGTAGAAACACTGACTCCATCTTGTTAGACAGCAAAGAAGGCATCTTGTAACACCCTGAAGCTCACCAACCTATAGTCATTGTTCTGATGTATCTCTAGGCAGCGTACAACAGGTTGGACCATTCAATCCTGATCTCCCACCTCAAATTATGTATGAGTATTGAAGGTTGACCACTGAGACAGATTTCCTCCTTCCCAAAAGATCGTGCTAAAACAGTGAGACTGGGTAATTTCAGGTCAGAGTCCACCATCCAATCATATGGCTTTCCTCAGGCATCCGCATTGTGTCCCTGGGTCTTCAAAATTTCCATTTCACCCTTGACTGCATTGATTGACCAAGTCATAATCTCTTCCAGCACCTACACAAAGGGCACCCAAGTAAGACTTTAACTTGTGAGTGACACTCCTATTAGGATTTCCTATACATCCACATGTTTAACTGCCATTCAAAGATGGATGATGGGTAGCCACCTCTCGTCTCAGCCCAGGAAACAAAACATAATCCTCTTGAGCAATCCAGCTCAAGCAATTTGTGTACCTAAAATCTGGCTGCTTAATCTGGCCCCCCAGTACTTAACGCTAGAAACCTGAACATCATTTATTTTCTTCAAATTTCAGTTTTATTGAAGATTTCAATCACATACAACAGTCAACTGTGGACGGCGTCCAAACCGCAGCCCCCTGGAGCCACTTAGGCATTAAACAACTTCAAGTGATTTTTTCCCCTTCTTTTTTCTCACCCCTCCAACCCCCACACTCTCACCCCCCCCCCTTGGTACAACTTTTCCCCCTTCACAGAGCACACGTTAACACCTTTAGGCACATTGACACATTAACATTTCAGTCCTATGGCTACTGGCCTCCTATTTGGTGAGCACATTTTCAGAGTCAATTGACATGAGTCCCCCGGTCCCTTGTGGACTTGTTTCTCTCGCCACCTCGCTTCTGGATCCCCTTCACTCGTGTCAGCCATTCAGACCCATGCAATCTATGGGCCCAGGCCCATATATTTTGCGATTAATTCAGCCCATTCCATCTCCAGAGGGCCAGCTAGTCAGTGGAGACCAGCTGTGAATATGTCCATAGTGTATACATTTTTAGCGACATTGGTCCATTCCCTTTTACTTGGAGGGTGCACATTTTTCCATTTAGTAGCTATACATGCCCTTGCGGCCAACATTAACGCTGCAGCCATTTTCGGAAGTCTTGTGTATTACCCATCCTCTTCCTCCATACCAAACAAAACCAACATGGGTGATTTGATTCGGGCTATACCATCTAGGTCTTTTATCCACCCCAGGACCTCGTCCCAGAAGATGTGTACCCTTGCCACATATGCCAGTAGTCGTCTCTCTCCTCACATTCTCTCCAACATTTGGGGCTTGATTTTTGGAACATTTTCGAGAGTCTAACCGGGTCGTAATGCCACCTGTGGATTAGCTTAATGGAGTGGAGTCTGTATTGGCAGGAGATTGATGTCTGGGCTACTCCCCTGCAGAGTCTGTCTCAGAGGTCCAGATCAATTGGTTCCCACATCCCATTCCCATTGACCCCTCAGTTTTCAGTGGAGCCAGCACTCGACCCAACTAAGGCCCTATGAATTGCCAAAATCAGCCTTCTCATTTCTGTCCTCTTATCTAGGAGTGCTTCGAAGGGTGTGAGGTCCCTTTATATCTTTTCCTTGGGCTCTGTTCCCGTGAGGACCCTTTTCAGCTGTACATCGGAGAATACCAAAAGCGTGCCTATGACCAGAGACTCCTCTACCTCAATTATTGTAATAAAGTTACCCTCTTTCCAGAGCTGTCCTATCTTTTCAAGCCCCGCTTTGTACCATTTCTGAAATCTTTTGGGGTTCGGTATCGCGTACATCACTCCCAGTATCCAGTGATGCCCCAGAGGTGAGGGCCATGTTGTCACACCCTTCATATCCACCCCTTGTCTCCAAATATCCCATAGAGTCCCCACAATAGGGTGCTCACAGATCCTACTTGGCAGCCTATTTCTCGGGACCCATAACCATTCCCCGACTGTGGCCGGGTGCAGCAGTAGGTTCTCCAACACAATCCACTGTAGTTCTCACTGGGACTGAAAGTAACGTACAAGGACTCTGAGTTGAGCAGCTGTTTAATAGAGCTTCATGTCTGGAAGGCCCACTCCCCCATTCTCTTTGGGTAATACCAATATACCACTGGTAATCCCTGCCTTTTTCCCCTGCCACAGGAAGCTCCGGAGGGAGCCCCGAATCTCTCAGAAGAATGTGTCTGGGATCTGGATGGGGAGCATTTAGAACACATAAAGGATCCTTTGGAGGACCACTATTTTAAGAGCATTGAGGAGACCCAGCCATGACATTGTTAGCTTCTGCCATTTTAGGAAGTCTACCTTTATTTTGGTCATCAGGGGGGGGGGGGAGATTCACCTCAAATAGGTTCCCAATATTCCTGCTGACATTTATGCCCAGTTATTTCATTTTGTCCAGGCTGATCTGCATGCCTTGTAATGTGAACCTTCCTATTTCCCCGTCCCTTCTCCTGGGGAAAAGCACTGATTTGGATCTGTTGATTTTTAGTTCCACCATAGAGCCGTATTGCTCAATCAGTAGGAGCACTGAAGGTATGGAGTTCAGTGGGTCCCTTATGTGTTCGAGCATGTCGTCTGCATACAGTGCAACTTTGTATTCCACCCCCTGACCGAGAATCCCACCACACCTGGGTCAGCTCTTATCTTCTGGGTGAGAGGTTCTATAGAGAGTGTGAACAGTGTCGTGGAGAGGGGACAACTCTGCCTAGTTCCCCTTCCCAGTTTGAACCAACGTGAATACCCACCATTGACAATAACACACGCTATTGGAGATGTGTATAATGCCATTAACCCTCGGAGGAGCCTTTCCCCTATTCCAAACTTTACAAGCACTACCTTGAGGAATCCCCACTCCACCCTATAAAATGCCTTTCATTGTCCACTGACAAGAGGGATGGGTCCCCACTCACCCCCTGAGCTGCATGAATCAGGTAGAGGGTTTTCCTCTTTGTGTCCACTCCCTGTCGGCCCTTAATGAAGCCCACTTGGTCCTGATGGATCAACCCCAGCATGTACCCTTTGAGTCTAGTCGCTAGGACCCGAGTGTATATTGTGTTGTCTATGTTCTGGAGGGAGATCGGGCAGTGGAATGACACCCTCAGGGATCTCTGCCCACCTTTTTTATTACTGTGATGAGCTCCCTGCCGAAGGACTTTGGGGCCTTCCCCGTGCGCAAAATACCATTGAACAATTCCGTCATGAATGGCAGTAGGGCATGGAGAAATGTCTTATAGAAGCCCAGAGAGAATCCATCCTTCCCCAGAGCCTTTCCCAGTGGTAATCTCGCCACCGCATTCTTAATTTCTTCTTCTGTTATGGTGGCCTCCAATACACTAGACTGCAAGGGGGAGAGTTTGGGTAGTTGGATACAAGCCAGGTACCTGTCTATATCACCCACTTCTGGTTCCACCTCTGATTCATATAATTTCTCATAGAAGGCCGCAAAGGCCTCCAAGATCCCTCCCCCAGATTGTTCATTTGTTCCTTCAGCACCCCCAATTTCTGTGACCCGTCTTTCGGCCCGCTTCCCCCTTAATCTATCTGCCAATAATGCATCCTCTTTATCTCCTTTCTCATAGAATGTTTGTTTCAGAAATTGTAGGTTTTGGATAATTTTCCCCTCTTCCAGTAAGCGCAGATCCTCCCTTTTCTCCCTTGCCTCCACTATGTATTCCTCTAGCCTCCCTGGTGGCTGGTGTGCCCTTTTGCCCAATTGTTTTATCTCTTCCATCAGCCTACCTTCGATTAGTGTCCGTTCCCTCATCTTCCTCGCCCCTTCGCTTATAAGAATACCTCTTCAGGTAGCCTTCCCAGCTTCCCACCCAACACCTCTCTCAACCTCCCCTGTGTGATTTGTCTTAAATTATTCCCCAATGTCCTTGCTCATCTTCGAGTGGAATATGGGTCTCTCCACAGTGATTTGTTACACCTTCATTTCGTCCCTCTGGGGGTCAACCCCATCCATTGTAGGTCCACCATAACCATATCATGGTCGGACCAAGAAATCGGAATGATCGCTGAGCCCTGTGCTTCTTCCCACAGGTCGCTAGAGATATAGATGTAATATATTCTGGTATATGTTCCATGTGGGGGTGAGTAGAAAAATAACCCTTCACGTGGGTGGAAGTGTGGCCATGTGTCTATGAGCCCATACCCCTTAAGTGCCTCCTGGAGTTCCCGATAACCTGGTCTTAGTGAGTCCTGCTCCCTGTCAAGTAGTGCTTGTCTGTCTAACTCAATTTCAGCCCATATATTGAAGGCGCCTCCTGTGATAAGATGGCCCATGCTATCTACCAATATTTATGCGAGTGTATCTTTCAAAAATCTTAGCTGCCCCATGGTTTGGGGCGTAGACCGTGGCAAATGTGAAATGTACCTTTCTTATGGTGCCCGATACCAACAGAGCCCTTCCCTACATGTCAGACCAGACATTGGTCAGTTCCATCTTGAGCGCCTTATTGACCAGAATCCCCACTCCCTCTTTTCTAAGAGGACCAGAGCTCCAGTATTTCCGGCCGATTAGCCCACTTGGGAGTCTTCTTTCTTCCTTCTTAGTGAATCTGGTTTCTTGTAGAAACAGGATGTCTAATTCCTCTGGAATTCCCTTGCAACCAATGATCTTTTCGTGGGTGAGTTCAGTCCTTTTACATTCAAGGTGCCCACCCTCAAGAGGTCACCCTCCATGCTATGTCAACTGTGGCCATCACGTTATCCCTATCCGGGAGCTCACCGCTTGCCACCTAGGAGGTTTACATGTGACAGTGGGAACTGTGCCATAGCTGGCAGACAATAGGGAGAGAGCCTGTACCAAGATCCCCTTCACTCCCCCCCTGCCCCTTTAAAAACTCCCTTCCCTCTCCCCCCAGGGATCCGATCCTCCCAGTTAAAAGCACCAGGTTAAAACCGAACCACATACAGCACCAGGGTCGGACTGGGACAAGAAATAGGCCCGGACAACAAAATAAAAGTGGCCCACCCCTCGCCTCAAAAAAGTGGCCGACCTCTCGCCTCAAAAAAAGTGGCCCCTTTCGGGATACCAATGCCCCTATGCCCTCGACAAAGACACTGTGGGGTGCTTCCGAACTGCACACAGTCAGCAACAAAGGCTAGCTATCATCCGGAGTCAGACTGGGCCATGCAATTGTCTCAGGCACCAAAGAAAAAGCGGCCCGCAGTTGCAAATGGCTTTTCATTCCTTTTGTGATACTGTTTGAATAGTACCCAGGCGGAGCTTTTTGATAAGTGACATGCAAATTGTATATTTTAAAGAATATTTATTCAGCAAGCAACACTGGTCAAAACTACTAGTCGCAGTGTGAATTAACTCATCAAACTGGCCCACATGGGCCAATAAGGGTCCGACTTTGGCCAAAAAAACGGTCCCACACCAGCATTTTGTGTTTTTGATTGGCCCTGGGCCTATTGTCCTACAGACCAGTCCGAGGCTGCTCCCAGCTTAACTGACTTTTCAGTACTGACACTTTTTCCCTCATCTTTTCCCCCAGTTGCAACCCCTCCCCACAGAAAAAAGTCATGTTTTACCATGGGCAGGGCCACAATCCATCTCTATCAAGGAAGCCTAAATGCTTTGAGAGCAATGTAGCAGCATGCAATACTCTTTACCTAACTATTCACGCCAATGAACAGGTACAGCCAGCTTCCAAAACGGATACGGTTACATTTCGCTCATGCCCACATTGCCCAACAAATACAACCAGCTCTGATGCCCAAGGGGCCGTACAGCATAACTGGTACAGCCTGCTCCCAGCTATGGTAAAGCCAGCTCAAACACAATCGGCTCCTGATCATTCTCTGTGAACGTTGCTGCACCCATTTAGTGACAGGTAGAGGAGCGAATTCCCACATATGTCAGGCAATAGATAGCGCAAGGTAATGAAACGGGTATTTGTAAATCAAACCACATCTGGCAGGGATGTCATGTAGGGGTTGCCAGGGCTCTGCCTGGTGACCCCTGAAGCCTCCCCTGCTACCCCTGTGGTCTCCCTTGCTACCCCTAATTTAAAATTGGGGCTCCTGGGCTGTGGTCAGCAGCATGTGGCTCTGTGTTTCTTAAGTGGCTAGTTCTCTGATAGCTATAGCTGGTAAGATAGCTCAGTGGGTTCAGCGCTCACTGCTGCAATGTGCGTGTGCTCTGCAGGGTGCAGGTTCAGCTCCCAGACAGGTCAACTCAGCTTTTTATCCTGCTGAGGTTGAGTGAGTACCAACACAGGTTGAGTGACTTTGTAGGTATATTTGGTCTATATGAAGCTCTTACAAGTAAGTGCTATATAATAACACACCATTATCATTTGTCCTTGGACATCTGCTTGCATTCACAGTAATTTGGTAAATTGGCCTATATGCGCTGATATACTGGTATGGAAACACGCTGCACCTACTAAAGCACGTAGGTGGATAACACACACCAGCAGATACCCAAACCAAATGCACATATACAGCAGACAAAGATTTGACACACACACACACACACACACACACACACAGGTGCCTCCATAATGCATCACAAACAAATACTCAGAACACATACTCCGTCTCCGCACACCTACACCACGACATACCATCCACAACATAGATCCACACGAAACACACACACACACATTACACGCTTGATTGTTACGCATGTCGCATCTGCATAAGCATAGACCAACTCACAGACACATCCAAGATAGACTTTCTCTGCAGAGACATACACAGGCAGACACACACACACACATAGATACTGCGCCAACCAACCACATACAGACATGAGCAACATAAACTATATATTCACACATAATCACGCACAGTACATATGTGGTGCACCCTACACAATCATGAACGTCCAGTAACACACACGCGATACTTACTGCACGTCCACCACATATACCCTCTCAAACATATACAAGGTGAACTCGGGCAGCCAGATGCACGAGACGCAACTAAACATATCCCCCCAAACCGCAGCACACAGCTCCGAGCCTATCAACATTGTAATGAAGTCCTCATGCGTTTAAATATTGACACTATTTATTTGCACATTCCATTGAAATGCAGTTGAGATCAGATGGGGCATAATTTTTGTGTGGGGTGGCCGTGGAGGGGTCACAGGTGGGATATGGCCATTTTGTAACTAAATATGAGTGTAAAACGCTGGCCCTGACTTGCAAAGGAAGGCGATTTCAAAGCTATGCATAGAATCACTCGCACGCACTACCATCGCTCCAGGACGTCATTATGGCGGGTGTAGGTGTGTGAAATGTAAATGTTTATAAATGTGTACATTTGTCACAGTGATCCCAGACGATCACAACAGAACGAACAGAGGGCAGACGGCACACTGATGATAATAAGTAGGAAAGTCACAAAGGAAATGAGTGCCATAAAGTTGTTCCTTTATAGTTAAGAGTTTTGCCGGGACTGTCCCGTAATGGGGTGCTCTGCTCTTTCCCCCTTTCTCAAGATTATTTTTTTCACTGCATTGTTCCCGGTTTTTGGTAGTAGGTCTTCTTAGCTGGCAGGCAGGAATGCACAATCTCAAACAGTAGGAATGTGACATTTTACAAATTAAGATTGTGATTGTAATTATTTGTAAAGTGCTTAAACACAAGTGTAGTGCTTCAAAGCTAGTGGTAATTTGTGATACAATAATTATAATATGTGTTTATTCCACCAATAACACTTGAACCTCCTTCTGCTCCAACCACTATTGAAATGTAGTGCCTTGACAGCCACTTTCAAGCGCTATTCCTACTTTTATGTTAGTTGCCCTGTCCCGGTCTGTTACTTTTTAAATCTGGTCACCCTATTTATACTACCTATTATATGGAGAGAGAGATAAAAGGAGAGAGAGAGAGAGAGAGGGGAGAGAGAAAAAAAAAGAGAGAGAGAGAGAATGTGACTTCATCAAGGAGATTTGATCGACTCCAAATCCATTGAATATTTTGTTCTTTTAAGCCATATTTCAGCAAATATATGCAGGTGGGAGCCCCAGAGCACCACCTTGCCCCCACCTAAATTATTACCCTTAACCCCTCTCCCCACATATGTTTACAGGCAGGTCACAGAGTCGTAAAAAAACGCACTCATTTTGAAATACCGCTGCGATGCTTTAACATTCAAATTTGGAAAAACCAAAAGGCGGTCCTAAGTCTCTATGTGCAGGTTACTGCCTTTTCTGGCTTACACATTTTCTGAATTTGATCTTTTGCAGTCAAGCAGAGAAGAAACGCAAAAAGCAGTACATTCTTGTAACGTAGTCCCCTCACTCTGACCGATCCATCATTACAGAAGGCGCGCCGCCCACATCTAATGCACACACGTGCCCTCTCCTACAAATGAGCCATTTGCCCTAAACATAACTTAAACCGTTCCCATCTGTAGACCACTAGGTTGCTTTTACCACCTAGCCACATTTCACCTCCTCGCTCCGGAAACGGCTAAAATCCCGGCTCATCCAGACCCTGCGCTCTTGTTCATAGTAGCGCCTAATACTAGTTTTTGTGGTCTCTGCACCATCCAAGCACTTGAATGTGTACTGTACATCTTAAACAAATAAATGCGTGGGCTTTTCTAAAATAAAACAAAGTGAAGGGTAAAGGGGTGGGTCAAGTCATTGAGACAAATAGGAAGCAGGAATGAAGTGGTGCGATTCTGGGCTTGCCCCCCCCTCCATTCGTTTCCTGTAAAGTGTGCTAGTAATGAATTCATTATGACTTGACCAGGTCATCTGCCCTGACAATATTCCATTCATGGATCCCAGCACTGCTGGTTTGTATGGCCAGTGTTCCACACTCCCTCTTTTCTGGAATTCGTATAGCCCACATACTTCACATGGCAGGCAGTACAGCAGGTGCCTAGTGTCACTGGCGTTAAAACAAAACAAAAAAAAAATCAACCCAAAAAAAAACCACAGTGATGAATGAAGCGAAATGCTCAGGGAGCGGACCCGGGGATTTGCGGCCTAATCTGCGTGAAGGAATCGGCTACTGTCGACGAATGATGCCCTGCTCAAGAGAGATGGGAGGTGAAACGTGGGTTATGTCACTTATGTGAGATTCTGGCAGGAAAGTGAGGGAAATAAACGCAGCCGACGCAAAATGGCCATGGTTTAAAGTTGACAGCTTTACTCAACGCTGCCTGGAAGTATTTTTTTTTTGTTCTCATTTGAATTTCTGAAGATTTAATGCACTGCACAGCGGTACATGAGTTTTATGTACTCAGATGAAATGCTTGTTTCCGTGAAATGACTGTGAAATGGATTGTTCAACTAACTCATACAGCTGGTACGATAGCTCAGCAGGTTGAGCTCTCGTTCGTGCAAACTGTTTGATTCACAGGTTCAAATCCCGACAAGGTCGACTCAGGCTTTCTTCCTGAGTAACATCTTCTATTGGGTAATATAAATGTATGTAACATTTGTTCTATGTAAAGCGCTTTGGGTAAAAGCGCTATGTAAATAAAAAAAGTTATTATAATGTACTTGTGTCTCAGGTAAGTTTGCCATCAGGCCAGAGGTTAGCTGTTGTGCTTTGTTCTGTTCTAATGATTTACACATGGTTCTTTTTATGTCAAAGCAGGCAGAGAGAGTTTTTTTTTCTGGAAACTTCTAGAAGCTTTGTATATCTAAAATAAAGAACTTGGGGACAGATTGTAAAATGTAAACATGAATAGAGGGGGAATTTGCACTCAGTCTTAATAATTAGTACCCAGAACTGTTGAATCATTAGAACTCGCATTCCTCTACAGAACCCTGCAGCTCCTGTTCTGCAGCCTGTCAGGCTGTTAAAAAGGGGGAAAAAACATGTGCCAACCAGGCTCTGTCTCGGGAGGATAGCTCGGGGGCAACGCGCTCACCTTGGAAGCAAGACGACACAGAGCAACACAAGTTCGATTCCCCCGGTCCGCGCTTAGAAACCTTCGGGTATTAAGAGCGTTATAAATAACCTATCATATCATATCAGGCTTGGCTCCACCCCAAAAAGGACGGGCCAGCTCAAACTGCAAGATCCCAGCCAAATTCAGTTGAAAAGATTCGATGGATTTGGCTTCGACCAAATCTCCTGCCAGTAAACCTTTGGCTGGCTGCTCGGATTTGGGTGAAGTATTCCAAACAAAAAGTTTCTAATGCCCCTCCAAAACTGGAAAGATTGGGAAAGATCCATTAAAAAATGTTAAAGTAGTACCTGCAGTGATATTAATGATACATATGGTGATCCATTCTTGTATCACTTCACACAGCAGACCTGCATGCAGCCCCCCCCCCGCCCCACCCCAGGCACACTCACATGGCATGGCATGGCATGGCAGGGAAAGCCCCTGAAAAGACAGTCCACTCCTTACCTCAGTTGGCTGGCTGTTGGCTGGGCTGCCTGATGCTGTCTGTGTGGCCGGCACTGGCAATGGGCACTCCACTTTGTGCTGGCCGGCCGCCTCAGTGCTGCCTTGTGGTCCTCCTGTCTTGTGTGGGCTGTGGGCACTGGCACAGTCGTCGCTCTTCGGTCGAGAGAGTCGAGGTCCACTGCAGACGGTGTGTGCTTCAGTGCTTGTGTTGTGGGGCACTGGGGCTCATACAGCAGCAGCCCAGCCACTCCAGCAGCATAATGTATGAATGCATTTGGCGGCAAATTGGGCAGGCATTCGTCCACGGTGCCGGCGGCCCCGGGGCCCAGCCCAGCCCCCAGGCACACAAGTTGAAGACAGTTGCTAACTTGCTTTCAACTTTGCAAAGAAGTGTTACTAACTTCCTGCATCAAAGTTGAAAGCAAGTGTGAAATCAATGTGGAGTGTCAGTCACTGTGTTTACAGTACCGGGCTCGGCGCCTCGGCCCCAGCTCAGCGGTGCCCGCAGGCAGGCTGCACCCCCCTGGGTCAGGAGGTCTCGGAGGGGGGAGGAGGGAGGCAGGTGTTACAATTGCTTTGGTCGGTGTACCGTGTTTGCAATTGCTAAATTCAGCCTGCCTCCCTCCCACAGTACAGATTCACAACTGTCGTTCTCTCTCTCTGTGGGCTGTGGCCGCCGCAGCCACAGGCCAGAGGCTCGTGAGCTGACGGCAGGCGCACCGGCCCCCTGCAGTGGCACTGGCGGGCGCCCAGCAGGCCCACCGACGCGACACCGGCCCGTGAATTATGCACATGCATCATAAATTATGATGTATGCATGATGCAGATGCAATCATGAAAGCAAGGTAACATCTAGTGACTACTAGTGTTACCTTGCTATGATGATTGTGCAGAGCAGCCGGCACCGCCGGCGTGCCGCACCTCCCCCTCGCCCCTCCTGGCTGGCTCCCGCCTCCCGCCTCCATGCCCTGCTCCTCACTCACACCAGGGCACTGGCAGGCGAGGCGACTCACTCCCCCCGCCCCCCCCACCCCGGCTATCCCCATCTGACTTGGCCGCGCACTGTTTGCAGCGCACACACACAAAAAAAAGACATTATTTTTTTTTTAAAAACGGCCCAGAGGTGGCTGCCGGAAAACCGGCCCCAGGGGACCCCAAAGTCTTTCGGCCACGGGCCGAAAGACCGAAAGGGCCAGTCCGACCCTGTACAGCACCTGTTCAGTCGGATCTCTTTCGCATTGAACCACTTGTTCTAGAGCCCTTCTTTCTCGCCCCCTAACAGTTTCTCAGAAAACATCAGATACCATACCCTGAGTTTCTCGTCTCCCTCAACACACCATTCACAAGATAAAAGCCTTAGTGGGTTTCAAAAAAACTACAAATGAGAGCCCCAAACATAGGTGTCTCCTAATTTTGATCTCCATCCATCAAGTGATGGCCATAGAGACATGGCCCAGTGTTAGGTCAGATCACCACCCCTGGTGGGCTGTTCAGCTTTCTGAACTTTCGGGAGCCTGGAATAAATCTCCTTCTCGAGTCCCACATCTGCCACTGTCCTTCCTCTGACGCCTTTTCCTTTGTGGTGCGTGGAGTCTATTTGTCTTCAGTGAGCTCTCTGCTGACCTTGTGTATGTCCTCCTCCATGATAAGCCTGTATTTGTAGCCATCAATTTCAAAAGTGATGGAGAACGGGAAACCCCACCTGTATATGACCCCTTTCTCATTTAACCACTTGGTGAGGGGTGAGAAAAGCCTTCTCTTGGTGAGGGTGAGCGAGGATAGGTCCTGAAAGACCGTGACCTTCGTGGAACCATATAGCACCAATCCCGTTTCCCTCACTCTTTCAAGGATCTTGAGTTTGTCCCCGTAGTTATGAAAGTGGGCGAGGACCAATCTGGTTCCTCTGCCACTGCCACCGGCCCAGTGGATCCACTCAATCTTTGCCTCGTCTACTGTATCGTTGTCAAAGATGAGTTTCGTAATTTCGTACAGGGTTCTCCTCAAGTCTTTCTCAGTCTCTCCCTCTTTGCCCAGGATACCAAAAATTCTGAGGTTGTTGCACCTTTCATGATTTTTTAAGGTCATCCATTGTTAGCATAATTTCTTCCTCTATCCTCGCCACCTGTGAAAGACCCACATCCATCAGAGTCTCCAAAGTGTCAAGGGAGGACTGGTTGTGCTCCACCTCCTCTGGTCTTTCCTCCGTCTTGTTGATCCTTTGGGTAACTATATCGACCCTTCCCTGAATGTCCACTCTCATGTTCCTGATCTCCTCTATTAGTACTGCTACATTTCTTTTGGTTGTAGCCGATTCTTCCTTGACCAGAAACATGGTGATCCGTCTGGTTAGACTGCCTTTGTTTGTTCTTGGGATGTACTCAAAGTTGGCTAATTTGGATCTTGCGTCCACGTGCCACCTCTCTCCTCAGCATGTGCACTTGAGTGTGGTTATTGCCCCTGCTGGCGTTAACTAGTATCTTTATGCCCCTGCGGCGCAGAGACTGACGGATTGTCAGTGGTCTCTTGGTCCTTGTTGTGAGTTTGATCTCCAGTTTCCTCTGTTGCTTGTCAACCCGGGCAGTCCACCTAATACCGCTTTGCCCAGAGCAGGCTACCACTTGAGTTTGTGGGCCTTGGGGCCTCTCACCTGCCCGGGCTACCACTTTGCAGACTGGGGTCTTCCATCTGTGTCCCTTCTACCCACGCACCTCTGACACTCGTCCAAGTGGGGAGGTGGGCACACGCCCCTGAGTAGGGGGCCCACACCTACCTGTTTTTCCTCTGGTTCCACAACCCTGCTGGTCCCTCAGGTTTCCCCAAAACTCCTTTGGGGCCTCTTTCCCTTCTTGATGTTGCTCTTTGCCTGGCTATTGGGCCCTGAGACTGCAGGCCCTAACCCTTTTCCAGGTCACTCCTTCTGGTGCGGCGGGCCTGGGTACAATGCTGCCCCCTCAATGTGTGCCAAAATCCAGCACCTCCTGTGCAGCAGACCACGGGGAGCTGCTCTCCTGCTTCTGCCGGGGCCTGAGGGTCCTGTATGTGTTCTTGGAGTCCAGTCTCCCTAATCCCCGACCCCCAGGGGGTGACAGCCTGGGTCAGGAATCAGGTAGTCCTGCTGGGGCCTTGGTGAGTCCAGAGTCCTGGGTGTTTGGCACTGTGACCAGGTGCAGTTTCGAGCGGTGCGAAGGTGCGTGGGCTGGAACTTTGGGGGGGTTCTCACCCACCTCCTTGTGGTCTTGCCACCCTAACAGGGTCATCTGTGGAGCTCCAGAGAGTCTGTGGTCCTGGGTACCTCCCCCGTGTTTGGGTGTGGGCCCTGAGAAGTGCGGTGGCCTGGGATGGGCCGCAGAGGGGGGCCTCACCCACTTCTTTGCTGCTCTGCTTGTCACTTCCCCGGCTCTGGAGGCCTCTCCATGTGATGGGTGGCCGCTCTTCCTCACTGTGCTCCATGTCTGTTTTGGTGAAGGCCCTGAGAGATGCTGTGGCCCGGGATGGGCAACAGATGCAGGTTCTCACCCACCTCTTTGGTGCACTTCTGGATGCTTCACTGGCATCGCTGGCATCTTCACAGGCTGGGCGGCCTCTCTCCTTTCTCCTTCACTGTGCTCCACGTCTCGAGTGGGACGGAGCACTTTGGGTTTCGGCCGTTGCTTCGACACGGCCGTGCTCGCTAGTAGTATAGTATTCCTATCTCCCGTGGCACAGGGTTAATCGTGCGGGGGGGGCAAAAGTGGGGCCTCCTTTCACTTTTCAGAACTGCTACGGGAGAGGGACACAATCAGCGACCATCCATCACTGCTCCCCTGGGGGCCTCCTCATAGCATCATTTTAAGCAACACATCTCATTCCTTCTCCAAACAAATCTCAGCATTATTATTATTATTATTATTATTATTATTATTATCATTATCATTGTCATTATTATTTTATTTTTGTAGATGACGGACAGGGTTCAGAGCCAGAGGGGAGGAGTACTGCAGAAGATGCCTTTTCAGACAGGTTTAAGGTTGAAGAGATGGTATTTAACCATCTTTTTTGAAGATGCTTAGTGTGCCTGCCGATCTTATAAATCCTGGTAAAGCGTTCCATAGTATGTTTGGAGATCAAAAGTTGTGCCGTCAACCTGACTAGCTTGTATCTGAGTTGGCACAATTTAAGATTGTCCTGGGTGCGCAGCTGGTGTCCCGGTGTGTTCACCTTAGTCTGATCCTTGAGGTATTTTGGGATTGTGTTAGGCCAGCATTTATAACAAAGCGAGAGACTCTTATGGGTGATCCAATGTCCAATGGGAAGCCAGTGAAGTTCCCTTCGGAATCCTGAGACATTATTCTATCTAGATACCAAAGAAAGCGTAAACAGCACCATTTTGAGAGACCTTAAGTGAGTGTAGATGGGTTTGCAAGGTACCAGCCAATCTATCCTGCAGCTACCACTTCATCTTCCATATGTTGAGAATGTTCCTTCCATCCTTATACATGAACAATCAAGTACAAATTATCCAGGTGTTAATAGTCTCAAAAGCAGACTACTGCAACAGGATGTACGCTGACCTTCTGAAAAGGGATCTTTCTGAATTGCAAGTAAAACAAAACAGAGTAGCACTTATTATTTTTGGCATTACGTAATGTGACTACATTACCAGAGCCCTCCAGAAACGTTACTGGCTTCCCATTCAGCATGGAAGTAAATTCAAGTTTCTCTCTACCACATCTTACTCTCTCATGAGACAGCTTTACTCATGTGATGTGAACTCACCCCTCCAATTTTCACACTAAAAAGAATAGGAGGAAAAATACTGGCAATCTAAGGTTCAGGACAATGAATCTATGGACCTCTGTCCCATTGGTCTTAAAACTTGATCTAACATACCAAATGTTCAAGAAAGATTAAGTGATAATGTTTATTAAAGAAGAATATGTACACACATTGTGTCTAGTCAGCAGCCAGATGATTAATGCCTAACTGTGAACCAATGCTCTCAGAATTCACTTTACATCAATAATCCACCGTGGACATGTAAGTCTCACATGATGCAGGTGGGTTACAGTGATCAAGAAAAATGGGACATATCCTCCTCTTTTAGAACTGTGACACAGATAGAAATACATGGGCCTGCCCTTGATGGTGGAGATACAAAAAAGTAGTATGGCAGTGTTTATGTACTAATGTACTAATGGGAATAAAAAGAAACGGGTCTATCATGTCACATATGTCTTTGGTGCTCATACTGAATCTAGGCTCTCTGTATCTTATACACCTAAGGAAGAGGTTGTTGCATGGTAAAACCCACTAAGCAAAGCTGAAGGCATTCTCCCAGTAGTAGTAAGGTATACACTTGATCTGTCAGACAATATCATACTTTGTAATAACTTCTACCATTCCCATTGGTTCCTTATTGCAATCTTTACAATGTGTGACTTAATTGAAGTGCTTGCACAGTCCATTACCCTGAGGATGGTATATGGATTCATGCATATACCAAATACTACATGATGCCAAAAATTACCCCATTACTTGGGAAACAAACTGGAGTGCATTATCACTGATAATTGTAGATAGTAACCCTTTAAGGGTAAATAATTACTTAAGAAACTTAAAACACTTGTTTTACTCACTTGACATTAACCCACGAGATTGGGACACCTTGCATAGGAATAATCTAAAATAACAAGCAAGAAATGATACTCCATTGGCAGCACATCAAATAGCCCAATGATGTCTATGATTACCTTTGACCAAGATCTTGAGGGAAATTCTACAGGTGTGAGTCGGGAATTCCAACTACTTAGGATCTTATCAGTGATGATGTATATGCTGCATTTCCTCACCAGTCGTTCAATATTTTTTATAAAGATCCTCACACTGCAGTAAACTGGTTAAAACTTTCTTCTTCTTTTTTGGTAACTACATAAGTACTGGACGTTCTATATGGAAATCTAATTTAATAAAATTCATGGCAATTTGCTATTTTAAAAACAAACATGTAAACTGCATCCTGAGATTAAAATTTCAAGTACCAGAACGCATTCAGCAACTTTAATTACAATGGTGCACTTCTTAATCTCAGGAGAAAAAGAACACACATGGTAAAGTGACAGAGAAAAACGGATTTGGGCTTACACTTTATTTTGGTTTATTTCCTTAACAGAAATCAGGGGTCAGGGTTATGTAAATGTGGACCAATGATGGGAGTTTTGAATGGCTAGTGCAATTGATAAACTGCAGTGTTTCTGTTAAAAATGTAAAGTCTAGGTACGCAGAAAAATGCAACTTTAAAAAGTGGCAATTTGGAGAAACCAACCTTAATCAAGCCTCAGCTATAGGTTTGAACTCTCACAGCTACCCTTTTCTGTTCAATTCACCACCCCCAGTAAATAAACAACAGAACTGATCTGTCTTGCACTATCAAGAGGACAATTACTGGCTTGCAAGTAGGTCACTAAGAGGCTGAAATTGAAATTATTTCTAAAGTGGTGTTTTTATGGGCTGCATCTCTGTATGATGGGCTTAAGATAATAAACAATTGATAGAGGTTCAGCTTGACCAGCAGATCTGTGTTGCCTAATATGAGATTTGCATCACCCAGACCCCTCTTAGAACAAGAAATCTTGATAACTGGAAAAATAAAGTTTTATCTGAAAATCTACTAGATCCAGAAACTGTCCAAGAGGGGTAGGACAGAAGCTATAAACCCTAGAGGACTTCAAATTTCAAAAGACCTTTCCACTGCCAGGCCTCCAAGTCATAATTACTATACTTCTAGACATGTAGACATGAACTAACAGCTAAAGAACTAACGACACCTGAAGATCTCTTATTGACTGGAATATGTATAACAAGAAGGAAAATGTATTTTAAAAGTTACATAGGGACTTACTATTTGACACATAATTCTGGAATGTCACAGCAAATTAATTCTTTTTGCAACACGTCCAGCTTGAGATGCTCTGTTTAGTGGCACAGATGTGATTTTTAACTATGCAAACTAGTCACATTTGTATTTTCAGGCACAGAAAAGAAATAGCGCACACCAGTGAATTATGTCTCATAGAATCCGTAGGGACGAGCCTGCCGCTTTGAGATGGGAAAATAATTTAAATATAAATATAGAAGTGAGTTAAATGGAAACATTTATAATTCAGTATCCATTCGTACTATTATGATGAAAGTTGCATTGTTTGATTCACGCCAGAGAGAGAAATATGATGAGCCTATTAGTAAAGTGGTCATATGTATGAAAATTACAAATTCAGAATGTAGCAATATTTAATGCAAGAAATACCTGAGATGATATCACATTAAATGTGATGAGAACTGGGTACAGGATTTACTCCCATCAGACGGCACTCTTCTTTAATATGCCCAATGACTGTGGAGGGGTATGTCTACTGTGAAGGTCTCTTTTAGAATAATGGCCATTCGCATACATTGACCAATTAGATTGCGGAAATTATGCATACCTCAAAAAGGTGAGGTTACTGTTATAAAGGATTCAACTCCCACTCACTCAAGAGACACTGACAGGCTCATTCATTCACTCACTCACTCACTGGTGGAGAGGAGAGAAAGAAGGACTAATAACAACAGGAAGGAGGAAGAATTGATTGCCCACCAGTCTGTGATAAAGCCAAAAGAAATTCATAAGTGAGTATGATCTGAAGCGGAAATAATCCTGAGGTGAGTGATACTATAAAGTGAACTAGATTTAATCCTGGCCCCTGTTATTTGTCAGTACAGAGGGGTGGGAATATATACATTGATTGTGCTTCTCAAAAGGTTAAGGAACATTTCAGAAGTGTATGTGCTTCTCAAAAAATAGATATTTTATAAACTAGGTTCATGGTGTGTTTACAGTGATACCCCCACACTCTTTCTCTGTGTAATGTCGTCTAGCATGGAAGAAGTATCGGGGAGTTAAATGGACATCTCAATGTGTGCACACTTAGAAATGGAATATAATTGAAATAATTCCTGGCCATATCATCAAGCAGAAAACTGTTGTTAATGCCAAATTGTTCCAGATAAAAGGGAAAGGGTGTTTCCTCATTATCCAATTTCACTGCTTAAGGCGTTCATTGAAAGTTATAGAAGCACAGATTTACACAGTAATTAAAAAGAAACATCACTGAAGGGAATCTAGCCTACATTCCTATGTTTTCCTTTCTGGAAGCCATTTAGATGCATGAAGGTCTTGTCGATTTTTTGCAATTGAGCATTTGTAATGCTGCTGAAATTCTGACATGTCTATGAGTATAGGGGTGGTATCTATTTTGAATAAAGTGGCAGCAGAGAGAATTTACCTCTTTTTACTGCACTTACACGATCGGAATGTCACAAGGCCTAGTAGGGCCATTATTGTTTTTTTTTCTCACTTGAGCCCCCATTTTCTGTCTTGTGGCGCCTTGATACACCATTTGTTGTATAGGCACCTTACAAATATCCAATAAAATAAATTAAAATAAAATTAAATTAAAGCAGGAATACTTTAAACTAATGTGTTATTTTTCACAAATGAAAGATTCCTCCTGGACTCATGTGCATTCAATCCATGGTGCATGTGCACTCAGAGTGAATTACATGCATAGATATCTATGGTGATGTGTGTGTCACAAAAGTCTCTATTTCTATAACTGTAGAATTGGAAACTGAAGGCAATAGAGTGCTGATTATTTCTTATCATTGGCCTTTCATCAGAAAACAATTTGTGTTTAAACTGATTAATATTTTATTTTCATTTTGTTAATAATTAGACCTTCTGTGCAACCCAGGCTGTTTCTTGTCCCGAAAGTGGAGGGAAGCTGTAAAGAATCGATGATATAACATTGAGAGTCTGTGAGGAACCTGAAGACATACTCCCATCTACTCCCCTTTTATCTTCCTCTCAGGTGGCCAAGAAAGGGCCATCGCTATTGGATCCCGACCCTGGGGTGGATATGCAAAATGGCAGTTCAGTTACTTAGAAAGGAGCAAAAGGCAAAAGGTAAGTAAAATAGATCATATATACTTTTTAGACCGTGCAAATAGTTTCAATTCACCAGAAGAGTTTAATACAAGTCAATAGGCCAGGCCAAAGTCAATGGGCTAGTGTTCTGGATAGGAAAGAGCAGTTCTGTTATGAAACGGTAAAGTCTTGGAAGTAGTTTAGGCGAAAATATGTTGGGTGACAAGCTGATTAGGCCTGCAAGTTGGGAAGGTTTTGCGAACTTTCACCGCGAGAGTGCCGTTCTCTCAATCGGGTTGGCACCTTACCTTTGTATGAAGAAACAAATGCTGCTGAAGTTGTGGTTCCAAGCAGGTCCTGCAGATCTCGCTGTTCCTGAGCCTCAGTCGTGGCGACAAGAGGGAGGACGTCGGGTGACTCCTGCACTGCACTGGATCATTAAAGAAAGCAAACAAAATGGAGTCAATTCAGTTCCAGTAGCTGTAGATTCAGGAACACAAACTGGTGTCCCTCTCCCTGGTTAATCCTAACCAGCCTTCAGAATGGTATCTAGGTATCTTATGGGTTGATTGGTCCCACCAACTCAAAGGAAGAAGCCGTCCTTGAAGGAGCTTCTCTGTCGAATGGAGTTTGGCAATTCGGACCTGTATCAGCGCTTCACCGGGCAAACCAACGGTCCAGGAGTTGCAGCAGCTTTCATCTTCCAGCTCGTCCTCAGTTCTTTTCGTTCCAGTGGTCAACTCTGCCCTCCAGCCCTAGAGACTCGCCCTTTAAACAGTTTTCTCTTTCATTCGGGCACCTCCCTCACTTCCTGCCCACCCCTGACACTCAGACGCCAGAGGCAGTCTTCAGTACTGGAGCCCGCCAAAGGCACACAAACAAAAGGACCAAAACTGTTTTGGCGTGCAGAGACAAACACTAGAAGAACCTTTACAAAAAGAAATGGCGATAAAAGAAGACCGGGGCCTGTTTAAACAAAGGGGATTAAGGTGCCATCTTGAAAAACATGGCTCTAGTGATATTAAGCTCCCGGTGTTCGCGGTCGGGAAAAATCATGGTAGTTCGTTGTAAAACCACTGCCACCAGGCGTTTCAATAGGAAAGGGTAGCATTTGACTGCTACATGAGTATTTAGATACAGGGGATACTATGTAACCCCTCCGCACTCCATTGTAAGATGGTGTGTGCTGGGTCTAGGAATTTGGAAAGACTAGTAAAGTCAATTTCACTTTACATTACCTGGGAAACAGTAGTTTATCCCAGAGAAGGTATTTCTAAACGACATCCCTGTGTCACTGCACTGAGGGTGCTGTGTAACACACATGAAAATATTATGCCTATGGAGTTATCTAAAACCCCATAATCAAAGAACAGAAATGTAAAACACACATCACAATACATGAAAGAGTGGGAAAAAAGGCTCACTCTCTTTCCAGGTAAGAAAATCAAATGCTCAAAAATCCAGCAAAGTTGCTGGAGGTCTCTAAGGTGAAGGGAATTATCACATTTACGAGAATTCTCCCTAACACTTGTCACCCCAGACTAAAGGACAGGAGGATTTAATTCACCCCTGGATGAATCTCCTTACTCCAGTCGGTCAAACATTCTGGAGAGACCATCAGCATTTTGGTGATTACACCCTGACCTGTGTTCAATGGTAAAATCAAACCCCTGTAGGCTGATTGACCATCTTAACAATTTAGGATTTTTCCCCTTCATCTGCATTAACCATCTCAAGGGTTGGCAGTCTGTCTGAATCACAAAAGTAGATCCATACAAGTATGGTCTAAACTTCTTCAGTGACCACAATATAGCAAAACATTCTCTTTCAAAGGTTGCCCACCTTGTTTCTGGTACCTTCAGCTTTCCGCTGATGAAGCAGATGGGGTGCTCCCTACCTTTCTCATCCAGCTGACTCAGAACTGCACCTATACCTGTATTGGAAGCATCTGTTTGCACAATGACGGTTTGGCTGTAGTCAGGAGCTATTAGGACTGGAGCTTTACAAAGGGCTTTCTTAAGTCCTTCAAATGCCTTGCTGCACTCCTCATTCCATCTGACCTTTTTAGGAAATTTGGGTGAGGAGACCACATTCAAGGGAGAAGCTATGGACCCATAGTTCTCAATGCAGATCCTATAATAACCAGTGAGACTTAAGAATGCTCTCACTTGGGTTTGATAGTAGGGGTGGCCCATTCTTGTAGAGCTTGTACTTTGCTAGGCAATGCCTTATTTCACCTCCTCCTACATCATGTCCAAGGTAGACGACATTGCTCTGACCAATGACATTTACTTGCCTTTATGGTCAGATGGGCCTGCTGAAGAGTCTGCAAAACATATACTAGGTGCTCAACATGTTCTTTCCAAGTAGGGCTGGACGCTGCAATTTCATCCAAGTATGCCATGCAGAGGTCCTAAATCCCATTCAGAACTTGATTAACCATCCTTTGGAATGTTGCAGGTGCATTATTTAGTCCAAAAGGCATGACCTTAAACTGGTAGAGTCATGCTGGGGTTGAAAATGCAGTTTTCCCCTTGGCATGGTCGTTCAGGGCTATTTGCCAATAGCCTGACGTTAGGTTAAATGTACTGAGGTACTTGGCTGAACCAGGGTTGTCCACCAGATCATCTGTCCTAGGTAAAGGATGGGCATCAGTCTTGGTAAATGCATTTAGAGCTCTATAGTCCACACAGAATCTCAACTCCTTGGATCCTGCCTTTGGCACTAGTACAACTGGACTAGACCATGGGCTAGTAGAGGGTTCTATTACCCCGAGATCAAGCATCTTGTTGACCGCTTCCTTTATGTGGGTTCTGACCTTATCTGGAATCCTATAACCTCTGAAAACAGGGAGGCAAACTGATTTAACAGAAATGTGCACTCTTCCTGTTGTTCCAGTGTCAGATTAAAAAAGAGATTAACTCCTTCTATTTTCTCATCTAAAGGTTGTCCTCTGAGGAGATCAGGTAGAGGTTCACTCTATTCCTCCACTTGAGCTGAAGCTAGAAGCAAAGCTCCCACTTCTGGTCTGGTGACATAAGATTTCAGATGGTTGGTGTGAAAGACCCTGGGGGCCTCCTTAGGATTGCCTATGTCCACCAGATAGTTGACCTTGCCAAGTTTTCCCACTATCTTGAAGGGTCCTATCCATTTGTCCTGTAAGGCTCTCTGCCTTGTAGGAACCATAACTAAAACGTGCTGGTCTTAAGTAAACTCAACCATGTTGGCCTTATGGTCATGCCAATGCTTTACTAGAGCCTGACCTGCTTTTAAGTCGTCAGATGCTTCTGTCATCATGTGTGTCATTCTCCTCCAGAGACCTAACACATAGTCAGTGACTCTCATTGGCTTGGGAGAAGGAGCACTCTCCAACCCCTCCTTAAATAGGGTCAATGGACCTCTAACTGGATGACCATGGAGAAGCTCAAAGGGACTAAACCCAACTCCCTCCTGAAGGAGTTCTCTATACACAAATAGAAGGCATGGCAGTAGAAGGTCCCACTTTCTTCTAAGGAGTTCCTCTAAAGCACCTACCATGCTCTTCATAGTACGGTTAAACCTCTCTACCAATCCATTTGTCTGTAGATGGTAGGCAGTTGAGAACTTGTAAGTCACTCCACAGTTTTTCCACATGGCCTGCATGTAATGGGACATAAAGTTTGATCCCCTGTCAGAGATGACTTCCTTAGGAAAACCTACCCTGGTAAAAATACCAACTAGGGCCTTAGCAACAGCCTGAGCTGTAACAGTCCTCATAGGTATGGCTTCAGGATACCTAGCAGCATGGTCTACTACAACCAATATAAATCAATGGCCTGAAGGTGGATGGTTTTAGGGACCAACAATGTCGATTCCTACCCTCTCAAAAGGGACTCCCACCCCTGGGAGGGGCACCAAACGTGCCACATTCTTGGATCCACTCCTGCCAGAGGTCCGACAAGTGTGACAGCTCCTACAGAATTAACCTACATCAGACTCCAACTTAGGCCAGTAGAAATACATAGAAAGCCTTTCCTTGGTCTTCTTGAAGCTCAAGTGACCAGCCAAAGGAATCTTGTGGACTAACTGTAGGAACTGGTGTCTTGTCTCTAGAGGCACTACAAGTCTTCTGTAGTCCCCTGGTATAGACTCAGTGGGTTCACTGTAGAAGAGGCCATCTTCCCAGTACAACCTAAGCTTCCCTGGCTCTTGCCCATCCAGCTGGGAAGCTGCCTGTTGGCAAAGACCCTCAAGAGTAGGACACCCTCTTTGGCCTCTGCTGAAGTCTGCCCTACAGGGGCCACCTTCTGCCAGTAAAGACTGCAGCTCAGGATGGTCTTTAGGATCCAGATCTCCAACAGGGGTCAGGTCTTCTTCCAGCTCTGGCTCTTCAGACTCTTCTTTCCTGGTTGTTCCTCACACTCAGCCTCACTTGGTGGAGCAGTCACAGGTGTGACTGTGGACAGTCCTCTCGGGGATGTCCTTCCTGGTAGCACAGGAGTGCTTTCTGACTTTTTCCTTGAGAGCTTTGGTTTCCTCTTTGTCTCATTCTTCCTTGAAATAGCAGTTTGTAGCTCCTGTGGGCTAGGTGTTATAGATTCTTCTGTAACCTCCTCTGGAGAGCCATTTAAGGTACTCTCCCTGGTCCTCCTTGTCTGCTCCTGTTTCCTTTTGCTGGGAGGCCTGCAGGTGCTTGATACAACTCCAAGAATTTTTAAGTCATTCCCCAACAGGACTCTCCCAGGCACCTCAGTCTGTACACTTACAGGTATCTTGACAGTCATGTTGTTGCACTGGATGAGAGCTGGTAGTCTAGGAAGCATTTGGACAGGGCCTCCAGCAAGCTTAGTGAGTCTTTTGGGTGCCTTAGCAACATCCTCAGCTTTGAAAAAAGATTCATCCACTACAGTAATGCTGGCCCCAGTGTCTCCAATGGCAAGGGTCTCCTGACCATTTACAAGTACACTGTCCTTGTAATATTCTTTTGTGTTATCTGGAATCGAATTATAGACATCTAAATTCTGCTGTTCCCACAAACCCAGGAACACTAAAGAAACACTGGCAGAGACTCCAATGGTTTCTTCGGCCAGTTCTTGAAAGTTACCACTTGTCACATGTACTTCTTCCTCTGCAGAGATGGCTAAGGAGACAGTGTGGACCCCTGAAGGTTTACCTTGCATCTGGGATCCCCTTTCACATGGCCAGTAGACCCACAAGCATAACATTTTCCAAATGTTTTGACAAATGGGGGTTCTGCTGACCTCCCTCTGGTTTGGCACCAGAGTTTTCACTATCCGGATTCGATTTCCCTTGTGGCTTACCCTTCTTATGTTTGCGGCCCTCTTTTGGATTGGATGTATTGGAATTCTCTTTGACATCTTTCTTTTGCTGCTTCCCATCATCCTTCTTCTGAGTTGCCCCAGAATCCTTGTAAGTGGCCCTGTTGGCAACCCACAAGTCAGAAGCCTTTGCTAACTTCTTTGGATCAAGTTCCTTAGAGTCAGCCAAGTGCTGTGTCAGCTCAGGAGAGCAGGCATCAAAAATAGACTCCAACAAATATGAATTTCTCATTCCTTCAAAAGTGTTAACTCTTTAGCCCTTTACCCAACCATCTAACTTTTTCAAACATTCACACACCTAGGTAGCCCAAGGGGTACCATCATGTTTTTTGAGGGTCCTAAAGCTCTTAAGGTACTGGGAAGGGGTTTTCCCAAATCTAGCTATCAAAGCTAGCTTTACATTTTCATACTCCAATCTTTCAAGTTCCCCGACCTCCATTACAGCATCAGTTGCAGCCTGTGGGAGCCTAGACAAAAGCCAAGGAATCAATTGATTCCCTGTGGAACCCTGAATCCCATAGTTATATTCAAAAGCAGCCAACCAATCTGAAATATCAAGTCTCACCTCATACATACTCACAGCTTCTTTATGCATGCAAGGCCTCTTAGGACTGGAAGACCTAGAAGACACTGGGAGAGAACCATTTTCAAGAGACAATTTCTTCATTTCAAGTTCATGATTCAATTCCATTTCTCTGAGCCTGTGTTCTTGATGTTTGCTTTCAGTTTGCATTTGGAGCCTTTTACATTCTAACTCAAGTCTCATCTTTTCAAGAGAGACAAATTCTGGACTCAGTGCTGGACCTGGTAGGGTCCCTGTGGTTATAGCTTGAGGACCTAAAGCAAGTAGAGGTGCAGTGGGACTCACATTCTGAGACTCCTCTGGCTCTCCTAACTCATCAATAACATCTGAGACTGACTCTGACTCATTATCATCCTCATCAACATTATCCACATTTGCTGGGGCGATATGGGGTTATAGCTCTACCTCCCAGTCTTTAATGATTCAACAATTTCTCAATTCATTTTTCTTGCCCTTAACAGAGAGAGACCTGACTTAACACATACCTTTCAGTTGATCTACTGTTAGAAAGATCAGAGCTTCGTGTTTGAGGTTATCCATATCTGGCATTATAAAACAATTGCTTTTCTAGTGATGCTTAGCCTTGTGAAGGTTATTTGAACAAAAGTAACAGCAGCACTCTCAATGTAACAACTATACTTTATCCTCACCGCTGCACACCAGTGTTAGGCGGAATTGTAGGCAGTACCCTGTGGGACCACTACACACAATTAGGACTACAGGTGTTAGCCAAACCAACCCTTGGTATAATTCTGTTTTTGGTAGCAAACTGAGCAGCCAGGCTTATCTCAAGAGTGAATGTGAGCAGTACAAGTAGTTACACTGAGGACTTTCAATCACAGTGGTTCAAGTAGACACTTGTCACGCCCCCACACACACCCCATCTCCCACTTCCCCCCTCACACCTGTCTCTGCCACCAGGCGCTTCTCGCCGTCGTGTTCTCCATTCACATCAGCGGGGGAAGCACGGCAGGCGGGATTCCATGTTGGGCGGACCCGCCTCTTTTCGCCCTTTTTCCGCGTTGGCAGTTGCCATGGCGCCTCCTGCACAGCCGGCGACGCCAGTATACCAGGAAGTACCGGCAGCCCCAATCGCTGGCCGCATTGCGCTCCACGTAACGCGTGCGAGTGGTCACATGATGCCTCACGTGACACTGCTCGCCGCTTCAAAAGAAGCCGGCAAACAAAACACTTTGCTTCACAGCTACTTCTACGGAGGACTGCCAGGTGTTACCTTTTGCTTCTTGTTACTCTCCTTGCCTCGACCTTGGAACGTTTCACTTGGACCTGCTCTCGGATTACCCTTGGGCTCTGGCGTGCTCTCTGATCTCCCGGACACCTGACACCTGTTTGTACTCTGGACTTGCCTTTGGATTACCCTTCTGTTTCTGCAAACCTCGGATTGCTTCAAGTTTTGCCACGGATCAAGTTCTTGCTCCACCAGGTGCTTTCAGGAGTGCCAGGTACATCATCTCAGCCTGCTGTGGGTTCCCCTGCTGTCTGTATAGGTCTCTTACCTATACTCCACCCCTTTTAGGTAAGCTGGTGTCACTGCTACTTGTTTGCTCCCTCTGCCAATTGCCTTTTGGGTGTTTCCTTGATTATAACCCTTTGCCTTATAGCACTCAGGGGTCCTTCCAGCATTCCCGGTACCAGGCTGACGACGACACTCCCACCTGTGGCCTCAAAGATTGCTAGGGCAGTGTTTACATTCTGCTCGAGCGGTACTTTGGGACGGAGGTATTACATAACTGCACGACCATCAAGTCGGACCCATCGAGTTAGAACAACACTTATACTTACACTAACACTCCCTAACACCTTTGCCCAAAGGATCGACCCATTGTTTGCTGATGCCCTTTTACAGGTTACCTCAGAACATGGCCGCCGTGAGAAGGGAGACCTTTTTTTCTTATTGAAACATGGTCTGATGTATAAGGGAGATACCACTGCTGAGGGCTTAGTAAAAACCCAGTTGGTGGTTCCCAAGAGTCATAAGCAAGTGATCCTGGAGATAATAGAACATTCACATTTGACTGCGGGCCATTTAGGACAAACAAAGACACAGGGCCTCATTACGACCCAGGCGGTAAGTTACCGCCTGGGCCGTGACTTTACCACCATGGCGTAAACTACGTTTACGCCATGGTGGTTGGCGGACTTACCGCCCCATTCCGAGGTCGGCAGGGCGGTAAGTCCCCAATCCCCATTTACCCTTCCCCATTCCCATTTTTGCCCCATAGGGCATAATGGGAGTGGGGAAGGCGTTAATTACGCCACCGTAAATTACGGTGGCGTAATTAACTCCATGGTCCCTTAGCGCCATGGATTTTAACACCTGCTAAAAGCAGGTGTTAAAAGCGCCATGGCGCTAAGGGACCTCGTAGTTGGCGGTAAGGGGTCGGCGCAGCTAACGCTGGCGTTAACCCCTTACCGCCAGGGTCGTAATGAGGCCCACAGGCCTAAATTACTAATAAATTCTATTGGCCGGGAATACATGCTGACATTAAGATTTTGCCAAAAGGCTAGTTCTCATATGCTACAACCCGTTCCACAAAATCTATTACCTATTATTGAAATCCCTTTTTCAAGCAGTGGCGGCTGGTGACTTTGAAAGGTGCTGGGGAGTACATTTATCAGGGCGAATTTTGAAGCGAGCGAGCTCAAAACACTTGTCAGAAACTGGTGTCTCCTCCTCAATATCCTCCTCACCTGGTTCTGAAGAAGGACTGTCCGAAGATTCTTTCTTCATTCTTGCCTTACTGTTCAGAGCCTTCTTCTTCTTTTTGCCTTTTCGGTCGTGGAGGTAAGGGTGGGCTCCCACGGAGGCCACCTTGTCCAGGTGAGGAACACCCTGGGCACAAGAGGACTCTGAGGAGCCGACCCCAAAACAGAGAAAAAGCCCTTGGCTGAAAAAACACTGTGGTGTCTAGTGGTATCAATACTGGGATGGCTGTAGCAAGAAACCATGAATCCGTGTGATACAATGAAGGATCCGTTTTTCAAATCCGACACTCCTGCAGCGGATGGAGCGAAGGTAGTATATTCTTGTGTTCTCCCTTTCCCCAGAAGCAAGGCTCACCATTCAGTTGTGAGGTAGGTGGATCCTTGGGAGCTCTGTGATAGCGGGAAAGGGGAAGTAGCACAGTGAAGAGGAGGAGTGTGAAATGGGAGAAAACCGTACAAGCGCTGAGGAAGAAAAGGGACACAGCTGCCGGCACAGTGAGCAGAGTAAAAGAATAGAGCAGACCCCAGATGTCCAATAAGGAGGGCAAGCAGAAAATAGCAGGCAAACCTACAAAGGTAGAACTAACAACAGCGTGCATAGCGACAGTTTGGATCGTTTGCAAAGTTCCAATTACAGCTCAATGAATGCATTCATAGAGGTGGTAGCCATCTTGAAAATAGTCTAGACCACGTCAGTGCCCCGTGGAGATGCTTGGTCTGGTTGTGCCAAAATAGGAGCTGTCACAAACAGTCCCTTCAGTGTCTGGAAAGCCGTATCTGCCTGTTCGTTACACTCAAATTTGGGTCCCTTTTTGAGTAGTGACGTGATGGGTAATACTATTTCAGGGAACCCCGCGATGAATCTCCGGTAGAAATTAGATAGGCCCAGGAACTTCTGTATGTCCTTGACGTTCTTGGATATGGGCCATAACCCGATCATGCTGATCGTCCCTGTGTTCATCTGTATGCCCCCCTTTGAGAGGATAAAAACCAAATAAGAGACAAAGGTAGCCTCAGAAATGCACTGTTCGGGTTTAGCGGACAAGTGATGGTGTCTTAATACTGCCATAATACTTCATGGACGTGTTGTCGGTGCTCAACAAGAGTGGAAGAAAAAACAAGAATATCATCCAAATAGACTACAACAGTAGTAAAAAGGAGGTCAGTGAATATCTTGTCCACAAAGAGTTGGAAAACTGAGGGAGCGTTGACCAGACCGAACGGCATCACCTGATACTCGTAGTGTCTTAGTGGGGTACGGAAAGCGGTCTTCCACTCGTCTGCTGCTCGGATTGCTAACAAGTGATACACGCCCCTTAGGTCCAGTTTGGTGAACACACATCCTCCCCTTACCGATTCTAAGTAATCTTTGATGAATGGCATCGGGTAACGGTCGCGGATGGTCTGAATGTTGAGACCGCGGTAGTCTATGCACTGTCTTAATTCGCTTATGCCTTTCTTCGGAATAAAGAACAAAGAAGCGCCCAAAGGGGACCGGGACTCCCTTATCAGTCCGTTGGTGAGGTTTACATCCAAGTATTCCTTCAGGGCACGTCTCTAAGGTAGGGACAGAGGAAACATCCTTTCCACTGAAATGTTAGCTTCGAGTTGTAGGTCAATGGAGCAATCCTCTTTTTGGTGTGGTGGTAAGAGACGGGGAGTGACCTCCTCAAACACAGCAGTATACTCTTGGTACTGTGGAGGGATGGATTGCACCACTGAAGTCATAAGGGAGATATGTACCCCGGTCTGAACATTCCCCATAGCTGGTGAGAGACAATGTTGATGACAGTATGTCGACTGAAGCTAATAGTATTCAAGGCCCAATCGAGGCAAGGGTTGTGCTGTCTCAACCAAGGCATACCCAATATAATGGGAAAGTGGGCTGCCCGTATCAAGTCAAAACACATTCTCTCCTGACGGTGGAACAGTGATATGGAGAGCAAACAGGTTTCCAAATTAATGGGCCCAGAATTCAAAGGGGTCCCATCAACCCCTTCCACGGGAATGGGATGTGGTTTAGTATGATAATTCGTGGAATACACGAACCTTGGTATAACGGGCGAGATGTACGGCGTCCATTTTACTCATCCAACATGGAGAATCACGTTGCGGCAAGTAACGGTACAGCAGTTGTTCCACATGAGGAAGAGGCTGTAGCCATGCCCCCAGGCTGACGAACAGTACTTCCTTATCCATCACCCGCACATCGGCGCATTGCTACTCTCATTCCAGAGTAAAGCCGCGCTTCGCAGACGTAAGTACGCCTTCGTGCCTGCTGCCTTTCCACTTCTTTTCTTATGTGTACTGAGTCGGCTATCCTGTGTCAATTTCTCCGCTCTTACTTGTTGCTTGAACTCCCTTTACCGGCCTTTACCGCTTTAGGCAACCATCAGAATGCAGCTCCGATCCCCCGCCTTCTCGCCCACCTTCTGTGGAATCAAAGGAGTTATTGTGTTCACAAGGCTATCCTTCATCCAGGGATATTAGGACGCAGGTCCCGGTACGATCCTTAATATAGAGTCAAATTTCCTTCATTGGCATTTCTCGTGCTTTACCCAGTTTTTTCCATTCATTACAATCCTCCTTTCTTAAGGACTCATTCATCTCTCTACACGGACCATTACGCTACTTCCTCCTTCCCAGCACAAGCGGGGTATTAATCTCTCAGGAGTCTCCTTCGGGTGGTAAGCTTAAGTGTCATTTCATCTCATTTAACAGGTTCAGGCTTGGAAGGGGAAAGAAGTAATCTAATTTTCATTTCACACTTTGTTAGGCTTTGCAACTGTTCCCCCTGTTTTCTTCAAACCTGCCATCCAGGAACTTAACCCTCCAGTCTTCCGGGCCCGATTCAGGTGTTTCTAGGGTAAGCCTTTTAGAAATCAACCGAGATACTCTCTTTGGGTCTGTCACACTTATCCTTCGTGTCATTAATCCCTCTCTGTGTTTACTTGCACCTAGCACCCATAGATCTTGGAAGAGATTAGGAAGTTCAAGTGAAGGGGCTAATTATTATCCACCGGAAACATCTCCAGGGAGCAGTCTTCAGGGAACTATGCTCTCTAGCAGCCCTTCACAGGGTTTTTTTCCCCGTAAGGGGTTTTCCCTGGAGGCTCCACCACGGTCGGACTCTGCAAAGTCAGATTGTGGAGGGGCTTCTAGGTATTTTCCCATTACTTCTGAAGATTAAAGAACCATCTCTCCCGAAGAAGAGAGAGGTAGGAGTTTTATTCGTTTGTTTTGGAGTCAGAGTACATGTAATGGTTTTTGAAATATTACAGTTACCACATTTAGGTAGGATGGGAATGCCCTTCTCATGTGCCCAGGTGATGTCTACAAAGTTACCGGCCGCCTGCAGTCCAACATGGCGAATGTCTCAATAGGGGAGGAAGAGCCGACCTGGATCTGGCTTCCTAACACCATAAGACGGCAATCAGAATGTTTCTTTGTCATCTGTGTTTGATCACAGGGATTGATGTATCCTTCCCCAACATTATCCCTGACTTGGAGCGGGGCGGTCCATTTCCCGTGCGGCGTAGTGGTACTTCTGGGCAGTTCCGCAATAGATGACTGGAGGAGCCGCAATACTGCAGAGTCGGAGTTCTCTGCATCTTTTTCTTTCTGCTGCTGTTGGAGGGCCTCAAACAGTGCGGATCTGCATTTCTTTCTGGGATCGCGGGTGTAGGCACCGTAGATGGTGGACCCGGTCTGGTCCTGCGTCTCTCCTGTCATCGTTCTGCCATCCTGAATTCGAGTTGAAGAAACAGGGTCACCAATTCATGAAACGGGGCCGGCCTTGCCACCCTGGTAAACTCATCTTTTATGTCCTCATGTATGTCTCTTCGAAACACGTCCTGTTGCGCCAATTCAGGCCACCCCGCCTCTGTTGCATGTTTCATGAATGTAGAGGCATAGGTCTGTACATGTTGTGAACCTTGTCTGATGTCCAGTAGGGCTTTGTAGGTGGAGTACTGCACTTCTGTTCTGTCAAAGCGAGCCCTGAAATGCTGGATAAACAATGTGAGATATTTTGATCCATTCGAATGTGCCTCACTACATCACTTTACTGCAATGGTGAAGGAAACAGCCCAAAATGACCACGCTCGCTCCTGTGCACACCAAAATCTTCAAAACTGCATTTGGGTCACAACCATAAAAAGGCTGCACACTTTGCCCCAGTCAACATGGAGCAAAAGTGACAGAATTCTGTTGAAAACCCGAAAATGCCTTTTAAAATGACATTTTCATAGCCTTAAAAAGTGCTGTTTTTGGCAACAGATCCTTTCATTTCTACTGAATCATTCAGAGTAAAGGGCCCTGCAATGCCCAGGATCATCCAGTGTGGCTCTGAGGAACTGGGCCTCATTGGAATGACAGCTCCTATAAAATGAATCTATGAAAAAGCAACCCAGGAACGGTTGTTTTCATCTTCCACGGGAAAAACACGGCTATTTCTTTGCTACAAGTATCAGGAAACAGCTGTCCAGAGAAACTCTAAACAAAGGCATGATACATGTATCCAGGCTGCAAACAATCCCAGCACTCAAGGGAAGAACTAGTGCTGATTAAAATGTGCATGTGCTGCAGATGAAAATCGGATTTAAAGAAATCAGTTTAATGTGCTTTTTCATGAATGAAGTGCAAAATCGACTGTTGTGAAAGCATGTTTTTGTTTAAAGGGTTAATTCTTTAAGAATGTCAAAGGATTGCTAATGTTAAAAAATCCACCTATAAACTGTTTTAATGTTATATGTTTTAAGGAAAGATTTAAAAGGTGAAACTTAAAAGCTAAACCCAGTCTGAGTTAATCAACTATATAAAAAAACAACAAACCTGCTCTGACAGGTTTTAGCCCTGAGAAAAGTTGACACCTCCACTGCTGGCAGGAAAGGCTAATTGCTGCTGGGAGGTCTTGCATACTCATGACAAACGGACTTCATTAGACACTTGTCTTTGCCCCAGGTGAAGACAATAGCAGGCGTGAACATTCACCCTTCCAGGGGAGGGGCAGGAAGCTGCACTCTCCAGGGAGAGGCCCCTCATTCATCTTCAAAGGATGTGCCACTTGCTCACACTTGGGAAGAAAGAAAAAAAACTGACATGTGACTTTTGGGTTTAAAATGCTTATTTTGCCACTGAACTTCAAGATGTTTAACTTGGCAGCAAGAATAAGAAAAAGAGTGAAAAGTACATACATCTAAATCTGAATTTATGCTATCCATTTGAAAACTTGGTAGAATTTCTTACTGCATAAGGAACAGAAGTTATAAAGAATGACCAATTGTGCAGAAACTATTAATGTTGCAAATATAATATTGTGTACCCATCTCCTTGGGGTAATTGCGCATATATGAACAGAATTGGGAAATATTAGGCCAAACCTTTCATGGTTAAAATTGCTAAAATTCAACAGAAAGACTAAACCAGGTCCCACCGACTTGGGAGTTGGATTAGAATATGACCCACAAAATATGTAATTTATGTATCTGATTTTCTTAGAGGGCATAACTACATACATATGTATTTGTGGGAAAGTTAGATTTTGGTCCCAATAGCTATGGGAGTTTTCCAGATCATCTCATAAAACATGACATCATTTTCTGTCATCCAACCAGCAAAAAGCAAGGCAGGAACTGTGCTCTGGCCCAATCATAGCATTGTGGGTTTGGGTAGTAAGTCTGCCCCTACCATAAACTTAGTGATGTCATTTGGCATGATAAATAAGGGAACCTCACAACACAAAAACACACGGATTCCTGACTTCATCCTGATTTCTGCGTTGCGCCCTGTTCCTGAATTCTCCATTTTTGTTCCTGATTCCAGATTTCTTTACAAAGCCAAGGCCTCAGCATTGCTGAACTCCTTTTCAGCTAGGCCCAAATTCTGAAACCATCCCAAAACCTCACAGAAGCAATTTGATCCAGTTTGACTTGCTACCATTAAATGGTTGCCTGCTCCAAACTCGCCATCCCAATGATCTCCGGTCTCCAGTAACCAGCGCAGTCCAGTGCAGTCCAGTCCGAGGTGCCAGTCCAGGTGACCAGAACTGCCCAGATGACCAAATTCCGCCAGATGTGCCCTGCTGTCCTTTCGACCCAATCAGTGTGATGACCAGAACCCTTGACGGTCCAAAATCTTAAATTAAATTCGACTGTAAGTATTAATAGGAATCATAGTAAACCATAGCATATATTGCCTTGCCTTGTCCTATCCAAATCTCTAAACCATCCTATGTTCACCTTAAGAACCTATAATACTGTCAGAACCATTCTTGCAACCCTGTTTGTGATTCTTAGTGTTAGCGCCGATTATCTCCTAATTTTTGTCTTACTAGACCATAAGCCATTAGTGATTTTGATTAAAGTAATTCCCATAAAGAAAATGGGGTATCCACCACGTGAAGGGTTACAAGCGGCCGTGTAACTGTGGAGATTCACGGGTGGCATTCTCTTTTTCTTAGCCATTAAATCTAGTTTAAGTAAAATCAACCTGTCATCTTAAAACCGATTTTCTGTTTTTTTCTGCTCTATTTTTCTAAAAACACCTCTCATTCAACGTGGCATAACTTCCTCAATTTAATAGTTAGAGACTTCATTTCAACTCTGACTTAAACATAAGACCCGTGGCTACATCCAAACACAAAAACCGCATCCCAAAACATTTTAGGTGGGATTCGCATTTCTGCAAAATTTTACACACGTGATTTTCAATTTCAATTATTTCCAAACTTCCATTAAGATTCAAAGTGTGTAATGTGGCTCATACTATAGCTTATGATTGTTAGCATCTTTCCCATGTTGCTCCCATAGAGATTTATATTGATTTAAGGACTTTTGCACACTTTTCATTGTTTTGCTCAGCCATTTTTTAATGTCATTTTAAAAGTGTAAGATTTCCAAACCGTATTTCTCTCTTGTTTGGGGAGGGAAGATTGTATTCAAATCCTGTACACTGTTCTTTATTCCTGAATACCTGCTCCTTACATCTGTGTAGAATTGCTTGTTTGTGAGTTGAGAAATTTGCAGGGGGAAATCTTAACTTAAGCGCTATCTTTGAAACAAACCAAAACTGTTCTTTGCTGTGTTTAATATTTTGTGTTGCTAAAAGTGGATTCAACTGCCTTACTGTCACGACCCTCGCCCAAAACCCCCTCTGACAAACCCATTGGCCAGGTGGAGTCAGGACTCGGGCCTCTAGAGCCTGGCATCCTCTTCAAAAGCCCTCATGGGGCGAGTCCTGGTGCCTATGGCGCCAGGCTCATACACCATGAAAAACAATGTGCTTGGGAACTACTTTATTGTATTGTCAACCAACATGGAGGCATCCACATAGCTTGGTTCCCGAGAACCAAGCTATGCGGTCTAGTGTTTTGGGTGTGGTAGCCTGGGACTACTCTACCTGGACTATTTTGTTGGGGCTATTTAAACCACACCCGAGCAAGACAACACGCTTCGCATTACTTTGCAGCTTGCAACGTGACTCTCACCATGTCCAGCTATTCCCTCGAACCTCGGAGAAGCAGAACCTGCAAGGAGACAAAAGGAACAACATTAGAAGCAGCATCTTACCTGCAGTCTTCATTTTTAAACACTCGCAGCTACTGAGAACAGCTTCCTGGAATATGCACGCCTCCCGGACAGAACGACCTGAAAGAGGAAGATAGAGGCAACATTAAAGAAAGCAGTAGAGACATTTACAAATTACGAACTGCTCAAAAGGCTTACCTGGCTGGTCGCCTCAAGGCTGGCACCACTCCGGACATTCCACTCACGCTGAAGAACACTGAGACCTACAAGGAAAGAAAACACAGGTTAGCAAAGGCAAGACTTTGCAGCGCTGCGCATAGCGCTTACCGCATCATAGCGCTTACCGCATCATAGCGCTCTTAATGCGCTGAAGCTCTGCATACCTAAGGGAGAAAAAAGAGACATTTTAAACAAAGAAAGGCATGCAGGATAGCAACAAAACTAAGAACAGCAATAAGACCTACCTGAACAATATCAAACGGGCCGGCGTCAGTGAAGTACCTGGACCGCACTCGCCCATGAAAGACAACGCGCCCCTGCAAAGAAGGCAGGACGGAGAGCACGCCTAATTCTACCACAAGGTGAGGAGAGGGCGCCAGAGGGACTGAAATCATTTGGGGGTGGAGGGAGGATACTTACCCGAGTCGGTCAGTCTTGAACACAGTCCTCCTGTATTTTCAGGCAGAACCTTCCCCGCAGACCACATCAGGGCAAAGCTGAGAAGCATACCAGCGAGTAACCCGGCTGGGTGGCGTCCCTGTGGATACCAGGTGAGCGTAACACTTACCTACTTTCTTATTTGTATTGTCACCATATTGGTGATTGCTGCCCCATATATTAAACATATGTTTGGTTTGAATTTTAAATAAATAAATAAATAAATAAATAAATAAATAAATATTACCTTTACCAACCAGCCTGATTCCTGGTTCATTGTGACCTGGGGGTATTTTGAGAAGGGGTGTGATATGAGTGGTATATCACTCAGAATATTGAACCTATAGACCCAATAAAATAAGTATTTCATTTGCACACTGCATACTAGGCTGAGAAGAGGGTGTATTGCCTGATTGAAATCCTTAATAGATTTGGGGGCTTGTGTCGTGATTTTGAGTTCGAGTTACCACCCGTGACAGTCTGATACTCAGCCTGCAGGGTAGAGACACTTTGTTTGGTTGGTGTACTGTGCTACACTGCACAAGCACCTCTCAAAACAATTACTCCAAAGTCAGGCATGTTGGTAAAAGTAAAATTAAATCAACCCTGAAATAATTCATTAAGCAATTGATATTTCCAAAATGGCGAATCCTGTAGAAATTAGTATGGCGAGGGACCACCTCATGCACATATTTTTTGTCAGGAATAAGTGGCCAGAACAGAATGAACATGTCTGGCTGCAAGCAATCAAAGAACAGGTCACTGCCATGGACCTGGATACATGGCAGGACAAGGGCCCATTACACCAAGCTCTTAGTGAATTGTACATGCCCCAAAAGTGAAAGAGGAGCAGAGTAAAATTGTCAGAATAGCAGCGTACCTATACCTCCACATAGGAGTAATGCAGGAAAAGCATGCTGAAAACATAGTTCTGGCACAAAATGAAGTTGAAGCGATAGGAAGAATCCAGACTGATCTAGACTCTGTAGGACAAAGGCTACAGAAGAGCCAAGAATTAGAGACATAGTGCCTCATTACACAGTAGGCGGAGAACCATGGCGCTATTAGCGCCATGGTTGAAGCCGGTAAAATACCGGCACCGCCTTGGTGGAAAGGGGAATTACCGCCACATTCCAAGGTTGGCAGGGCAGTAATTCCCCCTTCCACCATTGCCCTTCCCCATTCCCATTTTTGCCCCATAGGGCTCAATGGGAATGGGGAAGGCGCTAATTACGGTACCGCAAATTGCGGTACCGTAATTAGCTCCACTGGTCCCTTTGCGGGTTGGTTTTTAATGCCTGCAAAAAGCAGGCGTTAAATTCCCCAACCCGCAAAGGGACCTCGTAGTAAGGCGGTAATGATTTACCGGTACCGGTAAAATACCGGTACCGGTAAACCCTTACTGCCTACCGTGTAATGAGGCCCATAATCTAGTCAGTATGTCACAAAATTAAAAGAAGATCTGGCTCTCCTACAGAAAGAGAATGCAGAGCAAGACACCCAATTACAGGCACTAGAAGAGGAGTGTCAGGAAAGGGTGTACTCTCTGCAACAGAGTCAACATAAGCTGGTGCAACAATTACAGTTTACTAGAGCCTGCGCAGAGCAAATAGTTACCCTACAGGACCAGATAGACAAATTAAAAGAGGAAAATAATAAACTAATTATTAAAGACCTCCACTCTCAAGAGGAATTTGATGGGGAGTGGCAGAAATCCAATGCATTTAAAAAACAAAGGGACGACCTGACTGAACAGAGGAGCACCCTAACTCAGGAGAGGGACCCCTTAGGCCAGGAAGTAAGCCAATTAAAAACCGAGCTACAGGGAAGAAAGTTGGCCCTCCAGGAGCACAATGAATTAAAAACTGAATATGAGAAGCTACTAGAGAACACCAGACGGGTGGAGGATGCTCTGGAAAAGAACACCCAGACCAATGATGCTAAAACTCAGGATGTGAGTCTCCTGCAGAAGAAATAGGCCCAGTATTCCCAGACCAGGCAGGAAGCACAGAGAGAAAATGAAGCTCTCTGAGAAAAGAATGATGTGCTCCACCAACAGATAGCAATGCAAGAGCGAATCATTGAGACCAGTAAGGCCTTGATAGAGGAACAAAAGGCTCAGATTTTTGCATATCACCAGGGAATAGGGGCTGAAAGAGAAAAGGTAGAGAGGGACAGGGACAGAGCAACCCTTGATCCTAACATCAGGACCCCTGTACTCAGGGACTCAAACCCCTTCAATACAATGAACTCTGCCAGCTTCATGTCCGCTGGCTCATATGAACCAGGGTCCATGGGGATGGTAGACTTCAACAGAATTGGTAAAATTGACAGATCGGCGCCTCCCAGAAATTGATGGACGGGCGTCTCTGTACAGATCCCCAAATGTTAGAGCTAACATCTCTGATCAGGAAGACTCCTGTGAGGGGAGAGTCAGGGAGTTGGATCCACCAAACTACTGCCTTCCCAAAGATCAGTTTATTTTATTTGGTGGGGAACTCCAGGAAAGAAAGCCCCAAAAGATTATCCTAAAGACCTCTTCCAAGGTAGGGCAGTGGGGGGGTACTATGGGAGAAGGGACAGTTACCTTTCCTGTGAGCCACCCAGGATGGACCAGAGACCCTCGTACCAGCCAGAGCAGATGTCCCAACTGGAGTGCCTGGTCCAGAACTTGTCCCGGATCTGGGTCGCATGTTGAGGGCTCAGCAGAACCCTCAGTAGAACATGGCGGCTCAGAACTCCACAAACCAAGGGTCTGGTACCCCAAAACAATGACGGGGAGCGAACCCCGACAACTCACCGGTTCCAAAGGAGGAGGCACAGGGGAAAAGGGGGTGTAAAGCCTTAGAGGAAGCTTCCAAACCCACTTGTGAAAAGCCCCTGGAAACCCAGGAACCGGAACCAAAACCTCCTGCCCCCGAAAATCTGCAAACCAAGGAACAGAGGGCGGATAGGAGAAATAAAGGACCTAAAAAGACCAATTTTGTGGAGGAGGTTAGTGTCCTCCAATTTGAAGGAGAGGGGTCCTCAGAGGACTCTGGGGAAAATAGCTTCTTATTCAGGGATTAGGGAACTCCTCCCATTTTAAAAATGGGGCCCGAGAGATCCTAATGAAGACTGGGTGAATGTGGGGACTGAGTTAGGATCGCCCATCATTGAACGCCAGAATGACAATCCAGAAAACCACCTTGCCCAAACTTATTCTGGGGACTGCCTCCAAAAAGGGGGGCGGCCCAGAATCAGAACCAGGGGAGCCCAAAACTCCCCCAATATCCAACTGTCTTATTTTTCTTGCAGATCCCCAAACTTGCCCACAGAATCATGCCCACACCTATTCTGGTGCCTGCCTCCAAAAAGGAGGGGGTGGCCCAGAACCAGTGAAAGAAGATTCCTTAGCCCCCCAAAGCCATTCTGTTGGCTGTCTCCAGAAAGGTCAGGGGGCAGCCCAGGATCAGAAAAAGGCGAGCCCGAAACTCCCCAAGTAGCGGTGTGTCAAAATTCTTTGTCAGACTCCCCAACTCCAACACCGACTCTTGACCCAACTGTCTATACATTTAAAAAACAAATGGGCGACCTGGCTGAACAGAGCAACACCCTAAGTCAGGAGAGGGATGCCTTAGGCCAGGAAGTAAGCCAATTAAAAACCGAGCTACAGGGAAGAAAGTTGGCCCTCCAGGAGCTCAATGAATTAAAAACAGAATATGAGAAGCTACTAGAGAACACCAGACGGGTGGAGGAGGCTCTGGAAAAGAACACCCAGACACCAGGAGAGGTGAGTCTCCTGCAGATGAAATTGGCCTAGTATTCCCACCCCAGGCAGGAAGCACAGAGAGACAATGAGGCTCTCTGAGAAAAGAATGATGTGCTCCACCAACAGATAGCAATGCAAGAGCGAAGCATTGAGACCAGTAAGGCCTTTCTAGAGGAACAAAAGGCTCAGATCTTTGCATATCAACAGGGAATAGGGGCTGAAAGAGAAAAGGTAGAGAGGGACAGAGCAACCCCTGATCCTAACATCAGGACCCATATACTCAGGGGCTCAAACACCTTCAATACAATGAACTCTGCCAGCTTAATGTCCGCTGGCTCAAATGAACCAGGGGCCATGGGGGTGGTAGACTTCAACAGAATTGTGAAGATGGGACTGACAGATCAGCACCTCCCAGAAATTGATGGACGGGCGTCTCTGCACAGATCCCCAAATGTTAGAGCTAACATCTTTGATCAGGAAGACACCTATTAGGGGAGAGTCAAGGAACTGGATCCACCAAACTACCGCCTTCCCAAAGATCAGTTTGTTAAATTTGGTGGGGAACTCCAGGAAATAAAGCCCAAAAAGAGTATCCTAAAGATCTCTTCCCAGGTAGGGCAGTTGTGGGGGTGGGTAATCCGCCAATCCTGGGAGCAGGGGAGAGTCAGAAGACTCTTCTGAGCACCACAGGAATAGGGAAACTAGGCCCCCACATTCTGCAAGCCCTTCTCAAGCTTGCAGAATCAGGAAATGCCTAGAGGATCAAGAAGCCACCTCCAGCAGCAGTGCCTCTGAGTCAGAGGACGAGTGGACTTGGGTGACTAAGACCAAAAAGGCAAACAAAATCAAGAGGGCAATGCAAAAAGATCCCCTGAAGCAGATCAAGGCCATTAGGAGTGTTATAACTCCCTATCATAAAAATGTAAAGTATTTGGTCTGGAAACACCTTGAATGATATGAACAGATGATGGACACTTTTCATCTGAAAGATAGTCAGAATTGCATCCAATATGTCAAATGAGCATTCTCCCCTGAGTACTCCAGCTTCTTTGCGGTACTGGAGGATCAGAACCACTCAAGATGGTCCACCTACAGGGCGGCCATCTTAATACACTTCTCTGTCCATAGAAACCCCCAAGAGGCCCGCAAGGCGGCCTACAATCTGCAGTGTGGGGAAGATCAGACCACACAAGTATTTGTGCAGGAACTCAAACATGCCTTTGCACAGACCACCAGGAGGGTGCGCACAGATAGTAGGAAGTTCATCAACACCTTCTTCCATGCACTCCCCAAATATATAATGAGCCAGCTGGTGAGGGACTTTCACGAGAAGAGATCACTGGACTGGGTCATAGAACAGGTGACCCATATTTATGAGGTGCAGAAACCTATAGATAACAAGAACACCAATAAAAACCCCTAACCAGCCAACAGCCCTGCTGTTGCTAAGGTGGGGGAGGTGAAGGTTGCCCCTATTTTGGATCTGGAGATGGGGGGGCCTAAAAATATACCTGTACAGAATCCTTCCAGCCAAAGAACCAGAAATGCCTCGGGCCAATCCCAAACACGTAGTCAGGGAGGTAATCCCACAAACGGGACCACTAACTCCCCTGATTACATTAGCCCCTGATACAAGGGCAACAAACCCATCCTGGGGTATGTGTGGAGACCCACAGCCCAAGGGGGGGATCCAACCAGGTAGGTACCAACCCAGGAAACTTACCTTTTAACTTTCCCCAGGAGGGCAGTAATCCCCCAAATGCTGGGTTGAGTTTCTTTCCCCGGTACCCTCAAAACTTCAACCTGCAAAACAACCCTCCTTTCTTTCCCCACTTTCCTGAGCCAAGACAACCCAATCCAGGAGAGGGGAGGCCAAGGGTGGAGGGTTACCCAAACTATCCAAACCCAGGGTACTATGGGAGAAGGGCCAGTTACCCTTCCCGTGATCCACCTAGGATGGACCAGAGACCCACCTACCAGCCCAAGCGGGTGTCCCAACTGGAGCGCCAGGTCCAGAACTTGTCCCAGGATCTGGGTCGCGTGTTAAGGGCTCAGCAGAACCCTCAAATGAACATGACGGCTCAGAACTCCACAAACCAAGGGTCTGGTACTCCAGAACAATGACGAGGAGAGAACCCCAACAACTCACTGGTTCCAAAGGAGGAGGCACGTGGGTAAGGGGGTGTAAAGCCTTAGAGGAAGTTTCCTTCCCCACTTGCAAAAAGCCCAAGGAAACCCAGGAACCGGAACCAAAACCTCCTGTCCCCGAAAATCTGCAACCCAAGGAACAGAGGTCGGGTAGGAGAAATAAAGGACCTAAAAAGACCCATTTTTGTGGAGGAGGTTAGTGTCCTCCAATTTGAAGGAGAGGTGTCCTCAGATGACTCTGGGGAAAAGATCTTCTCCTTCAGGGATGGGGGAACTCATCCCAAAGAAAAATGGGCAACGAGAGATCCTAATGAAGACTGGGTGAATGTGGGGACTGAGTTAGGATCGCCCATCATTGAACCTCAGAATGACAATCCAGAAAACCACCTTGCCCAAACTTATTCTGGGGACTGCCTCCAAAAAGGGGGGTGGCCCAGAATCAGAACCACGGGAGCCCAAAACTCCCCCAATAACCAAATGTCCTATTTTTCTTGCAGATCCCCAAACTCCCCCACAGAATCATGCCCAAACCTATTCTGGTGACTGCCTCCAAAAAGAGGGGTGAGGGGTGGCCCAGGACCAGATAAAGAAGATTCCCTAGCTCCCCAAATCCATTCCGGTGACTGTCTTCAAAAAGGGGGGCGCAGCCCAGGATCAGAAAAGGGGAGTCTGAAACTCCCCAAATAGCGGTGTGTCAAAATTATTTGTCAGACTCCCCAATTCCAACACCGACTCCTGACCCAACTATCTATGCATTTAAAAAACAAAGGAACGACCTGTCAGAACAGAGGGGCCCCTAAGTCAGGAGAGGGACGCCTTAGGCCAGGAAATAAGCCAATTAAAAACCGAGCTACAGGGAAGAAAGTTGGCCCTCCAGGAGTTGAATGAATTAAAAACAGAATATGAGAAGCTATTAGAGCACACCAGATGGGTGGAGGATGCTCTGGAAAAGAACACCCAGACCAATGATGCTAAAACTCAGGAGGTGAGTCTCCTGCAGAAGAAATTGGCCCAGTATTTCCAGACCAGGCAGGAAGCGCAGAGAGACGATGAGGCACTCTGTGAAAAGAATGATGTGCTCCACCAACCGATAGCAATGCAAGAGTGAATTATTGACACCTGTAAGGCCTTGATAGAGGAACAAAAGGCTCAGATTGTTGCATATCACCAGGGAATAGGGGCTAAAAAAGAAAAGGTAGAGAGGGACAGAGCAACCCCTGATCCTAACATCAGGACCCCTGTACTCAGGGGCTCAAACACCTTCAATACAATGAACTCTGCCAGCTTAATGTCCGCTGGCTCAAATGAACCAGGGGCCATGGGGGTGGTAGACTTCAACAGAATTGTGAAGATGGGACTGACAGATCAGCACCTCCCAGAAATTGATGGACGGGCGTCTCTGCACAGATCCCCAAATGTTAGAGCTAACATCTTTGATCAGGAAGACACCTATTAGGGGAGAGTCAAGGAACTGGATCCACCAAACTACCGCCTTCCCAAAGATCAGTTTGTTAAATTTGGTGGGGAACTCCAGGAAATAAAGCCCAAAAAGAGTATCCTAAAGATCTCTTCCCAGGTAGGGCAGTTGTGGGGGTGGGTAATCCGCCAATCCTGGTAGCAGGGGAGAGTCAGAAAGCTCTTCTGAGCACCACAGGAATAGGGAAACTAGGCCCCCACATTCTGCAAGCCCTTCTCAAGCTTGCAGAATCAGGAAATGCGTAGAGGATCAAGAAGCCACCTCCAGTAGCAGTGCCTCTGAGTCAGAGGACGAGTGGACTTGGGTGACTAAAACCAAAAAGGCAAACAAAATCAAGAGGGCGATGCAAAAAGATGCCCTGAAGCAGATCAAGGCCATTAGGAGTGTTATAACTCCCTATCATAAAAATGCAAAGTATTTGGTCTGGGAACACATTGAATTATATGAACAGATGATGGACACTTTACATCTCAAAGATAGTCAGAATTGCATCCAATATGTGAAATGGACATTCTCCCCTGAGTACTCCAGCTTCTTTGCGGGACTGGAGGATCATAACCACTCAAGATGGTCCACCTACAGGGCGGCCATCTTAAAACACTTCTCTGTCCATAGAAACCCCAAGAGGCCCGCAAGGCGGCCTACAATCTGCAGTGTGGGGAAGATAAGGCCCCACAAGAATTTGTGCAGGAACTCAAGCGTGCGTTTGCGCAGATCACCAGAAGGGTACGCACAGATAGTAGGGAGTTCATCAACACCTTCTTCTGTGCACTCCCCAAATATATAATGACCCAGCTGGCGAGGCACTTTCACAAGAAGACATCACTGGACTCGGTCATAGAACAGGCGACCCGTATTTATAAGGTGCAGAAACCTACAGATAACAAGAGCATCAATAAAAAACCCAAACCAGACAACACCCCTGCTGCTGCTAAGGTGGCGGAGGTGAAGGTTGCCCCCATTGTAGATCTGGAGATGGGGGGCCCTAAAAATATGCCTGTACAGAATCCATCCAGCCAAAGAACCAGAAGGCCCTCGGGCCAATCTCAGACAGGTAGTCAGGGTGGTAATCTCACAAATGGGACCCCTCACTCCCCTGATTACATTAGCCCCCACTACAAGGGCAACAAACCCATCCTGGGGTATGTGTGAACTCCCCCAGCCCAAGGGGGGGATCCAACCAGGTAGGTACCAACCCAGGAAACTTCCCTCCTAACTTTCCCCAGGAGGGCAGTAATCCCACAAATGCTGGGTTGAGTTTCTTTCCCCAGTACCCTCAAAACTTCAACCTGCAAAACAACCCTCCTTTCTTTCCCCACTTTCCTGAGCCCAGACAGCCCAATCCGGGAGAGGGGATGCCAAAGGTGGAGGGTTACTCAAACTATCCAAACCCAGGATACTATGGGTGAAGGGACAGTTACCCTTCCCGTGATCCACATAGGATGGACCAGAGACCCCTCTACCAGCCAGAGCAGGTGACACAACTGGGGTGTAAAGCCTTAGAGGAAGCTTCCTTCCCCACTTGTGAAAAGCCCCTAGAAACCCAGGAACCGGAACCAAAACCTCCTGCCCCCGAATATCTGCAACCCAAGGAACAGAGGGCGGGTAGGAGAAATAAAGGACCTAAAAAGACCAATTTTTTGAAGGAGGTTAGTGTCCTCCAATTTGAAGGAGAGGGGTCCTCAGAGGACTCTGGGGAAAATATCTTCTCCTTCAGGGATAGGGGAACTCCTCCCAAAGAAAAATTGGGCCCGAGAGATCCCAAGGAAGACTGGGTAAATGTGGGGACTGAGTTAGGATCGCCCATCATTGAACCCCAGAATGACAATCCAGAAAACCACCTTGCCCAAACGTATTCTGGGGACTGCCTCCAAAAGTTGGGGGTGCGCCAGAATCAGAACCAGGGGAGCCCAAAACTTCCCCAATATCGAACTGTCCTATTTTTCTTTCAGATCCCCAAACTCCCCCACAGAATCATGTCCAAACCTATTCTGGTGACTGCCTCCAAAAAGGGTGGGGGACGTCCCAGAACCAGAGAAAGAAGATTCCCTAGCTCCCCAAAGCCATTCTGGTGACTGTCTCCAAAAAGGGGGGTGCAGCCCAGGATCAGAAAAAGGGGAGCCCGAAACTCCCCAAATAGCAGTGTGTCAAAATTCTTTGTCAGACTCGCCAACTCCATCACCGCCTCCTGACCCAACTATCCTGGGGTCGGAGTCAGAAATAAGGAAATTGACCACCTAGCTTACCAAGAACGTCCATTACCTTTGCCCAATGGAGGAGAAAGAAGGTAGATTCTACGCCTCCGTCCAAGTGCAAGGGCAATGTGCAATTCCAGCACTGGTGGACACTGGATCCCAAGCAACTCTGCTGTCAAAAAGGACCTTTGAGCAGCTAAATTCAGGAAGGGAGGAGAGATACCAGATACCTCTCATCCCTCTTCCTGGACAACTCCAGAACTTTGACGGGAAAGAAATTCCTGTCGAGGGGTCTGCAAATTGGGCGACACAAGATGAAGCACTTGGTCATAGTCGTGGCACCAGAGGGAAGCCCCTGTCTATTAGGGAATTACATCCTCCGTAGGTTGTCTCCCCTAATAGACTGTGTGAATAAGGTACTCTGGACCCAGACTCACAGGCCAATCAAATTAAAACAGAGTGTCAACCATGTTAGTCTAAATGGCACATGCCACATGGTTGAACAAAAAACAGATCAAATTAAGTTTTATCTTCAAAATAATGGAATACCCGACATTACCATAATTGCTGTGGGACAACAAACTGGTGATGGGAACTCCTCTTCATTTCTTCAAATCAACTTTCCCTCCAGTCTCAAGTGGCATTCCACACTGAAAGGAAATACTCTGAAATTCTATACTAATTTGCAATCAGAAAATCCCAATTCCATAGCCAAAATCGATAACAAATCAGCACCAAGTGTAGCTGCCATTCTGAAGAAGGGCGAACAGCTCTTCCTCCCAATTCAGTTAAATGACGGGAAGGAGTCTGTCCTTGCCCGGGTTGACTTGAATAGCAAAGAAAGCTTCATCAGCAAAGTATTATTCAAGAAACTCCCAAAAGAGCAGACCCTGCCCGCCGTTGAGTCCATTTGTCCATGGGTATGGGGTCTGGAAATATCCATTCCACACATCGTCTGCTTAGCAGTTTTATGATAAACATTTATAGCGGTGACAAAAGCATAGAACACAATTGTTGGGACGTGCAAGGTGTTCCTTCTGCCTTTTATATGGACAGTCGCCTCCTCAACTGGGTCGAGATTAATTTGAACCCCAGTTATTGCCAACCCCGGTCCCAACTGGAGAGTAAATCTCAGGGTCCTGGAAATTCTAAAGAAAGCCTTTCAGTCAGCCCCAGTGCTACGGTAGGAAATGGAAGTTCAGGAGGAGAGGTCACCATCCCAGGCCTCACCTACAGAATCCGCATCCCCAAAGGTGACTTGATGAAAGAAAAAGTGTGTCCACATCAATCAGCTAAAGAGTTTCCACCCCATGCACACTTTGCGGCAAATAGAGGAGCCTACAGAAGCCCCAGTGGGAGAGAATTCTGAAGCGTAGGAATATTTAAAATTGTCACTGAATGCATGTGTGGAATATTTCAAAATGTTACTGAACCCACTGCTGAAATCCCAATTGGAGGACATTAGGGGGGTAAATTGTCATAACTGGTTTGTGTTCTATTTTATAGATTGCACTGAGAATACCTAACAACCAAGGAGGATCTCCACAGGGACACGGAAGGAAAAACCCAAAGAAATCCAGAGTGTCGCTCCACACCCGAAAGGAAAGCCTGAGAGAAGACGGGGATATCGCTCCCATTCCAACCAGAGCCGGCAAGGAGAGCGTGTCGCATCATTTGGTAATGGAAGAAGAATTTGCACCTGAATAAACCAGTGTTTTTCACGAAAAGAAAGAAAAATCCCACTTGCCTGACTTCCCCATGACTGGAAGTCAAGCTGAAGTCAGGGGGGGGGGTTCTGTGGGATATTTGGACCCATTCCAATGTGCCTCACTACATCAGTTTACTGCAATGGTGAAGAAAACTCCACTCGCTCCTGTGCGTGCCAAAATCTTCAAAACTGCGTTTGGGTCACAACCATAAAAAGGCTGCACACTCTGCCACAGTCAACATGGAGAAAATTGAATGAATTGAGCTGAAAACCTGAAAATGCCTTTTAAAATGACATTTTCCTAACCTTAAAAAGTGCTGTTTTTGGCATGAGATCCATTCATTTGTACTGAATTATTGAGAGTAAAGGGCTCTGCAATGCCCAGGATCATCCAGTGTGGCTCAGAGGAACCGGGCCTCATTGGAATGACAGCTCCTACAAAATGTATCTATGAAAAAGCAACCCAGGAACCCTTGTTTTCATCTTCCACGGGGGGAAAAACGCAGCTATTTCTTTGCTACAAGTATCAGAAACAGCAGTCCAGAGAAACTCTAAACAAAGGCATGATACATGTATCCAGGCTGCAAACAATCCCAGCACTCAAGGGAAGAACTAGTGCTGACTAAAATGTGTATGTGCTGCAGATGAAAATCAGATTTAAAAAAATCAGTTTAATGTGCTTTTTCATGAATGAAGTGCAAAATTGCCTGTTGTGAAAGCATGTTTTTGTTTAAAGGCTTAATTCTTTAAGAATGTCAAAGGATTGTTAAAAAATCCACCTATAAACTGTTTTAATTTTATATGTTTTAAGGAAAGATTTAAAAGGTGAAACTTAAAAGCTAAACCCAGTCTGAGGTAATCAACTATATAAAAAAACAACCCTGCTCTGACAATTCTTAGCCCTGAGAAAAGTAGCCACATCCACTGCTGGCAGGAAAAGCTAATTGTTGCTGGGAGGCCTTGCATAATCATGACAAAGGGACTTCATTAGACATTCGTCTTTGCACCCGGTGAAGATAATAATAGGCTTGGACACTCACACTTCCAGGGGAGGGGCAGGAAGCTCCACTCTCCAGGGAGAGGCCCCTCATTCAACTTCAAAGGATTTGCCATTTGCTCACACTTGGGAAGAGAGAAAGAAAAAAAACTGACATGTGACTTTTGGGTTTAAATGCTTATTTTGCCACTGAACGTCAAGACATTTAACTTGGCAGCAAGAATAAGAAAAAGAGTGAAAAGTACATACATATAAATCTGAATTTGTGCTATCCATTTGAAAACTTGATAGAATTTCTTACTGTGTAAGGAACAGAAGTTATAAAGAATGACCAAATGCGCAGAAACTATTAATGTTGCAAATATAATATTGTGTACCCATATCCTAGGGGTAATTGCGCATATATGTACAGAATTGGGAAATGTTAGGCCACACCTTTCATGGTTAAAATTGCCAAAATTCAACAGAAACACTAAACCAGGTTCCACCGACTTGGGAGTTGGATTAGAATGTGACCCACGAAATATGTAATTTATGTATCTGATTTTCTTAGAGGGCATAACTACATAAATAATGATAGATTTTGGTCCCAATAGCTATGGGAGGTTTCCAGATCATCTCATAAAACATGACATCCCTTTCTGTCATCCAACCAGCAAAGAGCAAGGCGAGAACTGTGCTCTGGCCCCATCATAACATTGTGGGTGTGGGTAGTAAGTCTGCCTCTACCATAAACTTAGTGATGTCATTTGGCATGATAAATAAGGAACCTCACAACACAAAAACACACAGATTCGTGACTTCATCCTGATTTCTGCATTGCGAACTGTTCCTGAATTCTCCATCTTTGTTCCTGAATTCTCCTTCTTTGTTCCTGATTCCAGATTTCTTTACAAAGCCAAGGCCTCAGCATTGCTGAACTCCTTTTCAGCTAGGCCCAAATTCCGAAACCATCCCAAAACCTCTGGGAAGCAGTTTGATCCAGTTTGGCTTGCTACCATTAAATGCTTGCCTGCTCCAAACTCGCCATCCCAATGATCTCCGTTCTCCAGTAACCAGCGCAGTCCAGTGCAGTCCAGTCCGAGGTGTCAGTCCAGGTGACCAGAACCACCCAGCTGACCTAATTCCACCAGATGTGCCCTGCTGTCCTTTAGACCCGATCCGTGTGATGACCAGAACCCTTGACGGTCCAAAATCTTAAATTAAAGTGGACTGTAAGTATTAATAGGAATCATAGTAAACCATAGCATATATTGCCTTGCCTTGTCCTATCCAAATCTCTAAACCATCCTATCTTCACCTTAAGAACCTATAATACTGTCAGAACCATTCTTGCAACCCTGTTTGTGATTCTTAGTGTTAGCGCCGATTTTCTCCTCATTTTTGTTTTACTAGACCATAAGCCATTAGTGATTTTGATTAATTAAAGTAATTCCCATAAAGAAAACAGGGTATCCACCACGTGAAGGGTTACAAGCGGCCGCGAAACTGTGGAGATTCATGGGTGGCATTCTCTTTTTCTTAGCCATTAAATCTAGTTTAAGTAAAATCAACCTGTCATTTTAAAACGATTTTCTGTTTTTTTCTGCTCTATTTTTCTAAAAACACCTCTCATCCAACATTGCATAACTTCCTCAATTTAATAGCTAGAGATTTCATTTCAACTCTGACTTGAACATAAGACCGGTGACTACATCCAAACACATCCCAAAACAGTGTATTTCACCTGTTTGTCTTAAAAACAGTTTAGTGCATTTTAGGCGGGATTTCTCATTTCTGCAAAGTTTTACACATGTGATTTTCAATTTCAATTATTTCCAAACTTCCATTAAGATTCAAAGTGTGTAATTGGGCTCATACTATAGATTATGATTGTTAGCATCTATCCCATGTTGCTCCCATAGAGATGTATATTGATTTAAGGACTTTTGCACACTTTTCATTGTTTTGCTCAGCCATTTTCGAATGTCATTTTAAAAGTTTAAGATTTCCAAACCATATTTCTCTCTTGTTTGGGGAGGGAAAGTTGTATTCAAATCCTGTACACTGTTCTTTATTCCTGAATACCTGCTGCTCCCTTACATCTGTGTAGAATTGCTTATTAGTGAGATGAGAAATTTGCTGGGGGAAATCTTAACTTAAGCGCTATCTTTCAAAGAAGCCACAACTGTTCTTTGCTCTGTGACCATGCTAACAACTAGTGGAGTAAAACAGGGGTGCATGGTTGCTGCAGTACTTTTCAACCTATATCTGGCAGATATGCAATTGGCATTCCGTTTTAGTGCATCAAACCCTGTGAAGATCTCAGATGTAATTGTTGGTTGGCTAGCATATGCGGATGATCTCATCCTGCTGGATTACACTCCTGCGTGTCTCCAGCATATGCTAGACGCCCTTGGTACATATTGCTCTGATAATGGCCTAAAAATTTACATCGATAAGAGCAAAGTGATGGCATTCACAAAAAAAAGAAAACCAAAACAATATGTGTGGCAATTGAATAGTAAAAGAGTGGAACAAGTAACATCTTATAAATACCTAGGTGTTATTGTGGATGATCGTCTGAAATGGAATGAACATTGGTCATCGATTCAGGCTCGTTGCATTATCTTGACCAATACCCTGAGCATATTCATTGGCAGAAATTGCGGCTACTCTGTATCTGCAGTACTGTCTTTATATACAGCAAAAATTAGAGCTATACTACTGTATGCAAGAACTAGTTGGGGCCATAACATCATCAAGTCGGTGGAACGGTTTGAGGCTCGTTTGCTACGCAAACTGTTCCGCCTACCAGTGAATAGAAGTGTGGAGTACATATACCTTGAATTTGATCTGCTAAGGATGCCATATGTATTCACCAGTCATTGTGTGTTAAACTTTGAGAAGTTAAACCGCTTGAATATGGACACCATAATTGTACCCTATGTCGCTGCCCTAATGAGACTTGACAGGACTGCTTCGTTTGGTATTATGGGCAAATTAAAAAAGCTACACTCAAACTGGATTGGTGTATTGTCTACACAAAAAAAACTGAGTATTCTCATCATCAAATCGACATTGAAAAGAGTAATGAAAGAAATAAGCTATGAACAACAGTTAATCAACCTTTCCACTAAATCACATAGTGGATTTTACTGTCAAGAACGCATCACTAGAAGTTGTGCACCAGGCTATGTTAATGCTTACCCAAGCCTGCAAACTGTCCGGCTATATCTTCTACTTAAATTTAATAGATCGTTGGTGCTCGAAACACAAGGAGCACAAATGGGGTTACCCCACATGAAGCGCATGTGTCGCCTGTGCAGAAATTAAACAATTGAGACACATGCACCATCTATTGATTATGTGTGAAAGTTTGTATGCTGTGCGGTATAAACACATGAAGTCCTATAACAATCATTTCGACCCTAGTAAAATAAAAGCACTGTGGCCCCAATTTTTGCGTGGCGATGACCTAAATTTGATATACTTCATGACTGCTTTTTATAAACAGATTGTACTGATTTTACATTGTATTGATTGATTTTATCATGTAATGCACTGAATTGTATATATATGAATTATGAGACATGTGTTTGATTTTAACTTGGTTTTAACAGTGGTGATGAATTGCTTATTGTGTTATACAAAGCATTTGTTTTGCTATATGTATAAAATAAACTTGAACTTGTTCTTTGCTCTGTGTTTTATATTTTGTGTTGCTAAAAGTGGATTCAACTGCCTTATCTACTTTCTTATTTGTATTGTCACCACATTGGTGATTGCTGCCCCTTATATTAAAACATATGTTTGATTTGAATTTTAAATAAATAAATAAATATTACCTTTACCAACCAGCCTGATTCCTGGTCCATTGTGACCTAGGGGTATTTTGAGAAGGGGTGTGATATGAGTGGTATATCAGAATATTGAACCTATAGACACAATAAAATAATTATTTCATTTGCGCACTACATACTAGGCTGAGACCAGGGAGTATTGTCGGATTGAAATCCTTAACAACAGTCCGTAGTTGTTCATGAAAGGATCTGCCTGTACTATGAAAGGGGTAGCCCAGGCCAAGGCAAATCCCGACTAGATTCAAAATCAGAAAACCAACCTTGGACCGATCAGTCACATAGGTCATAGGACGAAATGCAAAATAGACTACAGGCTTCCAGGAACTCTTTCATCTGTCATGGGTTTCTGTTATATTTGATCCCCTCGATTTTCTCCTCTTGCCGCAAACTGCTGTCTTACTGTATTGTTCTCTGTCCTTAGGGACTGTACCTCTGCAGTGAGTTCTTGTAGAGCCGTGACGAACTCCTGATATTGCTTGAGGGAGGCCATGGGTGGTTTTGGGCGATGCAAGCTGTCACAAACTGGTTTCCCATCCTCCTCACCTGGTTCTTAAGAAGGACTGTCTGAAGATTCTTTCTTCTTTCTTGCCTTACTGTTCAGAGCCTTCTTCTCCTTTTTGCCTTTTCGGTCGTGGAGGTAAGGGCGGGCTCCCACGGAGGCCACCTTGTCCAGGTGAGGTATACTTTGGGAACACAAGGACTCAGAGGAGCCGACCCCAAAACAAGGAAAAAGCCCTTGGCAGAAAAAACCCTGTGGTGTCTAGTGGTATCAATCCTGGGATGGCTGTAGAAAGAAACCGTGGATCACTAAAGGTTCCGTTTTTCAAATCCGACACTCCTGCAGCAGATGGAGGGAAGGTAGTATATCCTTGTGTTCTCCCTTACCCCAGAGGTGAGGAGCACCACGTAGCTGTTAGGTAGGTGGATCCTTGGGAGCTCTGTGATCGCGGGAAAGGGGAAGTAGCACATTGAAGAGGAGGAGTGTGAAATGGGAGAAAAATGTACCGGCGCAGAGGAAGAAAAAGGACACGGCCACTGGCACAGTGAGCAGAGTACAAGAACAGAGCAGACCGCAGAGCTCCAATAAGGAGGGCAAGTAGAAAATAGCAGGCAAAGCTACAAAGGTAGAACTAAACAACAAGCGTGCATACCGGCAGTATGGATCAGTTGCAACACTCCGATTGCAGCTCAATGAATGCATTCATGGAGGAGGTGGCCATCTTGGAAATAGTCTAGACCGCGTCAGTGCCCCACGGAAGACGGCATGACGGCACATCAGTGGTGCAACCAGCGCATTCATAGACACCACGGGCGGACCGTGACACTACATCAAGAAGGGTGCATGGGGTCTTCCCCCTGTGAAAATGTGGTAAAAATGTCTTCCAAAAAGTGCAATTTACTGTCCAAACCCACACAAGTATGGCCTAAAAAGCATTAGATTTTAGGTACTAAGGATGGTACATTATTCTTACTTGTGCAAGTGTGATGGTGTATTTTACAGCAGCTTGTATTGAGAATAGATGGTACTATGTTGTATGCATAATGACATTTATTATATAGATATCCAGTAATCATGGAAAAATATCATTTTGTCATGCTGTTACTGGCATTCATATGCATTCATCCTTTTACTAAGGTGGGATCTTAGGCATTTTCTGAAAGGGGAGAAACTAAGCTAAAATATTACTTGTTTACCACTTAATTAATGCAAATTTGTCTTACCTCATCATTCTCTGTTCCCAGTTATCTCTTGTGAATGGGAAGGCCTCTTAACTAGTTTTCCACTCTTGGCATGCATCCAAACCATAATAACTTTTGTATGTGTATGGGCTTACTCTTTAGGTTTTGCATTTTTGAAAAGCAGGTACATTAAACAAGCTTGCAGAGACTGACCTTTGGAAGGCATAACTGCAGAGCATTGTATGTCAAAAGAAAAAAAGGGAATTTGGAGAGTGGGTGGTGGGCTGCTAACAGAGATGAAGTAATGTTTCCTCTACTCCCCAACTGATACACAGGTGTTGTGTGGGGTGCACATGTCATGCATTTTGAACGGCACATTTATTGTTTTTAAAAGTTGTGCCAAATTTGTTAGTGTAAAATGGGATTTAGCCTGTGCCTATCGCACAAACAGCGCTTTTCCACTCCCAGCGAACAGTTAATGTTGAACTCCTATTTATTCGAGAGCCGTGCTTTGTCGCAGTTATTGGGTGGTCACACTCAACTCAGGGTGTTTCTTTCCTCCCTAAGCAAGTTGGCACAAAACAAAGCACTATTTCTTTTGGATTCACCGTGGTGAGGCCTCTAAACCATCTCGCACCCACCCCAACAAATACCCTGCGTATCCAATGAACTAGGAACCAGGCCAGTGTATAGTAAGAATATTTATTTATTTATTTAAGGTTTGACAACAAAGACTATCAGTCAATATCAGCCACCATTTCTGTGGTCAACAGGTACAATTTCGAAACATGCAGTTACAATTTACAGCTAAATTAATTTCAATTTAACCAATGAAAACATTCACAGTACAATGAAAAATAGTTTTGCTACACACATTCAAAGGACAGGCAATGCTTTGGGATTCAGGTTTTGGGAGGCAATGGCATCAATGGGAAAATTTGGTTTTAGACTTTCATTTGAAAGGTAAAGTTGGGAAAAGGAACTCAAAGGGAAATCATTTTTCAACATACATGAAAATGAGAAGCAATGCCTGAAAATAATTCTGGTCAGAGAAAATTAGCACAAAAGGGAAATCATGTGGTGACAACACACATACAGATGAGATGCAATACTTTGGAATTATGATTTAAAATGAATGGCGATGAATGGGAAAATATTTTTTGCACCCACCTCATTTCTTTCTGTACAGGAGTAAAGGGTTTCAGAAACCAGTCAAGCAAGTCTTTATGGGCTATACCGGCTCTAACACACTAGGCATGAGCTTTGTTAGTTTTGAATTCTAACAACACTCATCCCGTTATTTTCTATATGGAAATTCATTGATTTACTTTAATCAAATGTGCTAAGGGTCTACACAGTGTCTCCTCCTTCCACCACAATTTAATGGAAAAGATTACAGCGGGCTGTTCCCAACACAATTCAATTTCAACAGAGATGGTGGTTTTCTATGGGCAGATAATTTGAATGAGATTTAACAAATTGTGCAAAGGGCCTACCCAGTTTTGCTCCCCCTTTACCCACTAATGGAGAGGGATAAAGGCAGGTAGCTCCAACACAATGGATGGCTTTGGGTATGGATCTACAGATTTTTCTGACCCTCTTTTGGTAGGCAGCTCAAGCCAGACCTCTCCCACAGCAAGGTCCCTCTAGATAGGCCTCTCTCAGATAGTGCTCCCAAGTCTCCAAGCAAGGTTTACCCTGATGGCATTGGTTGCCTCTCTGCTAGTTGTTCCTTGCAGGAGTCCAGCGGCAGGCTATCTCCCAGAAGAAAGGCAGCCAAAAAGCCCGAAAAAGCCATGTTCTGATGCAAACCTACCCTATTATAGCACGGATGACACTCCAACTTTGTCATAATTCCTACAGTCAGGATTGGCTAGCTCACTCCCTTCACCTCCCACCACCACACTCCCTGCCTGCGAATAGTACCAGAAATTGAGAGGAGTTTATGATGTAGGCTGAGTGAGGAGAAATGATACATCATTTCCAATTAACATGGATTTTCTCATTTTGTGTTCTGAAAAGTCTCATAAGGTGCCAACTCCCTTGGTCTTTCAGATAATCACATTAATATAGGTATTTTTGAATTCTGTATTTTATGGCGAGTGGGAAAATACTAATTTGATTTCAGCACGACCTTCCTGGGCAGAGCTACCATTTTTTGCGGTTTGCTGCTGCGCCGAAATAGCTAAAAATGGAACCATTTCCAATTTAAACCATAATTTCATGATCTATCCCTTTGCCAACTTACCTATTTCTCAGGTGTATGAAAATGGCAGAATCATAATTTTTCCAATAACTGAGTTTGTATACATCACACACATTTCATTTTTATAGGATCCCAATTGGTTTTTCATCCCCTTTAATTTGAAGCTGGAGTGGGCTCGATGGGACACACAATGTTCCTTTTATTTAGGAAAAACTGTATTCAATGTTTAATCAATGGCAGGGCATAACATGGCCCCCAGTGTCCATTTCTCTTAAAACATGTGACCAGCCATCTGGTTTATCTTAACCCTGTCCCTCCTTGGCTTCAAAGCCCTGCTTGGTTTTTAAGGCACTGTTTATGGGAAGGCCTGACCTTAAGGTCACTTCTGCAGGACATGTTATCAGCAACTCCCATAATCTATCAAATCTACTTCTTTGTGTGTTTTAGCATTTAGTTTGACAACCAGACCCATTTCCTTAGTGGGCTCAGCCAAAGGTCTTGAGTTCAGATTTTTAAAGGGTCTTTGTTTAGAGCTAATTCACTTTGTATGTGCAGCCTGACCTTAAAGGTCATTTTTGTTAGTCATGTTATCATAAATTCACCACAAATTCAATCTCTTTCTCTGTATATGTAACCATTTACTTAAAACCAGGCCTTCAACCCTGGTATTCATCAAACCAAAGGGCTGCAAGGTCAGGATCCAGATACACTATTCAGTTGACAGTTCAATGGGGGATTTCAGCTCAGAGAGAACACGCTGCAGATCAAATTTCTGCAGGGCTAGCATATTACATTTAACCACTGTATACATGTAACTTTCAATGCTGCACCAGGACCTGTTGTTCCTAAATACAATATTTTCTTTATAAAATATTAGAATGACGGTCAATGAAACAATCTCCTGCATACAAAATAGACCATAGTTAGCACAGGGAATCAGTGTTCCTTTATGAAAGCGAAATAGGCGGAGAGAACACACGCTTAATGCTCACTTTTAATATGGGATACTGCCAGTATCCCAAGTGAGCATTAAGCGTGTGTTCTGCCCACTGTCACCTTAATGTCTGAGTCTTGCTCTGGCCTGGCATTGCACACACGTGTAACCTAAAGCAGGAACACTTGCTGAAAGGTGTGCTTTCCACATGGCACCACCTGTGAAATTATCTGTTGGAAGGTGAATGAAAGAGCAGTAGGAGTGGCAGCAAAAATACAGCATGGGACATCAAGAGAAATAATATGATACGTTAAGACATGCAGGTTTTGATCAGCTGGTCTTCTCGCAAGATCAGCTGGCACTCACTGCTCACAGGATCCATCTGACACACCCAGGAGAATGGTAGATAAATCACACGTTGTAACATTCAATGCCTTTTTTGTATTCATAAAGATGTTTTATGGGAGCAGACTCAGCTGAGCCCATTATAATCTGGCTTCCAATTAAGTCCCCTGCCATGCCGAGGAGGATGAAGGCTTAACCCCGAGAGTGCAGGAGCTGAAGGGGCTGACATTATCGTGGCATCCCCTGGGGGAGAGGCGCAAAAGCATGGGAGTGGGAAAGGGAGCTGACACAGACTGCAGCGACACAGACTATTCAGGCCTTGACCGAAGTCACACCGGTAAGACATACCTTCTGCCCCTAAAGCAGCTTGATCACTACAGGAGAGAGCAGGGTAGACGGACATCACCAACTCATATCACCCTGTCTGAGACAGGGTGCTGTGAATCCGTGAGAGAAGGGAGTTAAACACACTGGTAAAATAATGAGGCACCTGCTTGTCGCCGCAATCATTTTCAGTATAATAAATACATTTCTCACTGTTCCTTTCACTGGAACTTCTGCAGCAGAGGCAGCATGCATCAGTGGTGCCACCATGTCAGAATGCCTAGTGCGACTAGTACAAAAAGCGAGGGTGCGAGCGAGTGCAATGAAAAATTGCACAATAATATTTGCTTGTTATGGCGGCCGTTAGAGACATATTTCAGCATTGCCAGCACACGCTTCTCCTCACAGAACCCTCCACATACTATGCTGTAAAATATAAACTGATTCAGAGAAAGATTAGCAAATGTGGTATATTTTGAATCGCCCACCCGACCCTAGTGGAGGCATGGTAGCCTGCTCTTCCCCATTCCCCCCAGACACACAGCACTTACCTTTGTGAGAGTTGACCATCGAGTGGACTGTCAGATTCAGGTCATGGGTGGGCCAGGGCTACACACAAGCCAAACTCAAGGCAAGGGCAACTAGGCCGAGGCGGACACTACGCGTGGCTGGAAGACTGCTGGGCTGGCTCAGGCAGGCTCTGCTCGACTGTGGAGGAGGAGCAAGTGTCAATCACGCCCTGGGGTCGGCAACAACAAGTGGCGCTGTGCCCATTACCCATCCCATACTTGAGACAATAATGTATTTTATTGGCTGGCAAACAGCCAATGAAAACTGTACATTCTTGTTACTATGCAGAATATGCAGAGACATTGACACTCTGATCACTGCGCTGATTGCGCACAGAATATAGATTTACATTGGCGGGGCCGTGGCCACCGCTCTTGCGCCCCACCAAGCTACTACATTATACTGCTATTAGTCAGTGCTACGTAAAGTGAGTGGAGCTATGAGCTCCATGCAGTATAAACAAAAGAAAACTCCATTAAATGGGACGCGCCCCTGTGGTCAGGCCCAGGGCAGCAACATGAGCGCAGTGAGATGAGGGAAGATATTTTACATGTTGCCACCATGCAGCACATTTAAATAAATACAAGTTGTTGATGTACAATGCCTAGACTCTTTTCGTTCTGCACTCCCTGCGGGGGGTGGATGGGTGGCGCCCTGATGTCCTACCTAAGGAGACACCCCTGTTTTCAAGGATTGGTATGGATATTGTACGAACCATAGAAACATCTAAATTAGGGAATAAGTACATATTGGTAATCGGGGAATATGCGACCCGATATCCCAAAGCTTTTCTCCTCAGAACTAATACCACCCAACACATCCTGAAACACATGGTCCCTTTCTTTCTCAGATATTGACTGGTCAAGGTGTAACTTTCATGAGTAAACTTATGGGGGAAGTTAAGCAACTGTTACATATCATTACCTTAAATACCTCAGTATACCACCCACTGACAGATGGCTTTGTAGAATGATTTATTAAGACACTAAAGCGTATAGTTTGTAATTTAGTGGAGCAAGATGTCAGAAACTGGGACCAGATGATCCCATGGGCCTTATTTTCAGTCAGGAAAACACTTCCAGCTTCCACAGGGTTCTCCCTGTTCAGGTAGCCTTATGGACAAGAACCCAGGATGTCGTAGACATGCTGAGGGAAACATGGGAGGAGAGAATGGAGTGCCCCAATACTTCTTTCCCAAACTACCAATAGACTTTAGGAAGACATGATGGTTGTTAGACCTTTGGTACAGACCCACAGGGGCAGGGCCGGACTGGGAAGCAAAAGAGGCCATGGAAAAGAATTCAAAGGCTGTGTGCTTTCAGACCCTGCAGCAGTGGGGAAAGAGGGTGTTGACAGCTTGCTCTGTAGTGTAACAACCCCATACATAGACTGAGGTGGGTGCAGCAAATCAGCTAAGCGCTCTCATTTGTTAACATCAAGCTCTCTGTTGACAGACATGAATCATTTTACGTGGGAAAACCGGCACAGTGAAAGTGGATATAAACATACAAAATAACCACTCGAACTTGAGGCAAAACATTAAAACATAGCTTTTCGTGAGTAGAGAGATAGGTCACCCTGGCCCTTTGAAAACATCTCAACCTATCCATGCTGCTCAAAGGCATCGGTTTCAGAATACACAGCACCCGAATGGCACCTCTCACACACTCGACCAGTTGCGCAGAAAACTTACAGCACCTCTACATATAAATTACTGTCTGCACTTATTATATACAGGGGAGGATCCAGCACTGCAAGAGTGAGGGGTGGGGGGTGATCCCGAAAAATGTCCTGCTGCTTTCTGCCACCCATTTGCAGTGCACGCAATTCCATACTGTCTCATTTGCTCCCGCAAAAAAACGCACCCCCCCGCCCCAATGTACTTTTTTGGTAACATTAGTGGAAGATGGCATTTTAATAAAAAATAAAACTGCAGAATCATTACAGATGCAGGAGACCCATCTATTAGAGCTCTGTCCAGGCGCTCTGGGACAAAATACATGCAAACATCCACATTTGCATATGGATTGCACCAACAGAAATGACTTCATAGGAAAGGACATTGCAAGGAGCATCATCAGTCTTTTATACTTGGAGGAACCATGAAAGTGACTTTAGATTAAGTTGCCATAAGTAAGCCAAGTGACAAATAACTTTGTGGTAAAAATACCTAAATTGCACTATTATTATATATGGAGAGACTCTATAGTCATTAGGCTTTTGTAACTAACCGCATGATATATGAACCACAAGGTATGAAGTGAATCACTTACAGAGCTTCAGATAAGACGCAGGGCGAATGAATGATTTGCCCAAGATCACACACTTTGGTTAAATGGTGAACATCTTCCCAGGTTTAGTTGATCTAGATATGTAAGGTTTTGCTTTGCATTTCATGTGCCTAAATAATATTTTATTTATAGAAATTCCTTGGAAGCAAACCGCATTACATAAAAAACTAGACTTTTATAGTAAACTAACTATACCCTATATGCATTGTCATAGAAATATGTTGAGCAATAAGTGTATGGCTTTAGTTTCATTCTCCCCATCCTGCATGCAAAACTCCATAGTATCATGTAGATTAATGTAAGCCTAACAAATCCCCCTTAGGTTTTAAAGCCATAGTCATTATTTCATAAAGCACGCAGCATTATCCACCCCTCTCACTTCTGATCACTCCCTCACATTTCTAATGGGACAAAGGTCCTTGCTAATAGCCCCCCCCCCTCCCATCAGGGCCTTATGGCTCACATTGAAATGCCCTGTTAACACAGTGCTACGCGAGAGCCACCACTCTTTGGGACATTGTCCTGGCAACGGGACACCTCGCCCGTTCAGAAAGGGTAACGTGTCCTGCTGCCAGGACAATGAGCGTGCTGAGCAGGAATTGCTCAGCACACATTGTCCTGTCAGCAGGACACCTTTCCCATTGGGCACCCTCACTACTGAGGTGCCGAACGGGATAGGTGTCCCCAAAAAGGCCTTGAAGGGGAGAGGGCAGCTTGCTCTCCCTGCCCCCCTCACTGCCGCTCGGTATGCCACTGATTTTCAAGCTGTGAAAACAATAAAGGCAGGACTAGCTTAGAAAAAACAGGAAAAAATGTATTTTAGGAAAAATGCAACGAATAAATAATAATTGCCTTGGTTAGATTAAACCACACATAGCAACCCCGGGGAGAGTGGGGGGTGCTTGTAGCATCTGACGCCCAGCCCCTTCCCAAATCTCCCACTGATGAAAGGGTTCTCGCAGTGACAGCTGCTAGAGCTTTCTCCCTCATTGCAATTAAGAAATGATTACATGTTGTGCCTCACAATATAGTTGAGTGCAGGTATTATTCTTTCGCTTGGAGAACTGCCAGTACTCAAATTGGTCCAAAAAGAACAGTGTCGGTATGAGAGACTGATAGGACCGACCCATTTAAAGCAGCGCTGTAATGGATGGATTGTGTGGGAGTGAGGAAAATCTTGGCAAAAGTAATTTCGCCTGGATGTTTCCTGCTACTGCATTCCTCAGAATGAGTCCGAAACATCTGTCTGTTATAGACAGCTAATTGGTGTTACACTGGTGGTATTAAACCCAGTAGACATGATCATTTTAAAATGTTTTATAGGTGCTAAGATTACAGTTCTATTGTCGAATATCCTAGTCAAGCATTTTAGTAAACAGTAAAGAAAATGCAGGTGTGAGAAATGAATGTAACTCACTCTAATGGCACAAAGCTCATTGCACACGTGTCCCTGCCCTCAAAGACAGCAGAATGCCGGTTGCATTGTTATATTGCGTGCAAAATAAGATTTTAACAATTATTTCCATGAATTAAACGAAAGGGCTTCTGCTGTTTAAGCGTAACTTATTACTGCTATTGATTTTAAATATCTGAAGAACATCCACATTTGAACAATCATATGTGTGTGAATACGGACCGCTGGTATAAAACAGTATGGCCTCAACCCAGAATGGCTCCATCTTGGAGGGGTGTTGCTAGGTCTGGAAAGGATCAGGAGCTAAGCTAATGTGAGGACTGGTTGGACTCGGGCTAGATATAGCCTTTTGGTTGTAGCCCCTGAGCTTCTATCTGGGGCTATAACCAAAAGACCCGGGGCTATAGCCCCCTCAGCCCCCCCAGCAACGCCTCTGTCTGGCAGAGTTAATACCTGCGGTAGTTCACACTTGAATGGCATCCATTTGCATGTTGAGGTCTCCCTGATTCTTTGCAGCTGAAAGCTGTATTTCAATATTTCGCCGTGGAATTAGTCAGTGAGCACATCACCAAACGAGGAAGGCTTCAACCCAGTAGTGACGTCCCAGCAAATATCATTCAAAAAACTCTTCTCTGCGTTCCCCGGTTGCATTATGCATTGCACTAGTGAGCAGGAGCCGGGTGAATTCTCCATTGAAAGGTGGCAGCTCCTCGCTCTGTAATCGGTACTGACAATTCTCACGGGGATCGCCCATCCTTTTGGCAAGGAATTATTGATTAAGAAGCACCTGAGCATGAACGAAAGAATTAGAGAGAGCCGGTACTTTGCGACCTATTCTTTTGGTTCATGGTTTATTTCACTTACAGGCCGATTCATGGAATTAATGTGTGCCGAAAATCTACGCGCAAGCGTGCGAAAGCGTGCGAATCGCAGCGCAAGTGCGAATATCGCAGCGCAAGCGTGTGAAAGCCGCGCACATCGATTCATGGAAGTCCATGTGCGTGTAAATCCTGGCATGTGCGCTAAAATCCTGCGTGGCGCACGCGGGCGCACACGTCATCAAACAGCGTGCGCTACGCGCACAGCGAAAGCGCACATAACGCGGCGCACACAACAAAAGTGGGCGTAACACAGGGCGTAACACGCGGAATGGGGAACAACGGGTGAAAATGTGGCCGTTACGGGGGAAGTACAGGAGATAAATGCGCAGAACGCCCACATGCACGCCTACAACACGTATTCATGGAATCGAACAGGGGAAACGCGTGCGCCAAAAAAGACGCGCTAATCTGGAAACACGTACGCCAGCAGGAAGCAGGCGTACACGGCCCTGCACAGCATAAAAGTGCGCGCGAACAACAAACAAGCTCAGACGCTACAATGAATATACTGTTCCTTGCAACAGTGGTCGTGGGACAAGGCAGGAGGAGGAGGATAGTCTGGCCCAGAATTTTTACACCCAGGACCAGCCTTTTTGGGATGCCTGATGACCAGGTGTATGGCAGGTACAGGTTTCCACCTCACATAATACTTGACCTGGTGATTGAGTGGGAGGATGACCTCACATCACCCACCCTGTGCTCCCAAGCACTGAGCCCCTTGGAAAAAGCGCTCAATGTACTGCACCTCTTGGCCACTGGTTCATTTCAGCACGTGCCATAGTGGGGGGGTGTCACAGGCCACGCAGTCACGCTGCCTACACCAGGTGTTGACCATCATGACTGCGCGCTCTTCAGTCCGCAGGCACATATACCTGCAGAGAACACCTGCAGAAAGGCAGGCTGCCATCCAGGATTTTTACGGGGTGGCACACTTCCCCAAAATGCTAGGTGCCATTGATTGCAACCATGTGGCTCTATGTCCTCCCAGGGCAACTGAGTACATCTACAGAAACCGCAAGCACTGGCATTCCATCAACGTGCAGGTAGTATGTGATGCTAAGGGAATCATCACCTCAGTATATGCCAACTATCCAGGGTCCACCCATGACAGTTTAATTTTCAGAATGTCACCCCTAAACCGGGACCTAGAAGCTGGGCGGCATGGCGATACATGGCTGCTTGGTGAGTATAAATGCCTCTGCACATGCATGCATGTCAGATACTGAGTAATGTCACAACCTCACTAATGATACCCATCATCACCTCCCCAGGGGACTGTGCCTACCCTCTGAGCACCCACATGATGATGCCAATTCGGAACCCCACCACACCACCCGAGGTAAGATACAACACAGCCCATATTGCAACCAGGGGCATAGTGGAGCGTACATTCGTAGTGCTCAAGTCATGCTTTCGCTCCCTTGACCGCTCTGGTGGGCAGCTGCTATATGCGCCCCCAGTAGTGTGCAGGATCATAGTGGCAGCATGTGTCCTGCACAACGTTGCAACCAGCCGGGGCCTGCCGGTGGACATTGTGGTGCCCCCACATCCGCAACCACATGCACGGCCGCTGCACATGGGAGGGGAAAGGGCATGTGGTGAGGCAGCCCGTACGCAGCTGGTGGCTAATTACTTCACCTAAAATCACAGCCCTGTGGAGTGCACAAAGCACTGGCACATACCAGCTGACAATCAATGATGATGACATAAGGGACAGTCAACTGTCACAACCATACCAGCCTGAGATTGGTCACCTGGAAGTGTTACATTGTGTGCATCCCTACCTACCGAAAGACAACCAATGCTGTGTCACAAAAAGACACACATTTATGCTGCATGAATGACTACCCCCTTGCAAAATACAACGTGAAAATAGCGCCATGTCACCCAACCCCTCCCCATCTCCGCTACCCAACACACCATGGCATGTCATGCAATGTGAAATCAAACAAAGGAATGCACAACACATGACACAAGTGTCACAAAGTGCACTGTCCCAAATGGAAGCAGGCTACAGACAATATGTTCACAGTAATCAATAACAAACAACACACATGACCAAATACTTACCAGCAACACAATACAGCAACACAGGATGAAACATTGCCAAAATATGAAAGTACAAAATCAAAGTAGTGCAAATCTTACAACCTGAATAAGCCAGCACATCGACCCCTTCCAACTGCAGAGTGTTGCTGTCAGGCAAATGTGTCAGTGTACTGCATACAACATGAACTGCATCTGCAAAGGAGACGGCCTTGTGAAGACATGAAGAAGGTACCTGTGAATAAGGAGGAAGACATGGATGCACAAGCACATATCAATACACCATGCAGTGTTCAATACAACAACAATCCCCACTAGGGATGTACACACAGTTTTGACTACAGACTGCCCACACAACTCATGGGAGCCCAATGTCACTGTGTAAGTCACTGTCACTTGGTCACACCCTTTGCAAGCCCATGGAAAGGGGAAGCAGGAGGGGTGTGTGTGTCAGGAACCCAAGCATGTAACCCAAACACAGGACAAGCCTGCATGTGCCCAGCTGGAATACACAGTGGATGCCCACGGGAGCCACACAAGGCAACACACTGTAAAAAAAAAAAAAATCTGAAATGGCCATGTGGGGGCAAAGGGGGGTGGGAGGCCACCCAGGAGGTTCAAGGACAGGATGCATACCAACACCCACCTGCGTGGATGTTGCGAACAAAATAAATACCTCCATGGGCTCATGGCCTGCACGACTACGCCAATGTGGGAAAACTGATGTCGCTCTCTTCACCCTCTGCTGCTGCATCAGGAGGTGGTGGTGCTATGGGAGGCAGCCCACGCAAAGCCCTGGTATGGTCCTCCATGGCAGCAAGCATGCGGGTGTTGAAGGTCTGATTCTGGAGGATGATAGTGCGGAGCAGCACCTCACGGGTTGTTGCCTGCGTTTTTGCACGCATGGCCTAGCATGATGCCCGGATCTCATCACGGGTTGCCTGCAGCTCAGCTGAGAGAGAACGTGTGAGCTGCTCCAGCTGCTGTTCTGCCCTAATATTTTGGGAAGCCTCGAGTTCAACCAGACTCTCCCTGAGGAAATGGAGTTCTAATCTCAGGGCTTCCCTGTGGCCCTGAGACTCTAGAGATATGGCTTCACGCAGAGTGTCCAGTGCCACCCGTCGGTCCCTGTTGGATGCCAACATGTCTTCCCTGTGTGATTGGCAAATGGAGTCTGTTGCCTGCTGTTGTTGCTCCATCTGCCTTTCAGGGGGGAGAATGGAAGTGGCCACCCTCTTCATTGCCTGAGCCATCATTTCAACCGATGCTCCCTGTTGTGCTGCTATACTGTACATGGAGTTTTCCCATACAGTATTGCCTGGTGGCGTACGGCCACCGCGTCGGCTGGCACCACACCTGTTTGGGGCAAGGCGATCTGCACCTTGCTGTGCTGGCACTGCCTGAGGCTGCAGGACTGCATTCCCCCTCTGATCTGCTGGCCCAGGAACAGGATCAGATGTTGTCGAGTGTGTCCCTGCATCCGTAACCCCAAATGCGGACTTACCAACACTGACATCCACATAGAGGGTTCTACCCCTGGTGCAGGTGGGTTGGACAGAACAGAATCCCTGCCAGAAACACTCACCTGCGACAGCACATAAGTCTCATCATCCGATTCAGCACCTGAATCATAGAGGTCTGGGGAGGTGCAACCAGAGACACCCCTGGACAGTATGGTCTGCAGTAAGATTAGGTTTTCACCCACCACCACACCACGTCCTGCACTGGTGCCTGGTCGTGGATGAGATTCCTCCTGGGTCTGCACCATCTCCTCCACCTCAACAGCATCAAGTGCGTCATCACCTGCAAAAACATGAAAGACAACAAATGGAAACAGGTATGAGCACCATAGCACACACATAGGCCTGACAAGCCAGAGATCCAGTACATGAATTACACATGTCCCACATGACTATAACCCTGGCATGCATGCACTGTCAATGAGTTGGAAGGCGAGCCAAAAAGCAGACACTGAGGACACCAAGATGGAAAAGCAACACATTTGCTGCATGCTGGGTAGCACTGGCATCACACATTAGCCTGTAAGTGGCATGTTCAATGCACATATATGACACATGCCAGCACATAGAGGGCATGTAGCATAGCCATGGTACATTTGACAAGTACAGCCATATGTCAGTGAATGAGTACTGTCACCCATCCATGTGAGATGGACATGATGAGATGAAAAATGCAAAATAGTGTGACAAAATACGTATGTGCCACACACTGCAACACATCCAGTGTACAATAATACAGTGATGGCATGCAGATGGATACATCAATGGTTGGTTACTTCAACATGACACGAAAAATCTATCATGTTCCACATTCAAACAGGCCCCAAAATATTTTGTGAGCAGGCCCTTACTCAATCAGCCTGAATGGTCTAATCATTCCCATAACAGGGTAATAAATGTGGCCCGATGTGGGGTGTAATCAATGACAGAAGCATGTCACATATGTGGCATTAGGGCTGAAAAATATGTTGCAAAAATGGGAGAATTGAAACAATCAGGCTGAATGAACACTCAAGGGCAACTGCAGTAATGTTGCGCTAATGGGCTACTGTGGTCAGAAGGGATACCGTCATACCCAAATCCAAGGCCGCTGAATGTTTTGGAGGAAGCACATGGGTGACCCATACCACTCAGGACTATACACCCTCTCCTGGCACTCAATCTGAAAACGTCACCCATGCAACATACACATGGATTACATACACATGCATGGGCACTCACCGGACAATGCTTCGTAATCTGGTAGGTCTCCCACACCTTGGATCGGTTCCTCTGTGATGAAGGTTCCAGCAACAGACTCATGTTCAGTGAGTTGGTTGTCCTCTGGTGGAGACCCACTGCCAGTCACCAGAGTAGAGGCATGATTGGAAGCCAGCTTGTTCTTTGCTCTGCGTTTCAGGTCATTGCACCGCTTGTAGCAATCATCAGCTGTGCGCCTCACAAATCCAAGGGCACTAATGTGGTCCGCGATGGTCTGCCAGTGTGCCCTACGTTGACCAGGTGTGGTCTTGCACCCTGCAGTCACCACCATTTTGCGGCTATGTGCCGACACATAGGCCACAAGTGCATCAAGTTCGGCATCATTGAAGCTAGGCTTCCTTGACGTGCCGGAGTGTGTAGCCGTGTCTGGGTCTCAGCCTGTAGTGCCAGAGCACCCTTCTTCTTCTTCTTGGAAGGTGGTGTGGATCCTGAGTGGCTTATGCCGCTCTGGTCAGCAGGGGCAGAAGTGCAGGTGGACTGGGTAGCAGAAGCCTGTAAAGGCACAATGACCATAGGTCTTGGTGCAGGCATTGGCTGCAGGGTGATGTTGGCAGGACCAACGTCGGTTTGATGGACTTGGACCGACACTGTCCCGGCCGGGAGACTCGGAGCTGGGGTGGATTGAGCTGCAATTGCCCCTGCAGCCTCCCCACCCTTGCTACTTGGGGCAGCAGATGACATTGCTGCCCCAGATCCATGTGGCCTGGTGACAGCAACTTTCACCACCACACGTGGCTTAAACTTGCTGACCTGGAAGTCAGCCTGGGAGTCATCCTGTGCCGGTTCAGGTGCCAAAATGGGCCGGTCCAACAAGGGCTGAGCTGGGATGGTGTCAGCTACGTTTCCCACAACCATTGGGGAGGGCATGGGTGTCCCCGATTGGTCCTCCAAACACGGGGCTCTAGGGGCACCCTGCAAATCCTGGCCACGTCCCCTACCGCGCCCACCACGCCCACCTTTTGGAGGTCGGCCACCTTTGCTTCCCTTACTGCTTGGTCGCCTCCCAACCATGGCACTGATGTTGTTGTGCGTATGGGAGTTGCAGTAAACAATTGTCCTGGCCAATTGGCGTGAAAGGGGTAGGGTACTAGATAGAATTCATACCCTAGTGCTCTAGCAAGGCTGTATGTGACCCCTGGGGGAAGATAACGGATCACTCAACGCACAGGCACCCCAAAAACAAAAGCACACGTGCGCGCAACCCCTGGTAGACCACGTGCATGGAAAAATAAACCTGCACTACGCTGTGGCACCCAGAAACCAAAAAAAAGGCACACGCGTGTTACACGCAGCCTACAATGACCTCTGAAGGGGTACGCGACACACGGGGGCAACCACAGTTGGAAAATACGTCTGTGACTCACCGTCTGCCTTGAAAAAGAACGTGAAAAAGATGCGCGTGTGCACGTTGGCAACACCCCTGCCAAAAGAAGAAAAGAACGCAGTCTGAGGAAACAGGGAGTACGAACTGGAAACGTTGTGAAGTAATCGCGTGTGAACCGACAAGAAGTACAATATACACTCGCTCGCTCCCCACAAAAAGCACGTACAAGGAAATGGCGTGATACTCATACCTTTTAAGCCAGCCCACATGTGAAACGTCACTATCGCACTTACGCGCTAAGACCCTTTCCTCCAATAGCACGGTGACGTGCAGTTTTCTCACGTGCTGATTCACTATGCACCCGTGTTGTGGGCAACGCATGCGCGCGTAACGTCACTGACGCGCTTACGCGCTAAGGGCCTTTCCTCGGATTTCACGCTGACAAATCACTCCGTATCAAGCTGGCCAGGTGAATACACACGAAAGACCACGCTCCTGCCCAAAAGGCCATTTTCCTGCCCCCAAGAGCCCTGAGCACGCTCCCACCAGCCATCTGCTGCTACCTGCCTGCTGCCCACGTGCCCTGCTATTTGGTGCCCAGCACGTCAGCCATCTGCAGGGGTCCAGTTGCTGTGTACACCCCTGCTGGAACAGAAGACTCCCGACTGGGATACCATCGCTCCACAGCCCAGCCCCAGGACCCAGTTGCACACGCACGCCTGTCAGAGAGGCAGAGGGTCACCAGCTTCAGTGAGAAGGAAGTTGGTGTCCTGGTGGAGCATGTCCTGGGGCATTATGATGCCCTCTTTGGAACATCACGCGCCAACAAGGAAGGACAGTCGAGGATCTGGGAGGACACAGTGGTTGCCATCAATGCGGAGGGGGTGGCAACCCGCGACATCACGGACGTCAAGAAGCGCTGGGAGGACTTGAGGTCCAGGACCCTCTACAAGGCCCGGCGCCTCGCGGAGGGGGGCCGGGGCAGCATGAGCAACATCCAGATGAGGGTCGTGGAACACGTAGGCCCAGTGCTCCACACCCAGATCCTTCGGAGGCAGACCCGTCTGGAGTTGAGCGGTAAGTGGCCAAGCATTGCTGTGTGAGACAGGGCATGTTGCAGTGTGCTGGTATTCTGATACTTGCCTGTATGTGTGACATAGGCCATGTATGGATGTGTGTGTGCAGGGACATCATGGTCATGCATGTGAGACCAGTAATGTGTGAACCACATGGATGGTGCATGTGTTCCAATGCAACATGGGGAGCTATATGCGGAATGCACACATGAAAGCATGCCAGTCTCTTTTCTTGGACATGGAGGGGGTGTGAGGGATGGGTGCTGCTGTCATGTACATGTATGGTGCACATGTGTGTGTCTCTGAGAAGTGTGTGTGTCACTTTGAAATGCCATGGATGCATGACACATGTCCGTGATGATGTGTAGATTCACTCATGCAGTGCCGTCACCATTGTATCCACTGTGTCTTTCCACTGTGTCTGTGGTGTACAAGCCATGATGCATGACCCTCCGATGATGTGTGTGTATGGGATGAGTGTGAGCCATGATGCATGTGAGTTTGAAGGCAACCTTTTGGTTAACAGAGGCCGTTGTACATGGATGCTGATGATGATTGCAGGCGACGGGACTGTTTCTGCATGTGTGTTGCGTGCATTCACCCATGTGTTGTGGAGGGACAGGATGGAAGTGACATTTGACAGTGCCACTCATGTGTTATTGCTTCCTGTCTAGGGGAATATTGTACTGTACCCTGATGCTTGTGTTTTATGTCTCCCTCTACGCAGCATCAAGTGAAGAAGAGGGCGGAGACAGCACTGTGGAGCCAAACGGTGGGGATGCCTCCACCGGGCGGTGATGCAAGGCCCAGCCACCCTCCCAGGAATTGCCATCATTCGGGAGCGAGGGGGCTGGTGCCGCATCTGCCACTACGGCTGTAGCGGAAGGGCCGGGTGAGCCCCCACAGGGGCTTGCAATGGCGGAAGACGGTATGGAGACATCCAGGTTGGTGGTCTCCCCAGAGGAGGAGGAGCCCGCTACTGAGCCGCACATGGGGCCTGGTGGGGGTAGTACCACTGGTGCAAGTGGTGCAGTCCAGGGCCAGGATCAGGAGGCAGCACAGGTCACCGTGGAGGGGCCTGTGCATGTCGCTGTCCTTAACCCTGTGACTGCACCGCCATGCACCAGCAGGGAGGCCCCGTCCCAGGCCCGTCCGCAGGTAAGGGGGAGTGCCACGTCATCTGCCTCTCCACTACCTGCGGACAAAGGGTCCCACGACCGTATGGGCTCTGTCCCGGTTGGTGTCGCATTGTGCAAGCGTGACATTTGTGATGACGTGCGTGTTTCCTGGGCAGAGCACGCACGCCATCACGAACAGCAGCCTTGCAACGTGGCACTGTTGGGAGGGGCCCGGGTCGGTGGGTTCCTACATGTGTTGCGCACTCTGGCGGACCTCTCCTCCTCTGTGGAGACTATGCGCCAGTTGTTCTCCCTGCTGTCTTCCGGCCCAGATTCCACCAGGGCCCCCTGTGGACCTGGCCTGACCAACACAGCCAGCTTGGTGGAGATCCCATCCCTGCCACAGTCGGGAGTGGGCAGTCCAGCAGTGGTGGACTCCCCAACAACTGGAGACCAGCAGATGGAGGATGTGCAGGCATCGGACAGGGCACATGGACAGCAGCAACAGCAGCAGGCTCTAGGTGGGAGCAATGATGGCTTGGGGCCATCGACATCAGAGAGGCAGGCATCGGCCAGAGGGCAGGAGAACCCTGGAATGGGAGTGTCTTCTGTGTGGCTGCGGTTGGGCCAGCGCATAGATGCAGAGTGGCGGCGGGCGGAAGAGGCGCGGCTCATCACGGTCAGGGCGGAGTTCTCCATGCGTCAGGCGTTGAGGCGGGCAGAGTGCCTTGAGGCAACTCGCAAGGAGTTGGAACAGGGAACAGGCCATGAGTGCATCCCTGTGAGACCTCGGGCCAGGGATAGAGTGAGCCGCAGGACTTGCCCGCCGCCATTGTATATAGTTACATAGTGTTAGGTTTCCTTTGTTTTCTTTTAATTTGGAGTTAATGGACATTGCTCCACTTCATGTGTATATAGTTTTTTCTTAATAGGACTTTTTGTAGGTTTCTTTTTGTTTGTGGATCATGGACCATTTGGATTTACATTGTATATAGTTGCAGACTTGTACATACTTTCTTTTTCTATATTCCCATGGATCAATAGTTATCTTTCATTTGGATTATGTTTTTGTTATGGAAATTGGCAATGGACCACTTTTTTATTCTACATGATTTTTCTTTTTTTTTTACTTCATTGGATTTACAATTATTTTTTCTACATCGGTCATTGTACATTGATTTTCATTTTACTACTCCTCCAAGTCAGTTCTTTATGTTTTTAATATATTTTTTATAACTTCTGAATTGGTGTTGCGTTCTGTAATTGGTTTTGTGCATGTCTCATTGAACATTTCCTCAGTCACGTGTTGCCACTGTGTGGCTACGTTGTGCATTTCTGCATGGACATGGTGGTTCATTTCGACTATCATGGCATGGGTAATTTGGGAGTGGGTTCTGTGGATGGTTGCATGCTTGGATTGGGGGGCAAGGGGGATTAAGGTTGACTTTAGGGACATGGGTCTGTTTTGTTAGGACATGTTGTTTGTTGGGACATGAGTCGGGGCCTCCTGGCAGTTGCCCGTCAATGCTGGGGGTGGGGGTCCTGGGGGACATGAGTCGGGTCCTGCTGGCAGGTGCCCATCAATGCTGGGGGGTGGGGGTGCTGGGGGACATGAGTCGGGGCCTGCTGGCAAGTGCCCATCAATTTTGGGGGGTGGGGGTGCTGGGGGACATGAGTCGGGGCCTGCTGGCAGGTCCCCATCAATGCTGGGGGGGTGGGGGTGCTGGGGGACATGAGTCAGGGCCTGCTGGCAGGTGCCCATCAATGCTGGGTGAGTCGGGGTGCTGGGCGACATGAGTCGGGGCCTGCTGGCAGGTGCCCATCAATGCTGGAGGGTGGGGGTGCTGGGGAACATGAGTCGGGGCCTGCTGGCAGGTGCCCATCAATGCTGGGGGTGGGGGTGCTGGGGGACATGAGTCGGGGCCTGCTGGCAGGTCCCCATCAATGCTGGGGGGTGGGGGTGCTGGGGGACATGAGTCAGGGCCTGCTGGCAGGTGCCCATCATTGCTGGGTGGGTCAGGGTGCTGGGCGACATGAGTCGGGGCCTGCTGGCAGGTGCCCATCAATGCTGGGGGGTGGGGGTGCTGGTGGACATGAGTCAGGGCCTGCTGGCAGGTGCCCATCAATGCTGGGGGCTGGGGGTGCTGGTGGACATGAGTCGGGGCCTGCTGGCAGGTGCCCATCAATGCTGGGAGGGTGGGGGCACTGGGGGACATGAGTCGGAGCCTGCTGGCAGGTGACCATCAACGCTGGGTGGGTGGGGGTGATGGGAGACATGAGTTGGTGATCACTAGTGGAAGGTGACATGTGGGCTGGCTGGGGGGCATTCCCATGGTGGATGGGCTGCCTGCGGGACATGACCAGGGGTGCAGGGTAGTCCCCTGTGGTGTGGATTGCCTGCAGGGGCCATGGAGGAGGTAGAGGGCACACCTGGGAGGACCCACACTGCTAATTCACGTGTGGGACTCCCCACGCACCCCACAGGATACACGTACCCCGCTCTGACAGCGGAATCGCGTGTGAAACTTCCCGCGCACCCCAGTAATACACGTACCCCGCTCACACAGGGCCAATCGCGTGTGAAACTTCCCGCGCACCCCAGTAATACACGTACCACGCTCGCACAGGGCCAATTGCGTGTGAAACTTCCTGCGCACCCCAGTAATACACGTACCCTGCTCGCAGAGGTCCAATCACTTGTGAAACTTCCCATGCACCCCAGTAATACACGTACCCCGCTCGCACAGGCCCAATCGCGTGTGAAACTTCCCGCGCACCCCAGTAATACACGTACCCTGCTCGCACTGGCCAATCGCATGTGAAACTTCCCGCGCACCCCAGTAATACAGGTACCCCGCTCGCACTGGGCCAATCGCGTGTGGAACTCCCATCGCACCCCAGTAATACACGTACCCTGCTCGCACAGGCCCAATCGCGTGTGAAACTTCCCGCACACCCCAGTAATACACGTATCCCGCTCGCACAGGCCCAATCGTGTGTGAAACTTCCCGCATACCCCAGTAATACACGTACCCCGCTCACACAGGGCCAATCGCGTGTGTAACTTCCCGCGCACCCCAGTAATACACGTACCCTGCTCGCACAGGCCCAATCGCGTGTGAAACTTCCTGTGCACCCCAGTAATACACATACCCCGCTCGCACAGGGCCAATCGCGTGTGAAACTTCCCGCGCACCACAGTAATACACGTACCACGCTCGCACAGGGCCAATCGCGTGTGAAACTTCCTGCGCACCCCAGTAATACACGTACCCTGCTCGCACAGGCCCATCAATGCTGGGGCATGGGGGTGCTGGGGGACATGAGTCAGGGCCTGCTGGCAGGTGCCCATCAATGCTGGGTGGGTCGGGGTGCTGGGCGACATGAGTCGGGGCCTGCTGGCAGGTGCCCATCAATGCTGGGGGGTGGGTGTGCTGGGGGACATGAGTCGGGGCCTGCTGGCAGGTGCCCATCAATTCTGGGGGCTGGGGTGCTGGTGGACATGAGTCGGGGCCTGCTGGCAGGTGCCCATCAATGCTGGGAGGGTGGAGGCACTGGGGGACATGAGTCGGGGCCTGCTGGCAGGTGACCATCAACGCTGGGTGGGAGGGGGTGCTGGGAGACATGAGTTGGTGATCACTAGTGGAAGGTGACATGTGGGCTGGCTGGGGGGCATGCCCATGGTGGATGGGCTGCCTGCGGGACATGACCAGGGGTGCAGGGTAGTCCCCTGTGGTGTGGGTTGCCTGCAGGGGCCATGGAGGAGGTAGAGGGCACACCTGGGAGGACCCACACTGCTAATTCACGTGTGGGACTCCCCACGCACCCCACAGGATAGACGTACCCCGCTCTGACAGCGGAATCGCGCGTGAAACTTCCCGCGCACCCCAGTAATACAAGTACCCCGCTCACACAGGGCCAATCGCATGTGAAACTTCCCGCACACCCCAGTAATACACGTACCACGCTCGCACAGGCCCAATCGTGTGTGAAACTTCCCGCGTACCCCAGTAATACACGTACCCCGCTCACACAGGGCCAATCGCGTGTGTAACTTCCCGCGCACCCCAGTAAGACACGTACCCTGCTCGCACAGGCCCAATCGCGTGTGAACCTTCCTGCGCACCCCAGTAATACACATACCCCGCTCGCACAGAGCCAATCGCGTGTGAAACTTCCCACGCACCACAGTAATACACGTACCACGCTTGCACAGGGCCAATCGCGTGTGAAACTTCCTGCGCACCCCAGTAATACACGTACCCTGCTCGCACAGGCCCAATCGCCTGTGAAACTTCCAGCGCACCCCAGTAATACACGTACCCCGCTCACACAGGCCCAATCGCGTATGAAACTTCCTGCGCACCCCAGTAATACACATACCCCGCTCGCACAGGCCCAATCACGTGTGAAATTTCCTGCGCACCCCAGTAATACACGTACCCCGCTCGCACAGGGCCAATCGCGTGTGAAACTTCCCGTGCACCCCAGTAATACACGTACCCTGCTCGCACAGGCCCAATCGCGTGTGAAACTTCCCGCGCACCCCAGTAATACACGTACCCCGCTCTCACAGGCCCAATCGTGTGTGAAACTTCCCGCACACCCCAGTAATACACGTACCACGCTCGCACAACTTCCCGCGCACCCCAGTAATATACATACCCTGCTCGCACAGGCCCAATCGCGTGTGAAACTTCCCGCGCACCCCAGTAATACACGTACCCTGCTCGCACAGGCCCAATCGCGTGTGAAACTTCCCACGCACCCCAGTAATACACGTACCCCGCTTGCACAGGGCCAATCGCGTGTGGAACTCTGCGCGCAGCCCAGTAATACACGTACCCCGCTCGCACTGGGCCAATCACATGTGAAACTCCACACACAGTGGGGTATGTGTATTCGGAGGGGTGCGCTGGGAGTTTTACAGGCGTTTTCGTGGTTGGGGGCCTGTGCACCATGTACGGGATTTGTTCGCTGTACATGGCACACGGGGAGGGGTTGGGGGCGTAACTGGCACCAACGGCTATCATAGAAGGAAATAATCCACGCTACATGCACTGCCATTAATAATAATTGATACCCTTGATTGGTAATAGTGGGCCATATTCCTATCAAGAAGTAGACTTACTCTTGCCTCGAGTTCTGCCTCAATATCAAACTACAAGTCATGCGGAAGTAGAACTTCGGTCTTTACGAATGATACCGGTCTCTCTATCGAGGCAATGTGGTGGTATTGGTGGTATAGTCCACACTGCCAACCCAAACACAGCAGCGGCTAGTAAACTGTATAGAGAATGAATCCCAGCGTCCATCACTTCATTAAATACTATGTGATCCTGGTCAAATCACGATGTCTCCCACTCTCAGTGCCACTGTCGGGAGAGGGTCTGACAAGGAGAAACCCGGTCACCACAAGCGCTATAGAAAAGAATATGGTGCTGTAATTCAAGGGAAAGCCTTATTAACCCAGGAGGGCCCAGCTACTGGGCATGGAGACTGCGGTCAAGCTTGTAGCATGACATGAGCAGGTCAGTGCAGGCTTACATGTGCGCTCCCTTAAGTGGGTATTGGCACAGTGCTGTGAAGCATCAGAAGGAAAACAGATTCAGGCTGTGCCGGTGTGAGCCCAGTCAGCACCTCAGGCTGTGGTGGGGGAGAGGGGCAGTGATACTGTGTAGGCTATGTGGGACCTGGCAGTTGCATGCCTTGGTGGTGAGACAGTCACCCCTTTTTTGCAAATGTTGTGCAGTGTATGGAGGACCTGGCAGCGGTATGTCGGGGTTGGATGAGGATGAACTAGGCACACTACATCTATGGGGGGTCTCTTAAAAGGGCAGGGTTCCTGTATGGCGTTCAGTATGGTGTGAGCTACCGTGGGTGCTAGGGCGTGTTATGTACTTGCATGAGGTGTGCTGGGATTTTGAATGCATTGTGTGGTTTGTTATAAGTGTTCTAGGATATCATGTAATATGGGATAAAAGTATGGGTATGTTGTTTAGTGTAGTGTGACTATATCTGGTAAATTGAAGGTTATGGTATGTGGTATCATTTTGAGTGTAATGTGGGTTGTTGCATGTCTTTTATAGTGTTTGGTATGGTGATACTAGACTATGTAGTGTATGATATAGTTATCGGTATAGTATGGGGTGTGATGTGGTCAGCGTGTTCTTGTGTGTGGTATAATCTATGCTGGGATGTGGTGTTATTGTTAGGTTTAGAGTGTGCCCTCCTCTACCCCTCCCGCCAATCTTAACCTCGGCTCCGGGGCCTGCTGACCGTGTAACAGGGGCCGAGTTGCATACACTGGCTTTGCTCCTCTGCTCCCATGCACTGTGCTGTCACAGACAGCCCTTTACAGAGGGAGCCCCCCCACCCCAGCACTGTAGGATCCCAGCTCCACCTGATGGGATGGCAGAGAGTCACTGCCTTTGTACACGGGTCATTGATGTATTATGTGATTAGCTCTAATTAGCAGCATGAGGGTGTAACAAAGGACACAGAACAAGCCTGCCTTAGTCTTCAACTGCTTTGCGAGATGGATTTGAAAACAAGTGTACATCAAGGCCTCTTGTGGCAATAAGCTTTGATTTCGTTTTCAATTGCATGACACAGACAGAAACATGAACTCAAACACCACTTATACATGCTCATTCCTCCCTCGCAGTTCAGCAACCCTCCCAGCGTGGCCTGAACAGAGCAGAGCAGCCAGCCTATAAGTCATAAAATGATATACTATGGAAACAAAATAAAATCACAAGAGGCACAGAGATAGATATTAAACAGAAAACAGCCTATTAGGCATGGCATGGGAAGTCAGCTGCTCACTAACAAGCCAAGGCCCCTAGCACTCATCTCTCACACTAACACTAGCAATAGCACAACAATCAGCACTCGGCACTAGCCATGAGAGCCCTAGCAAATGAGCTCTCTAGCACACCCACCGAGCACATCATAACACTGAGAGCTCTCTCGTTCCTCTACTGAACAGAAATTCACTGTTTATACATAGTGGCATTGATGTACATTACATGCGTAGAAGCACTCCATGGAAACAGCATGCTTCTACCTACGTGCATACATTTCAACATAGCCATGAATTGTACTGGACATATTCTAAGAAAGCAAGGCATATTGTGCCAACATTCTTTTTCTCGTACAAGACATCCTAACTCTGCTGAAACGAAAACATCAGTCATGCTATTTCCACAGTCAAGGCTGCATCTCTGTGCTAAAGAATAGCTGACTGTCTGCCAAGAGACACACTGTTATAATAACATCTATTCGCTGTTCAGCTGCGTTCAGCATTTATCATGAACACATTTCCCTGCGCACCCAGCAAAGCCTGATTCATAATGGACAAAAAGAGACCACATTTAGCGCTTAGAAAACTAGAATTTGCGCTTTACAAAATAACAAGTATGCATTATATCTTTCTGCATGGCTCTCAGCAAATGTTGATCCATGATAGCTCAGAGCAAACCATATTGCTAAACAGATTTTACATTAATGAATGAATGGATTAGCTCATGCTGACCATACAAAATGCATAGTAACAAATGCTCCTTTAATCATGTGCTAATCAATTCTAGGCAGTAGTGTGGAGGAGACGGTACATTGACATCAGGCAAGTTACATGACAGAGGTCAGTCAAAACAGGGATAAAAAGAAGCAACTGTAGCTAGATACTAAGGCATACTAAGTCAGTAACATGGACAGTGCAATATCCTCTTAGTGCAAGAAGGCAAATCTTGGGCAATTTACCATGATGGCTGGTAAGTGTGTAAGATCTCTGGATACATGTACATAGCATGGAAACTAAGCAAGCCGTGTACAAAAGCAGGATATATATATATAAAGGATGCCGGTGCATCCGACAAGCTGTGCTCGCGGGTTCTGCTCTGCCCGCCATGTCCGACCTAGCGAGCAGTAAGGCACCCGTGAGCACAAATCGTAGTTTGCCAGTCCGGGAACTACGGTACCGGCAAGCTTACCGGTACCGTAGTTCCCGGACCGGCAAACTCATAATGAGGCCCAAATTCTTTCAACATATTCAATCCCAATAGGTTCTCTCCATAATTGGATCTTAGCAAGAAGTGGCCCTTATCTGTAAAGGGACCAACATTAATTAGCTGAGACACAGGGCATATTTATGGTGTACATGCAAACCCTACAGAAACGTTCTGTTCCCCTTACAAGGGTATCTGGAAACAATGAGTGATCAATGGAGCATTTTTGTGACCCGGTATCTATCACAAATGGTTGTGCGCTTTGTAACTGCTGTTCTTGGGCGACCCTTAGCTTCTCATTCTTTTGAACTGACTGGTGTACTGGCTTTGGGATCGCATCCCAATTGTCCAATATACTCCTCAATCTCCCATGTATCGCTCTTAGTTCACTAAGGTAGGGGGGGTCATTATTATTTCATTTTCTAACCCAGTGGGATTTTTCTCATGACAAAAATCTGCACAACATGTGTACATTTTTATAACATCAGGCATCTTTAAAAAACTATTCTAACCTGGCAAAATATATGCATATATTTGTCAAACAAACAACTTGGAGCAAGCTCACCTAACATCCAAGAGAGGCAACGCTATCTCCCATCAAACAAAAACTCAATTTCCGTGCTCGGTGATCGTCATTCAAAAGATGCAAAACAGCATCACAGCTGCAACGGTTCAAAACCCTCGCCGGAGATAATCAATTAGCCAACACTTGGATCAGGAGTAGCAACTGCTGCAAGGAACTGCTTTCTACTTGGCAGGGATCCCTGATAGTCTGGTCCAAACGCCGTCCTCGATCATCCTTGGACGGGTTCCTTCTCGCATTTGTAAGTCACAAAATGATATACTATGGAAACAAAATAAGATCACAAAAGGCACAGAGATAGATATTAAATGGAAAACAGCTTATTAGGCATGGCAAGGGAAGTCAGCTGCTCATTAACAAGCCAAGGCTGCTAGCACTCAGCTGTCACACTAACTCTAGCAATAGCACAGCACTCAGCACTCGCCACTAGCCATGAGAGCCCTAGCAAATGACCAATCGACACAGTCTAGCAATGACCTCTCTAGCACTCCCGCCCAGCACACCATAGCAGTGAGAGCTCCCTTGCTTCCCTACTGAACAGAAATCCAATGTTTATACATAGTGGCGTTGACGTACATTACATGCGTAGAAGCCTTACACGGAAACAGAATGCTTCTACCTACGTGCATACATTTCAACATAGCCATGTACTGTACTGGACATATTCTAAGAAAGCTAATACGACTACGTGCGCTTGATAATCCCATCACCACTTGTTAGGTCTCCAGTCCTGAAGGAAGCAGGTTCGCTAAAGAAGAGAGGGTTTGATACTTTCATTTACCAAGAACCTACGAAATTCAGTTCTGAAAGGGTATCAAGTCTTTAGCGAACAGAAGCTTTAGGACCCATAAAAGCTGATGTTAACTGGCCAAATGATGAGGACAGAGCCCTTTTAAAAGATATGCAGGAATGGCGATGTTTAGCCATATCCTTAAAGGAGTCAATCGTACAGCTAAAATCCATAGGAAAACCACTTTAGCGAAGAAGGTAATTTCAGCTTTGTATCACGGAACTCCAGAGGTTGATCTCACCTGGTATTGAATAATAGAGTATGTGAGGCCTTGTCCCAGCATGATTTTATTGTATTTTAGTCCAGGAAACATGGGCAAAAGGTCTCTTGGTTTGGGATGGTTTCGAAGTCTTGTGCTTACCAGCTAAAAGTGAAGTTAGAGGTCGACCAAAAGGAGGACTAGCCCTTGCATACTGCAATGATGAAACAATTACTATGGCATATGTAGTGCACATTTTTTATTCAATTATGATAGTGACATTTAGAGTTAAAATAGGACATGGAATAGTGCATTTGATGCTAATTAATATATATTGGAATGCTTTAGATCTCTCCGATAAACAATTGGTAAAAGCGATTGAAAAATTGCATATCTTGATCGACAAACAGCTCATTTTGAATCTTGGGGCTGGATTATTGTCGCTGGGGATTTGAATGCGGACTGCAACATGTCAAATAGTGACATGGAATGGGTCATAACTACTTTAGGCGACTTTAACTCCAAAAACAGAAATAAAACGTACAGAGGATGCTTATGGTTGGCCTTGCCAGAAGTTGGGGATTAATCTCAATGTCTAATTGCAAACCTACATGGCAGGCACGAGGGGAGTCATCCATTATTGATTATATGTTTGTAAGTGAGCAAATATGACTCTGGCTAACATGAATGGGCAATTCACAGCATACAGCGATCATGTGATGTTATTTACTAATCTTCTTTGGGATAAAAAAGGAGATAAAGAAAAGCCATATTGTGAGAACACCGAGGTTAACGTTAGAGGTATTCGTATAAAATGGAACCCCTTAAAAACAGATAAATGTAATAACATGCTTTTATATGACTTCAACTCAAGCACTCTGGAAAATAAACTGGCTACTTATTCTGTTGATAAATTTAATGATCATCTAGATTATGCATTGCAAATATTTTGTATTAGTGACACGCAGCAAAAAACTTTGAAATATAACCACAAGCATATGTTCAATGTTGAGACGAAACTACACAAATCTCTGCTAAATAAAGAACTTTGTGAGTTAAAATAACATAAAGAGGATGGCATAATAAGGGAAACGAAAATGAAACATTTTAGGCAACTGTACAAAAATTGGATAATTAATCATTGTTCCGCTATTCAAGAAAAGGTTTCCGAAGCCTTGCTTACTGCCATAAAAGGTCACAATTCGCGAAACATTTGATCATTAATAAATAGTACCGAAGTCACACAAACTCAGTTAACCATTAATCCTATAAATGCCAATGCATGGTCTGAATACTTTGAAAAACTATATAGAGTATCTGATTCCAAAATATTGGAAATTCAATCATGTTACCCATTTTGGCACCTGGATGTATCTGTTGAAAATATAATAAGTTATATTAAAAAATCTAAGTCTTCAAATACTCCGGGTCCAAACAATTAGTCATTTTTGACACTGAAACAGAATGCCTTAATGTGGGCTTATATATTGCATATACTGTTCAGCGATGTAATTGCAATTAAGAGTATACCTGAGTCTTGGAGAATTTCCTACGTCCTGCTAATATTTAATAAGGGCAATTGGTTGTGCCCTTACAAACTACTGACCGATTTCCCTAATGAATGTTGATGTAAACATTTTTTCATCGATAGTACTTAATAAACTGCTTGTGTGGATAGAAGAGAATGAAATCCTTGATTTTAGGCAGATAGGATTTAGAAAAGGTATGGGGACAAATGTTGGTGGTCTGCTTATTATTCAGTTACTGCGAAATGCATGTGCCAAAGGTCAATTGCCTTTATGCGTAGCCTTGACGGATCTGTCGCTTGCCTTCGACATGGTCGACAGACCGACATTATGGCGAAGGCTAATTGAACTAGGAATTGACAACAGTCTGTTGGACCTATTGATACATCTATATTCTAAAACAGTTATGAGGGTTAGATTGAATAATGAGGGTCTCATGTCAAACGTAATAAAGTCATATAATGGGTTAAAACAGGGTTGTGCACTTGCTGAAATTTTATTTAACCTGTATGTATCCGCAGCCGGTAAATCTCTGGGCAGTGCTGGATAAGTTGCTCCCAAAATGGGAAAATTAAAAGTGCAATGGGTCGCGTATGCTGATGATTTTTTGCTCTTTGATTACACAGAAATTGGTTTACAAAGAATCATTAAAGCGTTTGTGTCTTTTATAACGGATTTGAAATTGAAAATAAATTCGTCAAAAACTGTAATCATAAATTTGGGACTAAGTAGCAAAGAAAATGTGAAACTCAGTTGAAGTTGTGATGGTGCAAAGATCAAACCCCAAAGTACTCTGAGATATCTAGGGTATTCATTTTCTACTCCCTCGACCAATAAGTTCATAAAAAATTGTTGAAGTCTTAAGGCAATTGACGCTTCAAACATCTGAGAGTCATCGAGAGTAAATATGCGCGATACTTGACGTATGCATGTAGGGAATTCTATTGTAGGAAAGTAGTTCCACGACTCTCTTATGGCTTAGAGTTTCTTCTGAAAACAATAACATCATATTTAAAAATAATAGAAGCATTGTTTGGAGAAATGTCTTGTTCTATATGCCAAAATGTATACCCATGGAAACCATAAGATATGAGTTTGGTCTGCTTTCACTGAAAAGCGGCATGAATTGGAAAAAGGCAGCACTATTCAGAAAATGCTTGATTAATGAAAAGGGGTCTATCAAAAAATAAATGAGGTAATGGCAACTCTGGGATATTCATGTGTACTTTGAAAGTGGAAGTCGACACTATATTAATAAACTTGGGCCTCTCTATAGGAACTCTTATCAAAAATCCACTGAAAGCAAAAAAGTTGATAAAACCATTCGACTACGTTGAGAAAAATGCAGTGATCTTAAATTCCATACTGTACTTGCAGATAGTGTCATATTGGAAATGGTACCCTGAACCAGAACCTTACATGTTAAAATATCCTTGGCGTCTGTTTAGGGATTGTACTATGCATTTTAGATGTAACATTTTAAACACACAAGAAATATGTAACATCCAAAACCCAACATCCGAGGAATAGAAATATTGTAGGCATTGCCAAATCGAAGGTGAAAAAGAGATGCTGCTTCATTTGCTTTTAACTTGTTCAAAACTGTTGTTTCAAAGGATTGAATATTTTGCGAAATTTGTCAATAACATATCATATGTGAATAGAGAATTATTGTGCATGAAATGTTACATGGCACTTCGGTAACGTTGAATGCTTATTTAAGGAATATCTGTAATTTGGAATAAGATGCTAATGTACTTTGTTTATGGTATAACATTGTTGGAAAGCAACTCATCTTGTAAAACGGAAAGATTTTATTTGTTTTAAATTGTATTGGGAAAAATTGAAGAGTTTTAAAATTGGATACTATTTTTTATAACATTTTGTAAAGATTTATAATTTTTTAAAATTTTTATTAATACCGTGTGTTGTAGTTTACAAAAAACTTTTCACACTTAAAAAGAACATTAAATACATATATATATATATATATATATATATATATATATATATATATATATATTATAAAAACAACTTAACCTTTCAAAGGTTAATGATTTATAGAAACCAAAACAAATAAATAAATAAATAAATAATAAATCTTCTAAGAAAGCAAAGCATATTGTGCCAATATCCTTTCTGTCATACAAGAAACCCTAACTCTGCTGTAACAAAAACATCAGTCATGCTATCTCCCCAGTCAAGGCTGCATCTATGTGCTAATGAAAAGCTGACTGTCTGCCAAGAGACACGCTGTTATAAAAACATCTATTCGCTGTTTAGCTGCGTTTAGCATTTATCATGAACCCATTTCCCTGCGCACTCAGCAAAGCCTGATTCATAATGGACAAAAACAGACCACATTTAGCACTTAGAAAACTAGAATTTGCACTTTACAATATCACAAGTATACAATGTATCTTTCTGCATGGTTCTCAACAAATGTTGATCCATGATAGCTCAGAACAAACCATATTGCTAAACAGATTTTACATTAATGAATGGATTAGCTCATGATAACCATACATAAATGCAGATTAACAAGCCAGTCAGACCACCCGCTGCGTGCAGCCTGCCTCTGGCACCTGCCTGGCTCCTGCGTATATGTGCACTGTGCACGTGCGGTTCTCGGGGTGGTGCCCAGGCTCATGTGCAAACACAGTCCGGCCCGTCAGCCCTCAGGGGCTGAAGAAAAGAAATATGCAGCACCGACAGCCAGTATCATGCGAACAACCCAGTCAGATCGTTATCGTTCATTCTTTTTATGTATACTTCCGAGTTCTGTGGTGCTACCGAAAGAGGCCCTATTCCCCGAGGCCTACTGGGGGAAGTCCTGGTGTCCCATGGGGCAGTCCAGCCCTGCATATGGCCAAGGCACAGGAACAACAAAAAGCCTCCTATTATAAGAACGTTTCACTGAGGTCTTTTTCCATCAGCCAGCAAGTGTTGTTACCCACTTCAAAGAACACACTAATATCTAAGTGGCAAGGCCCTTATGAGGAATTAGTACAGATGAGCCCTTGTAATTATAAAATGTCCCAACCCGATCACTGCCTCAAAACACAAGTCTACCACATTAATCTTCAGAAGGAATGGAAGGAGAATCCTTCCGAATTGAATGCCACTATTTCGTCCTGTTTATTACCTGAGGATATAGATAACACTGCGCTAATAGCCCCCGATTTGAGTAACACTCAAAAACAAGGCTTATTTGATCTCATAAGCCAGTACACTGATGTGTTTAGAGAAGAACCAGGGAGAGTGAGGGATATTTATCACCACATTCGCACTCCAGAAGGCAAAGTGGTACATTTAAAACCTTACTGACTACCTGAGAACCGAAAAGAGACCATCACTAAGGAAGTAAAGCAGATCCTGGAGGATAACATAATTGAGCCATCTACCAGCCCCTGGTCCTCCCCTAACATGGTTATTTATTTATTTATTGCATTTATTATACACCCAAACCCAGGGGTGTCATGGCATAGTTACAGACATCTTGCATAAATGTAAGCATTAAGATTCAAACTTCATTTACAAATGGAAACAAAATGAAGTTTGCACTACAATACAGCAAGTTCCAGGAAGCATATAGTCAAAACAATATTGGAACAAACAAACAGAAATTGGCTGAAGCTGGAAGGGCATCAATGGGAAGGTGTGGGACGTGGAAGTTACCTAATCCTATCTGTGGTTGAAGAGGGGGGAAGACAGTGGCCTAGAATGTTTTGAATAGCCAGGTTTTTAAGGACACTGGTGAGAAGGCTCATTTCTGGTGTGTAATGGGAGTGTGTTCCAAATTTTTGGAGCCATTACTGAGAAGCTGCTTCCCCCGGCTCTGGAACATTTGCAGCGTGGGACAGCGAGATGTGCATTTCTATTCGATTTTAGCGCTCTCGATTTCTTGTTGAAGGAGACAGTGTTGTTGAGATATATGGGTGCCTTCTTGGCGAGACATTTATGGGTAACACTAATAAGGGGTCGATTCATGGAGCAAACGTGCGCCGAAAATCCCAGCGCAAGCTGGCGCAAGGTGGCGCAAGCGTGAGAAACCCAGCGCACGCGCACGCGTGCGATTCAAGGAAGACGCTGCGCGTGTTTCCCGCTGTCCGTGCGCCAAATCCTGTCATGGCGCACGCGCGCACACACGGCGTGTCCTACGCGCACAGCAAAAGCGCACATAGCGCGGAGCACACAACCAAAGTGTGCGGAACAGTGGGCGTAACACGCGGAATGGGGAATAACGCGTGAAAAAGAAGGCGTAACTGGGGAAGTACTGCAGGGAACTACTCGGAATGCCCACACACACGCGAACAACCCGTATTCATGGATTCGTATACGGGAAACCCGCGCACGGCAAAAGACGCACACAGGCGTCAACGCATCCGCCACACAAAGGCAGGCGGAAGCGTCCCCGCGCACAGTATAAAAGTGCGCACAAACAACAAACACGTATATACAGCTACGATGAATGCCCCATTTGTCGCAGCACTGATCGTGGGACACCGCAGGAGGAGGAGAATAGCCAGGGCACGCATTTTCGCACCACGGAGAAGCCTTTTTGGGATGCCTGATGACCAGGTCTACGGCAGGTATAGGTTTCCACCCCATATCATCCTAGACCTGGTCAGGGAGTGGGAAGATGACCTTACATCCCCCACCCTTTGCTCCCAAGCATTGAGCCCCTTGGAGAAGGTGCTCAATGTCCTGCATTTTTTGGCCACTGGGTCATTTCAGCGGACTACTGCCATAGTGGGGGGGTTCTCACAGGCCACACAGTCACGCTGCCTACACCAGGTACTGGCAACCATGACAGCACTCCCCTCAGTCCGCAGGCACATATACATGCCCAGAACACCCGCAGAAAGGCAGGACACCCGCAGAAAGGCAGGCCGGTGTCCTGGGTTTTTTCAGAGTGGCACACTTCCCCAAAGTGCTCAGTGCCATAGATTGCACCCATGTGGCCCTAAGTCCACCTAGGGCCACTGAGCATATCTACCGAAACCGCAAGCACTGGCATTCCATCAATGTACAGGTGGTATGCGATGCAAAGGGAATCATCACCTCTGTCTATGCAAACTACCCTGGCTCCATCCATGACAGTTTCATATACAGAATGTCCGTCCTGAGCCGGGCCCTGGAGGCTGGGCAGCATGGCGACACATGGCTCCTAGGTGAGTACAAATGCCCTTGCACATGCATGCATGTCACACACACACACACACAAATACACAAGCCCCAATAATCACAACCATTTACACCTCCCCAGGGGACAGTGCCTACCCTCCGAGCAACCACATGATGACGCCAATCCGGAACCCCACCACACCACCCCAGGTAAGATACAACGCCGCCCATATTGCAACCAGGGCCATAGTGGAGAGCACATTCGGAGTGCTCAAGTCACGTTTCCGCTCCCTTAACCGCTCTGGCGGGCAGCTACTCTATGCACCCCCAGTAGTGTGCAGGATCATTGTGGCAGCATGTGTCCTGCACAATGTTGCAACACGGCAGGGCGTACCGGTGGACATGGTGGTGCCCCCACATCCCCAACCACAGGCACAGGCGCTGCCCATGGGAGGGGACAGGGCACGTGGCGAGGAAGCCCGGACCCAGCTTGTGGCCACATTTTTCACCTAAACTCCCACCCCTGAGGAGTGCACACAGGCCTGGCACATACCAGGTGACAATCGATGATGACAAAGAGACAGTCAACTGTCACAACCCTACCACCTTGAGATAGTTGCCATGGAAGTGCCACATTGTCTGCATCCCTAGCTACTTAAACACAAGCTATCCTGTGTGACCAAAAGGCACACATATGACATGACATGATATGGCATTTGTAACGTGCCTATACACAAGTATTTCAAGGTGCGATGAGGCAGTGAGGGGGGAACAAGGGAAGACAGACAATGGGCCTCATTACGACCCAGGCGGTAAGTTACCGCCTGGATCGTACCTTTACCACCATGGCGTAAACTACGTTTATGCCATGGTGGTTGGCGGACTTACCGCCCCATTCCGAGGTTGGCGGGGCGGTAAGTCCCCAATCCCCATTTACCCTTCCCCATTCCCATTTTTGCCCCAAGGTCAAACTCACACATGCCTCTGAGACCCTGGTGGGGAAGGAGGGTCAGGGATATGCAGTCGGGACAGGTGTTGGCACACTGGATAACTGGAATGAGTGGCAGGAGAGGGGAGGAGGAATGACACATGAAAGTAGGGAATGCACAAAAATGTACTACCTGCATGAACACAAACACAATCCGAAGAAACTTGGACATCATTGTCATGGCCTTCTGTAGTCCAGGCTTAGGAGTGGCACGAACCAACCACCCCCTCTAGGGTTTTGGCGCCTGCAAGTTTGGGGCTTACACAGGCATCCGCAACCCCAGCGGGGAAAGAGGGTTAGGGAACGTTGCTTGGATAGGTACGGGAAGCAGGAACACCGGGTAGAGGGTACAGGGTTTAAAATTGGATAGGACTCCGGGTGATTAGGGGAAAAAAAACATACCAAATTGAATTACACATTCATCCATGCATTAGTGCACCCCCCAGCAAGCCTATGCAGGGCAGTTTGAAAGAAAAACAACAAGACACTTAGCTCTGGTTTTGAGTGCTGGCCTCCTGCCTGCGCACTCTCAGGTCCGGTTACAGGAGCACTGCAATGCTGCAAAGAGAGCCACAGTCAATAATCTGTACGTGCCCATTACACAAAAACACACCACCAAACATGCCCCATAGCAACAAACTACTCTACAAACAGACAATCTGGTGTAGATGCATCGTACCCATATATAACATTACCCCTGTGATGGGTCATACACAGTCAATGCAGTAAGTCAGCCGCCGGTGGGTGCGTGGCAAATGGAACACCAATGTGTCACAATTCACACAACATGCAATGTTCCCTGGGTAAGCAGACAGACCCATATAGCAAGGCATGACTTCAGAACAAGTCGTGTTCCACCATGACCGAAACAAAGTTGGCAGTGCATGTATCAAAATGTACATGGAAATGAAATGCACTGCACCCGAGTATGTCCCTTGCTGTATGTCCCTGTGAGCTGCCCTTTCCATGTCTCGGAAGGCTACATGGTTGATACAAGTGCCTCAATGGACCTTGGTGTACCGGAGGGTATGTGCCACTGCGCCTGCAGGTGTCCCAGACAACCTTACAATCAACAGTCATTAGTCCACCAACACATCTGAGCTGCATTGTGTGCTTCAACACCAATATTCGTCCAAGCTCACCCTCAGTGCTGTGACTAAGCCTGCATGTGCAACTCGCCTGGTGCAAGCTTTACTCTGTTGTGGCCCCCCTGTGCTGATCACCTTGCCTGGAGTTCCTTGGAACATGTCAGCAGTTCTAGGATGTAGGTCTGCAATCCCTGTGCCTCTGCTTGTGCACACATGTGCATGTGGGCACCAACAAACGTGTCCAGAATTCAGACGTCCAATGGGCCATGTCTGCTGGCAAAGGTGCTCTGGAGGCTCATCCCCCTGCAGAAAGGGCATGAAACACATGATTAATGCTTTAAGGTCATATGTGTGTGTCTCTTCAGGCATCCCATTACTGGACCATGTCAGAGACTTACATCAGAAATCACACCATCAGTCCGTCTTTCACATCCAAAGTGTGTGGAACACACTATCTACGGCATGAATTGCAACAAGCACGTGTACAGTAAAGATAAGAAACATACCACACAATGCATAGCAATGAATGTACACATTAATCATGAAACACCCCATCTAGCAAAAGCTGAACAGTGGACAATAACACCGCAATCATCCCCACTAGGGGTGTCAACACAAGTCACACAGCACCAGACATGCCACAGATATGACAGTCCAAAGCCCTTGTGTAATAGGTTGTCACACCGAACCATCCTTGCGAGCCCATGGATAAGGGAGGCAGGAGTGGCATATGTGAGTCAAGGACCCCAAGCAGCAAACACATACACAAGACAAGCCTGAAGGGCCCAGCTGGAACAGACAGTGGATGCCTTCAAAAGCCACAAAGCACCGCACCGTCACATGAAAGCACAATAGACAAGCAATTTTAAACTATATTAACTAATTACACTAACTATGGAAAACCTACATTACCTAATTAAACTAACTATCAAACAGAAACTTAACTAACTAAACTAAAAGAAAAATCAAAAATGGCCACATACGACCCGGGGGAGGGGAGGCACCCAGGAGGGGGGAGGTACAGGGTGCTACTCAACACCCACATGCGATTATGCTGAGCCGAAAAAAAAACCTCCATGGGCTCAACGCCTGCACAGCCCGACCTATGTGGGAGATAGATGGTCGTCCGAGTCTGGCTCATCCTGGAAAGGAGGACATGGCACAGTAGCCTGGCCACGCCTAGCCACAGCTTGCCCCTCGTCGGCAGCAAGTCTGCCGGACGGGTGAGCCTGGTTCTGTGTGGCGATGTGACGTAGGTCTGCATGCAGAACCTCAAGTGATACACGTGCTTCCTCTTGCAAGGTAGCACGTGTAACACAGAGTTCCTCCTGCAAGGCCTGGCTGGACAACCGCTGCACCTCCTGGCAAGCCTGTAGCTCAGCCGAGATGGTACGCTCAAGCTGTGCAAACCTCTCCTCTGCCTGCTGCCTCTGGGACATCATAAGGACACCCAGAGTGGATTTGAGGGAAGCATACTCCTCCCTCAGGGCATCCATGTGCGCCTCTGCGTGAGCAGCAATTGCTTGACGCAGAGATGACATTTCAGCTTGGCGTGCCCTGTCTGAGGCCGCCATGCACAGCCTGAGAGAGCGGGCCATGGACCGTGCCGCCTGCTGCTGGAGAAGCACCTGCCTAGCAGGGGGGAGCACAGATCAGGCCACACGCTCCATGCTCTCAGCGATGTTCTCCATTGCTGCCCCCTGCCGTTCTGAATTGGCAGTCATGTCTTGCTCCCACTCAGTATACTGCGGTTGCGCGCGGCGACCGCGTTGCCGGACTTGACCCCTGCGGGACCCAAGGACCGGGGGTCCTCACTGTGTTGGCACCGCCCGCGGCTGCACGACTACATGCCCCCGTCGACGTGATGTCCCAGGCACATCAGTGACTGGTGTGGAGGGTGACCCTGCGTCCCGATCCACCACGGATGGAGGAACCAAGACTGTCTGATCCCTCAGTGCAGGTGTCGCAGACAGAGGAGTGTCCACATCAGAATCACTCACCCCTGACACATGGACTTGATGCTCATCCAACTCAACATGGACGTCAGAGTCGTCATCAAGGTTGGACTCATAGGCAGCCAGAGACAAGATGGACTGTAGCACTTGGGGGTTTTCGTGGCCTACCACCCCACGACCCCCACTTGTGCCGGGTTGATGTAGTGGTAACAACCCTGTGTCTGGCATGACAACACCATCCTCCGCCTCCATTGCGTCATCACCTGAAAAATAGAAGGAAAAAGGTCACTACACATGTCAGAAGCACACAACACACACACACCGACAATAAACGCATCAGGCAGACATGTGACACACAACATATAACCTGGCATGCATGCTGGGTCAACTTTGAATTGCTTCTGTGATCAGACCTGTTGAAAGGTGGCAGTTTCCATGGAAGTGGGTCTATGCAGTGCAGAAAATGTGTACGCCACTCACTAACTACATGTACAAGGACTCCATGGTGTGTGCCAGGAAATGTGAAGGCAGTGCAAGGTCAAATTCAGGCATCACGTGCATTGTGCATTCAATGTGTACCATATCTAGAAGCCAAGCACCCCTCCACCCCAGTACAAAAGCAGGGATGCCTAGCATGGTATCAAAAGGCTGACCATACACCTGTGTATTGACAGGCAGTGTTGACTGGCATTAACAGCTTAATGTGATTAAAGTGACAACACTGCAAATGATGATGGGACAGTAAGCAGGACACATGATGAAAACTCTGAGGGCTGCCCACGTGTGAAGAAGACACAACAACAGTTGGACAGAGTCATTGGCCGTTGAACAGGCTGAGGCCTGTGAGCCACACAGATTGTCAGACCCTAAACATGTGTGCAACCCAGTACTGAGCCACAGTTGACATGGAAAGGCTGATGAGATGCCATGCAATGTATGTCACCCAGGACTTGTATTACAGTGATGTTATGTTATGTTATGTTATTTTGCATTTATATAGCGCCTTATATACCATTGGTATGGTCTGAAGGCGCTGGTAGGTTGAACGCCCTTGGGAACCGAAGTTCAGGTCAGTAGAGAGAGTAGGGGGGAGTCAAAAAGTGCGTGTGCGCACCATGTATGTGTGCAGCTGGTGCGAAAACAAGTGGTAGCTGCTTCTTAGCTGTAGGTGTGGTGGTTGAGAGATCAGAACGCCTGGCTGGGTGGTGAGAAACCAGCAATGTTTACTTAGAAGGATGTGGAGTAAGTGGGAGATGTAGATATGAGAACAGTTATACCGAATGGTGTCATAGTATCTCTGTGTTCTAGATGAGTGGTGGTGTAAGGGAGAGAGTAAGCGTGGGGTGTGGCGTGATGTATGTTTTCAAGAGTTTCCTTCATTCCAAGGCATGTTAAGTATCGTCCGTTGCACATAATCATCCGTTCCTCATACTCGACGGCTCCACACATTCGTCCAGTCCGCACCCTACGTTTGGTTCGCACCCTCGTCCAGACCGCACCCTCGTCCAGACCGCACACTTCGTCAGGTCTAGACACTTGTCGAGACTATATGCTCGTGTAGTTTATCCACTCGTCCAGTCTACATACTGGTCGAGGTAGGACACTCGTTCAGTCCATAATCAGTCGTGCGCTCCCCACACTCATGCGCTCCCCACACTCATGCGTTCCCCACACTCATCCGCTCTCAAAATCATCCGCTCTCAAAGTCATCCGCTCACCACTCTCGTCCGCTCTCCACTCTCGTCCGCTCTCCACTCTCAAACCGCTCTCCGCACACTCACCCGATCTCCACTCTCACCCGATCTCCACTCTCACCCGATCTCCACTCTCACCCGATCTCCGCTCTCACCCGATCTCCATACTTATCCGCTCTCCATAGTCCTCCGCTCTCCAAAGTCCGATGCTCTCTAGAGTTCTCCGCTCTCCACAGTCCTCCGCTCTCCACAGTCCTCCGCTCTCCACAGTCCTCCGCTCTCCACAGTCCTCCGCTCTTTTCGGTTCCTCATACTAAGCCGCTCTATACACTCAATCGTTTTCCACACTCAACCGTACTCCGCGCTCATCCGCTCCCCACAACTTGTCCGCTCACACACACTCATGCGCTCTCCACACTCATGCACTCTCCGCACTCCCCACACTCATCCGCTCCCCACACTCATCCGCTCCCCACGCTCATCCGCTCCCCACGCTCATCCGCTCTCCACGCTCATCCGCTCTCCACGCTCATCCTCTCTTCACACTCACCCGCTCGACCACACTCACCCGCTCAACCACACTCACCCGCTCAACCACACTCACCCACTCACCACACTCACCACACTCACCACACTCACCACACTCGCCCGCTCTCTTTACTCACCCGCTTTCCACACTCATCCGTACTACGCTCTCGCTCTCATCTGCACTACGCTCTTGCTCTCATCTGCACTACGCTCTCGCTCTCATCAGCTCTCATCGGTTCTCATCCGCTCTCATCCGCTCTCATCCGTTCTCCACTCTCCTCCGCTCTCCACTCTCCTCCGCTCTCCACTCTCATCCGCTCTCTACTCTCATCCGCTCTCCACTCTCATCCGCTCTCCACACTCATTCGCTCTCCACACTCATCCGCTCTCCACACTCATCCGCTCTCCACACTCATCCGCTCTCTACACTCATACGCTCTCCACACTCATCCGCTCTCCACACTCATCCGCTCTCCACACTCATCCGCTCTCCACATACACCCGCTCTCCATACTCATCCGCTCCCACACTCAACCGCTTTCCACACTCAACCGCTTTCCACACTCAACCGCTTTCCACACTCAATCGCTTTCCACACTCAACCGCTTTCCACACTCAACCGCTTTCCACACTCAACCGCTTTCCACACTCAACCGCTTTCCACAACTCATCTGCTCTCCAGTCACATCCTCATGCTTCCGTTTAGTGTAATTGTCTGTTCTGTACGCTTCATCCATTCTAACTGTTTCATTTATGTCATTCACTGTATTCCCTTCTCATTCATTATGTCGTTTTGATCGGTTCAGATTTCCTGAGTTTCTCAATGATTTATTCGTATTTTCTGTTTCATTGTTTTGATCTACTTTACTCGTTTAAGCCTGCTTGTCTTTCTAGTTTACATTCGAGTTTATTTAGCTGTCATTCTCGCTTCAGGTAGTTTGATGGGTCGGTATTATTGTGATGATGCTGGATTGGTTTTATGGGAAGAGCCAGGTTTTCAGTAGTTTGCGGAAGGACGTTAAGTCTTCAGTTAAGCGGATGTGGGGTGGGAGTGAGTTCCACAGGGTTGGAGCCAGGGCAGAGAATGATGATCCGCCTAGCCTGACTGAGTTTGTCTTGGGAATTACTAGGAGGCCAGCTGAGCTTGATCTTAGGGTGCGAGTGGGATGATAAGGTATTAGTTTGTCTTGAAGATATTGCGGTCCAGTTTTATGCAGTGCTCGATGCGAGAGGCATAAGGTTTTGAAGGTTACCCTACGGGCTACAGGAAGCCAGTGCAGTGTTTTAAGGGCTGGGGATTTGTGGTCTCTTGGACTGAGCGCAAGTAGTAATTTGGCCGCTGCGTTTTGTGCTCTTTGGAGTTTAGTCAGTTGGTAGGTATGGATTCCGAGGTAAAGGGGGTTTCCGTAGTCCAGTCTGGATATAACGATTGATTGGACAGCGGAGACTCTGTTGGGAAATGAGAGGTATGGAAAGATGCGCCTTAGGTTTTTAAGGTGATGGTGGCAGGACTTTGAGACATTGTTGACTTGGCGCGAGAGTGTTAGGTCGGAGTCTAGGGTGCATCCAAGATTTTTTACTGTTTTGGAGGGTGAAGGTGAGTTGCCCATGGTGGGTGGCCAGGGTAGTGGGTGCGGAAGAAGGTCGGAGTTGCAGCAAACCATGATTTCTGTTTTGGTGGGGTTTAATAAGACGTGGCTTTGGGTCATCCAGCGCTCTATGTTTACGAGGCAGGATGCCAGGTCGGGTTGGGAGTTGGGTTTCGAGTTCAGGAATTTTAGAATTAGTTGAGTGTCGTCGGCGTAGTTGTAACATAGGATGTTGTGTGAACGAATTATTGGTGGGAGGGTGATCAGGTAGAGATTGAATAGGAGGGCGGATAGACATGCTCCTTGAGGGACTCCCGTGTTGACTGGTCGGGCTTGGGAGGTAAAGCTGGAGAGTGCCGTTATTTGGTGCCTGTCTTTGAGGAATGAAGCTATCCATTTAAGAGCGGTTCCACGAATTCCTAGCGAGTGGAGGCGGTCTAGGAGTATCGAGTGATTGATCGTGTCAAAGGCAGCGGATAGGTCAAGAAGGATTAGAGCGGCACATCCCGCGGAGTCTGCTGTCATTTTAAGGTCGTCCCAGATCGAGGTTAAGGTGGTTTCAGTTCTGTGACATGTTCTGAAACCCGATTGGGCGGGGTCAAGGAGATTGTTGGCTTCAACAAAGGCGTTTAGTTGGGAGTAGGCGGTTCGGTCAATGAGTATGGCGAGGAATCTGGTGTTTGAGATTGGGCGGTAGTTTTTGGGCTCGAGAGGGTCGAGCGAGGGTTTTTTAATTAGAGGTTTGACGTGTACCATTTTGAATGCTTCGGGAAAAATACCGGAGGAAAGGGAGGCATTTATGATAGATCTTGCGTGTTCTCCTGCGCAGGTGGAGGCAAAGATTTCTTTAAGGGTTGTGGCTGGGCAGGGGTCCAGAGGGGATCCAGATGGTTTGCGGGCAGATAGAAGTTTGAGATATTGTTCTGGTGATATTGGACTAAAGGATTCGAATGTTGGTTGAGTTGAGGTTGTAGTTGACTGGCTGGCCGGTACGGGTGGAGGATTGTCAATTGGTTGTAAGAGAGCCAGTTTGGTGTTTAGAGTTTTTGTCCTTTCAATAGCTGTGGTGTAAAAGTGGAGGGAGAGGGAGTCACACAGTGATTGTGACGGGGTCGGGACGGTTGTATTACAAGTTGGATTGGTGAATTCGGAGATGATTTTGTGGAGTTCTTTGCTTGGGTTTTTGCAGCTTAGGATTCGGGTGTTGTAGTGGGCTTTTTTAGCTTTCCGGATTTCAGCCTTGTACCGGTACAAGTGACGGGCCAAGGTGGTCCTGCTTTCGTGGGTTTTCTCATTTTGCCAATTGCGTTCTAGGTATTTGTAGTGTCGTTTACTGGTCTTCAGCTCAGGAGTGAACCATCTGGGGAACGGGCCTTGGCGGGTTGATGGTTTGCATGTAGGGGTGAGTCGCATCAGAGATGCGTTGAGCCATGAGACAAAGGCTTCAGGTGTTAGTTGGTTTTTAGGGTGGCAGGTGGGTGGTGGGGACTGGAGGAGTGCCTCGGCTAGGTCAGGGGTGATTATTAGTTTTTTCCAGCATTTGCGTAGGATCGGAGGTTCAGATGCTGATACGGGAAGGGGGCCGGGTGCGGGGATGGCAAACGAGAGAATGAAGTGATCGGACCAGATGATAGGAGTTGGGGGCTTTAACTGAATCTGGGTGTCGGAGCTAAAGATGGCATCGAGAGTGTGTTCTTTAAAATGGGTCGGTCCATTTATGTGGGGTTGGAGATTAATTGCATCTAGACCGTCGATTAGGGCATGTGTCATAGGATTGGTGGGGATGTCGAGCCATATGTTAAAGTCTCCGAGAAGGATGAGGTTGGGATGGTTTATTTGGAGGGTGGCAATAGAGTCGCAAAGGTTGTTTGCAAAATGTCTATCGTAGCCAGGGGGCCTGTAGATTATTAGGAAGGTGAGTGAGAGCGACGGGGAGAGGGATAGTTTAACGAGGAGAGATTCGCAGGATGGAATGGAGGGTTGGTTGTCCATGATTGAGGCGCGGAAGAGAGATTTAAAGACAAATGCTAGCCCCCCTCCTCTGGACGGACGGTTCAGTGGGATGAGGCAGTAGTCGGGCGGAAAGGCTTCATTTGCGATTGGGCTGAAGTCATCAGAGAACCAGGTTTCAGTGATGAAAACTAGGTCAGGTTTGACAGAGGTGAGAAGGTCAAAGATGCAATGTCTGTTTTTTGCTACAGAGCGGGCGTTAAATAGGATACAGTTCACATCGGCAGGGAAGGTTGGTTTTGGTGCTGGAGTGGGATGGAGCGGAGGGGGAGAGAGTAGCGGGAGAGGGGTAGGGTTGGTGGTGCTAGGGAAGAGTGGGCGAGCCGAGAGTTTTGCAGGCTTCGTGCGGGGTTGGGTGGATGTGTGTGATGGGATGATCGGGATTGGGGTGGCGGATTTGAGGATGGGGGAGGGCGGTTGGGAGTTTCGGTTGTGGTGAAATCGAGGGCGAGGGGTTTCAGGAAGGGCAAAGCCACGGGGGAGGGAGGGGATTGTGGGAGAGAGGTGGTGGGTCGAGACAAGGGGGGCGAGGAGAGCAGAGAGGTAGAGGGGGACCAGGAACGCTTCCTCTTTAGTTTCTTTGCTGCGATTGGCGTGAGAGAGAGGGTAGGAGGGTCAGAGGGGGAGAGAGAGGCGGCTTCGGTTCTCGCTAGGGCTAGGCGTGCAGTTTTTAGGGAGGGGAAAGGGTGCAGTCGGATGGGGAAGGTGGCAGGTGTATGATGGCGAGGCGGGGGGTGGATGGTTGCAGGGTGGGGTGAGGTAGTGGGGAGAACGGGCATGGGCAGTGCTGGCGGGTCGGCGGTGGGGTTCAGGAGATGAGTGGTCTTGGGGTGGGTGGCACGCCATCGTGCCCCCCTGGCTTGGTGTTTGGAGAGGGTTCTGGCAGGGATTGTGGAGGAGGGTGGGTTGTCTTGGGAGCGGGGGGGCGAGGGAGAGCAGATCGGAGAGTGGAGGAGGTTCATGGGAGTCGTTTCTGACGGGCATTGGTGGAGTTGGTGCGCTCATGATTGGTGTGCAATTGGGTTCACTTCTAAATGCAGGTGGGAGACGATTCTAAGTTCGACTTTCACAGAGAGGCTCTTGGGCGTGACTTCTAAATGTGATTGGGTGCACTTCTAACTGTAGGTGGGAGCAATTCTAAATTCAACTTTCTAAGGGAGGGTATAGGGTACAGATCTAGATGCGGGCATAGTTCTAAATTCAACTTTCACAGAGAGGCTGTTGGGCGCAGCTTCTAAATGGAATTGGGTACACTTCTAAATGCCGTTGGGTACGTTTCTAAATGCAAGTTGGACCAATTCTAGATTCAGCTTTCTCAGAGAGGCTGCTGGGTACACTTCAAATGTGAGTGATCATCCAGTCAAGGACACATAGGGGCATGCGTGCAATGCACATGGAGCATGAATGGGCACTCATGTCCCTGCGGGACATCTGACCTATGCACAGTACAAGTGAGATACCCTGCATCAAGTACCAAGGCTGTACCACACGACATATATCTGGCCGATTCTACGCTGGAAGTTAGCATCTACACAGGACGCAGGAACAGGAAAGTACACATTGGCAAGATTGAAGCAGACCAGTGCAAAGGTGGAACTGGGGTGCAGAGTGGCGGAGGAGGGGCAAGGAAGCATGCCTACATGGAGTCCCGGCATGCAGGCAGAGGAGACATGCATCACGGAAGCATTGCATTACTTACACATCAGAACCATGTACACGTCACATGCAGTGGCAATCATGCACATCACATCCCACAAGTGAAACACACACGTCCTCAACAAACACGCATCAACACTCACTGGACTGGGCATCAAAGTCCAGCATCTCTCCCACTCCTTCGACCAATTCAGGTGGTATGAACTCTGCAACGAGTGCCTCATGCGGAGTGAGCTCTTCCTCCACTGGTGCAGGCCCACCGCCAGTCACCAGAGTCAAGTTGTAATTAGAGGCACGCTTAGCCTTAGTGCTTCGTTTGATGTCATTCCAACGCTTTTTGCACTCTTGCGCTGTGCGCACCTCATGGCCGAATGAACTGACATGTTCCGCAACATGCTTCCAGTGGGTGTCACGTTGGGCAGCCGTAGTCTGACTATTGGCACCCACTAGCATGTCACGGCTGTGGCCCTGCACGTAGCCCACGAGGAAGTCCAGTTCCTGCTTGCAGAAAGGCTTCTTCCTCGACGTGCTGGAGGTCGTGGCTGTGTGTGGGGTCCCAGCCTGTGCTGCAGGTGCAACCTTCCTCCTCTTGGACTGTGGCGCAGACCCTGGCTGGCTAATGCCACCCTGACCAGTATGGCCAGTGGGTTCGGTGGATTGAGCCAAGGGAGTGGCAGGTGGAGGGACAACCAAAGGCCTGACTTGTGTCAGTGGCATCTGGGTGCCCTCTAAGGGACCCTGCGCAGCAACATCAGCTGTGACAGGGTCATTGACCGCAACGGTCCTGGTTGGCAGACTCACAACCGGGGTGTTGTTGGGTGCATCGGCACCTGCACTTGCCAACACCCGGCTGTTCGGGGCAGCAGATGACCTAACTGTCCCAGGGACACGTGTCTTGGTCTGAGCAGCCTGGCCTGCCCCTATGGTTTCCCTCCTGGCCTGATGGAAATCTACCAAGGGCTCCTCAAGTGCCAACGCAGCCTGCGCTGGCAGACCCTGAGCCTGGGTGGCGGTGTCCACAAGTGCACCTGCAGCTACCACTACTCTTGGGCCCGTGGCAGTTGATGGAACGGACTGCCGGGTCACACGGGGCCAGTGCCAGATGCAGAAGCTGCATCCCCCGGAACCACAGGGGGTGGTGGCATGACTGCACCGACACATGGTACAACATTGTGCTCAAGTGGCGCACCCCTGCCTCTTCTCCCTCTGTGGCCGCCCTGGACACCCTGGTGTCCCCCTACTCCCTGGTCACCACGGCCACGTCCCCGACCACGCCCGCCACGAGGGGTACGCCCAGCTGAGGCGCCCCTCACCTTTGGTGTCCTCCCAACCATGGCATAGATGTAGTAGTGCCGGCACAGATGGAGTAGTGCCAATGGGAGGTGTACACCACAATTGACCTGGGCAATTGGGGTGAAGAGGGTGGGAAGCAAGATGTTAACAGCCTCCCTGCACCTGCAAGGCTGTATGTGACCCCGGTGATGTAGTGACGGGTCACGCAATGCTCAGGCACCCCAAAACTGCAGTAAAACCGTGCACGCAACCCTGCAGCCTACGTGCGTGGATTCAACCTCCCGCAGTATGCAGTGGCACCCAGTAACACGAATAACGCGTACGCGTGGGACACGCAGGCTACTATGACATCGAAAATGGGTGCGATACACATGGGCACCCGCAGTGGGAAAAATAGCGTGTGCGACTCCCCGTCTGACTAGCGCGATGCAGAAAAACATGTGTAGCCAATACCCCCGCCAAAAGAAGAGATACTTCCTTGATAGCTGTGAAGTTGTGATGGCGTGCGAAACAACAGGAAGCAGCAACACACGTCGGTCTCCACGAAAGGCACGCAGAGCGAACTGCTGGCCCCACTCACCTTTAACCCGTGCTGAGGGAAACGCCTGCACGTGTCACGTCACTTACGCGCATGTGCCCTTTCCTCAGATTACACGTGGACGTGCAGTTTTTCACGCGCGCTGAAACGCCCATGCACGCCTGCGCGCGTCATGTCACAGAGGCGCTTGCGCTTGAAGGGCCTTCTGTCCAATGAAATTGCGTATGCGTGCAGACGCGCTTACGCGCTAAGGGCCTTTCCTCGAATTACACGCTGTTGTGCAGAATTTTCACGTGCCAAATCACTCCGTATCAAGCTGGCCACGCGTAAGCACACGGAAGACCACGCTCCTGCCCAGAAGGCCGAATTACTGCCCCCCAGAGCCCTGAGCACGCTCCCACCTGCCATCAGCTGCTGCCTGACTGCCTGCTGCCCATGTGCCCTGCCATTTGCTGCCTGCACATCAGCCAGGGGTGCTGTTGCTGTGACCACCCCTAATGGAACCGAAGACTCCCGACTGGGATTCCAACGCTCCACAGCCCAGCCCCAGGACCCAGTTGCCCACCCACTCCTGCCTCTGGGGTTGTCATGTCGGGCACTGCAACATCTGGCACCACTGACAACCCCCGGCCAGAGAGGCAGAGGGGCACCAGCTTCAGTGCCAGGGAAGTTGGTGTTCTGGTGGAGCAAGTCCTGGGGCAGTATGATGCCCTCTTCGGAAGTGTGCGCACCGACAAGGAAGGACGGACTCGGATCTGGACGGACATCGTGACTGCCATCAACGCGGAGGGGGTGGCAGTCCGTGACTTCCAACATGTCAAGAAGCGCTGGGAGGACTTCAGGTCCAGGACCCTCAACAAGGCCTGGCGCCTCTTGAAGGCAGTGGATGCTAAGGGGCGCCAGGGCCACTTATCAGAAGATCAGATGAGGGTCCTGGAACGCATATCCCCCAGCGCTCCACGTCCAGGTCCTTGAGAGGCAGACCCGTCTGGAGTCCAGTGGTAAGTGTGCATGCATCCTGATTGTAAGCTGTGCGTGTGGTGATGTGCCAGTAGTGTGCAGGTTGCACATCTGTTTGTATGGGGCCGAGTATGGGTGGGGGTGTACAGGGCCGTGAGGCTAACACATGCGAGGGCTGTCATGTGTGAGACATGGATGGTGCTTGTGTGTGTAGGCTTGCATGCCAAATGCAGTTGTGTGGGCACACATGTTTTGATGAATGTGTATGTAAGTAGGCATGTTCGTGATGTCACGCATGTATGTTGTTTTCAGCTGCATGTATCAGCACTGTGTACATGTGCATGTGTGTGTATTTGACAAGGGTGCAACAGTGATGCAACATGGATGCATGTGACAGCGGGATGTGGAAGCCTGATTGGCAGATGTGACATGGATGCCCATCTGAACACTGCAACAGTTGGCAGAGGTGTACACATGCATGCAAGTGTGGTGGTGTGTGTACATGTGTAGTGCACTCCCTGTGTTGCATGTGATGTCTGGCTCACCTTTGCCTGCTCATGCTGTTGTATGTGAATGGATGAAGCTGGCAGTTGCGATATGGCTGTGGTATGGCTCATGTGTGCAAGTTGAAATGACATGTGTGTTGGGGATTGTGATGGCATGTCTGAGGTTTGCCAATGCCACTCATATACAACTGTCATGTGTGTATGTGTCCATTGTACAGTGCCCTGATGCCTGTGTTTTATTTTTCCCTGTCTGCAGCGTCAACTGATGAAGAGGGCGGAGAAGGTGCTGTGGAGCACAGCGGCGGGGATCGCACCGCCAGCCGGAGACGCAAGGCCCGGTTTCCCTCCCAGGTTGTGATCTCGTCGGTGAGTGAGGAGTCCGGTGCCGCGTCCCAGGCTGCAGCTGCCGGGGGGAGGTCCAAGAGGCGGAGGTTGGAGTTGGACTCCTCGGCAGCAGAAGGGGCAGCTGGGACCCCACAGGGCCCAACGGGGGAAGATGGCACGGAGTCATCCAGGTTGGTGGGGGGTTTGGTGGAGGAGGAGGCCGTGCAAGCAACACAGATGGGTCTGGAGGTGGGGATTCCACTGGTGCTAGTGGTGCAGTGCAGGACCAGAGACAGGAGGCAGCACAGGCCGCCGCGGAGGTGCCTGTGTGCAATCCTGTCCCTGATCCTGTCACTGCATCATCTTGCACCAGCAGGGATGCCTACGTCCAGACCCGTTTTCAGGAAGGGGATGAGCTCACGACAACTGGCCTTCCTCTGCCTGCAGACGTGGCTATCCGGGTCCGGGTTGAGCCTGTCCTGACTGGTGTGGCGTTGCATCAACGGGCCATGTGAGGTGACCTGCAGTATTTTCATGAGGAGACTGCACGTCATCTCGAATGGCTCGTTGACCGCGTCGGCCTACTGGGACAGGTTACCCAGGCCGGATTCCTCCATTTGATGGGGCTTGCTATGAACCCCTCCTCAACTGAACCCCCTATGCGCCAGTTGTCCTCTGTGCCATCTTCCCACCCATCAGTCACCTGGGTGCCCTGTGGAGCTGCCTCTGACGGTGCGGCCAGGCTGGTGGAGGAGGCATCCCTGCCACAGTCGGGAGTCGGACGTCCAGCAGGGGTGGCCACATCAACGACTGCACCCCAGCCAGCGGAGGATGTGCAGGCAGCAGGAGGCAGTGCACGGGCAGAGGCACAGCAGCAGCAGCAACGTGGTGGGAGCCATGATGGCTCGGGGCCTTTGACATCGGAGGGGCAGGCATCGGCCCGAGGGCAGGAGGACCCAGGATGGGAAGTGTCTTCCGTGTGGCAGCGGTTGGGCCACGCCATAGATGCGGAGCGGCAGCGGGCGGAAGAGGCACAGCTCACGATGGTCAGGGCGGAGAACTCCATGCGGAGGGCCCTGAGGCGGGCCGAGTGCCTCGAGGCAATCCGCAGGGGGTTGGAGGTGGACATGTCGACGGCCCTGCGGACCCTCGGGGCCATGGAGGAGGACCGCCTCCAGGACATTGAGCAGGAGTTCGATGATGCCCTGGCCCGGGACATCCAAAAGTGAGCCGTCAGACTAGCCCGCTGCCCTTGTAAATAGTTCTGTAGTTAGTGTTAGGTTTCCTTTGGTTTTGCATTTTTTTGGACCTTTTGGACAATGGGCCACATTTTTGTATATAGTTTTTTTTATTAGGTAGTGTTATTAGATAGGTTTCATTTCTTCTGTTGGGATGATGGACCCTGGATTGTTTATCTGTATATAGATGACTGTTGGATTTTAATTTTTTTTATGATTTACCCATGGAGCAATGGTTTTCGATTTTAATTTCCCATTGGATTTACTTTTGTGGACTATGACTTTGGACTACTTTCCTTTGGATTATGATTTGTGGTTTTGCATTATTTCACGGACATGCTGGTTTTTATTTTTTTTAATTCCCATTTTTGTTTGTTTATTTTTGATTCAATTTATGTTGCTTTTAATACATATTTTTTGTTCAAACTTCAATGTGTAGTATCATCTCATTGGTTTCATGCATATCATGATATGGGTTTTGAGATTCACTGACACCTATTGGGTGTATGTGAGGGACATGTGTTCATTTCCAAACTTGCAATTGGGGTTCTACCATGTTATTCCCATTTCTAAGTGGGTGGATGCAATACTCGGGTGGGTGTTTGGCATTTGGAGGCTGACCATAAGGGCCAGGGATCTAGATTGTGATGACATGTTGGCTGGGGGACATGTGTGGGGGCCTGGTGGCAGGTGCCCCACAGTGCTGGGGGGTGGGGGTGCAGGGGGAAATGAGTTGGGGGCCTGCTGGAGGGTGCCCTGCACTGCTGGGGGGTGGGGGTTCAGGGGGACATGTGTGGGGGCCTGGTGGAGGGTGCCCCACAGTGCTGGGGGGTGAGGGTGCAGGGGGACATGAGTTGGACATGAGTGGGGGCCTGCTGGCAGGTGCCCCACAGTGCTGGGGGGTGGGGGTGCAGGGGGACATGATTTGGGGGCCTGGTGGAGGGTGCCCTGCACTGCTGGGGGGTGGGGGTGCAGGGGGGTATGAGTTGGACATGAGTGGGGGCCTGCTGGCAGGTGCCCCACAATGCTGGGGGGTGGGGTGCAGGAGGACATGAGTTGGGGGCCTGGTGGAGGGTGCCCTGCACTGCTGGGGGGTGGGGGTGCAGGGGGACATGTGTGGGGGCCTGGTGGAGGGTGCCCCACAGTGCTGGGGGGTGGGGGAGCAGGGGGACATGAGTTGGACATGAGTGGGGGCCTGCTGGCAGGTGCCCCACAGTGCTGGGGGGTGGGGGTGCAGGTGGACATGAGTTGGGGGCCTGGTGGAGGGTGCCCTGCACTGCTGGCGGGTGGGGGGGCAGGGGGACATGAGTTGGACATGAGTGGGGGCCTGCTGGCAGGTGCCCCACAGTGCTGGGGGGTGAGGGTGCAGGGGGACATGAGTTGGGGGCCTGCTGGCAGGTGCCCCACAGTGCTGGGGGGTGGGGGTGCAGGGGGACATGTGTGGGGGCCTGGTGGAGGGTGCCCCACAGTGCTGGGGGGTGGGGGTGCAGGGGGACATGAGTTGGGGGCCTGGTGGAGGGTGCCCTGCACTGCTAGGGGGTGGGGGTGCAGGGGGACATGTGTGGGGGCCTGGTGGAGGGTGCCCCACAGTGCTGGGGGGTGGGGGTGCAGGGTGACATGAGTTGGACATGAGTGGGGGCCTGCTGGCAGGTGCCCCACAGTGCTGGGGGGTGGGGGTGCAGGGGGACATGAGTTGGACATGAGTGGGGGCCTGCTGGCAGGTGCCCCACAGTGCTGGGGGGTGGGGGTGCAGCGGGACATGAGTTGGGGGCCTGGTGGAGGGTGGCCTGCACTGCTGGGGGGCGGGGGTGCAGGGGGACATGTGTGGGGGCCTGGTGGAGGGTGCCCCACAGTGCTGGGGGGTGGGGGTACAGGGGGACATGAGTTGGGGGCCTGGTGGAGGGTGCCCCACAGTGCTGGGGGGTGGGGGTGCAGGGGGACATGAGTTGGACATGAGTGGGGGCCTGCTGGCAGGTGCTCCACAGTGCTGGGGGGTGGGGGTGCAGGGGGACATGTGTGGGGGCCTGGTGGAGGGTGCCCCACATCGCGGGGGGGTGGGAGTGGAGGGGGACATGAGTTGGGGGCCTGGTGGAGGGTGCCCTGCACTGCTGGGGGGTGGGGGTGCAGGGGGACATTTGTGGGGGCCTGGTGGAGGGTGCCCCACAGTGCTGGGGGGTGGGGGTGCTGGGGGACATGAGTGGGGGTGCAGGGTAGTCCCCCGTGGTGTGGGCTGCCTGCAGGGGCCGTGGAGGTTGTGGAGCGAACACCTGGGAGGACCCACACGGCCAATTCACATGTAGTACTCCACAGAACCCCTGAAATACACGTACCCTGCTGATATCGCGTGTGAAACTTCCCGCGCACCCCAAAATACACGTACCCGGGACATTCGCGTGTGGAACTTCCAGCGCACCCCTGGAATACACGTACCCAGCTGAAATTGCGTGTGAAACTTCCCGCGCACCCCTGAAATACACGTACCTTGCTGAATTCGCATGTGAAACTTCCCGCGCACCCCAGTAATACACGTACCACGCTCGCACAGGGCCAATCGCGTGTGAAACTTCCCGCGCTCCCCTGAAATACACGTACCCTGCTGAATTCACGTGTGTAACTTTCCGCGCACCCCGAAATACACGTACCCAGGACATTCGCGTGTGGAACTTCCAGCGCACCCCTGATATACACGTACCCTGATGGAATCGTGTGTAGAACTTTCCGCGCACCCCTGAAATACACGTACCCTGCTGAATTCACGTGTGTAACTTCCCGCGCACCCCGAAATACACGTACCCAGGACATTCGCGTGTGGAACTTCCAGCGCACCCCTGATATACACGTACCCTGATGGAATCACATGTAGAACTTTCCGCGCACCCCTGAAATACACGTACCCTGCTGAATTCACGTGTGTAACTTCCCGCACACCCCGTAATACGCGTACCTAGGACATTCGCGTGTGGAACTTCCAGCGCACCCCTGATATACACGTACCCAGCTGAAATCGCGTGTGAAACTTCCTGCGCACCCCTGAAATACACGTATCCTGCTGAATTCACGTGTGAAACTTCCCGCGCACCACTGATGTACACGTACCCTGATGGAATCCCGTGTGGAACTTCCCGCGCACCCCTGAAATACACGTACCCAGCTGAAATAACGTGAGGAACTTCCCACACACCCCAGTGATACACGTACCCCGCTTGCCGTGCTGGTACAGGGTTAGTGCAGCCCTTTACGCTGGATTGGGGATTTTGATGGCTTTTCCCTGCGCAAGGGGCGTTCTTGGGGGCGTAACTGGCGCTGCTGCAGGGTCGCTGCACCACTGTGCGCCACGGCTGGTTTTGGTGGCTGGAATCCATGAATACGCTGTGCGCAGAAATGTATTTTGGCGCACGCGGCTGGCGCAGGTATTCGCACGCGCACACTGTGCGCCAGCCGCGTGCGCCAATTGTGCACTGAATTCTATGAATTACCCCCATAGTGTTTTGAATATGATTCTGGCTTTAATGGGTAGCCAGTAGGCTTCCCTCATGGCAGTGGAGATGTGGCCTGATTTCTTTACTCCAAGGGCTGCTCAGAGAGCTTTATTTTGCAGCAATTGTAATTTGGAAAAATTGGCATTTGAGGTGCCTAGCAGTAGTACATGACAGTTATCTAACTTTGATAAGATGAGAGCCCGGGCTAGGGTAGTACAGTTGTGCTGCGTAATGAATTGTCGACTTAAAGCAATCAGTTTGGATGTGTAAGAGGCAGCCGAGGATAGTTCGTTCACATGTTTAGACATAATTAAGTTAGCATCTAGGTGGACACCTAGAGTTTTAACCTGCTTTAGGACTGGAATGGTGGCAAAGCCTGATTGGAGTTGGAGGTTTTGCACCGACTGTAGAAAGGTAAATGACATCTCTGCCTTTGACGCTTACCCAATGCCACGCATTATGATCTAATCGACCGGCTGGGTAATGCTGTCTATCTTTCCACACTAGACCTCATGAAAGGTTATTGGCAGGTCCCATTATATGGATCTGACAAAGAGAAAACTGCCTTCACCACTCCCATAGGTTTATTCCAATTTAAAGTCCTACCATTCGGTCTACATGGAGCTCCCACAACATTCCAGAGATTAATGGATAAGATTCTAGGATCTTACTCTGACTTTTGCAGAGCCTATTTATATGATATCATAATCCACAGTAAAACTTGGGAAGATCATATATACCACCTTTCTACTGTCATGCAAGTACTGTCAAGAAAAGCTGGCCCAAGAGCAAGAACCAAGAGAATGCAGACTAGCCCAATCTGCGGTTAAATACATTGGGTTTTTCTTAGAAAAGGGCACTTGTCAACCACCAGCAAGAAAAGGTTGCGGCAGTTCTTAACACCCCGACGCCAAACACAAAGAAAGACCTAAGAGCTTTTGTGGGGTTAATCAGCTACTAACGCTGGTTTATTCCGATCTTTTCCAGTAAGACCTCATGACTCAATGACAAACTAAAGAATGCGGAACCCCAGAAAATGAAGTGGGATACGAAGATCAGGTTTGTTATACCACTCTCAAATAGACCCTGTGCCAAAGCCCCAATCTAAAAGTAGTGGATTTCTCTTAGGAGATTTTCTTACAAATGGATGCTTCCATGATGGGTTTAGGGGCCGTCCTTTCTCAAAACCACAATGGGCTCAAACAGCCAATCTTGTATGTCAGCCGGAAGTTGCTCCCTAGAGAAAGAAACCACTTGGTTATTGAGCTTAATGATTTAGCTATTAAGCGGGCTATCCTACATTTAAAGTACTAGCTCTTGAGCTGCAAATTCAGACTGATCACAGACCATTCTCCCTTGGTCTGGATCAGTCAGTGCAAGGAGTCTAATCCTAGGGTTATGCAATGGTTCCTGGACCTTCAACACTATTGTTTCACAGTGGAACACCAGAAGGATTGAGATCAGGGTAATGTCAACTACCTCTAATGGTTTCCCTGTGACACACCTGGATCCATCCCGCATGGAAAGGTATGTGAGGAACCTAACAGCGTCCTCCCATCTACTCCTCTTGGATCTTCCTCTCAGGTGGCCAGGGAAGGGCCATCTCTTTTGGATTCTGATCCTGGGGGTGGATATGCGAGGGAGGATCACCTGGGTGGAGGGTCCTCAGGGAGTTGAGGAAGGGTGCCTTGGCATGGTATCCCCCTTTCCCTTGTCAAAATACATGCTCCCCTCCCCCAACCTTCATAGGTTATTACCACTCTTCCCCATATATCACATTCAGGTCCCTTTAAAATTGGTACAAGCAAGAGGCGACTAAGAGGAATGCACACATCAACCTATACACACCACTTTGGCACTGGGACGAGGAAGAAGACTGTAGAACACCATTCTGAAAGTCAGGCATATCCCAGTAATGGAGTTAATGTAGTCAGGCAAAAGGAGTTGCACATGCAACCCCTTAGGAGGCTAAAGGTCCATATACAAGGGAGTTTCCCACATGAGAGAGGAGAACCACCTGGGAAGACTGGACGTCGTGGATCAGGCTGGGGCGGAGTATCCTGTGAAAAGGATGCCTGGCGGCTGCAGGAGAGTGGTAAGGATGCAGAGGTTGAAGAGAGCCACAAGAGTGTCAAGAGCCCTGCTGAGCTCCAAGCCATCTGTCCCACGCTTGGGGGATGCAGAAGCTGCCACTACGCTGCAGCGGGCAGCGCGATCATACAGAAGAGTCGAGCGTGGTTCACCAGTGCTCCCGATGTGAGCCAGGGGAGCGAGCAAATGCAGAGGAGGACTGTGCAAGCACCGGGAGGATCTTCTGAATATCGGTGAGAGACAGGGAGAGAGCTCTCGAACCGGGGTGCTCCAGGGGCTTAATCTGGGCCAAAGAAAGGGCCGAACAAATAACTGCATATAATGAAGAGGTCTGGAGACCCGAGAGACATTATTAAGTGTAGAGAGAATTACCAAGCATTTAACCAATATTGAATGCCAAACTAAAGGAAAGTTATGCACAAGTGAAATGAAAATACCGGACCAATGGAGAGAAAGTGATTTGTATTTACGAGCAGTGGGAAATTTAGGAAAAAGCATTTATGAACAATGTGAAAGTGAAAAGCCATGTGAAAAACAGTAATGAGAATTGGTGAAGCACGTGTTAGGCAAATAAGAAGCACTATTGGTTAGTGTGAAAGCAAGGTCATAACAAAGTCATAACAAGGAGTCAATACAGCAAAGTGAAGTGTATGTAAAGCACATGTTGGCAGAGTCAAGAAACTGCCAGTAAACAACAAGTAGTGCGAATCAATAAACATTATAAAGTGCCAAGGGTTATCAGTTGCATGACCTTTGATGGGTGTTGCGTGTGGTCCAAAAACTGCGCCTTCATCAGTCTGGAAGTGACTAAAAGAGAATGAAGAGCTAAGCGAATGGTGAGGAAGTCTTAGAGAATACCAGTCACACTGAAAGCTAACGAAGGTGAATTAACTGTGTACTGTGTTGAACTTTGGGAAGGGAACCCTGAGGTTGTTTGGAACTTTGTTGAACTTGAGGAAGGGAACCGAGAAGTTGTTTGTAACTAGTTTGGAACTTTGTTGATCGTTGGGAAGGGAGCTCTAAGAAACATGCCTGGAGCTGGAAGAAGCACAGAACTTTACTTTGAACACTGTATGTTTGCTGACATCCCTACACATTGCTTAGAATAACTTGTGAGGGCAAGCATAGGCATAAGACACAGATGGACTTTTAACTTGAACTTTACGACACAGACTATCCTTAGTTGCTTTAGGTAGGGAAATCCCACATTACCGTTGGGCAAGTAAGGCCTTACTCCATCCTGACATTTTTAAAAATAAAAGCTCTATTTTCGAAAAGTGAATCTGTTGTCTGTGTCTTACTTCATGATGCCTTTATAGGTCCCAGAATCATAAAACAAACTTTATTAATGAGAATAGTGCACACTTGGTTTGGGGTGGCTGGAAGGTTCCTCTGAATTAGATATCTCCTGATTAAAACATCCCACAGCCCCACCACAGCTCTTCCCGCTGAATCCCAAGTTCTCTCCAAACTATTTCTTCCAGAACCCCGACACAGAATACTCGTACCTGACCCTTAGTGACATCATACTATTCTGCACCACAATATTCACTAGCATACATATACCCCCCCTTCCTTTGCAGGGACAATTACTAATATTGACTAATATAGCGTTGGAGCATTAACTTTCACCATCCTACACTTATTCTACACTTGCCTTCCTCCAATCCTCACTACACCATCCAACAACTGTTCTACATGCATAAGCTCACTGTAAACAGGTTCACCCCTTCTCCTCACCACACCCTACTTTATCCTCACCTAATCTCCACTTTGCAATATAAGCTCTTTGTCTTCTTTTTTCCATCTCTTGCCTCCTTCACTGTGTCTTTATGTTGAGCAATTCTCCTCCTCAAATCCTCCAAAATCACAACCATCCCCTTTGCATGCTGCAATCACAAAGGACATACTTTAGAATTACCTTCCCCCTCATCAAAACACCTCGCCAGTTACTGCATGCAGTTATATTGCAACTTGAATAAGGTTTTATAAAATGAAATATTATTAAAGCTCTCTCCATCACTGCCTCCTTCCTTCCCTTTCTACACACCCACCATCCTTATGGTATCCATTATGCTGTGGTTTACTCTTTCCACAGCACTATTACTTTAGGGAAGTTATAGTGCTGTCCTTTTGTCCCAAATTCAACACTGAGAAACTGCATAGTTCTTGCACGTGCAATTATCCCTTTCCCTGCCGTCGAGCACTCCACACTCTCTGCAAACCTGCTTTCAAAAGTCCAGGGAAATCCTGGCCACCAATAAGAATCAAAGAGTGGGACGGTAAGTGATCCTATCCCTACTGAGATTGGACTTAAACAGGGCTGCAACCTTGCTGCAGTCCTGTTTAATCTCTACCTAGTGGGCATGGATGCGGATTGGAGTGAGAATGCTATTTTCCGGTGAAATTGGGTCGATTGGCGCTTAACTGGATTGGCTGACGACCTTATGTTTTTAGATCGCACTCCCTTTGGGCTTCAGATAAAACTGAATCATTTATTATTTCATTTGCGGATGGTAAGAAGAAAATTGCTAGATTCAATTGGTGTCTAAACGCAGATGCTCACAATCCGCTATCTCGGTTACACACTTGCAAATACTTACTCCTTATCTGCATGGAAAGATCTTCTTAATGTACAAGTGAAGTCACTCACCTCTCAGATGAAAATCATTTATAACAAGTATTGTCAATTTTATGTCCTGCCATGTTTATAACACTAATCTTCTGAAAGTAGAACCCATATTGCTATATGCATTGGACATCTGCCTTTTGGACATGGACGGGTTTTTGGACTTGATACAGGGTGCAATGTGGAAGCAGGTTCTTGGTCTAGGCTTTCAATTCCGAATGTACTTATTTGCCATGAATTGGGGATTTTACCCCTTTCAGTCAAATGGCATTGGTGCATGTTGAACAGCTATACAAAAATGCTCGCCCCCCCGAAACTCTCTTTATATGAAGACTTGGCACTTATGTTGAGGGAGGGTTCTGTGCCATCTATGGTAAAATTTTAAAAGAAAATGGAAGTAATCATGCAGTCTGCATTGATTAGCAAGGATGACCTTGTTGCTGGTCTGCTGTCTTGTAAGTGTAAATTTCAGCAGTATTACTGGTGCCTTATGTTAGATCAAATTGGCAAGAGCAAAACCTGTTATGAATACGCAAAACTTCACAGAAAATGGGGTGACAGATCTAGCTATTTGGAGATGTTTCCATGTAACTGTGCGCGCAAGACATATATGCGCTTTAAATCGAATCAATTGCTGACAAATGAAAGGACTAAATGATGGAATGTGGAGCAGAGGAACTGAACTCCTGGACGATGTTGATTCTGCACACATACCTCTGTATTTGAATCTTTAAAGCATCTGACCATATACTGTGAGTTTTTTGCAGTTCATAGATAGAGGATTTTTGGGTCTTATCTATCTTTGTCATCTTGGTTAAGCAGAGAAAGCTTATGGGAAAATTGTGTGTGGGGCGCCAACCAAAAGTTACTGCTCAAATTGATTCAACTCCTGAATGTTATTCAAGACAATTTGGATTTAAAGAACAATCCAGTGTCTCATTGTGAGAGCTGAAAGAGTATAGATTGTGAAAGTGTTCCACACCAATATTTAAGATATTGGTTAGAATTAGAGGTTTTTATGGTCCATTATGATAAAATAGTTGTAGAAAATGTTTGTTTTATGTCGAAAGATGAAATGTCTGATTTCTTTTTCCATGTTTTCATATGTACTTTGTAATATTTAAGTTTTTGTAAAGGTTTTTAACCAAATACAATAAAAAAAATTAAAAAATAAAATAAAATATGCGTGATATCAATAATGTGTCCCTCCGTCCATCAGGACCCATAACCCTTTTTGACCTGTACAGCAATACATCCTCCGCACCCAACTCATCACGCACTTCCCAATATGCCTTCACCTCACCATTCATCCTGCTGTTACGAGGCTATGCAGATACAACACTCGCCATTGCCTTCACAATTCCACCCACTCTTTTTATCGTATCCATCCATTCATCCCTACCTATTACCCCATCATGGGTCACAAACATTTGCTTGCCTTACTCTTGATCTCTTGTCTCCTCCCGCCCACATAATTGTAAGAAATGATTATCAAACTAGTTATGCTTCTCTGACACAACTTCCACAAATGACACTGCATGCTCACCACCCAACTCAGCAATCTACAGAATATTTTATCCATCCCTTCTGATTCAAAAATTGCCTTCAAAGGGCGGTGATCAGTATGTAAAACAAATTCTGATCCCCACACAAATGCCCAAAATTGCTCAACTGCCCAGTAGAAGACCAATGCTTCCTTCTCCAACACCGAAAATCACTTTTCCGGTCCTTTCAAAACACTGGAGTCATGCAAAATGATCTTCTCCTCATTATCCACGCCCCTTTGCGTCATAACAGCCCTATGTCCCATATCACTAACATCCACGATAATCACTGTTTTCTTACATGTGTCAAACTCTCTTAACAATGTGGACATATCTATTACATCCTTTATTCTACGAAACTCTTCTTCACATTTCAATTGCACTCAAGTTCCACACATCTCCTCAATAACCTTCTCCTCTCTTGCTACTTTCTCAGCAACATTTTTGCCAAACTTTTCATAGTACTCCACCATACCTAGAACAGATCGTAACTGGTTACACATTGGTGTTCTGATCTTTTTTATCTCCTCAACCAATTCCCATTTAGGCCTCACACCTTCTCTCGATATATCATGCCTCAGATACTCCACCAACGCTTTTCGGAATGCACACTTCTCCTTGCTTGAAGTCAGTCCTCTCTCCGCGAACACTCCCAGCACACTGCCCAAAGTGTTGTCATGCTTCTCTAAAGATACCGCACATATCAATATATCATCCTGGAAGCAATATACACTGAGCATCCCTCCAAATAATTTCTACATTGCCTTTTGAAAAACAGATGAAGCCAACACCAATCTAAATGCCATTCTACAAAACTGGAACATGCCTTCATGCAAAATGAATGCAGTTAAAGGGCGTGACTCCGACTCCACAATCTGGTGGTACGCTGAGGCTTAATCCAATTTAGAAAATATTTTCCCATTACCTACCATACTCAATAACTGTACCATATTCGATAGTGATGTCTCCTACCACCACACATTTATTCAGCTGCCTAAGGTCTATGCATAAATTAATATTTTCATGTTGTTTCCTGGCCATAACCAGAGGTGACACCCACTCAATGGTGCCCGCTCTTTCTATGATACCCCTCTCACACTGTCTTTTCAACTCTTCCATCATACTCTCCCGTAGAACCACCAGAACTGGACATAGTTTAGATGCCACAGGAACTCTCCCTTCTTTCAGCACTATGTGATGCACATTCTCTTCAATTTTCCAACCTCTAAAGAAAACAGCCAGGCAAAACTCTCAGAAAAAGGAGCATCATTGTTGGGTTGGAGACAGCAGAAGAATGTACCCATCAGATTGTACCCCAGGACAGTAAAACAAGTCCAACTTGTAAGGAGGATGATGCAGAGGGGATTACTATCACATATACTTTTCCAGATGTCATCCTACATTTAAACTCTACGTCGCCTACAGAATATTCCAACAGCTCTATTCTATAAATGTTTTATCCTCCTGGTTTCGTGTCAGGGGGTAAAAGGTTCTCCACTCTCCCTCCTAATGCATCTTCGAACACGCTTCTCTTCTTAATGACACTTTTGCTCCTACGTCTGCCATTGTATGCAATTCCTTTCCATTCACAACACAATCATTCATGGGTCTATTACATTCATCGTCATCACTACATATTGACACATTCACCATACGCACATCTGGATTTGTTTCTTTCTCCTCCTCAGAGGACGTGCATCTTGTTCCACTGACAAATTTCACACTTTTTATGTTATTCCAGGATTCACCTTGAACATTTTTGCAATAATTACCAAAATGACTCCACTTTTTGCACTTTGTGCCAACCACGTCCATCCCTGAACAAATTATTTTTGCTTCCACACCGGAAACATAACCATTCTATAAGTACGAATGTGTATGACTCATTCCCTGCTGATCCAGAGTTCCCACTACAGCTCACTGTCCTCAGTTTTTCTTTGTTACTTTATCATCCGTGTCAACCTTTAAAATCTCCTGTGAAGGCGCTTTACACAGCACTTTGTTGAGTTTAGCCAAGCAGGACATTGAATGTTCAACTCGTTTTGCTATTTGCACCACTTTTGCTGAGGTAGGGTCATCCTTCAACCATTGTTCTTCCATTATACTATTATTGCTTCAATTGATCATGAATTGATTCCTTAGGTGTTTGCCTGGAGCCCTTCTGAATTCACACATCAGCTCCAAATGTCTATGTGCAGTGACATACTCTTCTACTGTCTAGTTGCTCTCTTGTGAATGTGTCCCATTTATAGCACTCCAAAGTAGTGCCCCTTTTTGGATTGAAGTGGAGGTCAAATTTGAACAAAGCCACCTCTAGTTAATTCATGTCTTCCCCATCAGGTACATCCTCATGCCCATCTGTTAGGATTTAATTTATGTGTACTTCTTCATAACCAAAAACATGCATCAAGAGCAACACATTTCTGTCCACTGCAAATCCATTCCCACAAGTTTCACATTGTGACGGTGCGACGACTCACACATAACCACGCCAAAGCCATCAGTTGGTCCAAGGGTGTATATTGACTTTACAACAGCCCAAGTGACTGTCAAGTTTCAGAATTAGATCTTTCGGGCCTACCAGGTTCTTAGGATGTTTGTCGATAGGGCCATCTTTCTCTATCTGTCTCCCACCGGGTTACCACATCCCTAGCACAGGCGTTCTTAGTTGAGATTTTAGTTGCTATAGATCTGTTCAATCTATTGCCTTCTCTCTTTCTGAAGCTAAAGTTGACTTCCTTAAGATGAAGGATGACTAACTCCTTGGGGATGTCTATTCTTTTGCTAACCTATCCCTCTTAGTACTATCGGGAGATAGGGAAGGTGCCTTATTGTGCCGGGTGTCACTCTTTTCTTCCACACGTGATCTTACCTGACTCTTCACTACACTGAATTCCTAAGAAGTTCTCCTCCCACCATACTGCTGTCCCTCTGGTCTCTCACTCCGCCTTTCCACCTCCACTCTTTGATTTAACTTCTTTTCTTACTTCTTAATTCCTTCACTTACTATTATCGCAACCTCCTGGTACCTCCTCACCTCTCACTATTCTCCTGTTGTAATCTCTCTCTCACTCTACACTGAAAGTTACTCTTGCTCACCCACTCACTGTCGTTCTTACTATTATGTCTCTCATGCTATTTCTACTCTGTACTTAACCCTCGCTATCACCCTCTACTACCTATTACAGTTGTACTGTTTCTTTTTTGATTAATACTCTGTCCACTTCCAATATCATCCCTTACCCCCATTACTATTAGTACTACTTAATCCCTCTTGCTCACTCGCTATTCCACTACTCCCATTACCACTATATCCCCTACCCACTACAGCTACCTCTGCCTATCTCCCCTCCCAACTACTACTACCTCTGTCAATACTACCACTAACATTCCAAACTCCTACTCCGCCTCTACTCCTCACACATTCCGATTGCACTCTCAAACACACCACAGACCCCTTTTAACAATAGCCTCCACACTCCATTGCTCTCGCCTCCTGTGGTCGCTCAGCCCCTCCTTCACCGCCTCCTTCACACCTCCTGTCCTCACTCTACTAACCCACACTGAATCATTCACACGCACCTACTTAAATACACCACCCTCTCCCAGGATTGGTCACTTACCTTAACCATTAGCTTGACTCCAGGGGGGTGGCAGTGCTTAGGAGGCTTCAAAAGGACTTGTAAGCCCCACCCCTTTTCCAACATGAACCTTGATGGGGACATTGAATGTGAAGGCCTCCATGGGCCTTTGAATATAATACCTTCCCTTGTGGTTTAGTTGGGTAAAGACCTTTGTGGAGGCCTTTATTTAATAATTAAACATTCCCTGGTGGGCTAGCAAGGACGTTATTCGCGTGACACCTGGTGCTGCGTGCAACCTTGCCACATTCTCCAATGGCCTGTGTTGCCGTGTTCGTGGCACCCTTTTCATTATTGTCCTATAGGCGATCTGGCCTCTCTTGCCGGAAATTCTGTACTGGGTCAGACTCTGGGGGTCAAGATGCCCTAAAATATCTTTTGGGCCGTGAAGGTGGTAAAAGCATCCCTTGAGTGGCTCATGTGAAAAAGAGTTTGCATGAATGGAATGAGCTCAGATTGTGGGAGAAGCCCCATGATATGGATCAGGGGGCCTATAGAAGGATCAAGAGAGCAGCAATTATCAACCCAAGGAATAAGCTGATTGTAAATGCAGGCAAATTGCATTGTGGCCCATGTCTCTAACCCTAAAAGCTGAATTTGGCCTAGAACGCTTTCTTAACTATCTGTCTCCTCCATATGCAAGGTCGCCCCTTGTAAGTTGCCATTGTGGCCATTGTGACCAACCGTCTAAGATCTGCCCAGCATGTGGTCTGACAGTGGTTAATTTGTGTTTGTATGCACTGTGTCCAAACCATTGAGAGTAAGATAGTTATGCCCTCTGCTTAGGGATGCTGGAATTCACTCTACAGGCTTAGGCATTGATCCTGTGTAATGGAACCTCAAGCCCACATATTGTTACTTGTGTTGCTCAATATGTCCATAGAGCTTGGCTCCTAAGGAAAAACAGGATGAGTGTAATGAGAGAGGAAAACTGAATCGGGGCTCATCTGAAGTTGAGACAAGGACAGTAATGTGAAAAGGAGATATGGACTAGTGCAACTTTTTTAATAAGAGGCAGAAGGGATGCAAGTATAATCTCCCTTCTGGACTCTACATAGTGACTGATTCACTGTATTGCTTTTTACTATGCACTCCGCACTTTTCCATATGTATTTTCTAGATTTGCATTGGACTTAAATTGAGATTGATTTTGTCTTAGTATTTTATCTTTGTATGTTTTTTTCCTGTGACTTTTATGGCATTTCTGCCGAATAAAGTATTTTAATGATTATTGTAGAACACCACTGGCTGCAGCGGGGTCCTTCCTGGCCACACCACCTACATCTTTCAGGTAAGGAAGAGTGGGACTGGGTACGCCCTCACTCTGGCACCGTTTTCCCTGCCCCCCTTGACAGGGCTTGAAAGCAGGCACTGTCACAACCTATATAGTGCATGAAACCCTTCTTTCAATGTGCCCACTTCACTTTGGTATGACCAGAAGTCATGAATAGAAGTGGACTGTGCACATTTTGCATGGGCATTCTTTAATCGTTTAATTTTGTTTAATGTTCTTTTTTTTATTTTTAAATCCACACATCTCCAGATGCAATACCAAAGCGCCCTTCCTCAATGGCCGCTGTACTCCGTCGACTGGGCGGCAGCGCCGATGAAATTCTTTGCCCACACTGCAGTAAACTCTTTAGTTGTTTATTCTTCTTAGGAAGTACATCAGGACAAGACGCCCCCCTAATCATCTCTTCCAGAACCCCAACACAGAATACTCATACCTCACCCTAAGTGATATCACACTGTTCTGCACCACTCTATTCACTTGCATACATAACCAATATCTACATCCTTAGCGGCCTGCCCTTAATGGTGGAGATAAAAAGATAGTATTGCAATGTTTACGTATTATACTAGTGGGAATAAAAAGAAATGCTTGGAAATAATATTCTAAATATAGTAAATAATCATGGAACTTGCCAGGCATGAGTGCTGCTCGGCACCTGGTCATGCATGCTGGGGTGGTTCATAAAAGTCCCCATAAGAAGGGGTTCATGTTGTGCACGCCATATTGAGGACTGGGGGAATGGCGATATTGAAGCGATGTGGCAACTTCACAAGTATCTAGCGTAATTTTTGAGAACAGGATATGTGTTACTTTTAGTGTTATTTGGTGTTTAAGTTGAAACATTTAGATTTTTTAGCGCATGCAGCAAGATCAATATCAAAACAACTGATGAAATGTAAACAGAATATAGGTGTGGTGTGCCACATAGCGCCTAGAAACTGGGCAACAAAGAGCTTCATAATGCGCAAGCGGAAAAGGAGATTTGTCATGAAGAAACCACTGTGAAGAGGAAACAGTAGTTTTAAACATGCGTGCACCGACATATCTTAAGCGACATAGGTTTGGGACAGTTTGTGGAACATGGTGAATATGTAAAATCTGTATACTGCATACTCTTTCATAGTTTGGGCAGGCCTTGTAACCAGGTTTTGCAAACCATGTGTATCACGTTCCGGGTCAGAAGGTCGCAGGCCAGGTGCAACTTATAATTATGTTTGTATGTGAATATGTAACTATGTGATGACGTCATGACCTACCCTTGAAAGACTCAAGGAAAGCGGTATGCAATGAATATGAGCTGATGATGACAGCTAAATGAATGTAACCAATGAGAATGTGGGATATAGGGAACATTTCTTTTGTATAGGTTTGACCAATCCTGTGTGGGGGGATAATTTGTAATAAAATATGCGGGAGTGTTTTAACTGTTGCAAAATGTATGTAATGCAAAATGTTTGTGTATTTCAGGGAGACTCAGGTTAATTTGACTCTCCAGAGTCATCTAGCCCTTCCTGGCTGTTTGTACAATAAAGTTTCTTTACGGACAAACGTGCACTCACTTCTTAAGTGGTGGGTCTACTTCGGGTTGAGGTGATCAGAGGCCCATCCGCACATTTGACATCCCTGGGCAGGTGCCAGGCCTTCCAAGATGTTAGGGCTTTCCTGTCTGCACAGCTCTGCTGCGGTGCTTCTCTGCGGGGACCAGTCTCTCATGCACGATAAAAGGAGAGGTCCACATGCACCATATTGGATAGAGGCCTGTCTGTTCCCGGAGGCGTGGTACCGTGGTCCAGCTGTGTAGGGCGAATTAAAGGAGCAACACTTCAGAGCACTTCAGGGTTCATTTTCATGTGAGTGCACCTTTGGCGGATAAAGCAAAGGGGAAGTAAGGGACAAAGATGGTTTTCTCTTTAATTTAAGGGGTTTGTTAAGGTAGAATCGCTGAGCGAGTGTGGAGTTAGGGAAGGTTATGGGGTTGAAAGTCTCGAAGGAGTGAATGAACTTTTTTATGTTGTAAGTCCTTTGTATATATTTTTACCTAGTTTGTTATTTTAGATGTGTGAGGTGGTATCCCCAGCATCATTTCCAATGAGAGATTTGCCCTGACACCCTTCAGTTTGCTTGTCTGGTTGGCTGGTTGTCTGGTTGGCTGGAGGTGGCACCAAGGAGAGAGGTGGCATATTATGGTAAATCCACCCGTAGATACCTTTCTGGAGTATACCCTTGGCACCTGTGAAAAACATGTATGTGTCTCACTCACTAATCCCTGGGGATATGTCATCCAGGTGGGCAGGACACGGCCATCGCTTTTGGATCCAGTTCCTGGGGGTGGACCAGTGTGGGAGGATCACCTGTATGATTGGTCTTCGGGGAGTAGGAATGGGACAACAGATGGTGAGATGTGGTTTACCCTTCCCTGTAACACCTTTCCCCCATCCTATCAGGTAGGATACGTAGGAACTCAACCCCCGCCCCCCTTTCCTGACATGAACACTTTCTCACGGACAGTGAAAACAGTCTAACACCTGAGCCGTATACCTGACATGACCTAATACAATGGTCAAGCAAGTTGAGGCAATTACAGATCATTACACACACCTGACTTCCATCACACTTCCCCACATGGATAAAAGGCAGAGCACAAGAGCACACTCTGAGCAAGGCAAAGCACACAAGGAAGCAGTAGTTCCAAGATGGCAGTTTAATACAAGGAGAAAGACGGCAAGACCAGAAAGGGTTGCAAGGAGGGAAGTGCCCTTGACCTTTACAGACTGTTACTTTCATGAACCTTGGATGAAAAGAAACCTAAAACCTGGGACTAAAGCTGAAGAAGCCTCCACTGTGTGTCGGAGGTATCCGGGGCTCACCTGCGTCGATAACCCAGGTGGGGAGGAACATTTGCTGCTGTGGTACTATCCTTGGGTCCTACAACAAAGCAGTGCCAGTAAAGACAGCACAGCCGGTGAGTCGAACAGAATGATACCATACCAGCCTGTGTAACAGCCAAGGTTGCAAGCGGCAACAAAGTATGAAGAAATCTAAACAGTGTGTGAAATGTAACTGATGAGTGACGCGAATAAAATTGGAATGAAGAGGAGTGATTGAACTTTGGAGGCCAAGAAAGATCCCGTAGATAGAGTGGTCCGGCGCCACATGGGTGCACATTCAAAGGTCTCTGTCAGATATACAACTGGTTTGCAACAGGGAGAAGAGAATTTTGAGATCGAAGTGGTCCTGCAATGGGTCAAACTAAACCTTGTCCGCATTGTAATGTCTTCGATAGTTTGATGCAAACTGAAATTGGTCCGTGCCCGGCTGAGGGAGACTAATTGTGTAAGAGGAAGGATCTGAACCCAGCTGAGGGGGATACGGGGTGAACCGAGAGTCACCCGAGAAAGAATATTCTCTGAACATTGTAAAAAGGGGGATCTGAGCCCGGAAGAGTGGGATCCACAGCAATGATTGTGACATTAAAGGGATCTGAGCCCGGCTGAGGGGAATCCAGGGTGAATCACCTGAATTGAGTACTTATAAGAGGAAAGGAGCTTTGTGTTTTGTTTTGATAAATCAGGCCAGCTGAATCAAGAGACTTTGATAAGTGAAGCAACTTGGGCACAGAAGACCCTGATGCTGGTAATGGAACTGTATCCTCATACCGAAGAAGCCTGAGGGTGTGCTTTGCTCAAGTGAACCGCCTTGTCCCGTGCTGAAAAGGTGGGAATGGGAGGCCAAAATCCTGAACGTCCTGGCATATCATTTTGTGAAAAATTCTTTCTTTTTCACGAACACTAACCCACACTATTTGTATCTAGCGGTAAGGATTGGCAATCGTTTTTTTTAGTATATGCACTTTTATTTTGACGGCACTCCAGTAGGACTAAATTATTATTATTTGATGGTCATAGCTTGTTCCCATCTGTAGATTTAGGATTAGATGGGTGTTTATCACACCCGTATTGAAGTTCAATAAACACCCTTGAACTGTGGTCACTTGTGTCTCTCTTATTGTTGATACCATGTCTTCCTTACACACCCTCCTTTTTGTATTTACTGTGCGGATGGAGCTCTTGGTTCGCTTTTCTTGGTTAATCGAAGTAGTGAAGGGAATCTTCCTGTAGTGAGGGAAATACGGGATTGTAGTTGAGAATGCCATTTATTGATGAAGGAAGCAAGAGCAGTGGTGTTGAAGTGAAAAACATTGTACGACTTCAAAACATTAGACGTATCAGGGGATGTGGTAACAGGAGTACAAGACGAGGATGAATACGAGTCAGATGTTGAGCAGGAAGAACAGGGTGTAGCAGCCCCACCTCCGGCTCCAACAGCAGTGATAGAGAGTACACCATGGGGTCTTAGGACACACCATGGTACTTGTATGGCTGTAGTGAGTAGTAGGAGAAAGATGGGCGAAGCCCCAGTAAAAGCAGATGTGACTCAATTTTCATTGCTCCAGAAGGGTCGGGGAAGGGTGTATTATGTCTCGTGGGCACACATCGACTGGATTAATTTAATGTAGACACTCCTTTGCTCAGTGTAGGGGGCAGGAAAGTGAATTTATGCATTAGAAAAGCACACTGCCAGTGTGATGTTGGATATAGTGGGCATGCAAAGCTTATTCACGGCTCTTATGGTGGAACGGTCAGATGAGCTTTGGAGATGAGCTGGGTACTTGGGAGTTCAGATGGATACAAACACCCAAGATGGACCAGCATTTAATAATTACATGGCACATGTATTGGGAGCACTGTGGGTCATGTATCCCGATTCACCCAGTATAAATTCTATTTTGACCAATACAATGAAGTTAGATGACGATCCTTCCACACACATCGAGTTCATTCAGGAGATGTGGAGGGCAGAGATGGGAGAAGCATGGGATAAGAACATGGCAATTTTTTACCATATGCTAAAAAAAGGACTTCATAAAGAGGACCAGAATGATAAAGAAAAAGTAGTAGGGATGGAGGCAAAGAGTTGGCCAGACATTCAGGCACATATTGTGCATTTTTGTAAAAGGAAGCAAGAGAAGGAAAAGGAGAGTACAAAACAGGTACAAAAGGCAGAGGCTAATCTTGTTCAGAAAAGCTAGCGAAAATCTGTTTGGAAGGAAGCAGCGTTTACTAGCTCAGCGGAGGGACAGCCGGCACAATTGGAACAACAGGGATATAGTGCACCGGGTATGGCACACAGTTGGGTGGACGAGTATGCTCCCGGTTCAAGGCAAATGATACGGTTTCCGAGGTGTAGGGGAGGATTTTCACAAGGAAAGGGGTCTTTTACCAGGATGATGGTAAATAATTATGGAGGATTCTATGGGATCCAGTGTTGGTCATGTGGAAAGATGGCACATGTGGCACGAGATTGTCAGAGCACACCACGGTATTTCAATGTAGGTACCCAGCAAATGCAACCCCCAACCATGGCATATGCCCCAGGTTCTGTGCAATCACAGCAGGCACATGTTGAACAGAACCAAGTGACTGGGTCTGCACAGACCTATGTGATTCAACCATCCATGCCAGCATAGGCACTGGTACATACATGGGAGAAAAATCCTTTACCCCAAGGAACTGTCACTCAAAACATTGGAGCAAGTGTTTTGGAGGGAATTCTTTCCCGCTCACAGGTGCTAATATGTACCTGGATTAGGATAGCCCACAGGGATCTCTGATGTGTCTAGTCCTGTCTGTTACTGCCGATCCAGAAGAGGAACCCCAGATAGGTGTGTAGGGGCTACAAAATCTTGCTTCAAGGAAGGTGAGTTCCCCTAGTCAGTAAGCCAAATCAATGGACACACAGACATTCTCCGGGCTACCCTGTCAGTTCCTTACACCGATGAACTGCGTATTAAGGTAGGTACATAAAATAGACCTGCTCCTTTGTTTTGCACAGATACCCCATTGAAATCCTTGGGCAGAGATATCCTCAGTCGACTTCACATGTTGATTGCTTTTACAGAAGAAGGTATAGTATGCTCGACTCCAGGTTAGTATCCAGTAAGACAAAATGCTTTTGTATGAATACTGTAGTGATAGCACGATAAGGGGCGGGGGGAGGGGTTCCTGTACATTCCACTTTCTTTATGGAGTAATGGTTTTGTTGAGTTGGTTCCCTGGAATCAGAGATCAGACATGGCGGCTAACGATTGAATTTTTGATTCAGCATGCTGTGCCACAAGAGGTAACACCAGGCACCATTGTTACGGTTCTCCTAGAAGCAGTAGTAATCAAGAAAAACAGGGTGGTTCTCTCAGGCACGGGTGAGGAAGGCAGAGAGTGGCATAAAGTTCTGTGCATCGATCGAAACTTATCGCTAAGTGACCTGTCCGACGAGCAGTTTTTCGAAGAGAGAGAGAGAGATGGTTTTTGAGATTGGTGTGCCTTGCCAGATAGTGATAGAGAAAAGGCAAGTGCCATAGGCCATGCTCATCGTTACAAATACAATGCCATATTGGAAGGAGGATTTGCAGAAGGTGCCGGACCATTTATGGACCAGCAATCCTCAAGATTCAGCGCCACGATGCCTAAGGGCTGTTGTGCGCTCTATAAATGCTAATAAATAAATAAATGAGGTGGGGCTGCTAAAGAGTGTTGGAGCAGTGCAGATAAAATTGAAACCTGGTGCGATATTGGCACAGGTAAAGCAGTACACCATGTCTAGAGAGGCGATCGAAGGGATCTATGAGACCGTTATGGTGTTGTTGAAGCAAGGCATAATACAACCTTCTGTGTCCCCATGTAACACAGTCATCTACCCTGTGAAGAAAGCAAATGGGTCCAATTGGAGGATGGTCCAGGATTTGCACCCTCTCAATAATTTTGTTGAGGCAGAATATCCGGTGGTACCGAATCCTGGTATCATTCTCTGTAATATCCCTACTGGGTCGACCTACTTCATGGTGATTGACTGAAAGAGGGCATTGTTCTCAGTCCCCTTACACCCTGATTCTTAGTACCTCACAGTGTTTATGTACTGTGGTCAGAGATTCGAGCACACAAGGTTGCTCCAGGGGTACTGTGAATCTCCGAGTGTTTTTAACACTGCGGTTAAAAGGGATTTGGGGAGTTTACATGTGTCCAGTACAGTAATTCTGTAAATTGACAGATTATTAGTCTGTAGCCCTTCAGAAGAGCAGTTTAGAGGAGATTCAATAACACTCCTCACTCTGCTTGTGGAGAAGGGGTACAAAGTGGTCAAAGAAAAGTTGCAATACTGCCATACAGAGGTAGTATATTTGGGGCAATTGTTATCCCCCGCAGGAATGAAGGAAGGTAATGCCAGAGAGAGCTGCCGCAGTTCAAAATATGCCACAGTCAGTCAGAATGAAACAAATGCAGCAGTTTTTGGACTCTGTAACAATTGTAGATTGTGGATATTTGACTACTCTAGTTACACGTGGCCCTTACTGCAGGGTCTTTAGGGAGCACAAAAGGTGAAGAGGCCGATAGAATGGTCTGACGAGATGATGACCTGTGTTCGGGAGCTGAAGGCAGTGATCAGTAGTGCTCTGGTCATGGTGACCCCCAAATTACAAGAAACCATGTTTTACGTTTTCTCACTCAAATGGGCAAGTTATGACAGCCGTCCTAGCCCAAATAACAATGTGAAGGCTTTAAACCTCTAGTATACTATAGCAGACTCCTAAACCCAGTAATTCAAGGATAGTTCCCATGGGAACACGGTTTTTGCGGCAGCAGCTTTTCTGATTCAAAAGTCTAAAACCGTTACTATGGGTTGCCTGGTGACATTGTACATGCTGTCTTTGCGATCTTGTAAAAGTCTTAGTCGACTTTGACCACCCTGAGTGTCTTAGGGTATGAGATTATTTATCAAATGCATCCATACATCTGGTACGGTGCCACTTAGTCAATCCGGCGACATTTGAGGCCGAGCCAGTGAAACCATAAATATTGTCCATGATTGTGTGATGTATGAGGGAGAAGAGGAAGCGAGGATGAGAGTTAAGGAGGATTCCCTGGAAGGAGGTGAGGTACTTTTTGTTGAAGAGTCCTCGACAATCAATCAGGGCACCGGTGAGAGGCATACGGGTGCAGTCGTTGTGGGCCTCGTGGATGGGGAATACCAGGTCAGACTGAAGAAACGGATTCCTTTGCATTACATCATGCAAACGGTGGAGCTAGTGGCGCTTATAGATGCACTAGAAATTAGTGAGGGGAAGACAGTCCGTATTTATTCTGAATCTGAGTAGGTAGCCTCCACTGTGCACTTAAGCTTTTCAAGGGGGCAGAGAGGAGGGTTTAGGAAATCTGACGGGACCCCTGTCCAGCATTCTGCGCTGCTATCCAGGTTAATTGAAGCACTAACACAGTAAACAGAGGTAGGGATTGCTAAATGTGCTCTACACACTAACGCAGTAATCCAATAGTGCTTGGAAATGATACCGCAGACAGGGTGGCGAAAGAAGCAGCATATTTGTTGTTTATAGATTCCCTGAAAATGGAAACCGTGTCCCAGCAGGTAAAGTCGCCAGCCCTGTATACCGTGGTCCCCTGCAAATTATGGAGATGCAAGAGATAGCAACTAAGGATGAAAAAGAGCTCTGGGCAAAGAGCAGATGTGCCCTCTCACCCACAGATTTTCTGTGGAGACAGAACCTTATGGGGAGGGTCCTAATGTCTTTAGTAATTGCTTTTGTGGCTCTAGAGCAACTACATTACCCATCACACACTTCTCTGTGACAAATCGCAGCAGAGCTACATGAAGAATGGTTTATACCAAACCTTCAAAAACAGGTAAGTAGATTTGTAGAGAACTGCATAGTTTGTAGGGAATTCAATCTGGGAAACACCATGAGGTCAGTAAGGGGTGGTTTGCCAAATCCCTCTGGGGCTTTTCGGGAACTCCATATTGATTACATATATATGGTACAGAAATGTAACAATTATTGTTACCTCATAGTTGTCTTCTGCCCATTGTCCCAATGGCATGAGTTTGGTCCCTGCTTACACCCTGATGCTAAGTCTGCTGCAACATTTTTGGTGGGGAATTTGTGAGGTACTGAAGTCTGACAATGTGACCCTCGTTTTAATGCTTTGCTTGTGGACATTACTTCACTCTTGGGGATCAAGCACTGATTGCGTGTTCAGTGTACCACCCTCAAACCAATGGAATAGTGGGAAGACTAAATAGTCTTCTTAAAATGCTGTTGTCAAAGATGTGCAGTGATTTGAAAAAGAGTTGACACTATTACCTAACAATTGTTCTGTATTATTGGAGGGAAAAATCACTAACTTAGCTCATGAGTTTGTGACTTGGCATAGATTACACACTCCACACCTGCACACAGAGCATCAGATGCACATAAATCAGCAGAAGTTCTGGGTGAAGAGTTTAAGGAGTATCGTAGGGCTTTAACCAAAAGTGTTAGACTTATATCTTCACCGGTTGTTTCTTCTCATCAACAGTTTGTCGGATTTTTCATAACTCTGTCTGTTGTGAAGGTGGGGGCACTAAGGACAGGGACAAACCATAGTGACGTCCAAAGGGATACCGGTACGCCTCCACCAGCAAAGGGGCAAGAGCAAGCTCAAAGTTAAGTATGCCCTAAGGATCCGCAGTTCATTCCAGTAGAGAAGGGGGTAGCGAGCGTAGACCACCAACTGTTATTTTCAAGAATAAAAAAAACTTTGGATTTAAAATATTAGGATCTATGATTATATGTCTTTCTTGTTTTGATCTTGTTGTTATGTTAAAAGATGGCAAACAGTATGGATGTGAATGGTTTAAAACTATCTAGTATTGTAGAATTTGATCAAATATTATTGAGGTCACTAAGAAGCATTGATTCTGACATTATGGGCAATGATGATATAAATTCAGGGCTGTCAGAAGATGTGGTGAGGCCCGGGGCAAAACATTTAGTGAGGCCCCCTTACAATGTTTTGCACTCGGCCAGCGGCGGCACCTCCGCAAACAGGAGACTCGAGAAATCTCCCCTTGAGTTTGTGTGCAGGATCCCAAATATGGTTTATTACTACAGCTCCAAATCAACTACAGCAAAGGTAGATTTCTCTACTGAAGAAAGTTTTATGCCAGACTAACTTTTGTATCATATGCAAAAATATATACACTGACTGACAAGAGAGAACTCCTCTCCCATCAGTCAGCATGGTCACGGTGAGCAACGTGAAAACACTGACTGACAAGAGAGAACTCCTCTCCCATCAGTCAGCGTAAATCACGCTGACAACATGAACACACTGACTGAGAAGAGAAAACTCCTCTCCTGTCAGTCAGCATGGTCATGCTGAGCAACGTGAACACACTGACTGACAAGAGAGAACTCCTCTCCCATCAGTCAGCGTGGTCACGCTGAGCAACGTGAACACACTGACTGACAAGAGAGAACTCCTCTCCCATCAGTCAGTTGGTCACGCTGAGCAACATGAGCACACTTACTGACAAGAGAGAACTCCTCTCCCATCAGTCAGCGTGATCACGCTGACAACATGAACACACTGACTGACAAGAGAGAACTCCTCTCATGTCGGTCAGCGTGGTCATGCTGAGTAATGTGAATACACTGACTGTCAAGAGAGAACTCCTCTGCCATCAGTCAGTGTGGTCACGCTGAGCAACGTGAACACACTTACTGACAAGAGAGAACTCCTCTCCCATCAGTCAGCATGATCACGCTGACAGCATGAACACACTGACTGACAGGAGAGGATTCCTCTCCTGTCAGTCAGTGTGGTCATGCTGAACAACATGAACACACTGATTGACAAGAGAGAACTCCTCTCCCATCAGTCAGTGTGGTCACACTGAGAAACGTGAACACACTGACTGACAAGAGAGAACTCCTCTTCCCATCAGTCAGCGTGATCACGCTGACAACATGAACACACTGACAGACAAGAGAGAACTCCTCTCCTGTCAGTCAGTGTAGTCATGCTGAGCAACGTGAACACACTCACTGACAAGAGAGAACTCCTCTCCCATCAGTCAGCGTGATCAAGCTGACAACATGAACACACTGACTGACAGGAGAGGAGCCCTCTCCTGTCAGTCATCGTGGTCATGCTGAGCAACGTGAACACACTGACTGACAAGAGAGAACTCCTCTCCCATCAGTCAGCGTGATCACGCTGACAACATGAACACACTGACTGACAAGAGAGAACTCCTCTCCTGTCAGTCAGCGTGGTCATGCTGATCAACATGAACACGCTGACTGACAAGAGAGAACTCCTCTCCCATCAGTCAGCATGGTCACGCTGAGCAACGTGAACACACTGACTGACAGGAGAGGAGTCCTCTCTTGTCATTCAGCATGTCCACGTTGTCAGCTGAATGAGGGAGGCAGCAAAGCTCACTTCTGATCTCTGCTGTCTCCCATTATTTTACTGTTTGTTGCGGAGCCAAAGGGGCCATTATAGTAAACAATCGATGAGAGCAAGAAGTGAAGAGTTGCAGAGCTGGAGGGATGAGGGGATTCTCAGAAGACATGGTGGCATGTGTAAAGCAAGAATGAGGAAATGGGTGGCAGATGCATTTTAAAATATCTGATATGGCTCAAGGAGCCAAAAATTCTTTTCACTGTGTTTCAAGGGCGATGTCACAGTGCCTGTCCGAACAAATGGGAACTGCAGCCACATTCTTCACATCTATGATCTGGCTAGAGTGGCCCTTCTTGGTGTATTTAGGATTTGTGGACAATATTCCTACAGACAATTCCCTCCAGCCTGGCGAGGTGTGTGCACTCTCACTATGCTACATGTGCCTCTTCTTGTTGTTCCTGAAGAACACTTAATATTTGCCTACCCGATGAACAAAGCTACATCTGTGTCCCCTTTGTCCCCTGTGCCCCTTGCATCTCCTGTGGCATATATGGACCCCCCCAATGACTTTGCCTTATCAGAGAGAAGAGGAACTATTGCAATGGACCAAGCAATCAAAATATATCTCAGAGACATCTGAAAAAGCTCTAATAAACATTCCTGAGCAGTATTGTCTGTTCAGCTGGACTGAAATCTTTTTTCCCTCTCTCCTGGCACATGGAGTCCAAACTTCCACGAATTCGAAGTGGCTCCAGGTAATCCGATACATAGTCTTGTTATTTGTGAATTCCTCCGAATCAGCTTTTAGTGCCATCAAGGAAGAACTGTGGGCCCTGAGGCTCATTTCCTTGCAGAACTAATATATCCTCGACAGAAAATAGGGAGCCCTTGCTGTACATTTGTGCCTCCTAATGATTCAGAGAATGGGACTTTGACTCAAACAATTGCTGCTTTGCACAAGCTTAGGGTGGTCATGGAGAACAAAGCAAGGGACCACAAATGATCCTTGGTTGGATTCTCTATTTTTTTGCATGTCTTCGTGGATGAGCCTAGCTATCAAGATTTGAATGTCAATTTCTTTATTTTTTCTTGTTATCTTTTGTTCCTGTCAGATGCCCTTAAAATGCTGTTCCTGCCAGGTACCGAAAGTAGCTGCCATGATGATTGAAACCCTGTCCAAGGCTAGGACCACTACCATATCACCTTAAATGGGACTGAAGCTGTCTTGTGTCTTCCACTAAATTGCCATGATTGTGTGGAGCAGCGGGTAGACTGCGGAAATAGTGGGGGGATGTATGCCCATAGTGAGACTGATGTGAGAGGTGGTTGCAGAAGTTTATTTCCCAGAGAAGATGGTTTTGAAGAATAAGATATTCTTATTCAGATAGCTCTGACATCTCTTAGAAGTCAAACTACCAACTGCACCTCCTCAGAGGTATTCTTCCTTTCCTCTCCTTCCCCCAGAAGCTCTCTGTCTCCAGAGCTCTGGTTCTCTTTGGGCTTGACTACTGCAACAGCCTCTTTTTAAAGTATTAACTAATGCAGGGAATGTTGGGGTGGTCGAAAAAGGTCCCCAAATGATGGAGGAGTTCAAGTTTTACTGCCATATTGAGGACTGGGGAATGACGATATTGATGCGATGTTGCAACTTCACATGTATCTAGCGTAATTAATGAGAAAAGGTTATGTGTTACTTTTAGTGCTACTTTGTGTTTACATTGATACATTTAGATTTGCATGAGAGCAGCAAGATGAATATCAAAACAGCTGATGAAATATAAACGTAATATAGGTAGGGTGTGCCACAAAGCACCTAGAAACTGGGCAACAAGGAGCTTAATAATGCACATGTGGAAAATGCGATTTGTCATGAAGAAACCGCTGTGAAGAGGACACAGTAGTTTTAAACATGCATGCACCAACATACAATTTAAGGGACATATGTTTGGGACAGTTTGTGGAACATGGTGAATATGGAAAATCTGTATGCCGCATGCCCTTTCATAGTTTGGGCAGGCCCTGCAACTAGGGTTTGCCAGGTGAACTCTGTGTGACTGGGAAAACTGGTTTAGCAAGGGGGAAGGGCAACGCGCAGTTGCAACAATATCAATGTCAGCCACAGGCAGGCCCAGGGTTTTTTTGAAGTGGTACTAATGCAGAAAAGAGATGCAATCTATTTAAGTGTCTGACTCACACCCTGACACAGCCCTTTCCATGCTCCACTCTGCTATCTCTGACACTCTTGATGTACTTGGCCCTGTCATGAGGATCCATATGACACCTACAGCCAAGTGCAACTCCTGGTACGGCTCAGACCTCATCACCCTTAAACGCAAGTGTAGGGTGGCTGAGAGGAAATGGTTGACATCTTGTACATCCTCTGACAAACTAGATTGCCTCCTGCTCCAAAGGCAATACCGACTCTCTGTCCTTGCTAAGAAGAGAGCTCACATCCAAGCCTGCATCTCTGCAGTATCTAACAACTCAGCCGAACTCTTTCAAATGTGCAAGCAGCTGGCCAATCCTCTACCCTCCTGAAGCAATCCTGTGTGCCCCCTCTTCTCAAGAAACCCTCAGTTGACCCCTCCTGTCCGGCTAACTATCACCCGATCTCCACCACTCCTTTCCTGGGCGAACTCCTGGGAAAGCTGGCCATCTCCCAGCTTAATCTTCACACTGAATCTGTTGGCTGATCCATGGCTATCAATCTGGCTTCAGCGCATCCAGATGCATGAAAACTGCTCTCCTGAACATCTGTGAAGACCTGCTCCCTCACCTCGTTGCTAATCTCCCCTCTGTCCTCATTTTACTTGATCTCTCTTATGCCTTTGACACAGTCAACCATGCCATCCTGCACAACGGCTCTGTGATAACCAGGGTATCACTGATCAGGCTCTGGCCTGGCTGACTTCTTTCCTCTCTGACCGACCCTCTCAGGTCCAAATTGGGTCCCTCCTCTGCTCTATCTCTCTCTCTACCTGTGGTGCTCCCAAGGGGTCTAACCTTTCTCCCTGGTTGTTCAACCAATACCTGGCACCACTCGCCGACCGCATTGCTACTCTCTGCTCCAACTTTCAGTGCTATGCGAACGAAACTCAGCTCGCTTTCAGGCTCTCCTGTGCCGCCTCTTCTCCGTCTCTCATCCCGGATTGTCTGTCTACAATCCAGGAGTGGTGTGCCACCAATGATCTCTGCCTGAATGCCAGTAAGAAGGAGATCCTCCTCATTGGCACACCTGCACCTTCTTTTCCTGCCACTCTCTGGCTATCCTACCTTGGCCCTCTTCCTACTCCCACCTCTGAGGCTAAGAACTTCGGGGTCCTCGTCAACTCCACACTCTCCTTTTCTCCTCATAGCTCTGACATCTCTTAGAAGTCAAACTACCAACTGCACCTCCTCAGAGGTATTCTTCCTTTCCTCTCCTTCCCCCAGAAGCTCTCTGTCTCCAGAGCTCTGGTTCTCTCTGGGCTTGACTACTGCAACATCCTCTTTTTTAATCTGCCTGCCTCTACTCTCTGTCCTCTACAACTCACCCAGAACAGGGTGCAAGACTTGTCATTGGCCTCAATCCCATGGATTGTATCTCTCCAGCCCTTAAATCTATGGGCCTCATTACACGGATGGCGGTAAGGATTTACCGGTACCGGTAAATCCTTACCGCCTTACTACGAGGTCCCTTTGCGGGTTGGGGGATTTAACGCCTGCTTTTTGCAGGCGTTAAAAACCAACCCGCAAAGGAACCCAGGGAGCTAATTACGGTACCGCAATTTGCGGTACCGTAATTAGCGCCTTCCCCATTCCCATTGAGCCCTATGGGGCAAAAATGGGAATGGGGAAGGGCAATGGTGGAAGGGGGAATTACCGCCCCACCAACCTTGGAATGGGGCGGTAATTCCCCTTTCCGCCAAGGCGGTGCCGGCATTTTACCGGCATGAACCATGGGGCTAATAGCGCCATGGTTCTCCGCCATCCGTGTAATGGGGCCCTATCTCTCCATTGGCCCTCAGTGGCTTCAAGGATCAAGTTCAAGACCCTTTGCATTGTCCACATGGCCTTCTTGGACCACAATACATCCAACTCTCTCTTTGGAAATATCTTCCTACTCAAGCTATTCACTCCTCCAAATCCTTTAGGGTCAGGAGCTTCTCCAAGCAACGAGTCGGGGGCAGATGTCTCTCCATGGCTGGCACCTCCCCCTGGAACAGCCTCCCTGCCTCTCTGAAACTTGAGCAGAACCATCTCTGGTTCCGGAAGCATCTCAAGACTTTCCTCTTTGCTTCTGCCTTCTTTCTTCCTCTTCCCTGCTGATCTCCTGTCTGATACTGCACTGGTCACTTAGCTACCCTCTGAACTTTAGGCCCAGGTCCCTGCCGCCCAGTTGCACATCTGCACTGTCTCCTGGCAACCCTTGCACTTGGGTCTGTATCTGCAACCCTACAGTCCCTTTACCTGCACTTATCACGCACTTGTACCTAACCCTTGCACTGCCACTTGCTGGCCGCACTACTTGTTTTTGATCATGTGTTCTGCACTTGCCCTTCCTCCCCTTCCCCTGGCACTTTTTCCCTCCCCAATCCCCTGCACTTGTGTGATCTCATTGTCACTAGGCCTAGTAAGATCGTTCTCTTTGCTCTCCTTTGTTTCCCCTTCCTTGCCTTGTCGCGCCTTGAAACACTTGTGTATAGGCACGTTATAGATGTCATTTCATATCATGTGTGCTTGTTATTTATTGTCCAGGGGAATCTGACCATCTGTGTGTGGCTGAGTAATAAACCTGGGGTTAAGTGACACCCTAACGGCAGAGCTGAACCATACTTTATGAAATTTGATTATTTTCTCAGGTTGCGTACAGAGGCCATGTGTGTTGAATTAGTAGTTGGCTAGATTAGGATGCCAGCCAGTCTGGGTGGGGGAAGTAGTTATTGACATTTCAAAGGGAACTTGTTTATTCTCCCCCTCCTCATATTTCTTGAAGTGTCTTTGTAAACCATATGCATCCCATCTGGGGTTAGAAGGTCCCAGGCCAGCTGATATTTGTAATGAATTATGTTTGTATGTGAATGTGTAACTATGTGATGACGTCATGACTTACCACAGAAGACTTCAGTAAAGACGTGTGCTATGAATATGAGCTGACGATGACAGCTAAATAAATGTGACCAATGAGAATATCGGAATTAGGGAAGATTGGCTTTCTTTTGTATAGGTTTGACCAATAATGTATGGGGGGATGATTTGTAATAAAATATGTGCAAAATGTATATAATGTGAAATGCTTGTGTGGTTCAGGGTGACTCAGGTTAGTTTGACTCGACAGCATCATCTAGCCCCTCCTGGCTGTTTGTACAATAAACATGCTTTACTGATTAACGTGTACTCACTTCTTAAGTGGTGGGCCTACTTTGGGTGGAGGTGATCAGAGGCCAATCTGCACATGCGCCTAGGGAATAAATCTGCATTTCCTTCAGCGGTATGTCCAGCCACACACTCTGTTACTTGCACACATTCAGAACCAGTCTCTGCACATTGTATCTCTACATGAACATGTCGCAATTGTCCATCTGAATAAGCAACTTTCATCATCAAATTCCACCTCAAACCATTTTCTAAGATCACAAAACAGAAAACTAATCTGTTAAGTTTCATGGGTTTTGAAAATTATGACAAATCTTTTTTCACCGTCCTAGGAAAGTTGATCCACACATAATCGTCCACCCGTCTTGACATTGGAATACACGGTCATCGTGTACTGCTTATCACGCACATGGTCCATCATGTCACATATGTCTTTGTTGGTCATACTGAATTTAGGACCTCTGTCTCTTATCCACCCAATGAAGAGGCTGTTGCATGGTAAACCCCACTAAGCAACGCTGAAGGCGTTCTCCCAGTAGTAGAAAGGTATGCAGTTGATCAGTCATACAATAACATACTGTGTAATAACTTCTGCCATTCCCACCGGTTCCTCACTGCAATCTTGACATTGTTATTTAAACCCAATTGAAGAGCTCACACACGCCATTACCGTGAGCATGGTATAAGGATGTATGCCTTACACTACTTGCTGTCAAAAATGGCCACATTACTTGGGAAAGAAACTGGACACAATTAAGATTGACAATGGCGGAAGTTAACCCTTTAAGAGTGAATCATTTCTTAAGAACATTTAAAATACTTCTTTTACTCTCTTGGAGTTCTACTGTTATGGAAGACTCCCAGGCAAGCAGGGTGGTTTGCTAGGAGTCTGCGGACATCAAACTCATAGAAGGCCTAACTGCTTCTCTTTTCTCAAAAGGAACGGAGTCCAGACAGTTAGCAAGTTCAACTGAGGTTTATTACAGCAAACAGACCATCAGGGATAGCACACGGAAAAAAGTTCAGGCGCACACTCAGCGAATACTGGCTCGCAGGCCAGTTTTAAGGAAAATCTACGTCATAATTGCATCACACCCTGGGCCCTTCTCCAGCAAACCTAAAACCGATGAGGATTGGGTGTTGAGTAGTAGGTCACTTATATCCACCCTTATAGGGGTTAGTTGATAGGCTCTCCCCATGTCAGGTGTCTGACCTAGACTATCCAAAAAAAAGGTTGTTTCTAAATGTTTCAGTTTGCAAACCCAATGATTGGTTGGTGACCCCGGCTACCCATCCCTAGGGTCTTAGATTGTGATTGGTCGAGCCGCTAGCCCCCAGGCCTGGGACCCAAATTGATTCTCAGCTCGGAGTGTACCTGTTCAAGGTAACAAGTGCAACTATGTGTCTGCGGTATATTGCATGTGAACCACCATTACATGAGAGTGCCGCTTTCCCATCGTTCAACTTCAGATCTGGTTGTAACAACTTTGTTACTAGCCACTGTCTAGCTTGTGAGACCACAGCTCTTCTCAGCCATCAGTTCTTGCCTCGCCGTCAGCTCCGCCGGACCACGTGCTCAAAGACCAGGGGTGCGGGCTCCTGGACCTTCTAATAAATTTTGATTTTAGGAGAATCGCCCAGGTCTGCTGCGCCGGTGTTATTTCAGTTCAGGGAGAAGAATGTCACTTGCAACAATGCAACCTTGGCATGGCAGCTCGCAGGGTCCCTCTGTATTTGACTTAGCTTTAGCTTTCTGAAATTGTCATGGCCTACTGTGACTTCCTTGAGCCATAGTCTGGCTTTTACTGTATGTGCTTCTCTCATAGTATCCATAGGTTGGAGGCTCCGCGTTGCGGTGTCCCTCCTGTGGTTGCGTATTCTGCAGGGTTACTAGCAATGAACATCTGCAAGCATGTACACAAACTCTTATGGCCTCTTGCGGTTTCTGCATGGCTACAGCAAGCTAATGACAAAATAATAAACGTGGAGACAGTATGTACATGTTACTGTCTGCTAACTTACAGAACTGTACGCATCTGTTCTTTGTGTGTTTTGAGTGTGTGATAGTGTCCCGAAGTACGGATGGCTTGTGTGCTTCGTATCTTGATGCAGCTAGGTTGTGTTGTCTCTAATGACTAGATGAATGCCTTCGCGCATTAATCAATTTTGTGAATGCAAGTAACTATTGTTTCATCCTGCAGGTCTTCGTCCACCTTGCAGAGGGTTCGCACTGCTCTTGATTTGCATGGTTCACCGAGAGGGTCTTTTTCATTGTACTTGTCCATTGAAGGCGCAGTGGGGATCAGTGCGATCTCGTGCGTACGGTGGCCATGTTGTCGTTGATTTTTCTTCCGGTTTGCGTGGTGTGAGGGTGAGGGACCAGGACCGGATTCCGATCTCCTCTCTTCACTACCATGAGATAGGGCCACCTTGAATAAAAATTATCTAAAACTACGAGCATAAAAATGACACTTCCCTGGTGGCACATGAAATGGCCCAATGGTGTCCATAGCTACCTTTGACCAAGGTCTTGAGGGCAATTGCACAGTTGTGGCTGGCACATTCAAACATTCATACATCCATAGCGGCCACCAGAATCCCTGCGGGCCTATCTCCAAGGTCCATTTCTTTATCTCTCAGTGCTCTAGGGAGGTACACATTTGTAATTTCACAAAACGTTTCTGTTTTTGACATACAATTCGTTCCTCATTTTCCGAAAGGTTTGAACATGTACCCACAGCCTCTTCCGCTGGAGCCAAACCACGAGACAACATTCTCTTACCTGCCCTAGAATCAACTCCTGGCCACGAGCAGTTAAAGGACTATATGGTCTCAACAAGGAACAGCCTGCACGACAAGCACCCAATCATGTATCCATGCAACGTCACAATCCTCATCTTCAGTGCATCACCTAGATTTAGAGGCTGGCTATACAAAAGATGTGCTTGTACATTAGCATTCCCAGTGACCTATTGCACAACCTAAGGGTAAGGTTGCATGTTCGTGGTTAACCGGCAGGTGAAGCAATTTCCCTGCTCCAGCAGAGAGCACATCAATCTGCTGTCTGAGGTCAGTCATAAGCGCAAACCGTTCCCTCCATAGAAACATTTGGAAATGGTCCACTGCCCACCAAAAATCTGAGGCTTCCTGCTCAATGACGGAGGACAATCGCCCGGTTTGGCGCCCAGCAAATGCCACCGTACATCATGTTCCCTTGTTCCTCTGCAAAAGGGCCGGTCTCAGCCCGCGATTGCTGACACCAACTTTTGTCATGCACTATTTTTTTGCATCAAATGTTTTCAGAGCTGGTGCATGCACAATTTCATGTTTTAAAATCATTCCCTAATTGTTGCCACGTTACCGCGATCCACACGGCAACAGGTAGAGATGAATCTATTCCACGATCTACACAGCAACAGGTAGAGATGAATCTACTCCGCGATCTACACGGCAACAGGTAGAGATGAATCTACTCTGCAATCTACACAGCAACAGGTATAGATGAATCTACTCCGCGATCTACACAGCAACAGGTAGAGATGAATCTACTCTGCGATCTACACAGCAACAGGTAGAGATGAATTTATTCCATGATCTACACAGCAACAGGTAGAGATGAATCTGCTCCGCGATCTACACAGCAACAGGTAGAGATTAATCTACTCCGATCTACATGGCAACAGGTAGAGATGAATCTATTCTGCGATCTACACAGCAACAGGTAGAGATTAATCTACTCCGCGATCTACACAGCAACAAGTAGAGATGAATCTACTCCGCGATCTACACAGCAACAGGTAGAGATGAATCTAATCTGTGATCTACACAGCAACAGCTAGAAATAAATCTACTCTGCAATCTACTCAGCAACAGGTAGAAATGAATCTACTCCTTGATCTACACAGCAACAGGTAGAGATGAATCTACTCCGTGATCTACACAGCAACAGTTAGAGATGAATCTGCTACGAGATCTACACAGCAACATGTAGAGATGAATCTACTCAGATAGTCACTGTGATGACTATAGGTTCCCAATTACTTAAAGGCTTTTTCCATAGCCAGTGTCCAGCGCTGAAGACGGACTAAGTTCTGAAATGCATTGACAAATACTGTTGGGACACATTTTTTGGATGCACACTGCCTTTTATGAAATTAAAAAAATTGGGAAACTTTTACTGAAAAAGTTAATAACTATAATTCCTGAAGCGTTACGAACATTACGTGAACAATGGACAAAGACAACTTGTTTGTAGGGCATAACGTGAGCGTACTATGAACTAGGGATTTTTTTCCTCGCTCTTCTTTTGTGGATTCTTTACATCCCTGTGCCAAGGCTTTATTGGTACGCTCCGATTCATTTTGACCTTACTATTTTTTTAGTTATCTCTAATTACTGCTCAACACATCAGTGGGGCCCACCCTTCTCTCCTTTATGTTTTAAATCTGTGACACACTTGTCAATGTTGTCATACCATACATTTTTTTTATTGAATTAGCTGTTTATACAGCTATACAATATAATTTCATACAAAACATATCACACGCTAAAACAAATTTTACACATCTCACTTAGGTAACCACACCATAAGAGGAGCAGAAGAGTAATGAAGATACAAAATGTATAATCAAAAGTAAACAGCAGATCAAATTAATATTAAACAGTTACTTTCCATGAATTTCCTATTTTTTCACCTGATAAGGTGCAAATACAGCTTCAAGGAAATTTACCACTGCAATACAAATTGAGATACGACATTAATAGGGCTGGCCAATATGTAATGGCATCTTCATCAACTAAGTTTTCTCAGCAACGTTTTGACAACCTTAGAATATAATTCTACAAACTCTGAGCCACTCCCTGCATTCTGGACCCGGTGTTTCCACAACGACTTGTAACAATTTCTTTTTAGGTTTCACACCCTCATCAGAATGGCCCAGACATTGAACTTGGCAAATTGAAAGTCAGACCTTTTTTCATAAACACATCGAGGTCATACCCTAACTTCCTACAATGCTCTTGCAGAGTGTTTTTTTTATAAATGAGTAGGTCGCCCTGGAATTCAGAAACACTCCACACCCTTAGCCAGATGCATCATGGGCCTCTGAAATACCGTGGAAGCACTTGCCAGGCCAAAGGGCATGCGCCTACGTTGGAATTACCCCTTAGGGTTCAGGAATGCTGTTAAATACAGAAAACCAGCTTGTGAAATGGTGACACCCACTCAAAAGCTTCTATGGGTTCCATCATGCAGGCAGCAGATACCTTACTCAGAATCACACTGAGTTCACAGGAGCTGTTCCTCAAGGGAGCCGACTGGCATATACTGCAAGGTTCAGTTGCTGCCTCTGTATGTCCAGGGATAGCAAATTAATTAATTGTTCTATAATGAGGTGTTCCTTTATCTCTAGAAGGGACTTCTTGCCTCAAACATGCCTCCACTTTATTTTGCATACTTTGCATCATCTGTTGTGGGTTGTGTGTGCTGCCTGGGATATTACAGTCACCGACCGAGGAGAGCCATGACCACATACAGGAACGAAGCTGAAGCTCGAATCAAGGTCAAGAAACATACACTATACTATACTTTCGTGTCTCGTAGCAGAGTAACGACCGCTTAAAATGCATGGTCACCCCACTATCTGCTTTAATATTTGCAAGCAAATTCGAATAGTGGCAAAGGATCTGGCAGAGAGAGCCAGAGCACATTGGGGGAGGGGGTGTGGCAGATCTGCCCTGCCTTGTTTAGTCCAGTCTGCATGAACACCCAAACTGTGAGAGGTAATATAGGAAGACAAAGGGAGAGCCTCAACAGGAATGCAGGGTAATCCACAGAGCGTGAATGTTACACAGCATGAGAACCTACCTATGTAGCCCCCAGAGGCGACCTGCCCACATCAAGGCACTGAGGTAAAACTGTGCTTGTGAAAGAGGCTACAATGAAAGCACCGGAAGCTGCTTCATGTCATTACAGGAAATAGGAGCGTGTAATTAATGAACTATTGCTTTCAAGCAAACACATATTCTTTCAGCAGAGGTGACAAACCCAGCACATGCTGAACCCCAAAAGCAGAGGAATGCCAGCGTTCTAAGGATTGGCTCAGTCTGGGCGGGATGTGGGTAGCATTGCGAGTGCACTCCTAGAATCTTCCATTCAGGCAAGGAATGGTTAAGTGCCACTCAAGAGAGCCGACTGGCATATACTGCAAGATTCAGTTGCTAAACCGGCCTCTGTAGGTCCAGGGATAGTACATTAATGAATTGTTCTAGAATGAGGCGTTCCTTTAGCTCTAGAAGGGACTTCTTGCCGCAGCCATGTCCCCACTTTATTCTGCATACTTTGCATCATCTGTTGTGGGTTTTGTGGGCTGCCTGGGATGGCGCAAACAGCCTCCACGGTTGACATGTTTAGTTCCTAGAAGTTTGTTTCTGGCATTTCGACACTCCTCGGATTTCAGCTGTGGTTGCTAAATCCAGATTCTTCTCAGTTCATAACCTTTCCCTAACCTTCCTGTTCTAACTGTACACTAACACCTTGACCCCAAAACCTGACCTGAGGCTGTGCTCTCAAATGCGCAAGTTGTCGCGAAGCATCTCAAATCTGCGCAAAACATGTCAATTGTTTCATGACTGCTTTGATTCCTTGAAAAAAACGTAAACTTTTCTTGCACCACTCTTGTCTTTATCTTGAGCCTGGTTGCCAAACATGCCATGCTTATTTAGTAGTCAACCCGCTTTGTCTTGTTCTACCCCAGGGTTAGTGTTTTAATAGTCTCCCCGCTTCGGGACCAGACACTTTTTGAGCATATACCGTTTCTTACTTGGAAGTTAGATGTGGCCATTCTGTGCCTCTATGTATTCCACGAACAGTTCCTTCCACAAAACACAAGTCAATTGTGGTGTAACTGGTGCCAGCAAAAACCATATGGTCAGCATTTAGTCTTCATTAATATCTTCTGTGCCCAGCGGGCTATCTAGTATTCTACCTTATATTATGACAACGAGAGAACCAGTCCTGGTTTCTTTTCACACTGCATGCTAGGAATTGTAGGTCCATCCTTACAATGGGAAAAACAAAACTACAAGTTCCAGCATACAATTGGAAGCAAAAACCAAGACTAAATCGAGTCAGCGTGCATGTTAATGGGAAACAGGGCTGGTAGGGCCAGGCAGCCTTTGCACCCATGATGCTGCTGGGTGCCCAGGGCTTGGGAAAGAGGGTTGCACACACACACAAACACGTAGGCCCAGGCAGAGTACATTGTCACATATCCGTCTTTCTTCTTCAATGCTCCCCAGCCCCAGAACACTAAGTGGCTGATGTCCTGCGTTTCTCTGTGTTGATGGAGTCAAAGTCCATTCTAAGGTTAGTCTACAGCTCGAAGAAATGGGGTGAGCCGATTCACCGGGGTCAATACCGGGCAACAGTCGCACCTCTGCAACATAAGATCCACTATGTGTTCAAGGTCTGGGAAGAAGACTTTTTCGTTCAAGCAATCTTTGGTTTGGGTGATCGTTGATGCCATTTCAGCTCCACGTCGAGCACCCTGGGATTAGCAAGACTGGTATTGATATACGTGTGTCTCGTAGTAGCAGGATTGCAGGGGATATTGCCAGTTTATACTTGACTTTCTATAGACTCAGCAGCATGGTCTTTGTGTCCATCGCTCAGTGATCTTCGCACTGGTCTGAACTAACCACATGTAATACCATTGAAAACAAATCATCTGCTGCTTCTTCTTTTGCAATGGAATGGGTTGACAAGTAATCAACCGGATTATCACTGCTAGATCGTCAATGATACATTTTACATTATAGCCAGCGCCGCAAGGGTACCAGGCGAGGGCAGGTAGCCTGTGCCGGTTTATGGTCATTGCATCGAATTCCTTGTATCAAAATGCATTTGCATCGAATTCTTTCCTTCTAAATGCATTTTTTTCGGGGGGTAGACCCCCCCCCCGAACTCCTGTTTTTACCCTTTAAAATCCTCCTGAACAAAAATTAATCCTTTACCCGCCAAAAACATGCATTTGATGCACATTTTTAGATGGAAAAAATTTGATGGAATGGCATTAGATGCAATGACCAGATACCCCCTGGGTCCAATATAAGAAGATGCTTTGGCAGCAGAAAAGAAGAAACCAGCTTGGGACCCTGCACAGGGACCCAAGCAAACGAGTACTTTGCACAGGCAGAGTATCTCTCTCTGAACTGGGTAGAATTGGGGGGCCATGGGATCAACTACCTTTCAAAGAATATATTGTATCCCCTTTAGGCAGGGACATCATTTGGGGGTCGCCAGAGGTCGCAAGAGCGACCGCTGATGATTGGCCAGCGACCTCTGTCAATCTCTTGCGACCTCTGGCATCCGTCCAATCAGAGGAGGGGGCGTGGCCACAGGGATCTTCATTCCGTGCTGTGTGTTGCTTGTCCTCCATTTTGACGTGGTTTCCGTTTTAAAAGATGTGCGCGGCGTGCTCCTGAGCTCCTCCTGAGTCCTGTGCCGAAGGCCCAGTGAGTAAAGTCTCAGGTCGGGGTGGGCTGGCTGTGTGTGAGTCGGGGCGGCTGTGTGCCTGGGGATTTGTTGCTGCGGCGTGTGTCTGTGCACAGCCCTCGCCAGCGGCCACGGCGCCGCCGCTGCAGGCCCAGGCTGACTGAGGTCGGGTGTGTGGGTCGGGTGTGTGTGCTTTGCACACCATGACACACACACACCAATGCCACCAACGGTCCGGAATTCGCCTGAGGCAGCCGCAGGCCCAAGCACTTTCCCGATCCCTCATCTCCTCACAAAGTCTGATGCTACTTTGCTGCGGTTTCGTGACCAGTGTTGGTCTGTTGGATGGTGCATTGAGCCAATTCGGTGCTCATGTTCTGCCCTGCCACAGCCCGTGCACTTAACGTTTACTTGGAAGTTAATGGAAATCAGAGAACGAATTCCAGGGCTATGATATGGAGAGTCTCGTTCTTTTGCTAATCGTTGTTTCAATAAGGGCATTCATGATTGTACTGGGTATTTGAAAAGATTACTTCCTATGCACCTTACATACTTTTTTTTTTATTGTGCTGGCTTTCCCCCCTTTAGTTTTTGTAACTGAGTGCCATCTGTTTTTGGTGTGGCTCTTTGTTTACATTTCAATGGTTCGATGTTAAGGTAAAGTTTGAACCAACAAGACTGTATATATAACACGTTCAAAAGATTTTCATTACAATTGCTTTGACACAAATCCGGTTTGTTTCTTTACGGGATATAGCATTTGGGACCGGAACGAAGTCGGCCAACCACATCCATTCTGCCTGTTTACTGGCTAACCATGACAGTCCCACCATAGCCTGAAGCTTTTTATCCGTGATAATTGTATTATTCCTCAAGTTTTAACAGGCCCTCCTGGCCCACTGGCAGACTGGTTCGTTCCAAAACAGTCAGTCAGCCGGCAGCCGCTGCCGCAGGGAATTAATTGCCATTTACAAGTGGGTCACTTTTTCATTGGCGCCCGAGACAATGTGATGGCCCAGTCCCTGTCCAACCTTGATTAAATGTCCCATACACTACGAATCAAAATACGCACTTGATGAGCATTCCCAGACCGACATTGGGGAAGCTGCCATCTATGCAACACTTTCAAACACATTGCACTTTTATGGAGCTGATTTATAAACATATAAACTTTCATACACTCATTACATGAATCTTCTTCACCTTGGCAATACCGACTGCTCACACACGTTCTATTAAAAAACACACAGCCCCAGTTCTAATCCTTCCTACAAGTAATAAGCATAAGGGTAATTCCAAAATTATACCGCAAATGCCATAATGGTACACGTACGTTTTTTACAGCTACAAACTGTTCTTGCACTGAAATTCTTCAGTTTTACAAGCAGAACCGGGACGACCGTGGGGATTTTTGTTCATACACTTCCCATGGCAACATGGACCTTGACACACTGCTACATATGATGATCCATTCGTGTATGAAATGTCACAATATAGTGATATCGTAACCATATTTTTCTTAGTGTACTGAGCGATAATGCTTTACGATGCCACTTGTCACGCGGAGGGTGGTCAAATGACATCACTCGGTGTGATGTCACACGGTGGCGTGGTCAAATGACATCACTTCCTGTGGTGTCACTCTTGGGGGCGTGTCATTGTGATGTCACTTCCGCTACCCCTGGCATTTTGGTGAAATGACGTCCCTGCCTTTAGGGTTAGTTCCCAAAAAGGAACCAGGCAAAATGAGGATGAGTCACCATTTATCATAGCCAAGGGGTCAGTCACTCAATGATGGAATCCCAGAAACGGAATCAGCAGTGACCTGCACTCATTTCCAGGAAGCACTGAGAGCAGTGCGGAACTGTGGCAAGGGGGCTCTAATGGCAAAATTGGACAAAGAGTCAGAATTCAGACTGCTACCCATCCACCCATCCTCACAACAATGGCTTGGTTTCTCTCTTGACAATCAGTTTTATGCGGATTGATGCCTGCCCATGGGTTGCGCAGTATCATGTGCGCTCTTTGAACAGTTCAGTTCATTTTTGTCAGTGGGCCTTTCAAAATCAGGTATCAGGGGCACAGGTAGTACATTATTTAGATTATTTCATGTTGGTAGGACCACCAGGTACGGGTGATTGCCAAAGGGCACTGCCAAAGATGATAAAGATGCCGGCACAATGGGGCATACCACTAGCAGCCGAAAAGACAACCAAACCAACAACAAACATCATTTTCTTAGGGATTGAATTAGATACCGAAGCAGGGATCTGCACGATACCATGCACAAAAATAGGAGAGCTGCTAGATAAAATCAAGTAAATGGGGAAAAAAGAAAAGAGTTCAGTCAGGGAGATACAATCACTGGCAGGAAGTTTGAATTTTGCAGCCAGGGTAATACCACAAAGGAAAAGTATTTGCAAGAAGTTTAGAACTAAGGACAAAAGCATGCAGCAAGCCCCATCTACACATTAGGCTGGGTGAAAATGTGAAGAAAGACCTAAAAGTATGGGAAGACTTCCTCACATATTTCAACGGGACATCACTTTTTTAGCGCACGCCATTGAACTCATGGATCACCTCCTTCCTTGAGGGAAGGCTAATGAGGGTATTCTCAGACCAAGCATGTGCCACCCCTACACCCATCCATTGCGGAGTTCCGCAGGGTTCCTGCACGTCACCGACTCTCTACAACATTTCTACCCTCCCTCTCTTCAACGACCTCGATGATCACTGCATAACTTACACCAATTATGCCGATGATACGCAAGTACTACTCCCACTCACCGGCTCCTATGAACAGGACACTGCCAAGCTAAGTGAGATCTATGCCATCATCCAGGCCTGGATGGTGGCTAACGGCTTTTGTCTCAACGGAGACAAGACTGAAATACTCATAGTAGGTACCAAACAAACACTCAATAAATTGGACAGCAAATACTCCTCCTTCATCATAGACAACACTCGCATCACCACATCGAAAACAGCCAAAACACTGGGAGTACACATAAACTCCACCCTATCAATGTCACGACAAGTCAGCGCCATCACATCTTCGGCAGCTCTTACCACCAAAATCATAAATGCTGTCAAACGTTATCTCTCACCTCAAAACTGCCTGTCCATAGCCAGAGCCACAGTAGGGGCTAGATTGGACTACTGCAATGTCCTCTTCTTAGGCACCTCAGCCAAGAACTTAAAGAAACTCCAAACCACTCAAATCAACGCCCTGAGAGCAGCCCTCAGCATTCCCAAAAGGGAGCACATCTCCCAAGCCCAGAAAGACGCCCATTGGCTCCCAGTCAGAGAGCGCATCCTATACAAAGCCCTTTCCATTACACACGCCTGCCTAGCAAACACAGCACCTCCATAGCTCTCAGAAACCATTCACCACGCCACTTCAGAAAGACCTACACGCACCCAACAATGCAACCTGCTCGCCATCCCAACCTTAAAAAGAGCCAAAGCTGGAGGGGCCAGCTTTGCAGTCTTAGCACCAAGAAATTGGAATGCACTACCACCAACACTCAGGAAAGAGACTTCACGCTCAGCATTCCGCAAGTTTCTGAAAACTCAACTAATCCACTAGGCCAGCCACCTTAGACACTTCAGACACACCTTAGCTGACCTGTGGGTTCATCCATGTTAATTGCGCAATCTGTAACTGACATGTATGTCTAAACTACTGTATGCTCTTGTAACCCTATAAGCTATGCTCTTTGTCTAAGCAAGTATCCTTAAAAAGTGCCACGATGCCCTAGGGCCGATGCGCGCTATACAAATGCAAATAAATCAATAAAATAAATAAACAAAATAAATGCGATAGAAGGGTGCTCTTCATTGATACAGCAGGGAGGCCATCCTAGAGTCAGACTGGGTTGCCGGAGAATGGGCAGAATCACGGCACCCAGCAGGCTGGACCAAAAACATCACGCTTTTAGAGATTATCCCTATCTGGTTAGCATTACACATCTGGGGCAGTCGCCTAGCAAACACTGAGCTTACTGCATGGTCTGACAATATGGCGGTGGTGGGAATTATCAACAAAAGAACAACCAAATGTCAACTAGTGCTAAAAGTGTTAAGAGCCATCACCAAAATTACCATGTTTGAAAATATCGCGGTCAGAGCAAAGCACATTGCAGGAACCGACAATAACATTGAGGATGCTTCATCTCGTTTTCAGTGGACAAAAGTTCGCCAAATGGTGCCCAGTGCCCAGAAAAATATGACAGAGATGACAGAGATCCCAAAGGACTGCTGTGATATTTTGGAAAAGTAACAAAATCAGCATCAACGCCAACGCCAAACAGCCGGGGCCGGGATGCACAACCTGATTCTACAAACACCTCAAACACGGGTGAATGTAGTAAAATTCTGCCCACAAAAAATATAGACCCTGACACAGGGTTCCTTTTAGAGCTAGCTAAGAGAGTCTTGGTGGACAACACAACATCTTAATATAGTAAGTGTCTGCAAACGATACTAAATGTGTCTGCGCTAACCCATGTAGAAGGATATTAATGCATTTTTGAGGTGGGCTTTCAGTCAGGGATTTAAGAAAGAATGAGCAAAGAGACACCTGACAGCAGTATCATATTTTTCAAACTGCAGGGAGACTCAGACCCCACACAGAGTTCTCTAATATCATATGCATTGAAAGGCTGGGCAAAAGTAGAAGGGACACAAATAGACAAAAGACACCCTTTAGACTTCCAAAAGCTAGTTATAATAACAGGCTTATTAGAGGGCATATGTTTACATCCTTACAACACCCTGCTGTTCAGGACAGCCTTTTCGCAAGCATATTTTGGAGTCTTCAGAGTGAGCGAGCTCATAGCGTCAAGCACCAAAGCCAACAATGGTTTAGGGATGATGGACACAAGGGTGAGGGCAGAGAACAGCCCTTTTGATGTTCAGGAGCCAAAAGGGAAGTAAATATCTATTGTATTGACGATGCAGACAATTGCCCAGTATGCATCACAAACAAATATTGCCCACAGTGCCCACTAGTAGGGGGGAGATTCTTGATAAACAGGGACTCCTCTGCCCTGAGTCATTATCAGTTCAAAGGTATACTGGTGAAAGCCATTGGCAAAGCATGAATGGACCCAAAAGAGCCTGGAACCCACTCATTTAGAATTGGCGCAGCGACAACTGCATGGCAGGGGGGGCTGGTTCTCAGCAAGTTAAAAACTTAGGAGGGTGGAAATCGGACTGTTTCAAGAAATACATAAGACCGGAACTAATATAAGATTTTTTGTCTCCCCGCAAACAGATCAGGATGTACCACTAAAATCAGCCTGGATAATAGAGTGTTAGGGAGAATTCTCAGTCTATGGCTAATTTCCCTTACCTATAGAGTCCCCCAGCAGCTTTGCTCGATATGAAGGGTTTGTGTCTTTTTACCTGCTAAGAGTGAGACTCTTTTTCCCACTCTTAGGCATTTTTGCTATGTGTGTTCTAGGATATTTTGGTGTTTAATGTCTGTGGGATCTTTCTCAACCCCATAGGAACCATCTTTATTCCCATGTGTTACACAGCGCCCTCCGTGCAGTGACACAGGGGTGTCGTAGCGACCCCCAAACATAGACTCCATACCGTGGGACTGACTACTGTCTCCCAGGGCATGTAAAGTCCCCATTGACTTTACTAGTCAAATCCTATGAACTAAACCAGTACAATCCATCTTACTATGGAGGTCCTGGAAGGGGTTAATAGTTTTTCCCCTATGTTCATTTTCGAGAGGGTACCCTAAAATCCCTCTTTCAAAAGTTTCTGGCTGGTGGCAGTGTTTACTACCATAAATATTCGACCGCGAAAATGTCCCTATGGGATTTTCTCATTGTTCGAGGCTATGACATTTTCTGACAGCCTCTAACATACCGCTGGTGCATTTTAATATTAACTTTGCTCTGGTAAGTTTTATTTGCCAGAACTTTAATATAACTTCTTTCTCGTGTCTTTCTCTAAACTCCTAACCAAGGTCGGGGATCCTTTGTTCGTCCGTTTGGCGGCTTCTACCGAGAAGCCCTCCTTTCGGTGCCACTGAGTCTGGGGTGGGTCCATTGTGTGGGAGAGGGAGTAGGACCCCTGGACTGGGTTGCCTCCGCAACCCATGTCGCAATCTATCCTGATAGGCTGGACGGTCTCCCGCCAAGATGACCACTCCACTGTGTGAGTGACAGCTGGGCTGTATGAATGGGGATCTTTTTGCATAAAAGCAGGATCCTGCGGAATGGAAGAGCAAGACGTCGCCACTGGAACTAAGAAGCCGAAGAGGAGAGAAGCCAAAGACATCTGCAACAACTGAACCACCGGTGAAGCCCTGCTGCAGCGTCTCACCACTTTTCTCCACACGACGAGAAAAGATCTTCACCTGCAAGAGCCTTCTTCCCTTGAGCTGGTGGGGCCAACCAGTTTGCCAATCGCCTTCCCGGACCTGCCATGGTCGAATCTCCCATACCGTGTACTCGGAGGCCGGATAGCCAGGCACCAGTCCACCCTGGGTAGTGCAGTAACTCGAACCTTCCTCCACAACGAGAGCCTCTCTTCCTCTGCTGGATCACCCGAACTGCAGGAACTACCAGGAACAACCGCCACCGCAGGAGCCACTTCTTCATTTAAGGTACATTGTTCCGCCAAGCCGCCCTTTCTTCGCGGCAGTGCTAAAGGTGTTTTAAATCCTTTACCTACCTGTTGGGTTGGCAGCCCCATCTCTCTTAACATTGTCTTTTCAACTTTTGCAACCACCATTTCAAATATCGTTAACCAAAGACTTGACTGCAGCTACAAGAACATTTTTGCTCCTAGGCCCTTGCCCTGTACCACTAACTCTGGCACAGGCCGACTGACTCTGTTCACATCTGTTAGATCTGCCTCCTCGAGATTGATTCTCCATTGGAACTGTGTGGTGCACCCCTTTCTTATAACTACTCTTTCTTCCCACTGCATAATCATTGTGAAATGCCATTTTGCTCAGTTTTCATTCTAAGTATTGCTTATATTGATGCACTGTCTTGCTAAACTGGTTCACAACTGATGGGAAGTGTTGCTAGGGTGTATAAGAATCTATTTCTGAATAACTTGTGCTTTCCCTCCCTTGTGAGGAATTGTTAGAGGATCCCTTGTGTGTAGTTTTCACTGGGCCGTTTTGCTCAGTTTTCACTCTGGTTCACTTGGTCTACAATTCATATAGGGAGTGTGTATGTTTTTCCGTGATTTAACTTAACTTGCTTGATACTTGTGATACATGTTTTTGATTAGAAGTGTATAAAATAAATATATATATACTTTTTAACTACAAAGCTTTGGTCAGTGTTTCCTTGTTCCATAGTCTAATGGGCCTAATGTATAAACCCTGAATACTTCTCATCTCCCTCTTGAGATAAGTCTGACTGCTCAGCCACAGCTACCAACTAAATCTTTGTGGTACAGACTGATACCAAAGGGGGTTTATTGCTCCCACCTGTAGTCCTAATCTGGTGTAGTGCTCTCTAAGGGAACTGCGCTGGATTCTGCCTAACATAGGGCACTCTTGTGTTCAGAACATGTATGTCTGAGCTTACTGCCAAGCTGGAAAATACTGATAAGAGGGTTTCGGAGGTGGAACAGAGAGTGAGTGAGATTGAGGATCGCACCCAAGACCACGCGTCCTCCCTGACTGAGACCCAGCGTTCCGTTGGGCTTCTGCAGGACAAGGTCGAAATCTTGGAATACAAGCAGGAGGACATGGAGAACAGAGCCCGGCGCAACAACCTCCGCATTCGGGGGGTTCCCACATCAGTCTCAGACCAAGGGCTAGCCGAATATGTAGGCCTTTTCTTTCAATCTCTTCTCCCCGATTTGGAGGACTCACTATTGCTACTGGATCGCACTCACAGGCTAAATCCCCGTCGTGGAGTGGAGTCAGACGGTCCGCCTGATGTTATCACCAGGGTGTATTTCTATACGACAAAGGAAGCCATTTCGGCAATAAGTCGCTCCAACGACGAAATCACCTTCCAGGGGACCCCCCTTCAGATCTATCAAGACCTATCTCCGTTGACCCTTCAGAAAAGGCGAGCCCTTCGCCCACTGACTACCTTCCTCCAAGCCCAAAAAATCCGCTACAGATGGCTCTTTCCTACAGCTTTGCAATTCTCCTATAAGGGTACCATGCGTAGGATCAAACATCTGGGCGATGCTGAAAGTATATTGCATCCGGACTCCGCTAACACCTCGTCCCAACAGGCCACTGAAGCGGCGGCTGACCCGGACCCTATAGCCTCCCCTAGGCCCATACAAAACACATGGTCGAGGGTTCCGAGATTTAGGAGGAGGAAATGACCCGGAGCTACCCCACGAGGGACTCTTCGGCGCCCTGAGACCCGGCTTAGTGATCCCGGCACTGTGGAGCCGACCGCCACCTCTGAAAACATGGATGATCTCCACCCCCCGATGCAACGGGCTTCCCCCCACGGCCCATGCCCAACTCCAAGGTACGTTCCACCTATGAGTCCTTGGAGCATTTCACTCAGACTATTCATACCTTTAGCCATGTTGGCTATTTGCTGTTTCACGGCCCCGTTGGCCAGGGGAGGGCCTGACCCCATAACGGGTCCCCCTCCCCCAGTTAAACCTCGGACTGCCCGTTAGCGGTCCGAGAAAAAACCCCAAAAGCAGGATAACAGATGGTCACATCTCCCACGACATGATGGCTGATTCTCCAGTAGCCCCCCCCCCCTCCACAAGTCTCATCAGCGACTTCTGGCCAAGCACCCTTCTATGATTTTTTAACCGCAACCCTCTCTCCCTTTTTGGAGGGCCAGATAGTGATCGGTGGGGACTTTAATGGGGTCCCAGACCCCGTAAAAGACAAATCGCATCCACCCTCCGCCGCGGACTTCACCACGGCTTTAGCCCTTTTGCGATTATTTAGAACCCTTGGAGTGGTGGACGCATGGAGGGTACTCCACCCATCTGAAAAAGATTTCTCCTTCTATTCTTATGTTCACCAGACATTCTCCAGGATAGATCTTCTACTGATATCTCCGCAGATCTTTGCTTTCACTGAAGAGGTAACTATAGGCTCCAGAATCCTATCCGACCACGCCCCGGTAACATTGAAAATCCGAGTCCAGGGACCCCCGGAGCCCCAGAGGCGTAGATGGACTCTATATGATCCCATCCTTAATGAGATGCCACTCAGAGACGCAATCGCAACCGCGATCAACAACTTCTTTAAAGAAAACTCTAGCGGAGATACTTCCTTAGCCAACAATTGGGATGCAATGAAGGCAGTGGTGCGGGGAGAACTGATTGCCAAAGGGGTAGCCTATCATAGGCATAAACGACAGATTCGTCAGGATCTTGAAGAGGAACTCGAGAGGGCGGAGAGGATCCATAAGGAGAAGGGCTGGACCCCTAAAACGCAGCGAGCCCTCCGAATAGCAAAAAAGAAAATTGAAGCACACTACGCTGAACATACCGCCCATCAAATGACGAAGGCTAAACAGTTCTACTATGCCAAAAACAACAAAGCAAACAAGCTACTGGTGGCTAAACTTGCCAAGACAAGAAGGAATAACACAATTGTGGGCCTTCGGGATCAACAGGGCAAGACTCAATACTTGGATCACGACAAGCTTCAAATCGCATCGACCCACCTGACCCAAGTGATGACAGCCCCGGCCCGAAACGTCAAAGAACAGAGGGAATACTTGCAAAAGGCGGCGCTCCCCCGACTAAAAAACGTAGCTCGGGACTCGCTGGAAGCCCCAATCACCACTGAGGAAGTCGATGAGGCGATAAAATCCCTTAAATCCTGAGCCCCAGGCCCAGACGGCTATACGTCGAAGTTTTATAAAGTCTTCAAACCCCAACTCCTGCCACCTCTGGTACAGCTGTTTAATTCATTCAGGAACACAGGCACTATAACCCCGTCGATGCAAGAATCCATCACAGTTTTGCTGCCCACACCTGGCGGTGACCCGAAGAATCCTGCGTCCTACAGACCGATTGCTTTGCTCAATATAGATGCCAACATTTACTCCAAAATTTTAGCAACCCGCCTGTCCCGGATTTTGCCAGAGATAATCGACGCCGACCAGAGTGGCTTCATCACACACCGCTCTACTGCTGATAACATTCGTAGAGCTCTGAACCTGGTGGAGCTTGCCTCCCGAGACTCCCAGGAGCTGGTGCTTCTGGCCCTGGATGCAGTTAAGGCCTTTGACAAGGTGGACTGGAACTTCATGAGGCTTACCCTCGAGGCCTTTGGTCCGGAGTTCTGCGCCATGACGTTGGCTAACTATACAGCGCCCAAGACCCTTCTCAGAGTCAATGGCATCCTCTCCCCCCCTATCGACCTGACCTGTGGAACCAGACAGGGCTGTCCGTTATCGCCACTGCTTTTCGCACTAATTATGGAACCATTCGCCCAACGGATCAGCCGAAACCCGGCGATTAAGGGCTTCCAATCGAATGCAACACACCACAAGCTGGCCCTCTACGCAGATGACGTCCTACTAACCATCACAGAGCCTCGTACTTCCCTCCCTCAGGCCCTAGCTGAGATAGAGAGCTATGGAAATGTCACAGGCTTTGCTATCAACTTCCGGAAGTCAGCTGCCATGGGGGTGGGCCTGTCCCGAGAGATCCGGGAGGATCTGGCCCCACTATGTCCGATACAATGGACGACTAAGAGCATCAGTTATTTGGGTGTCCAGATCCCAGCGGACCCTGGGGAAGTCTATCGAGCAAACTTTCCCCCACTGTTCACGGACCTCGGGGCAGACTTAAAGCGGTGGGCGGCACAAGAGATTTCACTGATGGGCCGCATCACGGCCTGTAAAATGAACTTGCTACCAAGGTTCCTATATGCCTGCGCTTCGCTTCCAGTGCCAATTCCGGCACCTGCTCTTCAGAAGCTACAAAAGGAAATGACACGGTTTATCTGGAAAGGGAAGAAGCCCAGAATCCCCAGGTCCACGATGTTGGGCAACGCTAGACTGGGTGGCCTCGGAGTTCCAGATTTACAAAAATATCAAATGGCGGCCCAACTCGCCTGCATCCGATCATGGCAGATACTTACCAACCGCCCGAGATGGGTGGACCTCGAACCAGCGCAACTACCGCTCCCGCTACGTTTTCTTCCGCACATCAATCCCTCCGAGCGCCGACTGTGGCAGAACCTCCTGAGGACCACCAAACACACTATTGCTGTCTGGGATAAAGCGCTGAAACAAAAGAAAACCCCAGTGGGACTTAGCCCTTTCTCCCCGGTGTTCCTGAACCCAGCTTTCTCCCCTGGCTGGTCCACCCGGAACTTCGGAGCCTGGATTGCGGGAGGCCTGGAGACCCTGGGGCAACTATTCGAAGGGGGACAACCCTGCACCTTTGGGCGTTGTAAAGAACTCTTCCAGCTTCAGGAACAAGATAGATTTATGTACATTCAGCTGCGCCACTGGTGCTCCCATCCACAGACCCGCCAAGCCGCCACCCGCTCTCCCACGGCTATTGAACTGACCCTAAATGACCTCCCAACCAGGGGGAGAATTTCCACTCTATACAAACGCCTCCAAAATGACTTCCTAACCTCTAAAACCCGATACATGGCCCAATGGGAGGCGGACCTAGGCCACCCAATCGAGGACCAGCTATGGGTTGACATTTGGTCGCGGGCACACACTTCTTCATCCTGCATTACGAACAGAGAGGGCGCATACAAAATCCTTCTTCGCTGGTATTATCCTCCCCTGAGACTACACCATATGAACCCTACACTTACCCCGAACTGTTGGAGGCAATGCGGCCAAGTAGGGTCTTTCTTTCATATGTGGTGGTCCTGCCCGAGGGCCCAGACCTTTTGGAAACAATGCCTAGCAACAATCGCAGACATCACTCAGATACGACTCCCCCTGGAGCCCGAGCCCATCCTTCTGGGAGCCCCGGTCCCCGGGATCTACCCTAGATCTGGCCCTACGGCCAAACTACTGTCCCAATGTCTACTGGCAGGCAGAAATGTAATAGCCCGCCCTTGGAAAACCGCAGAAGGACCACTAATGCCTTTTTGGTGGATTAAAATTTGGGACATCTTAATCGCGGAGAAGGTGACGGCTGCTGGGGCAGGCCGCCTACATCGCTTCGAGAACATCTGGGGCCCGATCCTGGACTTTGATCAGAATTATCCAGCTCTGACATACAAGCCCCAATTAGCCAGGAGAACCTTACGGAACGATAATTCGCAGCTGGGCCAGGTAGAGGAACATTGAGATCATGGGGAGGGGAGGGAAGAGCAACCAACTGTATTGCTTCAGTACCATATGTCGTGATTGATTAAGCTTTGTATCATTTTATCCTGTTTGTTTAAAATAAATATTTTGAAAAAAAAAAGAGGGGACAACTTTAAGGACACCATCACCTCATGGTGGGGTTGCAGGGGCCTCCTCTGGCCAGACATCCATGAAAAATTAGCAGATTTGGTGGCCGTAGAGGGACCCACCTGAATTTCTAGTCATACACCTGGGGGGGAAATTACCTTGTATCCATGGGAGGAGAAAGTTATTGGAAGACACATGTGCCTCCCTAGCAGGCATCGCTCACAACGAGAAGGGCACAGATATTTTGTATTCATCCATGCTACCCAGGAAAACCTGGCTGTGAGCAAATTCATTTAAAGCCATGGATTCTGCTAGGAAAAAACTCAATGGAGGGATAGAAAAAATCTGCACTGCCAGGGTACTTGTTTTTATAAGACATAGCGCCGTAACCCTGGCCAACCCCGATCTTTTTCACAAAGACGGGACGCAGTTATCAGTAGCAGGAAAGAAACATTTTCACAGAGAAATAGTAGACAACCTCGCAAACAGGGGGTGTCATTAGCAACTTTTGGGGGAAACTGGATGGCCGGAAACCCGCCCAGGTGTGCCGGCTCGGGCCAGAGGGTGCAACCTCAGGATCCGGTGCCCAAAAAGTATAGCATATCATGGTTACTGTAATTATGATTATGTTTTTTTATTACCATCATTTGTGCAATAAAATTCCACTGCCTTTTATTGCCAACACTCACCCAATGTTTTAGTGTATTACATAGGGGGGTAGAATGGAAAGGTGGTTCTATCCAGGTTTGTGTTTTTCTCCTGTCTGCATATGGGTCCACTGGTTATATGCCCGGAGTTGAAGCAGCGGCTTCTCAGTGCATTCAGGGTGGTGAAGGGCAAACCTTGACATGATGGGAACCAGTAAAGTTCTGGTTTGCGACGATGACCACCGGCACCATACACATGTAATCACTGCATCCCATAAGGAACACTGGGGCTTCCAGCTCAATCTGAGAATACCTTCGATCTATCATAGTGAGAGCCCTACTGGCATATGCATTTGACCCTGCCCTCAAGTGACATCACAGGAAGTGGTGTAATGGCATGTTCCAGGCCCTATATGATATCACAGGAAGTGATGACACACAACCTTTCACTCCTTGACATCACAGGAAGTGGCATCATATAGCATTCTCCTTCAGTACACTAAGAACAATGTGGTTACGATATCACAGTAATACAATATAGATTTCATATAAGGATGGATCATCATATATAGCGTTACTATCAGTGTGTCAAGGCCCATTTTACCATGGAAAGTGTATGTACCCAAATGCCCCCCTTTACAGCAAATCAGTACCGAGTTATTTACATGCAACAGTATTTGGCACATGCTCATTGGTAATAGGCTCAGCAAGCAAGAACAAAGTATGGGTAATTGTAATTGGTTATTTATAATGCGCTTAATGCCCAGAGGTTTCTAAGCATGGACCGGGGATCGAACTTGCTCCGTTACTTTCAAGGTGAGCACGTTGCGCCTAAGCTATCTTCCGAGTGGTGGTTTAAGGGGTTTGATGCAAATCTTTAGTGACACATCTGATGCCATCTTCCCTTTTTAATTTGGTCTACTATGTGTTGCTTGCAACACCTGTAAGCCAAAACTATTGCATTAGAGTACAAATAGGGAGAAATGGGATATGAGCAGGGACACACAGCTTGTAGGTGTTGTTTGGTCATTTGCTCACCCTTTGAATGCCTATGGTCATTCGAATTCCTATGACCATTCCCAGCCAGTTCCTACCCCTCCCTTCCCAAAACACCTCCTCCTGGGAACTCTGTGAGCGTGTTTTAATCAACCCTTACCATCAAACATTGCACTCAAGTACCTGCCAGTGTTCTTTCAAAGCAGTCTGAGAGTGAGTTAATGATACAAATGAAGTTATAACCCCACTTCTGGTGTAATAAAAATGTCAACATGGTTTGTCTTCAGGCACTTGAATTAGAAGCCCTACACTTGTCTTTCACTGTTAAAAATAAGCATTGAGAAAGCAAATCGTTTTGGCTTGTGTATAAGTATTAGGCATTTGCCAGACACTGCTATTAGATGCCCAGGTACTTGTACCATTTTACACCTGCTGCCACCAATGGCCAGTTAATACCACGACTGCTGTGCCTGGCAAGTGCTTTTCCCAAGTCTACACAAAAACCCAAACTGTTGGCATTGCCAATGCTTGTTAGATATCTGGTATGGTGCATTCTAAACATCATTTGATCTGCCTGGGTGTATAACTTGACACTGTCGCTGTCACACAACACAAAACATTTGACACAGGCAGCCAGCACTCTCCTAACTGACCTGCAGCAGTATCGGTCCCTGCAGACTGCACAATTTGCTCTACCACAGGCTCAAAAGCTCTCCCCAACCAATCTTGCATGGTCATCAACTGTTTCTAGGCACCATTTCTGCTGTCTTTCTTTCCACACCCCAAAATATTATTACTCTATGAAACAGGTTAAGGGTCTTGTTTCCTCAAATATACACCAGGTTTCACATAGTTATCTAATTTATAAGGGGCCCTAGCAGCAACAAAAAGTGTAAACACTACACCGGGCCAGGAAAGGCATTAGAACACTCCCATTGGCGGAACAACCATTGGGCAGATTAGGTTTCAGCCTCCCCAAACCCCCCGCCCCCGAAATGTTGGGTTAAGTTGATGTAACGTGGCTAACCTACAGAGCCACTGCAGGACAGGACAAGTAATCAACACTGGAAGAATAACCTGAGGGAGTAGAATTTCCAATAATTTTGCTGGTAAAATATAACAGGTGCCCACCTTTTAAACCCAACAAGTTATAACAATATATTTCAAGGCAATCAAAATCCAACCAGAAGACGTGCGCTTTGATGACACTTTTATGTGGTCTTGTGGTTAAGCATCTGCACTGTAAACATTACAACCTAGGGTGAAATACTAGTAGATGGACACTTGAGCAATCAAACCTTTTTTTAATACTGGCCTCGAAAACACCCAACAGTGGTTGCAATTACCCCCTGAAAAAAGTGGGTGTGCCCATACATTTCCATGCTGGCTGCACCAATATATGCAGTATTCCTATAGAAGAAAATACTTAGGTTTGCTTTGCGCAGAATGCCAGTATTCATACTATTAAAAAAAAGTCCACACTGGCTCTCCCATTATATGCCAGTTTTCCCACGTAAGAACATACTTCTGTTGGCTTTGCCTCTAAAAATGCCAAGCCACAATCAGAAAACATGTCCAAACTGGCTGCATAATGTAGGCCAATCTAGACATGTAAGAACATTTATGCTGCTTTAGCTCTGATGCTCAGTAAAAAATGCCAACATGCCACAGTAAGAAAACGCTAGACTGGCTTGACCAAGATGCCATTCTAGCCCCGCAATAGCACATATTTTTTTTTTTTTTAAATAGCCTCAATTTCTATTGGTCAGTTGTTGACGGACCCCTCCCTTTCCACCTCACCATTCAACCGTCAAAATCAGATACCCGGCCCAGCACAACACACGTGCACACATATTCATTGACACAACATTCACTCTCTCATGCACATACAGCATTCAATCACTCATTCATGCTTCAACCCATACATCAAAAACTCAGTCATGCACACACATTGCATAATTCATTAAAACAAATCTTACCTGCGTGAAGCCCGCTCCGCAGCCTCTACAAAAGCTCTCTCTCCCGCGCAGCATAAACAGAAACCAGGAAGTAAAGTGTTCTTCCTTGTTCCTGTACATGCTGCTGGAGCTTGCGCGCTTCTGACTCAACAACTAGATCTGTATGTTAGTTGCAGGAGCGCCCCTCTGCACAATCAGATGTGCATCTGACCAGTCTGCATGCACACAGCGCCATGCAAGGCTGCAGAAGCTGAGCACCCCAGCCTTGCATGGTCCATTCGGAACTAAACTGTCAAGGGGTAACCATCTTTCCTTTTTACAGTTTAGAACAGCCCAGAAGTGTTTCCTCAGCTCTCTGTTTCCACTCGCCTCATTGTGCTCAGTGTTTCTACTGGGCTGGTGCTGCTCCTCCGTGATGGGTGAGGGGTTCTGGTGGCTCAGTGCCCCCGTGCCCATTATGGATGAGTTGCCCCTGGTGTATATACACAATTGAGTGAACCTACATGCTTATTAACTTGTTCTAGAGGACATTCTGCTTGCCCACAAATTCTTATCACCTGCCATGGTCTGGCCAAATGCCCTGAAGCTCTCTTTTGGTAGCCATAATGCGAGACAGTATTAACATCACAGGTTTGAAACTCATTCCGATGCCTCTTCTGGGATTTTCCTTCAGTGCTGCTCTTATTTACTTGTATATGAATCAGTGGGAAAACCTTATGCTTAAGGGAAATGCAAGGGTTACATTGAAAAGATTTGTTTGCAAGCAATAATTCCCTCATATTAAACAGATGAAAAAGGTTCATTAAAATGGTAGATATTTTTGCCATATGATCACAAAATAGACAACTAACCAAGAATTGCACATTAGACCATACATTCATCTGTGCATACTTGTAACAAAACACAAATTAAAAAGATAAATCCTCCTTCCTTTAAGTCAATTAAGAATTCTCAATCTTTGAATAGAAATCTCAATCAAGAGTCAATTAACTATTCTTTGCAGCAAAGAAACATGAGACTCTTTTCTAAGTGTCGTGTGTTTGCATATTAAGGAAAGGTGTCAGCCAACCTAACGTAACGCAATACAATGTACCTATGGCCCACGACTTCTGCCAGTAAAGCTGGCTGCTTGGTGCTAGATTCTATCAGAGAGGGGGGGCCTTTATCAGGGCTAGTAGTGAGCACAGGGAGAGGTGAGGTGGGATTCCCGACCTGTAGATGAGTGCAGGTTAGAAGCGCCTGCTGTCTGTGCCATTGAAGTTGTAGGGGAGTTTGGCGTATGGGGCTTGTGCTGCCATTATGGCCGAATTCAAGGAATTTCTTGCACATTTCAAAGTGAGTTTGCACTGGTGAAAAATGAGTTTGCACTACTGGCACGAAACCTGATTCATGGAACTGTACAAAGTGTATTTTTTCCGTGTTAAGTCAGTGCAAAGTCATTTTTGCAGTAGATAGCGACTTTGCACTGAATGCACAACACAAATACCCTTTGCACAGTTCCATGAATCAGGGTTTGTGTCAGTAGTGCAAAGCCACTTTTTAGCGGTGCAAAACCACTTTGAACCGTGCAAAGAATTCCATGAATCGGGCCATAAATCTTTAGATGGGATGCCCCTTGGCATGCCAACGAGATTCCTCTCACAAGCGCGGATTGGTGTGGCAATGACACGTGGTGGGATGATAGTGAGTGCCATTGGTGCGCCTGGGCCACTGCTGAGCGTGTCTGAGTCAGCAGGGGTACGGAGAGTAAGGTGGGAGACAGAGCGTGAAGACTGGGTTTGTTGGATGGAGTAGAGTAGAGGTGGATGCCTGTGTGGTCATCTTTACAGAACCTTTCCCTGTACTGGGGGATAGGAACACATGTTCTTGTGATTTGAGAGCACTGCTGAAAACCGGCGCCTTCTGCTAACACCAATCTCCTCCACAATACCCCGGGTCTCCTCTGTGGGCCACACACGCCCCTGCCTTTTCTCGCAAATAGAGTGCGTCTTCCACCATTAGTCAGCAACGGCCCCAGAAGCAGGAAAAGCTCAGCCCCCTCTGGCCAAGCACTGGCCTCCAGTCCTGGGCAATGCTGCAGGGCATCCCAAAAGCGAGGCAGGGTAACTGCTGTTACCATCAGCAGCTAGGAGAGGGGCAGCCCCAACCTTATCCGTGCCTGCTCCTCTCCTTCCCCCAGCTACAGAGACACGCAGTCTCTGCAGCACAAAGACATGGAAGGGTGAGGTGTGAACAGTCACCTCACCCTTCCTCCAAACAGCAAGGTGCTAAGCACCATAAGGAAACCAAACATCAGGTAGGGCCCAGGTTCAAAGACCTGCCCCCACCAGGGGGCCAGACAGTCGGCTATCCGACATACTACATACATAACAAAGACCCAGGGCCTCCATGGGTACTATAAATAAGAGCATCATGCCCTGAGTAAACACAATCTGTTTGTGGGCCCTGAACAGGGACCCAAGCAAACAGAAGGTTCACTGTTTACTCAGTGTCTTCCAAATCCTTTTTGCTTCTTTAGCAAATCTTAAGAAAGTTCGCTGTACTCCGCAGCGTCTTTTTCCTTCCTGAACATTGTTACTGTTCAACACATTGCATTGCAGCCTTAACGAAGGAAGAAGAGGCATCCGAGCAGCCAGCGCGGATGGCGTCAGTTTCAACATCTCTGCATAACGGACAAGCGAGCGGCGAGCATTTTGAAAACAAAAACAAGGACGGGTGCCGCGTGAAACCTTCAAATCCATTCGAAAGAGAGGCACCCGAGCGCCCAGCGCGGACGGCATCAGTTTCAACAGCTTTCAGGTAAGCCGCCGCGCTGGGGACTACGAGGGAAGAAAAGTAGACACTCGTGTCCGGGAAGAGATACAATTTTGTTTTGTTTCCTTTTGTCTAAGCCTCCGCGCCGCAAGGCAGGCTGTCAGGATAACACAACCCAGTGATAAATACAGACTGATTCACAGCCAGCCAAGTAGCACGGCGAGCTGGGAGCTCACTTTGACATCCACGCAGAGCCTGTTCACGCAAATTCAATCCCGGCGGGGCCCAAATACTGCAGACTAAAAAAATATTTTTCTATAATTTTACACGGGCGCCCCCATAGCAAAACCATTTATTTTAAATATCAGTGACACAGGAAACAATTCTGGGGGCTGCCCATTTATTTAAAATAAGCACCACACACGGTGGGCAATAAGAGACATTTTTTTTGAACCCTCCATAGATTTAACAAATGGAGATACATTTCCTTTAGCAAAAAGAGCTAGCAGAAAACATATGCTAGCAACACGAGGGCATCAGCCACCAGTTACCCAACACGGGCAACAAATAGAACAAGCTCAAAAGATGCGCCGATAACAACAGCCCTAAACCTTGGTAAAACGTGTTTTCCTTTCCCCAGAACAGGCCAAAAAGGAGCATGGGGCCCAAACGGAAAGCACAGGAACCCGCAACACCGGTACAAAAGCCCAAATCACCACAGTTGTTAGCAGCCATTGAAGCAGCAGAGCACTACGGATGGGCATGGGTTAGAGAAAACATGTATGGCCTACCCAGGGAAGGAATTGCCAGGCCACCCAGCCAAGAGGAGGGCATTGCACCAGCAAAAAAGAGAAAACTATCAGAAGGTGCCAAAAAAGGTAACAAAAAATTGTCAAAACTATGCAAGATTGTAGCGGAATTGCAGCAATTAATGCTAGATGTAAGGGGGAAACAGACACCGCCCACAAGGGAACCTGGGGCCCCAAACCCCACCATGGCACTAGAACCTGCAATAACGATAGTCAACACCCCGGTAATGCCACCTACAGCAACCCCGCCACAACAGGTACAGCAGGTGCCAGTAGCACCTACAGCAATAAATGCAACAGCCCCAACAGCTCCATCAACAGACCCAGCAGACATCACAGGCGTGACAGGGACACCCGGCAGCAGTACAAAAGACATTGTAACAATCTGTAATGCACAGTTAGAGCAAAAAATGAAATCTTTCCAAACAGAGATATTAAATAGATACAAAAGATGCCTGGCATGGAACATTGATACCACAATCAAAGAAGCCATATGGGCCAAGGAATTCATAGAAATACTTTCTTTAATAGAAGCCCAGCGCTAAGGGAAAGATGCTTTCAGGGATCCCAAAAAGATAGAAGAAAACGCTATTGCCAGAAATGCCCAGGTGGAGCAAAACTGGGACAACTGGTTACAAGCTTTTGCCATCTTAGCTACAATATACGAAGAAAAATTCCCCATGGATTGTAGGAAAATCTGGGCATACGTTGATAAAATAAGGGAAGTAAAAGTAACCCAGAGGGGAAAGACATGGCTAGCATACGATATCAGATTCAGGAGGAGCATGTCAGAAACTCCTGCCATTGAGTGGGATGAGGTCCAGAACGACTTATAGACCCTCAACGCCGAGCCCCCACTGGAGGAAGATATCATGCATTCTTCCTCCAAAAATAACAAAAACACTCAGGGAAGCAAGTCCAACGATAATGATAAATCCAAGAAAGGGGAGCAACCCTTTCGGAAGAACCAGCCTTGGTCGGCTAAAAATAATGCCCACAGACAGAACACACATCAAGCTGCCAAATCCAACATCCCATGCAGACATTTTGGGAAAAAACAGTGTACATGGGGCAAAGAATGCTGGTACAAACACACCTGCACAAACTGCAACGGTGACCATGCAGCAAGCAATGAACCAGACTACCAGCCAAGAAAGAATGATACCCCAATTTTAGAACCAGGACGAACGCCCATCAATCCGGGCAATTTTAGAGAAGCCCTTAACAACTACCCAGACAAGGAAACCAGCATGGCAATATGGCAGGGTTTCCCCAAGGGTTTTTCCATCCCATTGAAGGGCACAGGGTCACAGACCATCCCGATGAACCTAAAGTCAGCCAGGGACAACCCCCAGATAGTGGAAACAAAAATCAAAAAAGAACTGCAACTAGGCAGGCTAGCAGGTCCCTGGGACTGCATGCCATTGAATAACTATTTTTTACCCCACTAGGCCTGATCCCCAAAAAATAACCCGGAAAAATGAGGCTAATCCATCATCTTTCCTACTCCAAAGGCCAATCTTTAAACGGCGGCATCCCACACATGGAAGCCGCCGTATCTTACACACATTTCCAAGAGGCGGTAAGACTCATACAGGAGTGTGGCAGAAATGCCCTAATGGCCAAGCTGGACATCGAATCTGCTTTTAGACTTTTGCTCTGAGTAAACACAATCTGTTTGTGGACCCTGAACGGGGACCCAAGAAAACAGGAGGTTCACTATTTACTCAGTGTCTTCCAAATCCTTTTTGCTTCTTTACCACAGAACCCTCCCACCCTACAAAAAAGGGAAGAAGAACAAAAAGAAGTACAGGGCACTGTACAGTACCCACAACAAGTTGTGGGACACAAGAAGGCGGCACGGGTCAGAGGGGGTAACCTCAGGACCCGGTGCCCAAAAGTATGATACCATTATGATATGTGATATTGTGTATTGCCATAACCACATCTGTACAATAAAATCCTACAGCCTTTTATTGCCAACACTTGACACAAGTTGTGAGCCTATTATTACGGGAGAGGGCTTGGGGTTCGGCCAATACTGATGCATGCATATGAGTTCAGCAGTTACGCCTGCTACCACACAAAAAGCGGAAATTCAAGCAGGAACCAGTGTGTAGGCAAGTGGCGGCTGGCAGTTTGTGCAAACAAGAACAATCAGACCCGGAAGTGCAAAAACCAACCAAGCAAAAGAGTCAAAAGTGCACAAGTGTCCGGGAAGACTGTGTGTGGTTGCTAGAAGAGCGTGCACAATGGCAGGTGTGTATAATCAAGTGAAAAGGGGCTTCAGCTGCAAAGAGAGAGAGAGAGAGCATTCACCAAAGTGCTGAGAAGCTGCCAAATAAGGCAGGTGACATGAATGAAAGCAGCAGCGAGCACTGGCTGTAACACCAACAGCAACTACCAGGGCCCGGGTTACAGAAACTTTGCACCAGTGCAAGTGCAAAGTTGCACGGTGTTAGCTCTCTAGGGCAAAGTCTGTCCTATTTTTTTTAAACTCTGGGACATATTAGAAACCCTTTGCACTGGGACAAGTGCGACAAGTGCTGCTTGGCTTGTTAAAAGCACGAGGGCAAACATTGCCCTTGTGTCCAAAAGATAAATTTTCAATGCATTTTTGCAACAGGGCTCTACTGCGAATACAGATTGGCATTAGGACTAGGGCAAACTTTGCCATGTGTTTTTATTGCAGTAGGGCCATTTTTACCCTGCTGCTTATACCACGACAAACTGCACTTGTCATGTTGTAAAGGTTTTCGAATATGTCGAGGTGTTTATAAAAATAGGGCAAACTTTGCCCTAATGCTAATACTCTGCAGGCTTGCACTTTCACAGGTGCAAAGTTTCTGCCAAATATGCAGAATTCATACTTTAAACCGGCCTGAAATTATGCCGATACTAGCAGCAGGAACAGTGGGAACGAGTAGCACTCTTAGCAGTGCAATGCAGCTTCCATGTAGTGTGGATATGCAGACACGTTTTTATGGGAGGGCAAAAGGGGCACTTGCCCAGGGGCCCCACCTTGGAGAGGGGCCCCACAGGGCTGACTGATCTGAAGAAGTAAGATTCAATTGTTCACCAGTATTAAATAGCACTTCAGGATATTTTATCGGGTGCTGCTGAGTCTCTAACCCCATTGCCTTTCTGTTTTGACAAGTGCATTCTGCCTTGATCAATTCATCATGTATTACTTTCTGTGTTCACTGTGGTATACATAGTTTGTGTGTTGCTCATGGCACAACTCTGTAGCATTCTTTCCTTCCTGTGGGAATTATGTTGATCATGTGCAATAGGCAACAGTGAAATGCATATTGATAAATTGAGTGCCACAATGGTTCAGGAGTTAGTTCAGTGTGTGTAGCATCCATTGTAGAGATATGTGTTTGTGTGCAAAATTAGAATATCACATTCCAGCAAGACTGGCTGAGCCTTTCCTATGTCTGAAGTTTATAAACCTGCCTGCATATGTACTTGGTTTTGCAGAACAACATCTGCTATTATCAGCAATGTACCTGCACCAGATAGGGGTTGCTATAAAAACCAACATATCATCCGTATGGTGAAGGTCTAGAAAATGGTTTGTTCAGATGGGGTGTTGTAAAACCTAGGCAATCGCCTTCAACAATGGCATAGACTGGTAGTCCAAGAGGTGAATAAGTATCCAAATTCAAGACTATGTAACAAAAGTGTTCATGCTCGTATCCTGGATTTGCCAGCAGACGATACAGTGATCCTGGTCAAATCATCTAATATATCTTACATTACTCTTTTATCTTCTGTGAGGTTTGCCTTCTTGCATGCTGCTGGTATTGTATAGCCCATTACTTGATATTTCCTCTTAGGTAGGCCATTTGGGTGGAAAGGTTGGTAGACAGAAGAGAGTGGACCAGATGTTGCAGGCCTCATGCAAGCATAGTTTAAAGACTGCTTGTTTGACACAAAAAAACGGTTTGCTTTTTGGTAAAAGTCAAAGATTTTTATACACGTTTATGAATGAAAACGTCACAAGCAAGCCATTGCTTTGGAAGTATTTAAGGCTTTAAAATACAAAAGACAAACCCATATTAAATGTGTTAAATCACTTCGTTTTGTATGCTGGTACTTATATACTTCCCTTGATGATGGCGAGAATGAAGCTAGACTCATTCCCATTTTGCATAACACCCTTCTATAATATTTTGTTTAAAAATGGTCATGTTTGGTAATGTGATTTGTGTACTTTCCTAGTCCGTTTCTAGAAAATTAGATTGTTTTAGATCATGGCAAGAACTGGAAAAGAAAGTGCTCAAATGCAGAAATTGCAGAGTTGTCACAAATCACAACTTCACTCCTTAAACAATGTGTGATCCTGGGCATCTCATTTAATCTTGTATTGCCTAACCTCTCAATATTGCCAGTCCCTAAACCTTCCAAAATGGCCAGCCCTTCAGAGTGATTTCCTTCTCATGGTTTGATCTTCATATAAGTCTTATTTATGGTTTCACTGGCTATAGGGTTGCTTCCACTTTAATAGAGAGCATATTCATATCGCTCACCACAGGCATTTGTTCTTTTGATATCTAATGGCAACAATATTTGAAAACCATATCTCACTTCTAATCTCAGTCTGTCTGGATAAAGACATCTTCCTGGTAGCTTCTAATCTACATCCACTATCCATGCTACGGTAAGTGTAGCGTTCTCCTTCCTTCCAATTAGTGGTATCTATCCATGCATGAATACTTTTGCATTCTGTGAGGCGACTAATGTGAGTTCTCTATCTATAATGGGTTACATGTACCTTTACATATGGTCCTGCATTAATACTACAGGCTGCATACCTCTTCTTAGACTGCTAATGTTGGTCTTCAAATGCTACTTGTTTATGATTCTGATTAGAGCAAGAATGAAGAGGGTAAGGGGACATAAAGTGAGTAAACGTGCTTATTATACTGCGAGACAGCATATCAACCTATAGGTTGTGATCGCGACGGGTGGGGGGTGGGCAGCGCAACCAGCATTCTTGATCCCTTAATTCCTTTGGTTATTTGGAGGGGGGCCCCAAATATGTCTGTGCCCAGGTCCCCAAAAATGCTTAAAATGGTCCTGTGGCTATGCTGTGTGCCTGCATGTCAGGAATGGCACTCTGTCAAGAGTGGCACAGGGTACCCAAGTAGGGTTTGGGTGGCTGTGCTGAGGTAAGGTAGCAGATAAGCACACACAGCAGGAAGTTCAACAAGAAAGAAGAGTAGGAAACAGTAGCTGTGAGCCAAAAGGGGCAAAAGATACAAAGGTACAAACAAACTGGATTCCCTCTTGGGGTGTATGCTGAAATGGGGAAGAGTGTTCCACGAACCTTAGGAAACTCCAGCCTTCTGCACAGATTGCTATAACAGAGGCCCACTATGTATGCTCATAGCTGGGAACAACAGCAGTGGGTGTCTGTAACACAGAAAACGCAACAAAGGAACGGGCAGAGGTTGCCTGCCGGAAACCAACAGGTAAGCTCTGTACAAAGGGATTACATAAGACACATGAGAAGACAAGAACAGAAATATCAATCTAGCAGAAGGAAATGAAGGAAAGGCAGTTAGACTGAAATAGATAACCTAAGGTGGAGTACAGAGGACTCGAGTACAGAGGACTCAAGGAAGAGAACAAGGAGCAGCAGTCAGGAAAACAGAAGGCTGCAAAGTAGGAAGCAGGTCTGCAGTCAAAAGTGGCACTAGGTGCAGGCAAACTGTAGAGGACTGCGGAGGACTGTAGTAGGCTGAAAGGCAGGGAGTTCAGAAGAACAGGACAGAGAGATTAGTAGTAGGTGACAGACAGAGAGCCCAAAAGAATAGGGCCGCTAGGTAGGGAGCACAGAGGAGCAGGGCTGAAGGCAGCGAAGAGGTGCAGGCTGCAAGGTAAGGAGCCCAGGGAACAAGGGCTTGGAGACAGCAGAAGGTTGCAAGCTGCACATTAGGGAGCCCAGAGGACAAGGGCTGTAGGCAGCCGGAGTGAGGCAGGCTGCAGGGCAGGGAGCCCAGAGGACAAGGACGGTAGGCAGCCGGAGTGAGGCAGGCTGCATGGCAGGGAGCCCAGAGGACAAGGACGGTAGGCAGCCGGAGTGAGGCAGGCTGCAGGGCAAGGAGCCCAGAGGACAAGGATTGTAGGCAGCCGGAGTGAGGCAGGCTGCAAGGCGGGCAGCAGAGGACTAGGACTGTAGGCAGCCGGAGGGAAGCAGGCTGCAGAGCAGGGAGCCCAGAGGACAAGGACAGTAGGCAGCCGGAGTGAGGCAGGGCAGGGAGCCCAGAGGACAAGGATTGTAGGCAGCCGGAGTGAGGCAGGCTGCAAGGCAGGCTGCAGAGGACTAGGACTGTAGGCAGCCGGAGTGAGGTAGGCTGCAGGGCAGGGAGCCCAGAGGACAAGGACTGTAGGCATCCGGAGTGAGGCAGGCTGTAGGGCAAGGAGCCCAGAGGAGCAGGGCAGCTAGGAGTGAGCCCAGAGGAGCAGGGCCGCTGACTGTAGAGGGCTGCAGAGGACTGTAATAGGCTGCAAGGCAGGAAGCCGAGAGGACAAGGGCTGTAGGTAGAAGGCAGCGGAGCGTGATAGGCTGCAAGGCAGGGAGCCCGGAAAGGGCACTGGAACAAAACAGGATAATGCAGCAACAGGAACAGCATACAAAGTAAAGGGTCACGGCAAACAGGAGCAGGGAGAACTCAAGATGCAAGACACTGTGCTCCTGCAGGCAGCTGCTTATATACAGCCCTGCCCTGTTCTGAGGCAGGCTAATTGACAGCACCTGTAGCAGCACACCTGAAGACAATCTGCCTCCTCCCTCTCTGGTCCTGAGCAGGTGGAAGCAGCACTGGCCGCTAGGGCTTCTGGGGATTGTGGTCCCAATAACGATGAATGAGAATAGCCAGGAATTGAGGACTGCAGCCAGGTGCATTATGGTAAATGTAGTTAATTGAATAAAATAAGAAAGAACCAAAGTTGAGCAAATGGAAATAAAAGACCAACGCGTGAAAAGGAGTTGTTCAAGGAGTATTAGGAGGATAAATGAGTACCAAGTAGTCCATGATGGTTGCCAATGCGTGCGCCAGCGGCGCGGGCATGACACTGCATCATTTTACAAACATGCAATGTTTTTAAAAGAAGCACTCAATGGGCCTCATTACAATTCAATTATTAGACAGGCAGAGGAGGCAGAGGAGGAGAAGGAGGAGGATGATGGCCATGTAGATGAGCAATGGCCTGCAGGTAGCACCCTTGAGGCAACCACCCATACCCCGCATAAGGACAACAACCTTGAATCTCACTGACACACAGTACCACGCCCTGTATCGACTGGACAGGCAGACCTTAGCCACCATAGTCGACCTAATCCAGGACGACATCCGGAACCTAATTGGCATCCGCACCGTCATACCCCCATTGCTCAAGATAGTATCAGTGCTGCATTTCCTGGCCACCGGCACCTATCAACACGCCCAAGTCCTGGAGGCCCTCCTGCGTCACGTGTCTGACCACATTGCCCTCCCCAGAACACTGGCCTAGCTTAATGCCACAAAAGTAGGCTTTCATACCCTGGCAAGCATGTCGAATGTGATTGGTGCACTGGAATGCACGCACGTTGCGCTGGTGGTGAAATATGCCAATGAGGAAGTCTACTGCATCCGGAAAATGTACCATTCATTGAATGTCCAGGTTGTGTGTGATGCAGACCTCCTAATAGCGCACTGCAATGCACATTTTCCTGGATCCACACACGACTCTATGGTGCTGCGTAACTGCACGCTCCCAGGGTATATACAGAATACAGCGGAGTGCGGACCTGGCTATTGGGTGACTGAAAGTACCTACACATAGCATGTGCACTGTGGGAGGGGGGTTTGTCCACTGTCCCCAGTGCATGTGCGTTATGCAACAGTATGAACACAGATTGCATGCATGAGCGGGAGAGCATGTTTGGCCCGTGGGGCATGCGCAAATGGAAGGACACACCATCACAATGTGTGCACAGATGGACAGGCACATCACATGCACAACAGGTACCAGAATTAATTGCCCCCATTCCCCTTACACCAGCATGTACACACCCCCCTGCCTGTGTCACAGCCATGTCAGACAAATTTTACCTAAAAGCCCCCCCACCAGCAGTGTTTCCCCCAGCATGAAGCTAGGTGACTTGCCTGTCACATGTGCACATACCAGTATGCATGTAACATGAATCTGAACAATAAAGGAACACAGAAAAACGAATGGGAGAGATGAGACAACATGCAAATGCAAATAAACATGGCACTCATCATGGACAATGTAGGAGCTTGTGTCGGCATCTGTCTCGGGAGGATAGCTCAGGGGCAACACGCTCGCCTTGGAGGCAAGACGACACAGAGCAACACAGGTTCGATCCCCAGATCTGTGCTTAGAAACCTCTGAGTATTAAGCACATCATAAATAACCAATTACAATAAGGGTAATGGCCAAGGTGGGTGTCATATGGTGAGGTGAATGTAGGTGCAGCCCAGCCCTCGTGCAACACAATACACCAAAAACTAGGGTCATCTGTGCCATTTGCTATGTCTTGCGGCAACCCCATGTGACACAGACCCACATCCAAACATAGCTGCATTGTCACTACCACCATAATGACTGTGCCCCCCCCAACCTCTCATGCAGGTGATTCCAGCTACGCCTTGCTGCTATGGCTCATGATCCCTGTCAGGCACCCACAAAATCAGCATGAGCATGCCTACAACCGTGCCTACATATGGACAAGGTGCCCCACCAAGCAAACATTTGAACCCTTGAAGGCAAGGTTCTGCTGCCTAAGTAGATCTGGGGGTGTAAAGTGGGCAAGATCGTCCTGGTATGTGTGTCAGGCTTGACATTCCCCTACCCCCAGACATAGCCATGTCTCCAGCCGAGGGGGGCATCGACAGTGACAGTGAGGCTGAAGGCCAAGATGCCATTGCCCCATCGCAGGGATGACATGGACGGACGTGAGGCCCGCTATCAACTCATCACCAGCTCCTTTTAGGCACAGAGTACATGCACATAGCCTAGACCATACACCAATATTAACATTAAATAAATCACACTTTCACAAAAAGAATGAATGTCCAGTCATGTTTTGCAATGCGACACCCAGTGTATTAAAAAGGAATGAGAAAAAATGAACTGGTGGACCAACAACCCCTCCCCAACTATCCCTCCCTACAGCCCCTCCCCAACTTGTGAAGCAATGTCAATGTGTCAGTTAGAGACACACCCATGCCACATGTTTGTCCAGGGCCTATTTACGTGGCTGCTTACCACCTGGGCCGCCCTTGCGCTGTGTAGCAGACAGGTGCACTGCTCTGGAGTGAACTAGTGGCGTGGAGCTGGTGGAAGGCGTGTGAGATGATTCACTGGCCCGTCGATCCAGGCCCATCTGCAGGGCCATTGAGAGAGACTTGGCCATGGCCAACATGATACTATTGCCCTTGCGGACCCTCCTGGCCAGGTTTACTATGGCTGACATTGCACGCCCGAGGGCACGTGCCCTGCGATTCACACTGGCCTGCACACTTTCACGCATATGAGCTGGGTCTCAGTGCGGAGCAGGGCTGCCACCCTGCGCATCAGGCGGGACTCCTCCAGGTGCTGCTGCACCAGGGGCGACAATCCTTACTGCCTTTCCTCAATGCGGCGCAGGCAGCCGTCCATGGCCCTGACACTGGAGAAGGGTGGGCTTGGGGAGCTATGCAGGTTGAAGTGGCTGAATTCCGGCCGCTCATATGGGGTGTGATCCGTGGTGTCCCGTGGTCTCACCAGCATAATCTGCAGCTTTTTCATCGCTGGTGTCAGGCGCATATGATGGAGGCTGTTGGGGTGGAGGAAATGGCCGTCCTCCTGCTGTCGCCCTTGTAGGCAATTGCGCCATGACCGGGGCTGCAGGAGCTGCCTGGGTGGTAGGGGCAGCAGTTGTGGCCACTGCAGGAGCTGTCTGGGTGGTGGGGGCTGCAGTTGTGGCCACTGCAGGAGCTGCCTGTGTGGTAGGGACAGCTGTTGTGGCCACTGCAGGAGCTGAGCAGTGACAGCCACAGTGGGTGCTGGCATGTCCTGGGTGGTGGTGGTGGTGTATGCAGCCGACTGCCTACCATGTCTGGTGCCCCTTGAGGTGCCTAGTCGGCCTCCACCGCAGTCAGATGATGTTCCTGAGGGTAGAAAAAAGACATGACGTTATGATGTTAGGGAGCATTGTGGTTTCCAAATGCCCTACTGCATGCAATATGGCTGTTGTATATGGCATGGTGCACTCATGCATGTGTTGTGTGGCCTCAGCTGCAAGGTCTGGGATGTTAGCACATGCAACACAACTCTACTGGGACTACTGGGGTGGTGACCGAGCATTTGCTGGGGACGTTGGTATGCAGGTCTGTCTGGAAGTGGGGTGTTGGGATATGAAGGGGGGAGTATCGAGGGGGGTTTCGGAAGGTGCAAGGCACACGTTGATGGCTGACCCAGTTGCAGGTCCACCATGTGAATGGGAGCTTGTGGTAGATATGGCAGGGACATGGAAGGTCCATGCCCTCGCCATTCAATGGGAGGGTGGCCATGTATGGATGCAGGTGAGGGCTGGTATTGTTGTGTTGTGGTGGCAGTTGTGTCACAGCAGGCACACATGCAGTAGGTGGTGACAGGGTGCCTTGTGTCTGTGACTGGGGGGCATGCATTTTCACTTGGCAGCACAGGGTGCCTGTGCAGTGTTGATCATGGATTTCACGCATGGATCATTGTCAGGGGGCCTGGGTGTATGCCCACAACAGTGCCCTGGGTGTTTATCCTGGTGTGTGTGAGTGTGCCTGCAGGGTGTGGGTCTGACACAGTGTGCAGGTGACACAGTGAGGTGGCCTGTCATGTGGTTGGGAATGTTTCCGGCATGGGGGACCGGGCATGGGACTTGGTTGCCACAATTTAGACATTAAAGGCACAGTATCCAAAACGAAAATCCAGGACCAAGCGCAACTCGATGTCTCCTGACCACGGAGTTCAATGACACACTGAACACTTTTGCACACTTCTTTTCATAAACTTCGACCACTGGGCAGAGCGCACAGAAGTTCCCACTTTTCTGCAGCACGCCAACTCTTGCCTTCCCTCAAAGTCTGCAGCGGGGTATGTCAGCTAGCCACACGCGCCCATTCTCAGTGCAGTTTACTCCAGAGTGCAAAGCAATCAAGTGATAAGCGAATCGGAACAGCGGACTACAGGATCATTGATTTTCAAAAATAGATGGGAGTGTTCTCATGTCTGTCTACAGAACGCGTGTGGCGTACGGGTACTTTTTGCTAGTATGTTACATTGATCATTTTACATACAACATAATTTGTGTACAAGTAAGATTGTGTTAAATAACATTTTGTTTTTCGTAAGCATGTTCTCATTCCAACACCGTGCCATAAACCAGAGATAACTGACTTTGCCAATATTTACTAATTATATGCAGAAATATACATTTTCCGTAATGTGAAAATATAATGATTTAATCAGGCATTGCATGGGGATTCTGAAAATATTTTGTTATGGTTTCCTACGATGTATGGTAATGGTCATTGTACCTCGTGTGTGCATTTGCATGCAAATGTATAGCATTACTAAAAGACTGTTTTTTATGTGGATTATTGAGGATCATTGATCACTGACCAGTTGCTGTGGAAATACCATTAGTGCTCATTCCTCATATCAGGCTAATTGACTCTCATGCGGCCTTTCGCAAGGCCATCAAAACCAGGCTCTTTGTATCTAACTCTGTATTTGTAACTAAGTAACTTGGTACATTTCTACCTCTGTATGTATAACCATGTACCTTGCACTAAGACTACTTCTGATGGGCGGCATTCATGTAACCCTGAATCAAGCCTTCTTAAGTTCCTCTTACAGCCCCTCGATGCCTGTGGGCTGCAGTGCGCTCTACAAATCCAAATAAATACATTTGTAATGGGTACTTATCATGTGGTTTTCAAGCTTGAAATAACAATCAATTTGATGGATGGGTTTCCCATCCACAATACCAAGGATCGGATAGTTTTAAACCCACATTACACATCTACTAACTGAAACCAAGGGTTCCTACGCCAGATATCTTTGTGAACTCTTGAGCCATCTGCTTGTATCGGCTTGGAGAAGACAATTATCTTGAGAGGAACTCATATTCAATCATCCCATAATACATTTAGCAGATTCTGAAAATAAAATAAAATCTTGTAATGTACTTATACTACATTTCCAAGAGGAAATAAAATGTTTGTGCTATTACTGATTGCAAATGTAGACCAGATGTCATTTGTATACAACCAATGTCCATGTAGAACAAAGGAGCTCCTTTGAAAATCCTTTTGTCTTTTAGGTAAACTAAAATACATACTTCTTAACTTAAAGAACTGTAAGAAGCATATCTCTTTATAACATTAAAACAAGGATGCGTGGAATCAACTTCACCTTGGAAGTTTCAAGATAAACAGATGCATTTCTTAACAGTGATTTTAACTGAATAAACAGGGAAACATACATTATTTAGGATGAACAAAAATACATAATTTCCTCTACCTATCCAGCAACAATGGATTGAAAATGCTACCAGGTTTAATTTGTGGCCTCAAAATATAAAATGATAAACATGCCCTTTATTCAATAACATCTCAAGAGCATAGAGAGTTTCGGTGGCTGAGAAGGTGTTCTAAGTATGGAGCAACCGTGGCTGAGAAGGTGTTATATGTTTGCGCCAACAGAGGTAACATGGTGGGGCTGCATCAGAGAGGTCTAGGTCTACAGTGGCGACATGTTGGGGCTGCATCAGAAAGGTTTAGGTCTACAGGGTCTAGGTCTACAGTGGTGACATGGTGGGGCTGCATCAGAAAAGTCTAGGTCTACAGTGGCGACATGGTGGGGCTGCATCAGAAAGGTCTAGGTCTACAGTGGTGATATGGTGGTGCTGCATCAGATTGATCTAGGTCTACAGTGGTGACATGGCCCTCTTCCTTCACCCACCTGTGAGGCCAAAAGCCTTGGGGTTATCTTCGACTCCACACTCTCCTTCTCTCCTCACATCTATGATGTCTCTAAGAAGTCACACTACCAGCTGCACCTCCTCAGAGGTATTCTTCCTTTCCTCACCTTCCCCCAGAAGCTTACTGTCTCCAGAGCTCTGGTTCTCTCTAGGCTGGACTACTGCAACAGCCTCTTTCTAAATCTGCCTGCCTCTACTCTCCACCCTCTGCAACTTATTCAGAACAGGACTGCGAAACTTGTTCTTGGCCTCAAGACCAGGGATCGTATCTCTCCAGGACTGAAATCCCTGCACTGGCTCCCAGTGGCTGCAAGGATTAAGTTCAAAACCCTCTGCATTGTCCACAGGACCTTCTGGGGCCTGGGACCTCAATACCTTCAACTCTCTCTTCCTAAATATCTTCCTTCTGTCATGGCCAGAGCCCCAGGCCCTAGTACTCGGGGTCTCTGGGTTGCATCACAGTGTGCCTGTATGGCCCCAAGGGCCCAATCATGCCCCCCAAGACTCTCCTGGAGTCAGTCCTGGCGCCTTTGGCGCCAGGCTCATATGGCAGAAGAAGGAGCTGTAGCTCTCAATGGGAATGGAACAACATGGCTGCCCCCACATGGTTCAGTTCAGAACTGAACCATGCGGTCTAACATCTAGGGTGTAGTCAGGCCTGAAGGCACCTGGGATACCTGCAGATTATTTAAACCACACCCGAGCTGCAGCACACGCTTCGCGTTGCTCTGCACTCGCAGCGCGACGTTCACTGTGATCTGTCCTCAGCATTCCAAGCCTGCAGCTGCAAAGGAAGAAAAGAAGAACACCATTAATCATCCTTACCTGTTTGGCAATCCAGCTCCTGTCAATCGCTCCAGTGTCACCTCGGAAGCTCGTCCTTGCTTGAAAGCAGCAACCTGAAGGAGGAAAGAGAAAGACAACATTAGTAAGTGTTCGCATCCCTCATTCAAGCATCATTCGGAAGCATGCTTACCTGAGCAAAACTCGCTGTTGGTTCATTCCGTGCCGGCCTCCATCAACCTGTAAGACAAAGGCAAGGTGGGTTGCTCTCAGACTTATTCGACAGTGGTATGACAACATCCACTCAACGCTCTGCATCCTCCCGGCCGCTCACCATCCAGAACATCACGGCGGCCTGCAAGAGAAGTATAATACAGGTTAGCAAACAGCAAAAGCGCACATAGCTCTGCGCTCCGTGCATTCACTTACCATCTCGAGCACAGCCCTCTCCACCAGCTCCACATTTTCATCATCCCTTCTGCACCTACGAGAGAAGGAGGACATTAACAAGGGCAATTACAATTACGGCAAATTATCAAGAACAATAGACTTACCGGGGGGCGTGGCTACATGGCCACGTAGGAGGTGGTGCTTCCCGAGAGCTCCTGAAGATCCTGCCATTAATCTGGAAATAAAGTGCATCTAAAGCTCGCAAGGAAGCCTCATACGACATGGAAGGACGTATGAATGCATGAGGCAGCAGCGCATACAAGCTTATGGATGCCTGAGAAACTGGGAGCAGACTGAGTATGTTTGACGTCTGGAGACCCTTCGTGGCGAGATCCCAAGATGGCGGCTTAAGGACAAAGGGAAGTCGGGGCCAAGGGGACGTGAGCGGCGAGCTGTCTCCCAGCTGACTGGACCGTCGTGGGGAGAACAGCAGAGCTGGAGCCCTGAGCAGTGCAACCACGTGAGTGAGCCCCTGTGCGACCTGCAGTGCCGAAGAAACGGAGCCGAGAGAAGCGGCGTCCAGTCCGGAGCTCCCCGTGACAGAAGAAGTGGAAAGGAGAGCCTTGGGAGAGCGCGGGTAGAGATGGCCGCACAGCGGATCCGTGTGTATGGGGTCCGTAGCGCTTCCATACACTGGAGGGGCTGCGGGCTTTGAGCATAGGAAATTGACAAGATATGCAGAGCGGACGGCAGCCAAAGTGAAGGTTCTGCGTGAAGCGGAGCGGAAAGCGGAATGGATACATAGAATGCTTCAACGAAAAGATACAGTATCAGGCGGAGAGCAGACCTGTACGGCGCGAGCTACAGCAACAAAATAGAGGTACACGAGGAAAGCGGGAGCGGCAGTATGGCCAGTGGACAGCTGGGGCATTGAGCCCGTACAATAACGTGGATGTTGGACTAGAAGGCTACAAATGTAGCGTGCGTCTGGACATGGAGCGAGGGCCCTGACCTTTTGTAGCCCGAGCGCCGGCTTTCAATAAGCATACAGCTGAAGATAAATGAGGTGAAGGCCGGGCTTAGCAGGAGGTGAGAGCCTGCAATACGGTATTGGATGGCGGAACTGTAGGAGGGCGAAGGGACTAAAGCGCAGATAAAGATCCCAGAGGTTGTTGGAAACATACATGGGCACTTCTGGAAGTGCTGGGAGCGCCCTCAGAACTTTTCAAAGGGAGGAGAAGCGCAGTTCGGCCTATCATTGGGCTGTGAGAGTCAGAGGAAGAAGATAGAATGGCCGGAGGGGCCAGGGAACAAAGGAGCCTCGTGACAGGAATGCAACGATAGCGAAGGGACAGCAAAAGAGTGCACTGGGACATCCTGCTGCAGATCCAAGCGCGGACAAGAGGCTGCCTTTGACGGAAGAAATGTCTAATAAGCCCCTGAGAGCGAAGAGTAAACAGCCCATGCTTGACGAATACGCCAAGACACCTACTGGCCCGGACGGAGCCAGAAGTAAAGACAAATCCCAAGCAAGGGAAATGGCCGCGGGGGGCGCGAATCAGGAGGTCCTCGCGGCGATCGCGGATCTGAAGGTGGCCTGGGAGACCAAGCTCCAGCTGGCTGTGACGGAATTGAAGACTGCAATGGAACTCCAGGTCGGGGCGGTGCAGGAAGACGTGACCTCCTAAGGCAGGACGTGAGGACTCTGGCGGAGCGCACAGAGACTCTGGAGAAAGAAATGGGCCCTACTGCGGCAGACTGCGCCGCACAGAAGCGTGAGCTCCATGCCCTGGTGCAACGTGTGGGCAACTTGGAGAGTAGGGCGGAGGAGGCGGAAGGACGCGCCCGGAGGAACAACATCCGTATTGAGGGCCTGCCGGAGGGGGACGAAGGTCACAACCCTACGGAGTTCGTTGACAATATGCTGCTGCAGGAGATCACTGGGGGCAACTGTCGCAGAGTTTTGCGGTGGAAAGAGCGCACAGGGCCTTAACGAGAAAGCCGCTGCCGGGAAATCCGCCCAGGCCGGTGATCGCCAAGATCCTCAATTACTGGGACCGGGAAAGGATCCTTGAACACTTCCGCAAGGGAGGAACAATACAACGAGGAGCGGCGAACATAACTGCCTACCCTGATTATACCCTGCAGGTACAGCGCAGTTGTATGAACTTTGGATCGGTCAAGAGGAGATTGCGGGAAGTCGGGTACAAATACATGCTGCTCTACCCGGCCAAGCTAAAGGTTTTTTATAAGAACAAGATGCTGTTCTTTGACACTCGAGAGGATGCTATGGAGTGGCTGGACGTGCAAAACTGCCCTCAAGAGCCAGATATCCAAAAGGCAGATGAAGTATGACGAGATAAGTAAAGCTGCGGGCCTGGTTGGGCTGCGGACGGTGGGACTTGATTATAGTCATTGAAGCAGTTGGAGAACATGTATGCGTTAGTTGGTAGGAAACATGGTCCGTGAGCACGGATACGGTTGCGAGAGGAAGGAGCCTCCAGGGGCCGATCTTTATACCCCCATTTAGAGTTCAGTTTAGTCACTGTTAGTGAGGTGACATCCTGTCGGGTTCTCTAATTGGGTTTCCAAGGGAGAACCAAACGCGGGGATGCCTGAGATCCAGGGATGGAGCTGGGCAGTGGGTTGGGTTGGGGTTTTGGTGTGTGTAAGTTTAAATATGAGCCTGGGGGGAGGAACTAAAATCAGGTGTCTGTTTGGTGTGGGGGGGGGTTGCTTCGAAGGGGGAAGGGGAGCTATCGATGAACCATCGGGGACCTTAGGATATTAACGTGGAATGTTAGAGGGCTCAACAGTTATTTGAAGCGAAACAAGGTCATGCTGTATCTGAAGCGACAGAAGATAGACGTCGCCTTGCTACAGGAGACGCATCTGACGTGAGAGAAAATGGAGTTGGTGGGGAGGAAATGGAAAGGGACAGCGGTGGGGTCAACGTACTCTGCCTATGCAAGAGGAGTACTGGTTTGGGTGGCGCCACATGTCCCATTTAAGTTAACTGAGGAGGTTGTGGAGGCGGACGGGAGGTTGGTCATAGTGAGGGGGCTGATAGAGAACAAAGAAGTATGCATTGTAAATACATACGCCCCCAACCAAAACACGGCGGCATACTTTAGGACGCTGTGTACCAGGCTCAGTGCGGGTGTGGGGGGTGCGGTGATTTGGGGTGGGGATTTCAATTGTGTATTGAATCCTAGGGTGGACAGGTCGGATGATAAGACGGGCAAGCCCAGCCCGGCGGCTAAAGTATTGCAGACGCTGCTAGCGGACTTTGGCTTGGTAGATGTGTGGAGAGCGAGACACCCAGACGTGAGGCAATACTCGCACTATTCGGCTCCGCATCAACTACATACGAGGCTTGACGACTTCTTTGCCACTCCGGACGTAGTCGCGGAGTGTGACCATATAGACTACAGAGCAAGAGTTCTCTCTGATCACTCGCCCCTGGTCCTGAGGTGGCAGTATTGCCCCCCAAGGGCGCGCATACCAACATGGCGCCTCAGGGCGGAGGCGCTCAGGGACCCAGTCTTCAGAGAAGACATAAGGGAGGAGATTACTGCTTACTTCAAGGTGAATACTGGTAGTGTAAAGTCGGCCGGTACTTTATGGGAGGCTTTTAAAGTTGTAATGCGGGGGATCACCATTGCAAAGTCAAAGGGACTGATGGGTGGAGTTCTAGCTGATCTGCATAGAGCTGAGACTGAGCTGGAAATAAAGTTGGAAGGTGACGGGATCGATACGGAGGTAGTCTCTAAATTACAACAGAAGTGCGCAGAATACTGGGAAAGGCTCTGTAACTTAAATTATAAAAAGTACATAGAGAGACAGCACGCGGGAGGAGACAAAACGGGCCGACTCCTAGCGTGGTTGTACAAGAGCGAAACCCCGAGATCCCCGATTCGATTGGTAATCAATGAAGAGGGCGAGGAGGTGGACACCCAAGAAGGTGTAAATAGGGCATTTCTGGAATACTATAAGGCATTATATGAAGATGACGAGGGGAGCAGCCAGGAGGAGATAGACGAGGTACTGGAAGATATAGGCCTGCCTAAGGTCAGTGACAAGGAGAGGGATGAGCTGGATGCTCCGATCACTCTGGAAGAGTTGAAAGAAATTATAAACCAGTTACCCACCAGCAAGGCTCCAGGTGCAGACGGGTTCCCTAGTGAATTTTATAAAGTCTATGGAGAGGAGGTGCTCCCGCCCATGCTAGAAATGCTTAATGAAGCGTTCGAGGTGGGATGGTTGCCAGAGTCACTCAGGGAGGCGATCATACTACCGCTCCCTAAGCCCAATAAACCGGGACACAGTTGCGGCTCCTACAGGCCCTTGTCGATGCTGAACCAGGACAGCAAGATACCGACAGCTGTCCTGGCCAACAGAATGCGGAGAGTAATCGGCAAGTTAATCCACCCTGATCAAACGGGCTATGTCCCGAGCAGGAACATCACTCACAACCATAGACGCCTCCACCGGGTGGTCGAATCGGGGTGCAGTGATGACGGCGAAATGGCGATAGTGGCATTGGACGCGGTTAAAGCGTTCGACTCTTTCAAGTGGCCGTGGTTGCTGGCGGCCCTAGGAGGGTATGGAATGGGGCCAGGCTATATTAGGTGGGCTGAGATGTTATACAGTGCACCGCTGGCCAGGGTCCGCACGGGTGCAGTGGTGTCGGAAAGATGGCAGCTGGGCAGAGGCACTAGGCAGGGGTGCCCCTGGTCCCTGATGCTGTACATATTGGCCCTGGAACCCTTAGCAATTTACCTCCGGCAGCAATATGACCCGATCGGTATCGAGGTGGGAGGGGAGTGTCACCTTATATCCCTGTATGCTGATGACATGCTACTATATCTGAAATACCCGGAAGAAAATCTGCGGTATGTCTTGGAGGTGATGGGGAGATATGCCAGGCTGTCCGGTATAGCGGTGAACCCCCAGAAATCTGTTCTATTTCCACTGGGTAGCTATGTGGGGACTCCTGTGGAGAGGTTGCCGGTGTTGCAGATCCCGTGGGCGACGAGCTCTTTCCACTACCTAGGAATCGACGTGTATCACAAGACAGAGGAAGAACATAGGCACAATACTGAATTAGCCATTGGGAAGATCGGGAAATGCATGAGGTTCTGGGAGAGATTGCCATTAGCGATGATGGGCCGAGGTGCTATGCTTAAAATGGTGGTATTACCTAGGCTTTTGCATTACTTCAACAATATCCCATACATGATACCCAAGAAGTTTTTTGTAAAGCTGCACAGTATGTGCAGGGAATTTTTGTGGCACGGTACCCGGAACAGAGTTGCATTATGGAAGCTGCAGAACTTTTACAAAAAAGGCGGCATTAAACTGCCGAATTGTGAAGCCTTCTATGTGGCAGCGCAACTGCAATATGTGGCTAAGTGGCTCTCCGATTAAGAGACCCCTGAACACAGGTTGCTCGGGAGGGACTGCACCCCTTTTTACTTGCGGGAGATGATCTGGGTGGCCAGCGCAGACATGAGGGAGCGCCCTAGAATGCTGGCTTTGGGGCGGAACCTGTGGCGCCGAGCCTGTCGGATGATGGGGGACCCTTTGCCGTGTGTTCCTCAGATACCACTGGTCGCACTGGCGAGGGGAGATAGGCAGCTGAGGGTAATCATCAGGACATACTGGGAGTCAGTGGGACTAGTCACTATGGGAGACATTTGGCAAGACGGGACTATAATGGAGTTTGAGGAACTGGAGGAGGTGGCGGGATTGCATAGAGGCCAATATGTCACTTATCATAGGGTAGTGCAGGAGATTCGGAGTAGGTGGCCTGAAACTATTCTGGCGGATGAACCGGATGCTACGGTTGAGATAATATATGACACATCGGAGGGCGGGCATAAGGTCTGTAGATTGTATGAGATGTTGATGACTAAGGTCGGGAATGACCTTGTGCACTTGAGATTGGAATGGGAAACAGAGATGGGAGCCCCGATGGAAGATGGGCTGTGGGAACGTGCTTTGGGATATTACAAGAAGGTGTCGAGAAACGCCAGGTTCAAACAGATACAGCTATATATAACGCATAGGGCGTACATGACCCCTCTGAGAATATCCAAGTTCCGGAATATCGGGCGCCAGGCGTGCCCTAAGTGTGACAAGGAGAATGCCGACATGATACACATGTTCTGGGCGTGCCCAGTAATTGCATGCTACTGGGGTGAAGTGGCGCAGAAACTAGCAGGAAAGGGGGTCACGCTCAAAGTAGATTCGGCCTGGGCCTGCTTGCTGGGGGGGTATCCCAGAGCGCGAAAACTCAAACATGTTGGGAAATTGAGAGATTTGGCATATGTACTTGCGAAACGTAGGATCGCCATGGGATGGAAGGAGTGTCATAAGCCACGGGTGGAGGTCTGGTGGAAGGACCTACAAAAATGGGCGGAGGCTGAAACAGTGGTGTGGCAAGAGGCTAGTAACGCAGGGGGGGATGAAGAAATGGGCTCCCTCATGGCATAGAAATTATTGATAGCTGAACTGTTTGGAGCAGTGTCGGCTCCTGTTGAATCTGAGGACGGCGATACCCTGCCACACGAAGCGGATGCTGGATGCGAAGAACATACATGCTCATAGGGGGGAGGGATGGGGATTGCAGTGTTTATGTTGTTTAATGTGTTTATTTATGTTTTGTTGTATTGTTGTTTGGTTTGAATAAAATAAAAATATTTAAAAAAAAAAAAAACAATAGACTTACCTGAAGAACGTAGTCGCAGCAGGTCTGGACTCTCAGGCCCGCACCAGTGAAGTAACTTGGCAGCAAAGCACCCCATTCACAACGCACCCCTGCACAGAACTGCAGGACGGAGAGCGCATCTTATCGAAATCCAAGGTGAGGAAAACTCTAAGGGGGTCGCTGGGGTTCACAAGGGAGGTGGGCCCAGAGAGAAAGAGATTGTGGGCTAAACCAGAACTCCTGTATTCCAGACTAGATCCTCGGCAGAAAGAGAACCCGGGGGGGTCGAATCCAGGTTGGGAGCAGTCCAACCAAGTCGGGTGGCATCCCTGTGGATACCAGGTGAGCATTACAGAACGCAAAGCCTCACAACTATAATCCACCCGGGCACTCAGCGTGGAAACCTCGGAAACCGACCAGTTAGCTCAGATGCTAGGGCAGTTATGCGCTGAGGTACATTCAGCCAGACAGGAAACCAATGCCTTGCGGAGAGAACTAATCGTGACCAAAGAACGTACTGATGACCTAGGTAGACAACTCCTTCAATCACAGGCCGGACAAGCCCCTTTGCCTGGGACCATCCCATCGATTCCAACCCCATAGAGTAACCCGGTGCAGATCACCCTTCCTGGAGCAGTTTCTTTAGCTCCACTGGAGCGTTTCTCGGGGGACCCTAGGAAGTACGCAACCTTTATGAATCAGTGTCGCCTCCATTTTCTTTGCAGACCTGGGGCGTTCCCTAATGACCAGTCACTAGTGGCCTTTGTGTTGTCTTATCTGAGTGGTAGTGCTACAGATTGGTCCGTGCCTTTTATTAGCCAGGATGATCCACTGCAATGCGATTTTGGGGGCTTTCAGCAGGAGCTGTAAAAGCTCTTCGCCCATCGTTCTCATGGACAGGCTTTAGACAATGAACACTTGTCCCTCCATCAAGGAAACCAAGATCTGTTGACGTACATAGCGACCTTCAACAGGCTTGTGGTCGAAGCAGAGTGGCTGGAGGACAAAAGGACCACGCTATTCCACCGGGGCTTAAGAGGGAAGCTAAAGGATGTACTTGCCCAAGTAGTAGATCCACCCAAGGACTGTGTCGAGCTTATTAACCTGGTGGTTCAACTCGATCATAGGTTACAAGATCGAAGAACGGATCGAAGTAGACCAGTTTGTGCACTCCAAGGACCATGTTCAGCGAGTGACAGACAGTTCCGTGGAACGAATGCAACTAGGAGGGGTATGACCCCCTTTAACCAAAGCAGAAAGGGACAAGAGGAGGGAACAGCAGTTATGCCTATACTGCGGAAAGGCGGGTCATTTTGTCAAAGAGTGCCCGGTAAAGCCACCAAGAAGGACCATAGGAGCCACAAATAAGGAGAAATAAAGTGAGGAGTCGGAAAAAACTGCCAAGCTTGGCAAATGTAGGGATTCCATTTGTCAAGCAAATAAAACAACTACAGACCTCCCATTTTGCGTTGCCTATGATCCTAATCAACCACCAACAGCCATCAAGGATGCATTCGGTAGAAGCTTTGGAGAGGGAAAATGGGAGAATACCTTCCCCTGATTTTCATCCAAACCACGACCCCTACACCCCCGCAAGAGGAATTCGACCCGCTCACTGCTGCACCAGACGTCAAGATCCACTGTGGCCACGCCCCACACGGCCAGGAAGCCTGCCCATTAATGAAACCACATGCGGGAATCTCAGGTGGAACTGACATCGACCATATGGATCAACTCGATTAGACAGTACCACAAAATACCACCATTGTTAGAGATGCCATGACGACCCATGTGCCACCATGCACATTGGTCACACACACATCAACCTACATGAAGAACATAGTCAGTGCTATGACATAGAGGACCGTACACACCCACAGACATGCATCGTTGTTATTTTCCACATAGGCCACCTACTGCACCACAGAAACGCAAGATATCTGAAGAGCTTGTGTATATGCTTGCAGACGTTTTCTCGCCACTAACGCCATGAAGACGACTCCCTACATATTTACTAATGCATATGACACTCTGTCGCCCCTCACAACCCCCATATTATGGATTATGTACTGCCACCCAGAAGCCCGGCCAAGGTAGGCCGCAAAGCAAGGGTCCCCAGGCAGGGTGTCTACACACCATTGTGTTCTGAAATTGTGGTAAACTAGGTTTTTTCTCCCCTTGCAGGATTCTCAAACTTAAGTGGCCTCTCCACTGGTACCCTACACGCATTACTGTGTTCTGAAATTGTGGTAAACTAGGGTTTTTCTCCCCTTGCAGGATTCTCAAACTTAGGTGGCCTCTCCACTGGCACCTTACACGCATAACTGTGTTCTGAAATTGTGGTAAACTAGGGTTTTTCTCCCCTTGCAGGATTCTCAAACTTAGGTGGCCTCTCCACTGGTATCTTATACGCATCACTGTGTTCACTGTGTTCTTAAATTGTGGTTAACTAGGGCTGCTGCTCTCTTCCTGTCCGCTTGCGCTCGTCCTGTCTCCACCCCCACTCCCTCCTATTCCATGGTGCTCTCTGTTTCTCCTATCTTTTCTAACTGTTCTCCATTGACTATCCTGCTCTCCTCACAAAATCTGGTAGGACAAAGTTTAAAAAGGACATCCTGGTCTCCAACCCAGGCCTCCCTATCGCTGACACCTACACTAATGCCTCCTCCAAGGAAACTCTCACCGACATCCTCTTTTTCGAGCCTTCACCTGACCTATGGACCCTTCACATGGTCTGTGTGCGCTCTCCTTTTTCCTCTTCTCCCATTAATGGTGGCACCCGTTGGGACGTCCTCTTGGCCTCCTTCCACTCCTCTAAGGCCATCATTAATGTCTACGCTAATGGCACTGTCTTGGTTCAAGGTCCTCAGGCCAACCTTCACCTCTTTGATAGACGCTTCCTGCGCATCATCAACTTCCTTTCCGCTCCTGCTGTCCCCCCTCCTCTGTCCTCTACTACCTTGCCTCTACCCTCCCTCCCTGCCCCCTCACATGCTCCTTCTTCACCTCCGCAGGGCGTATCTCTGATCTGTACCTCTCCCCGGAAGTCCTGCAAAGATGGCAACCTTCTCCACATTGCTACTCTTAACTCTTGCTCTGCCGTCAAACATTCCTCTGATATCTGCCGCCTTCTTGAGGAACTGGACCTTGATGTCCTCGGTCTCACTGAGACCTGGTTCCCGGCCAGCTCTGACACCAGCTTTGACACACTCCTACCTGACGGCTACAAGATCCTCTCCGTGCCCAGGCCCAACTGTGCTGGAGGGGGTGTGGCCCTTATCTTCCCTGAGTGGATTCCTGCCACTGTTACTCCGACGCAGACCTACTCCTCTTTTGAATGTCTTGTCTGCCGACTCTCTCTCTCTCCTAGCCATTCCCTTATCGTGGCCACTATCTATCGGCCACCTGGTCAAATTTCCTCCTTCCTCTCCGAGTGGGCGGATCTCTCCTCCTCACTCCTGTCCTCAACCACTCAACTCCTCCTTCTTGGAGACTTCAACATCCACCTGGATGCCTCCTGTGGACCCTCTGGACTCTTTTGCGACCTCTGCGACTCTCTCTCACTCTCTATTCTCTCGTCTGGGCCGACCCATTCTACAGGGCACACTCTCGATGCTCTGATCTCTTCTGACCTTCCCCTCTCTGTCCCTCTCTCCACTCCTCTCTCCTGGAGTGATCACTTTCTCCTCTCCTCCCACCTCACCCTCCCTACCCCACATGCAAAGCCACCCTCATCACTGCCACCTTCCTTCTCGGTCATCCGACCCATGAAGCGCGTGTCAGTTGAGGCTTTTGCTGCCACCTTCAAGCCCCCTGCTCCCCCTTCGGCTGACTCCCACCCTGACACAGCCCTCTCTACTCTCCACTCTGCTATATCTGATACTCTTGATATCCTTGCCCCTGTCATGAGAATCCGCCTGAAGCCCAAAGCCAAATGTAACTCCTGGTATGACTCGGATCTCGTCACCCTTAAACGCAAGTGCAGGGTGGCAGAGAGGAAATGGCGTGCCTCATGTTCATCCTCTGAGAAACCGGCCTGTCGGCTGCTCCAAAGGCAATACCGGCTCTCCGTTCTCACCAAGAAGAGAGCCCTTATCCAATCCCCAATCGCATCTCTGCGGCATCTAATAACTTGGCCGAACTCTTTAAAATCTGCAAGGAGCTGGCCAACCCGGCTGCAGTCTCTACCTCTCCTGTCCCCTCCCAGGCCCTCTGCACGGCACTGGCCTCTCCCTTCATCCCAAAAACTCAGAACATCCTGTCCTCACTCTCCTCCTATCACCTCCCACCCTCTATTCCCTGCTCTACCTCTGGCCCTTCTGCAGCCACCCCTCCTCTCTCCTTCTCTGCCTTTCCCCAGTTTTCTGCTGATGAGGTTTCGAGACAAGTCCGATCTATGAAAGTCTCGTCAAAACAGGTCCACCCCTGTTCCTCCAAAACTATCAAGGACCACATCGACTCCTTGGCTCCTGCCCTTGCTGACTTCTGCAATCACTCCTTCGCCTCTGGAGTCTTCCCATCCCCTCTCAAGCACTCCCTTGTGCACCCCCTTCTTAAGAAACCCTCTTCCGACCCCTCCTGCCCTGCTAACTATCGCCCAATCTCTATCACTCCCTTCCTGGGCAAACTCCTGGAGAAACTGGCCTTCTCCCAGCTTAATCTCCATGCTGAATCTGTTGGTAGTCTTCATGACCATCAGTCTGGCTTCAGAGCTGCCAGAAGCATGGAAACTGCTCCCCTGAGCATCCGTGAGGACCTGCTCTCGAATCTTGACTCTAACACTCCATGTGTTCTCATTTTGCTTGATCTCTCTTCTGCCTTTGACACCGTCAACCATACCATCCTGCTCAACCGTCTCCGTGATAACCTGGGTATCACTGGTCAGGCTCTGGCGTGGCTGTCCTCTTTCCTCTCCAATCGACCCGCCCAGGTCCAACTGGGGTCTTTCCTCTCTGACATCTTTTTCTCTACCTGTGTCCAGGGATCTAACCTCTCTCCTTGGCTGTTTAACCAGTATCTGGCACTCCTCGCCCAGCGCATCGCCGCTCTCTGCCCCAACTTTCAGTGCTATGCGGATGATACCCAGCTCATTTTCAGGCTACCCTCGGCCTCCTCTTCTCCCTCCCTCATCTCTGACTGTCTTTCTGCTATCCAGGAATGGTGTGCCGCCAACGACCTCTGCCTTAATGCCAGAAAGACTGAGATTCTACTCATCGGCACACCCACTCCCTCCTTCCCTGCAAGGCAAAAAACCTCAGGGTCATCTTCGACTCTACACTCTCCTTCTCTCCTCACATATCCGACGTCTCTAAGAAGTCACACTATCAGCGCCACCTCCTCCGAGGTATCCTTCTTTTCCTCTCCTTCCCCCAGAAGCTCACTGTCTCTAGAGCCCTGGTTCTCTCGAAGCTGGACTATTGTAACAGCCTCTATCTAAATCTGCCTGCCTCTACTCTCCACCCTTTGCAACTCATCCAGAACAGGAGTGCGAAACTTGTCCTTGGCCTCAAGCCCACGGACCGTATCTCTCCAGGACTGAAATCACTACACTGGCTCCCAGTGACTGCGAGGATCAAGTTCAAAACCCTCTGCATTGTCCACAAGGCCTTCTGGGGCCAAAATACCTTCAACTCTCTCTTCCTAAATATCTTCCTTCTCGAGCTCTTCGCTCATCCGCCTCCAACACCCTCAGGTCAGCCGCTTCTCCAAACAACGAGTTGGGGGCAGATCTCTCTCCGCTGCAGGGGCCTCCCTCTGGAACAGCCTTCCTGCCTCCCTGAAACTTGAGGAGAACCATCTCCGGTTCCGGAAGCACCTCAAAACCTTCCTCTTTGCCTCTGCTTTCTCTCCCCCTCGCCCCTGCTAAACTTCTGAAACTGCACTGAATCTGCAACTGGGCCACTCACCGTTCTCGGGCCTTGGCCCAGCCACTCTCCCCTGCACTGCCTCCCTGGCTACCCCCTGCACTGCGGGACTGTGTCTGTATCCCCACAGCCCCCCTTCCCAGCACTTGTCTGCACTTATCTCGCACTTGCCACTAGCTGGCCCTTGTTATTTATCCTTTATGCTATTAGCCATGTACTGCACTCTCCCTTCTCCACTTCCCCCTTGCACTTTCCTTCCCCTCTACCCTTGCACTTGCGCGATCTGAATGACACCGGCCTAGTAGGATCGTTGTCTGTCTCCCCTTGTCCCCCCCCGCCTCGTCGCCCCTTGAAACACTTGTGTACAGGCGCGTTACAAATGCCATATCATATCATATCATATCATATCAGAAGCCTCTCAGACAAAACTGCAAAGCGCTGGTCACGCAGAACGAGCCCCAACGAGAGCCCACAGCCAAGGCTGCGATGTTGCAATCTACATGCCGCGCTCCCTGCGCCAAGGTTACACCTGCCACTGCTAAACACTCCTCAGAGCTGAAATACAAATCAAATGCTCATAATTCTGTTCCAGCCACGGTCTCACAACACGTGACCAAGCCGACCTGATACAATGCCAAGCCTACGGGACAGAAAAGTGCTGGGGTCTCACGTCTGGGACACAGCCTGCAACAATGAAGTGACAAATTGGACACCTACAGCGATGGGAAAGAAATGCACATTAGCCAATAATCAGACCTGTCCATTGTCCGCCACTGACACATAGCCGCACATTGTTGCCAGCACCAGGTACACCGCGAGCTGGGAACAGCGGCGGTCCCAGGCTTGGGGGCTCGCAGATGAACCAATCAGAATACGAGGGGTGCATCATGACGCCACTATAGTCTAGCCAATCACCAAGTGTCCTCTTGTAGCAAATTTGTTGTAACAATTGTAAGGGATGGCCCAAGCGTACCACCTGACCCTTCCTCACCCATTAGCAATCTTTCCTATAGGAAACTATACTGATCTTACCACTCTGGGAGCCAACCTAGAGTGGCGCTAGGTTTTGGGGATAGTTTTCTCAGGTGACGCGCGTAGCGCGTCATACTACTGTAAAAAGGGCCTGCGAGCCCACTGATGATGAGAGCCTCCCGGATGCATATGGTCTGAGAGTTCCTCCCTGCTTGGTTCTGTAATACACAGCAGTACAAACCTTGCTCTTGTGTGTGCCTCATACTCCTCCTGCCGGCCCCACCACCGGGAATTTTCCCCGACAAGTTGGAGGCACTGCTGAGATCTGTTTGAGACCTGCTTAAATTAAGGGCTACCACAACAAGACCGCTTGCGTCACAGGGCCCGGCAACGCGGCCCCCTCTGCCGTTGCCCCCTTTGGAGGACTACAGGACCATCGCGGAACTGCGAGACGACCGGACAGTGCAATCCGGAGATTGACTGTCGGGAGCCGACTTGAGAAGTATCCCGCCCGCGGTTGGCGAGTGTCCAGACGTGGTCCATACGAGGGGAGGTGGCGAGTTGATTGGGAGCAGTGCCCACGCTCGAGCAGCATCGGCAAGCAAGGACTTGATGTGAGTATGGCACACACAACCAGCAATGTAATGTTGTGCGGGAGGGGAGAGGAATTGTAGAGATGGTGGCAGGCGGTTGTTACAGTGTGTTGAAAAAGATTTTGATTAATAAGCGTCGATAGATGTGTGAGGTATAGCGGGACAGGCACAAGGGCCGTCCCCTATAGCATCACAGAGCGGATTGGGTGGTGCTTCGAGCACCCACGTACGACTGACGGATTGCGGTGATTGGTCTAGATCGCGGACACCTGTATGAGGGAGGTGTGGCTTTCCTATGAATTGACGTTGTAGATCAATGAATAGATGAGAATCCCTACTAATTGAGTGTTGAAGCTCTCTGGGCAAGAGGTAGCTAGATTGTTTCCCAAGTGCGGAAGATAATTGGCTGGTTAAGCTTCCCTAGAGAGGAGGCGTATCACACGCGAGGCGACGCAGCGTGCGCAGACCGATTATATTAGTTTAATGATTGTTGAATACTCAGCTCCAGACGCGGTGGGAAGAAGGCTGTGGGGTTAACGGGGAATAAGAGTGTCAAAGATATCGCACGTTCATTGGGTCTGTAATTGTACGTACCGGTAATATTTTGTAGAGGTTGCTGACGTCACCCTTAGGGCTTGTATAGGACACAACAATCATCTTGTTTTCATCCGGGGGGTGATCGAGACAAGGAAATGCGGCAAGGGAGGGGCGAAGGGGGAGAGGTGGCCGTGCACGAAGAATGCGGCCCACGCTTGACAAGGGGGTTGCACCAGGGGGCGGTGCGACATGCGGGAGGGGGTAAGGAAGTATAAAACTGTGCAGGCAGTGAGGACAGAGGAGGAGGAGGAACCCAAGAGGGTGTGCCAAGTACCGGCGGCACAGGAAGGTGTGGCAGCTCAAAAGCGCGCCACACAGGGCACGCAGCCGCAGGGGGCTTAGTGCGCCGCGGCCGAAGGGGGCCATAATTGAACATCGGGACAGAAGGACAGTAAAAGCATTGTAATAAAAAGATTGCTTTTCTTTACAGTGGACAGTTGGAAGTCCCCAATTTACGGGGCCAGGTAAAATGGTGATATTGAAAAGAGTAAAATTGTAACATGTCCGCATACTATGGGATAGGGGCATGGGCGGCATTAGGGCTCAGAAAAAGCGCTTTAACAACACCCCTTCAACACATCTGCGCGACATTAACACTGCACAGACATAAAATAGTAAAGTATATCATTGAGTGGACACAAGGAATGGACAACAAGCTAAGGATACCCTGGCCGCCCAACGGCAGCTTTGATATGTATACCCAACACTCCCTGCTAGCATATCTACACAATACATACAAGGGGAAAAAGCTAGCGAGTCATTTAGAAATTTTCGATCTCTGGAAAATGTTCCAGGGGTATGCACTAGGAGCACCAGGGATGTTCGCCATGCAAGGGGTATGGGAGGAGAGAGAAGTAAAGAAGGAGAAGGTGAAAGGAGGGGGCGGGTGTACAGCACCAAAAAACTCACCCAGTGCTGAAGAAAGTGAGGAAGAGTCAGAAGGATCGTTCGCAGTTTCAGAGGTAAAGAAGGAAGGTGCAGAGGAAACACTGATAGCTAAAGAAGCACAGGTGCTTCTGAAGCTCCGAGGACGCTAACAGGGCAAGAGGAAGAAGCAGTGAGACAGGTAGGTAAGGAAGAGATGGACTTCCAACAGACAATGCACGGGGTAAGTAAAAAGGAGGAAGGACAAATGGCACGAGGAAGAGATGTTGGAGGAAAGACTGGCAGAATTAAGCGAAGTACGCAGCGCACTGATCAGACAGTTTGAGCAGGAAGCGCGAGAAAGAAAGGAAGAAAAGAAAGCAAATAAGGAAGAGAAGATGAGGGTGAAGGAACAAGAGGAAGGAAAAAGGAAAAAGGAAGAAGTGCACATCAGGGCAATAGCAAAAAGTGTAGCGCACATGGAACAACGGGAAATGAGAAGGAAGGAGAAGGAGCGGGAATCGAATGAGAGGGAAATGGGATTATGGAAAAAGAAAATTATATCAGAAAGTGCGCAAAAATATGAAGAAGGGAAGGTTATAGAAAGTATACTGACAAGGGAGGGTGGAATATGGGGGAGCAAGGAAGAGGAGGAAAAGATATTAAGAAAGGCGAGCGACGCGGTAATGGATGAACTTTGCACAGCATGAGCGGAAATAGGTGGTGAGGTGGTAAAGAAAAAGAATGAAGAATGAGGAGAGAGGAGGAAGGAACATGGGGCAAATAGTATACGCGCCAGGATAAAGAAGTTGCGACAACATCAACAGGGGCCACGGAGAAGGGAGGTTAGTACACCGACATAGACTTAATAGATCTAAAGACAGTCACAGTGGGGGGAAAACGCACAGACTGGGGATTGACATTTCCAGATGGATTCTGCAGCGAGGAGGATGGATCGTGCGGAGGGCGAAGTGATAGAAATAGGGAAGGTCTAGGCAAATTATACATAACACACACTGACTGCGGGTCATCTTGGGAATGTGGGACACGGGGAGAGCTAAACACAGAAGGAATGAAAAATAGACAGAAAAACACCACAACCACTGACACCACCTGCACTACACACACCACATGTTAACCGACTTAGAGACCATGGAAGAAGACGACGAATACAATGACATATCCCCACACAGACAGACGCGGGGGGAGGTGCGGGAGTACAATTTAATGCCACTACTAGAGAGAGGGGGATCTAGACCACAATATGTCCCATGCAAACATGCAGACAAAGAAAATATCAAATGCAGACTTCCATCTCTGAGTAGAGGTGCTGGGAAGTGGAAAAATGAAATGGAAAAACACACTGAGGGACAAAGGTTAGCGGTGGGTGATGTGAAGGGGTTGCTAATTTCAATACTGGGGGATGCTGCAGATGATATTTGGAAGAGGGCGGGATTCCCATGGGTAACAATAAGTGACACGTCACACGATGGAGCGTCATTTTTTAACTGTAGGCACGCGCTATGGCAGGCATTGAGGGTCCAATACCCAGACACCTCAGACAGAGGAGCAATAACGTCACTCAAGATGCGTGAGGATGAAGATCCTGTTGATTACATCCAGGAGATTCAGGAGAAGTGGTGCCTGGAAACGCGGGAACCGTGGGACAAAACACTAGCAATTTTTTATCACGTACTGATACAAGAGCTCCCAGAACAAGTGCAGAGACAGTTAAAGAAACTAGTGGGAATGGAAGCTAAGGCATGGCCAGAGATACAACTGACAATAGTGCACCACTGCAGGATGTGGCAAGAAAAGATGAAGCAAAAGGAGGAAGATAGAAAGGCAGAAGAAGCGAAATTGGTTCAAAAGAAACTATCCAAATATGCCATAGAGGCCCACTGATAACAGGCCCCACCCAGGTCACAGTAACACAAGACACTACACAACAACAGACAGCACCACTACAGCAAGCGTAAATGACGACACAGCAGATGTCACCACCCCCACCATACACAGCACAGATGGGAGGGGGTTATATCCACATGGGGAATGGGTACTCAAACAACAACAGGGGGAGGGGCGGACAAATGAGAGTGAGAGGATTTGGCCCAGCGGCACCACAACAAGGGGGAGGGTTCCGGGGTTACAATCAATATGGACAGCAGGGGTACTCAGATAACACGGGGGTACCCATGGCAAGCACGAGAGCCACCAACATGCTGGATATGTGGGCTGGTAGGACACATGTCACGCAATTGTAGAATGAGACAGGCACAAGCAGCTTGGGGAGAACAAGGCCAGCAGGGGCATAACAGGGAACAACAATTCTACCAACAAAAGCCGCCACAACAGGGGGTGGGAACACTACCACAACAGCAAGCACCGCTGCAACCCCATCAACAGGTTCAAACATACACACCACAACCACAAGTACAAATTCAAACATACACACCACAACAACAGGCAGTTACAACACAACAACAACAGGTCCAAACAGTGCAACAGCTTACACAAATACAGGACATCGCAATATCATCCACTGACACACCCATACAACAGACACAGCTGGGGAGGGTGACAATATTGGGTCATAACCCTTACACAGGGAGCGGACAGTCACTATACCCACAATAGGACAGCCCACAGATGTCTTTGATGTGTCCCATCCTATCAGTAACACCTATCCTGTGGAGTAACCATGCATACAGGTGGCGATAGGTGACAAAACATTTTCCATCCTAGTTGACACAGGGGCCACTAGGTCATGTATAAGGGAGGGAAAGTTCAACTTGTCAGGCAAAGCTATGCACACTCAAGGATTTTCTGGGGCTCGAAGGTTGGTTCCCTTCACTGATAACATCTCCTTATCTGTTGGAGATCACAATATGTCTCTCCCATTGCTATACTCAAAGCAATCACCGTTAAACATACTAGGGGCAGACATCATGAGCAGGTTGAACATGACCATCTCCTTTACTGACAAAGGAATAGTATGCTCTACACCAGGCATTAACATGCTCACAGCACGCCACATCCTACAGGCTTATTGTGGCAAAGCAGTGGCCAGGGCAGAACCAGTAGATGGAGACATATTCCAATATGGAACGGACACGGCAATAGCATGGCTACCAGGAATTTAGGGCAAAATTTGGAGACCAGCAGCTTACCTTTTCAGACCCGAAACACCGGTTAGTGAAAAGGAAGGGGCCATGATATCAGTGAGCATTGAGAGTATTGTGGCAGCCACAGACTACATTGCAGTTCATGCCCAGGATAGGGAGGGGAAAGCATGGAGGGCAATAATAGCATTAGCAGAAGGATGCCGACTAACACAGGTATCAGATGAAGAGCTTTTCTTGGACGATAAAGGAGATGGGGAGATGGTGTTTGAGAGGAGCGTCAACATTTGGTTGAGAGTGACATATAAAGAGGTAGCACAAAAGATGGCAATGGCACTAGAGTCACCGGCCACTACAGAAGTTCCATTCTATGAGGATGATTTAGCAGCAGTACCAGCATCTCTATGGACCATTAGTCCATATGACGTAGGTTGCATAAAAACATTGGAGGAGTACATATTAAGTTGAAAAAAGGGGCAATGCTGCCTAGGGTAAAGCAGTACCCACTGTCCAAAGAAGCAGATGATGGGATCTATGAAACAATAACTGCCCTAGTGAATAAAGGAATAATGGTACCATCAGAGTCCCCATGCAACACTGCAGTGTATCCTGTGCGTAAGGCAAAGGGAGGGTCCTGGCGTTTCATCCAAGATCTAAGGCCCCTCAACCACATTGTAGAAGCATAATACCCTATAGGCTAACCCAGGCACTATACTGTGTGGAATACCAGCAGAGACATCACAGTTCACTGTGATTGACCTCAAAAACGCCTTCTTCTCAATACCTCTACACCCTGACTCACAAGATCTGCCGCAATACAAAATGGAAACACACAAGACTACCACATGTTTACTGCGAGTCACCATCCATCTTTAACAGAGTGATACAAATGGATTTGGTAAACATAGGCATCGAAAGTACGGTGCTGCAGTATGTAGATGACATCATCATTTGCAGCACCACAGAGGAGAAGTGCAGGAGGGACTCTGTAAAAATGCTCACAGTGTTAGCCGAGAAAGGGTACAAGGTAGACAAGGAGAAATTGTTGTAGTGCCAACAACAAGTGCTCTACATTACATAGGCCAGCTCATTTCACAAAAAGGAAGAAACATTGCACCACAAAGGGCACAAGCCATAACGAACACACCACAGCACAGACAGTGAGAGAATTGCAGCAATTTTGGGCCTATGCAACTACTGTAGGGCATGGGTTTTTGACTACAGTTCATACATAGGACCACTGCCTGAGGCCCTCAGAGAAGCACAGAGGGGGAGAGGAAGTTGGAATGGGCAAGAGAAATGACAGAGGCTTTCAATGAATTAAAACCTGCCATCTCAACTGCATCTGTACTAGCCACCGTCAACTATGAAGAACACTTCTACACATTTTCACATTGTGATACAGCAGTAAGGAAAGCGGTACTGACACAAAAAACAAGCATGGGACACAAACCAGTAGCATTTTACAGTGGACATTTGGATCCTGTAATGATGGGTCACTTCCCATGCGAACAGAGCCTGGCCACAGCAGCATTTGCGGTAGAAAAATCATCCTCAATAACAATGGGGTGCCCCACCACACTGTACGTGGAACACGCTCTTTTTGCAATATTGAGTAAACCAAAATCCACATTGACAACTCAAAGGGCAACAGGTTATGAAATAATACTGTCCAGACCTGAATTGAAAATTGTGAGGTGCAGTAACGTAAACCCAGCACGGTTTATAGCAGAGGTAGTGGAAGATGGCAATTACGCCCATGACTGCACACAGGCCATTGAAATTTACTCAAGGATAAGGAAGGTTGACGAAAATGCCCTAGAGGGGGGAGAGATAATGTACATAGATGGGTCCTCAACAATTGAGCAGAGTGATGGGGTGAGATGAACAGGCGCAGCAGTGGTACGACTGACGGACTATTGGACTTATGTTCCACTGAAATGCGTCCAGTTACCACAACACTATTCAGCACAAGCAGCAGAGCTAGTAGCACTGATTTTAGCCCTCCAAGAGAGCAATGACAAAAGGGTCACAATATATTCTGACAGTGCATACGTCACATCAGCAGTGCACTCAGGGTTAATAAAATGGCAACGAAGAGGGTTCAGAAGAGCAGACAGCACTCCGGTGCAGCATGCTCTACTACTTGCTGAACTAATTGAAGTAATTGAGGACCCTAAAGAAGTAGCTCTAGTGAAATGTCAGGGCCATACAAATGGGGATGATCCAATATCAAAAGGTAATGAAACATTAGACGCACATGCTAAATATGCTGCGTACTTTGGCGAGACATGGACCCTCCCAGAAAAATAAAAAGATAAGGGGGGCAAGACAGATGTTGATGAAGGATGGGTAAACACACATCCGTGAAACACAAATAATGGAGCTACAGGTAGCAGCACCTATGGCAGAAAAGGAACTATGGGTCAAAAGAGAATGCACAATGTCCCCCACAGACGCATTATGGTGACAGAATAACACAGGCAAAGTAGTGATGCCCCTGGCCCTATTGTAAACAGCTTTCACACAGGAAAAGAAGTGATTGCAGCATGAATAAAGGAAGCATGGTTCTGTCCCGAGCTAAATTGACACGTTGCAAACTTCATTAGCAACTGTCTCACATGTCGGCAATTTACGGCCGGTCACACGCTGCAAGTGATCAAAGGTACTATACCCCGGCCCGAAGGACCCTTCCTGCACCTACACATTGACTACGTTGACATGATCAATGTATGTCAAGGGTACAGATACATGATAGTAGTAGTATGCCCATTCTCTAGGTGGATCGAGGCCGGTCCATGCTCCCATGCAGATGCCTTCAGAGCAGCGAAGTTTCTGGTAAGGGAGGTGTTCCCAAGGCGGGGAGTATGCGAAGTGCTGCGGTCTGAGAATGGCCCACACTTTGCCAACGAAATGTTCCAACACATAACTGCCCTCTTGGGAATAAAGCAGAAGTTTGAATGCGCGTATCACCCACAAGCAAATGGCGCATGCAAACGCCTCAATGGCCTCCTAAAAGAAGAGATAGCAAAAATTCAGCAAACAACCAATAAGAGTTGGCTTTACTGCCTCCCCTTGGCCTTGTTTGAATTGAGAAATAGGCCAGGTACGGACCACCACCTCACACCCCACGAGGTGGTGACCGGACGCCAAATGCACCTTCCGCTCACACCGCCATCAAGAGCAACAACAGATTGTGTCATGACCCTTGCCCCTGGCCCTCACTGGCAAGTCAGCCTTCCAGTTAGAGCCAGGTCAAAGGCCTTAAAACCGCATGCAAGACTCTCTTGGAGTCAGTCCTGGCGACTTTGGCACCAGGCTCATAACCATCATCAAGGCCAACATTAGAATTTGACTATTTACATGGGACTATTTAACTGGGGGGCTCAGCCAACATGGAGGCACACACATAGCTCAGTTACAAGGAACTGAGCTATGTGGTCTAGTCTTTTGGGTGTGGCAGGCCTGGGACTACTTTACCTGGACTACTGTGGGTGTGGCAGGCCTGTGACTATTTTACCTGGACTACTTTACCTGAGACTATTTAAACCGCACCCAAACAGCAGAACGTGCTTTGCATTATCCTTCGGTGGGCAGCGTAACGCTCACCGTGTCCAGTTCTTTGATGCCAGTTTACCTGAAACCAAGGACCTGCAGAGAGAGAAAGAACACTATGAAACTTACCTGGAACATTATCCTGTCTTCAATCCATCGCTGACTTCAGTCCCACTCACCGGAAGGTACGAACTCCATCATCCGGCACCGCATGCATCCTGGAATACCTTAACGTGAAAAGAGGAGAAAGAAAGACAGCATTAGTAAGCGTTTACCCATGTTTCGAGCTGAATGAAGAAAGCCACACAATTCTTACCTGTGCAGTCATCTCCTGGTCAATATCAGTGCTGGAACATTACGGCGCTCGACGAGGAACATCGCAACCTGCAAGTAGAGAAAAGACACGGGTTAGCAATATAAAAGGCGAAACAGCGCAGCGCATCGTACATTACTCACCGGACAGCATTGCGCACACCGCGCTTTCACCTACCGGACAATGCTCATCTTCAAACTGCATGACAACACCAAAATACCTTTCCATACCTAAAAGGAAAGAAGCAAGACATTCTTATTCGAACTAAGAGGAACATAAGAACTGCATATAAAGACTGTAAAGCAGCAAACCTACAGAGTCACAGCAGGCCTGGATTCCGACAGGGGGGCTTGCACCAGTGAAGTAACTTGGTCGCTGCTCGCCTCCCACATCTACGCACCCCTGCCACGAGGAGCAGGACGGAGAATCCACCTTTTACAATATTAAGTTAAGGAGAGGGCCCATGGGGGAGGAAGGGGTTGAGACCAAGGGAGGTGGGAAAACATAAAGACAATCTGGTATTGAATCCAGCTCTCCTATATTTCAGACCCATCTTTAACCAGAGGCCTTACCAAGGGACCGGGAGAGGGTTCAAGAGTGCAAATCATCCAACCTGGGCTGGGTGGCGTCCTCGTGGAAACCAGGGGAGCATAACAGAATGCAAAGCCTCAATGATATTATCCACCTGGGCGTCATGGAGACTTCAGAGACTGACCAGTTAGTTCAGTTGTTGGGACAATTACGCGCTGAAGTACATTCAGCCAGGCAAGAAACCAACGATCTTAGGAGGGATTTGATTGTTACTAAGGATCGTACCGACGAAATAAGTAGACGATTGCTCCAATCACAGGCAGGACAGACCCCATTGCCTGGTAACATTCCGCCAGCACCTGTACCAACTTCTTCCACCAATTCACTCCAAATAAACCTACCTGGGGCAGTTTCTTTAGCTGCACATGAACGATTTACAGGGGACCCCAAGAAGTACGCAACGTTCATGAACCAGTGTCGTCTTCATTTCCTTTGCAGACCTGGGGCTTTTCCTAACGACCAAGCACGGGTTGCTTTTGTCTTGTCATATTTGAGTGGCAGTGCTGCGGATTAGTCAGTACCATTGGTAAGTCCAGATAACCTGTTGTTACATGACTTTGGGGGTTTCCAGATGGAAATGGAAAAAACTCTTTGCTCGTCATACCCAAGGCCAAGCATAAGACAACAAACTTTTGTCACTCCGTCAAGGAAGTCAAGACTTGCTTGCATATATAGCAACATTTAACAGACCAGTCATTGAAGCTGCTTGGCCTGAGGAAAAAAGGACCACACTATTTCATCGGGGTCTACGAGGGGAACTAAAGGATGTCCTTGCTCAAGTGGTTAACCCACCTAAAGACTGTGGAGAATTCATCAACCTTGTTGTGCAATTAAATCACAGATTACAAGACCGAAAAGCGGACCGGATAAGGTTAGACACTCGAGCTGTGTATGTCCGGTCAAAGGATAATGTTCCACATACTTTGGAAAACATGGTAGAAACCATGCAAATCGGAAGTGTACGGTCCCCTTTAACTAAAACTGAAAGAGACGGTTACGCTCAACTGGCTCCCACAGGGGCATCGGTCGGAATCCGGACTGCTGCGGCCTCCACCCACGTGATGCATAGTGCAGCGATGACTGACTGGATCTCCCCTCCAATTCTTGTTTGCTTGACCCGTAGAAATATTCTCCTACAAGTGGAGAGATGGATTTAGCCACTTGTGGATTTAAGTGATAGCACCCCCACTGTCCTCCCCTCTAATCACCTCTGAAGTGCCCTCTCAGCAATCTCACCTTACATTCTTGAAGGATGAGCCCTCCATCCTGAGAAGTACGCAGGGGCGCGTTGAAGACCAGTTACTTCACTGGCCTGAAGATATTGGAAGAGTTGTAGACGAATCCTGACTCCAAAAGGTCCTGGCGAAGAGCCGTAAGTATATAGTTCGTAAGAGTTAAAAATGTCTGGAATTCACTCCTGTCCAATTCCTCTTTTATCTTGCAGCTTTGACCCAATAAGAAGATTGACAGCTGAAAAGCGCTCCGGTATAAGTCTGTGTTACCCAACACTGTCCGGTAAATAATGCCAGGGGTTAAACTTGCTGCTTTCTCCTTTTCTCACAGGTGCGGCATAACAAGATGTGGCATGGTGAGGAATAATACCTCCGGCGGTAAAATCAGGTAAGCATATGGCGGCTAAAGAGATTGTTTCTGTCTGTTCTCTCTGCTCACCTTGTTGTTTCTTGTCCCCCTTAGGTGCTGGAATTCGGCGATGTAAAGATGGAGACAGCGCCAGATCGAAAAGATGCTGCGTGGAACGGTGAGTATGGCGCGGCGCTGCTGCTGGCGATGCGAAACGTTTAAAACAAAGTCTTTCCTCAGGTTTGAAGATGCAATGAATCCGGGATCACGTAAGAAATCAGGTAATACTCTTGTTCTAACCTTTGCTTCTCTCCTTCTTTCTAGGTGCTCCAGGTTCGAGGCGGGCGTGGCAGAAGGCTGGAGGCTGCTGCTGACACGGTGAATGTTACGCTGCTAGATGCAGAATAACGCAAAGCGTGTGCTGCTCTTTGGCCGTGGTTTAAATAGCCTCCAAAGTAGTCCCAGGTAGGTAATCCTCCCCGACCACACCCGAGTAACAAAATAGTCCCTAAAGTAAAGTAGTCCCTTCCAGGCCTCACATGGACTTGGATCTTCTTGCAGCATGGTCTGCATCAGGTAAGTGTGCACTTATGAGCCTGGCGCCTGTGGCGCCAGGACTGATGTCATTTTGATCAATCACCAACAACCGTCTCGGATGCATGCTGTCGAACACATAGATACATAGACAGCGGAGCAGTTGGGAATTATATAGACCAAGATCTGGCAGCAGAGATGGGGCTTCCCTTATGCTCTAAGTCGACTGCTGAAAAAGTTACTACTGTTGATGGGACAGAAATAGCTTCTGGACCAGTAACCTAATGTACAGCAGCAATAACCCTACTGCGCCAGGATGGACACCGAAAATCTATTGCATTTGATCTCATCAAAGCTCCTCAGTTTCAACTAATCTTAGGGATGCCATGGTTGGTAGGTCACAAACCTCTAATAGATTGGTGTGCCAAGAAGTTGACCTTTTCCGATGATTGTGCTATTGTGCTCGCACCTGTTATTACCAAGATAAGGGGAAAACAGATTTATGTACATCTGCTACTCCCAGTACGGCAGCAATTGTACTAGCTGTGAACAGTACTCTAACAAATGAATACCAATATTTTCAAGATGTGTTCCAGAACGAACAAGCCAATACTCTACCACCGCACAGACCCTATGATTGTCAGATCGACCTCATATCTGGTGCGCAAATTGCTTGTGGTCGAATCAATGCACTTACTGAACCAGAAAACCTCCATTTGAAATCTTATCTTGATCAGTACCTGGCAAATGGATTTATCCGCCCATCTAAATCACCGGCAGCCAGTCCCTTATTCTTTGTACCAAAGAAGGAAGGAGATTTGAGGACTTGCATCGACTATCGCGCATTAAACCAGATCACAGTAAAAAAACGTTGTCCACTGCCCCTTATTCCCGAATTATTGGATCTAGTCAAAGACACCCAAATCTATACCAAACTGGACCTTAGGGGGGCGTACCATCTTGTTCGAGTGAAGAAAGGAGACGAATGGAAAACCACCTTTCGTACCAAATACGGCTTGTATGAATAAAAGGTAATGCCTTTTGGACTTTGCAATGCTCCTGCTGCATTCCAGTACTTTATGAATGATGTTTTGCAGGAGGTAATTGACGTTTGCGACCTGGTTTACATTGATGACATCTTAGTGTATTCTGCTATAAAAGAAGACCATGTCAGGCATGTCCGCTACGCCTTTACTAAACTCCGCCAGCATAAACTGTATGCTAAACTCGAAAAATGCTCTTTTCATGTCACCAAAGTGGAGTTCCTCGGTTTTATCCTCACACCAAAAGGTATCAGAATGGATAGGCACAAGGTAGATGTCATTCTTAACTGGCAGTCACCAACTTCATTTAAAGGAATCCAGAGTATGTTGGGCTTTGCAAACTTTTACCACCGATTCATCCCAGATTTTTCCCAAATAGTGCATCCAATTACATCACTATTGAGAAAAAACTATAAAAAGATCCATTGGACCGAAGAAGCAGAGAAGGCCTTTCAAGAGCTTAAGAAAAAATTCACTTCTGCTCCAGTTCTACGGCATCCTCGCCCAGACCTCCCTTATATATTTGAAACAGATGCCTCTAGCATGGCTATGGGAGCTGTTCTCTCACAAAGGTACCCAGGAACTGGCCAGTTACACCCTGTGGCCTTCTGGTCACAAAAATTCTCACCTCCCGACCTCAACTATGCTATCACAGACGAAGAACTCTTGACTATAAAATCAGCTTTCAAGGCATGGCAACACTATCTCCTTGGTGCTAGACATACTTTCACAGTCATAACTGATCATCGAAACCTGCAATACCTAAAAACAGCAAAGGCTCAATCATCCGTCAAATGTGGTGGGCTCTTTTCTTCGATTAATATGACTATGTGATCACCTACGGGCCAGGAGTCCGAAACGGAAAGGCTGACGCCTTGTCCCGCACGGGTGTTGATGAAAAGGTATACATAACTCCAGATCCAGTAGCCATCATTCCAGAACACAAACTCCTGGGTCTTATGACAACATTGACACAGGGTGAACTCCAAAACAAGATCCAACTCTTAATGGATCCCACTTTCTAACAAGAGTGGTGCACTCAAGGAGAACATTACACCATTAAAGACTAGTTACCATATTTTAGGAACCGTCTATACTTGCCAAGTAAAGATTTACAAGAGCAGGTTATTTTGGGTTATTACGACTCCCTGATTGAAGGTCATCGTGGAATTGCCAAAACTCTAGCTAAAGTAAAACAAAACTATTGGTGGCCCACATGGCGTAAAGACATCAAACAATTTATCCAATCTTGCGGTGTGTGTGCACAAAACAAGTCCCAAAAGCAGAAACCAGCTGGTCTTCTTCAACCATTGGAAATTCCTCCCGCACCATGGCACACACTGTCTCTTGATTTCATTACAGATATACCTCCCAGTCAAAGATTCAACACCATCTTAGTAGTTGTAGACTTGTTCGCTAAAATGGCACACTTTATTCCTTTTAAGGGTCTTCTCAATGCTGCCAATTTAGCAAAAGTATTCCTGGAGGAAATTGTACGGCTACATGGCTTTCCATTGGTCTTGATCTCAGATCGAGGTAGTCAGTTTGTATCCAACTTCTGGAGGAAATGTTGTTCAATGGCCCAAATTCACATTCGGCTATCCACAAGTCACCATCCTCAAACAGATGGCCAAACAGAAAGAACAAACCAAACCCTCGAGCAATACTTACGTTGCATGTTACATCAAGTGGAAAGAAATTGGATGGACTTGTTATGGATAGCTGAATATGCCTATAATAATTCATTATAGACCAGCACTGGACAAACCCCTTTCTACACTATATATGGTAGACATCCATGTACTTCAGAATTGAATCTCCTAATCCCTTTGGAAATGCCAGCGGTTAAACCCCTACATACGACTATTTCCCAGGCCTTCAAAGAAGCAGCAGAACATTTACTCCAAGCCAAGAACAGACAAAAGATATTTGCTGACCAACATCGCAGTAAAGCCCCCGACTATCAAATTGGAGACAAGGTCTGGTTAGCATCAAAATACGTGCCCATAAAAGGGACTCAGACCTTTCGTCCCCGATATCTGGGACCTTATTCTATTGAATCCATAATAAATCCAGTGGCAGTTAAATAAGCCCTACCACCCACTATGCGTGATTCATCCTGTGTTTCACGTATCACTCCTGAAACCGGTACAACCTGGTACTCGGGTTAGAACACCACCAAACCAGTATTAGTTGATGGAGAACCAGAGTTTAAAGTAAAGGATATCCTAGACTCAAAAAACACCAGATCCGAATTATACTACTTAGTTGATTGGAAGGGATAAGGCCCTCAAGACAGATCATGGGAACCTAGTGAATACATCCATGCACCTCGCTTAATTAAACATTTCCATCAGAATTACCCAGCCAAACCAGGACCAGGCAGAAGTGCCACTGTGAGAGGGGCCTTGAGAGGAGTGCTGTCATGACCATTGCCCCTGGCCCTCACTGGCAAGTCAGCCTGCCAGTTAGGCCCATGTCAAAGGCCTTAGAATCTCATCCAAGACTCTCTTGGAGTCAGTCCTTTGGTGCCAGGCTCATAACCATCATGAAGACCAACATTAGAATTGGACTATTTACTTGGGACTATTTAACTGGGGGGCGGGGGTTCAGCCAACATGGAGGCACAAACATAGCTCAGTTACAAGGAACTGAGCTATGCAGCCTAGTCATTTGGGTGTAGCAGGCCTGGGACTACTTTACCTGGACTACTTTGGTTGTGGCAGGCCTGGGACTATTTTACCTAAACTACTTTACCTAAGACTATTTAAACCTCACCCAAAAAGTAGAACATGCTTTGCGTTATTCTGCTGTGGGCAGCGTAACGCTCACTGTGTCCAGTTCTTTGATGCCAGCTTACCTGAAACCAAGGACCTGCAGAGAGAGAAAGAACACTACAAAACTTACCTGGAACAGTATCCTGTCTTCAATCCATCTCTGACTTCAATTCCACTCACCTGAAGGTACGAACTCCATCATCCGGCACCGCATGCATCCTGGAATACCATAACCTGAAAAGAGGAGAAAGAAAGACAGCATTAGTAAGCGTTTACACACGTTTCCAGCTGAATGAAGAAAGCCACACAATTCTTACCTGGGTAAGTCATCTCCTGGTCAGTATCATTGTAGGAACATTACGGCGCTCGGCGAGGAACATCGCAACCTGCAAGAAGAGAAAATATACAAGTTAGCAATATAAAAGGCTCATTACTCACCGGTTAGCACGCGCACTCCGCGCTTTCGCCTACCGGCCCATGCTCATCTTCAAACTGCATGACAACACCAAAAAACCTTTCCATACCTAAAAGGAAAGAAGTAAGACATTATTATTCGAACTAAGAGGAACATAAGAACTGCATATAAAGACTGTAAATAAGCAAACCTACAGAGTTGCAGCAGGCCTGGATTCCCACAGGGGGGCTTGCACCAGTGAAGTAACTTGGTCACTGCTCGCCTCCCACATCTACGCGCCCCTGCCACGAGGAGCAGGGCGGAGAATCTACCTTTTACAATATTAAGATGAGCGTAACAGATTGCCATGCTACACACAATGGGCCTCATTACGAGGTATGCCGGTAAGGGAAAAATGATGCCGGTATGCAAATACCGGCATCATTTAACGTTCCGTAGCATTCTGACCCACAAACCCGGTATTAACGGCACCGTTATTTACGGTGCCGTAAATAGCGGCATAGGCGCGTACACGCGCCTCTTCGGGCAGGAAATACCGGCATGCCGTTAATATGTACCAATTACAACCCACGCAAACATGCAAATACCGGCATCGCGAACCCGATAATAAAGGGCTGCATGATGCCGGCAAAACAGGCATCGCGGACCACCCGCAAACAGCAACCAAGATACAAGGCAGCTGCCACAGGTGCACACAATCCCCACAGGAGGAGTCAAAGGAGGCTGTGCCAGTATGAACTGAGCACACCCACACACCACAACCCCCCCCACAGGTGTAGGCAATGTAGAGTGGCCCAGTACAAAAGGAGCACAGCTACACACCACACCCCTTCCTACATCAAAATGCTACCACTAGCATTTGCAGTCATGGCGCAGGAGGACATGCCTATACTGCTACAACTACAGCAACAACAGCAACAACAACAACAACAACACCAACTACAGCAGCAAGAACAGGCAGCACAGAGGAGACGCAGGAGGAGAAGGAGGGTGAGACAGGGCCAGCAATTACCACCAGCGCAGCCACCAGCGCCTCGTAGGCAGCCACCAATCCCTCGCACCAGACCCAGCCCATTCAACCTAACCCCTGAGCAGATCCACACCCTGTACCGGTTGGACCGTGACACCATCACCACCATAGTGGACATGATACAGAACGACATTGCCAGCCACATACAAATACGCACTGCCATCCCCCCACTACTAAAGGTGGTGTCTGTGCTACACTTCCTGGCCACAGGCACCTACCAACACAGAGTGGGCCAGCTGCATGGCATTTCACAACCACTATTCTCACGCATGCTGAACCAAGTGCTGGATGCCCTCCTGAAGCACGCAAGCACCCACATATCCCTACCACGGGCTGCCCAGGAGATAGCCGAAACCAAAGTAGGCTTCCATGCACTGGCAGGCATGCCCAATTGTGTTGGTGCCATCGAATGCACCCATGTGGAATTGGTAGTCCCCCATGCCATAGAGGCGGTGTACCGCAATCGCAAGCAATACCACTCCTTCAATGTGCAAATGGTATGTGACTCCAGCAAGATCATCACCCATTGCTGTGCCCGATTACCTAGATCCACACATGATGCCATGGTACTGCGAAACTCCACGCTACCCCGTCACATGGAGCGACATGCCGGACCACGTGCCTGGCTGCTCGGTGAGTTGCACAACAGCCCATGGCCATGCTGTGGGGTACTCATGTGTGCGGATGCAGAAGGGGGGGCTACTGCACCCGCGTGGGAAAGGGGGGGATACTTCACCAGGGTGGGAAAGGGGGGGGGTTAATAGTACACCTGGGTGCCAATAGCCAGTGAGTGGAGAATGAATGCAGAGCTAAACACTCCTCACCTGACCCAGCCAAACAGTACATGACACTTCACTGGGCCACATCTCACAAATAATGCATATCGATGAGAACAAGTAAGAGGCACAACCAGGCCACCCTGGTGATGGCAAGCAATGCATGAATGAACAGGATGGCAAGTGTGACAATGTGGGCAGTGTGACCATGCTTAGTAAATAATGAACAGCATGAATTGGAGTCAAAACATTGTTGCACTACCACAGCATATCTGCCTCAGCATGCATGATTACACCCTGCATCATATATTGAACGCCATCCAGACTACCACACCTCATGACAGTATAGATTGCACCTAGATAACATTTTTTCATGCTTACAGGGACATGTGCATGGCCACACCAAATAGCTGCCACCATGACTGTGCTCCCTGAATGTGGCAGTTCAGAGTGACACACACCTATTTGAATCTGCTTGCAGGTGATGGAGGATATCCCTTGAGGCCGTGGCTACTCACCCCTGTGCGTAACCCGCAGAACATACTTGAGGAGGAGTACAGTCGTGTGCACACCCGTCCCCTTGTTGTGATTGAGCAGACCTTTAGCCTGTTGAAGGGGCGGTTCCGCTGCCTCAGCAGGTCTGGTGGGGCACTCCTATATAGGCCTGAGAAGGTGGCAAAGATCACCATGGCCTGTGTCACGCTGCACAACATGTGAGTCTGGAAAAATGTACCACTGCCACCTGACATTGACATGCATGGGCCGGGTGAGGATGATGAGGATGGAGACGGACGTGAAGTAGCCCCCCTGCCAGTACGTGATGCACGGGATGGCTATGCTGTACGCCAAGCACTAATTCACAAATACTTCTGAAATACAGGGACTATGAAAGACTTGTGTCAGTCAGACACTGGGCCAATGTTGAAATGCACACAGGGAATGTTGGGAGTTGGGCACTGAACACCGTACCACATTAAATGGATGCACACAAAAATAACAATGTCCAGCCATGGATTTTTATTATCACAACGTGTGTATTATTTACAACAGCACAAATGTGCCCACTCCCCCCTCCCAGACTCCCCCAACAAACTCCCTGACCCCCCAACAAACTCCCTGACCCCGCAACAAACTCCCAGTCCCCCCAACAAACTCCCTGACCCCCCCAACAAACACCAACACCCCCAATACACTCCACAAGATGCACCCCTTCACCCCCAACCTTGTGTCCCACTACCATTGTCCCCCCACACTACTTCCGGGACTTCTTCCTGTCCAGAGGCGGCATTTCAGTATGCCTTGCACTCCTACGTGTGTGGCGCACTGGGCTGGTGGGGACAGATGAAGCTGGTGTGGAGGTAGTAGGTGATTCGCTGGCAGGTTCCACACCTCCTGCAAGCCGTGGCCTCTGCATATGAAGCAGCATTGAGGTCAGCACCTGTGTCACCGCCCCCAGGCAGTCCCTCATTAGCCGAGCCGATGCATTGACAGCGGCTGTGTTTGCTTCGATGGCCGCTGTGGTCCCTGCAATTGCTGTGGCAATACCCTGCCTGGTTTTCTCCCCGTCTGCTATGTACTTGCGGAGTAGGTCTAATATGGCCCCCTGTTGGGCCTCCACCATCGACAATCGTGTCTCCAGGGTTCTGGAGGGGGCTGCAGTGGTGGGTCGTGCAGTCACGTGGATGACATTTTCGGGACTGGACTCCTCAGAGGTGGGTAGGTCACAGTCACGGAGGCAGGGATCAACTTCACTGCAGGTGGGTGACTGCAGGTGTTGGGGCGAAGGGGTGGGTACGGGGTGCGGGGTGGCCGGGCACGTCACCTCAGTGTCTCCCTCAGGCTCCACACTGGCATCAAGTTCTGCCCCAGTGGAGGCGGGTGCTGCCAGGGACTCCCCTTGAAGAGGTGTGGGTGTGGCCTGCTTGTCTCCAGCGGAGGTGGTGGTGGTGGTTGCCCTCTTCTTACAGTGTGAGGTGGATGGCCTCGCAGTTGTCTCCTGGGTTGCTTCTTCCTCATCAGTGCCTGGGGGGGTAGAAGAGATGCAGGGCATCAGTGATGGTGTGACATGGCAGTGGTGGTGCTGTTCATTATTCATTTGATCATGCTTTCATGTTTTACAGGTGTGTCACGCAGGGTATTCAGAGGGGGCATGTAAGCATTCACTGCATGGCAGGTGGCATGCCATTGATTTTGGGTTTGTGTGAAGTATCACATGGGCAAGCTCCAGGTGTGTTGGCTGTGTGTTGGTTAAGGGATGGGCACTCAGCATGCATTTCAGTGTGGCAGCGTTTGGCCCACCATCTGTATTTGGGTATGGTCATGTGGGTGTGGGGAAATGCATTGCCTTGCCTAGACTCTCTACCACTTCACTTGTGCTACTTCATGGTCTCCCCTACAGGGATCTTTAGGGTCACTCACCTCCTTCCGCGGTTGATGCCGCATCCGTCTCCATCTCGCATAATCCCTTGATGGACTCAGGACTGATGAATCTGCTGGCCGTCTCCTCCCAGGGCATCAATTTGGCAGGGGGGTGGGCATCCCCGCCTGTGGCCATGGCCTCCCTCCGATTGGTGGGCATGATATTGTGTACCCTCAACCGGAGGGCATCCCACCGCTTCCTGCAGTCCCTCACACTGCGCGGGGTGGGACCTACGGCTGAAACCTTGCGGGCTACCTCCTGCCAGATTTGCCACTTTTGTTGCTGCACCTCCCGCTTCTTGTCGTGGGATTGTATTGTCTCTGCATGTGCAGCTAGAGTGTCCACTAATATGGTGAGCTCTGCGTCTGAGTAACGCTGTTTACGCAGCCGGGGGGTGGTCTTCCTGGTAGCCTTTGACATCCTCTATGGATTTCCACTGTGCTCTCCGAGTATCAGCTGGTGGTTATGGAGGATGGCAATGGATTGTGTTTTTAAAGATGGCCGCCAGCCCATTTCCCGTTCCTGCGCGATGACGTAATTTCCGGGTCAGTTTTTTGGCGAACACGGTATTACCATGCCGGTATTACCATGCCGGTATTTAGGGGTTGGTATGAGGCGGTACCGCTATGGGCGGGCCCCGCGATGCCGGTATAGGGGAGTTGGAGGCCCTTTAGCAGCATGGCGGTATTGCCACTACCGGCATGGGGGGACGCGCGTGCTCGCGCACTCGTAATCACCCGCTATTAGCGGGTTCATACGAGCACGGACCCGCTCATTCCGGCATACCGGTAATGAACCCGGTTTTACCGGGCAACTCGTAATGAGGCCCAATGTCTTTGGTGAATAAATGTATGAATATGTCTCTTCCCTGGTTACTAGTGTCGCTTTTATCTCGCAACAGATTGAACGAACACAGGGTGGGTCGAAGAACAATCGACAAGGAGAAACAGAAAACGAAGAACAGGAACAAACTGCACAGTGGACAGTAAACGAGGGGGACCAGGTCCTCCTAAGGAACTTTAACAGGAAATGGAATAATCCACGGTTCACAGGGCCCCACGAGGTGGACAAAATAGCTCCTAGAGCTATAAAAATAAAGGGAAAAATGCATGGACTCACATCCACGACATCAAACCCTACAAAGCACAGACCCCCCCTCACATCAACGAAGGGGCCAACGCATCAGCAACGACAACTGATGATAACGACGACACAGCCCAGACACCAAACGCCTCAAAGGACATAAACGACCAGCCACCCATTGCCCACCCTATGGTTACGAGATCCCAGATAAAGTAAACACCAAAGCACACCCCCCTACTAAAGAACATTGTCCAACAATCTGCAACATACACCACACTGTGTAGACACGTGCATGCTCTCTTCTTTTTTGTCTCGCACATGCAGGTATCGCGCAATACTGTTGTATATGTAATGTGAAGAGAAGGGAATATACGTTACTAAAGCACAAGTCATTGCCCAGGCATAAATGCTGCCCTGCGGACGACAACACCCCAAAAGCACTGTCACACCAGTTCGTCTACGTTATAAAAAGGCCAAAACACTTAAAGGAAAGAAGAATACATGTGTATTATAACACGTTCCTTATGATAATAGCTCAATCATTCCCACATCTCCACGAAGCATTAACCGCCCTAAGAGATAGGACGGTAAGGAAAGCGTGTGAACAGCTTTTCGCCTGGGCATTGAATGATTACTTGATAGGGAGGGCTTGACTAACAGATACTAATAAACTAATGCATATTTTGAGAAATTTTCAGGCAGTCATCTATATCATTTAAAAGTAAAGTGGCGGCAGAACCGCCGCAGAGGTAGGAGAGGTATGCCAGTGGTATTAGCAATTGTAATAAAAATGTTAGGGATATTTTTTACCACTGGTCTAATTACTGCCACGGTATGGCAGGCATACTGTGCTTCCTATGTTATGGCATCACCCTCTACTAACACCCCCTGCTACCATGGCTGCAACAAGTACGGCGTCAGGTGGTACAAGTAGTACGAAGCACAACATAAAGAGAGATAAACGTAGTGTTTCTATTCATACACATGGGGTAGATACATACATTACAGAATCAGCACATGTCTCAAATAACATGTGGTACAAGCACATGTCCAAAATTGGTAAAGGCACAACTAAGGACAGCTGCTATGTGTGCTCATTGATCTCATACGCCATGAGCGCATCAAGAACATTTGTGGCAACTGAGGTACCTGCAACATTAGTGGAGTGCCTGATATACTTGGCTTTGTTCCAAACACGAGGTCGATTTCAAGGAAGAAAAGAAACACTAAGATGGAAATCAAGCTCTACGTACCCCTATGAAGACAACTTTATCAAAACACTCCAGTGTATGACAACTACTGCCAGCTGACGCAAGGGCTCCAGTACATGACGGATGGGCCCGACAAAGGAGACACAAAGGAAGTTACATTGAACTACCTACCATGCGAATGGCACGCAAAAGAAGTTGCTGGTGAACCAGGATGCTGGGAAAGACAACTAATGTTAATATATGGCAAGGTATAGACTAAGGAAGGGTGGGTGGACGGAGTAGTAGGAAGTAAAATGGTGACTTTGGCGAAGTCATCAGTGATGACAGTTCAAGAAGAGAACAACAAATGGTACAGTGAATGGACAAGGAGTGCAGCACTGGTTAGATAAGGAGGAGGAACCAATAACAATACTCCCACTCACGGCATCAACACTGTGTTATCAGCATGATGGAGAAGTTGATGTTGGAAGGAATGATGATTGCAAAGAAAAATAAAGATTCCTGAGGGGTGTGCTGGAACAGCAGTTCTGATGAATCACTATTGGGCCTGCGGGGCAAAGGCATACCACAGCTTGCCACCGTTGTCGAATGGAGTATGCATTATGGTACACATCAACGTTCCGTCCTTAGTAGTACCGCAAAAACACGTCAACATGGAGAACTTCCCTAAGATGGACGAAGGGAATAAAAGGAAGAAAAGGTCAGTGAAGATAGGAGGAAGCAAGCAACAGAACGACACGACCAGCCTGTCCAGAGTGAAAAGACAAGGAGAACCACAAACGGGGAACTACCTGTGGGGATCGTCAGAAACAGCTCTGAGTGACATCCCACCAGCACACAGTCCGTTTAGCAGAGCAGCGATGTTTTTTTCCTCCATAATACATCCATGGGTGCAGGCATATGCAAATGCGAAGTGGCTCCAGATTACCAGATGGGAGCTAATGATGACGATAAACTCCACAGTTAATGGATTCAACATGAGAAAAGAAGAACTGAGGGCAATATGGATGGTAGCACTTCAGAACAGATATGTGCTGGACCTCCTGACAACAATGGAAGGAGGTGTTTGCGCTAAAATTGGGAGCTTGTGTTGCACATTTGTTCCTGCCAACGACGAGGACAACATCACGCTTTCCGAGGCAGTATCGCAGCTGGCCAAGATGCACGCCAAAATGGAAGAAGAAGCAAAGGGAGTGAAGAAGGATGGCAGCTGGCTCTCTTACATTTGGTCCTGGATGCCATCTTGGCTCTCAGATGGTTTTAAGATTGTGGCAGGATGCATAATTTTAGGAAAGGCCGTCCTGATGGGGATTAAGGTATGGAAAACAAGATCAACGCATACTGCTGAAGAAATGATCGGCATGCACATCCTAATGCCAGCTGCCTGGAGCCTGCCCTGCAGTAAGCACAGGTCCCTGGAGGTGCAGGAGCACCCACCACTGCTGGAGCAATGGAGCAGCAGTCCTGATGTCTTCACCCTCACCTCCCACGACCTGAAAGTTTTTTCTGCCGAATTTCGGAGTGTGCTTGATTGCACTCCATAATTACTGATCTGCAAGGACAAATTCCTCCCAGGCTCCAAATCGAGCCCTAAAGCCTCTTTGCAGCCACTTTCTCGGCCTCCATTGGAACCCACGAGGGGCTCCCTATCCAAAATGGCCGCCGGCACCTTCTCGGTGCCCACCTGACTCCAGCGAGTGATTTCATTGGCCAGCCCTTGGCTATCTAGGCCAATCACATGCCGGCAGGCGAGCCGGCTCCCCCACCTAAGGATCCTCACACAAGGATCCATACCTGCCTGGAGCCTGCCCAGAGCACACCGGAGCCCGAGCCACAAACCCTGTGCCTTGCTGGTAAGACTCCCTTGGCACTTAAGCACCTGTTCCTGATAAAGACTACACACTCCCCTTGTGTTATCAGACACAGTGACTCACTTCGATCATATAAGATTGTTAGTAGCATAGCTACCTCATGTAAACTAACTTCTGATTAAGATCGCCTTGATTGTAATGCCCTTTCTGTGCCCACACATATGACACGCAGATACTTGCCACTAATTCTCTGCTCTACCCTCCAGTCACAGCTCACCCAGCACCATTGTACTGCCACTGCTGCCACTACTGTGATAACTGTGCATATTTATCTGTCACTTTACCACGGATAGTACTAAACAGCATATGTTGACACTGCCCTGACAATATTTGGCTTGCCTAAGCATCTTGTACTCTGTGCTTACTCTGACGCTCAACTATAAATCCAATCTTCCCACTATGTGCTGTGATAAGAGCGCCTGTGTACTTACATACTGTGTTTTAGTCATTCCCTGCTAAAATCAAATCTGCCTACTGTGCACCACTGGGCTATTGTGTTGTGCCTTATGGTCGCTTAGAGACCACTATGATACTGTGCCTTATGGTCGCTTAGAGACCACTGTGATATTGTGGTGTGCCTTTTGGTCGCTTAAAGACTACTATGCAATTGTGTTGTGCCTAATGGTCGCTTAGAGATCACTATGATATTGTGCCTTATGGTCGCTTAGAGACCACTGTGATATTGTGCCTTATGGTCGCTTTGAGACCACTGTGATATTGTGCCTCATGGTCGCTTAGAGACCACTGTGATATTGTGCCTTATGGTCGTTTAGAGACCACTGTGATATTGTGCCTTATGGTCGCTTAGAGACCACTGTGATATTGTGTCATGCCTTATGGTCGCTCAGAGACCACTGTGATATTGTGCCTTATGGTCGCTTAGAGACCACTATGATATTGTGCCTTATGGTCGCTTAGAGACCACTGTGATATTGTGGTGTGCCTTTTGGTCGCTTAAAGACTACTATGCAATTGTGTTGTGCCTAATGGTCGCTTAGAGACCACTGTGCTATTGTGTCGTGCCTTCTGGTCGCTCAGAGACACCCTTGTACTGACACTACCTGACCTCTAGGTAGCCCTCCCACATTACCTAGCTCGTAACAGATTTCTCTGTGAGCTACACCATCAGGCACCTGCCTCACCTAACCCATTAGCATCCCAGCGCTCGCTGTGCTATCTCAACATGCACACCGCCCACACACTGCACATCCTCATAGGTTTAGTTTACATCTTACTTACTAGTAGTTTTGTCTACCTCGTGCCCAAAGGGCAACCCAACAGCCATATCATGGAACTAAGGCACACCACCACACTCACTACTCCCCCCAAAATGCCCGAGATCATACTCAGGCAGCACAGACTCAGAACACGCACACTCCCTTTAGCATTCTTCTCCACACCCATGCAGGTAACACTTAGGAACTCACGCCTAGGTTCACGCACTCACGCTAAGACTTGCCGCCCGCCACACACTACTACCTACAAGCGCCAAAAAAGGGCTCTGACGCTCGCTCCTCCCAGAGATCACATGACCAATAAGCCTACTCACAATACCAAAAAGATCATCCCAATTACCGACCTCAAGCCACCTCGAATAAAAAAGCTCCAACACCTCAAATGTGCTCTATTAAATGTTCGCTCACTCAACGCCCACGCTTTAGAAGTCAATGATATCATTACCAGCCAAGACCTAGACATGTTAGCCATAACAGAAACATGGTTGCATTCTGCCTCTGGCCCTACCATCAGCCTAGCTGTACCGTCAGGTTACTGGGTCTTAAGACAGGACAGATTAGCTAAAACGGGAGGTGGGGTCGCACTAATTTTTAAAGACACCCTAGCCTTAAAACAGACTCCCACCACCGGGGAAGACACCACTGACATCCTCTCAGCCAAACTTACCCTCTCCCCTAAAGACACAGTAAACATTCATGTCATATATAGACCTCCAGGCCCTGTCAATAATTTCACAGGCATAGTCAACCACCTCCTTGGAAAAAACATCAAACTAACTGCTTCTAGGAGACCTAAACCTTGGATACAATGACAAATTTGACAAAGCAGCTACCACTCTCGCCAGAAACCTCACAGATCTAGGATTCACACAGATAGTTAGTGCCCCGACCCATAATAAAGGCTGTATCTTAGATTGGGTGGCAGATCACAACTGTGGCTCCACCCTCAACTCTAACACAGCCCTTCCATGGTCTGATCACAACTGCCTTCAATTCTGCATCCCCATATCCTTATACTCCAAACCACTAATACCCGCACCGGCCAAGCTAGCCAGAAGTGCCAAAAAACTTACAGCAGACAATATACGTCCCTTTCTCAACAACCCCTGCCTAGCACCTCCCTTCTCCTCTGACCCCAACATTCTAGCAGAGATCTTCAAAGACACCCTCACCCATGCCATCAACGCCGCAGCTCCTCTTGAAAACAAAAAAGAAAAAAAATCGTTTCACTCCAACTCATGGTTCACGGAGGACCTATTAAAGCTACGCCAATGCAAGCGGCAAGCCTTCAAAATATGGCAGGCCAATCCCTGTGATGCCACCAAAGTAGACTATCTCTGTATTTCTAAAAAATACAAAAGTGCCATATTTAAGGCAAAGTCAGAAACCTACAATAAACGTATCATGGAAGCCAATTCCCACTCAAAAGAGCTTTCTACCATCTTTAAAGAGCTCACCGTCCCCCCAATCTGCACAGATGAGATTGTTAAGGATGAAGCCTGGTGCAATAGCATCCAAACAGCGATGTTACATAAAATAGACCTTCTTCAAAACAAGATAGCAGAACACTTCAAGGCTCTGCACCCCCAACAGACCCTCTCCGTCAATACCTCTAAAGACAAGCACACCTCCAAATTTAATTTCTCTCCAATCACCGAATCAGATGCTCTCCACATCCTCAAACAGCTCAAACCATCTCAATGCAAAGGCGATATATGCCCCCCCAACATCATTAAAGAGTGTGCGGCACCCCTCACACCGATCATCACAGCATTCATTAACGCCTCTTTCAAGACGGGCAAAGTCCCTGACAACCTTAAAGAGGCGTGGGTGCGCCCGCTCTTAAAGAAACCAACCCTGGACCCTGCCCAACCTAACAACTACCGGCCCATTACAACGGTTCCTTTTCTTCTAAAAATCTTAGATAAAGCTGCACACATGCAGATACAGTCCTACCTGGAAAACAACTCTATCTTAGGTAAAAGGCAGTCCGGATTCCGCAAAGGTCATGGCACTGAAACCGCATTACTAGATCTGAAGAACCAAATTACCCTAATTCTAGATAAAGGCAAGCCGGCCCTTCTGCTGCTCCTAGACCTCTCGGCGGCATTTGATTTAGTCGATCATGCCATCCTCACGAACCATCTCACTCAGGCCGCACATTTTTCCGAACAAGCCACAAACTGGATCACCTCCTTCCTCGAAGGAAGAGCAATGAAAGTGTTTTCCAATATAGCTAACGCAGAGCCTACCACCATCAGATATGGAGTCCCTCAGGGCTCATGTACGTCTCCTACCCTCTATAATCTCTTTACCAAACCTCTCTTCGATAAACTGGACGCACTTGGGATCACATACACCAACTACGCTGACGATACCCAAGTGCTCCTCCCGCTCACAGGACTCTACCATCAAGACGCAGCCACCCTCCAGAATATATACGCCACCATCCAAGCATGGATGGCCTCGAACGGCCTATGTCTTAACGGAGATAAGACCGAAATTCTCATCCTTGGTCAAAAATCCACTCTCACGAACCTCGACCCACTCTACACCACCTTCTGCATAGACAATTGTGTCATCCCAGTTCTACCATCTGTTAAAACACTAGGAGTCCACATTGACGCCTCACTCTCCATGGACATGCAAGTCAACTCCATTGTCTCTGCCTCCGCCCTGAGCACTAAGCTCATTAATGCCATCAAACCTTTCCTAACCAAAGATAACTGCCTTTCTATTGCCAGAGCCACCATTGGAGCCAAACTAGATTATTGTAATGCGCTATTGGCTGGCACCTCCAACTCCAATCTCAACAAACTCCAAACAACACAGAATAATGCACTAAGAGCAGCTCTCAATATACCAAAAAGGGACCACATCATGCAGGCCAGAAAGGCAGCACACTGGCTACCTGTCAAAGAGCGCATTACATTCAAAATACTTACCACCGCACACAAATGTATCAACCTGTCTGCACCCTCATACCTGTCTGATACACTAGCCAGATCTCACTCCACCAGACCAACAAGGCAATGCCACACCAACCAACTTAGGGTCCCACGCATCAAACGAGCTAGAGCAGGTGGAATAAGTTTCTCCTACATTGCCCCTAAGCTATGGAACGCACTACCTAGCACGCTCAGAGCAGAAACCTCTCTCACTGCCTTTCGAAAAAAATTGAAAACCACCTTGTTTAACTAATTCCTCTTCCTTTGTGTCGTTTACTCTTTTCCCCTCCTCTCCTGTAGCTACTACTCTTCTCTTGCAACTAAGTAATGACGTCACTGTATGTACAACACGTCATTTTCATATCTGTAACAAGCGCCACGATGCCCTTGGGCTGCCTGTGCGCTCAACAAATGCGAATAAATAAATAAATAAATAAATAAATAAGCCGAAGACGACCCACACACAGACACCATTATAAAGGAACGTGAATGTTTATGCCAGCAGATAGTAGAAGCAGACTTCTATCCACCATCAGTAAAAGTAAAGAACCCAAGTAACCCAAAAAGTTACGTTGGAAAGTGGGTTTATTGCAAACCCGGTGGTGGATGTGTTTATATGTACAAGCCATTTGAAGATCACGTGAATCAGTACGGACACTTGGCAGGAATAACGAAAGTATGGCGAGTACGCGGAAACAAGAGAGTGGATAATTTTGTGGTCGACAAGTTGACCAGAAAGGGGAACGAAGAGGGAAAATGGGAGAATCCCTTCCCCTGATTTTCATCCAAACCATGGCCCAGGACGTCACGACCCCTACACCCTCGCGAGTGGAATTCGACACGCTCACTGCCGCACCAGATGTCAAGATCCACTGTGGCCACGCCCCACACAGCCAGGGAGCCTGCCCGTTAATGAAACCACGTGCGGGAACCTCAGGTGGAACTGACATCGACCATATGGATCACCTCGATTAGACAGTAACCACAAAATACCACCATCGTTATAGATGCCATGATGACATAGCCAACCAGCAAGAACACATGTGCCACCATGCACATTGGTCACCCACACACCAACCTACACAAAGAACCTACTCAGTGCTATGACACAGAGGACCGTACATACCCACGGACATGCATCGTTGTTATTTTCCACATAGGCCACCTACAGAACCGCAGAAACGCAAGATGGCTGAAGAGCCCATGTATATGCTTGCAGATGCTTTCTCGCCACTAACGCCATGAAGACGGCACCCTACATATTTACTAATGCATATGACACTATGTCACCCCTCGCGACCCCCATATTATGGATTATGTACCGCCACCCAGAAGCTAGGCCAAGGTAGGCTGCAAAGCAAGAGTCCCCAGGCAGAAGCCTCTCAGACGAAACTGCAAAGCGCTGATCACGCAGAATGAGCCCCAATGAGAGCCCACAGCCAACGCTGCGATGTTGCAATCTACAGGCCGCGCTCCCCGCGCCAAGGTTACACCTGCCACTGCTAAACATTCCTCAGAGCCGAAATACAAATCAAATGCTCATAATTCTGCTCCAGCCATGGTCTCACAACACGTGACCAAGCCGACCTGATACGATGCCAAGCCTACGGGACAGAAAAGCCCTGGGATCTCACGTCTGGGACACAGTCTGCAACAATGAAGTGCAAATTGGACACCTACAGCGATGGGAAAGACATGCACATTAGCCAATAGTCAGACCTGTCCATTGTCCACCACTGACACATAGTCGCACATTTTTGCCAGCACCAAGTACACCGCGTGCTGGGAACAACTATGGTCCCAGGTTTGGGGGCTCGCGGATGAACCAATCAGAATACGAGGGGTGTATCATGACGCCACTATAGTCTAGGCAATCACCAAGTGTCCCCTTGTAACAAATTTTTGTTGTAGCAATTGTTAGGGATGGCCCAAGAGTACCACCTGACCCTTCCTCATCCAATCACAATCTTTCCTATAGGTAACTATACTGATCTTACCACTCGGGGAGCCAACCCGAAGTGGCGCTAGGTTTTGGGGATAGTTTTCCCTGGTGACGCACGTAGCGCGTCATACTACTGTAAAAAGGGCCTGCGAGAAATAATATTCTAAATATAGTAAATAATCATGGAACTTGCCAGGCATGAGTGTTGTTCTGCACATACAGTCATTTGCGAAGGAACAATATCATTATTGGTTGCTTGACACCTGGTCATGCATGTTGGGGTGGTTGATAAAAGTCCCCATAAGAAGGAGGGGTTCATGTTGCGCGCACCATATTGAGGACTGGGGGAACGGCGATATTGAAGCAATGTTGCAACTTCACAAGTATCTAGCGTAATTATTGAGAATAGGACATGTGTTATTTTTAGTTTTATTTGGTGTTTAAGTTGAAACATTTAGAACAGAATATAGGTGTGGTGTGCCACATAGCGCCTAGAAACTGGGCTGCAAGGAGCTTCATAATGCGCATGAGGAAAAGGAGATTTGTCATGAAGAAACAACTGTGAAGAGGAAACAATAGTTTTAAACATGCGTGCACCGACATATCTTAAGCAACATAGGTTTGGGGCAGTTTGTGGAACATGGTGAATATGTAAAATCTGTATGCTGCGTGCTCTTTCATAGTTTGGGCAGGCCCTGTAACCAGGTTTTGCAAGGTGAACTCTGTGTGACTGGGAACAATAGTTTAGCAAGGAGCAAAGGCAACGGGCAGTTGTGACAACATCAGATGGTCATCCACAGGCAGGCCCAGGGTTTTTACGACATGGCACTATTGCAGAAAGGAGATGCAATCTATTTGAGTGCATGTGAGCTTGTTATTTATTATCCACGGGAATCCGGCCATGTGTTCGTCGTTGAGTAATAAACCTGGGGTGAAGGGAAACTTAAGGGCAGAGTTGACCAATCACTTATGGGTTTCAATTATTTTCTCGGGTTGTGTCCAGAGGCCATGCGTGTTGAATTGGTAGTTGTTTAGATTAGTGTGTAATAAGGATGCCAGCAAGTCTGGGCAGGTGAAATAGTTATCGCAAGTTCAAAGGGAACTTGTTCACTCTCCCCATCCTCATATTGTTTGAAGTGTCTTTGAAAACCATGTGCATCACGTTCCGGGTCAGAAGGTTGCAGGCCAGGTGCAACTTGTAATTAATTATGTTTGTATGTGAATATGTAACTATGTGATGAGGTCATGACCTACCCTTGAAAGACTCCAGGAAAGCGGTATGCTATGAATTGAGCTGATGATGACAGCTAAATGAATGTAACCAATGAGAATGTGGGATATAGGGAAAATGTGATTTCTTTTGTATAGGTTTGACTAATCATGTGTGGGGGGATAATTCGTTATAAAATATGTGGGAGTGTTTTAACTATTGCAAAATGTATATAATGCAAAATGTGTGTGTTTCAGGGAGACTCTGGTTAATTTGACTCTACAGAGTCATCAAGCTCTTCTTGGCTGTTTGTACAATAAAGCTTCTTTACGGACAAACATGCACTCGCTTCTTAAGTGGTGGGCCTACTTCGGGTTGAGGTGATCAGAGGCCCATCCGCACATTTGACATCCCTGGACAGGTGCCAGGCCTTCCGAGATGTTGGGGATTTCCTGTCTGCACAGCTCTGCTGCGGTGCTTCTCTGTGGGGACCAGTCTTTCATGCACGATAAAAGGATAGAGGCCTGTCTGTTCCCGGAGGCGTGGTACCATGCTCCAGCTGTGCAGGGCGAATTGAAGGAGCACCACTTCTGAGCACTTCAGGGTTCATTTTCGCGTGAGTGCACCTTTGGTGGATAAAGCAAAAGGGAAGTAGGGGACAAAGAGGGTTTTCTCTTTAATTTAAGGGGTTTGTTAAGGTAGAATCGCTGAGCGTGTGTGGAGTTAGATAAGGTTATGGGAGCTGAAAGTCTCCAAGGAGTGAATGAACGTTTTTATGTAGTAAGTCCTTTGTATATATTTGTACCTAGTTTGTTATTTTAGAGGTGTGAGGTGGTATCCCCAGCAGCATTTCCAATGAGAGGTTTGCCCTGACACCCTTCAGTTTGTTTGTCTGGTTGGCTGGAGGTGGCACCAAGGAGTCAGGTGGCATATTATGGTAAATCCACCCGTAGATACCTTTCTGGAGTATACCCTTGGCACCTGTGAAAAACCTGTTGGTGTCTCACTCACTAATCCCCGGGGATCTGTCAACCAGGTGGCCAGGACACAGCCATCGCATTTGGATCCAGTTCCTGGGGGTGAACCAGTGTGGGAGGATCACCTGTATGATTGGTCTTCGGGGAGTAGGAGTGGGCCACCAGATGGTGAGACGTGGTATACCCTTCCCTCTAATACCTTTCCCCCTTCCTATCAGGTAGGATACTTAGGAACTCAACCCCGCCCCCTTTCCTGACATGAACACTTTCTCACAGACAGCGAAAACAGACTAACACCTGAGCCGTATATCTAACATGACCCAATGCAATGGTCAAGCAAGTTGAGGCAATAACGGATCATTACACACCTGACTTCCATCACACTTCCCCACATGGATAAAAGGCAGAGCACAAGAGCACAATCTGAGCAAGGCAAAGCACACGAGGAAGCAGTAGTTCCAAGATGGCAGTTTAATACGAGGAGAAAGACAGCAAGACCAGAAAGGGTTGCAAGGAGGGAAGTGCCCTTGACCTTTACTGACTGTTACTTTCGTTAACCTTGAATGAAAAGAAACCTAAGACCTGGCACTAAAGCTGAAGAAACCTCCATTGTGTGTCGGAGATATCCGGGCTCTCCCGCATCGATAACCCAGGTGGGGAGGAACATTTGCTGCTGTGGTACTATCCTGGGGTCCTACAACAAAGCAGCGCCAGTAAAGACAGCACAGCCGGTGAGTCGAAGAGAGTGATACCAAACCAGCCTATGTAAGAACCAAGGTTGCAAGCAGCAACAATGCATGAAGAAATCTAAACAGTCTGTGAAATGTATGTGACGAGTGACGCGAATAAAATTGGAACGCAGAGGAGTGATTGAACTTTGGAGGCCAAGAAAGATACCGTAGACAGAGTGGTCCGGCACCACATGGGTGCTCATTCAAAGGTCTCTGTCAGGTATGCAACTGGTTTGCAACTGGGAGAAGAGAATTTTGAGATTGAAGTGTCCTGCAATGGGTCAAACTAAACCTTGTGCACATTCTAAAGCCTTCGATAGTTTGATGCAAACTGAAATTGGTCCGTGCCCGGCTGAGGGAGACTAATTGTGTAAGAGGAAGGATCTGAACCCAGCTGAGGGGCATACGGGGTGAGCCGTGAGTCGCCCGAGAATGAATATTCTCTGAACATTGTAAAAAGGGGGTTCTGAGTCCAGAAGAGTGGGATCCACAGTAATCATTGTGATATTAAAGGGATCTGGGCCCGGCTGAGGGGAATCCCGGGTGAATCACCTGAATTGAGTACTTATAAGAGGAAAGGAACATTGTGTTTTGTTTTGATAAATCAGGCCCGCTGAATCAAGAGACTTTGATAAGTGAAGCAACTTGGGCACAGAAGACCCTGATGCTGGTAATGGAACTGTAGCCTCATGCCAAAGAAGCCTGAGGGTGTGCTTTGCTCAAGTGAACCACCTGGTACCGTGCTGTAAACCTGAGAATGGGAGGCCAACGTATCATTTTGTGAATACTTCTTTCTTTTTCATGAACACTTCTTTCTTTTTCATGAACACTAAGCCACACTATTTGTATTTAGGGGAAAGGATTGGCAATAGTTTTATTTTTAGTATATGCACTTTTATTTTGACGGCACTCCAGTAGGACTGCATTATTATTATTTGATGGTCATAGCTTGTTCCCACCTGTAGATTTAGGATTAGATAGATAGATTACACACCCTTCTTTTTGTATTTCTTTTTGTTGCAGATGGAGCTCTTGGTTCGCTTTTCTTGGTTAGTCGAAGTAGTGAAGGGAATCTTCCTGTAGTGAGGGAAACACGGGATTGTAGTCGAGAATGCCATACTATTGATGAAGAGAGCGAGAGCAGCGGTGTTGAAGTGGAAAACACTGTGCGACTTCGAACCGGCACCATACGGTAGTACTGAGTATGCTTTCATGCCCATAGACATATCAGGGGATGTGGTAACAGGAGTAGAAGACGAGGGTGAATAGGTGTCAGATGTTGAGCAGGAAGAACAGGGTGTAGCTGCCCCACCTCCGTCTCCAACAGCAGTGACAGAGAGTACAGCATGGGGTCTTAGGCCACACCATGGTACTTGTATGGCTGTAATGAGTAGTAGGAGAGAGATGGGAGAAGCCCCAGTAAAAGCAGATGTGACTCAATTTCCATTGCTCCAGAAGGGTCGGGGAAGGGTGTATTATGTCCCGTGGGCACATATCGACCGGATTAATTTAATGTAGACACTCCTTGGCTCAGTGTAGGGGTGGGGAAGTGAATGTGTGCATTAGAAAAGCACACTGCCAGTGTGATGTTGCATATAGTGGGCATGCAAAGCTTATTCACGGCTCTTATGATGGAAAGGTCAGATGAGCTTTGGAGATGAGCAGGGTAATTGGGAGTTCAGATGGATACAAACACCCAAGATGGAGCAGCATTTAATAATTACATGGCACATGTATGGGGAGCCCTGTGGGTCATGTATCCCAATTCGCCCAATATAAATTCTATTTTGGCCAATACAATGAAGTTAGATGACGATCCTGCCACACACATCCAGTTCAGCGTGGGATAAGAACATGGCAATTTTTTACCATATGCTATAAAAAGGACTTCCTAAAGAGGTCCAGAACGATCTCGAAAAAGTAGTAGGAATGGAGGCAAAGAGTTGGCCAGAAATTCAGGCACATATTGTGCATTTTTGTAAAAGGAGGCAAGAGAAAGAAACGGAGAGTACTGAACAGGTACAAAAGGCAGAGGCTAATCTTGTTCAGAAAAGCTAGCAAAAATCTGTTTGGAAGGAGCAGCGATTACTAGCTCAGAGGAGGGACGGCCGAGACAATTGGGACAACAGGGATATAGTGAAGCGGGTATGGCACACAGTTGGATGGACGGGTATGCTCCCAGTTCAAGGCAAATGATACGGTTTCCGAGGGGTAGGGGAGGATTTTTACAAGGAAAGGGGTCATTTACCAGGATGATGGTAAATAATTATGGAGGATTCTATGGGATCCAGTGTTGGTCATGTGGAAGGATGGGACATGTGGCACGAAATTTCCAGAGCAGACCACAGTATTTCAATGTAGGTGCCCAGCAAATGCAACCTCCAACCATAGCATATGCCCTAGGTTCTGTGCAATCACAGCAGGCACATGTTGAACAGAACCCAGTGACTGGGTCTGCACAGACCTATGTGATTCAACCATCCATGTCAGCACAGGCCCTGGTACGTACATGGGAGAAAAATCCTTTACCCCAAGGAACTGTCACTCAAAACATTGGAACAAGTGTTTTTTGAGGGAATTCTTTCCCGCTCACAGGTGCTAATATGTACCTGGATTAGGATAGCCCAGTGGGATCTCTGATGTGTCTAGTCCTGTCTGTTACTGCCGATCCAGAAGAGGAACCCCAGATAGGTGTGCAGAGGCTACAAAATCTTGCTTCAACGAAGGTGAGTTCCCCTAGTCAGTAAGCCAATACAATGGACACACAGACATTCTCCGGGGCTAGCCTGTTAGTTCCTTACACTGACGAACTGCGTATTAAAGTAGGTACATAGAATAGACCTGCTCCTTTGTTTTGCACAGATACCCCATTGAAATCCTTGGGCAGAGATATCCTCAGTCGACTTCACATGTTGATTGCTTTCACAGAAGAAGGAATAGTATGCTTGACTCCAGGTTTGTATCCAGTAAGAAAAAATGCTTTTGTATGAATACTGTAGTGATAGCACCATAAGGGGTGGGGAGGTACCTGTACATTCTACTTTCTTTCTTTATAGAGTAATGGTTTTGTTGAGTTGGTTCCCTGGAATCAGAGATCAGACATGGCGGCTAACGATTGGATTTTTGATTCGGCATGCTAGGCCACAAGAGGTAACACCAGGCACCATTGTTACGGTTCTCCTAGAAACAGTAGTAATCAAGAAAAACAAGGTGGTTCTCTCAGGCACTGATGAGGAAGGCAGAGAGTGCCATAAAGTTATGTGCAACGATCCAAACTTATCACTAAGTGACCTGTCCGACGAGCAGTTGTTCGAAGACACAGGAGAGATGGTTTTTGAGATCGGTGTGCCTTGCCAGATAGCGATAGAGAAAAGGCAAGTGCCATAGGCCATGCTCATCGTTATAAATACAATGCCATATTGGAAGGAGGATTTTCAGAAGGTGCCGGACCATTTATGGACCAGCAATCCTCATGATTCAGCGCCACGATGCCTAAGGGCTGTCATGCGCTCTATAAATGCGAATAAATAAATACATGATGTGGGGCTGCTAAAGAGTGTTGGAGCAGTGCAGATAAAATTGAAACCTGGTGCGATATTGGCACAAGTAAAGCAGTACACCATGTCTAGAGAGGCGGACGAAGGGATCTATTTGACCATTATGGCGTTGTTGAAGCAAGGCATAATACAACCTTCTGTGTCCCCATGTAACACGGTCATCTACCCTGTGAAGAAAGTGACTGGGTCCAGTTGGAGCCTGGTCCAGGATTTGCGCCCTCTCAATAATTTTGTTGAGGCAGAATTCCCAGTGGTACTGAATCCTGGTATCATTCTCTGTAATATCCCTACTGGGTCGAACTACTTCATGGTGATTGATTGAAAGAGGGTATTGTTCTCAGAACCCTTACACCCTGATTCTTAGTACCTCACACAGTGTTTACATATTGTGGTCAGAGATTCGAGCACACAAGGTTGCTCCAGGGGTACTATGAATCTCAGAGTGTTTTTAACACTGTGGTTCAAAGGGATTTGGGGAGTTTACATGTGTCCAGTACAGTAATTCAGTAAATGGACAGATTATTAGTCTGTAGCCCTTCAGAAGAGCAGTGTAGAGGAGATTCAATAACGCCCCTCACTCTGCTTGTGGAGAAGGGGTACAAAGTGGACAAAGATAAATTGCAATACTGCCATACAGAGGTAGTATATTTGGGGCAATTGATATCTCCCGCAGGAAGGAAGGTAATGCCAGAGAGAGCTGCCGTAGTTCAAAATATGCCCCAGTCAGTCAGAATGAAACAAATGCAGCAGTTTTTGGGACTCTGTAACAATTGTAGATCATGGATATTTGACTACTCTAGTTACATGTGGCCCTTACTGCAGGGACTTTAGGGAGCACAAAAGATGAAGCGGCCGATAGACTGGTCTGAAGAGATGATGACCTGCATCTGGGAGCTGAAGGCAGCAATCAGTCGTGCTCTAGGACTTGGCGACCCTGAATTACAAGAAACCATGTTTTACGTTTTCTCACTCAAATGGGCAAGTTATGACAGCCGTCCTAGCCCAACTAACAATGTGAAGGCTTTAAATCTTTAGTATACTATAGCGGACTCCTAGACCCAGTAATTTAAGGATAGTTCCCAACGGAACACAGTTTTTGCGGCAGCAGCTTTTGTGATTCAAAAGTCTAAAACCATTACTATGGGTTGCCTGGTGACATTGTACATGGAGCATGCTGTCTTTGCCATCTTGTAAAAGTCTTAGTCGACTTTGACCACCCAGAGAGTCTTGGGGTATGAAATTATTCTATCAAATGCATCCATACATCTGGTACGGTGTCACTTAGTCAATCCGGCGACATTTGTAGCCGAGCCAGTGAAACATGATGATATTGTCCATGATTGTGCGATGTATGAGGGATAAGAGGAAGCGAGGATGAGAGTTAAGGAGGATGCCTTGGAAGGAGGTGAGGTACTTTTCGTTGAAGGGTCCTCGACAATCAATCAGGGCACTGGTGAGAGGCATTTGGGTGCAGTCGTTGTGGGCCTCGTGGATGGGGAATACCAGGTCAGACTGAAGAAACGGTTGCCTTTGCATTACACCATGCAAGCGGTGGAGCTAGTGGCGCTTATAGATGCACTAGAAATTAGTAAGGGGAAGGCAGTCTGTATTTATTCTGACTCTGAGTATGTAACCTCCACTGTGCACTCTTTTTCAAGGGGGCAGAGAGGAGGGTTTAGGAAATCTGACGGGACCCCTGTCCAGCATGCTGCGCTGCTATCCAGGTTAATTGAAGCACTAACACAGTCCACAGAGGGAGGGATTGTTAAATGCCCTGTACACACTAACCGCACTAATCCAATAGCGCTTGGAAATGATGCCGCAGACAGGGGGGCGAAAGAAACGGCATATTTGTCGTTTATAGATTCCCTGAAAATGGAAACCGTGTCCTAGCAGGTACAGTCGCCAGCCCTGTATACTGCGGTGCCCTGCAAATTATGGAGATGCAAGAGAGAGCAACTAAGGATGAAAAAGAGCTCTGGGCAAAGAGCAGATGTGCCCTCTCACCCACAGATTTGCTGTGGAGACAGAAGCTTATGGGGAAGGTCCTAATGTCTTTAGTAGTTGCTTTTGTGGCTCTAGAGCAACTACAATACCCATAACACAATTCTCTGTGACAAATCGCAGCAGAGCTACAGGAAGTATGGTTTATACCAAACCTCCAAGAACAGGTAAGTAGATTTGTAGAGAACTGCATAGTTTGTAGGGAATTCAATCTGGGAAACACCACAAGGTCAGTAAGGGGAGTTTTGCCAAATCCCTCTGGGGCATTTTGGGAACTCTATATTGATTACATATATATGCTACAGAAATGTAACAATTATTGTTACCTCATAGTTGTCTTTTGCCCCTTGTCCCTATGGCATGAGGTTGGTCCCTGCTTACACCCTGATGCTAAGTCTGCTGCAACATTTTTTGTGGGGAATTTGTGATGTACAGAAGTCTGACAATGGGACCCTCGTTTTAATGCTTTACTTGTGGACATTACTTCACTCTTGGGGATCAAACACTGGTTGTGTGTTCAGTGTACCACCCTCAAACCAATGGAATAGTGGGAGGACTAAATGGTCTTCTTAAAATGCTGTTGTCAAAGATGTGCATTGATTTGAAAAAGAGTTGGCACTATTGCCTATCAATTGTTCTGTATTATTTGAGGGAAAAATCACTAACTTAGCTCATGAGTTTGTGACTTGGCATAGATTACACACTCCAAACCTGCACACACAGCATCGGATGCACATACATCAGCAGAGGTCCTGGGTGAGGAGTTTATGGAGTATCGTAGGGCTTTAACCAAAAGTGTTAGACTTATATCTTCACCGGTTGTGTCTTCTCATCAACAGTCTACAGGAGGAAACGGCACGGAATCTGAAGATACACTCCAGCCACCATTATTCCCCAGGAACCTTATTTATGTCTGCACCCTCATCAGAAACTGGAATGAGCAGCGTTTTCATAGGCCACACCGCGTGATTTTCATATCTCCGTCTGCTGTGAAGGTGTGGGCATTAAGGACCGGGTCAAACCATAGTGACGTCCAAAGGGATACCGGCACCCCTCCACCAGCAAAGGGGCAAGAGCAAGCTCAAAGTTAAGTATGCCCTAAGGATCCGCAGTTCATTCCAGTAGGTAAAGGGGTAGAGAACGTAGACCGGCAGCTGTTATTTTCAAGAATAAAAAAAACTTTGGATTTTAAATATTAGGATCTATGATTATATGTCGTCCTTGTTTTGTTTTTGTTGGTATGTTAAAAGATGGCAAACAGTATGGATGTGAATGGTTTAAAACTATCAAGTATTGTAGAATTTGATCAAATATTATTGAGGTCACTAAGAAGTATTGATTCTGACATTATGCACAATGAAGATGTAAATTCATATTGAATAGTGGATGTACATCGTTTTGCAGCAGATAATGTATGGTATAGCCATTAATGTATGGTATAGCAATATGAGCAGAGTGGGAAGAGAGAGATCTGTAGGAATTTTGTAATATCTGCTCTCTCATCCCCCATGCTTCTGGTGTCCCTAGGGTGTTCATCCCCGACAAGATAGAGCTTGCGGAGCCCCTGTGTCTAGTGACCTAGCTCTGTGTAGGGTCCGAGGGCAGTTTCAAGGGCAATCGGTCACATCATTTATTTTACCTGTTGACGAAGGGTGTTCAGCCACAGAACGTAAAGAGCAGAAAAACATGCGTATTCCGCAAATGGTCCAGTTAAACTTAAAAGGGGCCATTATAGTAAACAATCGATGAGAGCAAGAAGTGAAGAGTTGCAGAGCTGGAGGGATGAGGGGATTCTCAGAAGACGGGGTGGTGTCAGGACCCTGGCAAGTGTTGGGGTGGTGGCAGGGAAAAGGGCACCTATGTTGGGTTCTGGAGGGAGGAGGGGGCCTCTGCGGCACCCAACTGCCTTCTCAAGACGTGTTCTCCACCCCTTTAGCAGGTCGTGTGGCCAGGGGTGGAGAACAGCCAAGAGACTACGTTTCCCAGCGGCCCCGGCGGCAGGACACATGAGAACCGCGCCCACGCGAGGGCGCATGCGCGAGCCGTGCC